>NW_026988454.1:102647500-103897500 GCF_030222135.1 Aotus nancymaae
AAGGATTCCCTGTTTAATAAATGGTGTTGGGAAAACTGGCTAGCCATGTGCAGAAAGCAGAAACTGTACCCCTTTCTGACACCTGACACTAAAATTAATTCCAGATGGATTAAAGGCTTAAACGTAAGACCTAATAGCATAAAAACCCTAGAAGAAAACCTAGACAAAAGTCATTTAGGACATAGGCATAGGCAAGGACTTCATAACTAAAACACCAAAAGCACTGGCAACAAAGCCAAAATAGAGAAATGGGATCTAATTAAACTTAAGAGCTTCTGCGGCGCAAAATAAACAATCATTAGAGTGAACTGACAATCAACAGTATGGGAAACAATTTTTGCAATCTACCCATCTGACAAAGGACTTATATCCAGAATTTACAAAGAACTAAAACAGATTCACAAGAAAAAAAGAAATAACCCCATTCAAAAGTGGGCAAAGGATATAACAGACACTTTTCAAAAGAAGACATATATGAGACCAACAAACATATGAAAAAATGCTCATCATCATTAGTCATTAGAGAAATGCAAATCAAAACTACATTGAGATACCATCTCATGCAGTTAGAATGGCAATCATTAAAAAATTTTGAGACAACAGATGCTGGAGAGGATGTGGAGAAACAGGAACACTTTCACACTGTTCTTGGGAGTATAAATTAGTTCAACTATTGTGGAAGACCCAGCAATTCATTTGACCCAACAATCCCATTACTGGGTATATATCAGAAGGATTATAAATTGTTCTATTATAAAGACACATGCACAAGTATGTTCACTGCAGCACTGTTTACAATAGCAAAGACTTGGAACCAAGAGAAATGCCCATTGATGATATACAGGACAGGAAAAATGTGGCATATATACACCATAGAATACTATGCAGCCATAAAAAATGATGAGTTCATGTCCTTTGTAGGGACACGGATAAAGCCAGAAACCCTCATTCTCAGTAAACTGACACAAGAACAGAAAATCAAACACCGCATGTTCTCACTCATAGGTGGATGTTGAACAATGAAAACACAAGGTCACAGGGAGGGAAGCATCACACACTGAGGTCAGTTGGTGGGGACTAGGGGAGGGACAGTGGTAGACAGGGAGTTGGGGAGGGATAACACGGGGAGAAATGCCATATATAGGTAATGAGGATGGAGGCAGCCAACTACATTGCTATGTATGTACCTATGCAACAATCCTGCATGTTCTTGACATGCACCCCAGAACCTAAAGTGCAATAAAAAATATATATATATTATATATATATTATCTCATATATATTATATATAAATCATATATATTATATATATAATATATATATTATATAAATTATATATTATATATTATATAATATATAATATTATACAATTAATATTATATATATTATACAATCTGTAACTCTAATGCTAACCTTTCTTTTTTACTGCCTACTGACAGTATATATATAATTTTATATATATATTATATATATTTTTATATGTATAGAATATATATGAAAACATTTCATATATATATATAATCACCATTTTATATAAATATATATAAAATCACCATTTTTATATATATATATAAAATGGTGATCTTGAAAACAAAAATATTCAGTAGACAGTAAAAAAGAAAGGTTAGCATTAGAGTTACAGATTGTATAATCTGAAAATTTAAAACTCATGGCTGGATTATTTTTTTGAGTAACTCAATGAAGAACATGGGGCAGGGCAGAGATGAGGTACAGGAAACAAAGGACTGAATCTTTGACAATTATGTTTTTGTTTTCACACTGATGTTTCCTCTAAATGTTAAAGTTTGTCACAGAACTGCGGAAACCAGGTTATTAAAGCATCAAAAATCCAGGGATTTATAAACATAGAAAGAAGAAAGAAATATCCAGAAGCAAAGAAGTCAAAGAAAGAAGGGCTCTAAAGAGACAATTGAATAAGTGCATCTGAAAGAAATTGGCTATCCAAATGAACATATATGCCTGTATGTAGTGGGCTCAATGGTGGCCTCCAAAAGATATGCTCATGTCCTAATCCCTAGAACCTGAAAATATTACTTTATGTAGTAAAAGAGTAAATATTTCCTAATATGACAGATGTGATTAAGTTGAAGATCTTGAGAGGAAAATTTTATCCTGGATTATATAGGTAGGCCTTAAATATACAGTATCATTTTTTTTGTTTTTTGTTTTTTTTTACTAAATACTAGTTTTATTTTAAAATTAAGTGCATAGCACTCATCTAATTCCATTGGCATAGACTTTAGCACCATACTTGCTATTTGCAACTAATGTCATAACAGATACATTTTGATTTGCAGTCCATACTTGAGTAGTGTTTACTTAGTGGACTTTGGTAAAGCCCTTCATACATATTAATTTCTTCACAGTACACATTTAATGATGGTCCAGTAATCTCAAAAAAATGATGCTACTTTAAAGACTAATCAATAAATCAAACAAGACAAAACCCACACAATGCTCACCCACCCTGCAAAGTTAGCAGTTGTGAGTTGTATTTATATTGAAACCTAATGTTTTAAAAATAGTTCTGGTTTTCCAACCACCCCATCCCACGCTGGGTATGCAGCAATAGTAATCAATTATTTTACTCTACCCTCCCAAAAGATGATTAAGCCAGTGTTCTTTAGCTTTTTAAAATATAAATTTGGAAAGCGTTACTAATAAACTTTTTAAAAAGGCATATTCTTCTATAACAAGAATGGCATATAAACCAATCAATAAAAGTATTTGAGAAGATATTAAATTACCACAGGCACTGGTTGTTGTTTCAACTTGGGATCTCTATCCCAGTATCTTACATACATAGCATTATTGGTGGTTAAAATACTGAAAACTGGACTCCAGGTTGCCGGGTTCTGAATGTTAATGTGAAAGATACATGCTTTTTTAAGCCCACTTTCCCCCAAACAATTCAAGTTTTCTTGAGGTAAGAACTACCAAAATACAATTAGCAGCCTTCTTTAAAAACTGATGATATTTTCAGAAAATAATTTTCATGCTTAAAAACTGCCATAAGTGTTCTTACCTGTCTTTCATTTTATCTACCAGACTAATAAATCTGCATCATGCCTTATGTACTCTAAATGTAAGTTATTTTCTTTTTAAGGAAAGGACATTTCTCTAAGCATTCATGATGGCAGCAGCCACCCACCCACATTCATCCCCGGGAGCCATCTGGATCAGTCCATCACTGTATTGACCCTCTTCCCTTCCTAACAAAGGCCATTGGCTTGATTACTGAGACTCCTGGGGCATATCCACAACATCTTTTTAAGTTTGTCTTCAATGTAAATTGTGGCAGTCCTATATTGGTCATGCAGATTCCCTTCTATTCAAGTGCTATCTTAAAAAAAAAAAAAAAAAAAAAAAAACACAAAAAGACACACCTTACTAATTTTTAAACCAGAAAGCTTCCCTCCACAAAATCTTTCTTCTCCCACAGAAAGGAGCACAATGTATATAGTTTATCAGTTATTACAATGACTTAACTTTTAATGGTTATTCCTACAAAATAACCATTAAAGTGGGGGGCTTTACCCCCACTGCCCTTGCTGTAATGACCATTATTGCTGTTTGCAGTTAATACCAGTACAGTGAAATGCCCCAGGGCAGTTAGTTGTAGGGTCAATCCAATCAAAGTAGCTACAGAAATTTAGTCGTCAGTTACCTTTGCCTGCTTAGACTGACTAGATGGATTCAAACGTTGCTTAAAACACCTGTCTTCCACATAACAAAGTGCTACCCTGGCCACAGTCCCCTCCAACAAAATAAACCTACAGGACTTTATTCTACCACTGACCTCTTAGTTATGTCTTCCCTTGAAACAGCTTTTTTTTTTTAGAATGTTAATTCTGAGTATAAATCACGGATTGCATTGAGAAATGCAGGAAAAGCGCAACTAAATGTAGCTGCTGGATACAGATGTCATAAACAGGTCCAGTAAATAGCAAGATGGCGGGCAGAGCGTGAAGTGATTGCTAACAAGGCAATAAAGTCAGCAAAATACCGTCTGAGACTTAACTGAGGGGACTGGCCTTTGTAGGAGGGGACTGACCTTTGTAGGAGGGCAACTTCAGCTCCTTGTAGCGAAGAGCTTGGTGAATGTTGGCGGCCAGCTGTCCTCGCCACCACTGGCACTCCAGCTCCATGGGACCCGGCGGCGTGCCCAGCCGTACGCGGCAACTCACAGCCGGAAGCCGGAAGAGTCAGGAACCTCGGCCCTCACAGTCCCAGCCCCGCCAAGCGGGGGACGCCGGCCAGGCTCCTGCTGCCGACAGTAGCTGCTAAAAGCCAGCCTCAGTTCGCGCCACCCATTGTTAAAGGACCAGCAGGCAGCTCTCTACAGTAAGTATCTTTATAAAAGTGAGGCAGAGGGCCGGGTGCGGTAGCTCACGCCTGTAATGCCAGAACTTTGGAAGGCCAAGGTGGGCGGGTCACAAGGTTAGGAGTTTGAGACCTTGCTGGCCAACATGGTGAAACCCCCTCTCTACTAAAAATATAAAACTAGCAGGTTGTGGTGGCAAGAGCCTGTAGTCCCAGCAACACAGAAGGCTGAGGCAGGAGAATCCCTTGTACCCATGAGGCGGACGTTGCAGTGAGCGGAGATTGCGCTAGTGCACTCCAGCTTTGGCAATGGAGGGAGACTCCGTCTCAAAAAAAAAAAAAAAAGCGAGGCAGAGAAATATTTGAAAGACAGAAGAGAAGGAAGCAATGTGGTCTGTGGAGGAGGCAGAGATTGGTGTGATATGGCCATAGTGAAGGAACAACGACAGTCAGCAATAGCTAGAAGAGGCAAAGAACGTGTTTTTCTTTGAGGCTCCGGAGGAATGCTGACCTGCTGGTGATTCTTCATTTCAGACTTCTGGCCTCCGGAGAATACATTTCCATTGTTTTAAGCTACCCAGTTGTAGTAATTTGAAGTCAAATATACGATATAGCTAAAAAAAAAACAACTTCTTTAAATGGAAATAAATATTTAATGTGAAAGTGGAGGTAACAAATATGTCATTTTAGCTGTTTTCTATATACCACTGAAAATACGATAGATTATATAAGTCTTAGAGGAATAAACTATCAGTATGAATGTTTTGAATTTTTCTGTGTTCTCTGGAAAGAATGAAGAATCTGCAGAGAGGAAAAGCCAATGAGCAAACATGAACTTGAGCAATGCTGGGTTGGTTTTATTAGCTGTGTCTCAAGTCAAACATAGACAATCAAGAGTGGAGAACACGGTCTCTCAGAACAGTCCTAGATTTGTAATTAATAGTGAGAAGGGGTGGAAAAGTAGAACATTATAGCTTGTGGCAACATTAATCTTCCTCTCCTGAGAAAGAGAAGGACAATTTTTCACTCTATATGTGTTGCTTTTCTACTTTTTTTGATGTTTAACCACCTCAGATCATTTGCTTGATTTAATTATCTTTGTTGGGTTAAATAATATTTTACTACGTATGGATTGTTATTTTTCTAAGCTTCACTTCACTAAGAGTAAAAATATCTGTAATTTTATAGAAAAGAAAGTTGCATATTTTGCTCAATTTAGCAAAATAATAATTTAAGTAGCCCAGTGTGGATGCTACTGTAAGCAGCAAAAGGCAGAAGCAACTCCTTTACAGTAGGAGGGTATTTTCATTATCAGCCAGATAAACACACTGAAAGTTTTCGCTTGCTAGAAGTGAATCTATCGTGGCCCATATGTTAGAGTGTACTTATTTGCTGTAAAAAGGCATTTGTGGTTGATTGAACACATCAGCTTCATTTTGCATTTAATTAAATGCAGACACCGTTTATTACTCTGAATCCTTCACTATCCTGGATATAAGCCCTTGATTAATTTACACTAGCTAATTGAAGACGATTTCAGGTGCAACTAATTATAACAGATTAAATTTTACTCCTAAACTCCACTCCAAAAAATTTTAATATATGAGCATTAATGAGAACTGACGTCTATCCAGCAAGGCCATGCTGTATTTGATGTGGATAATCGACTAGCAGCCATCTACAGTTTAAAACTAACATTCAACATAGTCTATATCATCAAGTCCTTTTGATGTTCATAGATGCTCAACATTTTGTGTTTTCTTAAAATAAATATACATGATTCTGACGTTTTAAAATAAGATAAAAGAGTATTTGGTAGTACTATTTTTTTTGTTCTCCAAATGCAGTAACAGTCTCATTTCATTTTTAATGCTATAAAATGAAGGTTATTGCTTTTATTCCTTCAAACTGCAGTTGTGAAATATTTGGCCTTCTGTGTTTAGTGTATTCTTTCTTTAAAAATGTACTTCCTACCAATTTTGCTAATACATAGTACAGCTGGCACTTACATTAATAAGTGGATAAAGTATGTTAATTTAAAAGGGAAATTTGAGAAAATAGGTATCACTTTAAATTATTATAATTTAGGCTATTCAGTACCATGTCTTGGATTATGCACTATCCATACTTTTAGGAACTTTTTTACAAAGATAGGATGTAGTATACAAATAAAGCTACATATAGAGTCAGGATAAAGCTAGCAAATAAATTTTATCACTACGATGACTGTATTTTATAAAAAATTTAATTGACCATATTTATTGAACACTGAAAATTGAGAGAAAAAATGAAGTATGTTAAATAGGATATTGAATTTTCAAGTGAATGAAGTATGCTAAATAAGACATTGAATTTCAAGAGAAGTACTACAGGAAAATGATTTGTATGTGTGTATATATATAGCTAAATCTTTCCTCCAGAAATATGTCTGTAGCTATTCATATCTAAATAGACATCTTAATCTCAGTCCTTGGAAGAAATTGAATTCAAATTAAATTGATCATCTAGAAATAGCAAAGAGTAACCACCTTTACAGGCTAAGATAAATTGCAATAATTAAATATCTCTAGAATCTAAATTATGGCACATGTTGAAGTTGCTTATTCTATATTTAGGCTCATATCTGATACTATGTCAAAGTTAAGTTCATGACTTCTTAATCACCTCTAACATTTTCCCTTTCTCATTTTCTCTGAAGACCTCAGTATGTTCAGTGGATGATACTGCTGTTTGCTTTTACTTCCTTGATAATGAAACTCCCTTCTTATTTGGGTGGCAGTGTGTCCAGTACCAGGGGATAAAGAATTTTGTGTGTATTTCAGTCATTATAATTTCCTTTTTTCCATATTTGGTCTAGGTGTGGAGATGCAACTTGATTTCTGACCAAATAGATTTAAGGATAAGGCTGATGGGAGATACATTAGGTAACTCTTGCTGGATAACAGACCTCTCTCAAATCTAGTGATTTAAAAAAACGATTATTTAACTCATGGTTTTATGATTTTACTGGGTGTTTCTCCTGGTGAAGATAGGCTCCACTGATATGGCCTGGGTTTGCTCATAATTCTGTGTTCATATGGCAGGTTGGCGGGTGGTTATGTAATCTAGCATGGCCACATTCACATGTCTAGTGTTTGGCAATCTGTCAACCAGGGCAAAATTAATAACTAGGCCCCGTGTCTCTCACCAACCAGCAAACAAGGGCAGCCTTTTTCACAGGACATTTGTAATATTTAATAAACCAAGAGTTGAAATGTACAAGTTTCTTGAGGTCCAGCCTTGAAACTCTCACAGCATCACATCTATGTATTCTATTGACCAAAGCAAACCACAGATAGCACAAATTTTTGAATTGGGGAAATAGAGTCCACCCCTTGATAGAAGGTACTGCAGTGAACTGTGGCCATTTTTACCATCCACCACAAGGGGATGCCTCTGGGAAGATTTTTCCTTTTCTTTTTGAAAGAGTTACTCAAGTGAAAAAATTATGTTCTACTTCACCTCTTTCTTCTTACTTTCAATTATGTCTCAGGACTTGATGGTTGGAGCTATCACCATAAGAAGGCCAAAAGAACCTCAGACATGTGACATCAGGACCATAATATTACTGAATAGTTGAATATCACTGAATCCTCCAACCTCTAGATTTTTAGGTAAAAGACCAAGTGCAGCGTTTAAGCCAGATTAAATAAGTATTTTACTGCTTTTGGCAATCAGGAGTTAGATGGTGTAACACAAGCATTGTAATTGACATTAGAAAATGAGTCTAAGCTAATATGATTCTATCAAAACAAACTAGATGGGAGCTTTTTGCTTTGCCACATTGCGCAGTTCCTGGTCTCATTCTATCCTTTCATGTGAGAGTAAGCACTTTCCTCCTATCAGGATGATTGCAAGTGTTTCCTGTTACAGCTGAATGTACTGCCTGCATTCACTTTCAACTGTTTGAAAACAATGTGATTGAAAACAATGTGTATTTATTTCTTTAGGGTTTAGGTACATGTATCTTAAATATTGTTTATTAACTGTTTTCAAACAAGTTATATACTAACAAATGTTATTGTGTTTTTCATTTACTAAGAAGATATATTAAAATATCCCACTACAGTTATGGATCAAATCAGGTTTATAACTGCCAAGATATTTGTTCAACATTGGAAGTCAACATTACATGTGCATAGCACTTTAGGCATTTTTTTCTCTCATGTAAATTTTCCTTTTATGCTTCTATAGTTACATTTTAAATTTTGATAGCAATTTCTCGTTCACTCATAGTACAATGAGCTAAATGATGTTGTAGTAAGTGACATCTTGCCAAAGACCAACAGAACCATACCTTTTGTCAGAAAGGGTGTAATAAATTCTAGTAATAAATATATGGTCTTAAACAATACAAAAGAAAAGAACATTAGTTTGCAAACTGAAATATTATGCTTACGTTCTGCAAACTTAGTTCTATTTTAGTTGAAAGTGTATATCATTGTATTGCTGCCAGACTGAAAATAAACATTTTATATTTAATCCTTCCAATATAGACAAACCAAGAATTTTTATAGTAGTTTGTTTTTTTATAGAAGTACACAAACTCTCAGCATCTTTGCAATATACATTGTCTTAATTTTATCAAAATTTCATATCAGCTTTATCAAAAATATTTTAAAGAAATTAAATTTGTATATATGTTTTTGTTGTATTTATTTTTTCTGCGTAGATGTAGAGCTTTTTGATTTTTTTCCCCATAGTTTTAGAAATAAACCTTTTATTTGATAAAGGAGAACCTATATAAAAATTATTGGGCTGAATGCTTTAATATTGCCAAGTAATGGTTTAATATGCCAATGAATGATAAAATTCCCTTGTATGAGGCGCAGCTTCAGTCAAAACTTACAAAGCAGAGATATACAAGTTAAAAGAAAAATGTTTGGTATGCTTTAGTATGTTGTGGTAAATTTCATGTAGAGTTACATGTGTTATACAATATCACAATATTTTATCATAGCATCCTGGCATATCTGACTTTCTTGTTCCCTTCTCTTTACTGATAATTGGTTAGGCAAGTTAGGTAATCATAGGGAAGACGATTCATTTCTCTGTTTCTTAGTTTCTATGTTGGTAAAATGAGGGATTGATAGAAATGATTGTGACGGTCGTTCAAGCTATAAGATTCTATGATTATAAAAACCTTTCTAGTACTCTGTTTGGAGAAATGGGTTAATTCTCTTTTTTTGCCTTAACATCCGATTCCTACCTGTCTTTTCTATGGCAGCATGTAATAGTAGTTTCTATGGTAGCATGTAGTAGTCTATTTTCATACAGCTATGAAGAACTGCCCAAGACTGAGTAATTTATAAGGGAAACAGGGTTGACTCACAGTTCAGCTTGCCTGGGGAGGCTTCAGGAAACAGAAGAATGGTGGAAGGAGAAGGGGAAACAAGGTACCTTCTTCACAAGGCAGCGGGAAGAAGAGTAAGCGAGTTAAGGGTGAAGAGCCCCTTATAAAACTATCACACCTTGTGAGTACTTACTCACTATTATGAGAACAGCATGGGGGAAACCATCCTATGATTCAGTTACCTCCACCTGGTTTCTCCCTTGACACATGGGATTATGGGGATTTTGGGGATTACAATTCAAGATAAGATTTGGGTGGGACCACAAAGCCTATTGAAGTATATAATTCATAGAATCATAAAATGGCCTGGTTCATCCAGGGACAGGCAAGCAGGTCAAGTTGGCTAGACTTGGGAGATATGCTGAAAGTGGAGATCAAGCCGTGATATAATTTATGATGTAAATAAATTTAAACTTTAATTAATGAACACAAAAAATTAATCATTACTTCCTCTTTTCCACTGCAGTATCTTTTAGGTATCACAATCAGAGCTTGATACTGCCTCTATTCGTAATTACTTAAACGCATACGAGTCTTTTCTAATAAACTGTGAGCCTTTTGAAGGCCAAATCCTTGTCGTAGTCATTATTGTGTTCTCATTGTCTGCTCACATGAGATGGCCTCATGATTTGTCAGTTAAGAAAATTAGAAATTTATTTTTTGTTTTTATTCAAAGTAACAACTTTTAAAAAATTATTTACTACTACTTTTATTATTCAGTAGGATTTTGGGGACCAGGTGGTGTTTGGTCATGTGAATAAGTTCTTTAGTGGTGATTTCTGAGATTCTGGTGTACCCATAACCTGAGCATTGTTCATTGTACCCAAGGTCTTGTCTTTTATCCCTCACTCCCTCCACTGTTTCCCCTGAGTCCCCAAAGTACATTGTATCATTTTTTTTTTTTTTTTTAGATAGAGTTTTGCTCTTTTTGCTCAGGCTGGAGTGCAATGGTGCTATCTCAGCTCACTGCAAACTCCGCCTTCCAGGATCAAGTGATTCTCCTGCTTCGGCCTCCCGAGTAGCTGATATTACAGGCATCTACCACCACACCTAACTAACTTTTTGTATTTTTAGTAGAGATGGGGTTTCACCATGTTGGCCAGGCTAGTCTCGAACCCCCGTTGTGTCATTTGTGTTTAAGGAGGTTAATGATACCATTCACCATTGTATCATTTGCCTTTGTGTTTAAGGACGCTAATGATAGGCCCTAATCCCTTCCAGTTTGTAGGGTTTCTGTTGAGAGACCTGCTGTTAATCTGATGATAGGTTTTCCTTTACAGGTTACCTAATGTTTTTTCCTCGTAACTCTTAAGAGTGTTTTGTCTTGACTTTAGATTACCTGATGACTGTGCATAGGTGATGATCTTTTTGCAAAAAATTTCCCAGGTGTTCTTGGATCTTCTTGTATTTGGTTGTCTAGATGTCTGGCTAGACTGGGGAAGTTTTCCTTTATTGTTTTCTCAAATATGTTTTTCAGACTTTCGGATTTCTCTTCTTCCTTAGGAACGTCAATTATTCTTCGGTTGGTTGTTTAACATAATCCCAAATTTCTTGGAGGCTTTGCTCATTTTTTAAATTCTTTTTTCTTTCTTTTTATTTATTTATTTTTAATTGTATTTTAGGTTCTGGGGTACATGTGCAGATCATGCAGGATTGTTGCATAGGTACATACATAGCAAGGTGGTTTGCTGCCTTCATCCCCCCATCACCTTATCTGGTATTTCTCCCCATGTTACCCCTCCTCACCCTCCCCACTCCTTGCTGTCCCCCAACAACTGACTGCAGCGTGTGATGCTCCTCTCTTTGTATCCACGTGTTCTCATTGTTCAACATCCGCCTGTGAGTGAGAACATGTGGTGGTTTGTTTTCTGTTCTTGTGTCAGTTTGCTGAAAATGATGTTTTCCAAATAAATCCATGTCCCTACAGAGGACATGAACTCATCATTTTTTATGGCTGTGTAGTATTCCATGGTGTATATGTGCCACATTTTCTTTATCCAATCTATTGTTGATAGACATTTGGGTTGGTTCCAAGTCTTTGCTATTGTAAACAGTGCTGCAGTGAACCTAGGTACGCATGTGTCTTCATAATAGAACAATTTATAATCCTTTGGATATGTACCCCAATAATGGAATTGCTGGGTCAAATGGAATTTCTATTTCTAGATCCTTGAGGGATCGACACTTTGTCTTCCACAATGGTTGCACTAATTTACAATCATCAGATTAGGTTAATTCAAAAGCCTTGTTTTTGAGATCTGAAGTTCTTTGTTCTACTTGTTCAATTATATTGTCAAGACTTTCCAGTACATTTTGCATTTCTCTAAGTGCATCCTTCAGTTCCAGAAGTTGTAATTGTTTTTTATTTATACTATCTATTTCACTGGAGATTTTCCCATTCATATGCTTTTTTTTTTTTTAATTTCCTTACATTGGACCTAGCCTTTCTTTTGTGCTTCCTTGATTGGCTTAATAGTTGACCTTCAGATTTTTTTTTTCTGGTAGTTCAGAGAACTCATCTTGGTTTGGATCCATTTCTGGGGAGCTGGTGTGACCTTTTGAGGGTGTTAAAGAACCTTGTTTGTTGTCTTACCAGAATTGTTTTTCTGGTTTATTCTCACTTGGGTAGACTATGAGGGAGGATCTGGGACTCAAGGGCTACTGTTCAGATTCTTTTGTCCCATGGGGTGCTCCCTTGAAGTGTTGCTGTCCTCTTTCTCCCAGGAATGGGGTTTCCTTAGAGCCAAACTATAGTGATTGTTATTTGTCTTTTGTATCTAATCACCCAGTGGAATACCAGGCTCTGGGCTGGTACTGGGGAGTGTCAGCAAATAATTCTGTGATGTGATCCACCTTCAGGTCTTGGACCCATGTATACCAGCAGCTGCTCCAGTGGAGGTAGCAGGGGAGTGAAGTGGACTCTGTGAGGGTCCTGGGTTGTATTTTTGTTAAGTGCACTGGTTTTGTGTTGATTGGCCTCCAGCCAGGAGGTGGCTCTTTCAAGAGTGCATCAGCTGAGGTAGTATAGGGAAGATTAGGTAGGAGGTGGGGTCATAGAGCTTTCAGGAGATTATGTTCTTTTTCTTTGAAGTTCCTTGGGTTCCCACAGAGCCTGCAGCAGCAATTCACATCCTTCAAAGAGTCTGGATTCTCTCAGCTTTCCTGGTATGTTCCCGTGGTGGTTCTTAGTGCAAAAGTTCAGAATGTGGGTTTCCACACACTGCTCTGTCTGTCTGAGTGGGAGCTGCAAGTTAGTCTTGCCTCCTATCTGCCATTTTCCCTCCACAATTTCTGATTGGGTTCAGAGACTACAAATGTCAGCTAGTGTCCATGGATCTCAGCCTGCTGTGCTTACCTTCCTGACAGCCTGGCCTGTGGACTTAAGTTTGCTTAGCCAGATCCTACAATTGCATATGACAATTTCTTGTAATAAATCTTTTTCTCTATTTCTTTCCAAATGGTTCTGCTTCTCTGTTTGATAAGCAGAAATACAAAGCATGTGCTCGGTAAATGTTGTCATCCAAAGGACCATCAGGATTGCTACATAGTGGAAAAGAAGAGTTTAATTGGTAATATCTGTTTGTAAGTTGGGGAGAAATATTCTCTGGTGTGAACTGAAAGTGCTCTCTCCAAAGAACGAAGAAAAGATTAGAGGTTTTATTTTCATAAATAAAGATGTGTTAGGTATTGCTCTTTGAGAAATTTCTTTGGCACTAGTAAGGTTTTGAGGAACTGGGAAGCTCTGATTGGTTAAGTGAAAGTCTTGAGCAAAATTAGTCTGTGAGTTGCAGCAGGTTGTTTCGGTACTCATTAGATAAAACTGCTTCAGGTTAGTGCAGGCAGTTTTAGCTACCAGGCTTGTAGAGCATAACATTTTTGCAGCAATGTTTTGTGCTCTGAGTGCTTTTTCTCCTCACTTCTCAACTCTGTTTTAGTCGGATATGACAAGAATGACCCAATTTGTACAATTGACTTTCACAGTTCTAAATGAATAAATTTATTTTATATTATTTCCATCAGCTGGTTTATATTCATGAGTGACCAGAAAATGGAAAGATGACCTGAAAAAAAGTTATGAGAATTTATGGGTATGCCTTATCTGTTAATATAAATATTCAAAACTGGTTTGATTGGATGAATTTAGATTTGTGTTTTGTGTTATTTAAAGACCATTAATAATATTTCCTAATATTTTATAGATGTGCAAAAAGTACCTAATGTAGGAGTAAAGTTTACTAACCAGTAGGTAAATTTATTCAGCTAGTATTTATTGAGTGCCTCCTATGCATCAAGTACTCATCAAAGCACTGGGAATTTGTCAGTAAACAAAACAGGAAAACAAGCAACCATCCTTACACAAAGTTTACCTTCTAGCTATTAAGAACTAATCAGTCAGTTATCAGCTATTGACCCCTGATAATGTGCCAGGCTCTATGTGAGGTATTAGGGATGAGAGAAACTCAAGATTGCTCCCTTCCTTCAAAAGTGACAAAACACAGGCCTAATCTGCTAGTTTGCTTATTACTATTAGCTATTTAAGCCAGTGTGCTCAAAGAATTTATTTACGTGTCCCAAACTCTGAAATATTTTGTCATGGCTTGTGTTTTGAAATGAGATCCAGTTTGGTGTAGGGCAGATATAATTGGGACTGTCCAAACTTTCACATTATTTCAATACCACAGTTCTCCACATAATATATTAAATCTCTTATTAAAATGTACTCATTAGACTAGATATCAGCCGCCTTTTGATTGTTACAAAATTACTACTCCGCTTGGAAACAATATCTTGCTATGACACGCATCAATTTTCGATTTCCAGTTTGTTGTTTTTATAATATCTTCTATATGTTTCATCTTTGCTCATCTTGCTTCTAATATGTGCCTTTATTTACTGGCCATTGCTTCCATTTAAAAGAGCAAATAACTTTTGAAAAGAAGTCTGGAATTTTTCTCTTCTTAGTGTTTCCGATAGCATTTAGCAAACACTTTACATGTGGTAGCTGTGTACTAAAAGTCATTTAACTATACAAATGAATACATCATAATTATTATTATATTTTATGTGATTTTTTGCAGTAGCCTAAAAAATTTAAAATACATGAAATAACTTGAGGGTAACATATTCTTACTTTTACAAACTAATAAAAATAAAAGGAATTCGTTTTCTAAAGAACATTTAAAAGGAATTTCTTTTTTAAGAACATTTTTAAGCCTAAGGAAGAAACTAGGTTTTTAATATCAGAATTGGACTTATTTGTAAATTTTGATATCTTTTTAAGCCTCAAGAAATTATTGTGGTCCTTTAACCAAAACTATTTATTTGAAAATGTAACTTCTATGATTAAAAATTAAAAATAATAATGAAAACAGGTGACAAATGTACATGTGGAAATGGAAATATTGAGACGTTGCTTATTTAGAACTGAAAAGGCATTTGTTAAGTTGCCTTTTCATTTTCTTTTCTCTTTGCTCCAGTGGATTACCTGCTTTTTGTTTCTCTCTTCCCAGTATGATGTTGGACCAAGTTTTTTAGTATCCTTTGGACTTGTAGGAAATAATACTGCCAGTAGTTCTACCTAAGCCCAAAGCTAGCCCTTTTCCATTTGGAAATTTCTAAGGCATTTAGTACCATAACAAGAAAGAAATACCCAGCGGCAAGATGATTATCTCATCTTTCTTTTAAAATTTGTCCATGGGGAAAGTCAAAGATATATATATAGAGGAAAATCATGGCTCTTTTTACAAAGGAGAGACAAGAATGCTTCTGCATGTCAAAGACCCCAAGGTGCTGACATGGAGCTACAGTGGTTGCTGAGGGAGAGTTACATGCAGGGGCATAGTCATTGCTTAAGTACTCTTAATCACTGTTATAGTCTCACTGTAGATCTTGTCTTGACTATGGTGGGAATTAAGAATTCAAAAGTTTAGAGGAATGAAAATTTGGACTGTTCCAGCAGCAAGGCAAGCTGGAGGCAGCAGAATGAAGTAGATGACCAATCTGGTTGTGAGGACTTCTCTTGCATAAATTGTAACATTTAAGTAGTCTTTGTCAGTGAAATTAATGAAGGTAGACACCTTCCTTCACAGCGCTATCCTGGTCTACCCTGTTTATATTTAGTAGACATTTGTTAAGATAATTTTAACTACTGTTGCCTAAAGAGCAATTGAAAAAAACAAACATTGATATTTGAGACAAAAACATGCATATCATTGAATTTTCTGTACTGACTATCTAAAACCTTGGCATTAAATTTGTATTTGGCACTTGAATTCAATATGGTAACTTACTGATCTTACAATTTTCTTCATCCAGCTAATTCCAAAATATTAGATATCACATTTAGAAACTAGCTTCAAAAACCAAGTTACAAAATAATTACATACAGTATGATTCAATTTTTATAAAAATCAATTAAATATGTAAAAACCAAGTTACAAAATAATTACATACAGTACGATTCAATTTTTATAAAAATCTATTAAATATGTATCTGTATGCAGATACATATGCATGGGAAAATCTTCAATGATACATATGTGTGTTAGTTCTAAGTGATGAGCTTGTATATGATTTTATTTAAGTTTATAACTTTTACAAAAATGTTTCATTGATACTTTAAGAAGTTTTCAAGATGTTTGTGCAGAAGCAAAAATAAGATATCAAAAAATTTTGAATATGTTAACTAACTAAAGCTTATTCTGTTTCCATTGGTGAGGAGACCTATTTTCTTCATGTATTAACCGATGAATATTCCTTCTTCTGCTCTTCTCCACTGCTGTTATAGCCTTCCTTGGGTGCAAGATACTAGACCAAATCACTTCCTTGTCTTAGGAAGGGGATGATACAACAGAACCAAAAAACAAACAAGGCAGTTCTCACATTGAGGTTCAAAATAAGTTTTCAGAACTGGGGAGACAGTAGCAATCTGTGTTTTTTTTTGACAGACCAGGTTGGTTGATATACACATCATCATAGGTCCCTGTGGAGAGATGATGATAAAAAGACTGTTTCTCTATCACTTACTCCTCCATCCCAGCAAAACCCATTGACATCATGACATTATATAGGCTCTTAGAATTTAGAAATAACTTTAGGGTGAGTAGAGAAAAAGCCTTAGATTATGTGAAATGAGGGCTAGAAGTAGAGATGATATACAGAGATAGGAAACTAAAAGCAATTTCCAGATTTTTGCTGAGCTAGTAGTCTTAATATTTATTACACATATGGCCTAATATCAATGATAAAATCGGAAGCTATATACTACTGCTTTTGTATATGTTGCTCCAAATTCCTGTGCTATCATAATCACGTATATTTTATTTGTTGAAAATAAAGATATTGAGTAGAAAATCCCATTATGCCTCTGTTCTTAGCTCCAAGCCACACTGAAAATTCTTTGCTATGAGTCTAATAGCCTTCTTTAGGCAGCTATTCATCTGAGTTAACAACATATTAGGCCTATTTCTCCCAGAAGGCCCATAAAATCAAGTGCATGAGATTGTAGTAAACATTAACAGTGAGGACAGTGTTCATCTTTGTTAAAATTGCTGTCAGGTGTCCAGATACTAGCATTTTCCTTTTATTCATTCATGTGGCCAACATATATTAACCAGATGTCTGCTATATAAGCAGACTTGATAGTAGATGGCTTATCCAGAGCCCATGGTTTTGTGTAACTGACAGGGTAAGAGCACTAGAGGTAAAAGACTTATGAGGAGGACTTTGAAGATTTAGAAAAGTCTTTTTAAACAATCAGGTCCATGGGGAATCAACTCTCCTTAACCCTAAACCCCTGCTTATATCACTTACTGATGGGGCATCAGCTTAAGTCTTCTCTAAGCTGGTTGTATTAGGTTAGGTGGCCAAGACTTTATTCCAAGCTATTTAAGTCACATCCTACCTCAACCTCACTCTTGACTGTTATCTTGCTTTAGTTTATTGACTGAAGTCTACTGGCTTAAACACCTTTGCCTTTTGGATGACAGGAGAATCAATTTTGGTGTAAAAATATCACTAAGGAATCCTTTCTTATATACTATTATAGTAAAAAAAGACTTTTTGAAGCCAATTATTATAAAACTATTATCACAAAACTATCACCAATCTGTTATGACTTTGGAACAAAATTATATTGTTTATCATTTTTTAAAATAAAAATGCACATTAAGGTGATAATTTTTAATCTTTAAAGAAACATGGAAGGTTAGTATCCTTTTACACAACTATTCAAGATTATTCTCTTTTTTTTTTTAAGAGACAGTTTCTCACTCTGTCGCATAGGTCAGAGTGCAGTGCTGTGATCATAACTCACTTTAATCTCCAGCTCCTGTGATTAAGGTATCCTTCCTGCCTCAGCCTCCCAAGCAGCTGGGACTATAGCTGTGCCACCACACCAGGCTATTTAAAAAATTTTTTTTTAGAGATTAGGTGTCACTATGTTGCTCATGTTGACCTTGCACTTCTAGCCTCAAGCAGTCTTCTTGTCTTGGCCTCCTAAAGGGCTGGAATTATAGGTGTGAGCTCTTCCAGAATATTCTAAGGAGTTTTGGTCTAAATATACTTAAATGCAATAGATAATTGCTCTGCTGCTGCAAAAAAGACTTAAAGAAGCAAGGTTCAGAATAGTGTGACTATTATACTATCATTTGTGGAAAGGAAATGTTTACTTATATGTACCTATATATACAGAGAAGGTTTTTTGGTTTGTTCTTTTTTTTGAGACAGGTCTTGCTCAGTTGTCCAGGCTTGAGTGCAGTGATGCAGCTCACTGCAAGCTCTGCTTCCTGGGACCAAGTGATCCTCCCCTGTCAGCCTCCTAAGTGGCTGAAACTATAGGCTTGCACCACCACACCCAGCTAGTTTTTGTATTTTTTGTAGAGATGGGGTGTTGCCATGTTGCCTAGGCTGGTTTCAAACTCCTTAGCTCAAGCCACCCACCTGCCTAGGCCTCCCACAGTACTGGGATTACAAGCATGATATTGCACCTGGCTGGTATTTTTGAAGTGATCCATAAAACTATTCATAGTGACTGTGGGGTGTTTTTTAAGTTTTGTGGTTATGTTTGGATACAGGCATGAAAAGTGAAATAATCGTATCATGGATAATGGGGTATCAGTCCCCTCAAGCATTTATCCTTTGTATCACAAGCAATTCAACTGCACTCTTTTAGTTATTTTAAAATGTACAGTTAAGTTATTATTGACTATACTCACCCTGTTGTGCTATCAAATAGTATAGGTCTTACTCATTTTTTGTAACTGTATTTTTGTGCACGTTAACAATTCCTACCTTCGCTCAAGCCCTCCTTCCACCATTCCCAGCCTCTGGTTACCATAATTCTACTCTCTATGTCCATGAGTTCAATTGTTTTGAATTTTAAATCCCACAAATAAGTGAGAACCTGGGATGTTTGTCTTTCTGTCTGGCTTAACAGAATGATCTTAAGTTCCACCCATGTTGTTGCAAATAACAGGATCTTACTTTTTTAGTGGTAGAATGGTACTCTATTGTGTTTAAGTACAACATTTTCTTTATAAATTCATCTGTTGATGAAGACTTAGATTGTTTTTAAACATTAGCTGTTGCAAACAGTGCTGCAACAAACTTGGAAGTGAAGATATCTGATATACTGATTTCCTTTTTTTTGCGGGGGGACATATATCCAGCAGTGGAATTACTAAACCATGTGGTAGCTCTAATTTTAGTTTCTTGAGGAATAGCCAAACTGTTTTTTACAGTGGTCCTGCTAATTTACATCCCTGCCAACAGTGTATGAGGAGGTTCCCTTTTTTCCACATCCTCACCAGCATTTATTATTGCCTGTCTTTTGGATATAAGCCAATTTAACTGATATCTCACTGTAGTTTTGATGTGCATTTTTCTGATAATAAATGATATTGAACATCTTTTCTTTTGTCTATTTGCCATTTGTATGTCTTCTTTTGAGAAATACCTATTCAAATTTTTTGCCCATTTTTGGTTGAATTATTATATAATTTTCTACAGAGTTGTTTGAGCTCCTTATGCATACTGATTATTAATTCCTTGTCATATGGGTAGTTTGCAAATATTTTCTCCCATTCTGTGGATTGTCTGTTTACTTTGATGATGGTTTCCTTTGCCATGCAGAAGCTTTTTAACTTAATGTGATAGAATTTGTCCATTTTTGCTTTGGTTGCCAGTGCTTGTGGGGTATTGCTCAAGAAGTTTTTTTCCCCAGACCAATGTCCTGGAGATTTCCTCCAGTGGTTTATTGAAGTAGTTTCATAGTTTGAGGTCTTAGATTCAAGTCTTTAATCCATTTTGATTTCTTTTTGCATATGGTGAAAGGGGTATAGTTTCATTTTTCTGCATATGGCTATCCAGTTTTCTCACTACTGAAGAGACTGTTCCCTAGTGTATGTTCTTGGCACCTTTGTTGAAAATGAGTTCTCTGTAGGTGCGTGGATTTGCTTCTGGGTTCTCTATTCTGTTTCATTGGTCTATGTGTCTGTTTCTATGCTTCCGGAACCATGCTGTTTTGGTTACCATACCTCTGTAGTATAATTTGAAGTCAGTTAATGTGATTCCTCTAATTTTGTTCTTTTTGCTATAACTATTCTGGATCTCTTATGGTTGTATATAAAGTTTAAAGTTTTTTTGTGAAGAGTGTCATTGGTATCTTAATAAGGATTTTATTGTGTCTGTAGATTGCTGTATTAGTCTATTTTCATACTCCTATAAAGAACTTTCTGAGACTGTATAATTTATGAAGGAAAGAGGTTTAATTGACTCACAGTTCTGCATGGCTGCAGAGGCCTCAGGAAACTTAATGTCATAGTGGAAGGCAAAGGGGAAGCAAGGCACCTTCTTCACAAGGTGGCAGGAAGAAGTGCTGAGTGAAGGGGGAAGAGCCCCTTATGAAACCATCAGATATTTTGATAGCTTGCTCACTATCACAAGAACATCATGGAGGAAACTGGTCCCATGATTCGACTACCTCTACCTGGTCTGTCCATTGACACATGGGGATTATGAGGATTATGATGAGAGATGAGATTTGGGTGGGAACATAAAGCCTAACCATATTAACTGGTATTGGTTTTTCATTAAATCTTTGGTAGAATTTAGCAATAAAGCCATTGGGTCCAGAGGTGTTTGTTTGTTTTTTTTCCTAGGAGACTTTTTATTATGGCTTTTATTTCATTACTTGTTATTGGTCTGTTTAGGGTTTTCAGATTTCTTCCTAGTTCAATATATGTTTTTAGAAATTTTTCTGTTTCTTTTAGATTTTCCAATTTATTGGTATATAATTGCTCACAGTAGCCGCTGATAATTGTTTTAATTTCTGCAGTAATGGTTGCTGATTTTTTAAAAGTTTTTTTTTAACAACTGAAAGTTGTTACATTTGCAGTATCAGTTGTAATATCTCCTTTTTTATTTCTGATTTTATTATTTGGATCTTATCTTAGTCTCGCTAAAGGTTTGTCAATTTTATTTAACCTTTCTAAATATCACCCTTTTGCTTCATTGAGCTTTTATATTGTCTTCTTCATTTCAGTCTCATGTGTTTCTGCTCTAATCTTTATTATTTCTTTCTTTATGCTAATTTTGGGTTTTGTATTGTTTTCTTCATCTCAATTTGATGTGTTTCTGCTCTAATCTTTATTATTTATTTCTTTATGCTAATTTCGGATTTAATTTGCTGTCACTTTTCTAGTACTTTAAGATGCATCATTAAATTATTAATTTGAAGTTTTTTCTCTTTTTTGATGTAGGTACTTATAGCTATAAACTTCCCTCTTAATATTACTTTTGCTGTATTCCATAGGTTTTGGTAAGTTACGTTTCCATTATCATTTGTTTCAACAAATTTTTTTGGTTTCCTTTTTAATTTCTTCATTGATCCACTGGTTATTCAGAAGCATATTGTTTGATTTCCACACATTTGTATAGTGTCTAAAATTTCTCTAGTTATTTATTTTCTAGTTTTAGTTCATTGTGGTGAAAGAAGATGCTTGATATTATTTCAGTTTTCAAAATGTTTTAAGACCTGTTTTGTGAGCTAATATGGGGTCTGTCCTTGAACATCATTCATGTGCTGAGGAAAATAATGTGTATTCCACAGCTATTGAATGAAATGTTTCATAAATATCCATTAGATCCAGTTTGCCCATAGTGTAGATTAAGTCTGATGTTTCTTTGTTGATTTTCTGTCTGAAAGTTTAGTTCAATGCTGAGAATAGAGTACTGAAGTCTCCAGCTACTATTGTAGTGGGGCCTATCTCTTTAGCTCTAATAATATTTGCTTCATATATCTGGGTGCTCCAAGTGTTAGGTGGATATATATTTAAAATTATTATATTCTTTTGCTGAGTTGACCACTTTATCATTATATAGTTACATTCTTTGTCTTTTCTTACACTTTTTGTCTTAAAATCTATTTGTTTGATATAAGTATAATGACTCCTGATCTTTTATTTTCATTTCTATTGGCATGAAATGTCTTTTTCAATCACTTTATTATCAGACTATGTGTGTCTTCATAGATGAAGTTTGTTTCTTATAGGCAACAGATCAATGGGTCTTGTCTTTCATCATTCCATCCAGTCTATGTCTTTTGATTGGAGAGTTTAGTTCATTTGCATCTAATGTTATTATTGATAAGAAAAAACTTACTCCTGCCATTTTGTTACTTGTTTTCTGGTTGTTTTGTGGTCTTCTCTTCCTTTTTTCTTTTCTTCCAGACTTCCTCTAGTGAAGGTGATTTTTTTTTTCTGGTGATATGACTTAATTTCTTGATCTTTATATTTTTGTGTATTCATTTTATATATTTTTTAGTTGGAGATTACTATGACAATTAGAAATACTATCTTATGACATATAATTTTAACCTGTTAAAAACTTCCCTGATTGCATAAACAAAGAAACATAAAAGCAAAAAGAAAACTAATAAAAATTCTATGCCTTAACCTTTTCCCTTTGCTTTTTAACTGCATGTTGTTTCTATTTATATCTTATTGTACTGTTTATGTCTTGAAATATTGTTTTAGTTATCATTTCTGATATGCTCATCATTTAGTCTTTCTATTAAAGATAAGAGTAGTTTATACACCATAGTTACGGTATTATAATATTCTGTGTTTTTTTGTATACCTACTAATGTGGGATTTTTTTCCCTTCAGTTGATTTCTTATTGCTCATTAATGTCCTTTCGTTCTGATTAAAGTACTCTCTTTACCATTTCTTGTAGGACGGGTCTAGTGTTGATGAAATCCCTCAGCTTTGTTTTTCTAGGAAAGTGTTTATTTCTTTTTCATGTTTGAAGAATATTTTCACCAGAGATACTACTCTAGGATAAGTTTTTTTTTTTCCCCCTCAACTGTTTAAATATGTCATTCCAACCTCTCCTGGCCTGTAAGGTTTCCACTGTAAAGTCTGCTGCCAGATGTATTGCAGCTTCATTGTATGTTATTTACTTCTTTTCTCTTGCTGCTTTAAGAATTCTTTCTTTATTTTTAATCTTTGGAAGTTTGATTATTTAATGCCTTGAGATAGTCTTCTTTGGATTAAATCTGCTTGGTGTTCTATAACCTTTTTTTACTTAGATACTAATAGTTTTCTGTAGGTTTGAGAAATTCTCTGTTATTATCCACTTGAATAAACTTTTTTTTTTTCTTTGAGACGGAGTTTTGCTCTTGTTACCCAGGCTGGAGTGCAATGGCACAGTCTCGGCTCACCGCAACCACCGCCTCCTGGGTTCAGGCAATTCTCCTGCCTCAACCTCCTGAGTAGCTGGGATTACAGGCATGCGCCACCATGCCCAGCTAATTTTTTGTATTTTTAGTAGAGACGGGGTTTCACCATGTTGACCAGGATGGTCTCAATCTCTTGACCTTGTGATCCACCCACCTTGGCCTCCCAAAGTGCTGGGATTACAGGCATGAGCCACTGCGCCCGGCCCTTGAATAAACTTTCTACCCCATCTCTTTTTGTACCTCCTCTTCAAGACCAGTATCACTTAGATTTGTTCTTTCAAGGCTACTTTCTAGATGTCTGAGTGCTTCATTGTTTTTTATTTTTTTTATTTTGTCTTCTCTGACAGTGTATTTCCAAACAGACTATCTTTAAATTCACTTGTTCTTTCTTCTGCTTAATCAATTCTGCTATTAAAAGACTCTGATTCATTCTTCAGGATGCTCCTTATATTTTTTAGCTCCAGAATTTCTCCTTTATTCTTCTTAATTATTTAAATATTAAAAAAAATTTATTTGATAGAATTCAGAATTGCCTATTTTATCTTGAATTTCTTTGAATTTCCTCAACATAGCTATTTTGAGTTTCCTGTCTGAAAGGTTGCATATGTCTGTTTCTCCAGGATTGGTCTCTGGTGCCTTATTTAATTTTTCTCTGTCACGTTTTCCTGGATGGTGTTGATAATAATAAATGTTCTTCAGTGTCTGGGTGTTAAAGTGTTAATGTGTATGTTGTAGTCGTCACTATCTAGGCTTATTTGTACTTGTCCTTCTTGAAAAGACTTTCCAAGTATTTAACAGATGTGGGTATTGTGATCTAAACTGAAACTGCTTTAGGGGCCATTCCAAGCCTGGTAATGCTATGGATCTTGCAGACTTGTGAAGGTACTTTCTTGATGGTCTTGGACAAAATCCAGGAGAATTCTCTGAATTACCAGGCAGAGACGCTTGTTCTCCTCTTTTCTTTTCTTTTCTTTCAAAGAAACAGAGTCTTTTTCTCTCTCTGTTCTGAGGCACATAAAACTGGGGGTGGAGTGACACAAGTACCCCTGTGGCCACCACCACTATAACTGTGCTAGATCATACCTGAAGCCATCACAGCACTGGGTCTCACTCAAGGCCTGCTGTAAGCATTTCCTATCCACTGCCTATGTTTGCTCAAGGCTGTGAGGCTGTCTCTGCAATCAACAAGTGGCAAAGCTAGCCAGGCCTGTGTCTTTCCATTCAAGGTGCTGAGTTACATCAGGCCTGAGTGGATCTGGAATTGCTGTCTGAGAGTCAAGGACTAGAGTTAAAAACCTCAGAAATCTACCTGGCATTCTACTGTACTGCAGCTGAGCTGACACTCAGATTACAAGATACAGTCCTTCCCACTCTTCCCTTCCCTTTACAAAGGAGAAATGCCTCATTCTGTAGCCCCTACCAATACAGGCCATAGGAAATACTGCCTTGCTATCACTGATGTTCCTTTATAGCCCATAAACTCTTAAATCAGCTTCTGGTGAATGTTACTCAGCCTAAGAACACCTCCTCCATTTCCGGACAGTGGACTCATCTGTGATGTATGGCAGGTTCAGAAATGCCATCCAGGAATTAAGTCCTGGAATTGAGGACCCTAAAAACCTGGTTGGTGCTCTATTCTTCTGTGGCTGTGCTGCTACTTGAAGATGGTACATCTCAGAGGTTCACCTAAGGCCATTGACCTCAGTATCACTGCTGGTTATTCATGGCCAAAGGCCTCTTCAGTTAGGAAGCAATGAATGCTGCCAGGACTGAGTCCTTCCCTTTAAGGCAATGGGTTCCCTTCAGGCCCAGGATGTGTCAATAAATGTCATCCAGAAGCTAGGGCCTGGAATGGGGGCCTCATTGCTCTGACCAGTGCCCTATCCTGCTGTGGTTGAGCTGGTATCTGAGATGCAAGACAAAGTCCTCCCTCTTCTTACCTCTTCTCTCCTCTAGCAGAAGGAAGGGGTATCTTCTGGAGCTATGAGCTGTGCAGCCAGGGGTTAAGAGAGGGGTGATGCCAGTACTCTCTTAGCTGCCCCAGCTGCTGTCTCAGTAGATCACATGCTTCCCTTCCTCCCTCCTCCACCAAGAATACTGTCTCTGAGTCCAGTTCAGAGCTAGGAATTGCCTAAAAATTGCAGTCCTTATGGCTTAGGCTGATTTCAAGATTACCTGGAGACCCAGAGCACTTTATCCCTCCATGGCAAGGTTTGGACTGCTGGGATCAGCAATTTTCCTCTGGCTAGGTCGGTTTTAAATGTTGCCTTCATGGGTGGGTGTCAACTGAGTTTGGTCCAGGTTTTCTTTATGCTCTAACAGGACTGCACTGTGTCCAGTGCCTCACAGTTGCTGTGTTCTCCCTCCCACAGTGCCCAGAGACATCTTCACACCACACCAGTGCTGCCACGGTGGGTGGGGGTTTGCAGGTTACATGGCATTGGTAATTCAAGACTGTTTTTTTCTATTTCTTCAGTGCCTCTTTCAGTGATAGAAAAGTAAAACAAGGTTCTATGGTGCTAACCTAATTTCTGGTTCCTATGAAGGTTTTTTTTTTTTTCCTGCGTAGTTGTTAAATTGGTGTCCTTGCCAAGGGCATAATTGGTGAAGCCTTCTATTCCACCATCTTTCTCTGCCTCTGCTCAAGAAGTTTGAATGGGGAAAATCTACTATTTTATAACAAAGCCTTTTATGATGTTTATTATTTAAAAACACATCTGTATATTAGTTATTAACTTGAAAAAATAACATAGAAATGCATACACATACACACACATACACAATATTTTTATAAGACCTTGGAAATTATGCCAATCTCTTCATTTTTAAAAATAAGGAAACAGGTTCAAGGAAGTTATAATTTTTCCCTATCATAGAGTAAGTGAATGTGAAGCTGAATTCAGATTCCTCAGTGACTACTCTTTCTCCAGTATTTATTTTTAGTAGATTAAAGAACTCAGAAGTTATGTCTGTGAGGAAATCATAAACTCTATGGGACTAATTTTTACAGTGTGCCTGTATTTAATTTTTTTTTTTTTGAGATGGAGTCTCACTCTGTCACCCAGGCTGCAGTGCAGTGACATGGTCTTGGCTCACTGCAGCCTCCACCTTCCAGGTTCAAGCTATTCTCCTGCCTCGGCCATCTGAGTAGCTGGGATTATAGGTGTGTGCCACCATGCCTGGCTAATTTTTGTATTTTTAGTAGAGATGAGGTTTCACCATGTTGGCCAGGCTGGTTTCAAACTCCTGACCTCAAGTGATTCACGCACCTTGGCCTCCCAAACTGTTGGGACTACAGGTGTGAGCCACCACACCTTATATTTAATATTTTATAAGGATATGCATATGCTGTCAGTTGAATTGTGATCCTCTAAAAGGGATATGTTAATGTTCTAACTCTGAGTACTTTGGAATGTTACTTTATGTGATGGTTAATACTATCAATTTGATTGGATTGAAGGATGCAAAGTATTGATCCTGGATGTGTCTGTGAGAGTGTTGCCAAAGGAGATTAACATTTGAGGCAGTGAGCTGGGAAAGGCAGACCCACTTTTAATCTGGGTGGACACAATCTACTCAGCTGCCAGCATGGCTAGAATATAAAAAGCAGGCAGAAAAAATGTGAAAAGACTAGACTGGCTTAGCCTCTCAGCCTACATCTTTCTCTTGTGCTGGATGCTTCTCGCCCTTGAACATCAGACTCCAAGTTCTTCAGTTTTGGGACTTGGACTGGCTCTCCTTGCTCCCCAGCTTGCAGACGGACTGTTGTGGGACTTGTGATCATGTGAGTAAATACTTAATAAACTCTCCTTTATATATGTATCTATTCCATTAGTTCTGTCCTTCTAGAGAACTCAGACTAATACAGATTTTGGGACCAGGTGTGGTTCTAGAGGAACAGAATATTAAGGATTGAGTTCTTTCATTGGTTTTGAGGTTTCTGGAGTTGGCTGCTTAATGTAATTAGACCCCCAAATACTAAGGACTCTACTTCTAATAATGTAGAGAACACTGATAGTTCTTGGTGTGAACTGTTTAGAGAGTTATGTAAAATAAATGCATTTGACATTCCTGATTCACTGCTTGTGAGAGGCAGGGAGTTTATTGACTATACATAATATCTTTGACCACATTTGGTGAACCAAGGAACATAGGAAGCTGGTTGGTTGCTTCTAAGTTCAGTGGACAAATAATGAAAGAAAATGATGAACTCAGGGATTCTAACTGTGACTTCAGAAGCAGATAATGAGTCTCAAATTTGCTAAGATTGCCCTGAGTGAAAGTCTTATCTACTGTAGAGAAAGAGCTGCAATTGTGAAAAAACAGACACAAACCCTTATAATGTGAATGGCTGACCTGCAATGAAAGGTGCATGCACAACTTCGCCAGGTGTCTACTGTCAAAGTGAGGACATTGATTGGAAAAGAATGGAACCCTGCAACTTGGAATGGGGATGTGTAGGAGGAGCCTGATAAAGCTGGAGACACTGAGTTTGTAAATTCTGATGCAACTTTTTTGCCTTAGGAAACAGCTTGTCCATCCCCAGTAGTGGCAACATCCCCTCCCTAATCCATGCTGTCATCAGCCTTTCCACCTTTGTGAAGATAAACCCTGTGCTGCCTGAGGCAACAGTGATGGCCTCCCCTAAGGCAGTTGCCAGGCAAAATAATGTTGATTATCCTCAGGAGCCACCCCAACATTCCTGTTTGCTTCTAGATCTATTACAAGAGTAAAGTCCTAGTGGGCCCCTACAGCTGAGGTGGAGAGTGTGTCCCATGAGGAGGATGTGCTACACTCAAAAAGAAGTGCTTGAGTTTTTTAATTAATATAAAGAGAAATCTGGAGAACAGGCATGGGAATGGATATTAACAGTGTGGGATAATGGTGGAAGGAACATAGAGTTGTATAGGGTGAATTTATTGATTTGGGCCCACAAGTAGGGACTCTGCTTTTAATATTGCAGCTTTGGGAGTTAAAAAGATTCAGTAGTTTATTTGCTTGGTTAGCTGAAATATGAATGAAAAGATGGCCCACTGTGAGTAAGCTGGAAATGCCTGGTCTCCCTTGGTTTAATGTAGAGGAAGGGATCCAAAGGCTTAGAGAGATTGGGATAGTGGAGTGGATTAGTCACTTTAGACCTAGTCATCTCATCTGGGAGGGTCCAGATGATATACCCTTGACCAATGCCTTGCAAAATAGATTTGTGAGGGCAGCACCTGCATCTTTGAAGTGCCCTGTAATTGCTTTTCTCTGTATGTCAGATCTAATAGTGGAAACTGCACTCAACTACATAATTTAAATATGACAGAAATAATTGGATCCTGAGGTGGTAGGGGCCAAATGGCAGCACTCAACCATCAAAGGCAAGGGGGGCATAACTACTGTAATGAACAGCAAAGGAAAAGCAGCAATCAGAATATTCTGACTCCTGTAGAGCACTGGCATTGGCTAATTAATCATGGTTTTCCTAGAAGTGAAATTGATAGGAAGCCTACTGCATTCCTGCTTAATTTATATAAGCAGAAAACTTCTAGGTTGAGTGGACAAAGGACTAATTTAAATTATAAAAACAGAGAATCGTGGCTCTTCAATTAATTTCCAGACTTTCATATATATATATTTTATTGCACTTTAGGTTCTGGGGTATATGTGAAGAACAAGCAGGATTGTTGCATAGGTACATACATGGCAATGTGGTTTGCTGTCTCCACCCTATCACCTATATCTGGCATTTCTCCCTATGTTATCCCTCCTGAACTCCCTACCCCCCACTGTCCCTCCCCTAGTCCCTGCCAACAGACCCCAGTGTGTGATGCTCCCCTCCCTGTGTCCCTGTGTTCTCATTGTTCAACGCCCGCCTATGAGTGAGAACATGTGATGTTTGATTTTCTGTTCTTGTGTCAGTTTGCTGAGAATGATGGTTTCCAGGTTCATCTATGTCCCTACAAAGGATACAAACTCATAGTTTTTATGGCTGCATAGTATTCCATGGTGTATATGTGCCACATTTTCTCTGTCCAGTCTATCATCAGTGGGCATTTGAGTTGGTTCCAAGTCTTTGCTATTGTAAACAGTGCTGCTATGAACATACATGTGCATGTGTCTTTATAATAGAACAATTTATAATCCTTTGGATATATACCCAGTAATAGGATTGCTGAGTCAAATGGAATTTCTATTTCTAGGTCCTTGAGGAGTCGCCACACTGTCTTCCACAATGGTTGAACTAGTTTATACTCCTACCAACAGTGTAAAAGTGTTCCTATTTCTCCACATCCTCTCCAGCATCTGTTGTCTCCAGATTTTTTAATGATCACCATTCTAACTAGTGTGAGATGATATCTCAGTGTGGTTTTGATTTGCATTTCTCTAATGACCAGTGATGATGAGCATTTTTTCATATGTTTGTTGGTCTCATATATGTCTTCTTTTGAAAAGTGTCTGTTCATATCCTTCGCCCACTTTTGAATGGGTTTGTTTTTTCATGTAAATCTTTGTAGATTGTGGCTATTAGTTCTTTGTAGATTGTGGCTATTAGCCCTTTGTCACATGGGTAGATCGCAAAATTTTTTCCCCATTCTGTTGGTTGCTGGTTCACTCTAATGATTGTTTCTTTTGCTGTGAAGAAGCTCTAGAGTTTAGTTAGATCCCATTTGTCTATTTAGGCTTTTGTCGCTAATGCTTTTGGTGTTTTAGTCATGAAGTCCTTACCTATGCCTGTGTCTTCAATGGTTTTGCCTGGGTTTTCTTCTAGGGTTTTTATGGTGTTAGGTCTTGTGTTTAAGTCTTTAATCCATCTGGAGTTAATTTTAGTGTAAGGTGTCAGGAAGGGGTCCAGTTTCTGCTTTCTGCACATGGTTAGCCATCCCCACACCATTTATTAAACAGGGAATCCTTTCCCCATTGCTTGTTTTAGTCAGGTTTGTCAAAGATCAGATGGTCGTAGATGTGTGGCGTTGCCTCCAAGGCCTCTGTTCTGTTCCATTGGTCTATATCTCTGTTTTGATACCAGTACCATGCTGTTTTGATTACTGTAGCCTTGTAGTATAATTTGAAGTCAGGTAGCATGATGCCTCCAGCTTTGTTCTCTTGGCTTAGAGTTGACTTGGCTATGCGGGCTCTCTTTTGGTTCCATATGATGTTTAAGGTGGTTTTTTCCAGTTCTGTGAAGAGGGTCATAGGTAGCTTGATGTGGATAGTATTGAATCTATAAATTACTTTGGGCAGTGTGGCCATTTTCACAATATTGATTCTTCCTAACCATGAGCATGGAACGTTTTTCCATCTGTTCATATCCTCTCTTATTTCCTTGAGTAGTGGTTTATAGTTTTCCTTGAAGAGGTCCTTTACATCCTTTGTTAGTTGCGTTCCTAGATATTGTATTCTCTTTGTAGCAGTTGTGAATGGCAGTTCATTCTTGATTTTGTTCTCTTTAAGTCTGTTATGGTGTATAGGAATGCTTGTGATTTCTGCATGTTGATTTGTATCCTTAGCCTTTTCTGAAGTTGCTTATCAATTTCAGGAGATTTTAGGCTGCGGTCTTCTAAATATACAATCATGTCGTCTGTAAATAGAGACAATTTGACTTCCTCCTTTCCTAATTGAGTACCCTTTATTTCTTTTCCTTGCCTGATTGCTTTGGCTAAAACTTCCAATACTATATTGAATAAGAGTGGTGAGAGAGGGCATCCTTGTCTAGTGCCAGATGTCAAAGGCAATGCTTCTAGTTTTTGGCCATTCAGTATGATATTGGCTGTGGGTTTGTCATAAACAGCTTCTATTATTTTGAGATATGTTCCATCTATACCTAGTTTATTGAGAGTTTTTAGCATAAAGGGCTGTTGAATTTTGTCAAAGGCCTTCTCTGCATCTATTGAGATAATCATGTGGTTTTTGTCTTTGGTTCTGTTAATGTGGTGGATCACATTTATAGACTTGCGTATGTTGAACCAGCCTTGCATCCCCAGGACGAGGCCTACTTGATCATGATGGATAAGCTTTTTGATGTGCTCTTGCCATCAGTTTGCTAGTATTTTACTGAAGATTTTTGCATCAATGTTTATTAGGGATATTGGCCTGAAGTTTTCTTTTCTTGTTGAGTCTCTGCCGGGTTTTGGTGTCAGGATGATGTTGGTCTCATAAAATGATTTGGGAAGGATTCCCTCTTTTTGTATTGTTTGGAATAGTTTGAGAAGGAGTGGTACCAGCTCCTCTTTGTATGTCTGGTAGAATTCGGCTGTGAACCCATCTGGATGTGGCCTTTTTTTGGTTGGTAGGCTATTAATTGCTGCCTCAACTTAAGCCCTCATTATTGGTCTATTCAGGTTTTTGACTTTTTCCTGGTTTAGGCTTGGGAGAGTACAAGTGTCCAGGAATTTATCAATTTCTTCCAGGTTTACTGGTTTATGTGCATAAAGTCTCTGATGGTGGTTGGTTTGTATTTCTGTGGAATCTGTGGTGATATCCCCTTTATTGTTTTTTATTGCGTCTATTTGATTCTTCTCTCTTTTCTTTTCTTTAATCTGACTAGTGGTCTATTTTGTTGATCTTTTCAAAAAAACCGGCTTCTGGATTGATTAATTTTTTGAAGGGTCTTCATTTCTCTATCTCCTTCAGTTATGCTCTGATCTTAGTTATTTCTTGTCTTCTGCTAGCTTTTGAGTTTTTTTTGATCTTGTTCCTCTAGCTCTTTCAATTTTGATGATAGGGTGTCAATTTTAGATCTTTCCTTGTTTCTTATGTGGGCATTTTTTATTGCTATAAATTTTCCTCTAGACACTGCTTTCAATGTGTCCCAGAGATTCTGGTAGGTTGTGTCTTTGTTCTCGTTGGTTTTGGAGAACACTTTTATTTCTGCCTTCATTTCATTGTTTATCCAGTCAACATTCAAGAGCCAGTTGTTCAGTTTCAATGAAATGTGGTTCATTTTGTGTGGTTCTGAGTTAGTTTCTTAATCCTGAGTTCTAATATGATTGCACTGTGGTCTGAGAGATGGTTTGTTATGGTTTCCATTCTTTTGCATTTGCTGAGGAGTGATTTACTTCCAATTATATGGTCAATTTTAGAGTAGGTTCAATGTGGTGCTGAGAAGAATGTATATTTGGGATGGAGAGTTCTGTAAATGTCTGTTAGGTTTGCCCTGTCCAGATCTGAGTTTAAGTCCTGGATATCCTTGTTAATTTTTTGTCTTGTTAATTTTTTGATCTGTCTAATATTGACAGTGGAGTGTTAAAGTCTCCTACTTACATTATGTGGGAGTCTAAGTCTCTTTGTAGGTCATTAAGAACTTGCTTTATGTATCTGCTCCTATATTGGGTGGGTATATATTTAGGATTGTTAGCTCTGCTCAATGAATTGATCCTTTTACCATTATGTAATGCTGTTCTTTGTCTCTTTTGATCTTTGTTGGTTTAAAGTCTATTTTATCAGAGACTAGGATTGCAACTCCTGCTTTTTTTTGCTCTCCATTTGCTTGGTAAATCTTCCTCCATCCCTTTATTTTGAGCCTATGGTGTATCCTTGAGTGTGAGATGGGTTTCCTGGAAACAGCACACCGATGGGTTTTGACTTTGTATCCAATTTGCCAGTCTGTGTCTTTTGACTGGGGCATTTAGCCCATTTTCATTTAAGGTTAATATTGTTATGTGTGAATTTGATCCTGCCATTTTGATGCTAGCTGGTTGTTTTGCCCATTAGTTGACGCAGTTTCTTCATTGTGTAGATGGTCTTTACCATTTGGTATGTTTTTGGAGTGGCTGGTACTGGTTGTTCCTTTCTTTGTTTAGTGCTTCTTTCAGCAGCTCTTGTAAGGCAGGCCTGGTGGTCATGAAATCTCTCAGCAATTGCTTGTTCATAAAGGATTTTATTTCTCTTTCGCTTATGAAGCTTAGTTTGGTTGGACATGAAATTCTAGCTTGGAAGTTCTTTTCTCTAAGGATATTGAATATTGGCCTCCATTCTTCTCTGGCTTGTAGGGTTTCTGCCAAAAGATCCACTGTGAGTCTGATGGGCTTCCCTTTGTGGATAACCCAGCCTTTCTATCTGCCTGCCCTTAGCATTTTTTCCTTCATTTCAACCCTGGTGAATCTGTATGTGCCTTGGGGTTGCTCTTCTTGAGGAATATCTTTGTGGTGTTCTCTGTATTTCCTGGACTTGAATATTGGCCTGCCTTGCTAGGTTGGGAAAGTTCTCCTGGATAACGTCCTGAAGAGTGTTTTCCAGCTTGGATTCATTCTCTCCGTCACATTCAGTTACACCTATCAAATGTAGATTAGGTCTTTTCACTTAATCCCATATTTCTTGGAGGCTTTGTTCATTTCTTTTCACTCTTTTTTCTTATTCTTGTCTTCTCATTTTATTTCATTGAGTTGTTCTTCAGTCTCTGATATCCTTTCTTCTGCTTGGTCGATTTGGCTATTGAAACTTGTGTATGCTTCGTGAAGTTCTTGCTGTATTTTTCAGCTCCATCAATTCATTTATATTCATCTTTAAGCTGTTTATTCTCATTAGCATTTTGTCATACCTTTTTTCAAGGTTCTAGTTTATTTGCATTGGGTTAGAGCATGTTCTTTTAGCTCAGAGAAGTTTGTTATTACTCACTTTCTGAAATCTGTTTCTGTCAATTCATCAGACTCTTTCTCCATCTAGCCTTGTTCCCTTGCTGGTGAGGAGCTGTGATCCCTTGGAGGAGGAGAGGCATTCTGGTTTTGGGTATTTTCATCCTTTTTGTGCTGGTTTCTTTCCATCTTTGTGGATTTATCTACCTGTGGTCTTTGTAGTTGGTGACTTTCGGATGGGATCTGTGAGTGGACATCCTTTTTGTTGCTGATGAAGTTTTTTATTTCTTTCTTTTAGTTTTCCTTCTACCAGTCAGGCCCCTCTGCTGTAGGACTGCTGGAGGTCCACTCCAGACCCTGCTTGCCTGGGGATCACCTGCAGCAGTTGTAGAAAAGTAAGGGTTGCTGCCAGTTTCTTCTTCTGTTATCTTTGTCCCAGAAGTATACTCGCCAGATGTCAGTCTGAGCTCTCCTTTACGAGGTGGTCTCTTTGGATATATGGGGGTCAGGGAGCTTCTTGAGTAGACAGTCTGTTTCTTTTAGGAGCTCAAGTTCTGAGCTGTGAGCTCCATTGTTTCAGTCATAGCTGCTGGGCAGGTACATTTAAGTCTGCTACAACGGAACTCCTAACCACCTTTTTTTCCCAGGTGCTCTGTCCTGGGAAGGTGGGGCTTTATTTATAATTTCCTGAAGAGTTCTGCCCAGCTGCTGTGTGAACTTCCTTGTGGTTTTGTTTATAGAGATATAGTTAGAACTGCCTTGGTAATGGTGGTTTGCCTCAGTAATGGCGGACTGTGTCTGTAATGGCAGACTGCCTCGGTATTGGTAGACTGCCTCAGTAATGGTGGACACCCTTCCCCCTACAGAGCTGGACCGTCCCAGGTCTAGCTGTGTTTGCTGTGAAACTCTCAATCCAGAGCGTTTCAGATTGCTGGTCTTTGTGGCAGTGGGACCCACCAAGCCAGATCACCTGGCTCCGTGTTTCAGCCCCCTTTTTTCAGTTTAATGAGCAACTCTGTTTCCCAGGAGTTCCAGGCGCCAGTTGAAATGGCGCCCAGATTTCTGTGAGTTGTTGTGCGGAGAACTGCTCTGCTGGCTGAAACAGCCATGCTGGAGACTTGTGGCGGTTTTCCGCATGGGAATCTCCTGGTCTGTGGGCAGTAAAAATTCATTTGGAAATGCAGTCATCACTCACCCTCTGTTCTCACTGAGAATTGCACTCCAGAGCTGTTCCTATTTGGCCATCTTGGATCCACTAATTTCCAGACTTGAGCCAATTTGTAGACCCAGGACCCTTGAATGAAGAGAGGAGACTGTGTCCTGTTGAGGAACGACCCCATTACACTGATGACAGTCTATGATGTTAATCTTTCTTTCATTCCTCCCCAAGACCTCCAGCCTTTTACCAGGGTAACTGTGCATTGGGAAAAGAGAAATGATCAGACATTTTAGGAACTACTGAACAATGGCTCTGAGCTGATGTTGATTCCAGGGGACCCAAATCATCATTATCATCCTCTAATTAAAGTAAGGGCTTATGGAGGTCAGGTAATTAATGGAGTTTTAGCTCAGTTAGACTTACTGTGGGTCCAGTGGGTCCGTGTCCCCAGACTCGTCCTGTAGTTATTTCCCCAGTGCCAGAATGCGTAATTGGCATAGATATACTTAGCGGCTGGCCGAACCCTTATATGGGTTCGGCTTACCTGACTGGTAGGGTAAGGACTATAATGGTGGAAAAGGCCAAATGAAAGCCATTAGAGCTGCTTCTACCTAGAAAAATAGTAAATCAAAAACAATATTTCATCTCTGGAGGGATGAGAGAGATTAGTGCCACCATCAACTACTTGAAAGACACAGAGGTGGTCATTCTCACTACATCACTGTTCAACTCTCCCATTTGGCCTGTGCAGAAGACAGATGGATCTTGGAGAATGACAGTGGATTATTGTAAGCTTAACCAAATTGTGACTCCAATTTTAGCTATTATATGCGATGTGGTTTTATTGCTTGAAAAAATTAACACATCTCCTGGCACCTGGTATGTAGCCATTAACTTGGCAAATGCTTTCTTCTGCATTCCCATCCATAAGGTCCACCAGAAGCAATTTTTCTTCAGCTGGCAAGGCTACCTTCAGCCTACCTCAGGGATATGTCACCTCTTCGGCTTTGTGTCATAATCTTATTAGGAGAGATCTTGATCACTTTTTGTTTGTATATGATATCACACTGGTCCATTGCATTGATGCCATTGTGAGCAAGAAATAGCAAACACACGACTTACTTGTGAGACATTTGCATGCCAGAAGATGGGAAATAAATCTGACTAAAATTTGGGGTTCTTCTACCTTAGTAAATTTTCTAGGAGTCCAGTGGTGTGGGGCCTGTTGAGATATTCCTTCTAAGGTGAAGGATATGTTGCTGCATTTGGCCCCTCCTGCAACCAAGAGGCATAATGCCTAGTGGGTCTATTTGGATTTTGGAGGCAACACATTCCTCATTTTGGTGTGTTACTCCAGCCCATTTATTGAGTGCCCTGAAAGGCTGGCAATTTTGAGTGGGGCCCAGAACAGGAGGAGACTCTGCAACAGGTCCAGGCTTCTGTGCAAACCGCTCTGGCACTTGGGCCATATGACCCAGTAGATCCAATGGTGCTTCAGGTGTCAGTGGCAGATAGGGATGCTGTTTGAAGCTTTTGGCAGGCCTTCATAGGTGAATCACAGCAGAGGCCTCTAGGATTTTTGGAGCAAGGCACTTTCATCTTCTACAGATAACTACCCTCCTTTTGGGAGACAGCTCTCGGCCTGTTACTGGGCTTTGGTGGAAACTTAATGTTTGACTGTGAGTCATCAACTTACTATGCGATTTGAACTGCCTATCATTAACTGGGTACTTTCTAACCCATCTAATCATAAAGTGGGTGATACACAGCAGCATTCCATCATCAAATGGAAGTGGTATATATGTTATTGAGCTCAAGCAGGTTCTGAAGGCACAAGTAAGTTACATGAGGAAGTGACTAAAATAACCATGGTCTCCACTCCTGCCACCCCGCCTACTCTCCCCCAGCCTGCACTGATGGCCTCATGGGGAGTTTCCTATGATCACTTGACAGAGGAAGAGAAGACTAGGGCCTGGTTCACAGATGGTTCTGCACAATATGCAAGTACAACCTGAAAATGGACAGCTTTGGCACTACAGCCCCTTTCTAGGAGATCCCCGAAGGGCAGTGGTGAAGGAAAATCTTGCTAATGGGCAGAACTTTGAGCAGTGGACCTAGTTGTGCACTTTGCATGGAAAGAGAGATGGCCAGATGTACGATTATATACTGGTTCATGGGCTCTAGCCAATGGTTCAGCTGGATGGTCAGGGACTTAGAAGAACCATGATTGGAAAATTGGTGACAAAGAGATTTGGGGAAAGGGTATGTGGATGAACCTCTCCGAGTATTTAAAAACTGTGAAGATATTTGTATCCTATGCGAGTGCTCAGCAACAGGTAACCTCAGCAGAAGAGGATTTTAATAATCAAGTGGATAGGATGACTTGTTTTGTGTACCCCACTCAGCCTCTTTCCACAGCTACCACTGTCATTGTCTAATGGCAATGACACCAACATTGAGCTCTCAATATGGCACCAGCAGCAGAGACCAACATTGAGCTCTCAATATGGCACCATTCTTCAGGGTGATCAGCCAGCTACCTGGTGCCACGTTGATTATATTGGACTTCTTCCATCATGGAAAGGGGAGAGGTTTGTTGTCACTGGAATTGGCACTTACCCCTGATATGGGTTTGCCTATCTTGCATGCGTGCTTCTGCCAAGACTACCATCTGTGGACTCATGGAATAACTTATTCACCATCATGGTATTTCACACAGCATTGCCTTTGACCAAAGCACTCACTTTACAGCTAAAGAAGTGTGACAGTGGGCTCATGCTGATGGAATTCATTGGTCTTACCATGTTTCCCATCATCTTGAAGTAGCTGAATTGATAGAATGGTGGAATGCCCTTTGGAAGTCACAATTATGACACTAACTAGGTGACAGTACTTTGCAGGGCTGGGGCAGAGTTCTCCAGAAGGCTGTGTATGCTCTGAATCAGTGTCCAGTATATGGTACTGTTTCTTCCATAGCCCGGATTCATGGGTCCAGGAAGCAAGAGGTGGAGGTGGAAGTGGCACCACTTACTATCAACCCTAGTGAATCACTAGCAAAATTTTTGCTTCCTTTTTCCACATTATATTCTGCTGGCCTAGAAGTCTTAGTTCTACAGGAAGAAATGCTGCCCCCAGAAAACACAACAATGATTCCATTAAACTGGAAGTTAAGATTGCCACCTGGACACTTTGGGCTCCTCCTACCTTTAAGTCAACAGGCTAAGAAGTGAGTAACAGTGTTGGCTTGGGTGATTAACCCAGACTATCAAGACACAGTCAGTCTACTGTTTCACAACAGAGGTAAGGAAGAGTACGCATGGAATGCAGGAGACCCATTAGGGCATTTCTTAGTATTACTAATATAATGAATTTACTCTCCTATTGACATCATCTGTGAGGAAAAGTTGATCATTTAAAAACAAACTATTTTATATCATATTTTCCATAATTTTATTTTGTTACTTTTTGTCTAAAGACATAATGTTGGAATAGATATTAATTTCTTTAATTGGAATGCACATGTATTGTATGCTTTATTAAAGCCATAAAACTGGGCATGTTCAAATGGTCATGAAGAAATTTGAAACTATCATGGTTGTGTTTATCATACTGTTAATATCATACTTTAATGCTACCATTAAGTAAAAATGTAGTTTTATTTGGTAATAGAGTTTTTATTTGGTAATGAGAAGAAGAAAGAGATGGTTGCTTAGATACAGCTAATTTAAAATGATTATTTTAAAATTGTATTGGAAAAAGAAAAAATGTAGATAATGAGAATTAATACCTTAGTTTTCTCAATGTAAAAATAGTTGTGTCTTAAGAATAGTTGACCTTCTAAACAAGTGTTTCTGCAATTTTTCTCTCACATTCCGTTAGCTTTAATAGTTGCTACTTTGAAAAATTATCCATCTTCATACCCTACTGGGTTGATATTTTTTGGTAAGAACTACTAATTTTATAAATATGTGACTTTGGACTTATGTAAGATAAATGAACTTTATTGAAAATTTAATACCCATGGGAACATGACTCCATTAGCTTGAGAATTACACCCCCATCCCCCAAAGCAGCTGCAGCAAGCCCTTCCCAAGGAGAGTTTGAGCTCAGACTTGCCTATCTCTGTCCCCACCAGCTAGTCTTTCTCTACCAGTTCTGGTTGCTGAAGACAAAGGACATAATCTCTTGGGAGGCCTATGGCTATTCCCACCACCTGAGAAACCTAAATACTTAACCAGGTGACCCTAAGGCAAGTTTGCATCCTCCCTATAGTAAGTACCACACCTAATGTGCTCTTGAAAGCGCCACCTCCTGGTTAATAACCAACCAACACAAAACCAGCATACTAAACAAAAATACAACCAAGGACTCTAACGGATTCTGCTTGACTACCTTGCTACCTCTACTGGAACGGGTGCTGGTATCCATGGCTGCAAGACTTGAAGATGGATCACATCACAGGACTCTTTGCAGACAACTTTCAGTACCAGCCTGGAGGCCAGTAGCTCTGCTGGGTGGCTAGAGGAGCAAAAACAATCACTGCAGTTTGGCTTTCAGGAAAATCCATCCTTAGGGGAAGTGGGAGAACATATCAAGGAAGTACCCCATGGCACAAAAGAATTTGAACAGCAGCCCATGAGTCCCAGATCTTCCCTCTGACATAGTCTACCCAATTGAGAAGAAACTAGAGAAACAATTCTGGTAATATGACAAAACAGGTTTCTTTAACATCCTAAAAGATCACACCAGCTTATCAGCAATGGATCTAAATCAAGACGAAATCACTGAATTTACAGAAAAGGATTTCAGAGGGTTGATTATTATGCTAATAAAGGAGGCACCAGAGAAAGTAAAGTTCAAATTAAGTAAATAAAAAACATAATATAGGATATGAAAAAAGTTTTCAGTGAAATAGAGAACATAAATAAAAAATAATCACAGTGTCTGGAAATCAAGGACACAGAGAAATGCAAAATGCACTGGAAATTTTCAGCAATAGAATCAAATGAGCAGAAGAAAGAACTTCAGAGCTCAAAGACAAGGCTTTTGAATCCTTTTAAGAAAAGAAAAAATAAAAAAAAGGAATAAAGCCTCCAAGAAGTTAGGAACCATGTGAAACATCCAAACCTAAGAATAATTGGTGCTCCCATATAAGAAGAGAAATCTAAAAGTTTGAATAAAATATTTAAGAGAATAATCTAGGAAGATGTCCCCAGTCTTGCTAGGAATCTAGACATCTAGATACAAGAAGCTCAAAGAACACCTGGGAAATTTATCACAAAATATTGCCTCAGCATATAAGCATTAGGTTATCTAATGTCAAGACAAAGGAAATAATCTTAAGAGCTGTGAGGCAAAGCATCAGGTAACCTATAAAGAAAAACCTATCAGATTAACTGCAGATTTCTCAGCAGAAACCTTACCAGCTAGAAAGGATTGAGGCCCTGTTTTTAGCCCCCTCAAACAAAACAGTTATCATCAGCTAATATCCAGTGAGACTAAGCTTCAGAAATGAAGAAACAATGTAGTCTTCTCAAGACAAACAAATGCTTAGAGGATTTGCCACTACCAAGCCAGCACTGCAAGAACTGCTAATAGAAGCTCTAGATTTTGAAACAAATCCTCAAAATACACCAGAACAGAGCCTTTTTAAAGCACAAATCTTGTAGGACCTATAAAACAATAGCACAAGAGAAAAAAAAGGTATTCAGGCAACAAATAGCACTATGAATAGAATAGTACCTCATATCTCAATACTAATGATTATTTTAAAATTGTATTGGAAAAAGAAAAATGTAGATAATGAGAATTAATATGAATCAATACTAATGTTAAATGTAAATGGCCTAAATGCTTTAGTAAAATGATGCAGAATGGCAAAATGGGTGAGAATTCACCAACCCACATTCTGCTGTCTTAGGAGACTCACCTAATACATAGGACTCACATAAATTTAAGGTAAGGGGGTGGAAAAAGATACTCCATGCAAACGGACACCAAAAGTGAGCCATAGTAGCTATTCTTACATCAGACAAAATAAACTTTAAAGCAACAACAGTTAAACAAGACAAGGAGGACATTATATAATGATAAAAGGACTAGTCCAACAGGAAAATGTCACAATTCTAAATATATATGCACCTAACACTGGAGTACCCAAATTTATAAAACAATTACTACTAGGCCCAAGAAATGAGATAGATGGCAACACAATAATAGTGGGGGACTTTGATACTTCATTGACAGCACTAGACAGCTCATTAAGACAGAAGGTCAGTGAAGAAACAATGAACTTGAACTATACCCTAGAACAAATGGACTTAACATATATATACAGAGCATTCTACCCCTAAACTGCAGAATATATTCTATTCATTAGCATATGGAACATTCTTCAAGATAGACCATATGATAGGCCACAAATGAAATCTCAGTAAATTTAAGAAAATCAAAATTATATCAAGTACTCTCTCTAACCACAGTGGAATAAAATTCGGAATAACTTGAAAAGGAACCCTCAAAACCTTGCAGATACATAAAAATTAAATAAACTGCTCCTGAATGATTATTGAGTCCACAGTGAAATCAAGATGGAAATTAAAAAATTATTTTCACTGAAAGATAAGAGTGACACAACCTATCAAAACCTCAGGGATACAGCAAAAGCAGTGCAAAGAGGAAAGTTCATAGCATTAAATGCCTACATCAAAAAGTCTGCAAGAGCACAAGTAGACAATCTAAAGTCACACCTCATGGAACTGGAGAAAGAAGAATGATCCAAACCCAACTCACCAGAATAAAAGAAATAACAAAAATCAGAGCAGAACTAGATGAAATTGAAACAGCAACAACAAAAATTGCAAAAGATAAATGAAACATAATGCTGGGTCTTTGAAAGGATAAATAAAATCGATAGACCATGAGCAACACGAATCAAGAAAAGAAGAAAGAAGATCCAAATAAGCTCAACTGGAAATGAAATGGGAGATATTACTACCAATACTGCAGAAATAAAAGAGATTATTCAAGGCGGCTTTGGACACCTTTACAGGCATAAACAAGAAAATTGAGAGGAGATGGATAAATTCCTGGAAATATAAAACCCTCCTAGATGAAACCAAGAAAACATAGAAATTCTGAAGAGACCAATAACAAAAGCCACAAGAACAAAGTGGTAATAATTAAATTGCCAAAAATAGACGTCCCAGACCAGATAGATTCACTGCTTAATTCTATCAGTCAAAGAAACATTGGTACCAATTTTATTGACACTATTCCACAGGATGGAGAAAGACGAAATCCTCCCTAAATCATTGTTTAAAGCCAGTGTCACCCTAATACCAGAACCAGGGAAGACATAACCGCAACAACAACAAAAAACTACAGATTAATATCCCTGATTATCACAGATGCTGAGCTATGAGGATACAAAGGCATAAGAATAATGCAATAAACTTTGTGGACTTGTGGGGGAAGAGTGGGAGGGGGGAAGGTATAGAAGACTACAAATGTGGTGCAGTGTATACTGCTCGGGTGATGGGTGCACCAAAATCTCACAAATCACTGCTAAATAACTTATGTAACCAAATACTACCTGTACCCCAATAACTTACGGAAAAAAGATGAGGCAAAAAAATGAAATAATTATAAATACTCTAAAGTTTTATAAAATATGTGTAACATGCTGTTAAATAAGGGACAAAACTGTAAATAGTATCCCTTTACATTAAAGGCATTAAAAAGGTAAAGGGATACCATTTACAGTTTAGGGTATGGAAGAGTCATCAGAGACACTTATTAAAAAGGCTTACCCAGGCTAGGCATGGTAGTTCATGCCTGTAATCCCAGCACTTTGGGAGGCCGAGGTGGATGGATCACAAGGTCAGGAGATCGAGACCATCTTGGCTAATATGATAAAACCCCGTCTCTACTAATATACAAAAAATTAGCTGGGCATGTTGGCATGTGCCTGTAGTCCGAGCTACTTGGGAGGTTGAGGCAGGAGACTTGCTTGAACCTGGGAGGTGGAGACTGCAGTCAGCTGAGATTACGCCAGTGCACTCTGGTCTGGTGACAGAATGAGACTCCATCAAAAACAAACAAAAAACAAAAAACAAAACAAAGGAAAGGAAAAAATGCTCACCCAGAGATTTTTATTCAGTTGGTCTTGTGTAGGTCCTGAGCCTATTTTTTTTTTTTTAGAAGAAGGAATGAATATCTTCTTTCTTCTTTATTTTTGTTTTGTTAAAAAAAACTCATATATATATATGTGTATATATATATGTGTGTGTATATGTGTATATATGTTTATATGTGTATATATAAGTGTATATGTATATATATGTGTGTGTATATATATAATGGATTTAAAAAAATGAAAATAAATCTTTTATCATGAAAAATGTCAAATACACATATTAGTAGAGGTGATAATTTAAAAAACTTCCATGAACCCAGTACCTAGCTATAGCACTATTTATCATTTGTCTAAACTTTTCATCTATCTCCTCCTTTACTTTTGGCAGTCTGAATTGCTACAAGGCACCTACCACAAACCTGCCTTAAAATTAAGAATGAATGTTAATGTGTTCCCACTGAGGCAAAGCAGAGAGTTTGAAAATTAAAAGTCAGAGTCTTCAAATATAAAAACTACGTCCAAACACGTGGAACCAACTAGAAGTGAAGAGATAAGAAGCCTAATATATTTTTAGAGAACTATCTTGCTGAAAAACCTAAGAATTTTTCTTGCAACAGCCAGTATGTTACCTTCTAAAACAATCTATAGTTTGTGCAATCAGTATCAACATGGGCTAGAAGTTATGTAAGCACCAGAAAGAAAGTTCTCCCAGGAGCCTACCTCTGTCCTCCATGAACCAGAGGCCATGGAGAACAATGAACCAAGGAGACTCTCTTAGAGGAATTACCAGGAGTTTCCCACTGGCTAATTAGGCACTCACTCCATGTCAGGACTGGGACCTTTTCTTTCTCCTGCCCGACAGGATCAGCGATTACCATGTTTCCCTACTCTCACTCTTTCTGTTAAGAAGGTGTGTGTGTGTGTCCTTCAGGGTATCTTATTTCTTCATAACCATTGTTTGTCAGTGTTGAGTATAGGTAACATGTATTTTAGTCTGTAGGTTTCCCGACCATAAAACAACCCCATAGGAACCAGTGGAAGAGACTGCATGTTGACTAGAGGTTCTGGATATTGATATGGATGCTGCAACTGAATATGACATTGGGGCTACTTGTTTAGGGAAGGAGAAAGTGTGTGTTCTTCTTATAGGAAAAGAGGGCATGAGTGCTTGATTGGACAAAGAGGGAACTTTACCATGTCTATGCTTTCCTTCATTACTAACTTAATATTGGGAATTTTCCAGCAGCCCTGAATATAGAGGTGGCCAATGAGGTGTACATATAAGCTCTGGAAAATTCTTGGTAGAGTTACTTGAAATGCAGACAAGATAGTTTAAGCTTTAGTAGCTAAATTGAATCAACACTGACCTTGTGAATGAAAGCCGCATACTAAGAACTGAAAAACAGAAAGAGCGAGCTTGGGTCCATGATAATACTTGTATGCCATTTATCACACTGCTATAAAGACATACTGAGCCTGGGTAATTTATAAAGAAAAGAGGTTGAATTGGCTAATGGTTCTGTGGGCTGCATAGACTTCTGCTTCTGGAGAGACCTCAGGAAACTTACAATCATGGCAGAAAAGGAAAAGGAAGCAGGCACAGTTTTCACATGGCTGGCAGGAGAGAGAGAGAGAGACAGAGACAGAGAGACAGAGACAGAGAGACAGACAGACAGACAGACAGACAGACATGGTGGAGGTGCTGTACACTTTTATAAACAACCAGATCTTGTGAGAACTCTATCATAAGTCAAAAGTAAGGGGATGGTGCTAAACCATTAGAAACCACCCCATGGCCCAGTCACCTCCCACAAGGCCTCACCTCCAACATGAAATTACAATTCAACATGCGATTTAAGTGGGACACAGAGGCAAGCCATATCAATACCCAAATGCCTTAACCGTCCTAGATCTCTTATCTCCAGGTTTCTTTTACATAAAGGATAAAATTCTAATTTGCTTAAATTTGGTCTCTGTTATTAGCAACAAGATGCAATCTCTGGTACATGTATTAATTTTCATTGCATGTATTTCCATTTGTAATTTTTATTGGTCTTTAAGAATTCTTCACATATTAAAGAGAGCAATACTTTTTTGTTGCATACATATATACTTGTTACATATGTGTGTGTGTATATATATACACACATATATATATACACACACATATATGTATAAAGAGAGAGAGTATAAAACTTTCTCAGTTTTATCTTTTAATTTTGTTTTTAGTACTTTTGACATACAAAAGTAACAGATTTTATGTAATCAAACCTCTCTTTTAATAGCTTCTGTCTTTACGTTTATAGTTACAAAGTTCTTTCCCATGGACAGCTAATAAGGCTATGTACCCATTGTATTAGTAAGGGGAGACTATATCATGCTGCAGAAGCAAATAGACTTCAGTATTTTAGTAAATTAGTACAGAAAAAGTTTACATTTTCTTCAAACAAGATCTGATGTGGGTGAGGCAGTTCTCAATCTTGTAAGTGTGCCATCTGGAGCACAGGGCTTGCAAACTACTACAAAAAAGGAAGAAATAAGTAGAGGAAGGACATAGATCCTTTACTCTCTTGGCCTAGAAATGACATACGCTATTTCTGTTCACATTTGGTTAGCCAGAGATGATCATATGACGCATACCTAACTAGATGTGAGGTTCCATAATGTGGAGGATCATTGGATATTTGATGTGCACCAAGAGAAAAAGTGATGTTATACCACTTTTTCTCTACTTTCTTTAGATCTGTAATCTGTGAGTTAATTATGCTTAGATATATAAATCTTTCTCTCTCTCTCTGTGTAAGAGATAGAGATAAAAGAGAAGGGTGAAGGCATAGTATGGGAAAGATAGTTTTTGACTCACAAATTGGCATCTAGAACTTAGAGAGGTGCATTTTTCTATTTTCAGGTTTATACAGGCCCTGTTTTGCTAAGTCAGGACATAGATATTGTGTAAAATAGTTAGCTTATTGTATCTTTGTTGAAAACGTTAGGCCCTATTTAATGAGGCAAAGCCAAACGTGTTATGAGCATCATTTTTTTTTTTTTGTCACCCCACCTGCACTTTCCACTTGTCTATTTTATTTTGGAGAACTTGCTTTTTGTTTGTGGAAAACTTTCTAGAGAGTATAAGAAAATTGTAATCACTAAAATCATTTATTGATTTCTTCCTGTGTACTAGATATTTTGTTAAACATTATAATGCATTTTATTTTTCTAATTTCTTACAATGATATTACAAAGCATTGTGTTGGGCCCCAATCAATTAATTAGTTTATTCTTTTTAAAAACAGGCCACTGAGATAAAATATTCATAACTTGCAATTGACTGAAATCAGGCAAGAGGATTTTCTAAGTAATTGCATTTTTTTTCTATTGAAGATTACATTAAGTAAGAATCTGATACTTCTCATGCTGTTTTTTCTGTTTTCTCTGGGTGAAGTTTCTTTCTTCTGTCTCAAGAATCTGAAGGGCTGATAGAGTTTTATGCATAGTCGTGTCTCTTGATACTAAGCTTATTATTGCAGGAGGACAGAGATGAGGTGCTTTTCCTGGTTGGTAGCATGAGGAATCTATGTCTCTAGAGCCAATTGAGTGCATTTTTTCTTAACTCTACGTTCAGTGACATAACATTGGTAGCCATAGCAGCAGTATTTATATTGCTGAAACTATACAAATGCTAGAAATGAGAATTTTAATTTTAATTTCATTTTATTAACTTTTTGTGTGTAAACTGTTTGCCAGCACACTAGTGGTTAGAGAAAAGCCACAGGCCACAGTAGAAGCAGTGAGACCAATGAAAGGGCTGCAGTGAGTCAGAAATGGTAGTGACCAAAGAGTGGGTGGGTGTGGGTGGGTAGAGTATAATTTGAGAAATGTTTGGGAGATAAAAATTAATAGCAGGTGTTAAAATTTGTATTGTTACGTTTTACAAGAGACATAACTGAGACTCAGAAAGATTAATTTGCCTATGATCACACAAGAAGCAAGCAGTAAGGTAAACATTGAAATCCTTACCTTCCGGATTCCAAACCAGGTGATTTTTTTTTTTTTTTAAATACTTCTTGATCAACAGGAAGCTCCATTATTCCATTCATGTGGATCACGAATAGTAATGAATATTATTATTAGAATAGCCAATATTACAATTAGAATACCTACTTATTCTATTAGACAGATGATGTTCATGTGTTCAGGGACATTTTCCTGCTAACTGCAGGGGTTCTGAATCTAAATCTACTGACCTGTACATTCTTGAAGTCAGGACAATCTACAGATTTGTTACTATGGCCTCAAAGCATGACAGTCTGACTCAGACAGCATTTAGACTTTTTCTGGGTCATGGACCCTGTTAATAACTTAGTGAACACTATGTGAACAAACATGCAAATAATTTTGCTAATGATTTCAGCAGACTCACACATACTGTTCCTAAGGTGTACTGTTGACTTTTAGGTCCCAAAATACTATACTATGATCCTCAATAATTAAAAAAGATTAAAGAAACATGAAATAATTAAAAAATTTTGTTTACACATGCCACTTAAAAATACATCTTATTTAAAAAAACCCAAAACAACTAGGTCCATACAGACACTATGAAATAAAATGTCAATTTTTTCCGATGGTTATAAAATACTGAAGATTTTTAGATAAATTAAGCATAATAAAATAGCATTTTGGTACTTAAAAGGATCTTAGGGATTTTCTAGTCCAACCCACACATTTTACAGAGGACTAGCTTTTCCTTGTTGATACAAATAATTTATGGGAGAGCTTTGTTTAGAACCTAGATCTTCTGACTCTTAATTGAGGGGGCATTCCATGTAATATTCTACCTAATGGAGATTATCTATAAATTTCAAAAACCAAAGACAATTAATTCAAAAAATTCTGATGACATTTAAGTGATGATTATTAAAATTGGGAAAGTTATATAAGCCTTTTAATATAATAGAGAATATTAAAATAATAATATAGCTTCTAATTGCAATTCCTTTTTGTATGGGTGAAAAATATTTTAAAAAATTAGTTTATTGAGAATTGATAACTTACAAGTTAAAAAATAAAGTTACATTTTTGCCAGTACATGATAAAAAGAAATATGCACATATTTAATAAGAAAATAACCTTTACTTATAGAAAAAATACATTTCTAAATGTAAAATGTTTATTTTCTTAACATAATGTGTTTTACCCAAAGATATCCCAAGTTTTTAACTCTCACTTCTTCTAACATATTTTACTTCTATTTTTTACTAGCACTATTAACAAGTTTTTCTTTCTGTGCTATTTTTAGAGTTTCATTTTACATATCCTGATACTGCATTTTAAAAATAACTTCTGTGTGCATTAAATACTGTTATGTACTAATGTACTTTATTGTTTAAAAACTAAAATGCTTAGAGATCCCCTAATTAGTAATATAACTTTTCCTTTTATGTTCAGAGAAAAATATACTTTAATGATTAGAAACTGACTGGATGTTACATAAACTCTTAATATTGAATTATGACAATCCAGACCAGGAATAGCAAATAAGTTTTCATCAATGGCTGAAGCTCTCTGGCACTTTATGGAAAACTGTTTTCTGAGGCTACATCTAGGTTCAGCAGGAAATTGACTGATTAGTGATGCCTGCAATAGAGGCAGGACAGGAGAGCACTTGCAGGCATGCCACATATTTGTTATATCTGTTCCAAATGATATACAATAAAAGCGTAAACTTTAGTTCTCTTAAGGACAGGACATTTTAAGTTGATAGTATTTACTGATTGTCATATAGTTAACCAGAAAAAAATATTTTACTTCAATATATGGAGCTGAAAATACTTCTAAAAGTTTTAATATTATATACCTGTCTTGGCAAGTTCTTATTGTAAGAATCTTATTTGATAATTCAAGATTCTGTCATATCTCAGAATCATCCTTATTAGTGTCAGTTTCTTATAAATGAGATTCTTAATCTGAATGAACTCTAGCATATCCACTAGAAATTGTCTCTCTCTCATTTTTTGAATCACTTACTGGTTTTCTGATATATTACTTTATTTTATTTTATTTTTTATTATACTTTAAGTTCAGGGGTATATGTGCAGATCATGCAGGATTGTTATATAGGTATACACATGCCATGATGGTTTGCTGCATCCACCCCCCTGTCATCTACATTAGATATTTCTCCTGATGTTATCCCTCCCCAATTCCCCCACCCCCTGCTATCTCTCCCCTAGCCCCCCGACCCCCCAAACAGGCCCTGGTGTGTGATGTTCTATGTGTTCTAACTGTTCATCACTGACTTATGAGTGAGAACATGTGGTGTTTGGTTTTCTGTTCTTGTGTTAGTTTGCTGAGTGATGGTTTCCAGATTCATCCTGCAAAAGACATGAACTCATTGTTTTTTATGGCTGCATAGTATCCATAGTATCCATGGTGTATATGTGCCACACTTTCTTTATCCAGTCTATCATTGATGGGCATTTGGGTTGATTCCAAGCCTCTGCTATTGTGAACAGTGTTGCAGTGAACATACATGTGCTTATGTCATTATAACAGAACAATATATAATCCTTTGGGTATATACCCAGTAATGGGATTGCTAGGTCAAATGGTATTTCTATTTCTAGATCCTTGAGGAATTGCCACACTGTTTTCTACTAAAGTTTTCTTATAAAAGATAAAGATAGAAATACTATTAAATAATCGCCTTAGATAATCACACTTTTGGTATGATGTTACTAATATCTATGCAAGCACAAAGTGTTTACTGCCATAATTCTTTTATTTGTAGAGGCGTTCTTTTTAACAAATTGAATAATTTCGGGAGAAAAAAACACTTGGTGACAAACCTTTTGGGGAAAAATAATATCTATACAATTATTTATATAAAAGGTGGACAGTCTTAATGCTTTATCAGAAAGCATAAATAACTAATATCTAGTGACACTTGAATCAATTTTAAGCCACAGTTAAATTCTAGCTCAAAATGATAACAGTGTGGCCAGTATAGACCCCAGTGAAGCTTTCTCAACTACATAAAGGTCAAAAGTTCTACATTTTCAGTCAGATAGCTCTGGATCTGAAGCTTTGGGCAAATTACCTAGTTTTACCAATGCTTTTCCTTGATTTCACAAGACCAAGAGTAACTCCTATGAGAGAAAACCTTTGGAAAATTCAATATTGTATGCTGATGATGATGGTGAGGGGAAGTCTGTCACCATTGGTCAAATAGAAACATTTTCTTCATCTGGAGGAAGATGAGCTTCATAAAATGTCACCAGCATTCCTAGAATATGATACTATATGGCAATAAGGGAAGAAAGAGATGAAAGAAGGGTTCTATAGAATTTCTCGTATCTCTTACTCTCTGTCTTGGGAGATGAAACATATTAACAACTTTGTAATATTTCTTTTTTTTTTTTTTTTTGACATAGAGTCTCATTCTGTCACCCAGGCTGGAGTACAGTGGTTCGATCTGGACTGTAACCTCCACCTCTTGGGTTCAAGCAGTTCTCCTGCCTCAGTCTCTGGAGTAGCTGAAATTACAGGCGTGCACCACCACGCCTGGCTAATTTTTATATTTTTAGTAGAGAAGGTGTTTCACCATGTTGGCTAGGCTGATCTCAAACTCCTGACCTCAAATTATTCACCAGCCTCAGGCTCCCAAAGTGCTGGGATTACAGGAATGAGCCAACTTTTTTTTTTACAGGCCTTTGCCAACTTTTTGATGTTTTTTTTTTCTTGTAAATTTGTTTAAGTTCTCTGTAGATATTGGGTATTAGCCCTTTGTCTGATGGGTAGATTGCAAACTTTTTTCCCATTCTGTTTGTTGCTGGTTCACTGTAATGATAGTTTCTTTTTCTGTGCAGAAGCCATTAAGTTTAATTAGATCCCATTTGTCTATTTAGGCTTTTGTTGCCATTGCTTTTGGTGTTTTTGTCATGAAGTCCTTGCACATGGCTATATCCTGAATGGTATTTCCTAGGTTTTCTTCTAGGGTTTCGATGGTGTTAGGTCTTATGTTTAAATCTTTAATCCATCTGGAGTTAATTTTTGCTTAAGGCATATAAGGAAGGGATCCAGTTTCTGCTTTCTGCATATGGCTAGCCAGTTTTCCCAACACCGTTTATTAAACAGGGAATGCTTTCCTCATTGCTTGTTTTTGTCAGGTTTATCAAAGATAAGATGGTTATAGCTCTGTGGCATTCCTGCTGAGACCTCTGTTCTGTTCCATTGGTCTACGTCTCTGTTTTGGTACCAGTACCATGCTGTTTAGATTACTCTAGCCTTGTAGTATAGTTTGAAGTCAGGTAATGTGTTGCCTCCAGCTTTGTTTTTTCTGCTCAGGATTGTTTTGGCTCTGCGGGCTTTTTGTTTGTTTGTTTGTTTCCATATGAAGTTTAAGATGTTTTTTTCCAATTTGGAGAAGAAAGTCAATGGTAGCTTGATGGAAATAGCATTGAATCTATAAATTACTTTGAGTTTATAGATTCTTTCTAACCATGAACATGGAATGTTTTTCTATCTGTTTGTGTTCTCTCTTATTTCCTTGAGTAGTGGTTTGTAGTTCTCCTTGAAGAGGTCCTTCACATCCCTTGTTAGTTGTATTCCTAGATATTTTATTCTCTTTGTAGCAATTGTGAACAGGAGTTCACTCATGATTTGGCTCTCTGTTTGTCTGTTATTGGTGTATAGGAATGCTTGTGATTTTTGCACCCTGATTTTGTATTTTGAGACTTTGTTAAAGTTGCTTATCAGCTTAAAGAGATTTTAGATGGAGTCTTCTAAATATACAATCATGTCATCTGCAAATAGAGACAATTTGACTTCCTCTTTTACTAGTTGAATACTCTTTAGCTCTTTCTCTTGCCTGATTGCCCTCACCTGGACTTCCTAAACTATGTTGAATAAGAGTGGTGAGCTATTTATTTGTCATAAATAGCTCCTATTATTTTTAGATACATTCCATTGATACCTGGTTTATTGGGAGTTTTTAGCAGAAAGGACTGTTGAATTTTGTCGAAGGGCTTCTCTGCATCTATTGAGATAATCATGTGGTTTTTGTCTTTGGTTCTGTTGATGTGATTAATTATGTTTATAGATTTGTGTATGTTGAACCAGCCTTGCATCCCAGGGATGAAGCTGATTTGATCATGATGGATAAGCTTTTTGATGTGCTATTGGAATTGGTTTGCCAGTATTTTATTGAGGATTTTCGCATCAATGTTTGTCATGGATATTGGCCTGACATTTTCTTTTTGAGTTGTGTCTGTGCCAGGTTTTGGTATCAGGATGATGTTGGTCTCATAAAATGAGTTAGGGAGGATTCCCTCTTTTTGTATTGTTTGGAATAGTTTCAGAAGGAGTGGTACCAGCTCCTCTTTGTACCTCTGGTAGAATTTGGGTGTGAACTCATCTGGTCCTGGACTTTTTTTGGTTGGTAGGCTATTAATTGCTGCCTCAATTTCAGACCTTGTTATTGGTCTTTTTAGGGATTTGACTTCTTCCTGGTTTAGTGTTGGGGGGCTGTAAGTGCCCAGGAATGTATCCATTTTTCTAGATTTACTGGTTTATTTGCATAGAGGTGTTTGTAGCGTTCTCTGATGGTGGTTTGTATTTCCATGGTATCAGTGGTGATATCCCCTTTATCATTTTTTATTGCATTTATTTCATTCTTCTCTTTTTTCTTCTCTATTAGTCTCGCTAGTGGTCTATTTTGTTGATCTTTTCAAAAAACCATCTCCTGGATTTGTTGATTTTTTTTGAAGTGTTTTTGTGTCTCTTTCTCCTTCAGTTATGCTCTGATCTTAGTTATTTCTTGTCTTCTGCTAGCTTTTGAATTTGTTTGATCTTGCTCCTCTAGTTCTTTCAATTATAACATTAGAGTATCGATTTTGGATCTTTCCTCATTTCTCTTTTGGGCATTTAGAGCTATAAATTTCCCTCTAGGCATTGCTTTAAATGTGTCTCAGTGATTCTGGTACATTGTGTCTTCATTCTCATTGGTTTCAAGGAACATCTTTATTTCTGCCTTTGTTTTGTTATTTATCCAGTATTCATTCAGGAGCAGGTTGTTCAGTTTCTACGTAGTTGTGTGGTTTTGAATAAGTTTCTTAATCCTGAGTTCTAATTTGATTGTACTGTGGTCTGGGAGACTGTTTGTTATGACTTCTGTTCTTTTGCATTTGCTGAGGAGTGTTTGACTTCCAATTATGTAATCAGTTTTAGTATAAGTTTGATGTGGTGCTGAGAAAAATGTATATTTGGTGGATTTGGGGTGGAGAGTCTCCAGATGTCTATTAGGTCTGCTTGGCCCAGATCTGATTTCAAGTCCTTGATATCCTTGTTGATATCTGGAGAGTCTCTAGATGTCTATTAGGTCTGCTTGGCCCAGATCTGATTTCAAGTCCTTGATATCCTTGTTAATTTTCTGTTTTGTTGATCTGTCTGATATTGACAGTGGGTTGTTAAAATTTCCCACTATTATTTTCTGGAAGTCTAAGTCTTGTAGGTAATTAAGAACTTGCTTTATGTATCTGAGTGCTCCTGTATTGGGTGGGTATATATTTAGGATAGTTAGCTCTTCTTGTTGGATTGATTCCTTTACCATTATGTAATGCCCTTCTTTGTCTTTTTGATCTTTGTTGATTTAAAGTTTGTTTTATGAGAGACTAGGATTGCAACTTTTATTTGCTTGGTAAATTTTCCATCCCTTTATTTTGAGTCTGTGTGTGTCTTTGCTTGTGAAATTGGTCTCCTGAATACAGCACACTGATGGGTCTTGACTCTTTATTCAATTTGCCAGCCTGTGTCTTTTGATTGGGGCATTTGGCCCATTTATATTTAAGGTTAATATTGTTATGTGTGAATTTGATCCTTCCATTTTGATGCTAGCTGGCTGTTTTGCCTGTTAGTTGATACAGTTTCTTCATAGTGTTGATGGTCTTTACAATTTGGTGTTTTTGCAGTAGCTGGTACTGGTTGTTCCTTTCCATGTTGAGTGCTTCCTTCAGGAGTTCTTCTAAGGCAGACCTAGTGGTGAGAAAATCTCTCAGCAGTTGCTTGTTCATAAAGGATTTTATTTCTCCTTCACTTATAAAGCTTAGTTTGGCTGGATATGAAATTCTGGGTTGAAAATTATTTTCTTTAAGGATGTTGAATATTGGCCTTCACTCTCTTTTGGCTTGTAGGGTTTCTGCTGAGAGAACCACTGTGAGTCTGATGGGCTTCCCTTTGTGGGTAACTAGACTTTTCTCTGTAGCTGCCCTTAGCATTTTTTCCTTCATTTCAACCCTGGTGAATCTGATGATTATGTGCCTTGCGGTTGCTCTTCTTGAGGAATATTTTTGTGGTGTTCTCCATATTTCCTGAATTTGAATGTTGGCCTGCCTTACTAGGTTGGGAAAGTTCTCTTGGATAATATCCTGAAGGGTGTTTTCCAACTTCGGTTCATTCTCCCCGTCGCTTTTAGGTACACTGATCAAACATAGATTTGGTCTTTTCACATAATCCCATGTTTCTTGGATGCTGTGTTCATTTCTTTTGACTCTATTTCTCTAATCTTGCCTTCTCACTTTATTTCATTGAGTTGATTTTCAATCTCTGATATCCTTTCTTCCACTTGATCGATTCGGCTATTGAAACTTGTATATGCTTCGCGAAGTTCTCGTGCTGTGTTTTTCAGCTCCATCAAGTTGTTTATGATCTTCTCTAAGCTGGTTATTCTAGTTAGCATTTCATCTAGCCTTTTTTTCAAGGCTCTTAGCTTCCTTGCATTGGGTTAGAATATGCTCCTTTAGCTCAGAGCAGTTTGTTATTACCCACCTTCTGAAGCTTCTGTCAGTTCATCAAACTCATTCTCCATCCAGTTTTGTTCCTTTGCTCGGGAGGAGTTTTGGTCCCTTGGAGAAGAGGCATTCTGGTTCTTGGAGATTTCAGCCTTTTTGTGCTGTTGCTTCCCATCTTTGTAGATTTATTTCTCTTTGGTCTTTGAGGTTGGTGACCTTTCGATAGGGTCTCTGAGTGGGTGTCCTTTCTGTTGATGTTGAAACTCTTTCTGTTTGTTAGTTTTCCTTCTAACAGGCCCTTCTGCTGTAGGTCTGCTGGAGTTTGCCGGAGGTCCACTCCAGACCCTGCTTGCCTGGGAATCACCAGCGGGGGCTGCAGAACAGCAAAGATTGCTGCCTGTTCCTTCCTGTGGTGGCTTTGTCCCAGAAGGGTACTCACCAGATGCCAGCCAGAGCTCTGCTGTATGAGGTGTCTGTCAGTCCCTGCTGCAAGGTTTCACCCAGTCAGGATGGGGGTCAGGGGCCACTTGAGGAGGCAGTCTGTCCCTTATCAGAGCTCAAGCGTTGTGCTGGGAGACTGTTCCTCCCTTCAGAGCTGCTGGGCAGGGACGTTTAAGTTTACTGAAGCTGAACCCATAATTGCCCTTTTTCCTAGGTGCTCTGTCCCAGGAAGGTGGGGGCTTTATAAGTTCCTGATGGCCTGCTGCATTTTTTCAGAGTTGCCCTGCCTGGCAAGAAATGAGTCTAGTGACACAGTCTGCCTGCATTGGCTTTGCTGAACTGCTGTGGGCTCCAGCCAGTTGCTGTGTAACTTCCTGCTCACTTTGTTTACACAGGCAGGTTAAAACCAACTACCTAAGCCTCAGCAATGGTAGACACTTCTTCCCCCACTGAGCTCAAACATCGCAGGTTGAGCTCAGGCTTCTGTGCTGGTTGCAAGAATTTCAAGCCAGTGGTTCTTAGCTTGCCGGTCTTCATGGTGGTAGGACATACTGAGCCAGACCACTTGGCTTCCTGGCTTCAGCCCCTTTTTTTAGGGAAATGAGCAGTTCTGTTTCACTGGCATTCAAGGTGCCACTGGAATATGAGGGAAAAAAAAACTGCTACAGCTAAAACAACTGTCCAGTTTTGTGCTAGAAACCTGGGGTGCTGGTGTTGTAGAAACCAGAGGGAGTCTCCTGGTCTGTGGGTTGTGAAGACTATGTGAAAAGGTCAGTATCTGAGCCAGAGTGCCAGTGTGTCAAGAAAAGTCCCTTATGCCTTCCCTTGGCTAGCAGAGGATGTTTTCCAGTCCCTTGAGCTTCCTGGGTGAGGCGATGCCCCACCCTCCTTCAGCTTTCCTTCCTTGGACTGCACCCACTGTCTGACTAGTCCCAATGAGATGAACCTTGTACCTCAGTTGGGAATGCGGAGATCATCCGCTTTCTGTGTCGCTCTCGATGTGAACTGTACACCAGAGCTGTTTCTTTTTGGCCATCTTGGCAGAAATCCCAGTACTTTTTATGTTTTTACATAAAAACCATAGCAGTAAGGTAATCCTTGTAAATAAGACTTTTCTTATTAGAAAAAAAAAAAACCACTGCAGCTCAGACAGATTAAATAACTTGCTCAAGGTCAAACCACTTGTCTATAAACTGGCATAGGATCTAAAGCTAAAGTCCTTCATTCTTAATCATTGCTCAAGGAAGTATATCTCAAACTTATATATGTACAAGCCCTCTCAAAAGGGAAATTTTTCTCATGTGCCCCAATGCTATGATAAAATGTCTTAATTATAGTTTAACTTAAAAGTGTACACAATTTAACAGTAGGTATACATTTTTAATGTTTATAGTCATTAGTGGTTTTTTTGTTTGTTTGTTTTGGTAGAGATAACATCTTTCTATGCTGTCCAGGCTGGTCTTAAACTCCTGGCCTCAGGCAATTCTCCTGCCTCAGCCTCCCAAAGCATTTGGATTATAGCATGATCTACTGTGCCCAGCCACACGTTTATAGTTTTAATACAAATATTGAAACAAAATATTTACGAAGATACGCAAACTACAACAAAATAATAAAACTACTTCAGACTAACAATATGCACATTTTACAATGTTTTATTGAAGGACAACAGATATAGGATAATGTGTATAAATCATGTGTTAAGTTAAATGAATTTTATACACACTTGTTTATATTTATATTCATCTGAGTAATAACCTCATGGGTCAAGATGCAAAAATGTTTACAAGTGTACCTTGTTTTACTGTACTTCACTTTATTGCAGTTAGCAGATAAAAAATTCTTTACATATTGAAAGTTTGTGGTTACCCCGCATCAAGCAAACCTATTGTTCCCATTTTTCCAATAGCATGTGTTTACTTCGTCTCTGTGTTACATTTTGGTAATTCTTACCATATTTAAAATTTTTTAATTATTATAACATCTGTTATAGTGATCTGTGTTCAGTGATTTTTTTTTTTTTTTGAGGTGGAGTTTCGCTTTTATTACCCAGGCTGTAGTGCAATGGCTCGATCTCGGCTCACCGCAACCTCCGCCTCCTGGGTTCAGGCAATTCTCCTGCCTCAACCTCCTGAGTAGCTGGGATTACAGGCATGCGCCACTGTGCCCAGCTAATTTTTTTGTATTTTTAATAGAGACGGGGTTTCACCATGTTGACCAGTATGGTCTCGATCTCTTGACCTCGTGATCCACCCACCTCAGCCTCCCAAATTGCTGGGATTGCAGGCGTGAGCCACCGCACCTGGCCCAGTGATTTTTGATGTTACTATTGTAATTGTTTTGGGATGTTACAACTATGCACATGTAAGATGGAAAGCTTAATAAATATTGTGTACATTCTGACTGCTCAACTGTCTGGTCATTTCCCATCTCTCTCCTTTTTCTTGGAGCCTTTCTATTCCCTTAGACACAATGTTAAAATTAGGCCAACTAAAAACCTTACAATGACTTCCAAGTGCTCAAGTGAAATGAAGAGTTGCACATCTCTCACTTTATATCAAAGGCTAGAAATGAATTAAGCTTAGTGACAAAGACTTGTTGAAAGCTGAGATTGGTTGAAATATAGGCCCTGTGTCAAAAAGTTAGTCAAGTTATAAATGGAAGGGGAATTTTATTTAAAAAAATTAGAAATGCTATTCCAGTGAACACACAAATGATAAGAAAGCAAAACAGCCTTATTACTGATGTGAAGGAAGTTTTAGTAGTTTGAGTGGACGATCAAACCAATGACAGCATTCCCTTAAGCCAAAGCCTAATTTAGAGCAAAGCTATAACTTTCTTTGAAGTTAAGAATTCTGTGAAGGCTTATAGAAATGAGGAAGCTGCAGAAGAAAAGTTCGAAGCTAGCAGAGGCTGGTCCATGCAGTTTAAGGAAAGAAGCTGCCTTCATAACATAAAAGTGTGAAGTGAAACAGCAAGTGCTAATGTAGAAGGAACTGCAACAAGTTATCTAGAAGATCTAGCTAAAATTATTGAAGAAGGTAGCTACATTAAACATCAGACTTTCAAGGTGAACAAAACAGCCTTCTATTGGCAAAAGATGCCATCGAGTACTTTTAAAGCTAGAGAGGAGAAGTCAATGCCTGGCTTCAAAGCTTCAAAAGATAGGCTGTTTCTTTTTAGGGGCTAGACGATGACTAAGCTGAAGCCAATGATCATTTACCATTCTAAAAACTTCAGGGCCCTTAATAATTATAAGTTTACCCTGCCTGCACCCTATAAATGGAGCAATAAAGTCTTGATGACAGTACTTCTGTTTAAAGCATAGTTTACTAAATATTTTAAGCCCACTATTGAGACCCATTACTCAGAAAAAAAGTCATTGTACAATTTTACTGCTCTTTGACAATGCACCTGGTACCATAAGAGTTTTAATTTAGATGTACAAAGAGATTAATACTGTTTTTATGTCTGCTGCCAAAACATCCATTCCATAGCCCATGAATCAAAGCATAATTTTGACTTTCAATTCTGAAGAAATACATTTCATAAGGCTGTAAGTTGCCACAGATGGTGATTCCTCTGATGAATCTGGGAAGAGTCACTTGAAACCTTCTAGAAAGTATTCACCATTCTACATGCCACTAAAAATATTAGTGTCTCCTGGGAGAAGGTCAAAATACATGCACAGGAGTTTGGAAAAAGTGAATTCTAACCTTCACAGATGACTTTGAGAAGTTCAAGACTTCAGTGGCATATGTCACTGCAAATGTGGTAGAAATAGTAAGAGAAGCAGAGTGAGAAGTGGACCATGAAGGTGTGGCTGAATTGCTGCAATCTCATCATCAAACCTCAATGAATGAAAACTTGCTTCCTATGGATAAGCAAGGAAAGTGCTTTCTTGAGATGAAATCTACTCCAGGTGAAGATGCTGTGAACTTGCTGAAATGAAAACAAAGGATTTAGAGTATTACATAAACTTAGTTCATAAAGCAGCAACAGGGTGTGAGAGGATTGACTCCAATTTTGAAACAAGTTCTTCTCTGGGTAAAATAGCGTCAGATGCTACAGAGAATTTTTTTCCAAAAGAAAAAGTAAGTAGATACCATAAATCTCATTGTATTATTTTCAGAAATTGCCACAGATGCTCTAACCTTCAGTGACCACCACCCTTATGAATCAGCAGCCATCAACATTAAGACAGAACCCTCCACGGGCAAAAAGATTACGACTGGCTGAAGGCCCAGATGATAGCTGGTATTTTTTCATAATAAACTGTTTTAAAATTAAAATATGTACTTTTTAGACATAATGTTATTGCATGCTTACTAGACTACTTTATGCATTTACAAAGCAAACAATTTGTGTGATTTACTTTATTTTTTAAATTGCAGTTGTCTGGAATTGAGCCTGCAATATCTTTGAGGCTTGCCCATGTAACACCCCAGATGACTCCCTCATTCCCTTTCTTAGTCAGCACAGTCCACCATCCATCTCCTTGCCACAGATGTAACCACTAGTTTTGTTATTTGAAAGGGGTCCGAATCTAGATCCCAAGAGAGGATTCCTGAATCTCACTCAATAAAGAATTTGAAGTGAATCCATTCAGTAAAGTGAAAGAAAGTTTATTAAGAAAGTAAAGGAATAAGTTGGGCACAGTGGCTCACACCTGTAATCCTAGAACTTTGGGAGGTTGAGGCAGGCAGATTGCCTGAGCTCAGGGGTTGGAGACCAGCCTGGGCAACACAGTGAAACCCCCGTCTCTACTAAAATACAAAAGAAATTAGCTGGACATGGTCGCATGCACCTGTAGTCCCAGCTACTCGGGAGACTGAGGCAAGAGAATTGCTTGAACCCTAGAGGCAGAGGTTGCCCTGAGCCGAGGTAGCACCACTGCACTCCAGCCTGGACGATAGAGGGAGACTTCATCTCTAAAAAAAAGAAAGAAAGTAAAAAAATAAAAGAATGGCTCCTTCATAATCAGAGCAGCAGCATAGGTTGATGGACTAAAGATACTTATATTTGGAGGTGGATCCAAGATGGCCAAATAGGAACAGCTCTGAAGTGCAGTTCCCAGCAAGAACAATGCAGAGGGTGAGTGATCACTGCATTTCCAAATGAGTTTTCACTGCCCACAGACCAGGAGATTCCCAGGTCGAAAAGTGCCACGAGTTTTCAGCACAGCTGTTTCAGCCGGTGCAATGGGTTGGCGCATAGAAACTCACAGAAATCTGGGCAGCCATTTCAGCTGGTGCCTGGAATGCCTCAGAGACAGAGCTGCCCATTAAACTGAAAAGGAGGGGGCTGAGACAGGGAGCCAGGTGATCTGGCTCAGTGGGTACCACCCCCACAAAACAAGCAATCTGAAACGCTCTGGCTTGAGAGTTTCACAGCAAGTGCAGCTGGACCTGGGATGGTTCAGCTTGGTGGGGTAAAGGGTGTTCGCCACTACCGAGGCAGTCTTCCAATACCAAGGCAGTTCTAACTGTATCTCTATAAACAACACCTCAGGGAAGTTCACACAGCAGCTGAGCAGAGCCCATGGTAGCTCAGCAGCGCCTCTGCTGGCAGACTATGACTAGACCATTTCCTGGCTGGGCAGGGCATCTATGAAAAAAGACAGGAGCATATCAGCAACTTATAAATAAAGCCCGACCTTCCTAGGACACAGCACCTGGGAAAAGAGGTGGTTATGAGTTCTGCTGCAGCAGACTTAAATGTACCTGCCCAGCAGCTCTGAATGGAGCAACAGACCTCTCAGCACAGCAGTTGAGCTCCTATAAGGGACAGACTGTCTCCTCAAGCAGCTCCCTGACCCCCGTATACCCAAAGAGTCACCTCATAAAGGAGAGCTCAAGCTGACATCTGGTGGGTACCCTTCTGGGATGAATATAACAGAAGAAGAAACCAGCAGCAACCCTTACTGTTCTGCAGCCCCCACAGGTGATCCCCAGGCAAGTAGGGTCTGGAGTTGACCTCCAGCAGTCCTGCAGCAGAGGGGCCTGACTGTTAGAAGGAAAACTATGAAAAAGGAAGAAATAACTCCAAAATCAACAAAAAGGATGTCCACTCAGAGACCCCATCTGAAAGTCACCAACTACAAAGACCACAGGTAGATAAAGCCATGAAGATGGGAAGAAACCAGTGCCAAAAGGATGAAAACACCAAAAACCAGAATGCCTCTCCTCCTCCAAGGGATCACAACTCCTCACCAACTAGGAAACAAAGCTGGATGGAGAACGAATCTGCTGAATTGACAGAAACAGGCTTCAGAAGGTGAGTAATAACAAACTTCTCTGAGCTAAAAGAACATGTGCTAACCCAATGCAAAGAAACTAAGAACCTTGAAAAAAGGTTAGATGAAATGCTAACTAGAATAAACAGTTTAGAGAAGAATATAATTGACTTGATGAAGCTGAAAAACAGCACGAGAACTTCATGAGGCATACACTAGTTTCAATAGCTGAATTGACCAAGCAGAAGAAAGGATATCAGAGATTGAAGATCAACTCAATGAAATAAAATGAGAAGGCAACATTAGGCAAACAAGAGTGAAAAGGAATGAACAAAGCCTCCAAGAAACATGGGATTATGTGAAAAGACCTAATCTACGTTTGATAGGTGTAACTGAATGTGACAGAGAGAATGAATCCAAGCTGGAAAACACTCTTGAGGATATTATCCAGGAGAACTTCCCCAAACTAGCAAGGCAGGCCAACATTCAAGTCCAGAATATACAGAGAACACCAGAAAGATATTTCTCAAGAAGAGCCACCCCAAGGCACATAATCATCAGATTCACCAGGGTAGAAATGAAGGAAAAAATGCTAAGGGCGGCCAGAGAGAAAGGTTGGGTTACCCACAAAGGGAAGCCCATCAGACTCACAGTGGATCTCTAACCAGAAACCCTACAAGCCAGAAGAAGTGGGGCCAATATTCAACATCCTTAAAGGAAAGAAATTTCAACCTAGAATTTCATATCCAGCCAAACTAAGCTTCATAAATGAAGGAGAAATAAAATCCTTTATGGACAAGCAATTGCTGAGAGATTTTGTCACCACCAGGTCTGCCTTACAAGAGCTCCTGAAAGAAGCACTAAACATAGAAAGGAACAACCAGTAACAGGCACTCCAAAAATGTACCAAATGGTAAAGAGCATCGACACAATGAAGAAAATGCGTCAACTAATGGGTAAAACATCCAGCTAGCAGCAAAATGGCAGGATCAAATTCACACATAACAATATTAACCGTAAATGTAAATGGGCTAAATGCCCCAATCAAAAGACACAGAATAGCAAATTGGATAAAAAGTCAAGATGCATTGGTGTGCTGTATTCCAGAAACCCTTCTCACATGCAAGGACACACATAGGCTAAAAATAAAGAGATGGAGGAACATTTATCAAGCAAATGGAGAGAAAAAAAAACCAGGAGTTGCAATTTTAGTCTCTGATAAAATGAACTTCAGACCAATAAAGAATAAAACTGACAAAGAAAGGCATTACTTAATAGTAAAAGGATCAGTGCAACAAGAAGAGCTAATGATCCTAAATATATACACTCCCAATACAGGAGCACCTATATACATAAAGCAAGTTCATAACAACCTAGAAAGAGACTTAGATTCCCACACAATAATAGTGGGAGACCTTAACACTCCACTGTCTGTATTAGACAGATCAATGAGACAGAAAATTAACAAGGATATCCAGGACTTGAACTCAGATCTGGACCAAACAGACCTAATAGACATCTACAGAACTCTCCACCCCAAATCCACAGAATATACATTCTTCTCAGCACCACATCACACCTACTCTAAAATAGACCACGTAATTGGAAGTAAATCAGTCCTCAGCAAATGCAAAAGAATGGAAATCATAACAAACAGTCTGTTAGACCACAGTCCAATTAAATTAGAACTCAGGATTAAGAAACTCACTCAGAACCACACGACTTCATGGAAACTAAAACAACTGGCTCCTGAATGTCGACTAGATAAACAATGAAATGAAGGCAGAAATAAAGATGTTCTTTGAAACCAACGACAATGAAGACATAGTGTACCAGAATCTCTGGGACACATTTAAAGCAGTTTCTAGAGAGAAATTTATAGCAATGAATACTCACATGAGAAGTGCGGAAAGATCTGAAATCAACACCCTATCATCAAAATTGAAAGAGGTATAGGAGCAAGATGAAAAAAACTCAAAAGCTAGCAGAAGACAAGAAATAACTAATATCAGAGCAGATCTGAAGGAGGTAGATACACAAAAAACTCTTCAAAAAATCAATAAATCCAGGAGTTGGTTTTCTGAAAAAATAAACAAAATAAGACCGCTAGCCAGATTAGTAAAAAAGAAAAGGGAGAAGAATCAAATAGATGCAATAAAAAATGATAAAGGAGATATCACCACCCATTCCACAGAAATACAAACTACCATCAGAGATTACTACAAACAACTCTATGCACATAAACCAGTAAACCTGGAAGAAATGGATAAATTCCTGGACACTTGTACCCTCCCAAGCCTAAAACAGGAAGAAGTTGAAAGCTTGAACAGACCAATAAAACTTGAAGGTGAGGCAGCAATTAATAGCCTACTAACCAAAAAAAAGCCCAGGTTTAGATGAGTTGATAGCTGAATTCTGCCAGACATACAAAGAGGACCTGGTACTATTCCTTCTGAAACTATTCCAAACAATCCAAAAAGAGGGACTCCTTCCCAAATCATTTTATGAGACCAACATCATCCTGATACCAAAATCTGGCAGAGACTCAACAAGAAAAGAAAACTTCAGGCCAATATCCATAATGAACATAGATGCAAAAATCTTCCATAAAATACTGGCAAACCCACTGCAACAGCACATTAAAAAACGTATCTATCATGATCAAGTAGGCTTCATTCTGGGGATGCAAGGCTGGTTCAACATACACAAGTTTATAAACATAATCCACCACATAAACAGAACCAAAGACAAAAACCACATGATTATCTCAATAGATGCAGAGAAGGCCTTTGACAAAATTTAACAGCGCTTTATGTTAAAAACTCTCAATAAACTAGGTATAGATGGAATGTATCTCAAAATAATAAAAGGTATTTATGACAAACCTACAGCCAATATCATACTGAATGGGCAAAAACTGAAAGCATTCCCTTTGAAATCTGGCACTAGACAAGGATGCCCTCTCTCACCACTCTTATTCAGTACAGTATTGGAAGTTCTAGCCAGAGCAATTAGGCAAGAAAAAAAAAATAATAAAGAGTGATCAGTTAGGAAAGGAGGAAGCCAAATTGTCTCTATTTGCAGAAGACATGATTGTATATTTAGATGATCCTATCATCTCAGCCCAAAATCTCCTTAAACTGATAAGCAACTTCAGCAAAGTCTCAGGATACAAAATCAATGTGCAGAAATCACAAGCATTCCTATACACCACTAACAGACTAGAAGAGAGCTAAATCATGAGTGAACTCCAACTTACAATTGCTACAAAGAGAATAAAATACCTAGGAATACAACTAACAAAGGATGAAAAGGACCTCTTCAAGGAGAACTACAAACCACTGCTCAAGGAAATAAGAGAGGACACAAACAGATAGAAAAACATTCCATGCTCATGGTTAGGAAGAATCAATGTCATGAAAATGGCCATACTGCCCAAAGAGTGATCAGTTAGGAAAGGAGGAAGTCAAATTGTCTCTATTTGAAGAAGACATGATTGTATATTTAGAAGATCCTATCATCTCAGCCCAAAATCTCCTTAAACTGATAAGCAACTTCAGCAAAGTCTCAGGATACAAAATCAATGTGCAGAAATCAGAAGCATTCCTGTACACCACTAACAGACTAAAAGAGAGCCAAATCATGAGTGAACTCCAACTTACAATTGCTACAAAGAGAATAAAATACCTAGGAATACAACTAACAAAGAATGTAAAGGACCTCTTCAAGGAGAACTACAAACCACTGCTCAAGGAAATAAGAGAGGACACAAACAGACGGAAAAACATTCCATGCTCATGGTTAGGAAGAATCAATGTCATGGAAATGGCCAAATTGCCCAAAGTAATTTATAGATTCAATGGTATTTCCATGAAGCTACCAATTACTTTCTTCACAGAACTGGAGAAATCCACCTTAAACTTCATATGGAACCAAAAGAGAGCCCACATAGCCAAGTTAATCCTGAGCAAAAAGAACAAAGCTGGAGGCATCATGCTACCTGACTTCAAACTATACTACAAGGCTACAGTAATCAAAACAGCTTGGTACTTGTACCAAAACAGAGATATAGACCACAGAACAGAGGCCTTGGAGGCAACGCCACACATCTACAACCATCTGATCTTTGACAACCTGACTAAAACAAGCAATGGGGAAAGGATTCCCTGTTTAATAAATGGTGCTGGGAAAACTGGCTAGCCTTGTGCGGAAAGCAGAAACTGGACCCCTTCCTGACACCTTACACTAAAATTAACTCCAGATGGATTAAAGACTTAAACATAAGACCTAACACCACAAAAACCCTAGAACAAAACCTAGACAAAACCATTGAGGACATAGGCATAGGCAAGGACTTCATGACTAAAACACCAAAAGCATTGGCAACAAAAGCCAAAATAGACAAATAGGACCTAATTAAACTCCAGAGCTCCTGTACAGCAAACGAATAATCATTAGAGTGAACTGGCAATCATCAGAATGGGAAAAAATTTTTGCAATCTACCCATCTGACGAAGGGCTAATATCCAGAATCTACAAAGAACGAATACAGATTTACAAGAAACAAACAAATCCATCCAAATGTGGGTGAAGGATATGAATAGACATTTTTCCAAAGAAGACATATATGAGGCCAACAAACATATGAAAAAATGCCCATCACTGGTCATTAGAGAAATGCAAGTCAAAACCACATTGAGATACCATCTCATGCCAGTTAGAATGGCAATCCTTAAACAATCTGGAGACAACAGATGCTGGAGAGGATGTGGAGAAATAGGAACACTTTTACACTGTTGGTGGGAGTGTAAATTAGTTCGGCCTTTGTGGAAGACAGTGTGGCGATTCCTCAAGGACCTAGAATTAGAAATTCCATTTGACCTAGCAATCCCATTACTGGGTGTATATCCAAAGTATTATAAATCCTTCCATTATCAAGACACATGCACATGTATGTTCATTGTGGCACTGTTTACAATAGCAAAGACCTGAAACCAACCCAGATGCCAATCGATGATAGACTGGACAGAGAAAATGTGGCACATATGCACCATGGAATACTATGCAGCCATAAAAAACGATGAGTTCATGTCCTTTGTAGGGACATGGATGAATATGGAAACCATCATTCTCAGCAAACTGACACAAGTACAGAAAATCAAACACTGCATTTTCTCATTCATAGTCGGGTGTGGAACAATGAGAACACATGGACACAGGGAGGAGAGCATCACACACTGGGGTCTGTTCAGGGGGGCCAAGGAGGGACAGTGGGATGGGTGGGGAGGTTTGGGAGAGATAAGATGGGGAGAAATGCCAGATACAGGTGACAGGGGGATGGAGGCAACAAACCACACTGTCATGTATGCACCTATGCAACAATCATGTATGGTGTGCATATGTACCCCAGAACCTAAAGTACAATTTAAAAAAAGATAGTTATAAGTATTTATTGATTATATGCTAAACAAGGGATACGTTGTTCGTGAGTTTTCTGGGAAAGGCGTCGACAGTTCTTGGAACTGAGGGTTCCTCATTGTTTTCGACCATATAGGGTAACTTTTTGACATTGCCTTGGTATAAACTGTCAAGGCACTGATGGGAGTGTCCTTAAGTATGCTAATGCATTATAATTAGCTTATAATTACCAATGTGGACGACCTGAGGTCACTTTTATCTCCGTCTTGGTGTTGGTGGGATTTGGCTGGCTTCTTTAATGCATGCTGTTTTAACAGCAAGGTCTTTATTACTTGTATCCTGTGCTAACCTCCTATCTTAGCCTGTGATTAAGAGTGACTTAACCTCCTGGGAATGCAGCCCTGTAGGTCTCAGCCTTATTTTACCCAGCATCTATTCAAGATGGAGTCACTTATAATCCTGGCACTTTGGGAGGCCAAGGCGGGTGGATCACGAGGTCAAGAGATCGAGACCATACTGGTCAACATGGTGAAACCTCGTCTCTACTAAAAATACAAAAAAAAATTAGCTGGGCGTGGTGGCGCACGCCTATAGTCCCAGCTACTTGGGAGGCTGAGGCAGGAGAACTGCTTGAACCCAGTAGGCAGAGATTGCGGTGAGCCGAGATCGCGCCATTGCACTCCAGCCTGGGTACCAAGAGCAAAACTCCGTTTCAAAAAAAAACAAAACAAAACAAAAAAAAGATGGAGTCACTCTGATTCATACATCTCTGACAGTTTGAGGTTAATTTTGCTTCTTCCTCTAATTCATATAAATGAAATAATATATGCTTTCGCGTCTTCTTTATTTCCCTCTGTATGTATTCTTTGAGTTTCTCCAAAACAATATTTTGGTAATAAAACAATTTATTTTTGTTAAGATGCGTTTGTTGCTGGAAAGATGAGTTCAAGACTGATGACCAACGCCAATGCTTTGTTGCATTTGACATTCCTAGGTTAACATTTGCCTGTGATTGTGCAATTCTTCCACCATTTTTGTCTAATTTTTTTAGGGTATAATCACAAAAGTACAAAATTAAAAATTTTCTAATGATTATAAATCATCTGTGGATATGTGAAATCTGAAAATCTCAGTTTGGAATATACTGATTTAAAAGGAGAAATTGTCTAATGCCTTACTGAATTAGCCTTGACAGATATATGAGTAAAAGCGCTGTTAAGGGCCTTTTATTGAGAAACTTTTTCAGAAGAAGGGAAGCAATAGCACTTTGTAACTTGTTTGAGGACTGGTTCTGATTCTAGATCACTTTTGATTTTAGCTAATTGGTTGTTTTCTTTTAGCTTACTTGGACAAAATTTGAGCTTACCCTATTAATGCTGTTCTTCAGAAATTCCATCTGTGTTCAGCACTGTGTTTCAGAGAGAGTTACAATGGGGACACTGCACATAAGTAGAACAATACTCATAATGTCAGGATAACGTTCTTCTTTTGTAACTGAGTGAATTGATAAAAAGGATTGACACTAGGCTAGCTTTGCTCTCAGGAGGGCTCTTAGGAAGACTATGTAATGAAATTGGGGATAATAAAAGGACCCTGTCATGCCATTTGTAAAATTCTTTATAGCAGCACTTGAAATTAAATGCATACTTTATAGGTATGCTTAGATTGTAGTTTTATTCAAGTACTTATTTTGAGCTCTTTGGGGAGGACTGTTCTTACAGGCATTGAGAAAGTTGTAAAAGTGAGGTAAAAGTAGAAATAAATAAATGGTAGCACTTACATAGTATTTCTCCAGTTTAAGATGCTCCAATAGAGACAATATAAACCAATAATTAATAATTTGTCAGAAAACTATTTTCTTTATGTGTAGAGTCAAACTCCCCTTTCGTTTCATAAAGAAAACAAACATAAGCATGCTTAAATTCTGACTGTTGAAGAAAACCACCTGCATGTAAAATATATTTCAGTAGTTTTCAACTCTGATCACAAGAATTTTGTGACTTACTGAAAAATTATAATAGTGTAAATCATAACAAACAGGTTAGTTTTTGTTATTCTAATCCAAATGGTCATATAATAAAATAGAAGTTCTCAATCCTGTTTCAGGCTGTACTCAGCTTTCTTTTTAGGCAGCCATTTATGGTGTCTCAGGGGAATATCTCTTATACACCTCCTATTATTTTATAGTTCCTTAAGCTTTGGGTAATATCTAAGTCAAATAGAATTGACCTACCAATGAACTCACCGTACAAACTGACCAACAAACAAATTTGAGAGAGAACTTTTTTCTATGTACAGTAAAAAATAAATATTTTTTAGATGTCTGAAGGAGCTATAGATTTCTTATCTCATAAACCTAAATTATGTAATATTAAATAATATAAAAGAAGGGAATATTATAGAAAGAATTAATTTTAAATGAAAAAATGAATATTACCCTAAAATATTTGGTCAGTAGTACCAGGAAGGATTAAACTTTTTGTTACTGGTACATACGTACGTACTGATACATATGATCAGCTGTAATGAATCACATGCTCTAACTTTCTGGTTTGTTCTTTGTAGTAGTCAGTAATGCTGTCTAGCAAATATTTGCCATTCTGGTTTCTCAGCTCAGTGGAATGGCACTCTCTAGCCCTTTGAAATTAATTGTTGCCATGTGACTTGGTTTGGTCAATGAAATATAAGATGTGATTTGGGTCACTTTCTCGCTTTCTCTCTCTCTCTCTCTCCTTTTGAGAAATAGGGTCTTGCTCTGTTGCGAGGCTGGACTGTAGTGGTGTAAATCCTAGCCCACTGCAGCCTGGAATTCCTGGACTTAAGCAATCTTTCTGCCTCAGCCTCCTGAGTAGCTGGGACTACAGGCATGCACCACCACAACCATCTAATTTGTTTTTGTTTTTATTTTTTATAGAGACAGTCTCACTATGTTGCCCAGGCTGGTCTCAAACTCCTGGCTTCAAGTGATTCTCTCACCTTGGGCTCTGAAAGTGCTGAGATTTCAGGTGTGAGCCACCATGCCTGGCCCATATAGATCACTTATGGAAGAAAGTTTTAAGAGCTGGCGTGTGACTTACTTCTGCCTTTCTCCCTGATGTGTTGACTCTAGGCAATGACTGACTGTATTAGTTTGGTTCCCAGGATGAGGAGGAGATGGTGGAGGGCCACGGCTAGCTCAAGATGGATAAGGAGGGAGACTGAGAAATACATTTTTTTTTAAAAAGCTACTGAGACTGGTGTGTTGTGTTACTGAGCCTTTATTGATGGAGTCCCGTCTCATGTACTGTCTGTGGAAGAATCCACATAGACAACTTAAATCCATTCATGTGCTCAGAGTCTAAAAGAGGACACAAACAGGGTGAAAGGCAAAAGCGCAAGGGAAAGGTCTACATGAGTTACGGTTATGTAATGGGAGGGGAAAGAAGAACATTTAGAGGGAAGAGAAAGACTAGAATATATTTTGATTATTTTACATTCAAATAATTGTTCTCTAGGGTATTTGTTTTTCACTTGTAAAGAGTATGTTATAAAAAGGAACTTAGAAAAGCATAAAAATTTATTTTAAGTATGTTCCCCTGTTAATTTTGTATACATGTAGGATGACTGGAGAATGAAAGAACCTATAAAATTTTATGTTCCAGCATGAAATAACTGATTGTGGTCTTCATTTGCTTCTCTGGGAAATTCAGAGACCACTGATTGTAACTCTGGCAAATGTAGCTAATGTACATTGAGGTGAATCATACCACGTCTGTTTGCATGATGACAACTACTACAACGTATGTTGAAAAGTGGGAAATATAGATACTTAAACATTTTGTCTGAATGTCAGTCAGCTGCATGGACTGTTTGTTTTGCCTTTAAGACACTGCTAAGAAGAACATTCTCATTCTAAATAACTCAATTTGTCTGCTACTAAAATTACCCATTCAATACCAACAGAAAAGATTGTACACATTAACTATACTGCAAACAAACAAAAGGAATCAAAACAAAAAGACAGATGCGCTCACATTCTTTTATTAGATTATAAAGCTAATTCAATTCAAGAATGATTCAGTATTTGCCACATGCTTTGTTTAGGAACCGTGATGTATTGCTCACATCATCCAATGAAGAAAAACAACAGTTAACTCTCAGAATGCTTATGGATTGTTGAGATTGTTTTCTAAGTGCTTTAATAGAAGAAGTTACCTAATCTTCTCAACCACACTGTTAGGTAAGTGCTACCATAATCCCATTTCATAGATGAGGAAACTAGGTTAAAGTGAGGTAAAGTAACTTGCCTAAAGTCTCCTGGTTAGTGGGGTAGAGAAGCCAAGAATCAAGCCCTGGATTCTTAACTCCTCAGTGCTGCTGATCTCAGAAAGTGGCAGCAAATGATAGAGACCCAGGCATGAAGTCAGAGTCTGGTTTTTCATAAAGATGATTCGTTCTTATTTTGTATTTAAAATGTATCTTCTCACCCTCTGTGGCTAAACAATTTTTATTTTTCCATTTTTGTTCTAAAATTTATCAAAATACAGAATTTTTAAATATGTCTGAGCTTTAGTAAAATATATAACTTTATTTTTGTTTTCTTTTTCCACTAAGTAATTTTTATATGTCGATGCAGCTTTTCATAATTATACATTTTTAAAGGCTAATATGTCATAGAGTTGATATAACATAATTTATTATTTGTTGGTTTTGGCCATTTACATTGCTCTCACTCATTTTATTTCATAAATAATACTGCAGTAAATTTTCATGAAATATTTTTTAGAACATATTATCATGTATCTACTTGTAATACATAACTTTTTTTGCCAAGTTGTTTTCTAATTTATCCTGTCATCAGTATATACGTGCAATAATTTTACCATAACTTTGCCAGTATTTGGAATAATCATTATTTTAGGTTTTTGTTAGTTTAGAAGGTATAAAATGGTATCTGCTATTTAATTGGTTTCTTCAATGTCATAAATTGATCATTAATTGTGATAAATTGATGCCTTATGCTCTAATGTGCTAAAAATATGTACATCTTTATTTCCTATGGTGATCTGATTTTCTCATGTGCCAGTTCATGTATTGTCTCTTCCTTATATTTTGCTAAAGTTTCTAAGTTTTTAAAATACTCACTCTGTTCAAAATTAAATTCTGTATTGGCACTGACTTTGCTTATTAAGAGTATTCAGGCCCTTTTAGATAAATACTAAGTCTCTTACAGTTTTGTCCCGACCCCCTCCCTCTTTGCATTTGAGAGTGTAGAAATTTAAGAGGGATTGTTTTGTCCATGAGGAGGAAAGGTAGAAGGACGCCTCAGATCATTGCCTGTCCCTTAGATGCTCACTAATTGCTGCTGGAGAATGGCTAATTTGGTTCTGCTTTTTGTACTGGTGAAAATCGAAGTTTGACTTATGCTACTGATGGCCTCTGGCTCTGGGGATTGACTATTGGATGCCCTACAAAAGTGTATACCCTGAATAGTAAATCCCACACACAGAAGCCACTTTGTTATGCCACCCCTCCTTGCTCTCCTAAAGTGCTCCTGCAGTGCTCACGATCTCTCACTGGTGGGTGTGGAAACTTACGAGTCTCCTGCACGTAGTGCATAGGTAATGGGGAGCTTGGAGGGCTGCTTCCAGATCATTTGTCTGGACATCGTCTAAAACTAGAGCAGCAGGACTGTCCTGTAGTATGTTGAAACTAATCATATGAGAGAATTCTCCTAGGGAGATTTAACTGTCCAAACTTGCCAGGGACAGAATTCTGGCAGTGTCTGCCATCTTGCCAATGGTCCCAAGCTTTCTAAGCCTAGTTTAATATATTTTTCTGGACATTCCTCCTTGGAGTTCTACTAGCAAAGGATGAAAACAAGAACAAATACTATACCCATTCATGCCTCCTCCTGTATTTCTTTTTTAGTGAAATATGCCAGGTAAGAAGAGACAGGATTTTACTGTTTGGTTTATATCTGATGTTACATCCTGTTTTTCTTAATGTGTTGTTTATCTTGCCTTCTTCTATAAAGTCCGTTATGACCAGAACACAGTGAAGGGAGGGATAGCTTGCTAAACAAGAAACAAAAATTTAGAACTATTTTTTAAACTTTTAAATTGAAGTATAATATACATAGTATAAAATGCACATGTCTTAAACTATATGAATTTTTACACAGTAATAATACCTGTATAACTATCGTCTAGATTAAGATATGGAATATTAATACATCACAGATATTTCACTCAGGCTCCCTCCCAGACACTACCTATTCCATTGCTTAGAGCATGTGGCTAGGTATGATTTTGTTTTTGTTTCTTCTCCTGCTTTTTTTTCTTCTTACTTTTCCTTGCTTGAAGTATGAAGAGTTTGTTTAAACTTTGGCTTGATGTATCTTATCAGTTTTGAAAAATTCATGGCTAGTTTTCTTTATTCCTTCTGTCTCCAAAGTTTCTGGGGCTTCAAAAACTTTCTCCATTCATTATATATCTTTTATGTATTTTCCATTTTATAGCTATATTAGTCATAGTTTCTGCTATGTCTCATCTGGTTTTAAATCCATCTATTAAATACTTAATTTTAGTCATTGTGTTTTAAATTTCTATAATGTTGATTTTACTCTGTATATTCCAATTCTATGCTAAAATTCTTTACCTTTCATCTATACTCAAATATACTAAGCATAGTTGTTTAAAGTTAATGTCTAATAACTACAATACTTAAACCACTGTTGGGTCTGTCACTGTGCCATTTTTTCTTTTGTTTTTTAAGTTATTTGGTTCTGTATCTTGGCATGTCTGGTAATATCTTATTCAATTCAAGAATTATGTATATTAAATCGTATAAGCATGAACTGATTGTTTTTTCCTCTGGCCAGAATTTGTATATATCAATGAGACCTTCTTTATTGATCATATTCTATAGTCTTCTCATCTTAGTAGTCATTGATTGTTACTGTTTGATGGGTATTTGAAAAAAATGATGTATTCCTTGTTTTCTGCCACCAAAACTTATATACATCATATTAATCTTAGTAATTATGTTATTCATCTTCTGTATTTATTTTCTCCCTAATTTCATATGTAATATGATGGAGAGTGAATTAAAATCTTACTACTACTGTCTCTCTCCTATCATTTCTGACTTATACAGTTTTTGCTTATTTAATACTTAATTGTATATTTATAACTAATATATGCATTATGAATTGTAACTTTTAGCATTACAAAGTGCCCTTTTTGTTTTCTTTAATAATTTGAGGTTGAAATCCATGTAATTTCACAATAAGCTTGTGATACTGATTTTATCTTTTTGTTTACAGTTGACTCACCTTTTATTTTCAGACTTAGAAAACCATTTTATTTTGTATGTGTCTCTTGTAAATATCCTAAGGTTGGTGTTTGCATTATAATCTAAGCAGAACATTTCTTTCTTTAATAGTTCAGTTAAACTCATTTATATTTAATGCTATGACAGATATGTTGAGCTTTAATTTTGTCATATGTGATATTTTGTTTTTAGATGGCTTGTAAAGGTTTTTTTACTTCATGGTTGGTTTTTATTTATTGTTTGTTTTTGTGATTCTTTTTTTTTCTTCAACTTTTATTTTAAGTTCCTGGGTACAAGTACAAGATGTGCATAGGTAAATGTGTGCCATGGTGGTTTGCTGCACAGATTATCCCATCACTCAGGTATTGAGTCCAGCATCCAGTAGTTGTTCTTCCTGGTTCTCTTCCTCCCTCAACCCTCCACCCCACAAAAGGCCCCAGTGTATGTTATTCCTCGACTTGTGTCCATGTGTTCTTGTGATTCTTATTATAGTTAGAAAGTTTTCTATTTTTCTCTACGTCTCCCCTCCTCTTCTTCATTATTCAATTTTAATCAATATTATACATTTCCTTATACTTTTTCTCTTAAATATGCTAATATTCTTATTCCTTGATTTGTTTAATTTGCTAAAACTCCTATTACTTATTGATTTTTAATGGTATTTTGTTGCCTCCAGCTCTTGAAATGCAAACCACAACTTTCTTCTGTCCCAACATTTTTTCTTCTGCCTCTAAAGTGTTAAAAACCATATTATTTCTATGTAAAAAGTTACATTATAATTTGTCACCACCTTTGTCCTACCCTTTTTTTGGTTTTCTGCAGTTAAATATTTTAAATGCTTATTTCTAGTCTTTTTCTTTGTGAATTTCTCTAGTCATATTTAATTGGCTAATGTTAGATATTTAGTAATTTTTTCAAAAAAATCTCATGAGTGCAATATTACCAGAGTTAGTGTGTATTCAAAACTATTTAGTTGTAGTGTTTATAACAGAGGTAAAATTTGGCTGAATGTAAATGTCAAACTTTATAACTTGGGTACCTTGTAAATGTTGCTCAACCACCTTCTAATACTGAATGTTGCTACATAGAAATCTGAAGCCAAGGTGACTTTTCCCTTTATTCATAGGGTGATTTGGTAATATATCTTTAAGAATAATACACTATTTATAAGGCATAGAACAATAACTGCACAGGACACTGGAAAAACTGGTGTAACCCAGGGTTTTCTTTGCTAAATTGGAATGCATGGATATCTAACTTGATAGTGGCTTTCATGTATGTATAGCTGATTTTACTTTCCTTAGGAAAGTTAAATTATGTGAATGTTGGCATTTGTTTGACAGTATATATTTACTTTAAATTTTTTTTTAATTTCATTAAAAATTTTTCTCTCATTATCCTTTATTATCTTTTTCTGTGTTTAGCCTCTTTTTACTTTTCCCAATGTTATTTCTATTATGTGTTTGTGTGTTTTTTGGTCTATTTATGTGTGTGTGAGTGTGAGTTCTGCCAACTCATATTTCATATCTACTTGTTGTTTTCCATTTTTGTGCTAAATTATTTTTATTAACATCTAAAGTATTCTCTTTATACTAATCAAAAACAGAACCAACATTGAGTCATAAACATTATTTAAATAAATATCACACGAACTATTAGAGATAAGCAAAAAACTCACAAAAGCATAGTCATACAAACAGTAGTCATATATCCATACATAGAAATCTGTTTCCTACTGACAGGAATATGTTTCATTTTCAAATTTCTAGGTATAATTAACTGAAATTTACCACATATGAGATAATGAGGAAAAGTTTAATAGAAACACAATACAAAATGATCCAGATATCTTTTTGCTGACCACAATGTGACAAACCAGAAATTAATAACTAAAGTAAACACAAAGTCTTGGTAAATAAAAAAAAAACACTCTAATCTAAATAACTCTTGGGTATAATAAAAAATTAAAATTGCAGTTATAAAACAGAGTAATAATAATTACTACTTCTTTATTAAAATGCATGAGATATGATAAAAATACTCAAAATTTATAATTTTATAAGCTACTATTAAATGGGAAAAATGAAAAGAAAGCAAGAGATGTTTTAACACAAGCAGTTAGAAAAAGAAAAAGAAAATTTAAGGAGAAAATATAAAAGAAACAAATATACTTAGAATCAATATATTGACATAGTAAAATAAGAAACTTGGTGAAAATCCTGGGTTAATTCTTTTGGAGAAAATATAACGTCAAATCAATAGTCCAATTTTTTGTAAAGGAGACATAATTTGGAAATCATTCTAGAACATCTCAAAGGTCAAAGTATTTTTATTTTTGAAAACGTGGTTAATTTTTGTTTAACTGTCTTATAATGAGGCCTACACTAAATTTCCTTTTAAAAACAAAATGATTCCTCCAGCATTCCTTGCCCTTCTTAATCTGCTTTGTTTCTGTAATACTTACTGCCTTGTAAGATACTGTAGAATTTATTTGTTTATAATGCTTATGGTTTATTTTCTTTCCTCAACTAAAATGTAAGGTCTATAAGAGTAGAGATTTTGTCTTCAATTATTCACTAGAACTGTTCATGGCATATAGTAAGTACTAAATAAGTATTGAATTAATAAACAAATAAAAGTTTGTAAAATGCCTTTGTAGCAATAATAACAAAATAATATACATAGAAAACATAAAAATAAGACCATGTTATTGTCAACTTTTTCACAATTTACAATGAGAAAACAGAGACTTAGAAAGTGATCAACATTGTACTTCAGGGTCTTATAGATGGGACAAGGATTATAATTTGCAGTTTTTTGGTCCATTTATTGTTTCACTATATATGGTCTTTCTTGTCCCAAAGCTAAGCAATTGATCTTTAATTTTCATCTCTCTGTCATCTCATATTTAAATTCATACACTCATAAGATAAACATTCCAAAGCATAGGAAAGTGAGTATGTCAGCAACATTTCATAGCTGGTTAGTAGTAGAACTTATGACCTCTCCCCAGCAGGTGTCACGTATTTGCTCCCAACTTTCATTATGTGCAAAGGCATAAACCAGAAGAATATCAGCTAACTCCAGTCCATTCAGAGATGTTTCTTCCACAAGATTATTTTACAGTTTAGTTATAAAATTTTGTAAAGGTATTAATCATAAATATTTTTGCTAAGTTTTTATTAGTCATCTCTCGCTTGGCTAAAGTTCATCTTCTACTAGTTTTCTCAAGACTCTTGTAAACAATGTTTTCTAACTCATACTGTTCAAAACTATTTATAGCTGTTCTACTTAAGGGGCAGGTTGGATAATACTTTATTTTCTTGAATAGTCAATGTGTAGCTTCACTGTCTTCCAGTATTGAATGTTCTTGTGAAAGTCTCATGCCAAGTTGATTTTCTTCTTACTTAAGTAACTTGATCTCTTTATGTAACATATGCATTATTTCTTTATCTTTAAAATTTGTTAGTTTTGTAGTATCTGTATTAGTGTTGGCCTTTAGGTTAATTTTCCTCTACAGATCATAAGCCATTTCAATATGAAGAATCAAGGCTTTTTTAAAATTTCAAAATTTTTTTCTTGAATTATGTTTTAAATTTCAGATTATTTTTCTTTTCTTTTCAGGATTCTCCACTTATGCTAGATTAAATTGCCTATATTTATGACCTATATTTTTTATTTTCTCCCAATATTTTGATTCATCCTCTGACTTTGTTTTCATTTTATTTTGTTCTTTATCATTTTTTTCATAAGTTTCTTACTGGACTCTCATAGGATTTATTCCCCATTGAATTCCTTATAATTTTTCTTCATTTTTAAGTGATTCTGGTGTCTTTCTGTTTTTCTCAAATTGTGCTATTTCCTGTTTTACTTTCTCTTTTTATATGGATCATACCCTGGTCTTTGAGTTTCTTTTCTTAAAATTCTTTTATTTCTACCCTATAATCTTCCTTCATGCTTTGATCTTTCATTAAGAAGGCTACAGTGTTCATCTGGTTTGTGATGAGATGAATTTGTTTTTCTGGTGAGTGTTCCTCATTTATAGAAAAGTTTTGTTTCTTTTTTGTGTTTTTTTCTTCCTGTAACTTTATATTGGTGCTTGTTTATTTCTTTTGTTGTTACTCATATTGGAATGAGTTGGATTTTCTGCGACTAAGGGTGAATATCCTTTGTCAAAAATACTTGAAACCAGAAGTGTTTTAGATTTTTAGCTTTCTTTTTGGATTTTGGAATATTTGGAGTTATACCAGTTGAGCTTCACTAATACAGAAAAAATCTGAAATGATCTAATGAACATTTTCTTTGAACATCATGTCAGCTCTCAAAAAGTTTTGGATTTTGGAGTACTTTAGATTTCAGATTTTCAGATTAGGGATACTTAACTTTACCATAGTTCACCTCAGCATGTAAGATGAGGTCAGAGTAAATTTCTAGGAATTCATCCTTCTACTTGATGAATGGGCTTCTGAGTTAGCATATCTTCTCTGATTCTCAGAGGAGAATCTCAGAGCAACTCAAAGGTCGAAGTGAGTTCATTCTGGAAAATGTTATTAACTGATTTTAGTTTAACTGTCTTATAAAGAGGCCTATATTGAGTTTCCTTTTAAAAATAAAATTATTGCCCCAGCATTTCTGGGCACCATAAACATGGTTCTGGATGACATCTGCCTTCATCACTGGACTTTCCTGTTTTTTTCATCAGGGAGATGGGTCCTGTTTCGACAATGATACACTAATATTTCAAAGGTTTATCTTGCTGGTGCTTGCTAGATCTTCTGCCTCTGCCCTTCTGCACATTTCCCTGTCTACAAACTCTGCTTCTCCTAGTGCTTAGGCACTCCCTGTTCGAGACAGCCTGCACAGAGTCCTTCCTTCCTTTTTGTAATAAAGTGTCTTGCAGGAGAGTTATTGGATGTTTTTAGGGCATGTACAGGATTTGCCACCACCACCAGATGTTTTAATGGCTTTTTTTTTAACAACAGGTAGCATCATCATTGCCTCCCTGGAACTTTAGTCTCAATTGCCAATTGCCATGCTCACATGTAATTTGGAATTTGTGAGTTTTCTCATTCTTTATGTTTAATAAGTATGTACTTTAGGTTTTCAACTACCTCTTATATCTTTCAGGGTTTGCCTTGTATGTTTTCCAGTAGGACAATTCAGAATTAAGCTCCCATCATTTACCTAATAGATGAAAATATCTCTTCCCTTAGTTTTATATTTATGTTTTGGTATGCCTTCGTAATGGCTAAACTTTAATATTATATGTCATATATATGTATATATTAACTCATGGTAGAATGTTTGCAGCAGTTTCTGTCTGCTTTGTGTCTGAGGGTATGTTTTATGTCTTCTTTCATAAAAGCATACTCATATTTTATTGGTGTTATGTTGTTTCTTTTTTATTTGTTATGATGAGAAAGTTGAATTTTCTTGGAAGACCATTTTTTCAGGACATTTTTTTTTTTTTTTTTTTGACTAGGGGACAAAATGTAACTTCCAGCCACGGTAGTCACAAGTTCTCTTTTACGTTGCTACAGACTCTTCTCAGATATGGTACTTTACTGCATTCCTCTCGGCCTGTTGACCTCCTGTGTTTCCCCCAAACCAAACAACATCTCTGCTGCCAGCTGTGTTTTTCCCATACATTCCCTTGCTGACTACTGCAATTAAGGAACATGGGCTCTGTTCCAAGGTAGACTACTCATTTTCAACAAGTAAATGATTAGTAATGAATTCTGAGATCTGCTGCTGGCATCTCTCTATAACTCCAAACTCTCTGCCTTGCTTAGACTCAGCTCTGTTTGATTTCAGCCTTGCTTACAGCAGCTCCCACTGAAGTTATAGTAGAGTAGCATGGGGCTTTATTGTCAGAATACAGTTGCCACTTTTGGAAATCTGCCATGCTCAAGCCCCTTGACATTTCTAATGGCATATTCTGTATTTCTTTTGCCAGTTCTCAGATCTTTCTGAGAGCTTTATGTGTTTTGGATTTGGCAGATTTTCCTTTCTCTTAATTTTGTTGAAAATGGAGTGTGTGTGTGTGTGTGTGTGTGTGTGTGTGTGTGTGTGTGTGTCTGTGTGATCTTTTTATTTTCCATGTTGCCTGGTATGTTTTCCAGGAATGGAAGGGGGAAATTTTGATCCAAGTGGTCAATATTCCCATTTCAATTTATTCAAAATACTCCTTAGAATTAGCAATTCTTCTAGCTACTTTGTTGGTGATAAAGAAACGATTATGCCTTTAAAACTGTTACATCTAAGTACTCTGTTAATTTCTGCTATTATTCATATACAACATAGAATTTCTTCCAATTCACAGTGCTTATTCTTGGTTATTTTCATATGATCTATAGTAAGCTAACTTTTAACATGCAACTTTTCCTGTAGAAGAAATTAGAGCCATCCCTGTTAATGACATTTCTGTTGTTTGGAATTAAACATTATATCTGAAAAATCTTGTGTTTCTAACCTCAGTAAATTAACAAAGGCATTTCAGAAAATATATATTGGTATGCTGTTCCTGAGGGATTTAAGTTGTAAAAGAGAATTAACTTTGAAAAGACATTTAAATCTCATCTTTTTTTTTTAATGGAAAATAAAAGTTAAGAAATTAACCTAAATTATGTGTCAGTCCTGTTTGATTATCTGAGACCACAGCAGGAACAGGGATTATAATGTAAGATGTAAATTTTAAAAGAGACCTCTTGGAATTCACTGTATTTTAGCAATTACACTTTCCTCTGCAGGAAAGAACAGGATCTTCCATAAACTCCTATCACTTTAGAAAACCCAAAAGGGTGGTGGCCTGTTATGGTAAAAAAAAAAATTTACTAGTTGTGTAATCATAAAGATGTTATTTAAACGGGATCATGGCAGGCGGGAGGCAGGACTAGACTGCAGCTCTGGACAAAGCAGCATGCGGAGGCTTGTGTTGTAAATTTTAGCTTCAGATTGACTGCAAGCACAAACCAGCAATCCTGAGAGGACCCACAGACCCTCTGAAGGAAGTGGACTGCTTCTGCAAGACCTGGGAGACACTTCTGTGAGTGCTCAACGGAAGTGGGAAAGGGAGACCCTCCTCTCCAGAACACACACCCTTGCTGGAGAAACTGAAGGCCTGTTTGTGGGAGAAGTTTCCGACTTTACCTGGAGCTGAGTCAAATACAGAGAGAGAGCTGAGTGAAATACAGGGTTAGAGGAAGCAGCAGAAAGGCCTTGGGAGCTCAGTGAATCCCCAAAGCAGCACATTCCTGTCTGGCATCACAGGGATCCATTGGGAGGGCAGCCAGAGGAGCAGAGGGTAAAACTCCACAGCAAGAAGGAATTCTCTAGCTGAACTTTGTAGCAATTTGAATGGGGCAAGAAGCTTCCTGGCCAGAACTCCGAGGATAGTGTGAATAAGGCTTGCAGACTTCACAGGCTAGGGAAGAACTGAAACCCTTTTCTGTCACAGCAGGGAGGTGGATAGCCTTGGGTAAGTTTTCAAGCCTGTCTCATCCTCTGTTTGGAAACAGACTTGGGCTGTTGTGCGTGGGGGGCCGGTATGGTGGGAGTGAGACTGGCCCTAGAGTTTGTGTGGAAGGTGGGTGAGGCCTGTGACTGCTGGCTTTCACCCACTCTCCTGACAACCTGCATAACTCAGCAGAGGCAGCCATAATCCTCGTAGGTACACAATTCCAGTGGCCTGGGAAATTCACCCCCATCCCCCACAGCGGTCACAGCAAGACCCATCCAAGGAGGGTCTGAGCTCAGACACGTTTAACCGCACCCCCACCTGATGATCCTTCCCTATTCACCCTGGTAGTGGAAGACAGAGGGCATACAATCTTGGGAGTTTTAGGGTCTTGCTCACTTCTGGTCCCTCTCCACACTACTACAGCTGATTGTGTTGCTGTCTATGTCATTTCTTTGATCTATTAGTAATTGTTTACAAATTTGGGAGCTCCAGTGTTAGGTACATATATGTTTTGGGTTGTGATATTTTCCTGTTCAAGAAGACCTTTTACCATTATATACTGTCCCTATTTGTCTCTCTTAACCACTGTTGCTTTAAAGTTTGTTTTGTCTGATATAAGAGGAGCATCACACACTGGGGGCAGTTGGGCGGGTAGGGGAGAGACAGTGGGGGTTGAGGAGGGAGGGGAGGGTGGATTGGGATAACGTGGGGAGAAATGCCAGATATAGTATGCACCTAAAGTAAAATAAATAAATTTAAAAAACAAACAAATAATAGCTACCCCTCTTCACTTTTGGTATCCATTTGCATGAAATGCCTTTACTTTAAGTTTATGTGTGTCCTTATATGTTAGGTGAGACTTCTGAAGGTGACAGATAATTGGATGATGGGTTCTTATCCAGTAATAGTGAGGGACTTCAATACTCTATTGACAGCACTAGACAGGTCATCAAAACAGAAAGTCAATAAAGAAACAATGGATTTAAACTATACCTTGGAACAGATGGACTTAACAGAGATATACAGAACATTTTATTCAGTAGCCACAGAATATATGTTCTATTCAACAGTGCATGAAAATTTCTCCAAGACAGACCATATGATAGGCCGTAAAATGAGACTCAATAAATTTAAGAAAATTGAGTATTCTCTCAGATCACAGTGGAATATAACTTGAAATAAACTCCAAAAGGAATCTTCAAAACCATGGAAATACAAGAAAATTAAATCGCCTACTCCTGAATAAGCATTACATCAAAAATGAAATCAAGATGGAAATTTAAAAATTATTTCAAACTAAGTAATGATACAACCTATCAAAAATCTCTGGGATACAGCAAAGGTGGTGCCAAGAGGTATATTCATAGGCCTAAACAGGTACATCAAAATGTCTGAAAGAGCACAAACAGACAATCTAACGTTACATATCAAGGACCTAGAGGAACAAGAATAAACCAAACCCAAACCCAGCAGAAGAAAGAAAATAAGATCAGAGAAGAACCAAATGAAATTGTAACAAAAGAAAAACAACACTTATCTATTCTGCAGTTCTGCATCTTTTAAGTGGAGCCTATAGACCATTTATATTCAATGTTCGTATTGAATTGTGAGATACTGTTGCTTTCATCATGCTCTTCATTGTCTGTGTACTTTGTTTTTTTGTTTTTTATTTTGCTTTCTAATTTGTATTTTGTTTTACATTTACACAATTTCTAACTTGTATTTTGTTTTATATATACACAATGGAATACTACACAGCCATACAAAGAATAAAAAGAATGCATTAACAGCATTTGCAGTGACCTGGATGAGATTGGAGACTATTAGTCTAAGAGATGTAACTCAGGAATAGAAAACCAAAAATCATATGTTCTCACTGATATGTGGGAGCTAAGCTATGAGGATGCAAATGCATAAGAATGATAAAATGGGCCGGGCTCGGTGGCTCACGCCTGTAATCCCAGCACTTTGGGAGGCCGAGGCAGGTGGATCACGAGGTCATGAGATCGAGACCATCCTGGTCAACATGGTGAAACCCCGTCTCTACTAAAAATACAAAAAATTATCTGGGCACGGTGGTGCGTGCCTGTAATCCCAGCTACTCAGGAGGCTGAGGCAGGAGAATTGCCTGAACCCAGGAGGCGGAGGTTGCGGTGAGCCGAGATCGCGCCATTGCACTCCAGCCTGGGTAACAAGAGCGAAACTCCATCTCAAAAAAAAAAAAAGAATGATAAAATGGACTTTGGGGACTTAGGGGGAAGTGTGGGAGGGGAGTGAAGGACAAAAGACTACAAATATTTTCCTGTATATACTGCTGGGGTGATGGGTGCACCAAAGTCTCACAAATTACTGCTAAAGAACTTACTCATGTAACCAAATATCACCTGTGCCTCAGTAACTTAATGGAAAAAATTAAAAAATATGTTATTTAATGTTACTAGATCTCACTCTTATCTGTAAAACAGGATTGAGAAGAATATTTCACATAAAGTTATATTAAACATTATAAAACTAATTTATATGTATTGTAAAACATATAAATTATGTATTATAAAACGTATATGTATTGTAAAACATATAGTATATTTTTTAAATGGTAATTGTTATAACCGAGAGAGTACAGAATTACCACTGAAACAAAAGTAAGGCAATTCAGAGGATTATTTATTTCCGGCGACCACGGAGGACTCTCGTTTCTCTAACCTGTGGCTCCGAAAGGAGGGTGTTAAGACCTTTTATGCCCGTAAACCACCTCCTGGGCAGGGATGGGGGCAAGGGGCTTTGGACATTCTGAGGGCCAGTGGACTTTGGACATTCTATAAACCACCTCCTGGGTGGGAGTGAGGGCGGGGAGATTGGGACATTCTGAGGGCCAGGGGTCTTTGGATATTCTGATTGTTACTTAAGTGGTTCACAGAAGTCAAGATAAGCGTTGGTTTACACATTGCTTGGGTAGGGTGGAAATTACAGACTTTAGTTACTTATTACAAGTTGCAGGGGCCAAGATGGCGTGGGTTTGGACTGCTTGCCTGTCACATCAGGGTTACAGAGAGCAGTTTTAACAGAAAACCGAGGTATGATTGAGGTATGTAGTTTTATGGGGCTTTTACAATGCTACAAATTATTATTTGGTGGAATGTGATAAAAGGAACACTTCTACTCATAAGAAAAGTGGCTGTATGTATTGTTGTTGTGTGCTATTCAACTTCCCTGCTTGATGACGGTGGAACTCCTTCTAGTTGCAGGGACTTTTGGCTGATGACAGATCATAGCTAAGCCCAGTGACTGATTGATGACAGTTTCAAAGGCCCAGCTTCCCTGCCTTAGTATGGCATCTCTGAGGGCTGTCCTGGCTCCAGATGTCCCTATGGGGTTGACCGAGGGCTCTGCTGCAACTGCATTGCAGTTCAACTTGCCCCTTTGCCCAGTCTTTCTTTCTTCCCTCTCTCACGAGTGCTACTTCTGAGTATATTCCCCAAGAAACTTCCTTTAATCAAATCTGTCTCAAAGTCTGTGTCCAGGGCATTCACCCAAAGAGTGTGTGACTGGAAGGATGCTGAAATTTCTCTACCGGCTGGCCTACTTTAATGTCATACATTAGTGTCAATCACTCATTCATTCAACACTCACTATTTGTTGACAACCTGCTACATGTTAAGTGCATCTTTTTCAGTTTTCTTAAATGTGTTTTTTTTCTAACTAGAATAAGGCACTACTCTTAAATGGGGACAAAACATTCTAACATGTTGATAGCAGTGAGAATTTCTGATTGTATCTTACAGTGTGTTAGCTAGTAGAAAACTTTGTCAGCTTTACTAGAAAACATTTGCTAAGTAAAAGAAATATACATTCGATTTATGTTGAGAAAAATGTAACAGCATGAATAAATTATGAAAATATGCAATTATAACACAGGCGGTACATTAAAATAACAGATGCAAACTTGTTTTGTGAATTATGAGATTATTCTCAAATTATGTATAATTTTATTCTCAAGCTGTTCATTATATCTTTTCTCCTATTTCATTTGATTTGAAAGCATGTTTTTCTAAATGGGAACTGGTTTACGCTCTAAAATTAGAGGCAACAGGGTGAAATGAGAACATGAGTTTTAGTGTAGAAAAGATTTAGGGCTGAATTCCTTTACCATTTTATAATTGTGACCTTGGGGAAATTACCATGTTCTTTGAGGCTTGGATTTCTTACAAGTTAAATGAGGATACTAATAGCTATTCACTAGGATTTTAAGATAATTAAGCAAAAGTATACATGTAGAAAGCACAGTGTCACTTTAAAAGAACTCAATGAATAATGATGATAATTGTTATTATAGTATCTTGTTTATATATGATGCTCATCATATGATAAACTTCATTATACAATTAAATGCATTACTAATACCTGGGAATTCAGGATTCTCAGATGATCATTTGAGAGGTTACATAACAGAAAATTCTCCCGTAGACCAACTAATCCAATATTGTGAGGATTAAATGAGTGGATATAAATATAAGCACATGCCAAATCAGCTTTGTATAGTACTTAATGAGTTTATCCTTTAAATAGTCCTTTATTAAACACACAGATGCTTAAATTTTTCTTGATCTAAATAAGCACTTTGTTCTATTGTTAAAGTTATTGATCTGCTTCCATTACAATAGTACGGGTCTTACAATTTTTATCCATTTACAAGGAAGGCAAACTTTTCTAAAAAATTGTTCTAACATGGTCACAGTTAAGTGAACCATGTCTATATATGGTTGTGTCTATATATTGAATAGTAAAACTTAATATAAAATAAAATAATTATTGAACATAACTTTGATGGAAATAAAACTTTTAGAGAATTGTAGCTTATACATTTTTCTAACTTCTATAGCAACTAATACTTTCTTTGAGTTTTCACAGACATGGAAAAGCTATCTTGAATATACCTAAGATGGATCTAGACCAAATGTTTCAACATAGACCAAGAGTGAGGTTCAGTTCATTTCAAAGGTGCTAGATGAAAAAATAGGTTTCTTTACTGGTCTTCCCACCTTTGGAGTTTTGAGATATTTTCTAGAATGCTATTTCTAGTAAATCCAAGGGTAAGACCTTGTTGCACTTTGATGTTGCTGTACTAGTCATAGATCTGAACTAAATACTTAAATATGGCATCATGCCAAAAAGACAACCTTGAAATAAATGATGAATGCATTAGTTTGGAGCAACAGAGATTCACGTATCTTAATTTTCTAATACTTTAAAACTCTGGTGTGGCATGGAAAGTAAATGATTTGGTAGCAGTCATAAGAATTTTTTATTTTACATGGGCCACGTTTGTAATAGTTCCCAAAGAAGAAAAAAATAGTCTTTATAAAATGTGGTGATAGCTTTAGTTTCCAACCTTTTGATGACTATTACAATGCTGGTTACGCTACAGCAAAGTAGCAGAATCACTGGTGGAGAGTATATCCCACTCTAAAGTTTGTGCGGAGTCATAAGGCAGGGGAGGGATCTGAAAATGCCATGGTTCTGGTTATGTGTGAGCCTACTTGATAAAATGGCAGTGAGAGCCACAACAGGAATACCATGTGAGTACAGCTAATATAGAATTTGTCTACTTACGGCAATGGCTTCCTTAACTAAGGTCAAATTCACAGAAAAGCAAAGCAAATGTGAATCTTGCATCTTTGTTATAAAGGGTTATAGCTAATTAGCTGTGCTCCTTTAGGCAAGTCACTTTAAGTATTCATGACTGCTCTACCGATGGCGGGGGCATAATGTAGTTAGAAGGATGTTGAAAAACATAAAGTGCTACATAAACATAAGTTATTGCCATTTATAATTTAATTCATTTTTAGAAGCTTTTAAATGTCAAAGATATTTACATGTTTAATTTTTTCTAACATAGTGTTGAAAATATCATTTCAAAGGTAAAGGGCAGAAGAGAGTTTCTTTTCTGATCCTAGAATTCTTTTTTCATGAATGGCTAATGGAGATGCTATCAGAGATTGGTTCCAAAGTTTTATGTTTTTTGTTTTGTTTTTTAACTTTTACTATCTAGGGTACATGTGCAGAATGTACAGGTCTGTTACATAGGTAAATGTGGGTCCAGGCATTGGGGAAATTGACCCCATTCCAATGGGAGAAATTGGCCCAAACAAAGGGGCTACAGGCCTTATGTGAGCCAGAAATCCAGCAGGGCAGTCAAATCTTAAAGCTCCAAAATGATCTCCTTTGACTCCATGCCTTGCATCCAGGTAGAACTGATGCAAAAGGTAGGCTCCCATGGTCAGATGAGATGGTGACAATGTGGATGGTATTAGCAGAGAAAGCACATGTAAATGAATGTGGTCTGGAAGGAAAAAATGAGCCTCCTCTGTTTGCCTCTTTAGTAATGGTGGATGGTGACATCATTTCTTTCTAGTTGTCACTGTAGAAATTTAGATAAGAAAAGAAAGCTCTGGTTTATAGCCCATGGAAATGACATTTTGGGTCACTGGTTGTCTTCTAAGAAGTATTCTTAGGTGCCGTGCATTTCTATGGTAAATTTAAAGTGGCCTAGTTCTGATTCCAAGCCTGTTCAAAGTAAGAAATCTTAATGTGTCTGAAACCCTTTGCGATCATTGGGTATTACATTTTTGTTAACCAAATTAACGCAAGTGATGTAAACAAAAAATTCTAATTTATCCATTCAACATGATGAATTATTACTACATCGAGGGTAGCACTTATGTTCCATTGATTAGTGCATTTTATTCCTATTGACTCATGTACATGAGAAACAAAACCGTAATCTAAGGTTGCTTACTAGATACAAAATGGGAATAAAGAGAATATTTTGACTCATTTAACTGTTATTTCATCAAACTAAAAAGAGATAGAAGCTTTCATATCACACTTAGATATTCTTATAATGACTCAGACCACTTGCAGTACAAGAGCTAGTTTTTCTTTCCCTTTGGCAGTGCTAAGATGGACACTCAATATTTACTTCTGCGACTTTCCTTCCATCATGCTTTCATGGATAGTTAATACTTTTTAAAAACAGTTATGTGATTTCTCTAGACATGTTAATGCATTTGGCTGGGTTTGAGTCTTCTTTTAGCACAGGTTCATTTAGGTTGCAAAGAGTAGTCATTCTCAGATTTCCACAGGTGATATTGAATGAAGTTAATTTTAAGAGTTCAAGGAAAGAATAATTTTGTAGGTGATATCAATCAGCAGTGGAGAGCTTGAATATATTTAAGGATACAACTGCTACCCTAGTGGCTTTATAGCAACTCTAGAAATCTATTAATAGCAGCATCTCTATTGACTAGTTATATGAATATGCTCTCAGAAGTGATCTTTATTATGTCAACGTAAGCATTTCTTTTCTTTTTTTGCTTTTTATTTTTCTAGAGACAGGGTTTCTCTTTGTCACCCAGGTTAAAGTACAGTGGCACATCTTAGCTCACCATAGCCTCAAACTCCTGGGCTCAAGTGATCCTCCCACCTCAGCTTCCCACATACCTGGGACTGCAGGTGCATGTTATCAGCCCAGTTAATTTTTAAATTTTTGGTAAAGACAAGATCTTACTGTGTTGCCAAGACTGGTCTCCAGCTCCTGGCCTCAAGTAATCCTCCTGCCTCTGCCTCTCAAACTACTAGGATTGCAGGCATGAGCCACCATGCTCGTCCACCATTTCTAAATATAGTTCTAACCCAGGTTTTCTTTATATTTCTCTTTTATTGCCTTCTGTTCCTTCTGAATGTCTCACAATCAATATGTCTTGGAGAGAATATGATTTGCTTGCTTTCTTACTGACATCAAACACCCATATTGTGTAGGATTCCCAGGCCATCTCTCTTCATAAGCCATTTCTCTCCTATATGTTCAGTGTATTGATGGCTGCCTTTGTTAGAATGCTTATCTATGGGTCTCAATACAAAAGGAATGGATACTCATGAACAAATTTCTGGTTTAGACAGTTCTGTCGCAAGAGGGCCATGGACCTGTCAGGCAATGATATCTTCACAGCCTTTATAGCTCACACCAAGTACTGCAGGCCTAGGAGCAACTGTGTCTCTCTGTAGTGCTTTGTAACTCTTTCCTCTGATCAATTATATATTGATTTTAAAATTTAAATCTCAGAGAGCAATCTTATTTTCTTTATTTATAAGTTCTTGGGGGAATGTCCCTTTAATACTGCAACAGAGATTAAATTGGTCCAACATGTTTTAAACAGTATTGATAAATCTAGCAAGAAAGCTCAGATATGAAATCTGGTCAAAGTAATCAGAGAATCAAAAAATTATTACTAAATAATACTTATGTAAAATCCAGGATACTTAATGGAAAGTGTTTTCAATCATTTTAAACATTATGGTTATTATTTAGATGAGGTTCCAAATGAAAATAATATAAAGTCAAGTTAACATATCATAGGACAAAATAGGAATTACTGTTACCAAACTGGAGAATATGTCATTTAATTCATTTAAAGAAATGAATGAATCTCTATTATGAAGTAAAATATCCTTCCTATTCTTTATTAAACCATATAAATTTTAAAGAAGCCAAAATCTACATGAACATAAAGTTGGTATATGTTCTATATTTTATAAATATTAAATTTTGAATCCAAAGTCAAATGCTCCATGTAATAATATTCAGTAAATTTTTAATAAATGTGTCAATTAAACTTTTAAAGGAAATAAATATTAATATATTGTATTCATTGCCATTTGAATGTTCTCAAATCACTTATTAATTATCCTTCTGATGAATTTAATTTTTATGTAGTCTATCTTATATGTCATGTTGAACAAAAAAGAACTCTTTATGTTTAAAGGCAGGTAGCCCCAGATCCTTGTAACTTTGACACTTGCTATCATTGTAAAACAATTCCAGTAGCTTATTTCAGTATCAGGTATCTCAAGAGGTAAGTGAAAATGAGAAATAAATTTCAAATTAAGCTTAATTGATTTTGTGTTTCACAGTACTCTCTTTCAAATATTCTACACGTAAAGGCTTTGTGGTGTTCTTTGATGTAGATATAAATGTCAGTATAAGTAAATATACTTGTCCCTCAGTATCCAGGGGAGGAATTGATTCCAACACCTCCTTTGGATGCCCAAATCAATGAATGCTCCAGTCTCAGATAGAACATAGCATCATATTTTCTTATAACCTAAGCATATCTTCCTATATATTTTAAATCATCTCTAGATTACTTATAACAACTAATATGATATCAATGCTATGTAAGTATTCTTTTACTGTATTGTTTAGGGACTATGACAAGAAAGAAAACTCAGTACATATTCAGTACAGATGAATTTTTTTCTCAAATATTTGAATATAATAATATTTGGATTGTGGTTGAATTCATGGATATGAATCCATGAATACAGAGGGTCAACTGTACTCCAACTGTGGCTCTAAATCTAATTTATTGTACGTACACTTTATTTTTTACTTTTGTGTTTTTGAGACAGAGTCTCACTTCGTCACTCAGGCTGGAATGCAGTGGCACATCTCAGCTCACTGCAACCACTACCTCCAGGTCCAAGCGATTCTTGTGTCTCAGCCTCTCGAGTAGCTGAGACTGCAGGTGTGAACCACCATGCCAGGCTAAGTTTCATATTTTCAGTAGATACAGAGTTTCAGCATGTTGCCCAGGCTGGTCTCGAATTCCTAACCTCAGGTGATCCACCTGCTTGGCCCACCAAAGTGCTGGAATTACAGATGTGAGCCACTGCTCCCAGCCTGTACATCCACTTTATTCAGGATATAGTAACATTGAAAGAAATTATTTTTAAAATAAGAACAAAGAAAATATTTTTCCTTCCAGAAGGGAGCAACATTAATATGAAGGCCAACAATCATATGAAGAAAAGCTCAACATCAGTTATTGTTAGAGAAATGGAAATCAAAAGTACAATGAGATATCTCACACCAGTCAGAATGGCAATTATGAAAATAAAAAAAAAATTAGATGCTGGTGAGGTTGTAGAGAAAAAGGAACACTTATACACTGCTGGTGAGAGTGTAAATTAGTTCAGCCATTGTGGAATACAGTGCAGTGATTCCTCAAAGATCTAGACAAAAATACCATTCAACCCAACAATCTCATTACTGGGTATAATATATCCAAAGGAATATAAATCATTCTGTCATAAAGACACGTGCATGCATATGTTCATTACAGCACTATTCACAATAGCAAAGATATGGAATCAACTTACATGTCCATCAGTAATAGAATGAATAAAGAAAATATGGTACATATACACCAGGAATACTATGCCGCCATAAAAAAGAATGAGATCCTGTATTTTACAGGGACATGGATGGAGCTGGAGGCCGTTAACCTTAGCAAACTAATGCAGCAACAGGAAACCAAATACCACATGTTCTCACTTACAAGTGCGAGCTAAATGATGAGAACACATGGACACATGGAGGGGAACAACACACCCTGGGGCTCAAGGGAAGGTGGAAGGTGGGAGGAAGGAGAGGATTAAGAAAAATAACTAATGAGTACTAAGCTTGATACTTGATTGATGAAATAATCTGTACCAAAAAAGCTAATGACACACATATACCTCTGTAAGAAACCTGCACATCTTGCACATGTACTCTGAACTTAAAAATTAAAAAAGGATGCTAAAAATAAACAAGAATGTATAACTTTAACTTTTACTAGTATTTGCAACATTTTACAGAATACTCTGCTACATAAATGAATTAAGTGTATTATTTTGTTTAACAACATTTTTACTATTGTTCTCCAATCACATCTATCACATGAAGTCTTTAAAATCAGGGGTGGGAAAAAAATTTAAACCACATGCATTGCCACTTGCCTTTACATATGTGGGAAATGAGACTCAGGAGATCTTCAGTGCTTTGATCAAAATCACATGTTTTATATGTAGATGAGCAAGACAAGCTCATAGTATTGTCAATCAAGGATTCTTTCTCTTACCCCAAAGCTATCATATTGTTAAATTAAAAATATTGTTTTCATATGGCTTTCTGCAGGGGTCTAATTTCTGTGGTAAGGTTGTTTCTATATCTAGGAAGGGCAATCCCTTATGTGTGTTATAACATACCATGCTAACTACTAAAAAACCTGTGACTCATGTAGGAAGGAGGACACAAAGGTAAGTCTCTGTTGTAAGACTCTTATCTTCTGTCACAAATGGGTAAATAATTGAACATGCTAAAAGCATCCTGGAAAACTCAAAGTATAAAAGTATTTGTATGTTACCAAATCCTTTCTTTAAAATATCTTTGCAGCTAGAGATTTAGGTAGGTTATTAGCAAAATATTTGATTTTTCTGGTTGATATTTAATGTGAAGAAATCCTAAAATCTTACCTGCCTGAGGTTGATATGTTTGTACAAATATCTCAAAGTTTTATCTCAATTGGCATGAAATATCTAGAGAGAAGAATAAAGCAGTTTTAATCCCGAAAGCATCAAACATACTAGACTTGGTACTTCCCCTATCTGAAGCTCTATTATGATTGTTAAATTCTTCTAATTTATTAAACCTTCATGGTTATGAAATGTACCTTTTTGTTTCTGATTATACTGTGTTGAAGTCTACCTTATTGGACATTAATATAGCCATTCCAGTCTTCTTGTCTTTGTTGTTTGCGTAAAATACCTTTTTTTCAATTATTTACTTCCGACCTATTTGTTTCTTAATGTTTAATGTAAATCTTATAGAGTACAGGATTTTCTTTCATTTGTTTCTTTGTACTAAATCCATTTTGATAATCTGTGGCTTTTAATTAGAGCTCTTAGTCAAGTAGCACAGTTGTTGTATAGTTGTATTTAGACCTACAAATTTACTATTTGCTTTTATTTGTTCCTCATAGATTTTTTTCTTTTGTTTGTTATTGCACATTTTTATTTTTTCTCTGCCTTGTGTGGAACTAGCAAATATATAGTCAAATTATGTTTTATTTTGTCTGTTGTTTTTCACTTCGTGTTTTTTTCTTTAATGGTAGTTTTAGAAATTATAATACATATCACTTTTATTAGTATTATTATTTTTATTTTGGTAGGTTTTTGGGAAATAGATGGTGTTTGGTTACATGGATAAGTTCTTTAGTGGTGAGTTCTGAGATTTTGGTGCACCCATCACCTGAGAAGTGTACATTATACCCAATATGTTGCCTTTTATCCTTTCCCTCCCAGCCTTCCCTTGAGTCCCCAAAGTCCATTGTACTATTGTACCATTCTTATGCCTTTGTGATCTCATAACTTAGCTCCCACTTATAATTGAGAGCATACAATGTTTTATTTTCCATTCCTGACTAAGTTCATTTAGAATAATGGTCTCCAACATAATCCAGGTTGCTGTGAATGCCATAATTTCTTTCTGTTTTATAGCTGAGTTGTAAGGAATTATATATTCTTAAAAGCTCACAGCACAGGTATAGCTAAGATGTTATTCCATTCTCACGTGGCAAATCAAGACATATTCGAGACTGGCTAATTAATTAATTAATTTAATTTAATTTATGTATTTATATATTTTTTGAGACAGAGTCTTGCTCTGTCACCCAGGCTGGAGTGCAATGGCGTGATCTCAGCTCACTGCATCCTCCGCTTCCTGAGTTCAAGCGATTCTCCTGCCTCAGCCTCCTGAGTAGCTGGGATTACAGGTGCCTACCACCATACCCAGCTAATTTTTGTATTTTTTTCAGTAGAGACGGGATTTCACCATGTTGTTTAGGCTGGTGTCCAACTCCTTACCTCAGGTGATCCACTTGACTTGGCCTCCCAAAGTGCTGGGATTACAGGCATGAACCACCACACCTGGCCCGAGACTGGGTAATTTATAAAGGAAAGAGGTTTAATTGACTCACAGGTCTGCATGGCTGGAGAGGCCTCAGGAAACTTACAATCATGGCGTAAGGGAAAGCAAACATGACCTTTTTCATGTGGCAGCAGTAAAGAGAAGTGCAGAGCAAAAGGGGGAAAAGCCCTTTATATAATCATCAGATCTTGTGATAATTATTCAATATCACGAGAACAGCCTGGGAAAGACTGCCCCCATAATTCAATCACCTCCTACAGGGTCCATCTCATGACATATGGAGATTATGGGAGTTGTGATTCAAGATAAGATTTGACTGGGGATACAGCCAAACCATATCATCTCACCCCTGGCCCCTACCACATCTCACGTCCTCACGTTTCTGAACCAATTATGCCTTCCCTACAGTCTTCCAAAGTCTTAACCCATTAACTCAAAAGTCCACAGTTCAAAGTCTCATCAGAGACAAGGCAAGTCCCTTCCGCTTATGAGCCTGTAAAAACAAAAGGAAGTTAGTTACTTCCTAGATGCAATGTGGGTCCAGGCATTGAGTGAATACTTAACAGTTCTTCATGGCTGGGGAGGCCTCAGGAAACTTGCAATCTTGGTGGAAGGTGAAACGAAAGCAGTCACCTTCTTTACAAGGTGGCCAGAGAGAAAGCACACGGGGGAAAACTGCCACTTTTAAAACCATCAGATATATGAGAACTCTCTCACTATCATGAGAACATCATGGGGGAAACTGCCCTATGATGCAATCACCTCCCACCAGGTCTCTCCCATGACATGTGGAGATTACAATTGGAGATGAGATTTGGGTGGGGACAAGGCCAAACCCTATCATTCTGCCCCTTGCCCCTCCAAATCTTATGTGCTTTTTATATTTCAAAACCAATCATGCCTTCTCAACAGTACCTCAAAGTATTAACTCATTCCAGCATTAACCCAAAAGTCCAAGCCCAACGTCTCATCTGAGACAAGTCCCTTCTACCTATGAGCCTGTAAAATAAAAAACAAGTTAGTTACTTCCAAGATACAATGAGGATCCAGTTATTGCATAAATATTACTGTTCCAAATTGGAGAAATTGGCCAAAACAAAAGGGCCATATGCCCTATGCAAGTCCAAAACCCAGCAGGGAAGTTATTACATCTTAAAACTCCTAATGATCTCCTTTGGCTTAATGTCTCATGTCCAGGGTATGCTGATGCAAGAACTGGCCTCCCAAGGCCTTAGGCAGAACATCTCTGTGGCTTTGCAGGGTACAGACACAGTGGCTGCTTTCATGAGCTGGGATTGAGTGTCTGCACTTGCCAGGCAAGCTCTTGGTGGATCTACCATTCTGGGGTCAGGATGATGATGGACCTGTTCTCACAGCTCCACTAGGCAGTGCCCCAGTGGAGACTCTATGTGGGGGCTCCAATCCCACATTTCCCCTCTGCACTGCCCTAGTAGAGGTTCTCCACTAAGGGTTCATCCCTGCATCAGACTTCTGTCTGAACATCTAGGCATCTCTATACATCCTCTGTAATATAGGTGGAGGTTTCTAAACACCAACTCTTGCCTTCTATGCACCAGCAGGCCCAACACCATGTGGAAGTCACAGAGGCTTGGGGCTTGCACCCTCTGAAGCCATGGCCCAAGCAGTACCTTGGCCTCTTTTAGCAATGGCTAGAACTGAAGCATGATTGCAGTGCTCCATGTCCTGATGCTGTACAGAGCAGCTGGACCCTGTGCCTGGCCAGTTAAAGTATTTTTCCCTCCTAGGCCTTCAGGCCTGTGATGAGAGAGGTTGCTCTGAAGATCTCTGAAACGCCCTGGAGATACTAGTTTCTCATTGTTTTGGCTATGAACATGTGACTCCTCTTTACTTATTCAAATTCCTGCAATAGGCTTGAATTTCTCCCCAGAAAAATGGGTTTTTATTTTCGACCACATTATCAGGCTGCAAATTTTCCAAACTTTTGTGCTCTGCTTCTCTTTTAAATATAAGTTCCTGTTTCAGATAATCTCTTTGTTCACACGTTAGTATACACTTTTAGAATCAGCCAGGTCACATCTTGAATGCTTTGAAATTTATTCCACCAGATACCCTAAATCATCTCTCTCAAGTTCAAAGTTCTACAGATCTCTAGAGTGGGGGCAAAATGCTACCAGTCTCTTTGCTAAAGCATAGCAAGAGTGACTTTTATTCTAGTTTCCAGTAAGTTGCTTATCTCCATCTGAGACAACCTCAGCCTGAACTTCATCACTATTGGCATTTTGGTCACAAGCATTCAACAAGTCTCTAGGAAGTTCTGAACTTCCCCACACCTTCCTGACTACTCTGAATCCTCCAAACTGTTCCAATCTCTGCCCATTACCCAGTTCCAAAGTCACTTCCACATTTTCATATATCTTTACAGCAGTTCCTCACCTCCCCTCATACCAATTTCTTTGTATTTCACTTTCTCACTGCCATAAAGAACTTCCTGAGAGTTGGTAATTTATGAAAAAAAGAAGTTTAATTGATTCACAGTTCCACACGATTAACAGGAAGCATAACTAGGACACCTCAGTAAACTTAGAATTATGGCAGAGAGAGAGAGAGAGAGAGAGAGAGAGGGAGAGAGGGAGAGAGGGCCCCATGCTAAGAACTCAATATCAAGGGGGAAATCCACCCCCATGATCCAGTCACCTCCCACCAGGTTCCTCCCCCAATATTGGTAATTGGAGATTTGGGTGGGGACACAGAGCCAAACCGTCTCAATCCATGTATTCACTTTAGCACCTAAAAGTCATATATGTTTAGAAAGCATTCAGAAGTTTCTCCGATGTGTAAGAGATTGCTTAAAACTCCTTTTCTCTTCCTAAACTCCATGTATGTTAAGCAACAACAACAACCCCTGCAACCTTCTTTTATAATTTTATATTTATGAGAAAAGAACAAATTATCAGCTTGTTTATACTGAGATATTGCTAAAGGATATTATTATAATCTCTTCTTGGTAAAATATATTAGTAATATTTATGTCAAAGGTATTTAAATGTAGACATTAGGTATATTTGGGCTTAGGTATATTTTTGTGATAAAATGATTATGAGCTCATTTCGTACAATTTAATGAGACTTGGTCGTAATGATATTTTAATTTTAGTGCTGTATTCTCTTGTTATCTAAAGCAAAATGAAACAGTTGAGCTGATTTTACTTATAGAAGTCTTAGAATAAAATAAATTAATGAGAAATAAACTCACATTACTGATATAACAAAATTGGTAGGAGATTTTATTATGAATCAGTCAGGGTTAAATGTATGATTGAAAGAAGGGGAGAAACAGTAGTGGAAGTCTCTGTGCATGTTTGAGGTGGAGGGGAACTCTTAAGTGCATGATTTTTTGACCCAAAGTTAACTTCTTAGCCCTTTTTAAACAATAATCTTGGAGAGACTCTAGAAGTCAATTAGGTGGCCAAAAGGAGCTACTCATCCCATCACAATAGACATTGACATTTATCCTGAGTGGATAATGGCCTGCTGTCAGAGTATCCTACCCTAAAATAGAGACATTGGGAACTTGGTGCCATTTGTAAGTAATGAGTATTAAGTTCTCACACTAGTGAGGTCACTGGAAGATTAAGTGGGTTGTCTTTGTTTTATCAGGCTAATGTAGAAGCCGTCTGCAATATTAAAATGAATGGATGAATTCATGAATAAATGTAAATTTTTAACATTAAATAAGTGCTACAACTACTTACTTAAAAACATATTTAAGATGCTATATCACTCAGGATACTTTTGGCTACAAAGTAAAAGAAATCTTAGGGCTTTGATTCCACATCTCTCCACTTCTAAGGATTTATTTATTTATTTATATTCACTTGGGCTTTGCTCTTGAGCAAAAGATACCTACCAGCACCTACTGGGCAACATGTATTTTATTCAAGTATGATGAGAAAGAGAAACTTTCTTCTAAGTATGGAATGTAAATCCTTGTGTTCATTCTGATTGGTCCCTTTACTCTCTCTTGAACAAATAATCTCTAAAAGAATGGTATGTGCTAATTGGCTTAACTCTAGGTTTCTGAAAAGAAAAAAAAATGGCAACAATTAATATTGTTGCTTAGACTAAACAGAATAAAGACTATTTTCAAAACAAAAAAGGAGGGAATGGATGTTGGTTAGACTGCATCAACATTTATTGACAGAGTTTGCTTCTATTGGTTATATAATAAGCATAGATACAAACACAACAAGTAAATTATTTTTTATTCTATTTTTAGATGGCATTGAAATACCACCTTATTTTATAGTACTGACTGTATTTGCCTATCAAAACTCAAAAAGTTAGGGTCATAAACTGGAGATTTCTTCAAACTGTAACAAGATTTGTTTATATTAAATTATTCAAGCTTATATTAAACTATTTAAAGGTGTTTTTATTAAACTGTATTTTATGTTAAACTGTTTGAGGTTTGTATTAAACTATTTGAAGGTGTTCTTTAATGTTTGAGATGACAGAAATTATACTTGAAAATTTCTGTTATGGGACCAAACTGATGGTCAGGCTCCTATTTCTCATGATCCAATAATGAGATGCAGATGAACTGGGGAGGAAGAGAGTTTTTTTTTTTCTGTAACCAGTTACAGGGAGAAAGCCTAGAAATTATTGCCATACCAACTCAAAATTACAGAGTTTTCCAGAGCTTATATACCTTCTAAGCTTTATGTCTGTGTGTAAGTGTGCATTCATCTAAAGAATCATCTAAGTGATTAACTTCTTTTAATCTATAACTAAGGTGTGAATACTAAAGACATTCCTCTGGAGCCTCGGTAAATTTATGTAATCTAAATGGGTCCATGTGCTGGGGTGATTACCCTTATCTTGTCTCCTGCTAAATCACTGAGGTTTGAGGAGTTTCTTCAGACCCCCAATAAACTTGTTTGTGGAGGCCTGGGGAGTGTCTTCAGACCCACAATAAAACATGTTTAATTCTAAATGGATCCCGTTAAGAATTCTTTCATTATTCTGTCATCCTTTAAGGCCCAGAAAAGGCCTAAGCAAAACTCTTGATGGGCTTTTGTTACATCCCAGCCTTTGTATAAGGGCACTGGCTTTTAACATTTAATTTAACTACTCATTACTGAAACAGTTAAGTGAGACCTGGCCTGCCACATTTCCATATGGGAGTTTAAGATTAATTTAAAAATTAATGGCCGGGCATGGTGGCTCATCCTTGTAATCCTAGAACTTTGGGAGGCAGAGGTGGGTGGATCATTAGAAGTCAGGAGTTTGAGACCAGCCTGGCCAACATGGAGAAATTTTGTCTTTACTAAAAATACAAAAAATTAGCCAGACGTGGTAGTACAAGCTTGTAGTCCTAGCTACTCAGGAGGCTGAGGCACGAGAATTGCTTGAACCTAGGAGGTGGAGGTTGCAATGAAGCAAGATCATGCCACTGAACTCTAGCCTGGATGATAGAGAGAGACTTACTTTCCAAAAAAAATTAATAATTAATAATTTTAATATTTTTATTAACATATATTCAGGTATCTGTTTCAACAATGCCAGTAAAAAAATGATACAATTAAGAAAAAAAATTAGTTATTTGGGTGAAAAATATATGCTGAAAGAACAAATGACTTTTTACAAAATGCCATGGAAATTGATCACTATGCTTTTTAAAAGATGTCAGAAAACATCTGAAAAGACAACAAGAGAATATTATCTTCAACAGAGCCTAAAAGTTTTACCATTCTAATATTAACAGTTTTCCTCTGGTTTTTCTTTTAAAACTCATAGCACATATATACAGATTTATACAATTTGCAATAAAAAATATATGATAGGTCAAATGTATAACCTACCTAAGAAGGTGAAGATATTTTAAATGATTTTTTAAAAAATAGGGCTATTTTAAGTGACTTACTTTGATTTGGAACTCTTAAATCAGAATAGAGCTTCCTCTTGGTTAGAAAAATATATATTAAAATTTTTCATAATTAGCAAAGGGTCTTTCATTCTAAGTGCCTTTTTATGAATAAAACACTATAAAATACTTAACCTAAATTGGTTCTTCTGTCCCAATTTTTTTGAGTATTACAGGGCAAAATTTGCATCTTAAATTATTAGATATAAATCATTTAAGTGGCATAACACATTTAACTGGTCATAGTACTCTTTTAGAAGTTACTACTGACTTACCTAAACCACTGAGCAGTCCAGGCAATTGCGTATGACCTGTGGCTTTCTTGCTTTTTCCTTACTATCTACAAATCTTTCCGGCAGTCAGGAGGAAATAGAGCTAAGGCTTGCCTTAGAAAAAGTGTGGGTAGTGAGAAATTTTCCTTAAAGTAATAGTCATCTGATTTGGTGCTTAATTCTTTCACAGAGTAGGAGTTTTTCTCTTTCCGTAAATTACGAGACACCATCTATGGTAATGAGTTATAGTCATTAGGAAGTTGGAAGCAGAAACTGACTCACAAAGGGAATGTGTAGTTCATTTTACCATCTACCAAACATTTATCTGATTTCTTCAAAGAAATTTATTATGCAGCAAGTCGGTAGAAATTATTCTACAATAATGTCAATTTCAAAATCTGCCTTTAAAACTTCTGTAGCTTCTACTACTCAAAGGGAAATGTATTGAATAGAAAGAGATGACAAAGAATAGACTACCTGAAAACATGTCTCTTTTTTGGATCACATAAGTCTTTTAGAAAGGATGCTAATAAAATTTATCCATAATGTGTCAGGACTGTTATTTAACTTGAATATCAAAGAACTAGAAACTGAAGTAGAGTAATTAAAATTAAATCGGGGCTGTAGTTTTTTAAAATAGGGACTTAAATCATTAAGAAATTGAAGTTGGCAAGAATTTGTTTTGTACTGGGAGCCCATTAAGAAATATCTAAGGAAAATGAAATGTGTGGAAAATGAATAAGTAACAGGAGGGCAGTTGGATTTATATGGCTTAATGTCAGTAAAGTACATTGTCTTCATTGATACTAGTCAGATATTTATAGTGAAAATAGGTTGTATCAACTATCTATTGACATATGAAGTAGGCTTTGAAAACAATTACATTAGTTTTTTTTACCAAATATCTCGTTCTTTCATACTGAATAGACCTAGTGTTTATTTAATTCTGAAACTTAGAGATAGAATGGTAAGCATTTTAAGTCCTTAGGGGAAATAAACCTCATGATGTAGTCATTTTATTATTTCAAGGAAGAATTTATTATATTTACTACAAAGCTTCAACTTTTGGCTTATAAATTAGTAAGACAAAGGACCTGACTTTTCCAAGTAAACCAGAAAGTTAAAACCTAAATCAAATTAATAAGCAAACAAAAATCCTTACAGAATAATTTGTAAATCTTCTAATGAAACTCATTAGAAAAAAAAGTAGCATAATCAATAATAGACTTTTTTCCATATTACTACTTTGTGAGAATTGTGTATATGCATATAGTTAATATGTATGCAATTTAACATAATGAACATATTATGTACAGTTTTAATATTTTCTTTATATACATATAAAAACTGTAATCCAAATTTAACAATTATTATATGCCTTTTCATGTCTCAGAGATTCATAACTAGATTATGAAGTAAACCAATGATAATCCAGATGTAATTTGCTCTAGAAGCAGCATTAAGCACAAGTATTTCTTGAAAAATATTATAAATTAATTTAGAAAAGAATCTGTCTCTAAATTTGTAGCTATTGTTTCATGTGATATAAAACAAATACAAATACTTAAAATCAGTGCTTTCAAAACACACTTGTATTCAATATTGTTTCTGGGGAAAATTATATTTAGAAAATAACTATATGTTTCTTTTTTAAAAAATGCAAGTGCAGTGCTAAATCTGTTTCATTCTGTGAGAAATGGGATATTCAATGTACCTATGTGAATAAAAATTTATTCATAATTTCTGGGAATATTGATGAGTTTATGCTAAAAAAGAAAAATGTGTCATGACTAATTCCAAAAGGAGCAAGTAAAGGAAAGCAAAACATATCCAGCAGACATTCAGCAAAAAGAATGCCCTGTTCTTCAGCTGACCTTTGGAGTTCTTCAATGCCAGTTTTGGGCAGCGTTTGTGATGCCTTTGTGAGGGGAATGGTGGTAGCTAAGTATGTGAATCAATAACTCAGGGTGAATCTATCCATAGTTGTAGAGCTAAAAAGACCCGCACAGTTGAGTCTTCCATTCCTAGCTAGAATCCACACTGGGTTAAAATAAAGATAAACATGAAAACACTAGTCTCTACAACTATTAAAACAGTTGTACAAGTGTTTTCTGCTCCAATGCAGAAAATGCCTCAACAACCTCAGAGTGTACAAGATGTCATAGAATATAACTTAACTCTAAGAGGGCATACAGGAATAGACTTCCCTCCAAATTGAATTAAATGATTCACATATTTACCAGGATTAACTATAACAATTTCTTTGAACTTACTAAGAAAATATATCAAAATGGAAACTCTAATTTAATTTGAAAATTGATTTCAATTAATTTGGTTTTGATTAGTAAAATTATATGATACAAATAATATTTAAGCTAATGTGAGGATGACATAAAACATATATTTTAAATGTTTTAAATATTTATGGACGGTGCTCTTGAGTGGAAATTGAAGCTGAAGTATTATGTTACTGGCATACTCTGACTTCTGTAACTCCCTGAAAATCCTGGTTTCTTACAGTTCTACCAATTGCATAACCACAGAAGTAAAAATAAGCTACATTATGAAGTTTAGTTATTCATTTGGATTGTGAATACAAAGTGTGTGCCATATTTCCACCAATGTGCAAAGAGTTTATAATGTAATGGGGACACATATATATACCGCTAAGTCAAAAATTGTGGTTCCCTGGACATAATATTTGGAATTGCTAAAAGGGTTTGTTTCACAAAAATTTGTTATTGCTTCAAGAATTTTTTTTACTGGTGGAGCCACTAGCCTTCATTTTGTCAGGAAGAAAACAGGTACACTCATACAAATTAAGTCAGGTGAAGAGCTGTAACCACAACCAATTAGCCTCTCCTAGCTGGTGAAAACAGTGGCACCTTCTCAGGGACCGAGGCAACATTTAAACCCTGCTCAAATGCCTTTTGATGTTCTCCAAAGCTTATTCCTTCCTTGATCAGGAGGGCTTTTGTTATTTTTGCATGTACAAATAAATTACTTTATGTTTCATGCTGCATTCTTCTAAGCTGTCTGATTAACTTTCCTGAACTTTTTCTTGTCCTCCATGTTTGGTCTGAAATTCTAAAGCTGAATTCTTTTGAAAATCAAATGCTATAACAAAAGTGTGTTTGTTTTCTTTCCAGCTTTAAAACTCTTACACATGTAAAATGGTTTGGCTTCAGACTTTTGTCTATGTTCTAACTAAAGCAATTCATTTTTCTTTTCCAATATTCCAGGCTGCAGTCCTACTATTCTTAGGGTCAAAGAATGAGGAAGAGTCTTTGGGCTAGCAGGAGCAACTCGATATGAGAAAGACGGCCTTTGAAGTTAAAAGCTTTAAATATTATCCTTTACATAAAAATCACCGTATTTCTCCAAATTTTGGGGAAAACATTTGCAGCTTGTCATTAGAACATCCTTGAGACTTTGTGAAAGTCGTGCTTATTAAAAGTAGTACATAGTAGTTTATAGAGGAGAAAGTTCGAAAAGAAAAGTTAGTCATTCAGTGGTTAGACAGGAGAATACTTTCCGAATGACCACTGCTTCTTTATTGTATCTTCCATTGCTTCTGATTACCTTTTCAGAAACTGTTGCTTCCATTGTTTCTAATGGTTAGAAACACATGGGGGATATGGTGCTGAAGCAGGCATTGGAAGAGTATTTGGGTGTGGACAAAAGCCAAAGGAAAGAGTAAAATACATTGAGTGAATGACTTAGATTAGAAAATAAATATTTCCTAGAACTTGAGTTTCAGATGAAAATACAGAGCTCCTCTAGTTTAGACATTTTACTTTACATCTGAGAAGGATGATGCTCACACTGGCTGAGTCAGAGAAACACAGATAATGGGTGTCCATATTGAATATACAGTTAGGTTTCTTGACTTTCCTTTAAAAGGGAATTGTATAACCTTGTAAAAAAAGCTAGGATAAATTAATCTTACTATTTTCTCTTTAATCTGCTTTAGTGTTCCCCTTTCCTATTGGCCAAGTGTAATCAAAAGCCCAGGGGAAAGGAAGCCATTGATAATACAGTTCTTACTGCTCAGAGACAGACAGCAGGTGAATAAAACGAGAGAATAAATCTGGAATAGAAACAGAAGTTACCAACATGCTAGTTTTTTAAACTTATCCTTTCAAGGTTTTCCTATGCATTTAATTTGATTTAAAACACTTGTGGAGAGTTATATTCTCATCACTATTCTCTTTTATACTTATATATCATTTAAGATTGTGAACCCCAAATGTCTGAGACAGGTCTGAGTTAATTTAGAAGGTTTATTTTGCCAGGGTTGAGGACATGTGCCCATGACACAGCCTCAGGAGGTCCTGATAACCTGTGCCCAAGGTACTCAGAGCAGTTTGGTTTTATGCATTTTAGAGATACATGAGACATCAATCAACATACGTAAGATGAATATTAGTTCAGTTCGGAAAAGGAGGGACAACTTGAAGCAAAGTTGGGAAACTTGAAGTGGGAAGGGGTTTCCAGGTCATAGGTAGATAAGAGACAAGTGGTTGCATTCTTTTGAATTTCTGAATAGCCTGACATAAGGAAGCAATGAGATATGCATTTATCTCAGTGAGCAGAGGGGTGACTTTGAATAGAATGGGAGGCAGGTTTGCCCTAAGCAGTTCCAGTTTGACTTTTCCTTTTAGTGATTTTGGGGCCCCAAGACTTATTTTCCTTTCACAAGAAAATAGAAGGGATACATATATTTTCCTTTTTTAGAAAACCAGGTCAACCTATGTTTTTTCCTATCCCTCTTCTCTAGTTTAAATGGTATAAGGAGAGAGATCCAAGATGGCTGATCACTAGCAGCTCGGGCTCGTAGTTCCCAGTGAAAGCGCAGAGAACGAGAGGATGCCACACTTTCAGACGAATATTTGTTGATCACGGACCAGGAGATTCCCAGCAGAGGAGCCCCACGGGTCGCCAGGGTGACTTGTGGCCGGTGCGGCGGTTTTGCTGGCGGCTTAGTGCGCCAGTTTTTGGTGCAGAGTCCGGAGATTCCCAGGCAGAAAAGCACCATCAATCTTAACACTGCTGTTTTGGCCGGCGCAGTGGACTGCTCAGATTTCGGTGCTGGGAATCAACAAGTTTGACGTCTGCTCAGAGACCTAGTTAGAAAGTTGGTAATTACAAAGACAACAGACGGATAAATATATAATGAAGGGAAGAAATCAGCGTAAAAAGGCAGAGAATACTCAAAATCAGAATGCCTCTCCCTCTACAGGGGATCGCAATTCCTCATCAGTAACGGAACAAGGCTTAATAGATTACGAGTGTGTTCCGGTAACAGAAGCAGGCTTCAAAACGTGAGTGATAAGAAACTTCTGTGAATTAAAAGAACTTGTTCTAACCCAATGCAAAGAAACTAAGAACCTTGAAAAAAGGCTTGACAAAATGTTAACGAGAATGGACAATTTAGAGAGGAATATAAGTGAATTGATGGAGCTGAAAAACACAACACGAGAACTTCGTGAAGCATGCACAAGTTTAAACAGTCGAATTGATCAAGTAGAAGAAAGGATATCAGAAGTCGAGAACCAGCTCAGTGAAATGAAACGAGAAGACAAGATTGGAGAAAAAAGGATGAAAAGGAATGAGCAAAGTCTCCAGGAAATATGGGACTATGTGAAAAGACCTAATTTTCGTTTGATAGGTGTACCTGAGTGTGATGAAGAGAATGAATCCAAGTTGGAAAATACTCTTCAGGATATCATTCAGGAAAACTTTCCCAACCTGGCAAGGCAGGGTAATATTCAACTCCAGGTAATACAGAGAACACCACAAAGATATTCTTCAAGAAGACCAACCCCAAGGCACATAATTGCCAGATTTATTAGGGTTGAAATGAAGGAGAAAATACTAAGAGCAGCCAGAGAGAAAGGTCAGGTTACCCATAAAGGGAAACCTATCAGACTTACAGCAGATCTCTCAGCAGAAACCCTACAAGCCAGAAGAGAGTGGGGACCAATATTTAACATCCTTAAAGAAAAGAACTTTCAACCCAGAATTTCCTATCCAGCCAAACTAAGCTTTATAATCGAAGGAAAAATTAAATCCTTTGCGAACAAACAAGTACTTAGAGAGTTCACCACCACCAGGCCTGCTTTACAAGAGCCTCTGAAAGAAGCACTATACATATAAAGGAACAACCAATATCAGCCTTTCCAAAAATATATCAAAAAGAAAAGAACTTTAACACAACGAAAAATTTACACTAACTAATGGGCAAAAGAGCCAGCTAGCATCAAATGCCAGTATTAAAGTTATATATATTCTAATCGGATAAAAAGCCAAAACCCATTGGTATGCTGCATCCAGACCCATCTCACATGCAATGATACACAAAGACTCAAAACAAAGAGAAGGAGGAAGATTTATCAACCAATCAGAGAGTAAAAATAAATAAATAAAAAGCAGCAGATGCAATTCTCGCCTCTGATAAAGTAGACTTTAAAGCAACAAAGAGCAAAAGAGGCAAATAAGGACATTACATAATGGTAAAAGGATCAATGTAACAAGAAGAGCTAACGATTTTATAGATCAACGAGACAGAAAATTAACAAGGACATCCAGGACTTGAACTCAGACCCGGAACAAGTAAACTTAATAAACATTTATAGAACTCTCCACTTCAAATACATAAAACATACATTACCATCTCACACCTATTCCATAAGTGACTACATAATTGGAAGTAAATCACTCCTCAGTAATCGCATAGCATTTCATAGGTTTAAATGAAATATTGGTTGGCTGCTCGTTTGTTGTTTTCTTCCCTTATTCCTTCCTGTTTACATGAAGTATAATTATTGGTATAAAAGAGGTTTTCAATACCCATTACTAAACTGCATTCTAGCCTGGGCAAGAAAGCAATACTCCCATTCTCTCTCTTTCTCTTCCTTTTTCCTCCTCTTCATTATTCTTTTTCTTTCTTTCTTTCAAAAAAAAGAAAAAAAAGAAAAAAAATGGTATAAGACAAAGGTCTTACAAATAACTATGAGATTGAGCAATATTAATGACATAGAGAAGCAAGAGTTGTAGGATAAAGTTCAGCTCACCTTGCTGACAAGAGTGACTTTCACAACTAATTTAGTTCATTTACTGAGGTTTAAATATAAGTGTGAGGGGTATTTCCCATATTCTGTAATTTACCGCTTGTACTATCTACAAGTGTCTTTATGCTTGAAAAAGTAACCCCATCATATTATACACAAAAAATCAAATGCTTGAATACAAAGACAAAATAAAAATTATTCTTGACCCATGTAGGTGAATGGTTTCTAATGTTTTATTACACATGTCATTGTCCTAGGCTAAAAATATTTATAGGTGGTCATAAAATCAGTTATCCTTTTACAAATATTCAATCCGTAGCATGTAGGCTGTTGACCTCTAGTGGAGGGTATTACTGTAGGTGACTGTGTTGTACATTTTATTTAAAGAATGACTTCTTTTTGGGGGAGCTTTAAAATTAATTCACTTTAGCTTTCTTAAATTTTTCACAATTTCATTTTATGAAAAAATTCAAGTTATGGGTTCAACTAGTTTTCATTATATCCTTCAAAATAGTTTCCAAACAAATATATTTCCATGCTTAACTGTTTCAGACAACCTAACAGATGTACACAGTTATACTGAGAAAGATAGAAAAACTAATTTCTAAGGATATCTTAATAGTAAACTAATTACACCAGTTAGCATGTTTATTATTTCAATTTTTTCTCTTTTTTCTTCTTCTTGTACTCTTTTGTTGAAATTTAAAAATCTTTAAATTGTTATGGTACATAATAGGTGTACATATTTGTGGGATACGTGAGATCCTACAAAGACATTTCAAAACAAATAATCCAGTAACACTCTGCTATTTTAACATGTACCGTTAAGTTATTCTTGACTATAGTTACCCTGTTACACTATCAAATAGTTATTCTTTCTGTTTTATTTATTTATTTTTTTGTAGCCATCAGCCATCCCTACCTCCACCCAAGCCTCTCACTCCTCCTCCCAGCCTCTGGTAACTATCCTTCTAGATGACATAGTTACCTTTGATAAAGATCTTCATATCAGATTTAAATAACACACCATGTTCTAAAAATATGGTAAACAATTCAGAATATTAAAAAAAATTATCTAGGTTCATCATCCCACAGAGGTGAAGAAAGTCTATATAATAGAATGAAAAATACAAAACACTGTTGTGTTTAATTTTTAAGTATGATCTTATATTTGATCCTTTAAAAGTCAAAGCCTGAGGCAAGGATTAAAGCCACATTTGTTGGGAAGTGTAAGCCCAGGGTGTTGAGAGTGATGACAAAAGGAGATGACAACAATGAAAGATATGCTCATGACTGCACTGGACACCTTTCAGAATTCTCAAGGGGAAATAGACCTTGTTCAGCAGGCATAGGTTTCTTTACATGTGGGACTTCCTTTGGAAGAACTGTAAAGAGAAATCATACCTTAGAGAAGAGTATGTAAAGAAAAAAAAAGAGAGGGAATGTATCTGTTTGTTTCTCTTACATCTCTCTGTTCTCATTGGTCAAGGAACACTACATGGAATGAAATTCCTTGAATTTCTGGGTTGTGGCAGCCTTCTACTTAGCAGTCATTCAGGAAGCTATAGTTCTTGCCCAATAAGGTGGCATTTCATCTAAGTAAGAAAATGGCAGGGGGTACACGACCTAAGTGATTAGAGGAACTTGATGAACAGATAGGTGTGTGGAGCTTAAACTTGGACACTAATCAGCTAGGTGAGCTTTTCAGGAGGAATCTTCTTTGGAAAGAAAGAATTAAGAGAATGAATCTGAGAAGGCATACAAAGTTGGTATACTGGAAAAAGTAACTAAAATGGTTTGAACTTGATAATGGCTTACAAGGGAACATTCAAGAAATATTTAGTATTTACTGATAATCATATTATATTAGAATTACACCTATGCTTGTCTCTCCTATTGGCTTGTAAATATAGGGATGGAATACGTTCTTCTCATTTATTTTAACAATCCCCATATGCTTAGGCTTTATAATTAATACCCCTCAACACACATACACACACACACTCACACATAAATTTTTAACATACTTTACTTACCAAGATATTTCGAATAATCGAGTGGTAAAAGTGTACTTCTATGTATGTATGATTTCTAAAGTATTTGGGAGTGATATTAAAATTTGATTAAAAATTTGATATTTGTAGGAAACCTTTCTGGGTAGCAGAACAGACATGGTATTGAAGAAGCTGAAAATTTAAGACATTGAATAAAAGAGATAACATTAATAATCTCATTTTAAAAGGTCTTAATAAAAACTATGATTTATTTTATTCATTAAAAATTTATAATATTCATGGAATACCTTCTGTATTCTATATTTTGTATTGGCACCAAAGACCTCAAAATGTGTAAGACTGTTCTTTTTAGAAAGGTAGAGACTAATGAAAGAAATAGGCATGTAAGCAATTCATAATTTATGAAAATAACTTTTAAGAGGTGCTTTAATTGGTAAATAATGAACAAGGATTGCTTAAGCCAGCTCTGTACAGCTACAACATTACTCTGGACTAACTCTACCTAAAATCATAGCAATGACAAATAGAAAATAAAAATGATCCAGAACATTTATAGCATCTTTGACATATATATTGAAGTAAACAGAATGAAAATACAGGAATAAAATTTGGTGTCTAGTATTGGTATTGCATAATTAAAACTATGCACAGAGTACTGTAATATTCTATAGGATAAATCAAAATTTCACATTAGTAAAACTATAAATGTCTATATATACAAAAAGTCCAAATAATTTATTAAAGAAAACAAATTAAGTTTCTACAGGCATATATGTCTCATTGTGTTTTGCTTTGTTGTACTTTGCAGATCCTGCATTTTTTTTTTTTTAACCAATCAAAGATTTGTGGTAGTCCTGCTTTAAGCAAGTTTATCGGCGCCATTTTCCCAACAGCTTGTGCTCACTTTATATCTCTGTGTCATGTTTTGATAATTTTCACAATGTTTCAGATATTTTCATTATTATTATATCTGTTATGGTAATCTGGGAAGCCAAGAAATGTGCCTGTATAAGACAGCAAATTTAATAAGTATTGTGTGTGCTTTGACTGCTCCACCCACTGGCCATTTCTTCATTCCTGTTCCTTCCCTCAAGCCTCCCTATTCACTGATATTCACTGACAATCCCTATTCACTCCCTATTCACTGATACTCACATAATAATATTTAAATTAGTCCAAGTAATAACCCCACAATGTCTTCTAACTGTTCACATAAACAAAAAGTCACATATCTCTCACTTTAAATTAAAAGCTATAAATGGAACAACAAGTTCTGTATGATAGTACATCTGTTTATAGCATGGCTTACTGAATATTTTAAGCCCACTGTTGAGATCAACTGAACAGAAAAACAGATTCCTTTCAAAATATTACTACTCATTGGCAATGCCCTGGTAACCCAAGAGCTCTGATGGACATGTACAAGGAGATTAATCTTGTTTCCATGCCTGATAACACAGCATCCATCTGTAGCCCATGGATGAAGTAGCAATTTTGACCCTTGAGTCTATTATTTAAGAAATACATTTTGTAAGGCTATAGCTGTCATAGATAGTGATGCATCTCATGGATTTGGGCAAAGTCGGTTGGAAAACTTCTGGAAAACCTTCACCATTCTAGGTATCATTAGGAATATTAGTGATTAATGGTAGGAGGTCAAAATATCCACATGAACAGGAGTTTGGAAAAAGTTGATTCCAACCCTCTGGATGACTTTCAGGGGTTCAAGATTAAGTGAAGGAAGTCACTGCAGATATGATAGAAATAGCCAGAGAACTATAATTAGAAGTGGAGCTTGAAGATGTGACTGAATTGCTGTAATTGCATTCATATGGTTTGGATATTTGTCTTGCCCAAATCTCATGTTGAAATGTAATCCCCAATGTTGGAGGTGGAGCCTCGTAGTAGATGTTTGGGTCATGGTTTGGTCATGTTCATCAGAGCTCTTGGGTTACCAGAGCATTGCCAATGAGTAGTAACATTTTGAAAGGAATCTGTTTTTCTGATCAGTTGATCTCTTATGATTTAGTGCTGTCCTTGCAATAGTCAGTGAGTTCTCATGAGACCTGGTTGTTTAAAAGTGTATGACACTCTTCCTCTTGCTTTTGTTCTTACCATGTGACATATTTGTTCCCACTTTACCTTCCTCCATGAGTAAAAGTTCCCTGAGGCTGACCCAGAAGCCAAGCAGATGCCAGTGTCATACATTTACAGCCTGCAGAACAGTGAGCCAATTAAACTTCTCTTCTTTATAAATTACTCAGTCTGTTATTCCTTTGTAACAATGTAAGAAAGAGCTAACATGTGCATAATCAAACTTGAACAGATGAGGAGTTGCTTCTTCTGAATGAGAAAAGAAAGTGGTTTCTTGAGATGGAATCTACTCCTGGTGAAGATGCCATGAACATTGTTGAAATGACAACAAAGGATTTAGAATATTATATAAACTTAGTTGACCAAGCAGCAGCAGAATTTGAGAGGACTGAATCCAATTTTGAAAGAAGTTCTCCTGTGGGTAAAAATGCTATAAAAGAGCTTTATATGCTACATAGAACTTTTTCATAAAAGGAAGATTCATTCAATGTGGCCAACATTATTGTCATATTTTCAGAAGTTGCCATAGCCACCCCAACCCTGGTAAGTCAGCATTCATCAACATTGAGGCAAGACCCTCAACCAGTCAAAAGATTAGGACTGGTTGAAGGCTCAGATGATTGTTAATATAGCAATAAGATATTTTAAAAATTAGGTATGTACCTTTTAAAAGATATTGAACAATTAGTAGACTATAGTATAATGCAAACATAACTTTTACATACACTGGGAAACCAAAAATTTGTGTGACTTGCTTTGTTGTGGTGGACTAGAGATGAACCTAGAGTATCCCCAAGTTATGTCTATATTTTTATGAGTTTTTATATGATAAGATCCAAAGTTTCTTGGAAGGCATTTTATTTTATATATATCTATGTATTTTTTGAGATGGAGTCTCATTATCCTGCTCAGAGTCATCTTGAACTCCTGGGCTCAAATAATCCTTTTGCCTTGGCCTCCCAAAGTGCTGGATTTACAGGTGTGAGCCACCACACCTGTCCTATTCTGTATTTTTTTTCAGATGCCAGACAGCAAGACCATGCAGGCCCTTAAGTAAGGAGAAAAAAGAAAGTGCTAAATTATAATTTTGATAATATGAGACTAAAAAATTAAAGCAGAATATACTTATTCTTTGTTTAAAATATGATTTAAAGCATCTTATAAAGATGTATCAAATCAAAGATAAATTTGGAAAATTAAAGGCAAAATAAAAGTAGAGTGGGAAAAATTTTAAACAGCTTAAATTATTTAGATGAGTACATATTATTCTTGCCAGAAGTGAGGCATGAATATGATACTAAACTTCTGGCAGACGTGTGTGTGTGTGTGTGTGTGTGTGTCTGTGTGTGTGTGTCTATGTGTGAGTGTGTGTGTGTGTGTGTGAGAGAGAGAGAGAGAGAGAGGTGTTATATGCCTACATTTTAGAATTTATAAGATAAAAATAAACTTCTAAAGAGAGACAAGATTATCCTTGATAACAAAATTTAACTATAAACCTAGTAACATGTTCTTAATACAGACTGGTGTCATGATATGAAAGTGCAAAAACAAACTTAGAGCAGAAGAGAAGAACATTAGTAATGAGATTCAAGTGTGTGGCTCTCTGAAGATCTAGCTTATTTCAAGGATAAATTTTAAATTATCTAAAGAATGAATAAATTACATATACTTCCTGCTATATTACTGGAATAACGAATTGAATATCTGTTAACTCTGCTTCTCTTTACTGTGCTTTTGAAAGCTTTCTATTTAGTGACAGGGCTTTTGAAGTTATACTTCTGACAGATGGCTGGAATATTTGTATTTTTTATAAAGTAAGTACACAGCTGTGCATTTTTAATAGTCAGCTGAGCTGAGGACAGGGTAAAAATTGAAGAACTCAAAGAGAGAGAGAGAGGGTCTGTATACAGTGGTATTACAGGTACTCCTAGAAGTGAGCAAAAAGAAACCTAATTGGAGCCACATTTCTGTGATCGTTGATTTTTGACTAAATAGATTTCCAAAGCAAATAAAGGTACAGTTATTTTAGTCATAAAAAAACCAAGAGAAACACATGCCCATACATGTGCACACAAACACATGCACACATAGTAAAGCTCCTAAAGCATATTGGGGTTGGAGCTATATAAGTTACTTATATACGTTTTCAAGGAAACTAGTGATAAAAGGTACATGTGGATAGTTGGTTGAAGTGATTTGAATAATATAATGAAGCATCTTTTTAGTTTTATTTGCTAAATTTAAAAAATCAGATTTTAAGATGTTTGTTAAAATAGCTTTGGTCATAATCAACAATTTGGTCAATAATATATCTGCAACACTGTTTTTTGATAATAATTGGATAGATAGAAGCAGCAGCTGTATACCACAAATATTCTTAATTCATGATAACTCCATTTCATCTCTACAAAAATGAGAAAAATACATATCATATATATAGTAGACAACAAGCTTGTATCAGACCATCCAACATGATACCAAAATATAAGAAACAAGTTTAAAAACATGGACCAGTCTCCATCTCTTTTTTAGTATAGTAGTGAGATAATACTTTTTAAATAGTGCCTTAAAAAACCTCAGTAATATATATTGCTCTTCAGCTGTCTGCTTATTAAAGTTAACACAATCTTAGATTTGGGACAGGGAGATACAGCTAGAGAAAAGGAACAAAGACGGTATAAGCAGTTTTGGTTTTCAAATATAATTTTTAATACGTGTAGCAGAAATAAAAGTAGTCTTGAAAGTGACTTCTTTTGCAGAAGCTAAAATTATGAAAGAATAAATGTTTGTGGTCCTCTAAAGTAAAGAGAGTATAGAAAATTGCCTAAGCAAAGTTTCCTGGCATGCAGAAAAGATGATTCCATTTTAGGTTACAGGAGATGAACTGGGAGGGAGGGATGAGACAGGAAAAATGTGGCACATATACACCATGGAATATTATGCAGCCATCAAAAACGATGAGTTTGCGTCCTTTGTAGCGACACGGATGAACCTGGAAACCATCATTCTCAGCAAAATGACACAAGAACACAAAATCAAACATCGCATGTTCTCACTTATAGACGGGTATTGAACAATGGGAACACATGGACACAGGGAGGGGAGCACTATACACTGAGGTCTGTTGGGGAGGAGGGGGGACAGTGGGGTGTGGGGAGTTGGGGAGAGATAGCATAGGGAGAAATGCCAGATATAGGTGAAGGGGAGGAAGGCAGCAAATCACACTGCCACATATGCACCTATGCAACAACCTTGCATGTTTTTCACATGTACCCCAAAACCTAAAATGCAATAAAAAAAAAAAAAAGAAGATAAAGGTTTTAGAACCCACTCCATCCTGGGACTGCAAATTAGACTTTTCTCATTTGCTGAAGCCCTAATAGAGGAGCCCTGCACACTGGAGAATTAATCACTGGTCTAATATCAGGGAGGGGGAACATCATGCACTGGCAAGGGGATTACATAGCTCAGAAGACCCCAAATCTGAGCATGGATAGGGCATGTGGCTTTGTCTCACAAGCAAAGTAGTGCTGCATCAGAGCCAGGAGAACCTATCTAGAAGGCACATTATATGTGTTTGAGGTTATGGATTATTCCAGAGATGAGGGATGATGAGCAGCAGGGGTGTTATCATTGTGCACTTGATTGTTCTAAAGGAATAGATATATATTACACCCATCACAATAATTAAATAGCACAAAATATGAGGACAGGTGTTTTCATTGTAAAGCATTGTATCAGTTGTATTCTATCAGAAATTATCTGATTCATGTGGATTTATTTCTCATCAAATCGACTTGTCCCAGTTTCATTGCAGGTTCAGTATGATCATATGTAGCCACAGATCTGTAGTCAGCTCATGGAGGTTAGGGTCTGATATAGTTTGGACGTTTTTCCCCTCCAAATCTCATATTGAAATATGACCCCCAATGTTGAAGGTAAGGCCTGGTGGGAGGTGTTTGGATCATAGGAGCAGATCCCTCATGAATGCTTGGTGCCCTACTATAGCAATAAGTTAGTGTAATAACTGATTGTTCCCCAGTCTGTCACCTACTATTCTCTCTCGGTCCTTCTCTTGTCATGTGATACGCTGGCTCTTCTCTTTGCCTTCTGCTATGATTGTAAGCTTCCTGAGGCCTCACCAGAAGCAGATGGCACTATGTGTCTTGTTCACTCTGCAGAACCATGAGGCAAAATAAAGCAAAATAAAAATAAGTTACCAAGTCTCAGATATTCCTTTATAGCAATATAAAACAGACTAATAGAGAATCTTAACTGATTTCTGTCTACGGTGTCAAAAAACAAAGTGAATGAGAACTGCTAACAATCCTGTATTATTCATAGAAAATTTCAGGCTGTATGTAATATAAGGATAATCTTTAGTGTTCATGTTTAAGAACCAGCTGCTACTTGTGAAATTTATTGTCTTGAGAGATTTTCAATTCAACAAAAACATTTCAGCATTTTACCATCTTCTACAACTTCCTTTACTTACATCATTTGTGATTAGTCAAAAGGTAGAGGCACACGCTTTAAAATGTGTAAGAGGTATACAGTGAAAGAATAATATTTCCACTTTCCTAGTTTCCCCGCCACCCAGGATCACTTTCTAAAGGCAGTTACTACTACTAGGTTTCTGTCTCTTCCTAGTCATTTGCCTTTCATATTGACCTAATCCAATGTGGTTTCTGGTTCCATTATTCCATTAAAAAAAATCTTGCTTAAGTCACGAAGTCATTAATTCCAATAGATGTTAAAATATACCTCTTTCTGGACCTTTTGATAGCAATCAGTACTGTTGACTCTTGATCTTTTGGCAAGCTCAATTTCCTGTATTTGGAGGAGATTTAAAGTCCTGAGGCTTGGCCTTATCACTTCTACTTTCCCTTAGGTAAAATCATTCATACTTGCAGATTCAATTGCCGTTAGACATAGGTGATTCACATTTTTAACTCATGTTCAGGTTCATACCAAATTTATCTCCGGACACATTTGTTTCTTGGGTCATGTAGGGCCATCTTAAAAATATTCATGTACAAAACCAAACTCAGGGCCATCTCTTCCAAACTTATGGTTTTTCATTTTTCACACCCCAAAGAACAGTATGACATTCCAGAATTCTAGAGTAAGTTTTTATATCTCTTTTTTTTCTTGCTTCATCTCTACATTTCATTCTTTATTAATACCCAATTCCTTTATCTCCTTAAATGATAGTCTTACTTACTTTTCTGCATTAAGTCACAATGACACTATCCATACAAGAGTAGTGCAATAGCCATATTGTTCAATTTATCCATACCTCCAACTCTGCTCTTATGTGAATATGCATGTTTCTTTTTTTAACAGACATATTTCAAAGTGTTCCTTTTCAAATTAATATTACTTTTTAAACTTGATTATGTTGTCCTCTCTCCTAAAAAATTTAATGTGTTGCTTTTGCCATTAGAATAAAGCCAAATCTCCTTAAAATGGCTTGTGAGGCTCTGCATGATGTAGCACTGACATGTGAACACATTTCCAGTCCATGTATGAATCTTGTGCGGGTCAGAATAAGGTGCCTTTTCTGGGAGATACACTTCTCTGGGAGTTCTGTGTTTGTTTGCCATTCACTGAAAAAACATTATTGAATGTCATCTGATGCAGGGAGACTTCTTCCATTGCTTGTTTTATGCATAGAATTATGTATATTCAACTCACTCTCCAGGGAGAACCAAAAATATCAGACTCTCAAGTGTGTATTCACTGGAAATTTCCTTACTGTTACTAAGACTTCTACTTATATTTATGGTTTCAGCACTTATTTTTGGCACTTGAAAATTTTACGCCATTTCCTTCAATAAATCAGCTATGTATTTTAATATATTGGACAATATTTTATAGAACATTTTTTCAATATGATTCCTTTGTCTTATCAGTTAGAAGTCCATCTTTAGATTTGTAGTATGGAAACTTTCTTGTCTTTCTGGGTAAATCCTACTTAGATATAATGGTTTTTTAAAATTTTACTTAATATAGTTTTGGATTTGGTTTTGAAATATTTTATTTAACATATTTTTACCTAAATTGGTAGGTGTGATTAACCTATTATTTTATTTAGTTTTTATTATACTTTAAAAAGTAGATACTATATGTTTGCCTTGGAGAGTTTGTTAGCTAGCTTTCCTCACCCCATGTTCTAGCATAATTTATTTAAGTTGGAATATCTGTTCCTCTAGCTATAGCATGGTTTGCACAAGTAGAACTTTGGGCTCCTATATCAACATTTACCAAGGTTACACTCTATTATAATGTTACTTCCACTTTCAACCAAGATGAAGTAACAGGAGCTGGATATAATTTCCAGCCCCAAACCATTAAAAAACTTAACAAAATATATAAAGCAATGGTTTTCAGATATAGAACATCAGGTAATGAAAAGAGTGATTCTGAGAGATGAGAAATAACTGAGGTGAGCCTAGTAATTGCCATGGAAAGAGTTTCCTGAGCCTGGCACACAGGGGAGAAACTCAAGCAGTGTGACATGGTCAATCTGAATTGAGGCGATGGGACTGGGAGGCCAGAGAGATAAGGTTAGGTGGAGGCCACAGGACAGAGTACTGCAGAAAGGAGACTTGCAGAGAAGTAACTTCACTACAAATTCTACAGATATTAAAACGAGACTATGATAATATTTTGCATAATTTTATGCCAGTTGATACAACTTAGATAATATGGACAACTTTCTTGAAAGATGAGCTATAGAAGCTCACTGAGGAGGAAAGATACTCCGTTTGGCCCTATACCTATTAAAGAAATTTAATTTGTAGTTTATTACATGAGAATATTGCATAATGCTGAAGTTTGGAGTACAGATCCCATCACCCCGGTAGTGATTGTATTAGTCAGGGTTCTCCAGAGGGACAGAAATAATAAGATGTGTGTGTGTGTGTGTGTGTGTGTGTGTGTGTGTGTGTATATATATGGGAGTTTATTAAGGATAATTGGCTCACATGATCACAAGGCAAAGTCCCATGATAGGCTGTCTACAAGCTGAGGAAGAAAGAAGCCAATAGTGGCTCAGTCCAAGTACATAAGCCTCAAAAGTAGGGAAGCCAACAGTGCAGTCTGTGGCCGAAAACCTGAGAGCCTCCAGCAAACCACTGGTGTAAGTCCAAAAGTTCAAGTGCTGGAAAACCTGGAGCCTAATGTCCAAGGGCGGGAGGAACAGATGGAAGCATGCCACATGGGAGAAAGATGAAAGCCAGAAGACTCAGCAAGCTGGCTTATCTCACCTTCTTCCAATTGCTTTGTTCTAGCCACAATGTCAGCCAACTGAATGGTGTCCATCCACCTTGAGGGTGGGTCTTCCTTTCCTAGTCCACTGTCTTAAATGTTATTCTCCTCTGGCAACACCCTCACAGACACACACAGAAAAAATACTTTGCCAGCTATCTAGACATCCTTCAATCCAACCAAGTTGACACCTAATATTAACCATCACTGTGAGCATAGTACCTGATAGGTAGTTTTTTAGCCCTCGCTCTCCTACTCTCTAGTAGTCCACGGTGTCTATTATTCCCATATTTATGTCAATGTGTGCTCAAGGCTTGTTCTCACAAGTGAGAATATGCAGTATTTGGTCTTCTGTTCCTCTGTTAATTTTCTTCAAATTATGGCTTCCAGCTTCATTTATGTTGCTGCAAAGGACGTGATTTCATTCTTTTTTGTGGCTGCATAGTAGTCCATGGTGTATATGTACATTTTCTTTATCAAATCCACCATTGATGGGCACCTGAGTTGATTCCATGTCTTTGCTGTTGTGAATAGTCCTGTGATGAACATACGAGTGCATGTGCCTTTTTCGTGGGTTGATTTACTTTCTTTTGGGAATATGCCTGATTATAAGATTGCTGGATCAAATGGTAGCTCTGTTTTAAGTTTTTGAGAGATCTTGGCACTGCTTTCCACAGTGGCTAGACTAATTTACATTTCCACCAGCAGTGTATAAGTATTCCCTTTTCTCCACAGCCTCACCAACATCTGTTATTTTTTGACTTTTTAGTATTAGCCATTTTATGGTATCTCATTGTGGTTTTGATTTGCAATTCTCTAGTGATTAGCGATGCTGAGCATTTTTTCATGTTTGTTGGCCATTTGTATAGTTTCTTTTGAGAAGTGTCGGTTCATGTCCTTTGACCATTTTTCAGTACAAAACACTGCTGAAAGAAATCAGAGATGACACATATAAATGAAAAAACATTCCATGCTCATGGATTATAATAATCAATATTACAAAAATGAGGAAATTGCAAAGAATACTTCCCAAAGCATTTACGGATTTGATGATATTCTCATCAAATTACCAATGCCATTCTTTACAGAATTCGAAACAAAAACTATTCTAAAATTCATATGGAAATAAAAAATAGCCCAAATAACCAAAGCAATGCTCAGTCAAAAGAACAAAGCCAGAGGCTTCAAACTATCCTATAAAACCATAGTAACTGAAACAGCTTGATATTGGTGCAAAAATAGACATATAGACCAATGGAACAGAATGGAAAACTCAGAATTAAAGCCACATACCTACACCCTTCCAATCTTTGACAAGGCTGACCAAAACAACCAATGAGGAAAAGACTTCCTATTCAATAAGTGGGGCTGGGATAACTGGCCTGAGTATGCAGAAGATTGAAGCTGGACCCTTACCTTTCACCATATAAAAATATTAACTCAAGATGGATTAAAGATAGAAACGTAAGACCTCAAACTATAAAAATCTTTGAAGGCAACCTAGGAAATACTCTTTTCAACATTAGCTTTGGCAAAGATTTTTTGGTGAAGTGTCCGTAAGTAATTCTAATGAAAACAAAAATAGACAATAGGACCTAATTAAACTAAGGAGCTTCTGCACAGCAGAAAAACAAACAAACAAAAAACAAAAAACTATCAACAGAGCGAACAGACAGTCTACAGAATGACAGAAGATATTCACAAACTATGCATCCAACAAAAGCCTAATATCCATAATCTACAGGGAACTGAAATCAACAAGCAAACATACTGCATTTTAATTATGAGATACTCACTAACATTCTTTTGTGCTAAGATTACCCATATCATACTGCTGCTAAAAATCTTTGTTGTATTTAATTTATAAACATTTCCTAAAAATTAGTAAGTAGTTTAAATGATGTGTATACTCTTCTCATTACAGGTGGCCCTTGAACAACATAGGGGCTAGGGGCACCGGCTTTCTTTGTTTCCCAGCAGCGGTCAAAAATTTGCATGTAACTTTTAACCCCCAAAATTTAATTACTAATAACGTACTGTTGACCAGAAGTCTTCTGATCACATTGCTGATGACACACATTTCGTATGGTATATGTATCGTATACTATAGTCATACAACAAAGTAAACTAAAGAGTTACTAAAAAATTATATGGAAAAGAAAATATATTTAAATTATCACAATAAAGTCATATATTTTTATGTGACTAATTTTTGGGGGGAGTATTTCAGAGTATATTTTCTATTGGTGATATTAATTGACATTTTTATTATTCAAGAGATATTTGCCTTTTGTTTGTTTGTAAGGTTTTGTTTTTTTTTTTAAAAAAAGTTAAATCACAAACAGGGTTTCGATCGGAAGTTGGCAATACCAGCTAGATGATGACAGCTCCCAAAAGAGAGCATTTTTTATATCAAACAGATTAATGTAGATTAATTGTATTCTGAAAACTGAGATAAAACAGATTAACAAATGTGAGTGCAACATTTTGAAAATCAGAAAGTTTATTTTAATGAATGAGCCAGAAGAGTTCATTAACAAAATGTATATTAAATTATTATTTTGAACAATACTGTGCAGAGAATGGAAAAATAGTAAAACTCATTACTGGTCTACAGATGTTGTGTATCATTTTCTAACTGTACACAAAAATTGATGATGCTTCATTGTCTATAAACCAGCTGTTATATTTTGTTAAGACATCTGTCAATTATTTGTAGAAAAAATAGTGAAATCAAAATGTATTTAACCTAAATGCAAATTATAGAAATTGAGTTTGTAGTTATTCAATGAAAAAGTAATAAAGTAAAATATATACCTTTTCTCTATTGATAACACCTGCAAATTTGATGTAAAGATTTCAGGAACAGTACAGGAATATATGAATTTTCTGCCTGGAATGTATTTCTTCTTTTTCACTTCATTAAATCTTTTCTGGTTCTGATCTGAGCATATTCTTAACCGCCTATACTGCTATGGAACAAAAGGAGTTGAATCATTCGTTCTAAAATTTTAATATAATCCAACTAAACAGCATCTCCTAAAGGCATGAGACATCTAGCTGAAGTGAAATAATAATAAAAAATTTTGTGAATAGAGTGGCTCATTAAGTGGAAGCATTAATTACATGCTACTTGAAGAAAGAGCAGTTAGCTGGTAGATCCCTTCTTCTATGTATTTCTCTTCCAGATCTGGTATGAATCCTCACATTTCTCAGAAGGCATTTGGTGTTGAAGCCCAAGCATAGTGAAATGCCTGGTTTTTTCTCTGCTGTCTCTAACGTTTCTTTACTCAGACTGAGCTCTGTCCTTGATGATCTCAGCTGCTGGCTCCATCAGCTGATACATTTGTTGGTCTCTGGGCTAACCAATGGGCTCCTTGCGACAGCCTCCATAGTTAAGTGTCCTTCAGACATTGGGCCACTGCACACCTTCACCTTAATTTGCTCTAGCATTCTGCCATTTCCACACTACTTTTTTTTTAATATATATTTTATTGCGTTTTAGGTTTTGGGGTACATGTGAAGAACATGCAAGATTGTTGCATAGGTACATACATGGCAATGTGGTTTGCTGCCTTCCTCCCCTTCACCTATATCTGGCATGTCTCCCCATGCTATCTCTCCCCAACTCCCCACCCCCCGCTGTCCCTCCCCTATTTCCCCCCGACAGACCACAGTGTGTGGTGCTCCTCTCCCTGTGTCCATGTGTTCTCATTGTTCAGCACCTGCCTATGAGTGAGAACATGCGATGTTTGATTTTCTGTTCTTGTGTCCACACTACTTTTTGATTGGCATCACATTGGGCACCAGTGCTTCTCTAAGGTAGCTTGGAATGTTCTAATCTATGTTACAAGATTACAGAAACAAACTTCTCTGGCCAGAATTATTCCAAAAATATTCGCCAGTTCCCTGTATTCCTTGCACTACATCCCAGTTGTGGCTGAGAGTGGGGAGAAAGAGTATGTGTCTAAAATCCTGTCATTCCTCTGTCTCCTTCTCCCAAGTCTTTGAGAAACCAATGGACAATATATTTTGTCTGATGATATTTTTATTCTCATACTTTGTGTCTCTTAAGACAGAAGTAAACTTGTTTATAAAGAAGAAATATATCTCAGGGCATATTTTAAAATATGGTCCTTGTTGAAATACATTTATTAAATTTGTTTTACAGTTTTGTTGTCCTTTCTCTGTAGAAGGTCCTTTATGAAAAGGTCTTATATTCCTTGTCCATTTCTATTTCCTCAGTACTAGTAAAGCTAGCCACATAATAGGTTCTTAGAAACTTCAATAAGTGAATGAAAGAAAATGAAAAAGAAATTATGCAATAGTCTTGTGGCCTCTAAAATAGCTTCCATGGATCCTGGCTTTCCTTGTTTGTGGGCTTGGCCTACTGGCAGGCATCTGTCAAACAGTGATAGAATCTCACTTCCAACACTGGATTACAAGACTGAGAAAGACTGAGTTTCTCGCCTTTACTCTTCGTCTCTCTGCCCATCTCTTTCTCTGTCTTTCTCTTTCTCTCTCAGCTCTTACTCTGCCATGTTGTGAGTTACCTACTAAGAAGCCTATTGGCAAGGATCTGATGTTTCTGGCCAGTGAAGACCTGATGCCTGTCAACAGCTATATAAGTGAGCTTGGAGGTATATTCTTCTCTAGTCCGACTTTGAGATGTATGTCTTGGCTGGTACCTTGATTTCTGCATGTGAGAGACTCATGCAGAGGACACAGCTAAGTTGTATTTTGATTCTGACCCACAGACTGTGAGATGATAAACATATTTTAAGCCACTACGTTTTGGAGTAATTTTAATGTAGCAACAGATAACTAATACAAATCTGAAGAACTTTAAGAATTTACAGATTAAGAAAAAATTACCTTAAGAATTCTTACCTTCTATATAGACCCCATTGGTAATATGTGTTATATATTTGTGCTGATTGAGATGATAAGGATTTACTGTAAAGTAAGTGCTTATTGGTAATGTGATACATTATCCAATTTTATGCAAATTGTATGCTGCTCTAAATGCTTTGCTGGATACTCTTGATGAGCAGTTGTCTTGTTTGCATGACTGTGATTAAAGGTAGTTTAGACATCTTTAGAAAAATGATTAAAAACAGGGACAAATAAAATTTTAAAGGTACAAAGCAAAAAATATATCAATTGAGTGATTGAAGGCAAAAAAATCCATGCCACAAATGTCAGGAAATAACTGTGGTGCGTACCTTCAAGGTATCTCAAAGGAGCAGCTGAGGCCTAACTCTGCTACTTGATTTGTCCTCTGGAAGGAGGCCAGGCAATGGCCGTTTCAGTCCAAGAATAACTCATGCCACATCATCTCAGGAAATTGTCCTCAGAAACCTGTGTGGTTCTATTTTTAAGAAGAAAGTCTCCATCTCTATGATTGGGGGTTGTGAGAAGGAAGCAGGGAGCTTACATGTTTTCTGTATTGGCCGACACATGCCAAATAATAGTGCTCTGCTTTAAGAACTTCTGAAATTTATCCCCACTGTGGGGAGGAAAATATAAATGATGGTGGATACAGAGAAAGGTAACTTATTTGTTTGAGAGTTATAATTAATCTGGAAAGCATTTATAGTTCAGTTTCTGTAACTGTAATGTAGCAGTTAGGAATGTTGGCTTTTCATTAGTGGGCCAGAAAGGGGACCAGATGAATGGTGCTGATTCTTATCTAATCAGACCTCCAAATAAGAATCTCCAAGCAAATATAGAGACATTATTAACTCACTTTTGGGCTGGAGAATTAAGATGGGGAAATGACTGATAAGATCTACATGGTGCACTTACATCAAATCTGACTAGGATTCAGAATAGGGGTCAATATCTTCCTATTAGGAAGCTGGACTGATGTCAGGAAACTATGTCCACCTGTATTATCATAGGACGTGATTGTAGAGTTAGGAAGAAAGAGTGGCTGAGGTTGCATAGATACTGGCCTTATATGAATCAGTTTCACTATAGCACCCATATAATAATTTCTAACACATTTTTAGATTTGGTCAAGGCCAGCTCGGACTTTGTTGAGACAGGTCCTACAAATGTAAGGCCTGGTAACTGGAAAAAAAAAAAAAAAAAAAAAAAACTAGAGGAGAGAGACTTAACACCTGACATTTTTTATCTTATATCTAAAAACTTCAACAACTTTTAAATCCATTTATACTATCCCCAAATGTACTTTGAAAATGAGAAATAGTTTGATGTTCCCAGAACATCATAACAACACAAATAAGTATTTATTGACATCACCTTAAGCTTTTTTATTGCTCAAGGATATACTACCTAATCAAGCTAAATAAATATCTGAAGCAATTTTGATTTAGTTTAGTAAGAACTAAAAAAATGAGATATCTAAATCCAACTCAGGAGTCGTTTGAAGACTCTTAATACCTGAGTTGAATTTGGATATCACCAAAACTTTGTTTCTTAATTTTTTTTTTCCTACATCTTTTTCCCCCTCTGTCATTGCTCCTTGTGTTTTGAAACTGGATTTCACAAGTCACTCACATGGAATGATCTCTGCCCAAAGACTGAAAGTCAGTTATTGGGAGGTACAGGTAGGTTTAAAAGCCTATACCTTCTGGTTTTTTTATCTTCTATTTTTTAAAAATTAGGTCAAGAAGTTTTTATCTCTTTTCATCTATGGTACTTGAAGATAAAATTTGAACATTTTTTCGTCTTACTCTTTCAGTTCTATGAAGTGATTGAGAAAGAACATTTGTAATTTGTCTTCACAGTGCTATTTTTTTGCTAAGAAAGATCTTCTCAAGAATTTGTGTGTGCATTCACTCTGTTATTACAGTTGTAAGTTAATTTTGCTTTATATTCAGTTTCAGTGTTCATAGATCTTGATGTAGTCAACAATCAAGTCTTGAGCATTCCATTATTTGTTAAAAAGATTATGAGTGTGAAATATGTACTTGGGTATTGAAATTTTCTTTAGGGAGGATATGCAATAATATTTTTTTAAACATGATGTCATTCATTGCTTTCTATCTTAAATGAGAATCCTTGTAGATTACATATTGTAATAATCTTTGTTGATACACTTGTTCAACAAGTTTCCTTTAAACAGAGTGTATTTAAATGATTGAAAAAAGATATTTGCTCTTCTTTTTATGCTCTGAAAAATCCTTACTGTCTACTTTCTATTCCAAGAAATGATCTATCAGGTTGGAATTTCAGTTCTCTATAAAAACATTAACCTGCATTTCACTAACCTACAACTGCTGTTTCTACCACAGTAAATAGTTTTATGTTAACAATATGTTATCTAGATTATTGTAATGAAGGTTGTAACAATGTAGGACATTTTAAAAAATTTTAAATAGTCCTTTAGTATATAAATTAACTGTATTGGAAAGTTTAAATTTTTACTTATTTGAAAACTAAGTTATATTTATTGTGATGGGTTTCTTGATGTGTTAGCTCTGCTAGTCTACAGCCGCAGTGATTTGATCAAACAGAAATCTAAAGGTGTCTGCAATGGGATTTTGTAGATATACTTAAAGTTCCTCAACAGTTGACTTTAAGTAAGGGATATATAAGAGCAAATATACTGGATAGTCTGGGTGGGTCTTATTTAATCAGTTAGAGGCCATAAAAATAGAGAATTCAGAGAGAAAGAGACTGACCGACCAACCAACCAACCTCTGTTATCTGTGGACAACAGGTTTGGTCTGTTCCTGAAGAGCTGGAGCTAGTGGGGTTCTGGGTCCCCTACCTGCTCCCTCCAAATAGTTCTTTATTTTTTTAATTTACATATAGAGCTTCTATGTATGATTTCGTTTGAAAGCCACTAATTTAACACACATAGACACTCTCTCTGTGTATATATAGAGAGACATGAAATACACATATTGTCATGTCTATATATATACCTATATATGGCATGAAATACACATTGATGATCGTAGAAAAGAAAAATTTCTGCTCTAAGAGGCTTGCATTCTGAAGATGTAATTGGCAAATATATTAACAAACTTGTTAGAAGGTTATAATTAAGGAACAAAAGGAGTACAGATAGAAAAATGGGTAGGACTTAGATTGTGAAGAGTTTGGAATGCCAGATTGTAGCACCTGGAATATTACCCTAACAATGAGGTGAAGACATAGAGACCAATTGAAAGTAATTTCGCCCTTGTAAAAGGAAAATGATCAGTAAATAAAATGTGTCAAGTGGCATACTACCTTTATGCTGTAGCTGTAATGAATTTTCATAAACTCAGTAACTTAAAGCAACACAAATCTATTGTCTTATAGCTCTGTAGGTCAACAGTCTGACATGAGTCTCACTGGGCTAAAGTCAAAAGCAGAGCTGCCTGCTTCTCTGGGGGCCCTGGGGAAGAATGTTGCCTTGTCTTTTCTAGCTTCTAGAGGCCCACTAGGAGCAAGATTCCATCCCTCCACACAGGGCATTATCTGGTGCACACATTTGGGCTCTCTGTAATTTCCAAACAGGTTCCCATGGGTGCCCAAACCTCAGCATTATAGAAGACCCAGGGCAAGAAATAAGAATCAAGAAGTGCACTTCTAACGCAAGGCACTGTCAACTTGCACCTGTGTAAAGCTAACAGATGAGTGAAACAGGTTGCTATGGTAGTGGCTAGATTAATAGGGCAAGAGGATTTAATTTGGAAGTAATTCATAAAAGCTGTGCAAAACTGTCCATATATGGCACCTTTCATATATGTTTGTGCCCTTCGTTAGGTCCAGACTATCACATAGAGTCTTATTCCAGGGAGTTGCTAGCAATGATGTTAATACCGAATGAAAGAAGACTAATAAACCAAACTACAGTCCTCATTGCTGTAGCTGGTCTTCAGGCTATTAAGTGCTTTTAATCATCTGCGTCTTCTGTTACTGATTCTGGATATTCCTTGCCTTGACATAGCATTTGAACAAACAAGTGTTGCTGTTCTGCTGTGGCACTTGGACCCTCATCCTTAAAAGTCCTGAGCTCTTAGTTGAGTCACCCTTTTTTGTGTCATGATTTTAACAATAGCTCTTTAACCATTATCTCTGGACATAGGAAGATCAAGCTTCATTCTGATGAAGCTCCTGGCTGCCATATAAACTTCTCTCATTTCTCATTTTAAGCAATAACTGTTTGTGTCCTTGCAGTCATCAGTTAAATAGTTCCTTTTTTTGCCTGTGAACCTAGTCAGAGATCCAGTTGATCTAAAGTCTTAGAACCAGGACAAAGTCAGGTAGAATATAAGGTTGCAAGGACAGAAAAATAAATGCAGCAAGTTGGGTCACAGGAAGTGATGGTGAGAAGTCTCAATCCCACTTCTTCCCCTTGGTTCTGGACCCATCAATTCCAGCTACTTGCGACACGACACTACGTATCAGCAGTTGGTTGAGAGTAAGCACTCATCATAGAGGACAAGGCTCAACCTACCAGGGGTTGTTCCTAAGCTGTCAGCTTAGCCTTTACAAGACATTCATTGTTTTGTCACATAGGCTGCTTCTTGGTGAAAGTATATAGTAAGACAAATAGTCCCCATAGGCACACACCTATTGTTGCAACTCCTTTGTTGTAAAGCAAATCCCTTACTCTGACCTGATATTTTGTTGTATATTATGACAAAAATCCCATCAGGCGATATGTAATCCCTGAGATGAGGATACCAGTGGGGGCAGTAGGGGCAAGTAAAACAGATCCATAATTAGATGTTATCCCTACTCAGAATAAATAGCCATCCCATCCAGCATAGAAGGGCTTTGATATAATCCTATGCCTGCCATAAAATGACACTTCTCCAGTAATTGGACCATATTGAGAATTTACCATAAGTCTTTGCTAGTAACAGGGCTTTGGTAGTGGCAGTAGCTAAATTAGCCTTGGCAAGAAGGTGCACAGTTGGGTCCTATAGCTGTGCCTTCTCTGTATTTTGGACTATTGCAACAGCACAGGAGAGAATGGCTCTCATCCAAAGGATGAGCTATTCTTTGCATATAGTTACTCAGTGACCTATTTTGTAATGGGTGCATACAGTTACTCAGTGACCTATTTTGTGATGAGCATTAACAAGAAACACAAAAATCTGCGTATTCTGTGTCCACTCCCATAAGTTTTTCCCCATAACTTTTCTAGAAATTCCTTGTGAGCTGTCTTCCTAAACCTATTTGTTTCAGAAACTCAATCAACAAACCAAGGCATTTTATCCCATCCAGGATGCTATGTATATATGTACCTCGGTTAATTTCTTCCTTCATACATAATAAACTGATAAGAGTAAACAAAGTGCTTTCCTGGACTCTGTGAGTTGTTCTAGCAAATGATTGAACCTAAGATAGGAGGTTGTGGGAACCCCCACATTATAGCCAAGTCACACAGAAGTGCAAGTACCTTGGGTACTCAACACATGCAACTGGTATCTGACATGAGGGCAGTCTTTTGTTACTGAGCCTTTAAACCTGTAGAGTCTGATGCTAACTCTAAGCAGTTAGTGTCATATTTGAATAATAGCATGAGGTACCCAGTTGGTGTCCAGAGAGTTGGAGAATTGGTTGTTAATGTGGGAAGACACTAAACATTTTATATCAGAAGAGTTATGAGTAAAAACAGCTCATATTCACATTGCTTTTGAAAATAAATTGCTGCCTCCTGGCTTCTGCCCTTCTAGAATTCCATAATTCTCCTTGTTTTTTCTTTCAGTTAATCATAATTTATGGAAGGGAGGAACAACAGAGCTTCCTACAGATATTGGGGCTCCTCTTATTAATGTATTCCACATTGCATTAGTTAAGAAGTTGTCCTATACTCCTATCTAGAAAACATAAATGATGAATCCCTCTGATCTCATGTAATATAATCAGTCTGAATTTTTGGAATCTATGTGAGCCTTCTGTTTTCTTCAATATTAGGCACATCAATTTTAGTATCACCACATTACTTATTGTAGGTTATGTCTCAAGAAGCCATTGAATTTTTGTATTAGTCTGTCTGAGCTGCTGTTACAAATACCACAGACTGGGTGGCTTAAAGAATACAAATTCCCACTGGGTCCCCTCATGCCCTTCCTCAATGCACATGTGAAGAGATATGGTGTTTCTTCCTCTTATAAGGATAGGAGTTTTCTTAGATTAGGGCCCCATCATTATGAACCAATTAACCTTAATTTCCTAAGACTGTATCTCCAAATATAGTCACAATGGGGGTTAAGATATGAATTTGTGGGGAACACAATTCAGTTAGTTACAAGTCTAGAACTAGATCTAGTTGTACTTCCCAGAAAGTTGAATTACAGGTCAGGGATTAGTGCCTGTCAATAAATTCTCTTCTATCTAGCTCTTAATACATTACCAATGCCTCTGCTCAAATTGATACCTAAAATATTCACTCTTTCCTTGCTCTCCCAGTAAGTATATCTTGATAAGTAATGATAGAATATGAATAAAACAGTGTCAAATAATTGAAAGAAACTTCCATCTTGAAAGCAATAAAACAACAAAAATTTACAGAACTATGTGTATGTTTCGAGTGGCTTCAGGATGATTAATAAAGTCTACTAATGATTTTGATCAGTCATAAACAGTGGTATCAAATACAACTAAGTCCAAGAATATTTGTATGGAAAATGAAAGCAAAAACCTGAAAGATCCAACACTTGAATTTATTTTTTATTTTTATTTTATTTTATTTTATTTTTTTATGGAACGCTTCATGAATTTGCGTGTCATCCTTGTGCAGGGGCCATGCTAATCTTCTCTATATCGTTCCAATTTTAGTATATGTGCTGCCAAAGCGAGCACCACTTGAATTTATTAATCAGTTATTCTTTTAACTTAAAAAAGTAAAATGCTTGGTTATTGAAACAAATTGATTAATACAGAGCTATATAAGGACAATTAATAGTTTCTCCTCACACACCCCTTCCAATCTACATTTTTAAATAAATATATCAACAATTTCATGTATATCACATTTTGCCTTTCACATAACCCATGAAACGTGTATATATACGCATGTATATTTGTATATATTCACATTTTTACTTTTTAACAAAATGAAATAAATACACAGTAATTTGTATTTTACGTATTTTGCTAAGTTACTACTTATGGATATAGTTTATGATTTTAAAATAGGTCCATGAATATCAGTATATTCAAAGACATCTCAGCTCCCATATTTGTTGCAGCACTGTTTGCAATGGCCAAAAATTGGAAGCAACCTAAGTATCCATCACAGATGAATGAATAATGAAAATGTGGTACTTGTACACAGTGGAGTACTATTCGACCATAAAAAAAATTAGATCCTGTCATTTGCAACAATATGAATGCAACTGGAAGTCATTATGCTACATGAAATAAGGCAGGCACAGAAAGAACATTACATGTTCTCACTTATTTGTGGGATCTAAAAATGAATACAATTAAACTAATAGAGATAAAGGGTAGAAGGATGATTACCAGAGGCTGGGAAGGGTAGTGGGAGGGTGCGGTGTGGGAGGGAAGAGTGAGGTTGTATAATGGGTACAAAAATATAGAAAGAATGAGTAAGACCTAGTATACGAGAGCACAACAGGGTGATGATAGTCAATAATAATTTAATTGTACATTTAAAAGTAATCAAAAGAGTATAACTGGATTGTTTGTAACACAAAGGATGCTTGAGTGGATGAGTACTACATTTTACATGATGTGATTATTACACATTATGTGCCTATATCAAAGTATCATTCCATAAATATATACACCTACTATGTACCCTCAAAAATTAAAATTAAAAATAAAAAAACAAAATGATTCCATAATATCCCATGCTTTGATGTATCAGATAACTTTCAGATTATTTTTAAAATAATATATCTTCATTAAAGTTCTTTGTACATGTATTCTAATACACTGATGTTTTTTATTTCTGAAGAATGTATTTCTAAAAGTGGGATTGCTAGGTCAAAAGAAATGCATATTCTAAATTTCAATAGGTATGTCAAATCATTTTTTAAAAAAGGTTATTGTAATTCACATTTCTACCTTGGTAACAATAAATAAGAATTTTAATAGTAATCATAAATAAAATTAATAACTAAAATAATAAATCAAAATAAAATTATTATTTCTACACATTTCTAACAGATATATGTACAATCTATCAGTATTGATAGAAAAAAATTATTGCTAATTAAAAATTGTTATTCAAAAGTAATTAATGGTAAAAATATTTTTTGTCCAATCTTGAAATTTGTTAATGCTTTGGTTTCAAGGCTAAAGAAAGAAGAACATATCTTGTTAAAACACCTATTATTTCTATATAAAGATAATTTTAAAAGGCAACGAAACTAGCACATTATTCATCAGAGGCCACGGTTTTTATGAGTTAACGTTAGTAAAATTTTTAAACATAGTAAATAGCTATGGTCATTTTTTGGTAAGTTTTTGCATGAAAATTGTTGGGTCTGCATACTATCAAAGTGTTTAGTATAAGTATTTAAAATTATAATATATATCTGATTTATAACTATTTGTACCAGATGGTTATTTGTACCAAGTATAGATGTATAGATTATGCTTATTGAAAATTATGGTTCAGAACATGAACTATTCTGTTCATTTTATTGTATATATTTTTGTACATTTTAAGCAATTTTTCTTTATTAAAAAACATGCTACACACAGATTCATGGTAAATTCTATTTAATAGTTTCATAATAATTTAAGATAATTGGAGAAGGGCCGGGCACGGTGGCTCACGCCTGTAATCCCAGCACTTTGGGAGGCTGAGGCGGGTGGATCACGAGGTCAAGAGATCGAGACCATCCTGGTCAACATGGTGAAACCCCGTCTCTACTAAAAATACAAAAGATTAGCTGGGCATGGTGGCACGTGCCTGTAATCCCAGCTACTCAGGAGGCTGAGGCAGGAGAATTGCCTGAACCCAGGAGGCGGAGGTTGCGGTGAGCCGAGATCGCGCCATTGCACTCCAGACTGGGTAACAAGAGCAAAACTCCGTCTCAAAAAAAAAAAAAAAAAAAAATTGGAGTTAAAACTGTAACATACAAAATAAACTATTTGCAAAAACAGCAGTCAATATCCCCATGCTAATACACAGTTCACTGCCATGAGAAAACCCCTTGCTAAATGAAATCAGAATAAAAATGAAATCAGGCATTGCTGAAATGTAGTCAAAGAACTTAATGAATAAACTTTAGAAGGCATCAATACAATACAATTGACGTCCAAGGAAGACATAATCTATTCTACCTTTTTTTAGCATTTTGGAAGATAAATAAGAATATGCTGAGTGAAGGCAGAAATTCTATATGGAGTCCACCAAAAGAATATTAAAACAGCAAGAACACACAAGAGCAGTTGCAGGAGTATCCAAGGACAGGGACATATATCTCTTGTGGCCGCCTTAGATTAGCACAATCTTTTAATGCTATTATGATCATCTTCCTAGTTGGTCTTGCTCACCAAGCAATATTCTGATGATACCTGCTTCCCATAAAGCTTTATTGCTGAAGTGAGGATGTACTGATAAGAATATTCTTGACCATTAGAAGTTCTATTTCACTTTAATTAACACATTAGCAATCTATTTTATAGATTAGTCTTTTGTGAGCTTGATTAATATGAGCTTGTCACTGTGCCTGATACATTCTGGGTGTCCTGGCAAAATCAAATTTCTTTTGAAATTTGACAACTAGAACCTAGAACAAGGAGTTCTTTCTTAAGATCTTGTTTTAGGAATCTTTGCTTCTGTGGCTGGACAGCCATTCACTTAGACATTCTTTCTCTCCTTAAATGCAATACTCTGTAGACACCAATTTTCTCTCTCTCTAATATTCTTATTGGAAAATAAATGTCTCAGGAAATATGGACAATGTATGCATTTATATAAGAAAAGAGTTATTGAGCATCACTAGAACTATGGCATGCTAGGCATTGGAAGTACAGCAGAAAGAAAGAAACAACAGTTACTCTTTTGTCATTAGGTCTTGAAACATTACTAGTGTTCCAGGCTCAAGTTTTTTTTTTAAATTAAGTTTTAAACTGTCGATTCAGCTATGGATTTTTTTAATTGATTAAATGAAGCATCACATGTAAAGAATCTATCATGGTCCCTAGCAGATACTGAGTGTTCAATGCTGGTTAGTTTCTTTTCTTATTCACATTTCTTCTCCTTAATTTGCAAAATATTCAGTTTTGGTACTTGCAAATTTACTTTTGGAAATTCAGTCATTTTTCTCTATAAAAGGCCACAAAATCAATATATTGCATGTTTATTGGGTGATGTTTTAAGATAAAATATTACAATATTCTATACTGATATAAAATATGCTACTATGTTTATTTTGGTTAATATATTAACAATTTATGAAGTATTTAGGTGTTTAACACAATCTTATCTAACTTATCTAAATAAATGATTATCAATTTTCTTCATTTATTTGTGAAACTGTTTAAAGGCTGGTAATATTTATTAAAATGTTAATTTTTATATCCAAACATATATTTAACTTTCCAGTTATTTCGAATAAGTCAAGGATTTCAAGAAGTCAATAATATTATCATTATAGCATTGGAAATTTATTCTGGTATTAGTACCACTTTATACCTTGGTAATTTACTAGAAACCTATAAAAGAAACCACAAAATTTAAGACCATTTAGTAAATAACCTTCATAAAAAGAAAGCTTCATAAGTTAATTCAGTTGATAGTTGATAAGATAACAGAAAATAATAACAAAAAATCAAGAGTTTGTATAGGACTTTACATATTGCTTATACATAAATGTAAATTTGTAGGACAAAATAAATTTTCTTGCTCTCACTATGTATCTATCTAGTTATTAACACCTCAACTGAGATAAAATTGCCATACAATAAATTGTATATAAAATTTGCTTGATAAGTGGCATATTGTATACACCTATGAGACCATCACCACAATCAACATAATAAACAGACCTATTTCCAAAGTTTCCTGGTCCTCCTCTGCAATCTTTCCTCATGCTTCTCCTTGCAGCCACCTTCATGGCAACAGCTGATTTGCCCTGTCACTCTACATTAGTTTGCATATAATTAAATATACATAGAAGTAAATATAAATGGAATGATATATGCTATTTTTCTTAACTTCTTTCACTTGGCATAATTATTTTGAAATTTATCTACATTGTTGGGCATCTTAATAGTTCATTACTTTTTATTGCTAAGTGATTCCATTTCATACCTCTATTCACATGCTCATTAATATTTGGGTTGTCTTAGTTTTCAGCTATTACAAATGAAGCTACTAAGAATATTTAGATCCAAGTCTTTGTGGGACCATATGTTTTTATTTTTATTGAGCAATACCTAGTAGTGGAATAGCTGTGTCATACGTGAACTATATGGTTAACATTTTAAGAAACTGCCAAACTTTTGTGCCAAGTGTATATACCATTTTAATTTATCATCTGCAGTCCATATGAATTCCAGTTCCTGTACATCCCCACCAATGTGGGGTTGCCTTTTTTGATTTAGACTCTCTGGATTTAATTTTCATTTCTTTAATGGTCAACAGTGTTGAACATATTTTTATGTTCTTTTTTTTTATCCATAGAGCTTTGATGAAGTGTCTGTTTAAATCCTTTGACCTTTTTGAAAGTAGGTGGAATATTGTTCATCTCATTATTGAAGTCGTTCGTATATTCTAGATACAAATACTATGTCAGATATATGATTATTAAATATATTTTCAAGGTTCTGGTTTTTTAAATAGCATTATCAAGGTATAATTGATAAACAATAAACTGTACATCATTATAGTGTACAATTCTACAAATTCAGAGCCATATCTTTTCATTCTTTTAAGTGTCTTTCAAAGAACAGAAGTTCTTAATTTTGAAAAAGCCCAATTCATTAATGTTTTTTCTTTTAAGAAATATGTTATTCATGTTGTAGCTAAAAAGTCTTCAACAAACCAAAGGGTACTGAATATTTCTCCTGTGTTTCCTTTGAGTAGTCTTACAGTTCTGGGTTTTATATTTAGTGTAAATTTTGAGTTAATATTTTTTATATGGTGTAAGTTGATTATGTATCAGTTGTTCATACATATGTGGGTCTATTTCTGGACTCTATTCTGTTAATCTTATTGTATATCTTTGTACTCATGCTCCAATTCTTGATTAATCATCAAAATGAGGTAGTACATCAATTATAGGCTAGATAAAGAAATTGTGGTACATATACACCATGAAATACTATGCAGTCATAAACAGAATGAGATCATGTCCTTTGCAGGGATATGGATGGAGCTGGAGGCCATCATCCTTAGCAAACTAACACAGGAACAGAAAACTATATGCTGTATGTTCTCACTTGTAAGTGGGAACTAAATGTTGAGAACACATAGACACATGGAGGGGACCAACACATACTGGGGCCTATGGGAGGGTGGGGGAGGGAGAGGAGCAGGAAAAATAACCAATGGCTACTAACCTTAATACCTGGGTAATGAAATAATCTGTACAATAAATCCCCATGGCGCATATTTACCTATGTAACAATTCTGCACATCCTACACATGTACCCTAGACTTCAAATAAGTTAAAAATAATCAAAATAAGATAGTGTAAGTTCTTTAACTTTGTTATTCAATGCTATTTAGCAAGTACAGGTTTTTTGTATATCCATGTACATTTGACAGAATGATTGTATTAAAGAAGTTTGCTGAGAGTTTAATAGGAATCATGTTGAATCTGTAATTCAATCTGAGGAAAACTGACAAACATGCCATACCTTGAATGCTATTGTTAATGCCATTATATTTAAATTTCAATATCTAATTCTAATCATGATTAGTATATGGAAATACAGTTAATTTTTATGTCATCTTGTGTATTAATATTTTGCTGAACTCATTAATTCTAGGAGGTGTTTTGCAAATTATATAGGTTTTAAATTGATTATGTATCTGTAAGTAAGGCAGTTTTATTTTTCCTTTCTAATCTGAGCGAATTCTATTATTTTCCATTACTTTTTTTCTTTATTGTGTGACTAGCAATCACAGTTTAATGTTGAATAAAAGTGCTGACAGCAGACACCCTTGATTTTATCCTGATGTTAGGGAGAATGTCTTTAGTTTTTCCATCATTAAATAGAACGTTTAATACAGAATTTTCAAGATGCTCTTCGTGAAGTTGAGAACATTGCTTTCTATCTTAGTTTGCTGACACTGTTTATCAAAAATGGATATTGAAATTTGTTGAGACTTGCTGAGTCTTCCAGCCTTCATCTTTCTCTTGTGCTAGATGCTCCTGGTCCTCAAACATCAGACTCCAAGGTCTTCAGCTTCTGGACTTTTGGACTTAAACACCAGTGGTTTGCCAGGGGCTCTTGGGCCTTTGGCCACAGACTAAAGGCTGCTCTGTTGGCTTCCTGCTTTTGAGGTTTTGGGACTCAGAATGATCCACCACTGGTTTCCTTGCTCCTCAACTTGCAGATGGCCTATGGTAGGATTTTACCTTGTGATGATCAAACTACATTTTCTAGACTTCCTTGCTTACTGACTTCTAGCAGTTCAGAAAATAGAGGCACTGCTACCAGAAGATTAGAAGACTGGAGCCCAGAGAGAGGAATCATCGTGGCGGACACGAGGCAGGACTAGACTGCTGTAGCTCCAACTCAGAAGGACAGAGCTGTGTGCGGAGTTTGCATCATTAATTTTAGCTTGAGAATGACTGCAAGAACAAATCCTGAGAGGACCCACAGACCCAATGAAGTAAGTAGACTGCTTTTGCAGGACCCAGGAAACACTGTGAGTGTCCAAACGATGGAAGTGGGAAAGGGAGATCTTCTACTCCTGAACATACACCCTCCTGGGGAAACTGAAGGTCTAGTTTGCAGGAGAAGATTCTGACCTTACCGGAGCTGAGTCAGTTTAGAGAACCAAGCAAAATACAGGGGCAGAGGAAGCAGTGGGAAAGGCCCTGGGAGCTTGCTGGGTCCCCAAGCAGGCCGTTCCTGCCTGGCACCACAGGGACCCTTTGAGAAGGCGGCCAGATGTGTTGTGTTTGATGTGTTTCCAGGGCTTGTTTCAACGTTTAGAACTGAAAGGAGCTCTAAATCTTGAAACAAACCCTGGAAACACATCAAAACAGAACCTCTTTGAAGCATAAATTACATAGGACCTATAAAACCAAAATATAATTTAAAAAGCAAAAAGAAATAACAAACAAAAAAAAACAAGGTACGCAGGCAACAAAGAGCGTGATGAAAGCAATGATACCTCACATTTCAATACTAACATTGAATGTAAATAGTGTAAATGCTACACTCAAAAGATATAGAACTGCAGAATGCATAAGAACTCCTCAACCATCTTCTTCAGGAGACTCCCCTAACACATAAGGACTCACATAACTTAAAGTGGTGGAAAAAGACATTTCATGCAAATGGACACCAAAAGCGAGGAAGGGTAGTGACTCTTACGTCAGACAAAACAACTGTAAAGCAACAGCTGTTAAAGGAGACAGGGATATTATACAACAGTAACAGGCCTCGTCCAACAGAGAAATATCACAATTCTAAACATATATGCAGCTAATACTGGAGCTCCCAAATACTGAATGCTCACTCTCACTGACATAGTACTGGAAGTTTTAGACAGAGCATTCAGACAAGTGAAAGAAATAAAGGGCATCCATATTAGTAAACAGGAAGTCAAACTGTCACTGTTTGCTGACAATATGATTGTTTACCTAGAAAACCCTAAAGACTCCTCCAGAAAGCTCCTAGAACTGATAAAAGAATTCAGCAAAGTTACAGATACAAGTTTAACACACACAAATCAGTAGCTCTTTTATACACCAATGGCAACCAAGCAAAGAATCCAATCAAAACTCAACCCATTTTATAATTAGCTGCAAAAAAAGTAAAATACGTACTAATATACCTAACCAAGGAAGTGAAAGACCTGTACAAGGAAAACTGCAAAACAGTGCTGAAAGAAATCACTGGTGACACAAACAAATAGAAACACATCCCATGCTCATGAATGGGCAGAATCAATATTGTGAAAATGACCATACTGCCAAAAGTGATCTTCACAGAATTAGAAAAATCAATTCTAAAATTCATATGGAACAAAAAAAAAACAAAAAAAAAACAACAAAAAAAAACAGATCTGGAGGCATCACACTACCTGATTTCAATCTATACTAGAGGACTGTAGTCACAAAACAGCTTGGTACTCGTATAAAAATAGACACATAAACAATGGAATGGAATAGAGAACCCAGAAATAAACCAAAATATTTACAGACAACTGATCTTTGACAAAGCAAACAAAAACATAAAGTGGGAGAAAGGACACCCTTTTCAACAAGCGGTGCTGGGATCATTGGCTAGCCACATGTAGGAGAATGAAACTGAATCCCCCTTTCCTACTTTATACAAAAATCAACTCAAGATGGATTAAGGACTTAAACCTAAGACCTGAAACTATACAAATTTTAGAACATAACATTGGAAAAACCCTTGTAGGCATTGGTTATGCAAGGATTTCCTGACCAAGAACCAAATAAAGATAAATAGCTGGTACTTAATTAAACTAAATAGATTTTGCATGGCAAAAGGAATAGTCAGCAAACTAAACACAGAAGGGAAGAAAGTCAGCACAGAGTGGGAAAATCTTCACAATCTATATATCTGACAAAGGATTAATACCCAGAATCTACAATGAACTCAAACAAATCATTAAGAAAAACAATCTTATCAAAAAGTGGGTTAAGGACATAAATAGACAATTATCAAAAGAAGATATACACGTGGCCAACAAACATATTAAAAAATGCTCAACATCACTAATGATCAGGGAAATGTGAACCAAAACCACAAGGTGATATAACACCTTACTCCTGCAAGAATTGCCATAATCATAAAATCAATAAAACAGTAGATGTTGGTGTAGATGCGGTGTACAGGGAGCACTTCTACATTGCTCGTCTGAATGTAAACTAGTACAATCACTATGGAAAACAGTGTGGTGAATCCTTAAAGAACTATAAATAGAACTACCATTTGATCCAGCAATCCCAGTACTGGGTATCAAGGAAAATAAGTCATTATATGAAAAAAATACTTGCACATGAATGTTTAGCAGTGCAATTCACAATTGCACAATTGTGGAACCAACCCAAATGCCCATCAATCAACAAGTGGATAAAGAAACTGTGGTACATAGATACACCATGAAATACTACTCAGCCATAAAAATGAATAAATTATTAGCATTTGCAGTGACCTGGTTGAGATTGGAGACCATTATTCTAAATGAATCAACTCAGGAATGGAAAGTCAAGCATTGTATGTTCTCACTAATACATGGGAGCTAAACTATGAGGATGCAGTGGCATAGGAATGATACAATTGACTTTGGGGACTTGGGGAGAAGAATGGGAGGGAGGTGAGAAAAGACTACAAATAGGATGAAGTGTATAGTGCTCAACTGATGGGTACACCAAAATCTAACAAATCACCACTAAAGAACTTACTCATGTAACTGAATACCACCTGTACACCAGTAACCTATGGAAAAATAAATAAATTTTGTCAAATGCTTTTTCTGCCTTTATTGAAATAATGATTTTTTATTGTGTTTAATATGTTAATACAGTGTTACATTGATTTGAGTTTTCAAATGTTAAATCAGTCTTGGATTTTGTTTTTTATCATTTGTAGAATCTTTAGTTATCTTCTCTCATTTCTGATCTTGGTAACTTGCTTTCCTCTTTTTTTTTTGGGCAGTTAAGCTAGAGGCTATCATTTTGATTGATTTTCTTTGAACTATAGCTTTTAACTTTATTGATATATTATATTGTTTGTCCTCTTTCTAGATAATTGATATTTGCCCCTTTTTCTCTTCTTTGGGGTTTGATTTGTTCTTGCTTTTCTATTTCCCTAATATGGAAGCAAATTTTTTTGAGTTGAATCCTTTCTTCTGTTTATTGTAAAACATGCTAGTAGTACTAATAGTTTCCCTATAAATACCACTTTGGCTTCATCACATCAAATTTTCTATGTTGTGTTTCATTCTGTTCAATAGAGTTGCTAGCTTTAAAAAGTTCTTCATTGACATATAAGTTTTAGGTTGGTGAAAGTAAAAATGTAATTGCGGTTTTTGCTATTGAAAGTAATGACAAAAAAACACAATTACTTTTGCACTAACCAAATACCTTGTTTCTTTCTTTTTTTAAATTAATTAATTAATTTATTTATTTTTATTGCATTTTAGGTTTTGGGGTACATGTGAAAAACATGCAAGATTGTTGCATAGGTGCATATGTGGCAGTGTGATTTGCTGTCTTCCAACCCTTCACCTATATGTGACATTTCTCCCCATGCTATCTATCCCCAACTCCCCACCCCCCACTGTCCCCTCCCACTCCCCCAAACAGATGCCAGTGTATAGTGCTCCCCTCCCTGTGTCCATGTGTTCCCATTGTTCAACACCCACCTATGAGTGAGAACATGTGATGTTTGATTTTGTGTTCTTGTGTCAGTTTGCTGAGAATGATGGTTTCCAGGTTCGTCCATGTCCCTACAAAGGACACTAACTCATTGTTTTTGATGGCTGCATAATATTCCATGGTGTATATGTGCCATATTTTCCCTGTTCAGTCTATCATCGATGGGCATTTGGGTTGGTTCCAGGTCTTTGCTATTGTGAACAGTGCTGCAGTGAACATTCGTGTGCATGTGTCCTTATAGTAGAACGATTTATAATCCTTTGGATATACACCCAGTAATGGGATTGCTGGGTCAAATGGAATTTCTATTTCTAGGTCCTTGAGGAATCGCCACACTGTCTTCCACAATGGTTGAACTAATTTACACTCCCAAGAACAGTGTAAAAGTGTTCCTATTTCTCCACATCCTCTCCAGCATCTGTCTCCAGATTCTTTAATGATCACCGTTCTAACTGGTGTGAGATGGTATCTCAATGTAGTTTTGATTTGCATTTCTCTAATGACCAGTGATGATGAGCATTTTTTCATATGCTTCTTGGCCTCATATATGTCTTCTTTTGTAAAGTATCTGTTCATATCCTTCGCCCATTTTTGAATGGGCTTGTTTTTTCTTGTAAATCTGTTTTAGTTCGTTATAAATTCTGGATATCAGCCCTTTGTCAGATGGGTAGGCTGCAAAAATTTTTTCCCATTCTGTTGGTTGCCGATTCAGTCTGTTGACTGTTTCTTTTGCCGTGCAGAAGCTGTGGAGTTTGATTAAGTCCCATTTGTCTATTTTGGCTTTTGTTGCCAATGCTTTTGGTGTTTTGGTCATGAAGTCCTTGCCTACGCCTATGTCCTGAATGGTTTTGCCTAGATTTTCTTGTAGGGTTTTTATGGTGTTAGGTCTTATGTTTAAGTCTTTAATCCATCTGGAGTTAATTTTAGTGTAAGGTGTCAGGAAGTGGTCCAGTTTCTGCTTTCTGCATATGGCTAGCCAGTTTTCCCAACACCACTTATTAAACAGGGAATCCTTTCCCCATTGCTTGTTTTTATCAGATTTGTCAAAGATCAGATGGTTGTAGATATGTTGTGTTGCCTCCAAGGCCTCTGTTCTGTTCCATTGGTCTATATCTCTGTTTTGGTACCAGTACCATGCTGTTTTGATTACTGTAGCCTTGTAGTATAGTTTGATGTCTGGTAGTGTGATGCCTCCCGCTTTGTACTTTTTGCTTAGAATTGACTTGGCTATACGGGCTCTCTTTTGGTTCCATATGAAGTTTAAGATGGTTTTTTCCAGTTCTGTGAAGAAGGTCATTGGTAGCTTGATGGGGATAGCGTTGAATCTGTAAATTACTTTGGACAGTATGGCCATTTTCACAATATTGATTCTTCCTAACCATGAACATGGCATGTTTCTCCATCTGTTTGTGTCCTCTCTTATTTCATTGAGCAGTGGTTTGTAGTTCTCCTTGAAGAGATCCTTTATGTTCCTTATTAGTTGTATTCCTAGGTATTTTATTCTCTTTGTAGCAATTGTGAATGACAGTTCGCTCTTGATTTGACTTTCTTTAAGTCTGTTATTGGTATATAGGAATGCTTGTGATTTTTGCACATTGATTTTGTATCCTGAGACTTTGCTGAAGTTGCTTATCAGTTTCAGGAGATTTTGGGCTGAGATGATGGGGTCTTCTAAATATATAATCATGTCGTCTGCAAATAGAGACAATTTGACTTCCTCCTTTCCTAATTGAATACTCTTTATTTCTTTTTCTTGCCTGATTGCTCTGGCTAGAACTTCCAGTACTATATTGAATAGGAGTGGTGAGAGAGGGCATCCTTGTCTAGTGCCAGATTTCCAAAGGAATGCTTTCAGTTTTTGCCCATTCAGTATGATATTGGCTGTTGGTTTGTCGTAAATAGCTTTTATTATTTTGAGATACGTTCTGTTGATACGTAGTTTATTGAGGGTTTTTAGCATAAAGGGCTGTTGAATTTTGTCAAAGGCCTTCTCTGCATCAATTGAGATAATCATGTGGTTTTTTTCTTTGGTTCTGTTTATGTGGTGAATTACATTTATAGACTTGCATATGTTGAACCAGCCTTGCATCCCTGGGATGAATCCTACTTGATCATGGTGGATAAGCTTTTTGATGTGCTGTTGTAATTGGCTTGCCAGTATTTTATTGAAGATTTTTGCATCTATGTTCATCATGGATATTGGCCTGTAGTTTTCTTTTCTTGTTGAGTCTCTGCCGGGTTTTGGTATCAGGATGATGTTGGTCTCATAAAATGATTTGGGAAGGATTCCCTCTTTTTGGATTATTTGGAATAGTTTCAGAAGGAATGGTACCAGTTCCTCTTTGTATGTCTGGTAGAATTTGGCTGTGAACCCATCTGGACCTGGGCTTTTTTTGGATGGTAGGCTCTTAATTGCTGCTTTGACTTCAGACCTTGTTATTGGTCTAATCAGGGTTTTGACTTCTTCCTGGTTTAGGCTTGGGAGGAGGCAACTGTCCAGGAATTTATCCATTTCTTCCAGGTTTTCTATTTTATGTGCATAGAGTTGTTTGTAATAATCTCTGATGATGGTTTGAATTTCTGTGGAATCTGTGGTGATATCCCCTTTATCATTTTTTATTGCATCTATTTAGTTATTCTCTCTTTTCTTTTTTATTAATCTGGCTAGTGGTCTGTCTATTGTGTTGATCTTTTCAAAAAACCAGCTCTTGGATTTATTGATTTTTTGAAGGGTTTTTCGTGTCTCTATTTCCTTCAATTCTGCTTTGATCTTAGTCATTTCTTGTCTTCTGCTAGGTTTTGAGTTTTTTTGATCTTGCTCCTCTAGCTCTTTCAATTTTGATGATAGGGTGTCAATTTTAGATCTCTCCTTTCTTCTCATGTGGGCACTTATTGCTATATATTTTCCTCTAGAGACGGCTTTAAATGTGTCCCAGAGATTCTGGTATGTGGTGTCTTCGTTCTCATTGGTTTTGAAGAACATCTTTATTTCTGCCTTCATTTCATTGTTTATCCAGTCAACATTCAAGAGAAAGTTGTTCAGTTTCCATGAAGCTGTGCAGTTCTGGGTTGGTTTCTGAATTCTGAGTTCTAACTTGATTGCACTGTGGTCTGAGAGACTGTTTGTTATGGTTTCCGTTCTTTTGCATTTGCTGAGGAGTGATTTATTTCCAATTATGTGGTCAATTTTAGAGTAGGTATGATGTGGTGCTGAGAAGAATGTATATTCTGTGGATTTGGGGTGGAGAGTTCTGTAAATGTCTATTAGGTTTGCTTGTTCCATGTCTGAGTTCAAGTCCTGGATATCCTTGTTAATTTTCTGTCTCGTTGATCTGTCTAATAATGACAATGGTGTGTTGAAGTCTCCCACTATTATTGTGTGGGAGTCTAAGTCTCTTTGTAAGTCTTTAAGAACTTGCCTTATGTATCTGGGTGCTCCTGTATTAGGTGCATATATATTTAGGATGGTTAGCTCTTCTTGTTGCATTGATCCTTTTACCATTATGTAATGTCCTTCTTTGTCTCTTTTGATCTTTGTTCCTTTAAAGTCTATTTTATCAGAGATGAGAATTGCAACTCCTGCTTTTTTTTGCTCTCCGTTTCCTTGGTAAATCTTCCTCCATCCCTTTATTTTGAGCCTTTGTGTATCCTTGCATGCGAAATGGGTTTCCTGGATACATCACACTGATGGGTTTTGGCTTTTTATCCAATTTGCCAGTCTGTGTCTTTTGATTGGGGCATTTAGTCCATTTACGTTTAGGGTTAATATTGTTATATGTGAATTTGATCCTGCCATTTTGATGCTAGCCAGCTGTTTTGCCCATTGGTTGATGCAGATTCTTCATTGTGTTGATGCTCTTTAACATTTGGTATGTTTTTGGAGTGGCTGGTACTGGTTATTCTTTTCTATGTGTAGTGCCTCTTTCAGGAGCTCTTGTAAAGCAGGTCTGGTGGTGGTGAAATCTCTGAGTACTTGCTTGTTCACAAAGGATTTTATTTTTCCTTCACTTATGAAGCTTAGTTTGGCTGGATATGAAATTCTGGGTTGAAAGTTCTTTTCTTTAAGGATGTTGAATATCGGCCCCCACTCTCTTCTGGCTTGTAGGGTTTCTGCTGAGAGATCTGCTGTGAGTCTGATGGGCTTCCCTTTGTGGGTTACCCGACCTTTCTCTCTGGCTGCCCTTAGCATTTTCTCCTTCATTTCAACCCTGGTGAAGCTGACGATTATGTGCCTTGGAGTTGCTCTTCTAGAGGAATATCTTTGTGGTGTTCTCTGTATTTTCTGGACTTGAATATTGGCCTGCCTTGCTAGGTTTGGGAAGTTTTCCTGGATAATATCCTGAAGAGTATTTTCCAGCTTGGATTCATTCTCTTCGTCACATTCAGGTACACCTATCAAACGTAGATTAGGTCTTTTCAAATAGTCCCATATTTCTTGTTGACTTTGTTCATTCCTTTTTACCCTGTTTTCTCTAATCTTGCCTTCTCGTTTTATTTCATTGAGTTGATATTCGACCTCTGATATCCTTTCTTCTGCTTGGTCAATTCGGCTGTTGAAACTTGTGCATGCTTCACGAAGTTCTCGTATTGTGTTTTTCAGCTCCATCAATTCACTTATATTCCTCTCTAAGTTGTCCATTCTCATTAGCATTTCATCAAATCTTTTTTCAGGTTCTTAGTTTCTTTGCATTGGGTTAGAACATGTTCTTTTAGCTCACGGAAGTATCTTATTACCCACTTTCTGAAGTCTGATTCTGTCATTTCCTCACACTCATTCTCCATCCAGTCTTGTTCCCTTGCTGGTGAGGAGTTGTGATCCCTTGTAGGAGGAGAGGTGTTCTGGTTTCGGGTGTTTTCATCCTTTTTGCACTGGTTTCTTCCCATCTTTGTGGGTTTATCCACCTGTCATCTTTGTAGTTGTTGACTTTCTGATTGGGTCTCTGAGTGGACGTTCTGTTTGTTGTTGATGAAGTTATTTCTGTTTCTTAGTTTTCCTTTTAACTGTCTGGCTTCTCTGCTGTAGGACTACTGAGGTCCACTCCAGGCCCTGCTTGCCTGGGGATCACTTGCAGCAGCTGCCGAACAGTGAAGGTTGCTACCAGTTTCTTCTTCTGCTTTGTCCCAGAAGGATACCTGCCAAATGTCAGTCTGAGCTCTCCTTTATGAGGTGACTCTTTGGATATACGGGGGTCGGTAGCTGCTTTAGGAAACAGTCCTTTATATTAGCTCAGGTCCTGAGCTGTGAGCCCCATTGTTCATTCAGAGCTGCTGGGCTGGTAAATTTAAGTCTGCAGCAGCAGAACTCATAAACCCCCTTTTTTTTTCCCCAGGTGTTCTGTCCCAGCGAGTTAGGGCTTTATGAGTTTCTGCTGTGCTGCTGCCTTTTTTTTTTCTTCTTCAGGGCTACCCTGCCCACAAGGAGGTAGCCTAGTCACTCTCAGCCTGCAGAGGCTTCGCTGAGCTGCTGTGGGCTCTGCCCAGCTGCCATGTGAACTTCCCTGCAGTCCTGTTTATATGGCTGTAGTTAGAGCTGCTTCCGCAATGTTGGCCCGCCTCTGTAATCACGGACTTTCTCTGTAATGGCAGATTTCCTTGGCAACGGTGGGTTGCTGCAGCAATGGCAGGCTGCCACAGTAATGGCGGACGCCCCTCCCCCACAGAGCCAGACCGTCCCGGGTTCAGCTGTGCTTGCTGTGAAACTCTCAACCCAGAGCATTTCCAATTGCTGTTTTTTTGTTTTTGTTTTTGTTTTTGTGGGGGTGGGACCAGCCGGGCGTGATCTCCTGGCTCCCTGCCTCAGAGTCTTTTATTTTTTCATTGAACGGTTGGCCCTCTCCCAGGTGTCCTGGTTGCCTGTTGAATAGGTGCTGGGATCTGTGTGATTTCCCGTGCGGCGACCCACTGCGCTGCTGAAACCGCGGCTGTGAGATTCGTGGCGCTTTTTTTGCCCGGGAATCTCCTGGCCTGGCTCCCTGTTTCAGCTCGCCTTGCTGGCTAAGTGGGAACACAGTCCCATTTACTCTGCACCGGGAGCCACTGTGCTGGGGCGCAGGCAAAATGGCCGTGCTGGTGACCCGTGGGGCTCCTGCGCCTGCGAATCTCCTTGTCTGTGGGCAATAAAAATCCATCTGGTAATGCGGCATCCACTCACCCTCTGCATTTTCACTTGGAGCTGCAATCCTGAGCTGGATCTAACCGGCCATCTTGGAACTCCTCCTTTTCTTCTACCTTGTTTCTAAATATTTGAAATTTTCCTAATGTCTTTTTCTTGTTGATTTTTTTAACCAACTTTTGCACTAACCAAATACCTTGTTTCTAAATATTTGAAATTTTCCAATGTCTTTCTCTTGTTGATTTTTTTAAACTAAGTTCCACCGTGGTATGAGAAAATAATTTGCGTGAATTCAATCCTGTTAAATGTATTAGGCCCTGTTTTATAGCCCAGAATGTGATTGCTCTTAGTAAAAGTTTCATGTACGTTTGAAAACAAGACATATTCTTCCACTGTTGTGTGAAATGTTTTATAAATGTTCATTAGGTCATTCTGTTTTGGTGTGTAAATTTTCTATATTCTTACTGAGATTTTCTCTTTCTGTTCTATTATTCAGTGAGAGATTGTTGAAATATCCTACTAAGTTTATGGATTTCTGTATTCTTGCTGTTTTTTTTTTTTTGGTTTTTTTTTTTTTTTTTTTTTTTGAGTCGGAGTTTCGCTCTTGTTACCCAGGCTGGAGTACAATGGCGCGATCTCGGCTCACCGCAACCTCCGCCTCCTGGGTTCAGGTAATTCTCCTGCCTCAGCTTCCTGAGTAGCTCAGATTACAGGCACATGCCACCATGCCCAACTAATTTTTTGTATTTTTGGTAGACATGGGGTTTCACCATGTTGACCAGGATGCTCTCGATCTCTTGACTTCATGATCCACCCACCTCAGCCTCCCAAAGTGCTGGGATTGCAGGCGTGAGCATCTGGCTCTTTTGTTAATTTTACTTTTCTATGTTTTGAAGCTCTCTTACTGGATGTGAAATGAAAATTGTTATATCTTCTTGAAAAATAGATTGCCTTATTATTATTTAATGATGCTCTTTAACCCTTCTAATATTTGTTGCCCTAAAAGCAGATTGTCTGATATTAGTATAGTCATCATATACCAATATGTGGTTCAGCTTTCTTTTGATTTACATTAGCCTGACATATCTTTTTAAAATTTATCCTTTTACTTTTGAGCTACTTTTGTCTAGCATATGGTTCTTTTTTTTTTTTTTTTTGAGACGGAGTTTTGCTCTTGTTACCCAGTCTGGAGTGCGATGGCGTGATCTCGGCTCACCCCAACCTCCGCCTCCTGGGTTCAGGCAATTCTCCTGCCTCAGCGTCCTGAGTAGCTGGGATTACAGGCACGCGCCACCATGCCCAGCTAATTTTTTGTGTTTTTAGTAGAGACGGGGTTTCACCATGTTGACCAGGATGGTCTCGATCTCTTGACCTTGTGATCCACCCGCCTCGGCCTCCCAAAGTGCTGGGATTACAGGCGTGAGCCACCGCGCCCGACCCGCATATGGTTCTATAAAATCTATAATCCTTTCTTCAGAGTACTTAGATCATTTAAAATTAATTATTGATTAGGTGTTTATAGCTATATTTGCTTTATAGTTTTATTTGTTTCTCCTGATTTTTTAAATTTCCTCTTTTTCTGATTTCATTAATGGAAAATTTTAAAGAGTTTATCTTCTTTGTTGGCTTTTAGTGATTACTTTTTTTTTGTTTGTTTGCATCCAAATTTATAGTGTGCATCTATAACTTATCCAAGTATTTGCTCAAGATATAAAATCTTGCAACTGTAGACTTTTATTTCTCCTTTGTCTGTATTTGTAGTATTTAGTTGTAATTTTACTTACACATTTGTTATAAACTGCATAATGCATTGCTATTATTTTTATATGTGTCACTTATATTTTAAAAGAATATTAAAAATAAAAAACAACTTTAACATTTACCCATATTTTTATCATTTCTTTTCTTCATTTCTTTACTCAGATGTAGATCCTTCTGCTTTTAAAAGGCTTCCTTTAATATTTCTTGCAATAAAGGTCTGTAAGGTTTTATATGAGAAGTCTGCTGTTCTTCGCGTTCTTGTTCTTCTACATGTGAGGATTCTCCTTTCTCTGGATGCTTTAAAGATTTTCTCTTCATTATTAATTTTATGTAATTTTATCATGATGTGCCTTGTTGTGGTTTTCTTCCTGTTTCTTGTGCTTGGGTTTGTTTAGCTTCTTGAATTTGTGGTTTATAGTATTCATCAAATTAGGGAAAAAAATTGGTACTATTTCTTTAAATATTTTTCTCCTTCCTTCTCTCAAATATACATACCCACAGTTCATTGATGCTCTATTCATCATTTATTCAGTCTTTTTCTCTCTCTATTTCTTTGGCTATTTTCTATTGCTGTGTATTTAAATAATATTTTTTTTCTACTGTGTCCATGGTGCTGTTAGTAAAAGCCTGCATATTTTAAATAGAATTGTATTTTTTAATCTCAAAAATTTCATTTGGGCCTTTTTATGTTGCATATATATATAGCCTTAATATTTTTAGTCTTTCATATCATTTATAAGCATATGAAACATCATTATAATAACTCTTCTAATGTTCTTGACTAAAAATTATAACATCTATGTCATTTTAACATTGGTTTCTCTTCGTTTATGTTTTCCCATTGTTATTAAGAAAACACTTTCTTGCTCTTTTTATGTGCTCGGTCACTTTTAGTTGGATGTCAGCCCTTGTAAATTTCATAGTGTTATTTGCTAGATATCTTTGAATTTCTGTAAATATTCTTGAGTTGTATTCTGAGATATAGTTATATTTGCTTGGAAATAGTTTAATCACATGTAGTCTTTAAAGCTTTCCCAGAAGGGTTTAAAATAGTCTTTAAGATAGGGCTAATTTTCCCCCAGTAGTGAGGCAGTATTTTTCAGAGGACTGTACCTGATGCACCTAGATTTGTGTGGTTTTCTATTATACTTACAAGAACATAAACTATTTCCTGCCTTGTGTAAGCCTGAAGAACAGCTTTCACCTGGTTATTTTCCCAGGCTTAGGTCGTTTCCTCACATGCCCTTGCTAGTTAATCAGTACCCAGTCAAGAAGTCGAACTCCTTCCTCTCAGCTGCATTTCTCCAGCTTTCTTCCTTCTCTCTTCTTTGGTATTCTGTTCTAGGAACTCTAGCTGTCTGGAACTGCCTGGACTACCAGCTTCATCTTCACAAATTATAGAGACTGCTGGACTCCACTTGAGTTCTGATACCTTCATGCTAGCTGTAAATTCTTTCCAGGCAGTGAGCTGGTGTTAAAGAAAGGATTATTTGTGACACTTGTTAAAGAATGGTAAGGCCGAATTTATTACAGGAGTTATTGCAGTAGGAATAGGGAGCACCAAAATGTGGTTTTGCAGGAGACAGCAATGGTTCTTGTCAACCAAAATAACAAACAGAGAGAGGCTTTCTAAAAGAAAACATGTGTATTTGGGAGTAAGGCATTGCAATGGGAATACATGTGCCAAAGTAAGCTATGCACATATTCAGGGTGGTAAAGAAAGACAAAGGTAAAGAAAAACTTGAGAAGGATTATATAATTGTTTTGAATTAATTATACTTGGCAACAACGATCAAGAGCATGGATGGTGCCAGTCCAAGGTTGGACAGCCAGCTGTGGGGCATATATTCTTGCAGAAGTATTTTGTGTGTAAGGTTGTGATCTGCTAGGTTGTGGTTCCTGTAGTTATTTTTGGTTGTTGTTATCAGGCATATAAGTGTGAGAACCCTCTCTTCATGGCTTTCTTCGCTCTATTTGTAAGAGTTGTCTTAATATTAGTGACTCTATTGTGATTCTGACAACTTTCATATTCTCAATTCTAAATATAACAGAGTGAATTGATAGGTAAGGAGCAGAGTGGGATTCAGTGTATAGAAAATACTAAGATGGTACACCAGGGGTAAGGGGGGATTCTGGCTGCATACACCTGACATAATTCTTGCTGAAGGCAGGGTAGGGTGATCAGACATTTCCTGAGGGCTGGTAGGTGATGAAGAACTTGATCAGCTATGTATTGAAAACGGAGGATTCTGGCTAACCTGTCTTAGCAAGATTCTTGCTAAAATTGAACAATGCGCATTCATGGAAGCCCAAAGTCAGGGTCCAGTTGAGAAGGCATTTTAGAGGAACCGATTAAAGTTTGATCAAGCAGAGAATCTTTGTCACTGGGAAACCATAGGGCTCTTAGTTTTTCTCTCTAAGACAATATTGCCCTGCACTGCTAGATGTCCAAAACAGAAAACCATTGTTTTGTATTTTTCATCCTGTTTTTCAGGTATTTCAGGGTAAGAGTAAAGTCTTGTTTGTTATTCCATCTTGGATGGGAGAGTATGTTCTTTATTTATTGTATGTTCATCATAAATAAGAAAGAAACAGTATTATAGCTTAACATTGAACAAATTCTTAAAATTGAAAAATACATTATATTCTAGTTTTTAAAAACTAATGCTAATGAGAAGTGTTCTATGCCAATTATTTGAGAAACATTTCTATCCACATCATAACCATCAGGAAACAGAAGACTTAATAAAACTTTCACTTCAAAGCAAAGAACATACTCAGCAGCTATAATTTTATGTGATTAAAATGAAGTTCGAAGTAGACTGGACATCATTTTAAGTAGTATTCCCAATAAGAAAGATTGAAATTAGTTTGCCAATTATTAATTCTTTAGTTCTTCTTTACCTTCACATCAGCAATTTAATATAGGGGATCAATACATAATTCAAAAACTGCTGTACTGCTTCTAAACAAGCATGACAGGGTAAATGGTGATAAAAACTGAAGGATCAAGGTGTGTGTGAGAAAAATTCCCCACTTTGCATAATCCATTGCCTACCTGAATCTATAAATATGATCCTTAAACTTATACAAGTTTTAGGATCATGGCTTAAAAAACAACCTTGAAAAGCCTGGGCTGATGTTTTAAAAAGGAAATTGTATTTGTAAATTTTAGTCAAAGCCTTAGTAATAATTACTATACTTCATGCATTATCATGTCCATTGGATATGAGTCATATGCAGAAACTATCAAACTTCTTTTTCTGCATATTAGTTTCTTGATCTCAATAAAACATTTTTAAAATGTATGTTTAGAGGAAATGCCCATATTACATGTAATTATTTTCAAAGGGGCATTTTTGTGTGTATACACATTAAACTTTCTGCACTTTTGAATTGGAAAACATTTTTATGGAAGTTATCAAAATTTAATAACTTTCATTGCTACTTAGAAGGCATACCTTGTCTAGATTTTTCTCTCCTTTTAGTTTTAAAAATTGTACCCAAACTTTCCTTTTAATGTTTTGTGATGCCTTTAAACAAGAGGTTCATACCAGCAATCCCATTACTGGGTGTATGCCCAAAGGATTATAAATCATTTAAATATAAAGACACATGCACACATATGTGTGAGAACATGTGGTGTTTGGTTTTCTGTTCTTGTGTCAGAAGTTTGCTGAGAATCATGGTTTCCACCTTTATCCATGTCCCTGCAAAGGACAAGAATTCATCCTTTTTGTGGCTACATAGTATTCCATGGTATATATGTGTCACATTTTCTTTATACAATCTATCTTTGATGGGCATTTGAGTTGGTTCCAAGTCTTTGCTATTGTGAACAATGCTACAATAAACATATGTGTGCATGTGTCTTTATAGTTGAATGTTTTATAATACTTTGGGTGTATGTCCAGTAAAGGAATTGCTGGGTCAAGTGGCATTTCTATTTCTGGATCTTTGAGAAATCGCCACACTGTCTTCCATAATGGTTGAACTAATTTTCACTCCCACTAACAGTGTAAAAGCATTCTTACTTCTCCACATTCTCTCCAGCTTCTGTTGTCTCCTGATTTTTTAATGATCACCATTCTAACTGGAGTGAAATGGTATCTCAATGTGGTTTTGATTTGCATTTCTGTAATGACCAGTGATAATGAGCTTTTCTTCATATGTTTGTTGGCTGCATATACTGAATGGGCAAAAACTGGAAAACTCCTTTGAAATTCCCTTTGAAAACTGGCACAAGACAAGTATGCCTCTCTCATTACTCCTGTTCAACATAGTATTGGAAGTTCTGGCCAGGGCAGTTACAAGAAAAAGAAATAAAGGGTATTCGGTTAGGAAAAGAAGAAGTCAAATTGTCTCTATTTGCAGACATGATTGTATATTTAGAAGACCCCATCATCTCAGCCCAAAATCTCCTTTAACTGATAAGCAACTTCAGCAAAGTCTCAGGAAAATCAGTGTTTAAAAATCACAAGCTTTTCTATACACCCTTAACAGACAAACAGAGAACCAAATCATGAGTGAATTCCCATTCACAATTGCTACAAAGACAATAGAATACCTAGGAATACAACTAACAAGGGATGTTAAGGACCTCTTCAAGAAGAACTACAAACCACTGCTCAAGGAAATAAGAGAGGACACAAACAAATGGAGAAACATTCCATGCTTGCGGTTAGGAAGAAACAATATTGTGAAAATGGCCATACTGCCCAAAGTAATTTATAGATTCAATGTTATCCCCATCAAGCTACCATTGACTTTCTTCACAGAATTGGAAAAAACCACCTTAAACTTCGTATGGAACTAAAAGAGAGCCCACATAGCCAAGTCTATCCTACGTGCAAAAAAAAAAAAAAAAAAAAAAAAAAAAAAAAAAGCTAGAGGCATCACACTGACTTCAAATTATACTACAAGGCTACAGTAATCAAAACAGCATGGTACTGGTACCAAAACAGAGATATAGACCAACGGAATAGAACAGAGGCCTCAGAAGTAATATTATACATCTGCAACCATCTGATCTTTGACAAACCTGACAAAAACAAGCAATGGGGAAAGTATTCCCTATTTAATAGATGATGTTGGGAAAACTGGCAAGCCATATGCAGAAAGCTGAAACTGGATCCCTTCCTTTCCCTTTACACTAAAATTAACTCCAGATGGATTAAAGATTTAAACATATGACCTAACACCACAAAAATCCTAGAAGAAAACCTAGGCACTACCATTCAAGATGTAGGTGTAGGCAAAGTCTTCATGACTAAAACACCAAAAGCAATGGTAACAAAAGCCAAATTTAGACAAAAGAGATCTAATTAAACTTAAGAGCTTCTGCACAGCAAAAGGAACTATCATTAGAGTAAACCAGCAACCAACAGAATGGTAAAAATTTTTGCCATCTACCCATCTGACAAAGGTCTAATAACCAGAATCTACAAAGAACTTAAACAATTTTACAAGAAAAAAAAAAACATAAAAAAAAAGTGGGCAAAGGATTTGCTGCTGTTTTAACTTTGTTGGCCAGTTTCCTTTTCTGATTACCCATGTTATAATATGTCACATAGGTTTATCACTGAGACACACACACTTTGATGTGAGTGAACTGATGAGCAGATGTGCAGTGATGAGTCACAGCATACTTTTAGAACTGACAATAATATTTGCACTCTTATTTTTTAATGTAGCTTAATCTATAAATCTTTTTATTTATGGCTAGTTTTTTCTCCTCTTTAATAAATTTTTCCCAACTCTGATGAAAAATTTCCCTACATTATATTCTAAAAGCTTTGTAGTTTCACCACTAATTTTTTTTTAAGCCATACATACATCTTTAATCCAGTTCAGAACATGAAAAATTATATAAAACTGAAAATTAGAAAAAGAAATATAAAATATCTCAAAAATAAAGTGATATTATATATTAAAAAAAAAAAGAAAGAGATCCAAGATGGCTGATCACTACCAGCTCAGGATTGTAGCTCCCAGAGAAAGTGCACAGAATGAGAGGATGCCACACTTTCAGATGAATTTTTGTTACCCACGGACCAGAAGATTTCCAGCGTAGGAGCCCCACGGGTCGCCAGGGCGACTCTTGTGGCCAGTGTTGCGGTTTTGCCTGCACCCTTGCACAGCAGTTCTTGGTGCAGAGTAAACGGGACTGATCGATGTTTGGAGCTCCGGGAAGGCAGAGTAGCCCATTTACCTGATTGAAGAAGGGACTCAAGAGGGAAGCCAGACCGGAGATTCCTGGGCAGAAAAGCACTACGAATCTTGATGCCGCTGTTTTGGCCGGCGCAGTGGGTTGCTCAGATTTTGGCGCTGGGAATCAACAAGTTGGACGTCCACTCAGAGACCTAATTTGAAAGTAGGCAATTAGAAAGACAACAGGTGGATGAACTCATAATGAAGGGAAGAAACCAGCGTAAAAAGGCTGAGAATACCCAAGATCAGAATGCCTCTCCTTCTACAGGTGATCACAGTTCCTCATCAACAAGAGAACAAGACCTGATTGAGAACGAGTGCGTTCCATTAACAGACTTAGGCTTCAGAAAGTGGATAATAAGGAACTTTAGTGACTTAAAAGAACATGTTCTAGCCCAATGTATAGAAACTAAGAACCTTCAAAAAAGGTTTGAAGAAATCCTAACGAGAATAGACAATTTAGAGAGGAATATAAGTGAATTAATGGAACTGAAGAATACAATACGAGAACTCCGCGAAGTATGCACAGGTTTTAACAGTCGAATTGATCAAGCAGAAGAAAGGATATCAGAGGTCGAAGACCAACTTTATGAAATGAAATGAGAAGACAAGGTTAGAGAAGAAAGAGTAAAAAGGAATGAACAAAGTCTCCAAGAAATATGGGACTAAGAGACCTGGACTCCTGCACAATAATAGTGGGAGATTTTGACACCACATTGTTAATATTCGATGGATCAAACACATAGAAAATTAATAGGGTCATCTATGATTTGAACTTAGACCTGGAATAAGTAAACTTAGTGAATATTTATAGAATTCTCCACCCCAGGTCCACAGAACATACATCTTTCTCAATATCACATTACACCTATTTTTAAAGTGACCACATAATTGTAAAATAGTAAGTAAATCACTCTTCAGCATTTGCATAGCATTTCACAGACTTAAATGAAATATTGGTTGGCTGTTTGTTTGTTATTTTCTTCCCTTATTCCTTCCTGTCTCCGTTGTTAAGCACAATTATCGGCATAAAAGAGGTTTTTAATACATATTTTTAGATTGCATTCCAGTCCGGGCAATAGAGCAAGAATCCTGTTCTCTCTCCCCATTTTGCTTTCTCTTTCTTTCTTTCTCTCAAAAAATAAAAATAATTAAAAAAAAAAAGAAGCTGTTGCTAGGTAAACACATCACAGAGATCCAAAGAAAAAGGGACCTTCTAAAATGTTACAGTAAAACCTGTAGCTCTTTATTTCCCCGATTAATGAAGTGAAAACACAAATGATTTTCATCAAGCTTTGTACACTTAAGTAACCTTAATAAAGTGATCCCACCAAAAGTGAGCAGTTGTGTAAACATGAAAATCATATTTTGGGCCTTTTTTTTGTAAAAATTCTTGGCTAGGTCAAATTTTTATACTCTATACATACAATCATGGTAGAAGTACTTTGAAAGAAGGTGAAATGATGATTCCATTTACTATTCTGAAAGCATAAGATGTGTTGAAAAACTGGAATTCTAATTCTAGGAATTTTTTTTTTTTTTTTGAGACGGAGTCTTGCTCTGTCACCCAGGGAAAAAAAAAATTGCACTTGATACAATTCCTCAGAATTAATATGCCACTTGCAACTGAAATTTCAGCAGTTGGGAAGAGATGTTATTTAAGCCATAATAACTGAAAGCTGCATGCAGAAACCATGCAAAGCAAGGATTGCCTTTAATAGAACTGTCTGGTCCCATCTCGGACCAATACACTTAGAATCTCTGAGACAAGACACAAGCCATGATATTATTTTACAGTCTCCCTCAAGTCATACTAATATGCAGGCTCTAGAACAGTACTTCTCAAAATTTAGTATTCATAGAAATCATCTGGAGGATGTAGGCAGATTCTTAGGTCCCATCTCATGGATACACTTTGAGTAGTTAGCTGGATATAATGACAGAATATTGTCTGAGTGGGAAGCCTGCAGCTTTGGCAACTACTTTTGTCACCATGTGGAAAGCCATTAGAGCACATATTTGGCACATGAAGGAGGGCAGGACTGGGAGAATTATTGTGAACTCAAGATGGCAATCTGATGAGTTAATGAACCTCAGAATCAAACTATAGCTAAGTTCTCCTTTCCTAGGAATTTTCAGTTGCATAAACAATAAATTCTTTTTAAAGCAGTTTTCAGTTACATCTTTCTTGGTATTGATAACACCAAGAATTCAGCCTCACAGAACATTGAATTATTGTGTGAAATTTCCCTTTATTTCATCAGTTTGGTTATTTTTTCATTGTGTATTTAAGAAATGGAAAAAGGGTAAGAGATCTTCAGATGTTTTTAGGAGAGGGACAAGTAGGAACTGAGATGATTCCATTTTGTTTTTGAATAATAAAGCCTCTCTCAGGCTTTCATATTTTAGGGGTTGATATTCAATATCAGGTATGAAAAAATTATTCAGACATTTGTTGAGTGATACCACTTGATATTTGATTAATTTTGAATGGATAAACTTTATTTTTTGTCTATGAGGTTGATATCAACACTTTTATTAGTAAAAAATTCTGCTGAGTTATTAGCTTAATTTATTATACTTAGCAAACAGCTGACTTAGCAGAATAATTGGAAAGCTCAATTATTTGCTCTTTCCATCTCATCTAATAATATATTGCCAATAAATTTAATTAAAAACTCTTCAGTTAATAAGCTTTCTCATAATTAAACACACATTAAATTTGTATTCAGTTTTCTTCCCATTGCCCAGTATATTAGTTTGGTAATAACAGTCCCACAGACTGGGTGTGGTTTAAACACAACAATTTTATTTTCTCACAATTCTGGAGTTTAGAAGTCTGAGATCAAGGTGTCTGCAGGTTTAGTTTCTCCTGAGGCCTCACTTGTCTCGAAGATGCCTGTCTTCTTTCTGTTTCATACTGTCTTCCCTCCATGTGTCTGTGTCCTAATCTTCTTACAAGAACATGGTCATATTGGGCTAGGGCCCACCCTAAATGACGACATTTTAACTTAGTTGTCTCTTTAAAGGTCTTATCTCCAAATGAAATTACATTCTCTACGTTCTGAGAGTTGGGATGTCACCATTTGAATTTGGGAGGGGGCCATAATTCAGCCTACAATATGCAGGCAATTTTAATCTCTTCATCAATCAGTTTAGGTTCTATTTTCTAACTTCTTTTCCTTCTTTCTCTGTCTGTCTCATTCTTTTCTTTTTTATTCTTTGCACTATAAATTGTCTTCAGTTTTTATGCTTCCCTTTTAATAGCTGGAAATGGATGTTAGATAAGATAATTTAAAGCCTGGTGATGAGGGTTGTGCTGCACAAATTACAAGAACATTTATTTCTTCACAAATGGTACTGTTCTTGGTGAGGTCTCAATAAAGGGTAAAAATGTGTCAGAGCATATAATCAAACCTCCAAAAACCATTTTCTTTTGAGGAATGATAAATTAACTGTTCATAATTTAAAGGTAAATTTATAACAAGCCTTGATACAAAGTTTCCAAAGGTGATGTGGGAATGCACGGCTTGACCTTGGCTGAATGTGAAACTTGTGAGTAATATAGTAAGGTGTGCTTGTGGTAGACATAAAATAACTTATATCTGTTCTTGGCAAATAAGCATTTCCTGTGCTTGGAGCTTTATTTCACCTTCAAAATAAAGTTCTTGAAAATGTAGCTGTATTATACCACTAAGTGATAACTTGGACTGAGTTTGCCAGATGACATTATTAAAAGCTTAAAGTCGGTTAACGCTATATGAATGATCTGCAAGGTAATGCATATTAGATTAACGTGTTGTTTATATATACATTGAAATTCATCATAAGAATACTGCTGACAGTTATTCTCCCATAATAAAAAATTACAATTAAGACAATAGGAAGCCCTTGTAATTCTCCTGTTTTATTGAAACATAATAGAACAACTTTTGATGTACATTTTTTGCATTTTGAACAAATATGCTCACATGTTTAAACATTTCTCGCTTGGAAAGGATTTCCAACTTGTTTTTCTAACTTTATTTTAATTTCTTCTTTTCTATTTTTTCTCTTTTTTATCACAAAAATTTGTATTTCTTTCCTCTAAGTGATTCTTGGCAGTATCAAAACTAAAATATCATGTTCTGTGTATTCTTTGACATTAAAACCTTTGTAATAAGCAGGTAATATATTTGAAAGATAATATTTCAAAAGTTTGTAACTTTTTGGAAAAGTTTTAGTTTATTTGGTACCCTGTGGTCTCTGGAGTCAGTTATTTTCAAACATTTTTGATATTATGTTTGATTTTATTTTCACTTGTTAAAGTTTTGTTTTAATTTAATTGGCAATTTAATAATTGTAAATATTTATGGGATATGATGCAATGTTTCAATGCATTTATACATTTTATAATGATCAAATATTTTAAAAAGCAGAACTAATGTAACTGCAAAATGTAAAATAATAAAAAGGCATTTGCTATTGTTGAAGCAGGATAGGAGGTTCTTTTGATGCTAGAGAAACTCTGATAAACCTTGGGCTTCGGTGACATGAATTTTAGGCCATTAGTCTGAGTGTCACATGCCCCAGAATAGTTTTTCTAAGGATTCTTTGTAGTAGTTGCCTTACGAGAGATCTAATCTCTTGCTAGGATTCTTACATAAAATTATACATAACATTTGATTCATATACAATACAAATAATAAATATAACAAATAAATGTTACATATTATACCTAAAAGTTTCACCAAATATTGATGTTACTGGATGAAAATTCATAGGTGCACAGAAAAAAACAAAGCTGATGTGGAAGAACTGGTCGGATAGAACAAAGCTGATGTGGAAGAACTGGGGCATAAGAACACCCTTTGTATCCCTGTTCTGTTGAAACTGGCTGTTTTCTGTCTAACTTCTGCTCTTGGTCAAATTCAACTCTAGTTGATGCCATTTCTATTAATTCTTTAACTATTTTTGTTTTGCATCCTATTGTAATGATCCTTATAGCCGTATTAATGCTCTGTTTTCTTTCCAAATGTCCCTATTCATGTTACCATCTATGAACAGAACTTTCCCCTTCTCCCAGTCCCATAACATTGCAAAAACAAATGGAATCATGAATTTTATAACATGATAATAAATGCAAGGGATTATTATTAACTCCTATAGTCCGTTATGACATAATGTAGACATTAAAAGCAGGAATTTAACAAATAACAAGTCAGATAAGCACAGCTTTCAGGTATCCAAATTTTCAATTTGTTATAAGGAAAATCTGACACTTTAATGTGTCCTCGAAAAATAAAGAGAATAGAAACCTCACCAGATGCCAGATATCTGTGACAAAGATACCTCTTGATAAATATTATTAAAAAATAGTAAATAATTAATTTAGAGAAGAGAAAATAGGAATACTAATTATCAAACTTGCAGGAAGGTAAATCCAATACAAAGAGACTAGGAAAAATAAATTGAGGATATTTGCATTGAATCAGTCAATCCAAATTTTTAAAAATTTAAAAACTTGCCTATTAACTAACATAAAGACTACAGTTCTCTTTGTGACCATAGGATTTAAAGTATCTGAATTCGCTAAACCTGAGGTTGGTCTCACTTTAAAATAATTTATGGAGGTACCTGAATCTCATTGGAGAGAGGTGTGAGTTGGAAACTTTGGATAAAAGAATTAAAATTCGTTTTTCTGTTACTTTTGCACTTTAATGCATTTTAAAGTGTACAGTTGAGGGGAAAATATACTAATAACATTAAGATTGAAAATTGAATATAGCCTGATACCTGCAATCATATGCTGTTAAAATGATTAAAAAGAAAAATCATACCTTACTGCATACAAGGCAGTTATTACATTGCCTGAGTTGTGTAGAAATTATTAAAATTCTCCATTTCATATGCAATTTTATTAGTAACATATTTTAGTTCCTTCCTCACATTATGATTTGTTGGGTGTCATATTTCACCTCCATGTCACTCAGCATGCACTATTTTTCTACCCAATGTTGTTTTCTGTAGTCAATCCTCATGTTCCGTTTTTAAAACTTTTTTAAAAATTCACTTTTTATCTTTTCTTCTAGATAGTATTTGCAGTGAACTATTTCAGTAGTCAACTGTTATGAAAGGGTTAGGTTAATTGCTCTCAAACATCAGGTACATACATAACAGGTATGAGCTTATAAAATGCAGATTTCTGTTCCTAGTCCTAAAGATCATTACATAATTGGAGCTCATGAATCTGTAATTTTCACCAGGCTAGTCTGAGGCAGTTGATGTCTAGATATATGGAGAAACTATGAACTGGATATATGTGAACACACGTAAGAGGAATTTAAAATGTGGTGCTCTGAGAAATTTAAAACTTTTCTAAAGGGAAAGAAAAAAGGATTAATATTAATATTATTTGGGCATAGGCAGTCATTGTGCTAAGTGCTTTACACATGATGTCTCAATTAATCTTAACAACATCTGAGGGGTGGACATTATCATTACAGTTTTAGTATCATGAGTGGTAAAATAATGAAGCTGGATATTCAATTAAGTTTTTAGCATTAATGCCCAGTGGGATTCTGCTTGTTATTACAATTCATTACAAATGTTCATATTTTAAAAAACTGACATGACAAATAATATTAAAATACCAATATATAAATCCATGAATGTTTAGTGTGATGAAGGCAAGGAAAAAATCTTTTATAGGAAATATTTCCTAAGAGCTATTATTAATTAAATCCAAAAATCTAATAAGATGAATTAGTGAAGGGCACATTGTTTTAGTCATTGGGGAGTGGGAGGAGGACAAATAACAAACTGTAGGTTCCTTTAATAATTTTCTAATTTTGCACAAGAATGTTTCCTATCCTCGAAAAATAAAGGGGATAAGACATGTACAAGAAGTTGAAATTGGCTGGGATTATGAAAGGGAAATTCTTAAAACACAATTAAAATTCAGAGATTGGGTAGTTAAAAACGAATCTGTACATTTATTTGACATTATTGCCAATTAGTACTATATTTGACATTTTGACACAGTAATACTCTGTGTGTGTGTATGTGTGCATGCGTGCGTGTGTATATGTGTGTGATGGAAGGCAGTTCCAAGACAAAACTACATTTAAGGAGTGGGAAAATTTTGATGTTTATAGGAACCTCAAGATGCAGCTCTCCTCCTCTTGCTGATCTTAACTACTTTACCCAGTGTTCCTCTATGAACTTCCTCCTAGGCTCTCACACCCTGAGTGTCTGAACAATTCCTCTTGTTTGTGAACATAATCCAGCCCAATATCTTTGCAAATCTAAGGTCTAGCTCCCACAGATTGTCTCCATTCTTTTCCCTAGCTTAGGCTTCCAGGTCTTTTCCAGAGTTCTGATCTGTGGTGACATGCTCTCTCATAAGTATATGAATAATTCTCAGATTCAGCCTTCTGTAGGTCCTTTTCCAGAATTAATCCAAGAAAATGGCTTCCTCCCATAGCTTGCATGTTTGGATAGGCCACACCCATGACTATTCAACTTGAAGACCATCTCAATTATATACTTGGCTCTATCCTCCTATCTTAAATCAGAGTGAAAAGAAAACTCATAAATGAAATAAAACTTCAAAGGGATAGCCATACTTTGAATATAATCTGACGGTTTACATTTTTCAGACAATTAAGGATGTGAGTAGAAAACTAGTGACTTGATTTTGTTAGTTACTAAGAGTTCAGAAAAGGTCAGTGTTTTAATTTCCAGATTAATTAGCAATTATATATAAAATTTGTATCTCTGAACCAATGTATTTTAATTGGATTAGAGTATTACACATTTAAAAAGGTAAAATTTTATAAAACAGTATACAATGGTGTATTTGGTTTTTAGTCAAATAAATATACGGGTATAAAAAGACATACTTTTTCTTATTCAGTTATTTTCAACCAATAATGTATAATATATGTGCAGTAATATATGTGGTAATATATATTGCATATATATTATAATTATAATATACAGTATTATGTATAGTAATCATAGTGTGCTTTGTGGAACACATGTGATCCAGCTTCTGTTCAATTATATATCAGTCATTCAAGAAAAATAGAGGTCATTCTGAGTATTTTAAGCAGTAATTGTCTTAATACAGGGAATTAAAGGCTTAAAATAAGTATATGATTGGAAGGCTAGAGAAAGCTGATGTTAGGAAATTCAGAAATGGAGACATCACAGCACAAGGACACCCCATCAATGAGGTTAGCAATCTGTAGCACAGAAGTGACAGACTTCTCCAGATGAGGTCTAGGTATCTGGCAGCACAGGAAGTGACTGTTCAAGATCTCACCTAGCAGCAACAATGAAAGCAAAGGTAAAATTCCATGTCCAACAGCTGTTGTCAGAGATGAATAGATTCTCCACATCTGCTTTCTGAATCCAGCATGAACAACACTTGGTGCTATCATCTGTGGAGAAATTGACTAGAAAGTAGATTTTTTTTGAAGTTTAGGGATTATACTGAGTGTAAATAAACCACATCTGAAACACTGATAAGCAATCATTCACATTTTGGGTGAAAAGTTTTAGTAATGACCAATTCTGGAATTCTCAAAAAAAAATTTTTCATTTTTTTGTAGCTCTAATTGCTAGATTTACCTGAGTTTGAATGAAACTGCACTTTTCTTTAACTTGCATTCTTTCTTGTCTGCTGTCTGGCATGGATCATGTATCATATACCTTCCTTATTCACAGGAGGCTAAATATTCTGAGTCATTTATAATTTCCTCACATCAAGTGGATTTAAACTGCAGTGTATCTCAATGTGTTGAGTTCCTACTGCAGAATATACCTTTGTTTTTATTTACTTATTTATTTTTTGAGACAGGGTCTCACTCTATTACCCATGCTGGAATGCAGAAGTGCCATATGGGCTCACTGCAACTTCTACCTCCACTGCTTAAGTGATCCTCCTTCTCAACCTCCAGAGTATCTGGGACTATGGATATCCAACATCACACCACCATGCCCAGCTAACTTTTTTTTTTTTTTTGGAGTCACAGGAGTTTCCCCATGTTTCCCCTGCCTTGGCCTATCAAAGTGTTGGGATCACAGACGTACACCGCTGTGCCTGGCAGTCGCTTTGTTTTTTGATGTTGTTTGATGTTGATCAACAACATTGACCACTTTGGTTTTTTGATGTTGATGTTAATGTAATCATGTGGCCTGAGCCATGTAGTCTACGGCAGATATAACTGTTTCTATTAGCTTAATATTGCAATGTATACATTTCTGAAACCCACATTAACCTTCTTGAAATAAAAAAATAAACCCCACTAAAACAAAACAAAAACAGTAGGTTTCAAAATAAATAATTGTTCCTTCTTCCTAATTTCAAATTGCTTTCGAGTTTAAATATAGGATGTTTCGTGAATTTTTATTAAATTTTATTTTAGTCATTTTTGCCAGTTCTAATTATCAAGGTTTTTTTGAATGCAAATTGTTTTTCTTTTTATGGTTCTAAATTAATTTTGAATAAGTGAATTAAATACATTTTGTATTTAAGAGTGAGACTATATTAATTTTAACTATGTGTACACATAATTTTTTAAATTTTTTTTGAGACAGAGTCTTGCTCTGTCGCCCAAGTTAGAGTGCAGTGGTGGGGTCTGGGCTCAATGTAGCCTCCACCTCCAGGTTCAAACAATTCTTGTGCCTCAGCCTGTGGAGTAGTTGGGGTTTACAGGTGTGCGCCACCATGCTCAGCTAATTTTTGTGTTTTTAGTAGAGATGGGGTTTCACCATGTTGGCCAGGCTGGTCTCACACTCCTGACCTCAGGTGATCCACCCGCCTCAGCCTCCCAAAGTGCTGGGACTACAGACGTGAGTCACCGTGCCTGGCCATGTAGACATAATTATGCATTTTGTTTTTCTTCCCAGAAACTGCCCTCTTGGGAAAATTCTTCCAGTTGTGCCCTTCCTTATTCTTCATTCCCCTTCCATGACTCCTTTTATCAATTACTCTTACTGCTTCTATACCATTTTGAATCTTGATCTTTCAAACATGTGAGCTCCAAATATTAACATGGTTGAAAGTTAGCCTCAAGAAGACAGAGACACAAAGAGACTATTTATCAAAATATAGTAGAGAAAAAACAAGAATAAAAGAGTGTAATAGGACAATAAAGATGAAATTTGCTAGTGTATTTTAAAATTTCTTTTTTACCTAAAATTAAGATGTTTAAAGTAAGATTCAGTGAAAATAAGCTCAGTCTATTTAATTAAACAAACATGAAAAATATGCTAAAAATATGCTAAAAATACATAAAAAAGTATGCTTAGATCGTTTTTATTTATTATATAATAATAGATATATTTATATTTTCATAGGAAGTGACAATTTTATTCCTTAGATTATGAATAAAATAGAGCTAGGAGAAAAACACAATTTTCTGAAAGGTGGAAATTTACTATATAATGGAATTATTTTCGTATCTTAATTGCAGGAAAATATTTCTATTCTTATCCAAAGATTAAAATACCCTTGAAATCTCTGAGACTAAAGAACCATTCATTTTTCTTTATGGGACATTCTAATATCACTGTGATGATTGAAATGTCAACTTTCTACATTACGTATTTACTATATAGAGAACATGTAGAGAAGACAATTGAAAAGATTTTCCTGGTGTTTGATAGCATTGTATTTTTAGGTGCAAATTATATTTGCAACAAAAATACAATAAAGCAAACATTTCATATTCTAAGCAATTTGTATGGTTAGAATTTGGCTTACTTATTGGAGCTGGAAGATAGAAAGGAGTTGAATGGTAAGGAAGTGCCAAAACTAGTTAATGTTGGAGTGGAGAACTCTTGCCTCTCAGGTAATATTCCATCATTAACCATGGTCTCTAGTAAGTGGAATTAATTTGGTGTATATTTTTCTTCCTCAGTTACTAGTTATAACTCTGTTACTTGTAAAAGTTCTTAAGGAGAACAAACATACACAATAAATACAGACATTTTGGTTCACCTAATAGCTGTGCCATAGAAATCAATACGAAGAGGATCTCTCAAAACCACACAGTTACATGGAGATTAAACAAACTTGCTCTTGCATGCCTTTGGGTAAACAACAAAATTAAGAGAGATATCAAAACATTTTTTGAAATAAATGAAAATAGAAATTTAACATACCAAAATACATGGTATGGAGCAAAAGTAGTGTTAAAAGCTTACAGCCTTGAACAGCTACCTCAAAAAGCTAGAAAGATGTCAATTAATTATCTAACATAAAACCTAGAGAAACTAGAAAAGCAATAACAAACTAACCCCAAATCTGGCAGAAGAAAAGAATTAACTAAAACAAGAGTGAAACTGAATGAAATTAAGAACTAGAAATCCATACAAAATAGCAATTAAACCAAAAGTTTGATTCTTTAAAAGGATGAATAAGTTCAATAGACTGCTACCTAGATTGACAAAGAAAAAAAGAAAATCCAAAAAAACACCATCAGAAATGACAAAGATAACATTACAACCAATGTCATAGAAATACAAAAGATCCTCAGAGACTACTGTGAACAACTCAACTCTATGTACACAAACTAGAACATCTAGAGGAAATGAATAAATTTCTGGAAACACACAATCTCCCAAGATTGAACCAGGAAGAAATTGAAGCCCTAAACAGACCAATATTCAGTTCCAAAAATGAATCAGTAACAGAAAACCTGTCAACCAAAAAAAAGCTGTGAACCGGATAGATTCATACCCAAATACTACCAGATATAGAAAGAAAAGCTGGTACCAATTCTACTGAAATTATTTCAAAAATGGAGGAGGAGGGACTCCTCCCTAAATCATTCAGTTAAAGTAGCATCACCCTGATACCAAACCTGGTAGAGACAAAATGCAAAAAGAAAGCTCCAGGCCAAAATCTCTGATGAACATAGATGCAAAATGCTCAACAAAATACTGCGAAACCAAATTGAGGAGCATATCAAAAAATTAATTCGCCATAATCAAGGAGGCTGCATTCCTGGGATACAAGGTTGGTTTAAGATATGCAAACGAGTAAATGTAGTTTACCACATAAACAGAATTTAAAACAAAAACCATATGATCATCTCAATAGATGCAGAAAAAAATCCAGCATCGCTTTATGATAAAAACCTCAAAGAAACTAGACATCAAAGGAACCTACCTCAAAATCATAAGAGCCATCTATGACAAACCCATAGCCGACTTCATGCTGAATGGGCACAAGCTGGAAGGATTCCTTTTGAGTACTGAAACAAGACAAGGTTGCCCGCTCTTACCATTCCTATTCAACATGGTACTTGAAGTGTTAGCCAAAGCAATCAGGCAAGAAAAATAAATAAAAGGCATCCAGACAGGAAAAAGAAAATTCAAACTCTCTTTCTTTGTGGATGGTATGATCCTCTAACTAGAAAACCCTAAGAACTCCATCAAAAGGCTCCTGAAACTGATAAACAAATTCAGTAAAATTTTAGGTTATAAAATAAATGTATAAAAATTCATAGCACTTCTATATATCAATAATATTCGAGGTGAGAGCCAAATCAAGAATGCAATCTCATTTACAATATTCATGAAAAATAAAATAGCTAGGAATACATCTAGCCAAGTAGGTAAAAGAGCTCTACAAGGAGAACTATAAAACCCTGCTGAAAAAAAACCATGGATAACATAAACAAATGGAAAAACATCCCATGCTCATAGATTGGAAGAATAAATATCATTAAAGTGGTTATACTGCCCAAAGCAATCTACAGATTTAGTGCTCTTTCTATTAAACTACAAATGCCATGTTTCACAGAATTTGAACTATTCTAAAATTTCCATGGAACCAAAAAAGAGATCAAATATCCAACAATGCCAAGCATAAACAAAACAAAACAAAACAAAAACAAGAAAACAAAGCCAGAGGTATGACATTACCTGACTTCATACTATAAGGCAACAGTAGCCAAAACAGCATGATGCTGGTACAAAACAGACACATAGACCAATGGAACAGCATAGAGAACCCAGGGGTAAGTAACACACACACAGTCATACAATTTTCAACAAAATCAACAAAAATAAGCAATGGCAAAGACTCCTTATTTAACAAATGATGCTGGGATAGCTGGCTAGCCACATACAGAAGAATGAAGTAGACCCTTATTTTTCACCATATATAACAATTAAATAAAGATGGACTAAAGGATTAAATCAAGTTGAGTTACATTTAAATGTAAGACCTCAAACTATAAAAATCCTATGAGCAAATTTAGGAAATACCATTCTTTTTTTTTTTTTTTTTTGAGGCGGAGTTTCGCTCATTACCCAGGCTGGAGTGCAATGGCGTGATCTCGGCTCACCACAACCTCCGCCTCCTGGGTTCAGGCAATTCTCCTGCCTCAGCCTCCTGAGTAGCTGGGATTACAGGCACGCGCCACCATGCCCAGCTAATTTTTTGTATTAGTAGAGACGGGGTTTCACCATATTGACCAGGATGGTCTGGATCTCTTGACCTTGTGATCCACCCGCCTCGGCCTCCCAAAGTGCTGGGATTACAGGCTTGAGAAAATACTATTCTTGATACTGATCTTGGAAAAGACTTTATGACTAAGTCATCAAAAGCAATTGCAACAAAAACAAAAATTAATGAGTGGTAGCTAGTTAAACTAAAGAACACAGTGAAGAAAACTGTCAAAAGATCAAGCACACTATCCTGAAAAGTGAGTCCCAGGCCTGGAAGCGTTCACCACAAACTGACCAAAGATCTGTTGAGCTTTAAGTGAACATCAGTGGTGGCCTGGCAGAACTCCCTGTTGGCTGATGTTGTTGGTGGTCACTGGGAGAGGCCTCTTTGACTGTGGAAATGTGAAATAAGAGTGGGAAGGACTTTGTCTTGTAGTTTAAGAACAAGCTTAGCCACAGTAAAATAAAACACCAAGTAGAGTTCTAAGGTTTTGGATTCCAATCCCTACATCCCAGACGGCATCTCTGAAACCAACTGGGGCTTGGGAATACTCTTGACCAAGAAGAGAAAGACACAAGTTGGCTGGCTTTCTAACCTGCTGATGGTAGACCCTTAGAGCCTTGAGAAAACATAGACAATAGCCAGGTAGAGGTTAAAGTCGGCCTTGGGTGACACCCAGTGTTGGCCACAGGGGTGCTGGTGTCACCACTCCTCGAACTCCAGACAGCTTAGCACAGAGAATGTGAAAAGTAAAGGAAGAGAATAAGGGTCAAATAAGTAAGCTCAAACTGTGAAGAGTACAATAAATATTTATCTTCGTACTCAGACACTGACAAAAATCACAAACATCCAGACCATGCAGGAAAACATGACCTCACCAATTAAATGAAATAAGGAACAAGACACGAACTCCAGAGAGACAGAAATATGTGACTTATCAGGCAGAGAATTCAAAATAGTTGTTTTGAGAAAGCTCAAATTTAAGCTAATACAGAGAAGAAATTCAGAGTCTTACAAAACAAATTTAACCAAGAGATTGAAATGATTAAAAAGAATCCAGTAGAAATTCTGGAGTTGGAAAAAAAGCAACTGATATGCTGAAGAATGCATCAGAGTCTCTTAAGAGCAGAATTGATCAAGAAGAAGAAGGAATTAGTAAACTTAAAGACAGGATATTTGAAAATACACTGTCAGTGAAGAAAAAAAAGAAAAGAAAAAAGCAATGAAGCACACCTACAAGATTAAAGACAAAACCTCAATGGGCAAATCTAAGAGCTAATGGCCTAAATAAGAGGTATACGAGGGATAGTGGTAGAAAGTTTATTTTTTCTAAACCTAGAGAAAGGTATCAACATTCAAATATAAGAAAGTTATAGAACACCAAGGAGATATAATCTAAAAAAGACTACCTCAAATAATTTAATAATCAAAATCTCAAATGGAAGAATAGAAAAGGGATTTTAAAACTAGCAAAAGAAAAGAAATGAACAAACAATGAGCTTCAATACATCCGGCAGCAGACTTTCTAGTGGAAACATTATAGAGCAGAAGAGAGTGGCACTGGAGAGCGAAAACAAACAAACCAACCCCCACCCTTAAAAACAAACAAAGAGAGAGAGATCCAAGATGGCTGATCACTAGCAGCTCGGGCTCCTAGCTCCCAGTGAAAGCACAGAGAACGAGAGGATGCCACACTTTCAGACGAATATTTGTTGCTCACGGTTCAGGAGATTCCCAGCAGAGGAGCCCCACGTGTCGCCAGAGCGACTCTTGTGGCCGGCGCGGCGGTTTAGCTGGCGCCTTAGCACGCCAGTTTTTGGTGCAGAGTCCGGAGATTCCCAGGCAGAAAAGCACCATCCATCTTAACACCGCTGTTTTGGCCGGCACAGTGGATTGCTCAGACTTTGGCACTGGGAATCAACAAGTTGGACGTCTGCTCAGAGACCTAGTTAGAAAGTCGTTAATTACAAAGACAACAGACGGATAAATATATAATGAAGGGAAGAAATCAGCGTAAAAAGGCAGAGAATACTCAAAATCAGAATGCCACTCCCTCCACAGGGGATCGCAATTCCTCATCAGTAACGGAACAAGGCTTAATAGATTACGAGTGTGTTCCAATAACAGAAGCAGGTTTCAAAACGTGGGTGATAAAAAACTTCTGTGAATTAAAAGAACTTGTTCTAACCCAATGCAAAGAAACTAAGAACCTTGAAAAAAGGCTTGACAAAATGTTAACGAGAATGGACAATTTAGAGAGGAATATAAGTGAATTGATGGAGCTGAAAAACACAACACGAGAACTTCGCGAAGCATGCACAAGTTTAAACAGTCGAATTGATCAAGTAGAAGAAAGGATATCAGAAGTCGAGAACCAGCTCAGTGAAATGAAACGAGAAGACAAGATTGGAGAAAAAAGGATGAAAAGGAATGAGCAAAGTCTCCAGGAAATATGGGACTATGTGAAAAGACCTTATTTTCGTTTGATAGGTGTACCTGAGTGTGATGAAGAGAATGAATCCAAGTTGGAAAATACTCTTCAGGATATCATTCAGGAAAACTTTCCCAACCTGGCAAGGCAGGGTAATATTCAACTCCAGGTAATACAGAGAACACCACAAAGATATTCTTCAAGAAGACCAACCCCAAGGCACATAATTGCCAGATTTATTAGGGTTGAAATGAAGGAGAAAATACTAAGGGCAGCCAGAGAGAAAGGTCAGGTTACCCATAAAGGGAAACCTATCAGACTTACAGCAGATCTCTCAGCAGAAACCCTACAAGCCAGAAAAGAGTGGGGACCAATATTTAACATCCTTAAAGAAAAGAACTTTCAACCCAGAATTTCCTATCCAGCCAAACTAAGCTTTATAATTGAAGGAAAAATTAAATCCTTTGCGAACAAACAAGTACTTAGAGAGTTCACCACCACCAGGCCTGCTTTACAAGAGCTTTTGAAAGAAGCACTATACATATAAAGGAACAACCAATATCAGCTTTTCCAAAAATATATCAAAAAGAACAGAACATTAACACAACAAAAAATTTACACTAACTAATGGGCAAAAGAGCCAGCTAGCATCAAATGCCAGTATTAAAGTTATATATATTTTAATTGGATAAAAAGCCAAAACCTATTGGTATGCTGCATCCAGACCCATCTCACATGCAACGATACCCAAAGACTCAAAACAAAGGGAAGGAGGAAGATTTATCAACCAATCAGAGAGTAAAAACAAACAAATAAATAAAAAGCAGGAGATGCAATTCTCGCCTCTGATAAAGTAGACTTTAAAGCAACAAAGAGCAAAAGAGGCAAATAAGGGCATTACATAATGGCAAAAGGATCAATGTAACAAGAAGAGCTAACGATTTTATAGATCAACGAGACAGAAAATTAACAAGGACATCCAGGACTTGAACTCAGACCCGGAACAAGTAAACTTAATAAACATTTATAGAACTCTCCACTTCAAATACATAAAACATACATTACCACCTCACACCTATTCCATAAGTGACTACATAATTGGAAGTAAATCACTCCTCAGTAATCGCATAGCATTTCATAGGTTTAAATGAAATATTGGTTGACTGCTCGTTTGTTATTTTCTTCCCTTATTCCTTCCTGTTTACATCAAGTATAATTATTGGTATAAAAGAGGTTTTTAATACCCATTACTAAACTGCATTCTAGCCTGGGCAAGAAAGCAATACTTCCATTCTCTCTCTCTCTTTCTCTTCCTTTTTCCTCCTATTCTTTATTCTTTCTCTTTCTTTCTTTCTAAAAAAAAACAAAAAACCTTTATCCTAGAATAGGATAGTTGGCAAAAATAACCTTCAAACATACTGGAGAAATAAATACTTTCCCAGACAAATAAAAGCTGCGGGAATTCATCAACACCAGGCCTATCCTACAAGAAATGCTAAAGGGAGTTCTTCGATCTGAAAGAAAACATGTGAATGAGCATTAAAATATCATCTGAGGGGCAAAACTCACTGCTTATAGTAAGTACACAGAAAAACACAATATTTTATAATACTTTAATATGGTATATAAGTTACTCTTAAGTCAAAAGACTAAATGATGAACAAATCCAAAATAATAACTGCAACTTTTTAAGACACAGTACACTTACATAAGTAGAAACAACAGAAATATAAAACCTCGGGTTGCAAAGTTAAAGTGTAGAGTTCTTACTAGTTTTCTTTTTGCGTGTTTGTTTGTTAATGCAATTAGTGTTAAGTTGTCATCATTTAAAATATGGGTTATAAGATAGTATTTGCAAGCCTAATGGTACCTCAATTCCAGAGACATAAATTGAATGCCAAAAAATTTAAAGCAAGACATTAAATCATATCAACAGAGAAAATCACCTTCACTAAAAGGCAAACAGGAAGGAAGGAAAGAAGGAAGAGAAGACCACAACACACCCAGAAGACAAACAACAAAATGACAAAAGTAGGCCTTTATTTATCAATAATAACATTCAGTGTAAATGGACCAAACTCTCAATCAAAAGACATAGAATGGCTGCATGAGTAAGAAATAAAGAGAGAAGACCCAAATAAAATTGGAGATTAAAAAAAAAATTACAGCTGATACCATAGAAATTCAAAGGATCATTAGTGCCCACTATAAGCAACTGTAAGCCAATAAATTGGAAAATCTAGAGGAAATGGATAAATTCCTAGATACATAGAATGTACCAAGATTGAATCAGGAAGAAATCCATAACCTGAATGGACCAAAAATAAGTAGCAAGATCAAAAACAATAAGAAGTTTCCCAGGAATGAAAAACCTGTGGCCCAAGGGTTTCACTGCTGAATTGTACCAAACATTTAAAAGATGATGCCTTCTTTTGTAAAGTATCTGTTCATATCCTTCGCCCACTTTTGAATGGGCTTCTTTGTTTTTTTCTTGTAAATCTGTTTTAGTTCTTTGTAAATTCTGGATATCAGCCCTTTTTCAGATAGGTAAGCTGCAAAAATTTTTTCCCATTCTGTTGGTTGCCGATTCACTCTAATGACTGTTTCTTTTGCCGTGCAGAAGCTGTGGAGTTTGATTAGGTCCCATTTGTCTATTTTGGCTTTTGTTGCCAATGCTTTTGGTGTTTTGGTCATGAAGTCCTTGCCTACGCCTATGTCCTGAATGGTTTTGCCTAGATTTTCTTGTAGGGTTTTTATGGTGTTAGGTCTTATGTTTAAGTCTTTAATCCATCTGGAGCATGGGGAGAAATGCCACATATAGGTGAAGGGGAGGAAGGCAGCACATCACACTGCAACGTATGCACCTATGCAACAATCTTGCATGTTCTTCACATGTACCCCAAAACCTAAAATGCAATAAAAAAAAAGGAAAAAAAAAAGATGATGCCAACACTACTCAAACTATTTTTAAAAACTGAGGAAGAGGAAATCCTTCTAAACTCATTCTATGAGGCCAGTACCAACATCAAACAAATACATGAAATAAAAGAAATTACAGGCCAATATCACCAGTAAATATAGATGCAAATATTCTCAACAAAATGCTAGCAAACCAGATTCAACAATACATTTAGAAGATCATTCATCATTCCAAGTAGGAATTATTCCAGAGATGCAAAGAGGGTTCAACATATGTAAATTAGTCAATGTAATACATAATATCAGTAGAATAAAGGAGAATACATTATAATTTCAACTGCTGCTGAAAAAACATTTGATAAAGTTCAGCATCCATTTATGATTAAAAAAACCCTCAAAAACTGGGTGCAGAAGGAACATGCCTTAATATAATAAAAACCATATACAATAGACCCACAGCAGATATCATACTGAATGGGGAAAACTTGAAAGCTTTTCTCTAAAATATGGAACATAACAAATATGCCCACATTGACCACTGTTACTGAATATAATGTTAGTAGTCTTAGCTACAGCAATCAGATGAGAGAAATAAAGGGCATCACAGTTGTAAAGAAAGAAGCTAAATTATCCTTGTTTGCAAATTATTGCTCTTATATTTGGAAGAATCTAAAGATTTCACCAAAATACTATTAGAACTGATAAACAGACTAGCACTTTGGGAGGCCAAGGAGGGTGGCTCATCTAAGGTCAGGGGTTTGAGACCAGCCTAGCCAATATGGCAAAACCGCATCTCCACTAAAAACACAAAAATTAGCCAGGTATGGTGGCACATGCCTGTAATCCTAGCTACTCAGGAGGCTGAGGCAAGAGAATTACTTGAATCCAGGAGGCAGAGGTTGCAGTGAGACAAGATCACACCACTGCACTTCAGCCTGGGCAGCAGAGTGAGACTTTGTCACACACACACACACACACACACACACACACACACAAAAGAGAAGAACTGTAAACTTGTAGGATACTAAATCAACAAACAAAAACTAGTAGCATTTCTATATGCCAACAGTGAACAATCTGTAAAAGAAATTAAGAAATTGACTCTACAATAGTTACAAATAAATTTAATTACCTAGGAATTAATTTAACCAAAGAAGTGAACAAGGTCTACAATGAAAACAATAAAATAGTAATGAAATAAATTGAAGAAGACACAAAATAATGGAATGATATTCCATGTTCATGGATTAGAAGAATAAAAATTGTAAAATGTTCATACTACCCAAAGCAACCTACAGATGCAATGCAATTCCTGTCAAAATATCAATTAGGTTTTTCACAGAAATAGAAAAAACAATCCTAAAATTTATGTGGAACCACAAAAGACCCGAAGTAGCTAACATCTTCTGAGCAGAAAGAACAAAACTGAAGGAATCATATTACCTGACTTCAAATATACTATAGAGCTATAGTAATCAAAATGGCATTGTGCTAGCATAAAAACATACATATGCCAATAAAACAAAAGAAAAAACCTAGAAGTAAATTCACACACCTACAGTGAAGTGCTTTTCACCAAGGTCCCAAGAATATACACTGGACAAAAGACTATCTGTTCCATAAATGGTGGTGGGAAAACTGGATATTCATAGTCAGAAGAATAAAACCAGATCCCTGTATCTCATAATATACATAAATCAAATCAAATTGGATTAAATAATTATGTCTAAGACCTCAAAATATAAATATACTACGATAAAACATTAGGGAAACTCTCCAGGAAATTGGAGTGGGCAAAGCTTTCTTGAGTAATAAGAACAGCATAAGCACAGGCAATCAAAGCAAAAATGGACAAATGGGATCACATCAAGTTAAAAAGCTTCTGCAAAGCAAAGGAAATAACAAAGTGAAGAGACTAACAACAGAATGTAAGAAAATATTTTCACACTACTCATCTAACAAGGGAGTAATAACCAGAACATAATCTCGAGCAATGCAATAGGAAAAAAAAATAAGAATCCAGTTTAAAAATGGACTAAAGATCTGAATAAACATACAAATGGCAAACAAGCATATAAAAAGGTGCTCAGCATCATTGATCATCAGATAAATGCAAATCAAAGCTGCAATGAGATATCATTTCACCCCAGTAAAATGGCTTATATGCAACAGACAGGGAATAACAATGCTGGAGAAGGTATGGAGAAAAAGAACCACTCTACGCTGTTAGTGGGAATGTAAATTAGTACAACTACTTTGGAGAATAGTTTGGAGTTTCCTCAAAAAATGAAAAATAGAGCTACCATATGATCCAGTAATCTCACTGCTAGGTATGTATCTTCAAAGAAAGGAAACGAGTATATGGAAAAGATATATGTGCTTTCACATTTATTGCAGCACTGTTCACAATAGCCAAGATTTGGAAGCAACCTAAGTGTCCATCAACAAATAAATAACTGAAGAAAATATGGTACATATACACAGTGGCATTGTATTTGGTCATAAAAAAGAATGAGATTCTGTTACTTGCAGCAATGTTGATGACCTTGGAGGTAATTATGTTAAGTGAAATAAGTGGTGCACAGAAAGACTGATTTCACATGTTCTCACTTATTATTAAAAATTAAAATGATTGAACTCATAGAGATAGTAGAAAGAGGGTTATTAGAGTCTGGGAAAGGTGAGGGGAGTTGAGGCATGGTTAATGGGCACATCAATTAATTACAAAGAGTGAATATCAAGATCTACTACTTGATAGCACAACATGGTGACTTTAGTAAATAATAATTTAATGTTACATTTAACAATAACTAAAAGATTATAATTGAATTGTTTGTTACACAAAGGATAAATGCTTGAGGGTATGGATACCCCATTTACCATGATGCAATTATTATGCATTGCAGGCCTGTTTCAAAATATCTTGTGTACTTCATATATATATGTAGTTCTTATATACATATATATCTTTTGTACTTCATATATATATATGATACATATACACACATACATATGTGCATATATGGGTATATAGTATGTGTACATACCTACTATGCACTCATAAACATTAAACATTCAAAAATGGGCACAGTTGAAGAGAGAATTAATTAACTGAGACATGACTTTGTGACAATCAAGGGTGGATAGAAGACAAAGAAATGGTATCTCTAATATGGCAAAATAAAATAACTACCAGTCAGATTGTTAAACTCAAGAGATTTTCTCAGATTAAAGATGAAGAAAATCTTGAAGCCACAATAGCAAAAACATCCTGAACTTATTACTTGAGATAACATAAAGGAAATAATAAAGAATTGCTTTCTGTTAATAAAATAAATCCCAACTGGAATGTCAATAATGCAAAAGGGAATAGAAAGACAGTGAAATTTTAATTATCTGAAACAATAAATATAAATATTTACTTTATAAAAGAGCAGTAACAATCATTCCTCAGATTTAAAGTATTTGTAGAATAAAAATTATGACAACAATAATTCCAAAGATAGGAGGTGAGTTAAAGGATTTAAGTTATTTTAGCTCCTTGCATTGTGCTACAACAGGTAAACATGCCAATTAAGCCCATCCCCATTTCAGAACACCTTATGCCTTTTCCTTCTTTATTTCTCTGCATAGCACTATCAGTAACTGGCTATGTGTGTGTTGGTTACTTATATTAACTGTCTCTCTCTATTTCATTCTGATACTGTTTGGCTGTGTTCCTACCCAAATCTCACCTTAAATTATAATAACTGTAATCCCCATGTGTCATGGGAGGGACTTGGTAGGGGGTAAATTAATCGTAGGAGTGGGTTTTTCCTGTGCTGTTCTTGTGATACTGAATAAGTCTCACAAGATCTCATGGTTTTATAAATGGGAGTTCCCTTGCACAAGCTCTCTTGCCTGCCTCCATGTAAGACATGACTGTTCCTCCTCTGCCTTCTGCCATGATTGTGAGGCCTCCCCAGCCATGTGGGTCAACTGTAAGTTAATTAAACCTCTTTTTCTTATAAATTACCCTTTCTTGGATATGTCTTTATTAGCAGAGTAACAACAGACTAATACACATTCATTGTATTTTTTTCATTTTTTTTAATTATACTTTAAGTTCTGGGGTACATGTATAGAACGTGTAGGTTTGTTACATAGGTATACATGTGTCATGGTGGAACACCTGGCATCAGCACCTAGGAAAATGTATGCCCCAAAACATTTGATGAATCAGTTTGTAATCAACATAGTGGTAAAATATTTCCAAATGTACTTCTTTATATAATGCAGTAATACATAAATAATTCCTCATATATAGTAAATACTGTTAAAAATAACAAATCTTAAAGAGATCCTTTGAAAAAGATCTGTCTCTTTCACTGTCTTTTAGCTTTGACTTATCAAAATCAGCTGGGTTGGTAATATGATATACTGACATAATCCAAGTCAGCATGGCATTTCAATAATAGTCAAAGTGTAAAAATTGAAGGTTAAAGTGGATCATAATATCATGACAAAGGTGATTAATGATTACCTTTAAAATGTTAATGTATTTTATTCTGTGGAATATCAGAGCTGTTTATGTCATTTTCCATATAGATATGCAAATTAATCTAACTGTACAAGTAGTAGGTTATCATCTTGTCTCTATATAAAAAATAATTTGTATTTTAAAATAATGACACAGATTTTTTAAATTATTTAAGATGTTTCTATACCTCCATAGAAATGTGACAAAAACATTTATTGAATTAAGATATTTGGTAATGTTAACTTCTCCATGCCAACCATGTATTTTTCAATTAACAAATAAATCTTTGTTAGTGGGAATACATTATGTTAGTTGAGAGAGTAAATAAACAACATTTCCAAAGAAATCATCTGGAAGCAGTGAAAAACTTAAGAATATAAACTGCTTAATAAAATGCCATGTATCAGTCAAAGTCCTGGCAGGAGGGAAAACAAAATAAATGAGTTAAAGAGAGTTTAATGCAAGTGCTATCTATAAAGCTGTAGACAGGATATGTGGTACAGAGAAGGGATGGTGTTGCATTCCAGAGCTAGCAATGATAGGGAGCTTCTTCCATTTCTAGGCCTGAGTAAAGAATAGAACAGTTGTTAGAACTGGAGAGAAGTAGAGCTGGGGTTACGGTTCTAGGGAGAGATACCCAACAGAAGTTGAGGCTTCCTGTAAAGGTATACAACCTAGCAGGCTGTGAGCTGAGGGAGTAAGTGTCCTCTTTCACTTGCCTTTGGCCTTCAGAGTTTTGCCTTGTATCTCTCATTGTCCAAATACAACTCCAAAGATGATGGCAAAGGAATATGGGAGATTCAGTTCATAAAATTTAGTGTTCTGGGGGAACAAGTAAGTGGAGAAGGGCAATTACTATACTTGCAGGGGCAAAGGGACAATATTCAGCACATACCCTCAATAACTCAAATAGATAAAAGTGAAATAAAACATAAAGTTATAAACATTGCACTGCATTTTTGACTGGTGCTACATGATTTCCAAGTATTCTGATGATCATGTAAGTCATAACATTTAAAAAAGTGAATAAATAAAGCTATCACACAATGAAAACTATTTCAGAAAGAACACATTTTAAAAGCCTGAAGTCAAAGTGTTTTTCTCATAACAATATTAAAAATCATGTAAATAAACCCTAGTAATGCAACCACTAATCATGTAAGTTGAGGTTTGGGGACAGTAAATGGATGCTAAAGCAATGAATAGAATATGTTAAATGAAAATGGAATCATTTTCTGTAATACATCAGTAATAAGATTTGAGGTTTTTTCTTAAAAAATTATAACTTTTAATCATTTATAAATTAACCAATGTTTTACAGATAGTTTGAGCCAGAAGTCTATTCATTTATTTAACCATTTGATTAGCACCTACTGTGTTCCAGGGATTACACATCAGTCAGAAATGAACACTGTTTTTCGGTTCACAGTCTTTACAAAAGATACTAGATATCTAAAATAATTTCTTAGAGTTTTATAGGTGTGTAGTGAAAATTCTCTCTCTGTTTTTCTTCTACTCTAATACCACAGAAATCATCAATAAAGAAGACTTCCATGGCCACATATAGTGTGTGGGTGTTTTTCCCCATACACCAAGCAGCAGACACCAGCTAGGTGTTCCCTAATTGAGTTAGAGAACCATCTAACTGAATTAGATCATGTTCAGTTAGAGAACACTACCTCCAGGTAGATAGTGTCAGATCTCACAAGTTGAGGAATCAGTACCCAAGACTGTCCTCCACCCCATACTAGTTGTAAGTCTGGCTCTGTAGAACTTCTAACCAACCAGCTTCAAGTTGGTATTTCCATGACCCCCTCTTTGGGTTCAATTAATTTGCTGTAGCAGCTCAAGAAACTCAGGGAAACAGTTATGTTTACTAGTTTATTACAAAGGATATTGCAGAGGATACAGGTGAAAAGACAGGATGTATGGGGAGAAGGATATGGAGCCTCCTTGCCCTCCCTGGGTGCACCATCCTCCAGGTATTTCTACTTATTCACCTGTCTGGAAGCTCACTGAACCCTGTCCTCTTGGTTTTTATGGAAGGTTTGTGATGTTGGCATTCCTTTCTGAAGGGTATAGGGTGGGGTGCTTTTCATGGGAGGGTCTTAAGATCCACAATCATAAAGGTGGGGAGCCTTAGAGTCCTGCCCTGGGGCAGGTAAAATGAGAACATAAGGAGGTCAGAGGCCTGCCCCTGAGAACTAACACACCCAACATTATAACAACAGACTAACAAGAGCTATGGGGGCTATAAGCCAGGAAACTTCATTGAAAACCAGTATATCATAACACCACAACATGTTGGAAACATCACACATTACTTACATTTACTAAATATTAATATTGGAAGGGATGCCCTGATAGTTGACCATAAATTTATCAAACAAAATATTGCTGTACTCAATGGCATATTAATGGACTTATTTATTTTATCATAAATGTTACCCAGAGGAATTTCTTTAATAACAACAGTACACTCCAAAAGAATAGGATAAAAATGTTTTATAATTATATTTATTTTAAGTCAACTTTATTTTATTCATTTATTTTTTTGAGAAAGTGTCTCAAAACATTTTGCCCAGGCTGAGTGCAGTAATATGATCATAGCTCACTGTGTTAGCAGTGGAAGAGATCTGAGTTACTCCGAGTTACCGGTGGCTTATCCATATGTGTCCGTAGCAACTTCAGTCTTTGCCTCCTCAAAAGAAAGAATGACCCAGGGTCATAAAGCAGGAAAAGGGACTAAGGCAAGTTTCAAGGCAGGAGTGAAATATATTTAAAAATAGTTTACAACAGGAAAGAAAGGAAAGAACCCTTGGAAGAGATCCAAGTGGGAGTCTGAAGGTCAAAGAGAGAAAAAAGTACTTTTAACCTTGATCTTGGGACTTTATAGGCTCTCCTCTTTCCCATGATTCTTCCCTTAGGGTAGGCTTCCAGCAGGCGAAGTATCCTCCTTACCTTTGGGAATTGAGCATGTGCAGTGTGTTTAGAGAGTTATGTGCTTGCCCATTTGAGGCTTTCTTCCTTTATGGGGTGGAGTGTACCTAGAAGATCATACTTCGCCATTTTTGTCTCTTAATGAGCATGGCCAGGAAGTTTTTTCTCCCTGGGGTTTGCCTTTAATTAACACTTTAATGTTAACAGGTGTGGACCATCAGGGCTGGGCCTCTCCCTGGCATCGGATGCCAGTTTATCACTTTTAGAGGACAATATGATAATTGCCGAACCATCACCCGATACTTTTAGTGGGCTGTGGGAGAGTCCTCTCCTGCTGTGCTCATGACTGCCTACCTGTAACAACTGCAGCCTTGACCTCCTGGGCTCAAGTGATTCTCCCACCTCAGTAACTAAAGTAGCTGGGACTAAAGACACATGCCATAATGGCTGGCTAATTTTTGATTTTTTTTTGTAGAGATGCCGGTCTTGCTATGTTGTCCAGGCTGGTTCTGGAACTCCTGGATGCAAGCGATCCTCCTAGGTCTGGTTCCCAAAGTGCTGGGATAATAGGCATGAGCCACCATGCCCAAACAACAATCAGTTTTAGAATCCACATAAAATATTGCAGTAATGTTAAAAATCACTGTAAGTAATGCAAATTGAAAGTATATTAAAATAGAAATATTGAGATACATTCAATGAACCCTTATAGGATTTTAGGTTACAAATTATTGTTTCTGAAATTACAGTCACTTTGATGCATTAATACAAATCACTAAGAATTTCATAATTATTATGTATATGAATAATAAGATTGACCATACCTATTGAAAGATTCAGGTGTGACATCATTGCCTTAATGTAATATTACCGCCAAGTAAAAACTAACGTACTTTTCAATTCCTATGCATTATTGCCTTCAGTTTATGAGATATCCCTAGTGAAGAAAGGATGTTTTCCTTGAAGATGCTTAAAAGAAAAAATTTTACCTCAAGAAAAACTTCATAGCATATCAAATTTTCTATATGCTAAATTTTTATGTTTGTACCTGACCTCATGGACTGATATGTGCAAATAGCACAGAAACTCTTGGCCCATGATTTCAGAAACAGACTAATTGTGTATTAACTACCTATAAGTCAAGGTATCTGAGAAAACAGAATGTATTGAAATCGTTTAAATGAAGAGCATTTATTATGGTATATGTACATATAAGAGGACAAGAACAAATAAATGATAATTGTATACCAAGAGACTAGAAACTGTAGGAAAACATTTCTACCTCTGGGAAGGGCTGCATATTTACTGGAGCCCAGGGAAAGATCTGTAAAAGGAGAGGTGCCATTGCTGCCAGAGTAGGAGCACCGATATAGGGAGAGAAGCAGAAGGATATTCTAACTTCCCTCTTTCTACCCTTCAATCTCTATTGTCATTACCTGTTGGCCAGAATTGCTCAAAGCCAGAGGACAAGGGGCTTCAGGTGATATCCTCTGCAGCACTGCGAGGGCAGAAAAAGATATTTGGAGGTAAATGGAAAATAACAAGCAGAATAAGTAACAAGATTCGTCACATCCATCTCTAGAACATACTAATCAAATTTATGTAAGTTATATTTCTCTTTTGGCTGAAAATGCAGAACATTATTTTCTCTTTTCATTGTTTAAACCATTTGTTGAGGGTGAAGAAAATCACGTTTTAAAAAGCAGAAGCCATTCATCTATTTATTTTGTAATATGTTTCTAACTTTACAAAGAAATCTCAAGACACTTCATTGCTGTAAATGTAAGAAAAGTTTATTAGTGACATCAATTTCAAAGTACTTTTAATTAATTATAGCCAAGAACAGTGAGAGGCAAACTACTTTTCATTAATGATTCTTTTTATTGTTTCTATTATAAAGGTCTCTAATTGACAGCACATATTTTCCAAATAGTCTGTATTATTAGATTAGAAACCTGATGCTGTTCACATCTGGGTACATGTGTAAGAAATAATTAAATTTAGTAATAGTGAAAAGAACCCACAGTAATCCATCATGCCACTACTGTAGCATGAGCAGTGGAGTGGGTGCCAATTAGAAAATAAGTCCATAAAAATATGCCAATTACTGTAAACATAATAAAATTCCCTTTCCATTTCAAGTAAATTTGAACCATCATCATCACCTTGAGTAGAACCTCTTAGGAATCTATTGCTTCTGATTTTAGATGCCTCCTAATGCACATTAGATGCAAAAAATTTATGAAAGCTTAATGAGAAGATACATTTTTAAAGCAATGATAACCCCCATTGGGTTATATAACTCAACTACTGAAACTTATTCTTATAACTGAATATCTATGGCTAACACATCTGTGACTTAATTTGTATGTAATTTGGTATAATTACTCTGAGTTTTAGTTGGACAAATAGAGGAGTAACCACTGAACACTGAGAGGATCATATGTAGTTTACTATATTTTTTTACAACACTATATTCCTGTCCAGATCTAAGGTTACTTCCATTTAATTAAGTAAAACATAAAAAAACCTTTAAATTAAAAACTTCTCTTGCCACAAATCTAATATTTTAAAAATAAAATAACTCTAATCCCCGAATTACATGGATTCATGTTAAGTAATTCAAAACTGAGAGTTTAACTCCAATATATTTTTCTGTATCATTGTAGGCATGGCATGGAGATGAACTTATAGTCAAGGAATAGTGAGGAGTAAGAGAGAGAAGAGAATCTAATTATACACTGGTTTCCACAGAGTAGTGCATGTTGCCAACTGCAAGAACATGTCCCTTCTGTGAGTTTCTGTCTCTTCTACTCTAATTTTCTCTCAAAGGAAAGCACTAAATTAATCTTATAAAATTCTTTTTAGTGTTAAGTAAAATATATATGTTAGGGACTGAATTAAGGCTTTTAAATGTTTAAATTGTGAAGGAAGAAAAAGCCATTAGAGAATTTGCTACTGGAAAAATTACTGGTTTAAAATTAGAAATATGTTTGTATTTCTTAGAAGAGAGATGTCACTACTGTAGAAAAAGCAGTGAAGTTGAGTGGGTTCCAAATTAGAAAATAAATTCCTCGGAGAGATTCTTCTGAGGAGTACAAACATATATTGATTGCCGGGGCATACTGATTCTCAGGGCTTCAGACCCCAGCAATAATTGTTCACCTCCAAATAGAATTTCCCTAGTTCTTAAGTTGTATTCTAAGTAAGTATTCTGTGAATGTTGTGTTACCTCTTTTCCAGAGTAAGTTCTGGGAAGAAAGAGGATAAGAGAACACAAAGAAATCACATATATTATTGATAATAGAAGGGAAATAGGGTAATAAAGTTGACATACCTGTTTTACAGTTCCTCCCAGGGCCAGCCCTAGAGATGTCTCAAAGCTTTAGTAGCAATTGAATCATGAGATAGAATCAATTGGAAACAAAGCACATTCACTGGGGAATTGAGTTTTTAAAAAATGAATTATTGCATCTTTTTTCTTGCTAAATACAATGTGAAATTCTTCATAATTCTTTACAGTATGCTTCTATTTCTTGAAAATACCAAATTTAAAAAGTAAAGTATTTTGATTATTCTTATATAAAGGTGTTTTTTATTACACTAACATTTGGACTGGCTAACTAATAGTTTAAGATAATTAATTTTTCCCCTTATTTACACTCATCTCATTTTCCTTTCTGCTTAAGGCAGCATATTTTCTGTCTTTTGTTTCCAAAATCCTTAGTTTCAGAGTGAAGAGAGGATAGGTAAGAGTAATGAAGTGAACTAGGTTAAACTACAAAACTTGGTATAAATTCTAAATCTGGGGCGAATAATGACTCAGTCATGTCTAAGACTGCTTTCAGTTTGGTTTACTACCAAAGGTAGGACAAATATTTAACACAAAGGACAAATATAAGATTAGGATGTAAGTGAGTGGATGTACCTAGTCTTAGTATCTGCATGATGTGAGAATATACCAGATTAGAGGAACTCAGAATTATGGACTCCTTCCCTCCATTCTGTTCCAGACTGTGGGGTTGTAGGAGGGCATGGTGGTATTCCAGACTCCACACAGGTTATGAGATCATGACATAAGGGGAGTCTTCCTTGGCCATGGTTAGGTACTGTATTTTTAAGTTATTTTTTACTACATCCGACCTACTCAAAATTTTTATTTGGAAAGCCTAACCATGGCCTCTTAGAAAAAACTGAAAGGATATTTTTCTCAGTGAAGAGAAAGAGATCATACACACACACACACACACACACACACACACACACACACACACACACACAGAGTGAGTGACACACAGAGAGAGAGTCAGAGTCAGTCCAGGCAGGGGTAGAAGGTATGCTGAAGAACAGATGCTAATTTTTTTTAACCTTACCAAAAATATAGAGACTTAAAATCCAAAATTAATTCAGAAAATAATTATAGTTCTTTACCACCTGAATTTGTGAACTGAGTTTCATTTGTCTTATAGCCATTAATTACTTTTACATTGTATTTGTGAAGTTAATAGGTCTTAACTATTGATAGGTTAATAGGTCTTGAGAATCCACATTCCCTTGTACTTATCCTCTTTATGTTTCTCCTCATTGAATTTTAAAGATACTTTTATTTGATCTCATTATCCAAAATTCGTGCTGCCACACCCTATTTGTTGTTGCTAACTACCTTGTTGTAAACTGAATATTTGTGTCTCTCCATATTCATACATTGAAATCTAATCTCCCATGTAATGGTATTGGAAGGTGGGGACTTTGTAAGGTAATTAGGTCATGAGGGAAGAGTCCTCATGAATGAGATGAGTGCCCTTATAAGGGGCCATAGAACTAGCTAGTTCTCTTTCCACCGTATTAGAATACAAGTCAGCTACCTGTAACCCAAAAGAGACCCCTCACCAGAACCTGATCATGCTGGCATCCCAATCTTGGACTTTCAGACTCAAGAACTGTGAGAAATAAATATTTGTTGTTTAAGCTACTGAGCCTAAGGTAATTTTTTATAGCAGCCTGAGCCGACTAAGATGTAGGTTAATTATAGTTCCTATTCTATTGCTCAGACACATGGTGATAATGAACATGACTGCTAATTTCCCACAATGAACAAAACAGCATATTTTATAAGATTTATCTTTTTGTTTCTTTTATAAAATCACATTTGATAATCTATATATTAAATTTCCTTGGAAAAATAAATATTTTAGTACTAGACATATTGAGACTTAAAAAAATATTTTCGTTAGAATAGTAATCAGTTGTTACTGTCAGGAATGCATACCAAAGCAAAATGGAGAATTTAGAGCATTAAACCTTTTCAGCCATATTGTTATATACTACAGATAAAGTTCCTTCCTTGGCAAGAGAAAATGGATTGTTACTTTTTACTGGCAAGAACAGTATTGTGTAAATGTCATCTTAAAAATACATTGCATACGTCAATGTCAAGGCTATATTATTTTGTTCCATATGGAAGAGAATAAGCCTCCTAAGAGTTACTTCATTATAGATTCTCTAAGACAACTTGCAGCTGTCCGCATGGACCTTAAAACCTCTGTACAACTGAATATGAATCACTTGAAGTATTTTATTGGCAATTATGTATAAAATCCTTGCCTTGATTGTAACAATTACTTTCTAGGCAGCTTTGAAATACTTCTTTAAAAGCAATACAAAAACCCTCAAAAAGTGATCTATAATTTTAAAGATCTGTAAATACAAAAATTTATATTTAGGTATATAGTATTCAAATAAAATATAATATCAGAATTATGCCAGTGATAAATTATTTTTATATTTCGTATATTGTGATAATTATTTTTATATTTAATATAACTTAAATGTATTTTTCATATATGATTCATTTTATATAACTTACATGCTCTAGACAATATTTTTTCTACTCTCCTGCTTAACAAAATAGTATACTAGAGGCTATACATATAATTTGAGTGTTTAGAAATTAAAAATAAAGTAAAATCCCAGCATTGACTGGCTTCCAATTTTTTATTTATTATAAAATTAGTAATTGGCTATATGTAAACATTAAATTAAGATATCTGAACTAACTGGATTATTAGGGAACTGTCTCTAATATTTAACATACCCTTGGTTAAAAGCAACTAGCTTTTAAAACATACCCTTGGTTAAAAGCAGAGGTAATTGCTTTTAACCAAGGGTATGTTTGTGTTTTGGAGGGGACACTTGTGTGTATGTATCTAAACTTAATTTCTTGAATTTTTCCAGGATTATTCTGTTTTAAAATATTATCTCCCTTTGTGCCCACAAGTTTGTTCTTGTCAACCAATTTGTCTCAATTTTTGGTTTAGAAAAATGGTCACCACAGGCATACAACCTCTTGGTAAAATTTGAGCCGTCCTCTCTCCTATAATTGCACAACTGGTTAACACCTAGCATACAAATTAGATCCCAGGCACTCCCAAAGTGAGGACTATCACAGAAAAGACACATAAGGTCGAATAAACGTTTGCTCCTAGAGTCTTGAGAACATGCTGTGTACCAGAGAGCAGAGAATCAATCATTGTGTTATGGACCTGAATCTGGATTTAATCCAAACCCGAGTGAACTAAGAGGATGTCACATGGAAAGGTACTTTAGGAAGATTTGAATTCAAGAGTATTTATAAGTAAGCATAGTTTGCATTTTGATTCTTAAATAGAACACTTTTAGCAACAGATTGCAAAGTAGCCCAATGGCAGTACAGTGTTTTTCTCACTTTGAAAATAGTCTTACTTAACAATGAACACAAATTTCCAGGTAAACAAAGCCCACTTAGGATAAAACTAATGAGGCTTTTATTGAAGAAGAGAATATGTGAAAATTACAAAAGCTGGAGAGAAAAGGTCTTGTATTCTTACAGTTTAGAATACCAACGGTAGTATGTAATGCTGTAAGCATTAGCTTCCTAAATGCCTTCTGTTACCATCATTTCCTATTGTGTATGTGTCCACAGACAAATAGCATACATCACAGAGTAAAGTACTGTTTTAAGAGTAGAAAAAAACAAATGGGAAATAATACCTTACTTTGGAAAATAACATCCAGAATCTATACACAGACTCTTAGAAAATAAGTTTCATTCAAACATGAAAGGTATTCTGAATGCCTAAAAAGAAATACTTATACTCATTAAAAACTTTTCATTTCTTGAAGCATTATAGTACATCTATGGAAGATAAGTAATTATCTCTGGATCTTTTTTTTTTTTTTACTTTTTTTATTTTTTATTGCATTTTAGGTTTTGGGGTACATGTGAAGAACACGCAAGATTGTTGCATAGGTGCATACGTGGCAGTGTGATTTGCTGCCTTCCTCCCCTTCACCTATATCTGGCATGTCTCCCCATGCTATCTCTCCTCAACTCCCCACCCCCCACTGTCCCTCCCCTATTTCCCCCCAACAGACCCCAGTGTGTAGTGCTCCCCTCCCTGTGTCCATGTGTTCTCATTGTTCAACACCCGCCTATGAGTGAGAAAATGCGGTGTTTGATTTTGTGTTCTTGTGTCAGTTTGCTGAGAATGATGGTTTCCAGGTTCATCCATGTCCCTACAAAGGACGTGAACTCATCGTTTTTGATGGCTGCATAATATTCCATGGTGTATATGTGCCACATTTTTCCTGTCCAGTCTATCATCGATGGGCATTTGGGTTGGTTCCAGGTCTTTGCTATTGTAAACAGTGCCACAATGAACATTCGTGTCCTTATAGTAGAACGATTTATAATCCTTTGGATATATACCCAGTAATGGGATTGCTGGGTCAAATGGAATTTCTATTTCTAGGTCCTTGAGGAATCGCCACACTGTCTTCCACAATGGTTGAACTAATTTACACTCCTGCCAACAGTGTAAAAGTGTTCCTATTTCTCCGCATCCTCTCCAGCATCTATTGTCTCCAGATTTTTTAATGATCGCCATTCTAACTGGCGTGAGATGGTATCTCGATGTAGTTTTGATTTGCATTTCTCTAATGACCAGTGATGATGAGCATTTTTTCATATGTTTGTTGGTCTCTGGATCTTTAATAATTACAGTACTTTATTTTTAAAGCGTCTCTCTAAAATTCGGAGTCATACTGTCGAGGCAATATGAGGTCTGAATAAAGGTTAGAACCATTTTCATGTTAGCATTACATTCAAGAAAAAAGAAAAAGAAAACTGCTTAGTGCACAATAAGAAATGCTGCCAAATAAAAATGTCCTAAAAACTGGTCATAACCAGTTTTTAGTAAAAAGTAAAAAATTTTAAAAAGTAAAATTTCAAACACACAGTCCCATTTCACCCAAAGCCAAGCTCCAGTGCTGAGTTGGCTACATAGACTAGTCAAAATAAACTTGCTATTAGCAAAAATGGCCTGAAATAACATAAAGTCACAATCCTTCCTCAGACCCAGTCACTAACACAGTGAAACTTTTAGTGGCTCAGCACACATTGTGCTCATTTTGGGTTGGTTTCATGAAACTGACTTTCCATTTCCATTATTTTTCCATTTCTCAAGATGGAAAAATAAAGCACTCCTGTAGCTTTAAATCAGTGGAATTAAAAATGATGTTGATTTAATTTTAAGTAAATGTACTGTATACATTTAGAGGCCAAATTTATAACATTAATGCTCCTGATAACAAGATTGGAGAGAAAAGAAGAAAGGTAACTACTTGATTGTTTTTATGTTTATCACTTTTATTAATATTTTTTCACAAAACCAGTATATTATTATTCACTGTTTACAGTGTATAATGATGACTATTCCAATAATATAAGCATAAAATGATGCTAAATCTTAATGTTTTGAAGTAGAGTGTACATCCAGGACTATTAAAGAGTTTTTATATTGAGATGTGGTTTACCAATGAGGAACTGATTATTCTCTGTCTGTAAAGTTTCATGCAGTGGAGGCAGAGCAAGATGACCAAATAGAAGTTTCCACCAATTATCCTCCCTGAAGGAACACCAATCTGCCCTTCTCCCATTTCCTGGCAGTAACCATGTGGCACAGAAAGAGAATGTGTGCACCTAGGGGAAAGAAAGCACAGTGATGGTGGGACTTAGCATTAGAAATCAATCTACCTGTCACAGTGAAAAGCAACACCCAGTGAAACGCCACTAACACCCATGGAAAAAGCATTTAGATCAGCCTCAGCCAGAGGTGCATTGTCTATCCCAGCAACTGAAACGAGTTCTGGCAAGCATTGCCACTGCATGTTACAATGTTCTGGGGTTCTAAATAAACTTGAAAGGCATTTTAGGACACAATGACTGCAACTCCTAAACAAATTCTAGTTCTGGATTTGGCTTAGAGCCAGTGGACTTTGGTGGCACATGACTTAGTGAGACACCAGCCAGAACAGCCAAGATAGTGCTTGCACTACTTCTTCCACAACCCCAGGCAGCACAGCTTGAAGCTTCATAAGATACACTTTCCACTTGAGGAAAGGAGAGGGAAGAATGAAGAGGATTTTTGTCTTGCAGCTTGTATACCAGCTCAGGCACAGTAAGATACGGCACCAGCCAGAGTCCCGAGGCACCTATTTGAGACCCTAGCTTACAGATGATATTTCTAGACATACTCTGGGCAAGAAGGAAACCAGCTGCTTTGAAGGGAAAGACCCAGTCATGCCAGGATTTATCACCTGCTGACTGAAGGGCCCTTGCACCCTGAATAAGAAGCAGCAGTACCAGGTAGTACACAACGAGGGCCTGGGATGAGACTGAGAGATTCTGGCTTCAGGTATAACACAGCACATTCCCAGCTGTGGTAGCTATGGGAAGAGACTCCTGCTTGAGAAAAGCAGAGGGAAGAGTAAAAGTGGCTTCATCTTGCATCTTAGGTATCAGCTTGACTACGGTGGGGTAGAGCACCAAGTGAGCGATTTCATAGCTTGGCTCTTGAAGAGCATTTTTGGATCAGCCCTGGGTCAGAGGAGAGCACATTGCCTGAAGGGTGAGTCCCAGGACTGGCAGTGTGTACCACAAACCAGCTGAAGAACCCTTGGGCCTTGAGTGAACGTCGTCAGTATCCTGGAAGTACTTCCCATGGGCCTGTGGTAGTGGTGGTGGCCATGAGGAGAGACTCCTCTGCTTGTGGAAAAAGGAGAGAAGAGTAGGAGGGACTTTGTCCTATACCTTGTGTGCCATCTCAGCTGCCAAGAACTGGAGTGCCAGGTAGATACTTCAGGTTTCCAACTCTAGAGACTAGCTCCCAGACAGCATCTTTGGACCTGATTGGAGCAAGGGGGAACTCACCATCCTGAAGGGAAAGACAGAAGCTAGGCTCACTTAACCACCTGCTGATTATAGAGTTGTAGGGCCTTGAATAAACAGAGGTGGTAGTCAGGTAATAGCTACATCAGGCTTTGGGTGACACCCAGTGCTGTGCTGGCTTCAAGTCTGACCAAGCACAATCAAAGTCGTGGTGGCCACAGAGGTGCTACTGTTACCTCTTCCCCAGCTGCAAGCAGACCAACACAGAAAAAAATATGGAGAAAATAACATAAGTAAACAAGGATCTCTGCATGGTAATCTAGAGAATTCTTCTGGATCTTATCCAATACCACCAAGGCAGTACCCCTATTAGTCTGCAAGAGCTATGATGTTACAGGACTTGGGGTAATCCCAAATGCAGGTAAGGTTTCAGTCACCAAAAGATCACTACACTCAAATTCCTTTGAATTCTTGAAAAGCTTTCCCAAGAAGAAGGGGTACAAACAAGCCCAGACTGAGAAGACTATAATACATATCTAACTCTTCAATGTTCTGACACGGATAAATATCCACAAGCATCATGATCATTCAGGAAAACATGACCTCACAAATGAATTAAATAGGAAATCAGGGGCCAATCCTGGACAGACAAATACATGTGACTTCAGAGAGAGAGAATTCATAATAGCTGTTTTGAGAAAGCTCAATTAAATTCAAGATAACACAGAGGAGATACTCACGATCCTACCAGATAAGCTTAACAAAGAGATTGAAATAATAAAAAAGCAATCAGAAATTCTGGAGTTAAAAAAATTAATTGACATACTGAAGAATGCATCTCAGAGTCTCTTAATGGCAGAATTGATCCAACAGAAGAAATAATTAGTGAGCTTGAAGATAGGCTATTTGAAAATATAATCACAAGAGACAAAGAAAAAAAGAACAAAAATAAATGCAGCATGCCTAGGGTGAATCTAAGAGTTATTGGCCTTAAAAAGGTGGTAAAGAAATAGAGATAGAAAGTGTATTCATAGGAATAATAACAGAGAACTTTCCAAACCTAAAGAAAGATATCAATATTCAAGTACAAGAAGGTTATATAGAACACGAAGCAGGTTTAACCCAAGGAAGACTACCTCAAGCGATTTAATGATCAAACTCCAAGAGATCAAAGATAAAGAATCCTAAAACCAGCAAGGGAATAAAACCAAATAACATACAATGGAGCTCCAATACACTGGTGTCAGGCTTTTTGGTGGAAACCTTATAGGTCAGGAGAAAGTGACATGACATATTTAAAATGCTGAAAGAAAAAAACTCTTACCCTAGGATAATATATCCAGTGAAAATATCCTTCAGGATGAAGGAGAAATAAAGACTTTCCCAGACAAACAAATGAAAACCCCTGAGGGATTTCGTCAATACCAGACCTGCCCTACAAAAGATGCTAAAGGGACTACTTTAATAAGAAATAAAAGGATGTTAATGAAAATGAGTAATCAGCTGAAGGTACAAAACTCACTGGTAACATTAAGTACATGGAAAACCATAGAATATTATATCATTTTAGCTGTGATGTGTTAATTACTTTTACTCTAAGAAGAAAGACTAAATGATAAACTAATAATAAAAACCTATGAGAACTTTTCAAGACATAGACAGTAAAATAAAATATAAATAGAAAAAACAGGATGTTAAAAAGCAGGGATACAATGTTAAAGTGCAGAGTTTTTATTAGCTTCTGTTTGCTCGTCTGTCAGTCAGTTTGTTTTCGCAGTCAGTGTTAAGTTGTCATCAGCTTAAAATACTAAGTAATAAGATAGTATTTGGAAGCCTAGTGGTAATCTAAAATCAATAAACATACAACAGATGCACAAAAAATAAAAAGCAAGAAATTAAGACATATCACCAGAGAAAACCATCTTGACAAAATGGAAGACAGAAAAGAGGGATAGAAGGAAGAGACAATCTGAAAACAGCAAACTGGCAGGAGTAAGACTTTATTATCAGTAATAATGAATAAGTGCAGTAAACTCTCTCTTTTAATTTTACAAATTAAAGGACATAGTGTAGTTGAATGGATAAGAAACAAGACCTAACAATCTATCGTCTACAAGAAACAGACTTCACCATAAAGACACATGTGGCCTGAAAACAAAGAAATGGGTGAATGAGTGGCCCCTGGAGATGTTCTAGCCGTGTACCCTCCAATACAATTTCTATGCAAATGAAATCAGAAAAGAGCAGGAGTAGTTATACTTACATAAGACAAATAGATTTCAAGACAAAAAGTATCGAGAGACAAAAAAAGGTCATTATATGATGATAAAGGGGTCAAATCAGTGAGAGGATATCACAATTGCAAATATTTACAGACCCAACACTGGCACACATAGTTATATGAAGCAAATAATATTAAAGCTAAAGAAAGATATGTGATTATACAATAATAGACAGAGACTTAACACTTTCAGTATCGGACAGCTCTCAGGACAGAAAATTAACAAACATTGAACTTAATGTGCACTATAGACCAAATGGACATAGTAGATATTTACAGAACATTTCATCCCACAGCTTTAGAATATGTGTTCTTCTCCTCAGCACATAAAGCATTCTCAAAGATTGACCATATTGTGGGTCACAAAACACATCTGAAAACATTCAAACAATTGAAGTGATATCAAGTATCTTTTGTGATCAAATGGAATAAAACTAGAAATTAATAATGAGAAATTTTGGGAAACATACAAACGTGGAAATTAAACAATATGCACCTAAATGACTACTGGGTCAATAAAGACATTAAGAAGACAATTGGAAAATTTCTTGAAACAAATGGTAATGAAAACACACATACCAAAACCTATCAGATACAACAAAAGTAGTACTAAGAGGGAAGTTTATAGCTAAAATCATGTATGTCAAAAAAGTAGAAAAGCTTTAAATAAACTAATGACACATATTAAAAAACTAGAAACACAAGAGCAAAGCAAACCCATAATTAGTAGAAGAAAAGAAATAAAAATCAGTAATAAAATATATTTTAAAAAGAAAACAATACCAAAGATGAATGAAACAAAAAGTTGGTTTTTTGAAGTTAAACAAAGTTGACAAACCTTCAATGAAACTAACAAAAGTAGAGGGGGACTGATCCAAGATAGCCAAGTAGAAACAGCTCTGGATTGCAGTTCCCAGTGAAAATGCAGAGGGTGAGTGATCACTGCATTTCCAAACGAATTTTTACTGCCCACAGGCCAGGAGATTCCAGGGGAGAAAAGTGCCACGAGTCTCCAATGCGGCTGTTTCAGCTGGTGCAGTGCGTCTCTGCACAAAAGCTCACACAAATCCAGATGCCATTTCAGCTGGTGACTGGAATGCCTGGAAGACAGATCGCCCATTCAACTCAATAAAAGGGGGCTCAAACAGGGTGCCAGGTGATCTGGCTCAGCAGGTCCCACCCCCACAAAGACCAGAAACTCAAACGCCCTGGATTGAGAGTTTCACAGCAAGTGCAGCTGGACCCAGGACAGTCCAGCTCTGTGGGGGTAAGGGCGTCTGCCATTTCCGAGGCAGCCCACCACTACTGAGGCAGTCTGCCATTACCGAGGCAGTCCCCTTTTAATGAGACACAAAATACCCATAAAAAAAAATCAATAAATCCAGGACCTGATTTTTTTTTAAAAGAACAACTAAATAGACAGGCTGCTAGCCAGATTAATAAAAAAGAAAAGAAAGAAGAATCAAATAGATGCAATAAAAAATGATAAAGGTGATATCACCACCGATTCCACAGTAATACAAACTGCCATCAGAAATTACTAAAAACACCTCTATGCCCATGAAACAGTAAACCTGGAAGAAATGGATAAATTGCTGAACACTTGCACCCTCCCAATCCTAAACCAAGAAGAAGTTGAAACCCAGAATAGAACAATAACAAGGGCTGAAGTTGAGACAGCAATTAATAGCCTTCCAACCAAAAAAAGCCCAGGTCCAGATAGGTTCACAGCTAATTCTACCAGACATACAAAGAGGAGCTGGTGCCACTCCTGAAACTATTCCAAACAGTAGAAAAAGAGGGAATCCTTCCCAAATCATTTAATGAGACCAACATCAACCTGATACCAAACCTGGCAGAGACTCAACAAAAAAAGAAAACTTCAGGCCAATATTCATGATTAATATAGATGCAAAAATCTTCAATAAAATACTGGCAAACCAATTGCAACAGCACATCAAAAAGCTTATCCATCACAATCAAGTAAAATTCATCCTGGGGATGCAAGACTGGTTAAACATACACAACTCTATAAACATAATTCACCACATAAACAGAACCATAGACAAAAACCACATGATCATCTCAATAGATGCAGAGAAGACCTTCAACAAAATTCAACAGTGCTTTATGCTAAAAACTCTCAATAAACTAGGTATAGATGGAACCTATCTCAAAATAATAAAAGCTATTTATGACAAACCCACAGCCAATATCATACTGAATGGCAAAAACTGGAAGTATTCCCTTTGAAATCTGGCACTAGACAAGGATGTGCTCTCTCACCACTCCTATTCAATATAGTATTGGAAATTCTAGCCAGAGCAACCAGGCAAGAAAAAGAAATAAAGTATATTCAATTACAAAAAGAAGAAGTCAAATTGTCTCTATTTGCAGACGACATGTTTATATATTTAGAAGACCCCATTGTCTCAGCCCAGAATCTCCTTAAACTGATAAGCAACTTCAGCAAAGTCTCATGTGCAGAAATCACAAGCATTCCTGTACACCAACGACAGACAAACAGAGAGTCGAATCAAGAGCGAACTGCCATTCACAATTGCTACAAAGAGAATAAAATACCTAGGAATACAACTAACAAGGGATATAAAGGACCTCTTCAAGGAGAACTACAAACCACTGCTCAATGAAATAAGAGAGGACACAAACAGATGGAAAAACATTCCATGCTCATAATTAGGAAGAATCAATATCATGAAATTCGCCATACTGCCCAAAGTAATTTACATATTCAACACTATCCCCATCAAGCCACCTATGACCCCCTTCACAGAACTGGAAAAAAACACCTTAAACTTCATATGGACCCAAAAGAGAGCCTACATAGCTAAGACAATCCTAAGCAAAAAGAATAAAGCGGGAGGCATTACGCTATCTGACTTCAAACTATACTACAAGGCTACAGTAATCAAAACAGCATGGTACTGGTACCAAAACAGACATATAGACCAATGAAACAGAGCAGAGGCCTCAGAGGCAATGCTACACATCTAAAACCATCTGATCTTTGACAAACTTGACAAAAACAAACAATGGGGAAAGGATTCCCTGTTTAATAAATGGTGTTGGGAAAACTGGCTAGCCATGCGCAGAAAGCAGAAACTAGACCCCTTCCTCACACCTTACACTAAAATTAACTCCAGATGGATTAAAGACTTAAACATAAGACCTAACACCTAAAAACCCTAGAATAAAACCTAGCAAAACCAGTCAGGACAAAGGCATAGGCAAGGACTTCATGGTTAAAACACCAAAAGCATTGGCAACAAAAGCCAAAATAGAGAAATAGGATCTAATTAAACTTAAGAGCTTCTGCACAGCAAAGGAAACAATCATTAGAGTGAACCAGCAACCAACAGAATGGGAAAAAATTTTTGCAATCTACCCATCTGACAAAGGCCTAATATCCAGAATCTACAAAGAACTAAATTTACAAGAAAAAAACAAACCCATTCCAAAGTGGGCAAAGGGCATAAACAGTCACTTTTCGAAAGAAGACATATATGAGGTCAACAAACATATGAAAAAATGCTCATCATCACTGGTCATTAGAGAAATGCAAATCAAAACCACATTGAGATACCATCTCATGCCACTTAGAATGGCAATCATTAAAAAATCTGGACAACAGATGCTGGAGAGGATGTGGAGAAATAGGACCACTTTTACACTGTTGGTAGGAGTGTAAATTAGTTCAACCATTGTGGAAGACAGTGTGGCAATTCCTCAAGGACCTAGAAATAGAAATTCCATTTGACCCAGCAATCCCATTACTGGGTATATATCCAAAAGATAATAAATTCTTCTATTATAAAAACACATGCACACATATGTTCATTGTGGCACTGTTTACAATAGCAAAGACCTGGAACCAACCCAAATGCCCATCAGTGATAGACTGAACAAGGAAAATATGGCACATATACACCACGGAATACTGTTCAGCGATAAAAAATGATTAGTTCATGTTTTTTTTAGGGACACAGATAAATCTGGAAACCATGATTCTCAGCAAACTGTCACCAGAACAGAAAATCAAACACCACATGTTCTCGCTCATAGGTGGGTGTTGAACAATGAGAACACATGGACCAGGGAGGTGAGCATCACACACTGGGGTCTGTTGTGGGGAAATAGGGAAGGGATAGCAAGGTTAGGGAGGGATAAGAAGGGGAGAAATGCCAGATATAGGTGATGGGGATGGAGGCAGCAAACCACCTTGCCATGTATGTACCTATGCAACAGTCCTGCCTGTTCTTCACATATGGGTTATCACCATATTGTTTATTCTAAAAGATAATTGTTGTTGAATGTTCAGAATAGCACCTGCATATGAAACACATTCTATAGCAATTTTCAACAGTATTATTAATAAAATCATTGTTATCTGTTAGAATGGAAATCTGTGGTCTTTGGGTGAATAAGAGGTATGTCTAACTAAACAGCAATTAATTTTTAAGCTATGACTAAGGGTAATGACAAAAACACATAAAAACAGAATGTTCATTAATGATGACTTTGATATGTAGGATAGGGAAGCTCTTCAAATGCTAATGATGAAGGAAGCATATCAAATAAACAAAAACTCATCCTAGCAATTTTCTGCTACCACAAGCCTTGTGACAGAAAGAACTAGAGTACTATTATCACATTATTAATTTTTCTAAGGTCTAATCAAAATGGCAAAGGTTTAACAGCCATATCTGGAAAATCTGTGGCTAGTGGGTTATTTACCTTGTACCTGAAAGGTTAGATATATAGCCGAGCAATTCTCTGAAACAAAGTCCAATGCACTGCATTAAATCTTTTAGAGAAGTATCAGACAGTTTTTCAGGGTTAATGTTTAGGAAGACACCTGTTAAAAACGATCTAAGAAAAAATAAGGAAGTACAAAGAAATCTATATTAACGGATTTCTTGGCTTGCCACAATTAGCTCTAAAACAGTGGGTATATCACTCGTAACTCTTGAATCTCAATTTTCTCATTTGTAAAATTGAATTAGTTATTCCTGCCCTGCCTACATCACAGAGAAATTGTGAAAATACAGTGCTATAACATGGGTAATATTTATTTGAAAACTACAATATGCCTTAGACATACTTACTTATATACATAAATATATAAAACTCATTCCTAAATATTTGAGTTGATCACTCAGCAAAATGCCCTGAATCATGACAAAAAAAGCAGATTGTTGAAACTTTTTAGTATTTACTAACATAAACCATTTTGTCTTATGCATTATAAAATAATAATTTCATGTATCCCTGAAGAATCGGGATTAATAACAAAGAGAAAAAATTAAATGCCTGTCTATGGTTGTATTTCTCTGTATATTGAACCAGATTGCCTTCACTAGCAGATTGATCAAACACAAACACTATTTTTTAAAATTATCTTTCAGTATTTAAAAATTAAGTATATATATTTATATAGTTAAATATATGTTAAATATATAAATGCATACTAAATATACTTTGAATGATTAATAGATACAAGTATGAAAGCAAGCTATGCTATAATATTGATTGAAATCTTTATATGTGCATATATGACACAACCCTGGGAAAAGTCATTCTTGGATTATTTTAGTATAAATCTTTATCTCATGCATACTCTCCCCATATGCCTTTTCCTAGAGTTGTGTCATCTATGCTTATCTAAAGAGTTCAATCAATACTATAGCGTGGCTCACTTGCAAACTTGTACCCATTAATCATTTGAAGTTTTATTGACAAAATAATGCAATTAATTCTTGCAATAATGTCCATTAATTCTTGTTATTTTATTAATTTCATCATTCACGATTAGTGCCTCTAGTAATAGACACCTTAGTTCTTCCATTATTTAAATATATAATACACAAACACACACACACACTGATAGCAAAAAGATATAACTAGTCATTCTAAATTTAGATTTCAGAATGTGAAGGACAACCGAGTTTGGTTATAAATAACTTGTCTACATTTAAAAACAAAATTTATTTTTTTTCTTAAAAAAATATGCATTACTATTTTAAGTGTGTCCTTTCCTAGGAATAGATGGAATCAAACCAATGTGATGGAAAGGCCATTGAATATATAATTTTACACAGAAATTAATCAAATTTTTGGGTTTCAATTTTCCTTTAAATTCAATGAGATATTTGAACTTTAGTTCTTTCCATTATATATGTAAGCTCTTTTTAAAAACTCAGACACACTTGCAACTATGTATTGAATCTATAATCCTGATTTCAAATATGACTTTTTTATTTTCAAAGTAATTTTGAACTATAAAGAATGTAATTCTTTATCTATATTTTTACAAATATTAATTACCGCTAGGTGCACTATCTGTGCAGTATCTATTTTTGTGTGGCAGATGTATGTACAAAACATATTTGGACATTGATTTCCAAGAGGCTATAGTCTAACAGAAAAGTAAAATATGCACATAAATGTTAGCACCAAAAATTGAAAGAACTATATTCCATAAAAGATAAAAAGCATTTGAGTATAGTGAGGAAGTATGTATTTATTCATTTGTTCATTCATTCAACAATTTTCATTATATGTCTACTGAATGGGAAAAGTGTGTCTCAAAAAGTTATCTGTACGAATAGAAATGTATGCCAGGGACAGTAGCTCATACCTGTAATGCCAGCATTTTGGGAGACCAAGGAACAAGAGTCGCTTGAACCTAGGAGTTCAAGACTAGTCTGGGCAACATAGTGAGACCCAATGTCTACAATATAATTTTAAAAAACAGCAGGATATTCCAGTGCATGCCTGTAGTCTCAGCTACTTGAGAGGCTGAGGTGGGAGAATTGCTTGAGCCTGGGAAGTTGAGGCTGCAGTGAGCCACGACTGCACTACTGTTCTCCAGCCTGGATGACAAGGAAAGATGCTGTCTCAAATAGTAATAGTAATAATAATAATCATAGAAATATAATCAGAAAACTACTTTGTCTTCCATAAGAAAGGAATTTTTAACAGTTGTTTTGTTGTAATATATACATATATACTTATCATAGCTCCTTTCCTTCATCATACTTTTAGCTGTACTTTACTGGGCACATGGCTTATTCCATGAACGTTTTGATAGGCAAAATAATCACCTTGCAAAGATATTCATGCTTTAGTGCCTGGAACCTGTGAATATTTTTCTTTAATGGCAAAACAGACTTTGCAAAAGGGATTAAGGACCTTGAGATAGGGAGATTGTCTTGGGTTTTGTGGGTCAGACAATCACAACAGTTCTTAAAGGTGGAAAGGAGGAGCCAGAAAGGTCAGAGACGTGATATGAGATAGTCTCAACCTGCAATTGCTGGCTTTGAAGATGCAGGAAGGTGACCATGAATGAAGTAATGTGATAGTCTCTAGAAGCTTAGAATGGTCCTTAGTTTGTAGTCAGCAAGCAAACAGGGACCTCACTAAGTCCTATAACCACCGAAAGTTACTTTATCAATAACTCAAATAAGCAAAAATTTCATTTTTCCACTAGAGCTTACAAAAAGGAAAATAGACACTGACCACTTGACTTTAGCTCAGTGAAACCTGTACCAGACTTCCCTACAGACCTGTAAGATTATAAATTTGTGTTTATTTATGCCATTTATTTATGCCATTGGTTTTTAGTAATTTGTCAGCAATATGAAACTAACACAATTGTATTAGAGTATATATACAGTTAAGAATAGAACATACTATCCATCGTTGAGGACTTCACAGTCTTGCAGTTATAATAATTATGATGCTTGTTGGCCACTTAAAAAAAAAACCGTTTCTGTTAGCCATTGGTGCTGTTCAGAGATATTCTGTTTCTGTTTGTAAGCACAGAGTAAAACTGAATGTTTCTTACTCCTTGAGGAGGGCCTAGCCATGTGATTTGATTTGACCAATGGATGGTAAGCAGAAGAGACATGAGTTATGCCCAGGTGAAACTTCAGAGTCAGAACTTTATTTGCTATAACTTTTTAAGTCTTTTACTATAACTAGAAATTTTCTAGATTTATCTGAATTTTTGATGATATTGAACCAAAGCAGAATCCCTCCCTAACCTGAGGCACATGAAGTATGAGTAATTTAAAACACTTTGCGTTAAGTCCTAAAGTTTAGTGTCAATTTATTTTCATAGTGTAACCAATATAGTTCGTACTGAAACCAATATAGTTCATACTGACTGAAATACTAAAATAAAAGGAAAACAAATTTTCCCTTGGTGTTCTGGACTCAATAACAGACAAGTCCAGTTAGTTTCATGATAGAAACATATTTATAAGCAGAGGAAAAGATTTTTTTGCTCTGTTTTGCAAAATTATGTATAAACATAACAATACAAATTAGACAGAGTTATAAGACAATCAATCCTCCCACCCAACAAAAGGAGTTGTGCTTCCAGCAAATGGACTAGTTTAAGACAAACTCTACTACTGAAGTTAAATAGAAATATGTGGCATTAAAAAATCAGTGTGAAGGCATCAGGGAGCTACCAAGGGAGGGAAGATATGCAAAGCTAAGATTTGGGAGAAGGTAAAAGCTAAGACAAGTGATTCTGTTCTCCCCTCAAAACCATCGCAGCAATTTAAGGACTGTGGAGAGACTTCCTCCATCTTATGGGACTTGGTGATAAAAACTAGTGTTCAGGATCTGCCTAGCATGGAGCCCTGGAAAGTGCCTTAGATTCTAGTTGTGAGAATATGCAAAAACTGACACTAGCCAACCCTTACGATGTCTGAAGCTCAGTTTCAAATAATCTCAATTCCTAATTGAATTTAGGTTACCAGGACATAGCCTAGTTGTCTGACATGAGCAGATGATCAAAGGTGAGTTGCTGGTCAATATAAGTACACAGCCTCTTTAAGATAAATTCTCCCACACTCCCTTGTACCTACTCCTTGCCCTCTGCCTCAGGGTTAACTAACAGCTGCCTTTAGCTGTTCTTCTCCAGGGCTCTGCAGAACCTTCTGACCTTTCAGAAGGTTTGCTTTTTTTTACCTATAGTTTTTCCCACCACTCTAAGCAATCCCCTACACCTTAAGGCCAACAAAACTTAAAAGAATTTTTCAATAAGATTTCTGCACTAAAAGAAATAGTATGAGATGAGTGGACTGCCTGAAGTCAGGAGTTCGAGACCAGCGTGGCCAACATAGTGAAACCCTGTCTCTAATAAAAATATAAAAAATTAAATGGATATGGTGGTGGGCACCTGTAATCCCAGCTACTAGGGAGGCTGAGGCAGGAGAATTGCTTGAACCCAGGAGGCCAAGGTTGCAGTGAGCTGAGATAGCGCAATTACACTCTAGACTGGGCAATGAGAGCAAAACTCTTGTCTCTAAAAAAAAAAAAAAAAAAAAGAAATGGTAAAGAAAGCTCTATACTCAGATTTAAATTGAAAATATAAAAATAAAGAGCAATAGAAAAAGAAAATGAGTATAAATTTTAAAGGATTTTTAAAATGTATAAATTATGAAAGTTATGCTACATAATTATATTTTGCAAATATGCTATATATTATAATTAAATATCAATTTTTGTTATCTTGTGTAAAACAATAATAATGTACTTTTCATTATAAAATTTGTGGAAAATTAAAATAAGTAGCAGTAATGCAAAGAATGACATGATATTCATAGTGTTAAAATGTTGTAAAATCTTTGTACTATCCTGGCAATAGCAAAAATACAAAATATGTATTAGACTTTAATAACCAGTGGCTTATGTTGTAATCTCTAGGACAACCATTAAAAGGATATTTAAAAAAGGTATAACTGTTAGGGTGACTAATAGAGGGATATATGGAATAATAAAAATGCCTATCTAATTCAAAAATTGACGAGAGGAAAAAAGATAGCAGAAGTTGAACAATTAAAATGAGGTAAGAAAATATGCTAAAAGCAAATTAAAAGCCATCTCCTGATTTGTTAAAAACAACAATATACTGCTTTCAAGACATATATCTTAAATGTAAGGACTCTGAAATATACAGAGCAAAAAGATGAATAAAATATGTACTATGAAAGTAGTAACAAAATTAAATCTGGTACACCTATATTTATATCAATATATATTTTAAAGCATGAAGGAATATTGGAGAATAGGAGGAACATCTCTTTATTCTCAGTTCACCAGAGAAATATAATGACTTAAAGTCTGTATGTATCTAAAAATAAAAAAAAACTCTAAATATATAAATTTATATGCATCTAAATCCATATGCCTCCTAATATATAAAACAAAAACTGATACTATGAAAGGAGATTGAAAATCAAAATTACAGTGAGATTTTAACACATCTGTCAAACACTGATAGAATAAACATGTTAAAAATGTTTAAGGGAATAGAAGATTGGATCAGAAGTAACAAATTTGTTCTAATTGCTACAAACACGTTGTATTGACTTCCTCAGTTTGTTGTAACAAAGTACCACAAATTAGTTGGGTAGTTTAAACAGAAATTTATTGTCTAACAGTTCTATAGACTAGTAGTCTGAAACCAAGTTGTTACCAGAGCCATGCTCCTTCATAAGGCTTTAGGAAAATTTGTATTCTAGGGCTCTCTTCTACCTTCTGGTAGTTACCTGGCTTGTGGCATTATAAGTTCAATCTTCACATGGTATTCTCCTTGTGTTTGTGACTTGATATGGCATTTTTTTCTATTTAATTTTATTTTTCACAATTTATATAATTTTAACTTTTAGTTTCAAGGGGCACATTTACATGTTTGTTAATGGGCATATTGTGATGCTGAAGTTTGGAGGATAAAAAAATCCCATCACTCAGGTAGTGAACATAGTCCCTTATGTTTTTAGCCCTTGCCCCACTGCTTCTCTCCCCACTTTGATAGTCCTCAGTATCTGTTGTTCTCATTTTTATGTTTGTGTGTATCCAATGTTTAGCTCCCACTTAAAAATGAGAACATGTGGTATTTGGTTTTCTGTTCTTGTGTTAATATGCTTAAGATAATGACCTTCAGCTGCATCCATGTTGCTGCAAAGAACAAGTTTTTTTTCATTTTTATGGCTGCATAGTAAATGGTGTATATGTGCCATATATTCTTTACTCAACCTACCATTGATGGGCATCTAGGTTGATTCCATGTCTTTGCTATTGTGAAAAGTGCTGCAGTGAACACACATGTGCATGTGTCTTTATAATAGAATGATTTATTTTCCTTTGGATATATATCCAGTAATGTTACTGCTAGATCCAGTGACAGTTCTGTTTTGAGTTCTTTGAGAAATCTCTAAATGGCTTTCCACAGTGGTTGAACTAATTTACATTCCCACCAACAGTGTGTAAGTGTTCCTGTTTCTCTGCAGCCTTGCCAGCGTCTGATATTTTTTGACTTTTCAATAATAGCTGCTCTGACTGGTGTAAGACAGTATCTCATTATGGTTTTGATTTGCATTTCTTTGATAATTACTGATGTGGAGCATTTTTTCATATGATCATTGGCTACTTGTATGTCTTCTTTTGCAATGTGTCTGTTGATGTTCTTTGCCCTTTTTTTTTGAGATGGAATCTTGCTGTTTCGCTGTATTGCCTAGGCTGGAGTGCAGTGGTGCAACCTTGGCTCACTGAAACCCCTGCCTCTTGGGTTACAGTGTGTTATCCCTTCCCAACTCCCTACCCACCATTATCCCTCCCCTAGTCCCACACAACAGACCACAGTATGTGATGTTTTCCTCTCTGTCCGTGTGTTCTTACTGTTCAACATACAGAAGTCACTGAAATTTTTATACACTAACAAAGAACTACCTGAACAATAAATAACCAAGAAAACAACCATAAATACAAGAGCTACAAAAACAATGAAAATATCTAGGAATAAATTTAACCAAGGAGGTGAAGAATCTATAAACTGAATGAAAGTTAAGTACTAGAGAGAATTTAGAGAAAAGAGAATACCTGCAAAGTTTTAGTGGGAATGTAAATTAGTACAGCCATTGTGGAAAACAGTATGGTGATTCCTCCAAAAATGAAAAATAGAACTACCATATGATTCAACTATCCTAGTACTGGGTATATATTCAAAAGGTGTGAAATGAGTACTTCTGAGAAATGTCTACATTCTCATGTTCATTGCAGCATTATTCACAATAGCCAAGATATGGAATCAATCTGTTTCCATCAATGAATGAAAGGATAAAGAAGATGTGGTATATACAAACAATGGAATATTATCCAGCCTTAACAAAGAGGAAATTCTGTTATTTTCAACAACGTGGATGAACCTAGAGGACATTATGTTAAGTGAAATAAGCCAGGCTGATACGGTTTCCCTGTGTCTCCACCCAAATCTCATCTTGAATTGTAGTTCCCATAATCCTCATATGTCATAGGAGGTACCTGGTTTAAAGTAATTTAATTATGGGGGCAGTTACCCTCATGCAGCTCTTGTGATAGTGAGTTCTTGTGAGATCTGATAGTTTTATAAAAGTCTTTTCCCCCTTTTCTTAGCTCTTCTTGCTGCCGCAATGTGAAGAAGGATTTGTTTGCATCCCTTCTGCCATGATTTTAAGTATAATACACAGGCTTGGAAAGATAACTACCATGTGATCTCACTTATATGTGAAATCTATAAAAGATAAATACATAAAGTCAGGCAGTAAAATGGTGGTTACCATGGGCTGAGAGTTGGGAGAGGGGGTACAGGGGAGATGTTGGTCAAAGGGTGCTAATTTCAGTTAGACAACAGAAATGAATTCAAGAGATGTGTTGTACAGTATGGTGACTATAGTTAATAACAATGTATTGTGTTCTCAAAAACTGCTGAGTAGATTATGCATTCATATCATAAAAAATAAAGTTTGTGACATGCTGCATAATGTTAAATTTCTATACATTGTAGAATGGCTAAATTTATCTCAATTTAGCCATTCTACAATGTATAGAAATTTCAAACATCATGTTGTGCATAATAAATATATACAACTTTTGTCTATTATGAAAAGAATGTGGTAAAATCATAGCTAAAGTTAATAAAAGTAATCAAACAAAATAAGTCAATCAAAGTGTGTATTTAAAAAACAAAATTGATTAAGTTTTGGTGAAGTTTATCAATTTTGTGATAAAAGGAGAAAAGGAAAAGGAAAAATTAATATATAGAATGAAAATGATGATTTTAATTCTGAACATACTGATGTTCAGTTGTTCACAAGTTTTGACAAACTTTTAAATACCAGTGAACAATATTATGACAAAAATATAAAATAAGAATATCTTGGATGAAACTATGTAAGAAATAGAATTTATTAAGAAAAAAGAGCATCTAATTTTCTGCATTTGTTAAAGAGAGAAACAATGTATAATTTAAAACTTTTTCATGAAGAACACTCTTGTTCTATTTGTCTCTACTGATTAATTCTTCTAAAAAATTTGGGAAAATATAGCATATGTACATATGTATGTATGTTATGTGTGTGTGTGTGTGTGTGTGTATATATATACATATATATATACACACACATACACATCCAACACCCTCCTATGAGTGAGAACATGCAGTGTTTGATTTTGTGTTCTTGTGTCAGTTTGCTGAGAATGATGGTTTCCAGGTTCATCTATGTCCCTACAAAGGACACGAACTCATCGTTTTTGATGGCTGCATAATAGTCCATGGTGTATATGTGCCACATTTTTCTTGTCCAGTCTATCATTGATAGGCATTTGGGTTGGTTCCAGGTCTTTGCTATTGTAAACAGTGCCACAATGAACATATGTGTGCATATGTCTTTATAATAGAATGATTTATAATCTTTTGGATATATACCTAGTAATGGGATTGCTGGGTCAAGTGGAATTTCTATTTCTGGTCCTTGAGGAATTGCCACACTGTCTTTCACAATAGTTGAACTAATTTACACTCTCACCAGTGGTGTAAAAGTGATCCTATTTCTCCATATCCTCTCCAGCATCTATTGTCTCCAGATTTTTTAATGATCGCCATTCTAACTGGTGGGAGGTGGTATCTCAATGTTGTTTTGATTTGTATTTCTCTGGTCATCAGTGATGACAAGCATTTTTTCATATGTTTGTTGGCCTCATAGATGTCTTCTTCTGTAAAGTATCTGTTCATGTTCTTCACCCACTTTTGAATGGGTTTGTTTGTTTTTTTCTTGTAAATCTGTTTTAGTTCTTTGTAGATTCTGGATATTGGCCCTTTGTCAGATGGGTAGATTGCAAAATTTTTTCCCATTCTGTTGGTTGCTGGTTCACTCTAATGATGGTTTCTTTTGCTGTACAGAAGCTCTGGAGTTTAATTAGATCCCACTTGTCTATTTTGGCTTTTGTTGCCAATGGTTTTGGTGTTTTAGTCATGAAGTTCTTGCCTATGCCTATTTTATTCTTCTTTTCTTTTGTCTCTTCTTACTGTATATTTTCAAATAGCCTATCTTCAAACTCACTAATTCTTTATTCTGCTCAATCAATTCTGCTGCCAACTGATGCATTCTTCTATATGTCAATTGCTTTAATCAGCTCTAAAATTTCTGCCTTTTTTTTAAATTACTTCAACGTCTTGTTAAATTTGTTTAATAGAAATCTGTATTTCTCCCATGTGTTACCTTGAATTTCTTTGAGCTGCCTCAAAACAGCCATTTTGACTTTTCTGTCTGAAAGGTCACATTTCTTTGTTCCCCAGAGATGGTCCCTGCTGCCATATTTATTGCCTTATTTAGTTCCTTTGGTTAAGTCATGTTTCCTGAATGATCTTGATAACTAACGATGTTCGTCAGTGTCTGGGCATTGAAGAGTTATATATTTATTGTAGTTTTCACAGTCTAGGCTTATTTGTGCCTGTCCTTCTTGAGAAGGCTGTCTATTCAAAGGGACTTGGGTCCCAAGCCCAATATTAGTGTGGTTTTTCTTGCAGAGTTGTAGAGATACCACCTTGGTGGTCTTAGATAAGATCTGAAATAATTATCTAGATTACCAAGCAGAGACTTTTATTTTTTTCCCTTACTTTCTTACAAGCAAATGGAGTCTCTCCCTCTGTGTGTCGAACTGCCTGGAACTGGGAATGTGGTGATGCAGGCACTCCTGTGACCACCACCACTAAGACTGTGCTGGGTCTCTCCCAAAGCCAGCACAGCACTGAGTCTTGTTCAAAGTCTGCTGTAACTGTGACTTGCCTGACACCTATGTTCACTCAAGGCCCTAGGGTTCTACAATCAGCAGGTGGTGAAACCAACCAGCTTTGTCTCCTTCCCAAGCAAGCTACCCCAGGCCTTCGGCAAGTCCAGAGATGCTATTAACTAATGTTCTATTTTATTGCAGCTAATCTGGCACTCAAACCACAAAAATAAGTCATCCCTCTTCTTCCTTTCCTTTTCCATTGGCAAAGGAGCCTTTTCCTTGTGGACACTGCCATGGGGAATTTCTGCATTTCTCTAATGACCAGTGATGATGAGCATTTTTTCATCATTACTTGAAGCTCAGTGTTCACTTGAAGCTCAAGGGCTCTTCAGTTAGCTTGTGGTGAATCCTGCCTGGTCTGGGACTCCCTCTTCAGGGCAGTGGGCTCCCTGCTGGCCCAGGGCAGGTCCAGAAATATTGTCCAAGAGCCTAGGCCTCAACTCAGGTACCCCAAGAGCCTACTTTTTACTCTACCCCTCTGTGGCTGAGCTAGTACCTAGGCAGTAAGACAAAGTCCCTTTTACTATTCCCTCTGCTTTCTCAAATAAGTCCTTCACCATAACTACCATAGTGGAGAATTTGTTAGGTCATGCCTGCAGTCAACATGTCTCAGAGCCCCAGGCCCATCACATGCTACATGGGCATCACCGCTGGTTATTAGGGTTCCAAGGACTCTTTAGTCAACAGTTGATGAATCTTGCCAGGATGGGGTCCTTTCTTCAAGGCAGCAGGTTCCCTTTTGGCCCAGGGTTTGTCTAGAAATGTGATCTTGGAGCCAGGATCCGGAGTGGGGGCATTACCCATTCCAGTGCCCTACCCTAGTGTCACTGAGCAGGTATCCAAATTGCAAGACAAAGCCCTCTTTATTCTTTGCTCTCCATCCCTTAAGCAGAAAAAAGGAGATGCTTTCATTGCTGCTGACTGCACTGCCTCGGGTTGTGGGGGGTGGACTCAAGCACTTCTAGTTGGGTGAGCTGATGTCTCCCTAGGTCCCATGCTAACTTAGTCCCTTGGCTCTGAGCCCAGCCCAACACTAGGAGTTGCTTAGGAATTGCAATCCTTGTATCCTAAAATGCCTTTCAAGTTTACATAGCACCCCAGAGCACTTTGCACCTTGATGGAAAGGCTTTCCAAGAAACTTAAATTTTAGCTGATGGGAAGGGCAATTCCCCTCTGGCTAGGTTTGGTCTAAATGCTCCCTCTTTGCAGGAGAACTGGTTGAACCCAGCATGGCTTTACTCTCTGCTCTGACAGGGCAACACTGAGTTCAGTGTAATATCCTCTACTCACTTTGCTCTTGTTCCCACAGATGCATAGACTCTCTGCTCTGCAGGGATACTGCCAGTGGATGTAGAAGGGGTGGCATAGGAGATTCAAGATGTCTCTCTAACCCTCCTCAATGCCTCTTTCAGTGATATGAAGCTAAAAGCATGTACTGTGATTGTTCACCTGATTTTTGGTTCTTGTGGTGGTGTTTTTCTGTATACAGATATTTGTTAAAATTTGATGTTCCTGTAGGGAGGTATGAATGGTATAGACTTCTATTTTGTGATCTTTCCCCACCTTCTCCATAGAAATATGATACCAAAACCTAAGAAATACTATTAAAGGAAATACAGGCAAATACTTTTCATGAAAATAGATATTTACAAAATTGGTTGGAATCCATAAACTTACCTACAATAATATGGATAGTTGATTTATTTAAAAAGTGTAACTGAAGGGAAGTTGAAAAAGGGTCATACTTTTAGTATCTTTTGAGTGGTAAATTAGAATATACATGTGGAAATATATCTGAACCCTTCCTCAAAACAATTATTTTTCATGCATTGTAGATCTAAATATAAAAATGAAGCTCCAAGATAACATAAAGAATGCCTTAATTTTCTTGGGATATACAAATATTTCCTAAACACAAAAAGCTATAACTATAATTTATGAAAAATGTTGGCACATTGAGTTATATTAAAATTAATTTTATTTCACTATAGACAAAAGAAAGTGATAAGGCACAGAGTTAGAGAAGACATACAGAGCTCTAGAACCTAAAAGTGAACACTTTCTAATGTATATTAAGAAACCTTTAAAATTAAAAGAAAGACACATTTCAATGGAAGAAAAATGGGCAAGAATCTTGAACAAGCACTTCACAGGTGAACATATCATAAAGAGAATAGAAACATGAAGTTTCTCTGCTTCATACTTATTAGGGAAGGCTAATGAAAATCATAATGAGGTATCATACATCCTTATAACTGTATTGTTAACGCTGAGAAATGGGAAGATTGTAATAATGGAGAAATTCCTAGCTGCTTTGGAAGTTATGTTCAATTCTTTTGCGAAGCTATTTGGTAGCATCTTAATTAAATAAATTAGTGCTAACTCAACAATTCAGCTTGCTGGTGCACAGAACTACAAGACATAGAGTAAAATTCTAATAGCAGCATTATTTATAAAAACTCCAATATCTATCAAAAGTTAAATAAGTAGCTTAGTAATTTACATGAATGGATAAAGTGGGGAATATTTATACAATGGTATGTTACATACCAATACAAATAATAAACTACTACATGCAACTACATAGAGTAACTGACATAGTGTTTAAGTAAACATGCTTAACAGAAAAGAACATTGGTTGTATAATTTCACTTACAAAAAGTTTAAAAAGTATAAAACCATTCTAAGGTGTTAAAAGTAAGAAGATAAGTTTGATTTGGACTGGGAGGGAACACAAAGGCTGACACTGTGCCTCATAATGTTCTATGTCTTGACTTGTGAGTTTCTTACATTGGTAAATTTACTTTGTGACAAGTGAATGAACTATTCACTTATGGCTATGTACTATGTTATAGGTACATATATCTTTTGTACCTATGTTATAATTCAGTGAAAAGTTTAAAACAACTTTGACAAACTAAAATGGGAGTTTAATTGATCAAAACCAATGAGCTAGTCTGAGAATATACAATTTTTGAAATGAACCTTTAGCAGTCACCTTCTAAAGTTCTTCTGTGCTTTTAAAATATCTATAATATGTTATTTGGACTTGTAAATTGAAAACAATATTAATTATTTAGATTAGTGATCTGGCAAAAATGTCAACATAAACATTATATCTAATTTCAGCCTACAATCCTGGGTAATTAATTTTATAATTGAAAATTTTAAAGACTTTAACAGAAATAGACTGCCAGAACTGATTTTGGTTTGGGAATCTTACTGAGTATGTTTTAATAAAGTAGAATAAATTTTACTAGAAAACTATCACATTTCAAAATTAGAATCCCCATGTTTCACACATTGTTAAATATAACTATGAATTATTTTAAAACATTTTCTCTTATCTAGTCATTTCCATATACTCTCAGCAATAAAGTTTATGTTAATGTAAATGCATTGTAAATAATTACTCTCTGAAGTAGTTCCTGAGTTTAGAAGTTTTTTTATTATGGAAAGAAGAAAAAAATACTGAAATTGCTACATAGAATGAAATTGGTGACAATACTTCTGTTTTTTTCCCTAACCTATGGTTTGGATGCCAAATAATAAAATGAATCTAATTAGGAGGCCTTGAAATATAGCTACCCTGTGAATGAGGCATGTAGTCATTTCTCACTAAAATTTTATAGTTCTTTTAAATGTCATGTGCTATATATAAAACAGGAAATCAAAGGAACATTCAGAAGAACTTTATAATGTTTATTGAATTGAGTTATTTCACAACAGTGAATCATCAAAGCCAGTCATACAAACGTACAATTGATAACTATATTTTTATACATTTGATTATAATTATGAATTCCATTTGGATAAGCATTCACTAGCTGACATCAAAATGATTTACATCAAGGGCTTCAAAAGTTAGTAATATTATCACTCCTCCTTATTCCTAATCACTTTATTTATACACACACATACACATACACACACTGTCACACACACACTCAAACATTCCCTGTTTCCTCTTTAGGTCTTACCAGATCTTATAGACAGGGATATAGTCCAAGAGAAGCAAAGGGTGTACAATAAATATTGTGTTCATAAAGGCAAAACAGGCAAGTAGGTAACAGGCTTTTATCTGTTTTTATTGATAAAATAACTAATCTGGGCAATATTAATTCTTGGTGTTTGCAGTTTTAACAACAGATATTCAAAAGGAAAATTAGCATTCACACTTATAACAAAGCTTTGTTTTTTATAACAATTTACACTGTATAGAATTTTTTTATATTCCTAATCATATTGCATGTCTACAGTAATCTCAAGCAGTTATCAAGGCAGGGAATATAAGTTCAATTTTAGAAATGAGTAAACAATATCTCAGAGAAGTTAAGGGAACAATTCAAAGTTGTATAACTAGTGAACTGGTGTAGCTAGAATCTTTTGATAACCAAATCTGTGCTTTATTAATATATTAGCAACTTACTGCATTTATTTTGCCATCACACAAAAATACCAAGAACAGTTATAATAATAGCAATTGCTTAGAATTACTTGGTTCTGATCATTGTGTCTCTTTTAAAACTGGTTTTCAGTATTTCCAACTTCATAGATGACTAGATATTGAAAATTGAACATTAGGAAACTTTTAATTAGACCTTAACATTGCATAATAATGAAACTAATTCAAAGTTTTAAATATGATTTTCAAAAATTTAACTAGTTGAGAGACATGAGAAATCCCATTTGTCTAAAGAGTGGCTGTTGAGAAATATCAATATATAAAAATCTCAAATAAAACACCAGATTAATAGCAAGTTATTGCTTCCATGAAAAGCATTCTTGGTTTTACAGCATATATGTATGCAGATTCAGTCAATGACACATATTTGTATACAAATAAAGTAGTTACAGTATAGAAATTTAGTTTGTAGATTGCTATTCAATAGAGTATTTGCTTTGTAGAAGGTAGCAGACCACAAAATACTCATTGGATTTTGGCTTTGAAAAAATAGTTGTGCTATCCAAGGTTAAATGGATACTTGAAATTGGAGTTGAATCTGGAGCTGAGATACAACTCTTACTCAGTTATTGATTTTTTTTCCTCTCGTTATTCCAATGCATGTGCATCTTAAAGGGATGTTGGAAGAACTAAATGCAAGTAAAGACTGTTTCACAGTAGTTGTCACATAGCAAATTCTTAATATATTATAGCTATTATTATTGTCATTATTATTAAGATTATGACTATTTATTTTAGCTCTTCAGTGTAACAAGTGCATAATCTCACATCCCTCAAAGTCACACTGATCTTGTATTTTTGGTTTTTTAATGAGATTAGTGATTTATAAGAAATCTTGTTAGTTTGTGCATTATTTTCCTTTCTTATATTTCTCATTTATAAAGATAGATAAACTAACTAGACTTTCAAACATTCTGATGTAAGTGTCATAAGATAAGAGCTTGAGCAGTTTTGCAAATTAAAGGTTGCTATCTCCCTTATAATCTAGTAAATAAACTCTAGAGAAAGAAAAGTTCTCAATCATACCTCACATTATTGTATTTCATATTTTGGAAAAGAATAAAGAGAGTGTTCTTGTTTGAGAAATGTTGTTTTTTGAGGAGTAGTAGAAATGAAAATTAGAATTAAAAGAGTGAGACCAGATTTTAGGCAGTGTTCATTTAGGACATTAACTTAAAGAATTTAGATAAATGATAGTAGATATATTGAATCTGTCTTGTACACTTTGATGGATTATTAGAAGTTTTTAAATCTTCCTAGTTAAAAATGAGTATAAAGACATATCTTTCCTCTTTAGTAAAGCTTGTGGTCCTCAATTTTCAATATCTGCCTTGAAATATGAAGAAACACGAGATGTGTCTACAATACTGAACTAGACTATGTAGTCAGAATTAAGGACTAAAAATGTCTCGGGTTGTAGAGTCTTTAAGGAAGATTGGTTTGGTAGACCATGTAGAGCAGATTGAAGAGGAAAGGCTGTGTTAGAGAGACCAAGTCTGTTAAAATAATTCCATTTATTCACAGTATCTTTTTTCTTATTCTATGGTACACACGTTGTGAGTGTTTGCCTAAAAGACTTACAGCTTCACTGAAGTATCTAAAATGCACTTGAAGTCTTGAAGGTTGGCTGAAAAGCAAATGTGTCTTATCAGTCAAGATAGACTTGGTTAATTAATGTCTTACTACAAAATCTGCAGGGCTTTAAGCAAGAAATATTTATTTCTCATTCATGATACGTGTTCACCACATGGCTAACAGAGGACCCTGCCCACATCTTTCCAATCGAATGGAGACGAGTCCACTGTTGTGAAATCCCTTGTTATGTGTCATGGTTTGATCTTTCTACCAGCTTCTTTTAGGTGTCGGCACAGGTGATACATTAACTATTGAATTGATATGGACCTGAGGCTCAGACAGGTTAAGAGATTGACCCTAATTGTGTGGCTACAAAGTAAAGCAGCCATCGGTCTCCTTTAATCTAATCCAGTTAAGCAATTTTTTTAAGCTAGTGTTTTTCCAGCTTTGATGCTCACACAATTTGGGGGTGGGCTTGAGATTCTGCATTTGTAACAAGATTTCAGGCGATGTCCACATGGATAATCCATACTTGAGTAGCAAGACTTTAGATGAACCTCACGTCATTTCCTGTACCTTCTCAGACACCACAGTCTACATTTCCTTGCTGCCACTCTTCCATGTTTGAAGGCCTTTTGAGGCCAAGTAGGGAATGCAAGTTAAATTGCACAAATGCTCTTGAAATTTGTAAAACTTTTAGTAAAACTTTCCAAAATGTACAGATGAATAGGAAAGAAGAAAATGTTATTTTTTGTGACTGTATCATTTGATTTACCCTTGAATTGTGATGACAGTTAGCTAATGTTTATACTGGTGATGTACACTTCATCTTCTTAAGCAGCAAGTCTAAATCCATAGAGGTGAGAGCTAAGGAGAGAAGAAGGTAATTGAGTGCTGACTCAGTACCAGTTGTAAATTTCGTTGTGTTTATAACACATTGAGAGCTATTAAAATCGGTGTTTTGTGAAAATTACATTTATTACTTTCTTACTTAAGTTTCCACAGAGAAATCACTTTTTGCCACATGGCTACACATTTGACATTTTGAATAATAAGTATATTTCTCATCATAAATAATATCTTGAGGTCACTGTGTTATTCAATTCAAAGCAGAGGGGTTGAACAAAAAAATCATTTAGCTTCAAGGACAAAATAAAAGACAATTCACTAAAAGAATTTCTTTGGGTATGGTTAGTCAGAGGGTCTTTAGGAAAAATTTGTTTGAAATTTTGGTGATGAAGTCACCTGGCAGACTCTGAAGAGACACATCAATCAGGTTTGACACACTGCTGATTGCACCATTAAGTCACCATCATGGGGTTGATTTGCCTCATCAGATCAAGTGAAAAAAAATGTGATAGTAAGCTCTTTTTCAAATTTTCTTACTGAAGCTTCTCCAGATAAATCTATATTTTTCATTGAGCTAAGCTAATTGACCATAACACTCTATCTTTAATAACAGGATATTTAGACTGGGCACTATGCTTCCTTAAGCAGGGTCAAATGACTATTTTTAGCAAGCTGAGGAAACATTCATGATATTAACTCTCCAGAAAGATACCTGATGGATTGCAGGTTATCTTGACTTTATATAGGAAAAAAAAAAAAGTTAAAGGTTATCATAGGCTATTGGACAAATTACTAATTGTCCATAAAACCTACACTTGAGATGATGTTATAACTTAGCACCCATGGAGAATGTCATAAGTCAGCTTTTGGTTTACTTTATGATCTAAATATTTATGGCAATAAGAAGCATAGATATACAAATAAAATTTTTCATATTGTGACATTCTAGCACACAAGTAATTCAGATACAATTATCCATTTATTAGGAAAAAACAAATCTGAGATCCTACTCTATTCAAAACACTAGAATAGGTGTTATGGATATAACAGACAATATAATGGTAATAATTATCTTCATTACAATGGTAATTATCTTTCTTCTAAGTTCTTAGGTATATTCAAAACCCTGTCGATAACTATAATAAATAAGATTGTACCAATTTATATGTGTATCAGTTGTTCATAAAAGTGTTCATTTTACTGTAAATATCAGTACTATTAATATTTAACTTTTTATGAGATATAGAGAAATCTCAAAGAAGTTTTGTCATACATGTTTTTACATTTTATTTTGTGAATTGTTTGCTTATTTCAGAAATGCTTTCATCTTTTTCAAAGGTTATATAAATTTCTAGATAGTAGTATATTGGGTTTTAGAGATATGTTCTCTAAATGTTTATGATAAAACAATTCCAATATTACAGAAACTCTTTCAGAAAATACAAAAGGAGAAAAAACTTCCCCACTATTTTCATGTAGTGAGTATAACCATTGACCTAAATCAGAGAACTCTAGTGTAAGAATTTTAAAAATGTAGATCAGTGTCACTTATAAGTGCAAAAGCTCTAATGCAGACTATAATCATGTAATAAAAGTGGAGATAATCCCAGAAATAAAAGAATAATATTGGACATTTAAAAAGAATAGAAAAAAACTGATCACACTAATTGACACAAATAATTACATTTGATATAATTAGTACCTATTCATGATAAAAACTATAGCTAAGAAGGAATATCTTCAACAAAGGAAACACTCTCAACATGTTCAATGATAATGAAGATAAATGCTATACATTTCTAATACATATTATAATTATTGGTAAAATATTAGAAGCATTCCGTTACAATTTGACAATAGATAAGAATGTTTGCTTCTTTGATTACATTCAATATTATTCCACTGTGCCTTAGGAAGTAGAGTAACACAGGAAAAATTAATAAAATGTACAAGGAAGAGATAGAATTATCATTATTTATAGGTGATATAACTTTTTACACAAAAATATATGAGAAAATACAAGCATGTCTTTGGCATTAATTATATGTATCTCTATATAACAATGAATTTCATTCTTATACAGTCACAAAATTATTAAAAATGTAATTCTTAAAATGTCATTATTTATTATAACAACAAAAATAATGAAATAAAAGCTACTATGAGTAGAACTGACAAAATATTTAATAGAGAAATTTAATTACTTACTAGACATTTACAAAATTCTAAATAAATGAACAGGTGTTCTTAAAATGAACTGACAATATGATAAATTTTAAAACTTATTATAATAAAATGATTAATTTTCCTCAAATATCTTAAGTATTTAGTGGAACTCTATTCAAAATCTCAACAGAGTTTTCCATAGACTGTTAGGGTGATTCTGACATTTGTACAGAAGAGTAAAGAACCAAAAACTGCCCTCAATTTTTTTAATTAAAAAAGTGAGAATACATGTTTTACCAGATATCAAGATTCACTGATAGTTGTACAAAGCCCCATGGATAGATATGTTGATTAACTAGTGAAATAGATAATTGAAGAAAACATCTTCATATGTTCAGCATCTTACAGTTGGCTTATACTCAAGGAGTGTATTATTTAATATGTCTTGAGGCAACTGGTTATCTATATGAAAACTGATTTACTTTGGGAATAACATAAGAAATTATATGGGAATCAAGTTAAATGTGAAAAGAAAAATATTAAAATTTTTAGAAGAAAAATGAATGTAATGCTGGTGTAAAGTTTGTTATTGTTATTTTTAAAGAAAATAGTACCAATCATAAAGGAATAAGTTGATAATTTGATTGCATTTAACTTGTGAAAACAGAACTTCTCTTCCTCTAAAGGCATGATAAAAATTAAGAAGATAATTCACAGACTTGAAGAATATATTTGTCATGTATATAATTATATGTAGATAGCTTCTAAAATTAATAAGAAAAGACAAGCAACAAAATAGAAAAATGAGCAAAGGGCACACATCAATAGATAATTCATAGAATATAAACCCTGAGTGTCCAAAATGCAAAAGGATATTCAGCCTTAACCACAATCAAGCTTATGTGAATTAAAATCACAACAAAAAAACATGGATGCCAATCAGATAAGCGTAAAAGGGCTCACAGCACCCACAACTGGAAAGAACTAGGAGAACCAGGGACTCATCCTTTTGAGGAGGGAGGGCAGTACCACTCTTTGAAAATGCAATTTATCTGTTACTTAAGCTGAAAAGGCCCTATTTCCTAGGCCCAGCACTTTCACTCCTAGGTAATTTCTTTCATATGGCACAAGGAGATATCAGCAGGGTTTCCAGTAGTAAAAACTAGAAACCGATCAGTATTGCTACTGCTTATCAATACCTGGTTCTCTTTTCCTTTCTGGGTCTATGGAAGCTGCTCTTCTCAGCTAAACATGGCTGGTTCTAGCTAGCAAACATGGAATGGAAACGAATTGCATAATTTACCTCCCCATTGCCACAGTAGCCACAATTTTCCAGGTAGGAAACTTTTATCACTTGGATCCCTGAGTACACTGTGGAGCTGAGCATCTTCTTAAACTATAGTAGACTCTATCTAAGCAAGAAATAAGCTATTTTTTTCTAGTGTTTTTGGGTTGTTTTCCTATTACAGTAAAAACCTAACCTTTCCTAACTGGTAGACTTAAATGTCATCCACAGGAAAATTAATCAATAAATTGCAGAATACCAATAAAATTAGATAGCATACAGCCATGAAATAATTAACTAGAATTATTCAAAACATGAAACACCCAGTGTGGTTCCATGCACCTGTAGCCCCAGCTTGAGCATGGGAGTTCAAGTCCAGATGAGGTAGGAAATAGACAGAACTTATTTTCCAGCCCCAATGAGATGAAGTGAAGAAACTAGCACCAAACAGGAGATGGGGACAAAAGTGATCCCTAGTTACCCTCATTGTTCATTAGCATAAGACATTCCCACCAATGCCATGACAGTTTACAAATACCATAGCCATGACCCAGAAACTATTGCTGCTTTTCATTGAAATGACCCAGAATTACTGCCTCTTTACTAGAAAATTCTGAATAACTCACTCCTCAATTTGTATTAAACCATCCTTTAATTTGCATGTAATTGAAAATGGAAATAAGTGAATATAGATACAGTTGCCAAAAGTCTTAAGTGGCTCTGAGCACACTGCCTCTGAGGTAGCCACGCTCCACATGGAGCAGCTCCAGTTCAATAAAAGATTGTCGTTTAACACCATCAGCTCACCCTCAAATTTTCTTCTAGGTGAAGCTAAGAACCTTCCTGGGCTAAGCCCCGATTTTGGGGCTTGCCTGCCTGTTTGCATCATAGACTGGGCAAAATAGCAAGACCATAATCTCTAAAACACACACACAAAACAAAAACAAATCAAAGCATGAACAAACCTCTCCAAAATAATTATGAGTGTAGACATGTGCCAACTTCAGTGGCTCAGGGGTTAGGGTGAGACTTAGTTCTCCATGTCAGCTGATCCAGGGCCTGAGAGTAGCCACAGAGCCTAGGTCTGGGTGTGGGCACTCTTGGAGCAATTCTAGCTCCAGAGGTGTGGCATGCATAGAATTAGGAGAGGTGAAAGCTTGTCTTCCAAAGTAGCTTAACAGCAGCTACTTCTTAGGTAGGGGTGGGGTGTGGGTTCGTGTCTCCTTCTTTGGGGTTCCCCAGCAGTAATGGCTGTTGGTTACCAGTGGCAAGAGATGCGAGTGTCCTCTAAGAAGCAGGTCGCTGGGGACCATGGTGGTTCTTGGTATATGATAGACGTCTCTAGCTTCTGCCTTTCTTCTTTGCTCCTAGCTTCCTCTTGGCATCTCAGGTCTACCAGTCTTCGCCAGCAATTCTGTCTGTGTGCTCCTTCTCTCGTCTTCTCCTTCTTGTTTTTCTTTTTCCTATTGTGTTTCTGCAGATTATTTTATGTGCCCATGAGCCCTCCGAGCTTTTTTAATTTGTAAATAGCTGTCTGTATTTGTTTTTATGTATGTATGTAGGATTGAAGACTGATATCTCTTGCTTTGCCTCCTTGATGATAGCCCTTTTTATAATATAAATAAGACTTTACTGATTTTGGAAAGTTGTGCATTATAAAATTTGCCTTAAACAATTTGAGGGTTTGTGAGTGATATGGTTTGGCTCTGTGTTCCCACTCTGATATCATCTTGAATTGTAATCCCCATGTGTTAAGGGAGGGACCTGGTGGGAAGTGATTAGATAATGAAGGCAGTTTCCTCCATGTTATTCTCATGATAGTGAGGAAGTTCTTATGAAATTTGATGGTTTTAAAAGTGACAGTTTTCTCCTGTGTACTCTTTGTACTGCTGCCTTGTGAAGAAGGTGCCTGCTTCACCTTTGCCTTCTGCCATAATTGTAGGTTTCCTGAGGCCTCCCCAGACATGCAGAACTGTGAGTCAATTAAGGCTCTTTTGTTTGTAAATTATCTATTCTCTGGTAGTTTCTTTATAGCAGTGTGAAAATGGACTAATACAGTGAGCATGTTTAATTTTTGCTTTATTTTTATTTTTTTTAGCCTCAGGACCCTTGCATGCTTTGTTTTAAAATATTCTTTTTGATATGTTGATATTCATTTTTCTGTACCTCTTGAGTTACTCCAAAGAATTTAGCCGTGAAATCTCTGTATTATTTTTATGGTTATTTAAACAGAATATGAAGTAAACACTTGAAAATATAGTAGCTGAATTTATATTTGAATTTTAAATGCTTATAAGTATGATCAGAACAAAAGACTAGAATAAAGGTGTTAAATTCATATGGTATAAACATTTTCTCACATGTATATATTCAAAATGTTGATCCTGAAAAAGCAAAAATGTACTTATTACTTTCTTCTTAAATATAACCTGTGACTAATACTGTCACGTAATGGTTCCTCACAATAGTTACTTCACATCTGAAAATTTACTTTTTTCTATATTTGTATATTATAATCAAAGTTCAAGACCTTAGGATATTTCATTTTACATTTGTAAACATTTTTTATGACTCTTGCTATTCTGACAAAACAAACAAACAAACAAAAACAAAACCTTAAATTTTGGTGCAAATATCCCATAGAGGGTAGCAGACAACATGACAAAAATAATGAGCATTCCCTATATTCCATGAATTGATTTTTTCAACAGTTGTTCAATTTATGAGAATGATGGTAGATAAATAAAATAGTTAATTCCTGAAGGTTTTCCATTATTCTGTAATTTAAAAGCAAAAAGAGCGATTGTAATTTAACATTAACAATCATGAATTCTCATTCTTCACTGAGTATGGTGACAGTTCAAACAATACATATTTCAAATTTCTGGTGTTTAGTCACACATGTCTTTCATAGCTGTTGGAAAGTATAAGTAAATCTTTGAAGTAATAAAGTAGTTTGCTATAGGGATAACTTAGTGATATAGCTTCAGAATAATTTAGCTTCTTTGAACCAGAAGATCAAACATTTTACCTTTAATCTCTTAAATTGTGTTTCATGCCAGTTATTCAGATTTTGACAAGGTCTTCAAAGTGTAAACTTCTATATACTTCATATGAATATTGAATATTTGGATATTGCTCAAGATTATAGAATGTTCACTAGTTTTGTTTTATGTCCAATAAGGCATAAGAGCAAGTATCTTAATATTTATGAATTAATCACCAGAAATATTTATGCAGCATCCAATATGTAGATGCCAATTAGATTCTATCTTTAAGGATCTTGCTGAAACCTTTTGAATAAATCATAATAAATTTCTATTGAGTTCTTGCCTATGCCACACATTTTACTGAACACTGAATGTACAGCAATTGAGTTGGCATTCAAAATTTCTGCCTTCATAATGCTGAAAGTATATAGAATGTTCAAATAATTGGAATTCGATCAGGGGATATTTAAACAACAGAAGGATTCCTTTAATAATTTAATTTTAAAGTGCAAAATACAATGTAATTGAATTCAAACTAGTGTGTCATTGAGGTATGGTCACTATTGCACAAGCATTCAAAGGCACTGTTTTATACCAGCCTGCTAATTAATTAATTTTAATAGTTACAACAGGATTTGTTACTTTGATAATGCTAACTCAGATCTTTGAATCTGTGATTTTAGATTAGAAAAAGTATACACATTAACTATTAAAGCTTGTTTTTTTTTTTTACATATTTCCACCAGGGGGCACTACCCACATTTAATGTAAAGATTAAAACCTTTTCTAAGTTACAAATGTTCCTGACAAACATTTGGTTTCAAATGATTTATTTGTAAGTAAAACAGTTAAACTTTTGAGTGAAAAGGCAATGTTATATTTCTAACATATTTTCCACAATAACTTGGGCAGATATTAGGTTACAAAATTCTCTTTATGAAATCAACAAACTTAGAATGTATTATTTAAATTATTCACTAAAATCCAGATAGTGTCAGCAGGAATGAATTAAGTATTTACCAAATATTTAAAAAATAGTTTTCTTAAATGCAACTTGTGAATTAAATTTAAGTCCTTGTTACAGTAAAAGTTATACATGTTAATTCAAATGAATAAAAATAATCTAGGAATTTTAGTGAGATAGGCTACATAAGAAAAATAAACTGTATTCTTTCTGTAGTCTATTCACCAGACCCTAGTTTCCTCTGATTTCATTAATATGTGAAGTTTGTGATACTTTTATTTCATTTCATTTCTTGATTGTAGGAATTAAATGCTTCCTCACTGTAAAGACATAAATGTTAGTATTTTTAACTCCTGGAATTAAAAATATTCCTTGTGCTTAAAAGGAGAAATACCTAATATAGATGACAGGGCAGTGGATGCAGCAAAGCATTACCATGGCACGTGTATACCTATGTAACAAACCTGCACGATCAGCACATGTACCCCCAGAACTTAAAGTATAATTAATTTTAAAAAAGGTAATATTTAGCTTGCATTCGTTTTCTATTTTTATATCTATAAGAAAATACGTGTGTGATTATATGGGTTTTTTCAAACAGCCTAACTGAAACATTCATTATTACAGTTGTTTAAAATACAGATTATGCCTGCACTTTTAGTAAAAGATTATCATTGAGATACCATCTCACACCAGTTAGAATGACGATCATTAAAAAATCTGGAGACAATAGATGCTGGAGAGGATGTGGAGAAATAGGAACACTTTTACACTGTTGGCAGGAGTGTAAATTAGTTCACCCATTGTGGAAGACAGTGTGGCGATTCCTCAAGGACCTAGAAATAGAAATTCCATTTAACCCAGCAATCCCATTACTGGGTGTATATCCAAAGGATTATAAATCGTTCTACTATAAGGACACATGCACACGAATGTTCATTGCAGCACTGTTCACAATAGCAAAGACCTGGAACCAACCCAAATGTCCATCGATGATAGACTGGACAGGAAAAATGTGGCACATATACACCATGGAATATTATGCAGCCATCAAAAACGATGAGTTCACGTCCTTTGTAGGGACATGGATGAACCTGGAAAACATCATTCTCAGCAAACCGACACAAGAACACAAAATCAAACACCACATGTTCTCACTCATAGGCGGGTGTTGAACAATGAGAACACATGGACACAGGGAGGGGAGCACTACACACTGGGGTCTGTTGGGGGGAAATAGGGGAGGGACAGCGGGGGGTGGGGAGTTGGGGAGAGATAGCATGGGGAGACATGCCAGATATAGGTGAAGGGGAGGAAGGCAGCAAATCACACTGCCACGTATGCACCTATGCAACAATCTTGCGTGTTCTTCACATGTACCCCAAAACCTAAAATGCAATAATAAAAAAAAAGATTATGATTACAAAGGTAACACAAGCAGCAGCAGATATCCACAGTCTAAAGTGTAGATAATTGTAATGCTTAAAAGATCCATTTTAAGATAATAAATAGGAACACAGGAGTCTATGGCTTAGATCAAGTGAAAGTATACCTCAAATTGTTAATCTCTTAAATGCTTAAAAGCCTCTCTCTTTTAAATGACAAATTGGTTATGAGGTCCTCTGTAAACCATCAGGCTGATAACCCTTTGATTTCTTAATCTTTGTAATGTTGCTGTAACTGTAGGTTTGATATTAAAATGATTTTGAAGGTTTAAAAATTTAATCAAAAAAACAAGGACTTATTGAGTATCTGTAAGATGCTCAATTCTACCATATTAAAAAATTCCACTATAACAGAATTTGAAATTTAAACTTCTTCTAGTCGAACCCTACTCTTCAATACCTGTTCTGTATAAAACTATCAGCTTTCCTTTAATTGGTGATAGAAAAAGCCATTGGCTTATTCAAACAAGCAGTTATTATTAATTTTTAAGGAGTGTAAATGGTTGTTCTTTTTATATATTTTAGTTGAACAAGAACAAACTAGGAAAAAGAGGTGAAATATGGCTATAGATTAGGTGGATGTTAGTGATTTCAGAGTGCATTTTATATTTATTCATGTAGTCCACATTTTTGAAGTCTCACTATGTAGCACGTACAATGCTGTGCAGTGGTAATATAATGGAAAATAACACAATGTCTTTGAAGGGAGTTTTAGTAAAGGATTCAGGGAAGAGTGGAAGTGAGGAAATAATGAGTTCGCTTCTTAAAAATTTAATATTCTGATATTTAAAAAGTGTGTAATCATGAAATACTATGCATTGTCTACATAGCACACCCTTTAAGCTATAAAATTCTAGCCCTGTACATTGTCTTTTAGTTATTTTGCAATTCCATAAATTGTAGGTAACTGATTAATAGGCAGATTCTGTCATCTCTGGTGGTTCAAAGTCTTCCCACCTTCAGCTTCTCCATCATCATGGAAAAAGAAGTTTTACCTCTATTTGCACATTGATATCAGTATCCTTATGCTATTCAAATTTGGTTCGCTCTGGTTTCCTCATGAGTAAAAACTCTTTAACACAGGTTCATTTTTTATATGGTTTGGATTGAGTCCCCACCCAAATCTCATGTCAAATTGTAATCCCAAGTGTTGGAGGAGGGGCTTGGTAGGAGGTGATTGGATCATGAGGGCAGATTTCCCTTTTGCTGTTCTCATGATTGTGAGTTTACGTGAGATTTGGTTGTTTAAAAATCTCCCTCTTCTCTCTCTTCCTTCTGCTCCAGTCATGTAAGATGTCTCTGCTTCCCCTTTGCTTTTGGCCATGATTGTAAGTTTCTTGAGGCCTCCCTAGCCGTGCTTCCTGTACAGCCTGTGGAACTGTGAGCCAATTAAACCTCTTGTCTCTTGACCTAGTCTCAGATATTTCTTTACAGCAGTGTGCAAACAAAATAATACAATTTTTATTTGTTTGACAGTCACAATCTTACTCTTATTTGAAAGTTATCCTTTAACACAATATATAAATTGGAAATGAGAGTTTGGATTTCAGAAGTTTGTTGATAGAAGGTACCTGAATTCATAAGAGCAGATGAGATCCCCCAGAGAAAGTGGGCATAGAGGGAAAAGTAAGTTGAATAAAGAATGATGAGGAAGATTACAATTTAAAAAGCAAGATTTAGAAGGATTCCTTTTTTATCAAATATTTGTTACTTATTTGAATTCCACTAAAATAAATGTAAGTTTTATTTCTCGATTCATGTTAAGGTTTCTGGAGTAGAAAGACCTAAAATATATTGCTATGGAAATTTAGAATGCCAGATTTTGAAAGCAGAATTTGTAAACTAAGGCACATCTAAAACAGCAGTTTCAACCTTGGCTGCAGATTAGAATTATGTATGATTTATAAAATACTGATGCCTTGATTCTGTCAAAGAATGCCCCATATGCCCCAGCCAATAGACAAAACAGACTCCCTGTGGCTAAAAATGAGTTAAAATAGAACCATGTGGCTATAGCTGGGATGGGACCTCTCCTGACTCCACTAGCTGTTTCAAAGAGACATCTTAAGAGACTTCTGGTTTTGGGCTTAGAAACCAATCAATCAGTGCTTACCTGCTCCAGCCAATCAGGGCTTAGCTATGTTGACCAATTAGCACCAAGCAAGTTTGAATCCTTCATTTGCATAAACAGACTTGATTGGAAATTTACGTGGACACATTTGCTACAAAACCCAGATTCTCCTTTGGTTCTCTGGAATACATCTTCATTTTATATGAAAGCGGTGTCTCCCTAGTATATAAACTATTCACTGGAATAAAGTCTTTTTTGTCCAAATTTCTCAAGACACTTTTGTTCACAATTTTCTGCCCAGAGATTTTTGTTTAGCTGATTCAGGTTGGGGTCTGGGCTCTGGGATTTCTAAAGGGTATTTCTAATGTGCAACCAAGATTGAGAAGCACTGGTCTAGATAGGAATAGTCAGGATGCTAAAAGCCATGAAAGAGATAATGAGGAATCCTTCAGGATATGGTATGAGAGGGGGATGGAAGGAAAAAGTCTGTTAGAAAGGAGATGCCAGGCAATGTAGCTGTCTTCAAATGTTGAAGGATTTTCATGCAAGTCTTTATTCTTTTCCTTTCATGTAGAAATGGGACATTAAATGGAGATAGTTTGGGCTTACACCAGAAACTTCAAATGACCTGAAATGTATTAAAATTGCATAGATTTCTTTGCAAAACAACTAAGTCAACACAGAGACTTTAATGGATGTTTAACATAGTTTTTCCTTTACTACAATATTATAAATTTGTCTGAACCAGTCATCTCCTTCAAAGCCAAAGATTGACTACACTTAATAGTTCTGTGCAAATAATTTGAAATGTCCCATTGAATATATTAATTATCTTTGGAATGTAATACATACCTCATGTTCTCAGTTTCAGTCCTGATGAATCCCTTACTATCAGCTTGTTTATTTCTCAAGGTCAAGATAAGACTATTCCCACAAAACAGAAGTGTCTCTATCAGGCTCTTGTCACCAGTTAGAAAAAGGACTCCAAGGAGATGACTAGGCAGATACCTTACCTATAAAAAGGAGAAGATTAGAATGCTACTGAACAGTATATCCAAAAAGCCTTCAGATTACAGAAGTTATGTTGGGATCATCCTTCATGGTAAAGAGATGTCCATATTGCTGTTTTTGTTCTATAAGAATCTATCACAGGATAACAAAAATAACGATAAACACTTTAAGAATAGCCTGCAGCACATTCAACAGAAGGTACCTTGAGATACCTGGACAGACAGTAGTACAGAGTGGGGGATGCAAGATATAATGAATCTTGGCAAAAAAAACTCTAGGGACGATGATAAGAATTCCTTCTGCTGCTACATTTTTCCTAAGTGCACAGAGCAGAATGGCCTGTTGGGTTATGAAACAGACTCTTCTAGTCGCACCAGCTACTCCAGTGCTAATCAGTGTCAGTAGTGCCTCTTCCGAATAAAAGCCAGCACTACCTTATATTTGTCACACAAATAATTCACTTTCTTACTTTTCTGTTTTTATAACCTATCAGTCTATTAAGTTTCTGATTTATTGTATAAAGAAGTACCTCACGTAGTTATTCTTCCTTCATAATTTGCTTCTGAATTTGTATTTATTTACACATTTTGGATATTTCTTTTGAAATTTTACTTGTGTAAGTACTCAGACACCCTTTGGATGTTAATTTACTCTATATTGACTAGTCTTTCCTTAATTAATTTCCTTAATTTTATTGTTTTTTTTTTCAAAATTAACTTTTGTAGTTACATATTGCTGCATATTGAATGGTGCTCAGTAGAGAACGACTAACAAGATTTATGCTCAGCCTAGAGTAAAGCTTACTAGACCAGCACACTAAGCTCACTGTGTTTCACTCTAATTTAAGAAAATATAAATTAAACTCTTCACTCATTTTGCAAGGAAGACAAATAAACCTATTATATTTTTAAGCTCTTTTTTTCCATTAAATGAATAACATGGTTAATGTTTTAAAATTAAATCGTTGCTTTAATAAAAGCATGCTTAGTCCAAATTCTATGCTGAATAGAGTCACTCATAATTTTATTATACTGTAAATTATTAAATATATTACTTGATGCTGACATTAATCTTTTGATGATAGATGCATAAAATATATGACAAAACTTTAATCAATAGAAATATATATAGAATGGAAAAACAGATAATCCTTCTTTGGACCCTCTCTGCCTTTCTCCCTTCCTTCTTTCCTCCCTCCCTTTTATGCTTTTACAAATGTTTTCATTCCTTCTTTCACTGTTTTATTCCTTTCTTTTCTTATTTTTCTTCAGTTTCTACATTTTATTCTTTGATATCTTTGGCCTGACTTAGAACAGTTTTATAAAAAAGTCTGGTCTTCCTGAAGTCGGCCTTTCTTTAATGGAAATATGCTCACTAATGTGAAAATTAGACACATTTATGTTATGAAAAACTCCTCTCTGAACTACTATTCTCCTGTCTTTATCTTTTTTGACATTTATGATATGAGTAATTACATCTACAATTTTAAAACACTCTCTACCTTTCAATTTCCAATAGGCTTGTTCATACCCACCTAGTTTGAATGCCTTTTTAGTCTCCTTTTTGACTTCTTGTGCTCTTTCCTCTTGTTTCCTTGCCTTTTCCATTCCATACCCAGAAGCTCTCTTTTTCTGTTTTTGTTCCCTCAAATAAACTCAAGGATTCAATTTTTATTTTTAATCAGGTAGTCCAGGATTTCTCATATCCTGATAATTGATTCCATGTTAAGCTGCTTTCCAGTTACTATAGGTTACTTTAGTTTCTATGACTTCTTATCTCTTCCTTCCCATAGAGAAGCAAGTCAAGTTACTCTCTAAGACTGTTTTCTCACTTATAAATTGAAAAGAATAATAGTACCTGCATCATAGGCTTGTTTAATATAAAATAAGACCATTCATTCACAGCACTTACAAAAGTACCTCGCACTATGTGGCTGGTAATGGCAAATGCTCAATAAATAATACCTGATATTCCAGTTGCTATGGTTGTTGTGATGTCATTCTTCTAATATGGTTAACTGATTACTTTATCTCTAGATTATAAAAATATTTTCTAATTAGATTTATTGTTATAAGTTTCCTATCCAATTCATTAGGAATTGTATTTAAAAAACAATCTTCCCAAAATGCCATTTGTAATATTTCACTCAGTGCTGAAAAAATGCTTGAATGGGACTTGATTTCTGATTGTCTCAAGTATCATTACCTACATAATATTTTTTTTTCTGATCATGGTAATACTTCTTGAATTCTCATTTCCTATCATAAGAAATTCTAGAATATGCATATTTGATCTTTGTAATTTTTCTGTATTTTTAAATTGCATTTCAGAATAAGTTACTCTTCAGTCACTTATATTGAGAGTATTTATTTAAAATAAGAATAAAGTGTCAGGAAGAAAAAAAAAAGAAGGTAAAGTATGACACAGGGCATATTAGATATTTGTGTTGTTTGCAAAAATGGGAGCAATAAAGTACATAAAGCCAGAATTATCTGGATCTCTTGAACTACATTTTAAAATATTTTAGGAGAGAGAGCAGAGCCGCTTAAGAAAAGCCATTTGAATATACCCTAATACTTTTAATTGCTGGGAATATAGTTAAAATTATATAAAACAGGGTGCTTAAAAGGGAGGATTGGTGAAAACTATCAGCAAATAACAACAAACTTTTCACTTAAAATGGAGAAAGCAAATTGAATACCGTATGTTTTAAAATTTAAGGCAGACTAGACTATAAGAAGCATCGTTCTTTTAAAGAATAAACACCCTTAAGTTAAACGATGAAACATGTTTTTGATTGCTTAGAAAATTTTATATTTTTAAAGAGATCTTTTATGCTTAGTTTAACACAAATTTCATTATATACTTTTCTGCATACATAAAATGGAAAATAAGCAACTAAATTGTTTCAAGTGATACTAAATTGTTAACATTCCGAGGCTAAAAAATTTTTTCAACTCACAGACAATGATTGTGATTTTTCATACCAGATGGTCTGCTCTGTTATCAAATGTATTGGTGATGCAAGAGTTTTTTTTTTTTTTAATTCCATAAAAAATTAAACTTAGAAGTATGTGCTGTAAAACAGATTTTACAATTGTGCTGTACTAGCAGGCTTTGCAATTATCTAGAGTTAGCTTGATTTTGATTTCTGCTACAGTAGTGTTAATAAACATTCCTAATCACCGCATTTCTCATCTCTTTCTTACCACCATTTTGTTTCTAAGGGTTAACAGATTTCTTCATTATCATGAATTGGGTAGATTTACAAATTGGAACTATGTAGGCAGGATTTGAGGTTGAAGTATCTACAACTTCAGGTGCTCTAGTAATGAAAAATTCATGAGATTGTTGCCTTCCCGACAGTGATAGTAAAACATCTTCAACTGCAAGATGCCATTTGATTGAAAGTTATAGCTCAATTTCATGGAAAATTTGAAAAACATGTCTTATTGTCTTTGAAATTTGGTAAACTTTTCTGTCTCAAGCATTTACCACATTCTCCATCTCTAACATGGGTATCTAATTGTTACTGAATCTCTAGTTGTTGCTAAAATTCTAGAAGTAGAAACAATTCTGAGTTAAAAAATCATAAGGCACTGAGTATTCTTATGGAGGACTAGAAAGCAAGAATGTCAGCAAATAAAAACTTGTGGGTATTCATGTTACTTACAACAAAGCACATAGATACATTGTCAAAACTGTTAGGAAGAACCTGAATTATATCAAGAACCCTAAACTTAGAAGTAAAATTTGTGTGAAGAAAGTTGGGGGTTTGTAGGAGGGGAAAAAAGACAAAAAGCATTCATTCACCAGCTGCTACATTCTAGGCATTATATAAATGTTGTACATGATTTGCTAATTTCATTCTCACAAAAGCTTTGTGGGATAAGTATCATACTCACTTCTTGGTAATGATGCTGCAATTTGTATAGATTGAGTCATCATGCTTGTAAGTAATGCAGCAACACAATGGAAATCATCATGCTTTTAAGTAATTCAGCAACACAATACAAGCATTTAAATGCCCAAACTTCTGTATAACTCCATATTAGCCTAGGTCATTTTTTTTCTCAATTAAAAAAAAGGATAATAAATACTATCAACAATTTCTACAATACCTTATCATTCCTAACTTATGTTAACACACTGATTCTCAAAGATGAGGTGAAAGAGAGATAGAATAGCCTAATTGGAAAATTCATCTGGATGGAGCTATGAAGCACATCAATCCATTCCTTTAAGAATTGTTAACAACTATTTAATGCATTTTCCACAAAGATGATTAAATCCATGGGGAGACGATCCAAGATGGCCAAATAGGAACATCTCTGGAGTGCAGTTCCCAGCTAGAATGCATAGGGTGAATGATCACCGCATTTCCAAATGAATTTTTACTGCACATAGACTAGGAGATTCCCAGGCAGAAAAGCAACATGAGACTCCAGCATGGCTGTTTCAACCTGCGCAGCAGGTGTCCACACAAAAACTCACGCAAAGTTGCATGCCATTTCAACTGGTGCCTGGAATGCCAGGGAGACAGAGTCGCCCATTCAACTGAAAAAAAGGGGACTGAAACAGCGAGCCAAGTGATCTGGCTCAGGAGGCCCCAACTCCACAAAGACCAGCAATCTGAAACGCTCTGAATTGAGAGTTTCACAGCAAGCACAGCTGGATCTGGGACGGTCCAACTCTATGGGGAGAAGGGTGTCCGCCATTCCGAGGCAGTCTACCACTACCAAGGCAGTCTGCCATTAGAGAGATAGTCTGCCATTGCTGAGACAGACTCCCATTACCAAGGCAGTTATAACTATACCTCTATAAACAGAACTGCAAGGAAGATTGCACAGCAGCTGGGCAGAATCCATGGCAGCTCAGCAATGCTTCTGCTGGCAGACCGTGACTAGGCTACCTCCTCGCTGGGCAGGGCATTTCTGAAGAAAGACAGCAGCATGTCAGAACTTATAAATAAAGCCCCACCCTCCCAGGACAGAGCACCTGGGAAAAAGTGGTTATGAGTTCCACTGCAGCAGACTTAAATGTAGCTGCCCAGCAGCTCTGAACAGAACAATGGAGCTCACAGCTCAGCACTTGAGCTCCTATAAGGGACAGACTATCTCCTCAAGCAGCTCCCCAACCCTTGTATATCCAAAGAGACACCTCATAAAGGAGAGCTCAGTCTGACATCTGGCAGGTAATCTTCTGGGACAAGATAAGAGAAAAAGTAACTGGCAGCAACCTTTACTGTTCTGCAGCCTCCACGGGTGATCCCCAGGCAAGCAGGGTCTAGAGTGGACCTCGAGCAGTCCTACAACAGAGGGGCCTGACTGTTAGAATGAAAATTAAAAAACAGAAATAACTTCATCATCAACAAAAAGGATGTCCACTCAGACCCCATCTGAAAGTGACCAACTACAAAGACCACAGGTAGATAAATCACAAAGATGGGAAGAAACCGGCACAAAAAGGATGAAAACACTGAAAACCAGAATGCCTCTCCTCTATAAGGGATCACAACTCCTCACCAGCAAGGGAAGAAGGCTGAATGGAGAATGAGTCTGATGAATTGACAGAAACAGGCTTCAGAAACTGGGTAATAACAAACTTCTCTGAGCTAAAAGAACATGTTCTGACCCAATGCAAAGAAACTAAGAACCTTAAATAAAGGTTTAACAAAATGCTAACGAGAATAAACAGCTTAGAGGAAAAATATAAATGAATTGATGGAGCTGAAAAACACAGCACGAGAACTTCATGACGCATACACAAGTTTCAATAGCCAAAAACCAAATCGACCAAGCAGAAGAAAGAATATCAGAGATTGAAGAACAACTCAATGAAATAAAATGAGAAGGCAAGATAAGGGAAAAAAGAGTAAAAAGAAATGAACAAAACCTCCAAGAAATATGGCATTATGTGAAAAGACTTAATCTACGTTTGATAAGTGTACCTGAATGTGACAGAGAAAATGAATCCTAGCTGGAAAATACTCTTCAGGATATTATCCAGGAGAACTTACCAACCTAGCAAGGCAGACCAGTATTTAATTCCAGGAAATACAGAGAACACCACAAAGATATTCCTCAAGAATAGCAACCCCAAGGCACATAATCATCAGATTCACCAGGGTTGAAATGAAGGAAAAAATGCTAAGGGCAGCCAGAGAGAAAGGTTGGGTTACCCACAAAGGGAAGTCCATCAGACTCACAGTGGATCTCTTAGCAGAAACCCTACAAGCCAGAAGAGAGTGGGGGCCAATATTCAACATCCTTAAAGAAAAGAACTTTCAACCTAGATTTTTGTATCCAGCCAAACTAATCTTCATAAGTGAAGGAGAAATAAAATCCTTTACAAACAAGCAATTGCTGAGAGATTCTGGTACATTGTGTCTTCGTTCTCATTGGTTTAGAAGAACATCTTTATTTCTGTCTTCATTTCATTGTTTATCCAGTCAACATTCAAGAGCCAGTTTTTCAGTTTCAGTGAAGTGTCGTTCTGAGTTAGTTTCTTAATCCTGAGTTCTAATATAATTGCACTGTGGTCTGAGAGATGGTTTGTTATGATTTCCATTCTTTTGCATTTGCTGAGGAGTGATTTACTTCCAATTATGTGGTCAATTTTAGAGTAGGTGTGATGTGGTGCTGAGAAGAATGTATATTCTGTGGATTTGGGGTGGAGAGTTCTGTAAATGTCTATTAGGTTTGCTTGGTCCAGGTCTGAGTTCAAGTCCTAGATATCCTTGTTAATTTTCTGTCTGGATAAACAATGAAATGAAGGCAGAAATAAAGATTTTTTTGAAATCAATGAGAACCAAGACACAACATTCTGGGACACATTAAAGCAGTGTGTAGAGGCAAATTTATAGCAATAAATGCCCACATGAGAAGCAAGTAAATACCTAAAATTGACACCCTATCATAAAGATTGAAAGAGCTAAAGGAGCAAGATAAAAAAAACTCAAAAGCTAGCAGAAGACAAGAAATAACTAAGCTCAGAGCAGAACTGAAGACATAAAAAAACCCTTCAAAAAATCAAAAAATCCAAGAGCTGGTTTTTTGAAAAGATCATCAAAATAGACTGCTAACCAGATTAATAAAAGAGAAAAGAGAGAAGAATCAAATAGATGCAAAAAAAAAAAAAAAAAAACGGTAAGGGGGTTATCACCACCGATTCCATACAAACTACCATGAGAGATTACTACAAACAACTCTGCACACAAACTAGTAAACCTGGAAAAATGGATACATTCCTAAACACCTGCACCCTCCCAATCCTAAACCAGAAAGAAGTAGAAACCCTGAATAGACCCAATAACAAGGGCTGAAGTTCAGGCCGCAATTAGTAACCTATCAACCAAAAAAAGCCCAGGTCCAGATGGGTTCACAGCTAATTCTACCAGACATAAAAAGAGGAGCTGGTACTGTTCCTTCTGAAACTCTTACAAACAATCCAAAAAGAGGGAATCCTTCCCAAATCATTTTATGAGACCAACATCATCCTGATACCAAAACCCAGCAGACAACAAAAAAAGAGAACTACAGGACAATATCCATGGTGAACATAGATGCAAAAATCTTCCATAAAATATTGGCAAACTGATTGCAACAGCACATCAAAAAGCTTATCCATTATGATCAAGTAGGCTTCATCCCAGGGATGCAAGGCTGGTTCAACATATGCAAGTCTATAAATGTAATTCCCTGCATAAACAGAACCAAACACAAAATCCACATGATTATCTCAATAGATGCAGAGAAGGCCTTTGACAAAATTCAACAGCCATTTATGATAAAAACTCTCCATAAACTAGGTATTAACGGTATGTATCTTAAAATAATAAAAGCTATTTATGTCAAACCCACAGCCAGTATCATACTGAATGGGCAAAAACTGGAAGCATTCCCTTTGAAATCTGGCACTAGACAAGGATCCCCTCTCTCACCTCTCCTATTCAATATAGTATTGGAAGTTCTAGCCAGAGCATTCAGGCAAGAAAAAGAAATAAAGAGTATTCAATTAGGAAAGGAGGAAGTCAAATTGTCTCTATTTGCAGACGACATGATTGTATATTTAGAAGACCCCATCATCTCAGCCCAGAATCTCCTTAAACTGATAAGCAACTTCAGCAAAGTCTCAGGATACAAAATCAATGTGCATAAATCACAAACATTCCTATATACCAATAACAGACTTAAAGAGAGCCAAATCAAGAACAAACTGCCATTCACAATTGCTACAAAGAGAATAAAATTCCTAGGAATACAACTAACAAAGGATGTAAAGGATCTCTTCAAGGAGAACTACAAACCACTGCTCACGGAAATAAGAGAGGACACAAACAGATGGAAAAATACTCCATGCTCATGGTTAGGAAGAATCAATATTGTGAAAATGGCCATACTGTCCATTGTAATTTATAGATTCAATGCTGTCTCCATCAAGCTACCTATGACCCTCTTCACAGAACTGGGAAAAAAAAACACCTTAAACTTTGTATGGAACCAAAAGAGAGCCCACATAGCCAAGACAATCCTAAGCAAAAAGAACAAAGCTGGAGGCATCACACTACCTGACTTCAAACTATACTATAAGGCTGCAGTAACCAAAAATCATGGTACTGTTACCAAAACAGAGATATAGACCAACGGAACAGAACAGAGGCCTTGGAGGTAATACCACACTTCTACAACCATCTGATATTTGACAAGTCTGACAAAAACAAGCAATGGGGACAGGATTCCCTGTTTAATAGATGGTGTTGGGAAAACTGGCTAGCCATGTGCAGAAAGCAGAAGCTGGACCCCTTCCTGACACATTACACTAAAATTAACTCCAGACGGATTAAAGACTTAAACATAAGACCTAACACCATAATAACTCTAGAAGATAACCTAGGCAAAACCATTCAGGACATAGGCATAGGCAAGGACTTCATGACTAAAACACCAAAAGCATTGGCAACAAAAGCATAAATAGACAAGTGTGATCTGATTAAACTCCAGAGCTTCTGCGCAGCAGAAGAAACAATCATTACAGTGAACCAGCAATGAACAGAATGGGAACAAATTTTTGCAATCTGCCCATCTGACAAAGGCCTAATACCCATAATGTACAAAGAACTAAAACAGATTTACAAGAAAAAAACAAACCCATTCAAAAGTGGGTGAAGGACATGATCAGACACTTTTCAAAGTAAGACTTATATGAGGCCAACAAATGTATGAAAAAATGCTCATCATCATTGGTCATTTGAGAAAGGCAGATCAAAACCACATTGAGATACCATCTCATGCCAGTTAGAATGGTGGTCATTAAAAAATCTGGAGACAACAGATACTTTTACACTGTTGGTGAGAGTGTAAATTAGTTCAAACATTGTGGAAGACAGTATGGCGATTTCTCAATGACCTAGAAATAGAAATTCCATTTAACCCAGCAATCCTATTACTGGATATATACCCAATGGATTATAAATCAGTCTATTATAAAGACACATGCTCACCTATGTTCATTGTGGCATTGTTTCAGTAGCAAAGACCCAGAACCAACCCAAATACCCATCGATGATAGGCTGGACAGGGAAAATGTGGCACATATACACCATGGAATACTAAGCAGCCATAAAAAAGATGAGTTAGTGTCCTTTGTAGGGACATGGATGAACCTGGAGACCATCATTTTTAGCAAACTGATACAAGAACAGAAAATCCAACACTACATGTTCTCACTCATAGGTGAGGGTTGAACAATGAGAACACATGGACATAGGAAGGGGAACATCACACACTGTGGTCTGTTGTGTGGGACTATGGGAGGGATAATGGTGGGTAGGGAGTTGGGGGAGGGATAACATGGGGAAAATGCCATATATAGCTGTTGGAGATGGAGGCAGTAAACCACATTGCCATGTATGTACCTATGCAACAATCCTGCATGTTCTTCACATGTACCCCAGAACCGAAAGCGCAATAATATATATATATATATATATAAAGATGATTAAATCCACATTAAAACAGGTAAATATAAGACTGTCAGAAAGGTTTTTTATAATACTAGTTCGATGAGAGTCTGAGGCCATCTATTACATCATTTAATTTAAAATAAATAATTTTCAAAGGTAAATGAGAAAAGACAGTGCATATGGAAGAGATAAAGAAGAACATACTTTACCAGATGGCAGTGTATATACATGAGTAACTAACTCTCTCTTCATTGACTTGGTTAGCATCAGACAGCAATGAAAAAGCAAACAGAAAATGATAATTTTTATCATCATTGTTAGTGTCATTATAGCTATATGCATACTTGTTTTGTGTTCAGCCTTATGTGATGTTCCATATATACATTAACTCATTTAACCTTCCTTACAAACTTTTAAGATATAGTGAATAATCAAGTCTAATGTTAGGATGTATCCATTTTTTAAAAATTTCATTATAAGGAGAAATTTACAGTTCTCAGATATAGTAAATAATTATTGTTCTCAAAATCCATGGTACTGATAACATTCACATTTGTGAAACACCAAAGCAGTCCTCGCTGACATAAAGAGCTTTTGATAACAGTTTTGTGAATTCTGTTTATTTGATTTTCAAGTGAAGAGTCTGGAAGGAAAGGCACCCATGGACTTTTCTCCATATTAATGAAATGACATGTGTCAGCCTCTGGTTGTTTGAAAAATGAGAGTGCCGCATACTCTAAAATTGGTCACACAATTAGGCATAAAAGAATCCTTCGCAAATTCAAAAGAAAATTAATATCATACCAACCACATTCTTGAGCTACAGTGCAATAAAAATAGAAATCAATACTAAGAATATTGCTCAAAACTATGCAATTACATAGAAGTTCAACAACGTGTTCCAGAATGACTTCTAGGTAAATAATGAAATTACAGCAGAAATTTACAAGTTCTTTGAATCTAATGAGAACAAAGATACAGTAAAACAGAATCTCTGGAACACGGCTAAAGCAGTATTCAGAGGGAAGCTTATAGCACTAAACACCCAAATCAAAGAGTAAGAAGGATCTCAAATTAACAACCTAACATCACAACTGGTAGAACTAGAGTAACATGAGCAAACTGACCAGGAGGCTAACAGAAGATAAGAAATAACCAAAAATCCCAGCTGAACTTCAGGAAATTGAAAAAACCATACAAAAGATCAACAAACACTGGAGTTGTTTTTTTGAAAAAGGTAATGAGATAGAGACTGCTAACTAGATGAATGACAAAAAGAGAGAAGATTTAAATAAACAAGGTTAGAAATGGCAAAGGGGACAATATCACTGACTCCACAAAAATATGAAAACCTCTCAAAATTTACTACAGACATCTCTATGTACACAAACTAGAAAATCTAGAAGAAGTGGATAAATTCTTGGACATACAGCCTCCCAAGACTGAATCAGAAGAAACTGAATCCCTGAACATACCAATAACATATTCCAACATGAAATCAGATATAAAATGCCTACCAATGAAAAGAAGCTTAAGACCAGATGAATTCACAGTTGAATTCTTCCAGATATATAAATAAGAACTCATACCATTCCTACTAAAACTATTCCAAAAAATTGAGGAGAAGGGACTCCTTTCCAACTCATTCTATGAGGCCAGTATCAGCCTGATACCAAAACCTGGCAGAGACAGACACACACAAAGAAAACTTTAGGCCAATATCCTTGATACACACAGATGTAAAAATCCTCAACAAAATACTACCAAACTGAATCCAAGAGCATATCAAAAAAGCTAATCCACCATGATCAAGTGGGCTTTGTCCCTGGGATGCAAGTTTGGTTCAACATACACAAATCAATAATGTGATTCATCACATAAACAGAAGTAAATCAAAACCCACATGATTATCTCAATAGATGCAGGAAAGGCTCTTAGTAAATTTAGCATTCTTTGATGTTAAAAACTCTCAATAAACTAGGCATTGAAGGAACATACTTCAAATAATAAGAGACATCTATGACAAACCCACAACCTGTCTCATACTGAATGAAGAAAAGCTGGAAGCATTCCCCTTGAAATCCAGCACATGATAAGGATGAGATCTCTCACCACTCCTATTCAATATAGTACTGAAAGTCCTAGCCAGATCAATCAGGCAAGAGAATAAAATAAAAGGCATTCAAACAGGAAGAAAAAAAAAGTCAAACTTTGCAGCGAACATGATTCTATATCTAGAAAACCCCATAGTCTCCTCCCAAAAGCTCTTTGATATGTTAAACAATTTTAATAAAGTCTCAGGATAAAAAAATCAATGTATAAAATTTAGTAGCATTTCTATACACTAACAACATCCAAGCTGAAAGCCAAATTAGGAACACAATCCCATTCACAATCACCACAAAAATAATAAAATACCTAGGAATACAGCTAACCAGGCAGGTGAAAGATCTCCACAAGAATTACAAAATATTGCTCAAAGAAATCAGAGATGACACAAATAAATCCCATGCTCATGGACAGGAAGAATCAATATTATTAAAATGGCCATACTGCTCAAAACAATTTATAGATTCAACACTATTCCTACCAAACTACCCATTACATTCTTCACAGAATTAAAGAAAACGAATTTAAAAATTTATGTGGAACCAAACAAGAGCCTGAAGAGCCAAGGCAGTCCTAAGCAAAACAACGAAGCTGGAGGCATCATATTACCCTACTTCAAACTATACTACAAGGCTACAGTAACCAAAATAGCATGATATGGATACAAACACAGACAGGCAGACCAATGGAACAGAATAGAGAGTTTAAAAGTAATTCTGCACACCTCAATTAATGTGATCTTAGACAAAGCTGACAAAAACAAGCAATGGTACTCCCTATTCAATACATGGTGCTGGATAACTGGTTAGCCACGTGAAGAAGATTGAAATTGTCCCCCTTCCTTATGCCAAGTACCAAAATCAAGTCAATATAGAGTAAAAACTTAAATGTAGAACCTAAATGTAAAATCTAAAACTATAAAATCCCTAGAAGATAACCCAGAAAATAACATTCTGTCAAATATTTCATGTAAAGACACCAAAAAGCAATTGCAACAAAAACAGAAATTGACAAATGGGACCTAATTTAACTAAAAAGTTTCTGCATAGCAAAAGAAGCTATCAACAGATTAAACAGAAAACCTACAGAATGATAGAAAACATTTGAAATCTATGCATCTGACAAAGGTCTACTAGAATTTATATGAGACTGAAACAAATATAGGAGCAAAACAAAACCAACCCAGTTAAAAAGTAGGCAAAGGACATGAACAGACACTTTTCAAAAGACACACATGTGGCCAAGAAGCATATGAAAAAATGCTCAACATTACCAATCATTATAGAAATGCAAATCAAAATCACAATGAAATACTATCTGACACTAGTCAGAATGGCTATTGTCAAAAAATAACAGATGCTGGTGAGGTTACAGAGAAAAGGAAGTGCTTATACGCTATTGGGGGGAGTGTATGTTAGTTCATCCTTTATGGAAAGCAGTGTGACAATTTCTCAAAGAACTTAAAACAGAATTACCATTTGACCCAGCGATCCCATTATTTGTTATAGGAATATAATATTGTTCTACCATAAATGGTCATAACTTATGGTAGAACAATATACCCAAAGGAATATAAATTGTTCTACCATCAAGACACATGCACACATATGTTCACTGAAGCACAATAGAAAAGTCATGAAAGCAACCTAAATGCTTATCAATGGTAGACTAAAGAAAATGTGGTACATAAATGCCATGGAATACTATATATACAGCTATAAAAAAGAATGAGATCATGTCCTTTGAAGTAACATGGATGGAGCTGGAGGCCATTATCTTAAGCAAGTTAATGCAGGAACCGAAAAACAAATGCCATGTGTTCTCACTTCTAAGTGGAAGCTAAACAACAAGAATACATGAACACAAAAGTGGAACGGCAAAATAGGGACTTGCTTCAGGGTGGAGAATAGGAGGAAGGAGAGGATTAGCAAAAATTCTTATTGAGTATTATTCTTATTACCTGGATGCTGAAATAATCTGTACACCAATCCCTCATGACACACAATTTACCTATATATTAAACATACACATGTACCATGGAACCTAAAATAAAAGTTCAAAGAAAAAGAAAATGAGAGTGCTAGAACAGAATATTTTCAAAATTCTCTTTCATGCCACAGAACTCATGACCTTATTATAGGTTTTACTGGGGCCACAGGATATTTATGGAACACTGCACTAAAATGAGGATATATGTCTCTTCATTTTACCATGGAATTTTTGTATATTTTTCCACATGCTATGGATATGGACTAACAAAAGAGAGAAGTACTTTAATATCAGGAAAAATACAAAATATATTCACCTAAACTTGAGAAATCAGATTTGCAATTCCATCATGCTATGATCTGCACTAAATTGTATATTAGGCATTGGGTCAAATTTAAAGATCCAAATTACTCTACTTTTAACTTCAAGGAACTTGCAGTTTACCACTAGGCCCTGTGGCAGGAGGGAAAGATAAATTGAGTCCATGAAGGCCTGAGAAAATTCTTTTATCTGATTACATAGTTAGAATCTTACCTCTGGTTCCACTGGCTGCATTTTATTTTACTTAAAATGACTCATCCCAACTCTGATTTTAATGGTGTATGTCTAACACCAACCATCAATTGTTCTTACTAATCTACAGCTTGATAGCTAACATTGACATATATGTTGGCAAAGATAAACAAGACTTAATAAATGTTAAAATTGAACCATGACCTTCATACAATATTGATTGCACAATATTGATAATTTATCATTTTTAAGTTGAGCAGTATCTTAATATAAGCAAGATTATCTTTACAGGTCAGGTAACCTGCCATTCCTAAAATACATCATTCAATAGTAACAACACTTAATAGGCACCCACACCAACTTAACGACAACAATTTGTTTCCTTAAAGACAAGAATGCTCCTTTGCATGAATACTTGTTACTATGAAAGTAGTTTTCTCTAAATTGTTGTTACATATTTTTTTATTAGTAGCTGACATTTATTTTATGATGATCTATTAGTTAATGAATTCCATGCTGATTTATTAAGACATGCTGCATTGAAAGCCTTGCGTGTCGTCTCTATCATTAATGCTCCAAGTTTCCTTCTTATTGCATGCAATATACATTTAGAATTACCCTAAAAGTAAAGTTCAAGTATAGCATACTTTATGCTATAAGACACTTCAAAGCAAAATCAATTAAACTCAGTAAGTTATTATTTAAAAATGACTTTAAACTCAGGACTATATCAAGCAAGTGGACCTGAATATAGAAACAGATTAAAAGAAGTTATCTGCCAGTTGAAATTTACTCTTTCATTGGACAATAAATTATATATATAAAATATATATTCACATATTTGAATTTACATATGAAAACATGTAAAATATATGTATAAAAACATATGTATGCACATGTATATGTATTACAAATACTGACATACACATATGCATGTACATATATGCTGAACACTTCAATATACTGAAAATGTTTTTATTTCAAAGTCAGTAAAGCAGGGCTGTTGTTGTTGTTTTCCCTCGTACTGTATTTTGAAAGGACATGTCACGCCAAGGGTATAGCAATACAATTGTTTGCTTCTAGTACAGTCTTCAAATTTATGTCTTTCATCTTTCACCATTGAAAATCTAAATGAAATACTTTAATTAGAAATTTATGAAAATATTTTTTAAACAAAAAATACACTGAAAAAAACTTTCATTATTGTAGTACTTTCTCTTTTGCTAAATTTTCTCCACAATGGGTGTGTTGTGTGAATCTTATACTTTTCACTTTGAATGCTAACATGTCTTAGGCAGACCTTCCCATTAGACTTACAACTCATTAATCATTCATAGCACAACTAGCTTTCATCACCTCCTCCGCAAATCCAGGATACCGGTATGGAAACATAAATTGAAAGATGTCCAGGTCATAAATTGAAAGCTTAAACTAATAATGTACTTCTAATGATTTCATTAATCATAATATTTTTACATTGGAAGAGATTTTTAATCTAGTCTTAGCCTTCATCCAAAGCAATAATCCCTTTCAGAACATTTCAGATATATTGCTATTTAGCTTTTGCTTGAACTACTTCATCAAACAATCCTTTCTAATATTAGATATCTCAAATTGTTAGGAATTTCTTAAGATCGCTCTTGAATTTTCTGCCCTTATGTCCTAACCCTGATGTCTACACAATGTCCTTCAAATGCTATGTCAATAATTATGTTCCCTTTTGTGCCTCTTTCTCAGGTTAAACCTGTCCCATATCCTTAACCGTTCATTGTGTGAAGCAAATGCTTTACAGATTTCCTCAATGTCTCCCTTATGCAGTGGAAATATAACCCCAGGAAGGGATATATTTTTAATTAGTATTAAAAATACTGTTTTTTAATTAGTATTTTATATTGCTGATTCTTAGTGTGGTTTGTGTCAAAATAAACCCTTTCACATAAACTTACGTTAAGCCAAGATTCTGCCCTACTGTGCATACGGATTGAGAAGTTAACAAAGAGAGAACAGAGAACAAAGTGATAGAGTTTAAAGAAGGAAGAGTGGTTCACAGCCTTCAGTATAGCAGGGAGATTGAGGAAGAAGAGGACTGGAGAGAAAGAGACGACTTAGCCCATGGCGTTCAGTACTAACTCAACCTTAACATAGTAACTTTAGTACAAATGAGGTAATATTGGTACTAAATTTTGGATATGGTAATATAATATGGATAGTAAAAGATTAAGAAGTGAGTGGAGTAAGTATAAGAAAGTTCTTCAAAGATTTGGAATATGAAAGTATGAAAGGAAGCAGTTCTGAGGGAAAAATGCTCATGTGGTTTGTTTTTGTTTTGTTTTGCTTTTTCTTAGAGGAAACAGAATAAGTTTATGGTTAAGGAAAAAGAGCTAAGAATTATTCTCTCTTCTTTAATAGTTAGAGTTATTTGTATATTGACATTCTCTGTGCACTGTCATAAGCATCTTGAGAGCAGTACTAAGTCCCATTAGGCTTTTTAGCACTCTTGTCATTCACATCACAGGCACTACACAGGTATTTGTTGAATTGAATTGTGTCATTTCTCCCAATGGGCATGTTTCTTTAAGGATTACTCTAATTCTGCAGTCACAGCAGCAACTTAATTTCATTTTCTTATTTGGTTTCTTCTTTGGTCTGTAAGAAAAGTTAAAAAAAAAAAAACCAGAAAAAGGAAAAAAGGAAGAAAAATTTTAGATATATATTAGCAATTATTTTGGTATGTTAATATATAGAGACAAGAGACAGTAAAGATTACCAAAGAAATGGACATAAATAGAGAAGACAAGTGGAACAAGGATTAGGCCTGCAGCACTCTAATATTAAGAAGTGAAAGAGAAAACAATTAAAGTAGATTGCAAATAAATAGCAAATGAGAGAGAGAAAGAAAACAAGAGAGTGTAATACCCTGAAAGTCAAAAAGAGAAGATGTGTAAGGAGAAGGAAATGATCTCAAGTATCACACTATTCATGATTCAAGTAACATGATTGAAAACTGATTATTAGACTCAGCAACTTTGGACTCATGGTGACTTCAGAATAAAGTTCCAGAATATCTAGCAATTGCGTACTCTTTGTGTTTATTCCCGTTGTTGTTGTTGTTGTTGTTTTAGACAAGGTCTCACTCTGCCACCCAGGCCGGAGTGCAGAGGCATGATCTTGATCTCAGCTCATTGAGGCCTTGACCTTCTAGGCTCAAGAGATCCTCCTGCCTCAGCTTCCCGTAGTAGAGCTGGGACCACAGGCACACCACACCCAGCTAATTTGTGTATATTTAGTAGAGGCATGGGTTCTCCATGTTGTCCAGGCTGGTCTGGAACTTCTGGGCTGAGGTGATCTACCACCTCTGTCACCTAAAGTGCTAGGATTATAGCTGTGAGCCAGGGTGCTTGGCTCACTTTGGGTTTATTCCATGAACCCCAAATATGTGAGATAGGTCTCAGTCAATTTAGAAAATTTATTTTGCCAAAGTTAAGGACACACACATGAGACAGAGCCTCAGAAGGTCCCCAAGATGTGCAGGGCATATCAATATATGTAAAATGTACATTGGTTCAGTTTGGAAGGGTGGGACAGCCATGTTTTTAAAAAGGCAATCAGATACATATTTATCTCAATGAACAGAAGGATGACTTTGGGTTCTGTCTGCCCTTTGTCAAGGAAATTCCTTGTGAGAGAGGTATATAGCTTTTTAATCTGTGTAGCTATCATCTTTAGGAATAAAAAGGGAGGCAGCTTTGCCCTAAGCAGTGTCCAGCTTTGACTTTTCCCTTTGGCTTAGTGATTTGTGGGTTCCAAAAATTTATTTTTCTTTCACATTTCTTATAGTCTTTTTGAAATTATGGTTATATGCTTCCTATTCTGCCTTTTAAGGATTATAAATTAGTATTCTCCCCAATATTAGCATTTGCATTATTCACAGATTTATTTCACAAATACTGATGAGCACCAACCGTATACCAGGCTCTGCATTAAGCCTTTTACATACTACACTGAATAAGAAATGCATGAGATTGCCTTCATGGACCTTATAGTCCATGGCAGAAATGGCTCATTTGTTGCCCATCCAAATGCCATTTTCTTAATATTCTTGTGTATAGAATCTTTTTTTCAGATATTGGGCAGCTTTGTGTTGGACTCCTAAATCACCAGGAGAGAATGCTGAATAGTTATAGCTCACTATGGTAGTCCTTTAGCTGCTGACTGTATAAAGAATGGGCATATTATCCAACTTTGATCATGAGACTTGAGGAGAAGTCTAGGAATAGACTTCTTTTTTTCTTTTTTTTCTTTTTTTGAGACGGAGTTTTGCTCTTGTTACCCAGGCTGGAGTGCAATGGTGCCATCTTGGCTCACCGCACCCTCCGCCTCATGGGTTCAAGCAATTCTCCTGCCTCAGCCTCCCGAGTAGCTGGGACTACAGGCATGCGCCACCATGCCCAGCTAATTTTTGTATTTTTAGTAGAGACGGGGTTTCACCATGTTGACCAGGATGGTCTCGATCTCTTGACCTCGTGATCCACCCACCTCGGCCTCCCAAAATGCTGGGATTATAGGCATGAGCCACCGCACCCAGCCTAGACTCCTTTTTTAAAAGAGATCCGTGAAAGTAAAGCAGTCTCTTTCTGCTTCTAGACTGATGTCACCAATGAGAGGTATTAGATTATGAATGAACTACCGCAGGAGGAAAAATCAAAATAGCTGCTAGATGGGAATATTGAAATTAAGCTAAGTTGTCTTGAGTACTAATAACATTTTGTTACAAGAGCTACTAAACTTATTATTGTGTAGGTACTATTCAGGTATGTCTTGCAGACAAATACACTCTGTTATTAATTTTGCAGCATAAATATAAGCATTCTTTGTTAGATAGTATCTAGGAAAAGTGATGAGGTAAGGAGAAAGTAAATGAACTGAAGAAGAGTTGTAAAACAGTGGTGAAAAGTAAAGTCATAAAAATAAAAGTCAAACATATTTGATATATTGTAGGGAAAGTGCAAGAAGCAAAATATTGAAGTGGCCTCATTGTCTGGGATGGTACCTGAGGTTCGTTGTCTCACAGCCATCATAGAAAACTAGGAGGCAAACACACCAAGAGTGAGGTTAAGAGTGGAAGTTTAAGAGAATAGCTCTCTCTGCTGCGGAGAGAGGGGTTCCAAATGGGTTTTCCACTTCCATGGTGAAATGAAGGGGGTTTTATAGAAGAGCTTGAGGAGGCGGTGTCTGATGTACATAGAACACAAAAGATTGGTTAGACCAGTTGTGTTATTTGCATAAGGTGCAAAAAACTGTTTACGGTTAGGTGTGTCATTTGCATAGGGTACAAAGTCTAGCCACCCTAACCCTAATCTTTTATTACTCATGGGTTCTCTGCCTGGCCTGCACCATATTGCTTGCTTCTTTACTGTGCATGTGGTGACAAAGAAAAGGGAAGATGGAGCCTCCATATTGGATGTTCATGGTCCCCAGGTAGCCTTTTCCTATTGGTACAGCTGCCGACATGCACCTGTGCAGTCTTCCAGCTTACTTATCTATGTTTGCAACTCGATATTTTAGGCTACTCTTTGTTAGAAAAAAAGTGATTTCTTGGGCTGCTTTTTGTTAGAAGATAAGCTTTGCTGAGGACTTTTTTAACCTCTTAAATATATTTTTATGTCTCCTGTATCAATATGAGAAAATGGTGAATCTTGTTCTAAAAGCAAGGTATAAGCACTTATCATTTACAACAGTTTATATAGCTCACCTGCTGGTCACCTTATCTCAAAGTAGAAATTATACACAGGGATTCCTGTCACACATTCAGCCTCCATTTGAATATTAATTCTAATATTAACCTGGACATATACAATTTAGATTAAAGTTTGTGTAACTTCAAAAGCTAATTTAAATAATAAATTTGTGCTATTATCCTCAGCTGTGGTAAGTCATAACATAAGGGCAGATTTGTTAATTCAGAATTAACATTTGAAAAATCTGTTATAGACCTGCAAGACAAAGTGAAGTGTTGGGAATGGCCACATACCAAAAGTAAATAAACATCAAAAGGGGAAAAGAAAACATACGGAAGAAGAAATAGAATAGCAAAACAAGAGAATGCTGAAGAGCTACAAATCTAACATGTCATTTTTCAATGTTATTATTATATACTCATTCTTTAGCTGTAAAATAGCCCAGATTGAGACCCTTCTTGTGGGAAGTGACTATTTTTTTTTTTATAATACATACCATTCAAGTTCAAGTTTAAGGCTCCTATTTGAACAAGAAAGCTTTTTCATTTGTAAAACAACTTACCACTTTTAGGAAGCCTACAAAAGTCATGTGATGATCTTTTCTTAGTGTAAAATCAGTGGTAGAATAAAAAATGTTAAAGAAAATTTATTATTTAGTTTCACTCTCCAGAAATTTCCATCTTTATTATGTTAAATGTAAATATATTTTTAGATTTTAAGGTAAATATTTTTAATCATCAATTTCTAAATGGCTTTTAATAAACATCAAGCTAATAGCAGTGGATCACAGTATATGATTGCTTATAAGAACAGATTCGCTGTCTGAATTTATGGAATCATATAGAAAGAACTGAGCAATTCAGAAGGTGATGTATCTAAAAATCACAAAATTTAGTAGGAAAAAAGAACAGAAATTTTGAAATACTCTATTTTAAATAGGAAAAGGATATGATTACATTCAGTCTCTGTTCTTTTAAAATGATTTTATAGTTCTTATTCTCATTTCAAAACTTTATTGATATTAGAAGTCTTTATTGAAATTTGGAAGACAAATGCAGAAGCATTCTAGAGTATGTCCTACTTAAACATGACCTAAACTAATTACCATTCTGCCTTGCAGCTGACTGGCTACTCAAGTCAACATTGACAGAATTCAGAAAGAAGAGGGTGAGGTAGAAATAATGATCTTGTCTAGTTCTTTCTCAGGGACAAGATAAGTGACATTTTATATGTTACTTACTTCCTATGTGTTTCCAATTATCGTAGAAAAATCACTCAAATTTTATAAGCACATTTTTAATGTAGAACTATTTGTATTAAATAAATTGAGTTACTGAAAATTGCACAAGAAACTATAAAAATTTTTGCAAAAAGACTATTCCATGTAGAGAGAAGTTCCTCTTAGATATCCTAATTAAATATTTTTGACTAATTCTGAAATGGCATCCAAACTGAATGCAGTCAAATTGGTTTGGTCAATTCTCTCAGTGCAGGAAGTCATACTTCGAATATCTCATAAAGGGATTGACTGATATATTTAAGTGAAAGGTAGAAATGAGTCTGGAATTAGTGGGTTCCTAGAGACTGGGAAGTTTGATCAAGTCAATAAGCACTTTGATTACCATTGCAGTTTGATTGACAAGTGAAATAATAAGTTATTTTGGTCAAACTTTGCACTGATTACATTACTTTCTGTTTCATTTTGTATCTATGTGAATTAATACTAAATAATTAATTTTCAGTGGAAATACATTAGCAACACTTAGAGAAACTTCCTTCAGTGTACCTAGGGAATACCTCAATCTTCCTGACCAAAAAAAAATTAGAATTTAAATGAAGAATAACAAATATATAATCATGTATATTTATAAACAGAAAAGGAGTCCTGACCAGAAATTCTACTTTTGTGGAAAATTTAAAACTTGAGATACAACATAACTGCTATAAAATGTCTATCTGGTTTGAAAGATTTAACAACTGTTAAAGTAACCAGTATTTCAGAGGATATGGGGGAAAGTAAACCAACTTTTTCATTGTGCTACTTCAGGAGGGCTAATAAAATAGAAACAACAATAGCACTTTTAGAATATGATTCCAATGCAGTGGTAGTATATGACTTGTTTTATTGAACAATTTAAGTGTGATAGCCAGAAGGCAGAGTGAACATTTCTGTTTAAATGATCAGTTCTAAAGGTTAGTATGAAAGAAAAACAGGAAAGAAAACTCAGAGATAGGTCAGAGGATAGATATTTAGGACTTTATTCTTTTATCTGCCAATCCTGTACACATAGTAATTTTATTTAATTGTTCTTCAGTGTTTACTAGAATCTTAGAACACATCAACAATAAAGACAATGAAAAAGATTATTTGTCTACAGATACATGGAACACACATACACACACACATATAAGTAAACTGGTAATTGTTATAAATTGAATGTTTGCATCTTTCCCAAATTCATATATTGAAGCTGTAATTCCAGGTGGAACGATACTGGGAGATGAGACCTTAGGGAGGTAATTATGTATGTGAGATCAAGAGGGTGGAGCCCCTGTAATGGGACTAGTGCCCTATGACAAGAGACCATCAAGGAAGACAATCGTCTAGAAGCCAGGAGGAGGGGATTCACCAAGAAACAAATATGGTCTTGAACTTTTCAGCCTCCAGAACTGTAAGAATAAATGTCTGATATTTAAGCTCCTCAGTCTATTGCATTTTGTTACAGCAGGCCACACTAAGTCAGTAATACTTGCAAAACTTGAGTTTCTCTTCCACATAATTTGTTTGTGTGGAGTCAAAGAAGTTTTTAGAGTGGGCACACACAACACAACTAAAATGCTTTAAACCTGAGTTCTAGGACTAGTATTGATCTGTCCATATAATTTAACATTATTTATTTAAATTTTTATTTTACTTATATGTAAAAACATTTTGTACTTAGATGAATTTTAAAGTATCATCTTGCTTTTTAAAGGTGGTTGATATTATGGGAACCATTGATAGAAAAATAATTTTTTTTAAATTTCTAGATACAATAGAATATGCTGGCTTGAGTTTGAACAAAAACGTTTCACAAATTTTGAACAAATTTTTTCACCAAAAATCATTGTTCATTATAATTTGCTTCATGGTTCTCCTTTTATTCTACTTTGTACATAAAACTATATATGGCAAAGATTAAGGTATTAAGGGGGAGTTAATAAATAACAGATCTATATTTACTTTTCAAGTTTGGAACTATTGAACTTTATCAATGATAAAGCTGCTTAAGGCAAAAGGCTTTGATTTGTGGACAAACTAGCTTTCTATTATAACCTGCCTATATGAATGTACTGACCCCTTACCCTTCTTACATAATTTAGTTGCATAATACCCTGAGGTAAAAAATGTGTTTGTAGATCAGACACATGTTACCTCACAGAGTCTATGGAAATGAGGGGAAGAAACAAAGTCAAGTCAGTGCATATCTTCTGCAGACTTTTACTAGATTACCTCTAGTAAGAAATGTGTTTCATTCAATGTTACTAGTAAGCAAACTCTTTTAATAAGAGAGTGAGTCAAGTAGCTAGTAGTGTTCTTCTAGTAGATATCACTTGGCATGTTAACATGAGGAGTGGATAAGTATTCCATATCTTCTGAAAAGCAATAAGGGTTCTTACTTTGGGATCCATTTTCAATATGCTCATGAACATGCTGTGCGTGTATATGTGCATAAGTGCATGCATTTTTCTGGGAGTGGGTACCAGAGACAGTCTCAGTGGAGTCCGTGGTCTGAAAATATACAATCCACAGATACAGACAATTGAATTGGGCTGTTTATCTTGTCATCCAGTAAAATAAATTGTGGGAATGAATTGTGTTCCTCACTAAATCCAAATGAATAGGTCAAACTTTTCAGTTATTTTGACATAAACTAGCAAGAGATTCAGTAGACATTTAAGTATTTGTCTTTAAATTTCTTTAGTTGATTTCAGGAACATGTACATCTTATGTCATATGTTAACCCTTTCCCTAAATTGATAATGTACTCTGCATCTCACACACATAGAATAGAGCATCATTATTATGGTAGAAGTCATTCAGTTGTTCAGTGAATCTACCCATAAACATTAACATGAGCTCATTTTTACAGTAAGTTTAGGCCAACGATCCTTGTTAATTCTTTAAGTGAATAATGAATAGCACATATAAGAGGTGGCATAGAAGGGATTGGGAAAGAATAATGGAAGTTGAAATCATGCCAATGATTACCATGTTGAAATAGTGGCTTGCTGTTGCTGTCCTCTCTCTTCCCATATTGCTTTCTCCTTTAGGTATCATTCCTCCATTTGCCTCCTTCAATATGTCAGCATAAAAACATATTACAGAAAAGACATAGTGAAGACTTTTTTTGTCACATAAAAAAATGTACTTTCATATTTCATATTCAGGTAATACATTATTTACATAATTGCAAATGTCATAAGTCAGGATATTTTGCCCATTAATTTATTCAATGAACATTTATTAAGCACCTTCTAAGTCACAGGTGCTGAACTATGCTCAGGGAATACAGAGGTGAATGAAAGGTCATACCTTTGGATAAATTTATAGTTTTGTCATCTCTTCTATGTGTGTACATATATAAACATTTATTTTACAATTGTATATAAAATATAGAAAAAACCTAAATTAATTATTAAGCACCTATAACATAATAAAATGAATATAAGTATAGTATATGTAAAATATTATCTGAATACACCCATGTTTATGTTAAATATTCAAGTTAATGTAGTCAACATTATTTAAATTTAAGTTTAAATATAACACTCAGCTTTTTAAAACAAATTAGGTATGAGAAAATGCCTTACAGAAGATAAGACAATGGATATTTAGTGAAGCAGAAATGTTGCTCCATCATTGTCAAATCTTTGCATAGCAAAAGTAAACTATATATAATTTATTTGTGATATATTCAGCTGTGATACAACACTGAGCTATGAGCAAAATCCTTTTTGCCCAATTCTCCAGCTGGTCTGAAGTACAGAGAAGGACAGCTTACTTTCCAAGGTCAAATTATGAGTCAGAAGCTGGTTAGTAAATAGAAACGAAGACACTTTTGATTTGTAAATCCTTTACTGTAACTACTTGATAATCCACATACACTTGACAAGCATTTAGTATAACAGTTACTAGATTTTTACATTTATTTTAGCCAGAAATATAGTAGATAGCAGTTACTATATTTCTGTGAAATCCTGCAAGCAGGATTATCCTCAAGTGCTATTTCTGCAAACCTCAACCCATGTAAATTTTCCAAAGGGAACAATTTAAATTTGGTGAAATACATGGTTTTTAGTGAAAAAAAAAAGGAATAACAATGGCTCCCATAAATCACAAGTTAAGCCAATTTATGACGAATACTGTGACCACATAGAGCCTTATTGTATTATGTAGATGGAATAAAAATATCAAGAACAAAATTTGATACCATAAATAGGATATAAAATTAATTCTTTGCTAATTGAAAGAATCTGGGAAATCTAGTGGGCTAGGTTGCAAATATTATATTTTATCTTCCTTATTAAAGCCCAATAACAGGTATCTGTAATGATGTTTTATTCCATGCAGTATTAAGTGGAGTCCAACAGACCTAATGTTTGCAATGAGAGAAAAGAGATGTCAAACTTAGAACTACAAATAATAATGTACACTAGTTCCTTCAACATATATGTAAAAGATCATTTAATTTTCTAGTTTCTATGAACTATTTAATAGTTCAAATTATTAAAATATTCAGAACACTACCAGAAACAAAAAGAACTAATTAACCTAGACCCAGAGAATTGGTCTGGGGAAACTCTAAATATGTTCTCTATGAGGTGATGATTGCCCGGCATTATATTTCCTTTCTTCTTTACTTTTTCTTTTTTTTTTTTTACATGTATAAAGTAGCATCCTACAGTCCAATAATCCTCATACTCATTTATTTCTCCTCCCTCCCTTCATTCTTTCCTACTTTTTCTTCCTTTCTGGCTGGTCTGTTTTTCTTGCTTTTCATTCCCGACCTCCATCTACCAAAGGTGTGAGACAGTTTAGGTTAAGAAAATACATGAAACTAAAATACCTAGGTCCTAGTCTTTAATGTAGTATCCAACAATCAGGTTAGGTAATAACTTCACAATGCTCTTGCATGTGGGTGTACCATCAAGAATCGTCATACATAAACACACACCGACATACATGCAGGTATACACACACAGACACAGATGAAAGGAGTGCACTTAAGGAAGCAACGTTCAAACTGTGCTTTAAGTAGGTCTGAGAGAACTCCATCAGGGAGTCATGTGCTGGGAGAGGGGATATGGAAACTATAGACACATATTAAGACTACGTGGACCCCGCTTGATTTGAGTTAGAAAACCTTTGAAGCCCAGTAGTCATCTAAATAAATTTTTGGTTTCAGTTAAAGGTACTGAACCTTAGAGAAATTGTGAAAATTAATTCCTAGGAGTTGAATTTCTTTATTCATAGTAAAATTCACATTCCATAGAGTACATGTGGATGAAACTAATAGTATAAAATTGTCAAATTGCATCCATTTTATTTTTTTAGATTTTTACTGCACTCTTCTGTTCATGACACTGTGTAAAAATTGTAGCAAGGCAGTCTAAGAGTATCAGAAAGAGACTTTGATTTCAAAGGTCAATAATCTAGGGGCGATAAGACTGCAATGAGGAGGAGACTTTTAACATAGGAAAGGGTAGGATTTGAACAGATGAAAGGGGAAAATGGCAATCAAGAACACAAAATTAGAATACTTTGCAGCATATTCAGAAAACCTTATAAAGGAATTCTATTTGTCTGATATGTTAGTCATGTAAAGGATACTCTAGACAGGAGATAAAGTAGGAAAAGATTGGTTGGGGCAAGACTACAAAGGGCCTTGAAGATCAGACTTGGAGGAGTTTAAATTATGTAGTATAAGAGAGTACTGACTCTCAGTGTCTTCAGTAGCTTCTTTTTACTCTGCCTTTCTGGGCTATAGAGGCTTCAAAGTTAGATGTCATGTTTCCTATACTGCTGTGTAGCTAGGATGCTCATTGAAAATTAAGTTCTACCAATTTGATAGACTTGAGTGAAATTTGAAATTTGAATTTTTTTTTTTTTGCAATCCTGTTCATCTTTCTAGGTTCTTGCTTTATGGATGCCAAGCAGCCAACAGTATGCCAAGGAAAGGATAGTAATGGTTTCATTGCTAGGTGATGTGTTCCATGGGCATATCTCAATTCCCTATTATCTTGAGTGGGCAGACTCCCCTGGTTAGCCAGTTTGCTAGTGTTATGGAGATTCTTTCTCAAGGCCCTGGCTCTAACCTCTTCAACCATTTGGTAAGCTCCTAATTTATTATCTTTAGTGAATTTTAGATAAATAGAGATGTTTATGTGTCAGGCAACTGAATCTTGACATAAACATTGAATTTGCTAGATAGTGAGGAGACCCTGAATATTTGAAAGATTTTGAATGAATTATATATCTTACACCTGATTGACCTCAGTTATGTTTCATTTAAGCTAAGTAAGACTAAATTACATTTCATGCTGGATCTGTAAGATGAAGAAATACCACTATGAGAGTTAAAAACAGATGAAGATTCAAATGCAATGTGCAACCTAGTAGTAGAGAACTGATTTCAACTTTGAAACTTCAGGGGCTATTGTCTACCTAATATAGCAGCCTGTAAATGCAAGGAGGACAATGTACCAGTCCTCCTGGCATAGGAATAAAGTAGTTGAAAAAACAGTTTTATATCTCCAATTTTACCTAAAAAATTAGAAGCCTTTTTTCTTTTTTTTTTGCATGGGGAAGCAGAAATAAAATATAGTGCAAATCTGTGTATTTGAATCTTTCTGGTTTTTAATTGTCTTCTTTGGCTGAGAAGTAATAAACATCAATGGAAAGAAAAATGATGATGGGTTGGTGAGTTACTTTTTAACTGTTTTGAACCACTGAGAACAACACTATGTCTGAAAGAATCAATTGTGGATTATCAATTTTAACTCTTGTTAGCCATTAGAGAGAGAATGGTAAAAAGGAAATACATTAGTGAGGTTTTCAATCCATCACTTTTTAAGTTATAGCCTCTAGGCTGGTTAAAACAAAGTTGAATTTAGTCTGTGGCCATCATATCAAAAAAACATCAGATTGCTGGTGCCAATGAAGCTATGAACAGAATAATGAAGAAAGCCAGCATTCATCTTAAAGAGGCTTATTTTTATCCATCCCAGCCTGTTTTAGGTCAGCAAAATGGAACTGCTAGGAGACAGCCTCTACCTGCAGCTGCCTGGACACTGTGATTGAAGCTGGCTATATACTTCCTCTGGTGGGACCTAGATCAGGGGCCAGTCTTCACCAGAAGACTGAACTCCTTCTGTGTTAGACTTTCGATCTCCCATCACTCTCCTTCCCTGTAGGGTTCATAAGGCCTAGAACACTTGCTTAGTGTCTTAGTTCACACATATGGAAAGGAGAGAAGTCCTCGTTTATGTAATGACAGGTTTGCAGGGACACTAAATTATAACATTCTGTTTTCAGAGTGGGTGAGGAGCCCAGCTAGAATTCATTATGTTTCTATGTTCCTGTTACAAAGTTATATTTTCTAGAGCAGAAAATGGAAACCTTCACATTTCAGAATAAATATAGGAACCAAAATTACTTCAGACTAAGAAGAAGGAAATTATACATTAGTTATGATGGTTTTCACTATTAAAAACAACCAGCCAAGCTAAAACAAGTTGGATGAGGAAAAAAGTAACATACACTTCACAAACATGTATCGATAGTCATTATTTGGTTGAAGGACATTCTTATTAAAAAAATGATATACCAGGGATTTAGATATAAGTAACAGTATTATTGTCTTTACATTAAGAAATATAAGGAACGTCTACATTAATCTATTAACGCACACTCTTTTGGAAAAAGAAACATAATTATTTTAAGAGCTTTATTTTCCGTGTATGTGAGTGTGAATATGTGTCTCCATTTCGGTTAGGAAAACATCTATGTATTCCTTTGTGTTTAGAACAAAACTACTGGTGTCTTTTCTTGTGAAATTAACTTTTCTTTTGTTACATAAGTACCTGAAGAATTAGCAACATAAATCCAAACTTTTTTCACGTCATGATATACAAGAAATTTAGCACCAAATGGTTAAATTACTTTTCTAACAACATAAAGAGTTAGTAACAAGCACAAGTCTTAACTTTGTGAATGATTGAGCTTTGAGGCCTACATTAGCTTTGGCATTTGTTAGCTGTATGTCTTCATGCATGTTGTTTAATCTCTCTATGCCTCAGTTTTTTAATCTACTTTATATTCCCCATTTTCTTCTCTCCTCCAGGGATTAGCACTAAGGGTAGAGAAAATATCTATTATTATTAATGGGTAAACTTAGACACATTTATTTCCAATTTTGTGATTTTCTCAAACATAAAAATGTAATATGGCTATTTTAAAATTAAAATATTTAATGTTGCTTGTTTTAAATAATGGAAAAATATTTACTTACAGTTATTTGACCCTTTTCTTCTTAATAATTACTCTAACCATGCTAACAGGAAAAAAAAAAAACAAAAAACAACCAATGTTAATATCAGTGCCTTTTTATTTTTTCTACTCTATAATAATTTTATAAATCAGGTTTTTAAGATTTATTTTAATTATATAATGAATATGCTTTCATCACAAAAATTCAAACAATAAGTGTCTATTCTGCATATAATGGTAATGATTCTATAATTTTAACATTAATTTATATGTGTACTAAGGCTTTTGTTATGTACCATTTATCAAGCTAAAATATTTTCCTTAGCCAGGCCATAGCGAATAGTTTTATTTTTTAAAATGTATTTTAAACTTCATTAGTCTTTTTGATACTGCTTTTTTCTTTTATTTGTAAGTCTTATTAATTAAATTAACAACTTTTTTTGATGTTCAACAATTGTTACATTTCTAGTATAAAACCCACAGTTCATAATGTATTGTTCCTTCATTATTCATAGTATAGCTAGATTGAATCTGTTCGTATGTTTTCATAGTTCGGTTAGAATATTCTGTCTTTTCAAGTGAGATTAGCATCTAACTTTTTCTTTTGTTTCACTCTTGGAACCATAGTCATGCTGGTCTTAATGAACTGGGGACATTTTCCCCTTTTTCCTGCTCTAATGCAGTTTATCAGAATGCAAAGGATTGATTGGTAGTCCTCACTGTTGAACACCTTGGGCTGATGCTTCTGTTTTAGGTGAATGCAGCAATGTTTTTACTTTCTTCTATGTTATTGCTCAGAGTTTCCAATTTTTCTTAAGCTGATTTTTATAAATACTTTTAAAAATCATATTTCCCATTTAGACTTTCAAATTTCTTGGTATAAAATTCCATATCATTTATGTTAAAATTACAAATAAATGAAAACAAAACAAAATTCTGTTCTATAAGCATTTGTGCTCTTCTCATTCTTAATAATATATATTTGTGGTCTCTTTTTTTTCTTGATAAGCTTTGCCAAACCATTTATTTATATGTATTATTTAAGATCAGCTTTTGATTTTTAAATCAACTCTAATAAGTTACTCTTTCTGATTCATTAATTTGCCTCCATTTTTCTTTACTGCTTGTATTATACCATCTTTGTGTTTCTTTCTTTGGTATTTTCCTACTTGATTAAGTGAGAAATTTTTGTTCAATTATTTTAAAACTTTCTTGCGTTTTCACAAATGTATTGATGCTCTAGCTTTACCCTTTTTTTCCCCTTGTGTTTATTGGATTCAATATGTAGGGTAGTTATAGAAATTTGTTTTCAATTTTAACTCCTACTTTGGCTCTGAAATACAAGAGCTATTTAAAGGAGAACAAAGCAAGAGGTGACATTTATAATTCAAATAATAATACAAGATTTTAAAATATTCTTTCAAGAAATCATGATGAGGCAAAATTTAAGTTACAATACATAGATATAGAAGTACAAATGGAGATAGAGATACATATTTCCTTATAGCTTATACTCCATAAATATAAAATGCACATTGTTTTAAAATTCACTTGAACACTTGTATTATTATTTGATTCATAAATTTCACCTCTTGCTTTGTTCAGTTTTTGCTTTAAATATTTAACCTGTGTTTTTAGGTGATGCTTTGTTAGGTTATATAAAGATTTGTTTTACCACATCTTTGTGAATCAGTGTGAAATATTCCACTACATGTAAATAAGCATAAGTTAACATTAGGTGAACATCACTCCAGTCACTGTCTATGAATAACTAGAAAAGTAAAATGTATATGGGTGGTAAATATATAGACATAGAAAGAAACAGATAATTAACTTTTATCTGAATATTATTCTTTATTTACTTTAACACATTTGGCCTTGAAATTTATTTTTCTATTTTTTAGTATTCTAAAATCTGAATAACTTCTCATTACCTTTTTCCTGGTATATCTTTTTTGAAAATCCTAGATGATTAGTCTCACTCCGTTGATGTATTTTATGTATGTAGTTATATACTTGATGCATAGTTATACTTGCAGATTGTGTTTTGGTCTTGTTAGATGTTTTGTCTTGCTAATAACACATAGCTGGATGTTTTTCAAAACCAATGTGAAAATGTTTCTATTTTAATAGTAAAACTTCATATGTTTCCATGAGCATATTTACATTATTTTGACTGCTAATGTGTTTTTACTATTCCTACAATTTTATTTTATTTTACTTTATAATGGTAAGTAAGTTTGACTTCCTTTATTTTCTTTCCTTCCTTCTATCTTTCCTTCTTTTCTTTTCTCCCAGAGTTTTACCTGTCTCATAATTATATAGTTAGGTAATTCTAATTTTTATATTATTGAAGCTTTAAAATTTATCATCTTTCTTATGCTACAGTTCACATTTCTACAATTCTAGTTTTATATTCTAATGTATTTTATGTTTACCTCTAGTCCTTTTACCATAGTTGCTTTGTTCTTTCATGAGTTCTTTAATTCATTTTTTTCTGAGTTGTATTTTGCCATCTATAATTTTTTAAACACAGTTTTCAGGGCCCTTAATTATCAGGTTGAGACATATATATCTGTTGTCCTTATTAATAATACTGAAACTCAAAAAGTTGGAAAATTAAAAGGTGTGTTTGTGTTTGTGTTTCTGTAATTTTTAAACCAGTATTATTTGGCAGCAAATTCTAACATAAACTGATGAAAACCTAATTATAATCTATATTTACTCTCTGAGCATCAATATTAATAAATTTTTCTGAAGAAATATTAATGCACATGATAAGTCATTATGTGATCTTAGCCTGCTGCGAAGCTTATGTAATAACAATATAGGCATCGTATAATTGTATGTCATAACATGATATTATATAATCTTTCTAAAATCTAGCAAATTTTGAATTCCAAAACATACTTTTTAGAAAATGATTTGTGGACCTATACACAAAGCAAGACCTATAGACATTTAGGGGTTAAAAAAGAGGAGTTGAAGTATAGTTGTTTTTTTCTCAGAATTTTGTAGATACAGTTTTAATGTCTTCCGTTGCTAAATTTTGGTATATCAAAGAATTAAGCAAGGTATTGTGATTTATTTCTATCTTTTATGTGACTTACATTTTTCTCCCTGAATTTATGAAGAATTTTTTAAATCACTGGAATCCAATAACTTAAAGGAAGCATGTCTTAGTGTCTATCTTTCTATATTAGCATCATAGCAGTTAGCATTAGCTATATTAGAATTAGCTATTAGCAATGGGCCTATTTGATTCATACCTTCAGGATTTTTTCCCCTTATTTTAGATAAATTTTTATTTTCCAAATATAATTCAGTGATTCTGGAGTTTTTATGATCTATTTTTGGTTTCTTGAATTTAGGAACAATAATCTTTATGTTTGATTATTTATGCCTTTTTTAACTTATTTATTGTAATTATTTCACATTTCTTTTATTCCAGAAATTCTTTATTTAGCCTTGTCTGTCATCAGTATGTGTTATCAATTTACATTACTTATTTTTGTAAGGGTATACTGATTAACATGATAGTTTCTATTTTCACTGCTTTCTGTTACTTTATTAACTCACCTATGAGGTCTTCATAAAATTCATTGATGTTGTAAGTTCTTATCTAGAACAAATATCTACACAGGATTCCACTTTACCATTTTTGTGACTGTTTTCTTTTAGACTGGCTTCTTGACAGGTCTTTTGCATGTTATATATTCTTTTTTCAAATTGTTTTGGTATGCGTGGTTTATATGTCTTTTTTTTCATTTTGCTCATAATTCATGTAAAAGATTCATCCATCCATTTTATCTGATTTAATGATGATAAAATCTCAGTGATACTTTCTCTACTTTTTGTAGCCTTGTTTTCCTAACTAAGCTAGGGATTGAGGATTGTGTCCCATCTATTTTTTGGGATCCTGAGGGTAAAGATAATGAGTAGAAAGATCTCAGCAGTCTTTGGCATTCTTACTTGAAGAATCTACTCTCTGTTTTATATTTTTCTTTTTCAGGTCCACTTTCTTGTCTAGGTAATCTACTTCTGGAGGACTGTCCTCACGTGTCACATTGCCTTCCTGGTTAAGGGGGAGCTCTGAACTATGGTCAGATCTCCTCTTGTGTTTGTCGTTATTATCTTCTGGGATGCTGTGGTGACAGAGGTCAGAATATTTGTTTTTAATCCCTAGTCCTACCTTCATTCCTTAGCTGCATAATTTGGAAGCAATTGTTTTTGCCTTCCTTTGATTGTTTCTTCATCTGTAAAATTAGAATAATAATAGCATTTAATTATTTTTCATAAGAAAGTTGAATTTGTCTATATAGGAAATACGACATGAGAATTAGCTATTTTGCCAGTTGAGGAAATAAAAGTCCTGCCAACAAAGACAGATATTTTTGTAATCAATGTGTGATGAAAGGAAATGATTTAGTATGGTGTAAACTTATCAATGTATATGTATATAGCCTACAGGAGGCTAAAATATCAGAATGAAATTGCACATTTCATTTATTCAATGATATGGTTCAGCTTTGTATCCCCACCCAAATCTCATTTTGAATTGTAATCCCCATAATCGCCATGTATTGAGGGAGAGACCTGGTTGAAGGTGAATGTATCATGGGTGTGGTTTCCCCGAAGCTGTTCTTGTGATAGTGAGTGAGTTCTCATGAGATCTGATGGTTGTATAAGTGTTTTACAATTCCTCCTGCACACACAACCTCTCTCTCATACTACCATGTAAGATGTGCCTGCTTCCCCTTCTGACATGATTGTAAGTTTTCTGAGGCATCCCCAGCCATATGGAACTGTGAATCAATTAAATCTCTTTCCTTTATAAACAACCCAGTCTCAGGGAAGTTCTTTATAGCAGTGTGAGAACAAATTAATAAATACAGCATGCCAAACAAAAGAGGCATAAACCTCATCCCTGTAGGAAATACATGGTTATTTCAGGAGATAGACTCCTAGTAACCTGAGGAGGTATGTGATTACATTTGCAGGGTTGATAAGGTCCATGATTTTGGAGATATCTCTGCTTTGTAAAACTGGAGACTGGGCTTATTGAGGTCCTGAAGAGATTGATTTACATTCTATAATGTAAATTAGGACTTAGAACCATTATGTTTTCAAGGAAACCCTTATAGTCACCAATATTATAGTTATTTAGCCTTGAATCTCTTTCTATTAAAATAGTGCTAGAGTGATAAAGTGGGATCATTTTCTACTTCTGCACTGCTTCTGGGAGTTGGGAGTAGGAATGGAAGTCAGACTAAGCCATATCACAGATTATGTGTAAGATTTTTCATCATTCCTAGTTTGTTGTTGATGAATTGTTTGTTTTTTATTATACTTTATGTTATGGGGTTCATGTGCAGGTCATGCATGATTGTTACATAGTTATACACACACCATGGTGGTTTGTTGCATCCATCCCCCATCACCTTTTTTTTTTTTTTTTTTTTTTTTGAGATGGAGTCTTGCTCTGTTGCCCAGGCTGGAGTGCAGTGGTGTTATCTCAGCTCACTGCAACCTCTGCCTCCTGGGTTCAAGCAATTCTCCTGCCTCAGCTTCCCTAGTAGCTGGGATTACAGGCAGCTGCCTGGTTGATTTTTTGTATTTTTAGTAGAGACGGGATTTTGCCATGTTGGCCAGGTTGGTCTCAAACTCCCGACCTCGGGTGATCCACCCGCCTCGACTTCCCAAAGTGCTGGGATTATAAGAGTGAGCCACTGTGCCCGGCCGATGAATTGTATGTTCATGATTAAAATTCTTTCTTTTTTATTACTTTTTGCTTTTGACATTAAGAAAGAGTTTTGTGATCCATCTTCACTCTACCATTTTACCTAGGAATGAAACCTTCAATTTTTTTCTACTCTTAAATATTATATGTATATTCAATATTTTTAATTATCTTTTATATTCAGACTTAATATTTATAACCTCTTCTAAAATAAGAAAATATGTAACCCTTAGATTCATATTTAAAAGAGTTTTCAATTGGCTGAAAAGTATGTTCAAGAGAAATAAAATTAAGAGACCTTACTAAGCATATGTACTGACATTTATATGTAAACAATTGTTTTAAAGGAAACTGCAACTGAAAATTGTTGCTCTTGGAAGCATGTGGCCCTTCACTGTTTTCATGACTGCCTGTTGACAGCTAAGTGTTATTTAAAATGACCAGAGCTGGTGCCTCTCTGTTGAAGGCCACGAGCTGATCATCTCATATTAACACAGAGGGCAATTGAGCATCTAGTGTTCTGTATTCAGTCACCTGTAACTTCTTATACCAACATATTTCTCACAGTGGTGCTATCTCTAATGAAATTTAGGAGGGATGAAAATCTCCAAATTAGCAATGCATCACTTAAAACTTCCTGCTTACTCTTTTTATAGGTTCCCTCTAGAAGCTCATCTTACTTTCTGTAATTATCAACAGAACGAATCACTTGCTCCTTGTTCAGCTTTTATCTCCATGAAGTGAAGGTGACAATGAAACACTTTTCTGTCAGACTTCCTTGGCAGCTGTCCCACAATGCCTGCTGGCCTGTTTTGATCCCATTCCATATGTCCACAATTTAAGTGGCAATACTACTGTCTCTGAATTGTATCATACAGCACTGCAGGGCACAATCCTGTGTTTCCTGCTTTTGGAAATAATCTTTTCAGCCTATTTCAATTTTCACATTAAAGAAATGGCTGCCTGAAACTTGATGATTACAGACTTGTAAGGACAGGATCAAACAGAAGAAGATGCTAGCAGGAAGTCAAATGTCAGAGTATTATTTTGCATGCATAATAGAATCTTTGTTCTCTTTTAATAAATTTGAAACCATTGGTAGTATTATTGACTCAGATATAGCATTGCAGTTAGCTATTCTTACAAACAAATGCTAATGAAATGCTTAAATGTAATACCTTGCAGAGAAATAATTTCAAAGGACTATTAACGAATATTTATTAATTGCTGAAGAGTTTAAAGATTAATATATAAATAGATTCCTAGCTAGAAAATATCCTATTTAATGAATCAAAGGGAAAAAAAATAAAGTAGTCAATTATTTGTTTCTTGATTAAAGACTCTGAGTAATGATTTTCTTCAAGGAAGAATTTCATTTTCTTTAAATAAAACTAATATTAGTGAACAGACATTGTTATCTTTTTGCTTAATCTGTTGTGTGTTTATTTTGTTTTAACCTGAAATTTTCTAGAATTACTGTTTGTTAATTTAGTAATTAATCAGTGATGAAACAATTTTTCCTGTCAGTATGTTTATAAAGAAGTAAAGATTCATTACTATTGTTAAGGATTATTTTTCTGTTCAGTGAAAAACAATTTACTTGAAAGCAAGTTTATTCTTAGTCACCACAAGGTTAATAAACATAAATTTTGACACTCAAAGCTGGTAAATTAAAAGATTTGTTAGTATAACATTTAAACCAACCATTTTACTGTTTTTTTCCCTGTAAATATTTTGAATATATTTTGGCATGCTGGTGATTGAAGAAGAAAAGTATTCGTTTAATGATCATACAGTTTTTCATGACCACAGCAGCAATTCATTTTAAATTTTGTCACTACAATATTTTAGTTCATTTTTTATTGTTAATTCTTTTTCCTGGTTGCTATCAAACTCCATTTGAAAAATTGCATTAACTTCAAAGTTAATCAAAATGATATTAGCATACAGCTGAATACCTCTTTACAAACAATATTAACAGTTTCTTTAGGGCCATGGACACATCATACAGTTATGCTAAAACTATGTATCTATAGATATTAATTTAAACATAGGATGCCCATCACCTTTATCCTCACAACTTGTATCAAGTTGAATTTCCTTAGTATAGATAGACCTGTCTTAGTCTGTTTATGCTGTTATAACAAATTGCCACAGACTGGGTAATTTATAAGTAACAGAAATTTATTTCTCACAGTTCTGAAGGCTAGGAAGTACAAGACCAACCATGTTTGCTCTGTCCTTACATGGTAGAAGAGCAGAATAGAGCAAACCCATTCCTGCAAGCCCTTTTTATAATGGCATTACTCTGTTTCTGTGGATAGAACCTTCATCACCAAAGCACTTCCCAAAGGCCCCACCTCCCAACACTATGGCGTTGGAGATACATTTTCTAATACATGAATTTTAGGTGACACTTTCAGTCCATAGCAAAACCATTTAATTCAGTTTTTTTTTGTTTGTTTCTTTTTGTTTTTTACAAGTGGTCGGCAGTCAATAAATTCTGGTTAAGTTATTAACTTGAACATGTGTGACAACATTGCCTTAGAGGTACTGAGCATCAATTCATTTAAAGGCTTTTCCAAAAATCATACCTAAGTCAGGTATGCTATTTTAACATAAACTCAGTGTTTGCCTATCACTTTCTTACACTCCATTATTGTATCTCTAAGAACTTTTCATTGCATACTTAGCCTCATACCCAACACATGATAATATAAAGGCCTTCCCTGAAAACTTTCGCTTTGTCTGTTCTAAATTTCATCAGTATACCATCTTCTTTTATGATATATTGGAGCATTCAGTTGAAAGACTTACATCTTAATTTGACTTGCATATTTTCACACAGCTTTTCATTACTTTTTCAAAATTTGCCTAAAATCTATTATTTCTCTGCTATACAGTAGGTCGTGAAGAAAGCAACCTCTCTGATCTCATAAGGTTTGCTTTTTATCCCTATGTTTTCTTAAACACACAAAAAATATTAAGTAGTGAAATACAAAACATATGAATGAAACAGAGAATGGAAGACAACTAAAACTTACCCTTTTATTAAACATTAAACATTAACATGTAACATTAAAATATGGAAACCATAAAATAATAACAATAATTATAATGACTGACATTTATTAGAAACTTATATACAGATTTACTATATACACAATAAACCATACCTGGATATTGCTACTGTCACTTAAGAGATACAAAAATCTGGGACCCAGAGAAAAGTGTGTTTGAGACTCCTGAATATTAAAAACTATGATGATTATAAAAATGAATTACTATATAAGTAAAATTATACAAAGTTCTAGCTAAGCCTGACATGCGAATCTTTTTATAATCTACTTTTTTAGTTATTATTAATTTTCTACTTGATATCTCACATGATGGCCATTTTCTTTGCCACACAGAACTAGTGTGTAATAGGCAGTGGAAAACTAATTTAGAGGTAAAAAGACTTGGAATCTAGTGTCTATGTGACCTTGTGAAAGTTCCTAGGTTTTTAAATACTCCTTTGTGAAATGAGAAGATTGTACCATTCTCTCATGCTATTACCAAATCTTATTATTTGTACTTTTTATTTCTTTTTTCTGCTGTTTTTGTATTTATTTTGTTCTTCTTTTAGCCTAGTTTCACCTCAAAGTTTAATCTCAATTTCTCAAGTTTCTAAATCACTGTAGCATAAGGTAACTGCTTTGATTTTTAGTGGTATGAACTTATATACTTTATTGTCATTTCAAATTTCCCATACTGTATGACCTGTTGCAGAGGAAAAGTAGTGGAGTGAGAAGTCAAATTGAAGCCAGTGCTTATATGTTTGGAGTGGGAAGTGAAGCATAAACTGTGAGATGAAAAACATAGTGTGTATAAAGTAGCAATAAAAGCAAGTAAAAATCATGGAATAGCAAGCAGGTAATAATGAGATATGACTCTGGAGATTTTGAAGGACAGGATGGTGATTATGAAGGAGAATATGTTGTGGCGGGCCAGGTTCATGCCTATTGTGGGATTCTGGTAGTTCTTAGACTGATTATGTGTGGTTTTCAATAGAAATTGAAGGTTAATGTTGGTGAGGAGTCTTGTGTTACAGATAGTTAACTTATTAGCTCTCAGTTGCCTGTAGGTCAGAATCTCTAAGAAGCTGCTTAAAATACTCAATTTAAATTATTTTGTTAAATGCTATTTTTTATACTTTTCAGTCTAATGAAATTTTTACTACTTTTTTAGGGGTTTCTTTAAACTTTTTTTTTTTTTTTTTTTTTGAGACGGAATTTCGCTCTTGTTACCCAGGCTGGAGTGCGATGGCACGATCTCGGCTCACCGCAACCTTCGCCTCCTGGGTTCAAGCAGTTCTCCTGCCTCAGCCTCCTGAGTAGCTGGGATTACAGGCACGCGCCACCATGCCCAGCTAATTTTTTGTATTTTTAGTAGAGACGGGGTTTCACCATGTTGACCAGGATGGTCTCGATCTCTTGACCTCGTGATCCACCCGCCTCGGCCTCCCAAAGTGCTAGGATTACAGGCGTGAACCACCGCGCCCGGCCCTAAACTTTTAATATTGAAATAATTTCAGACTTAACAGAAAAATTGCAAAGGTTTTGCAGAGAGCTGCCTTACAGCCTTTATCCAGCTTCCCCCAAAGTTAACACTCCATATAACTGGTAATATTAATAGAAAAGTTAACATTGGTATAATCATACTAAAGAAACTACAGATCTTCTGCAGGTTTTGCCCATCTTTTCTATTAATATTATTTTCTTTTTGAGAGTCTGATAAAGGTTCCACATTTGCCTTTAGCTGTCAGGTCTCTTTAGTATCCTTTAATCTTTGTCAGTTCCTCAGTCTTTCTTTGCTTTTCATGCTTTTAAAAATAACTGGTCAATTATTTTTTAGGTGCCCCTCAGTTTAGGTTTGTCTGATATGCTTTCACGATTAAGTTGAGATTGTGAATTTTTGACATGTATACCACAGAAGAGTTAGGCCATTCTTACAGTGTTATACCAAGAGTATATGAAGTTAATATATCTTAACACTGGTGATGTTAACTTTGATCAGTTGGTAAAGATAATGTCAACTAAGTTTCTCTCTACTGTACGGTTACTAGTTTTCTCTGCAATTAATAACTATGTTGAGGGAGATACTTTGAGACTGTGCAAACATTCTGCTTCTCTTCAGATTTTCACCCACAAATATTAATATTCATAGGTGGACCTTGCCTACAACTACTAATATAGTAGTTTTCTAATGATGGTATTATTTTATTTTTTTATTGTACTTTAGGTTCTGGGGTACATGTGAATAACATGTAGGATTGTTGCATAGGTACATGTGTGGCAAGCTGGTTTGCTGCCTCCATCCCCCTGTCACCTATATCTGGCATTTCTCCCCATATTATCCCTCCCAAACCTCCCCACCAACCCCGTCCCTCCCTTAGCCACCCCTAACAGAGCCCAATGTGTGATGCTCCCCTCCCTGTGTCCATGTGTTCTCACTGTTCAATACCTGCCTATGAGTGAGAACATGGTATTTGGTTTTCTGTTCTTGTGTCAGTTTGCTAAGAATGATGGTTTCTAGATTCATCCATGTCCCTTACAAAGAATATGAATTCATCCTTTTTTATGGCTGCATAGTATTCCATGGTGTATATGTGCCACATTTTCCTTGTCCCATCTATCATCGATGGGCATTTGGGTTGGTTCCAGGTCTTTGCTATGGCAAACAGTGCCACAATGAATATATGTGTGCATGTGTCTTTATAATAGAATGATTTATAATCCTTTGGGTATATACCCAGTAATGGGATTGCTGGGTCAAATGGAATTTCTATTTCTAGCTCCATGAGGAATCGCCACACTGTCTTCCACAATGGTTGAACTAATTTACACTCTCACCAACAGTCTAAAAGTGTTCCTATTTCTCCACATCCTCTCTAGCATCTCTTGTCTCCTGATTTTTTAATGATCACCATTCTAACTGGTGTGAGATTGTATCTCAATGTGGTTTAGATTTGCATTTCTCTGATGACCAGTGATGATGAACATTTTTTCATGTTTGTTGGCCTCATAGATGTCTTCTTTTGAAAGGTGTCTGTTCATATCTTTTGCCCACTTTTGAATAGGCTTGTTTTTTCTTGTAAATCTGCTTTAGTTTTTTGTAGATTCTGGGTATTAGGCCTTTGTCAGATGGGTAGATTGGAGAAATTTTTTCCCATTCTGTTGTTTGCTGGTTCACTCTAATGATTGTTTCTTTTGCTGTGTAGAAACTCTTAAGTTTAATTGGATCCCATTTCTCTATTTTGGCTTTTGTTGCCAATGCTTTTGGTGTGTTAGTCATAAAGTCCTTGCCTATGCCTACGTCCTGAATGGTTTTGCCTAGGTTTTCATATAGGATTTTTATGGTGTTAGGTTTTATGTTTAAATCTTTAATCCATCTAAAGCTAATTTTAATGTAGGGAATAAGGAAAGGATCCAGTTTCAGCTTGCGGCAAATGGCTAGCGAGTTTTCTCAACACCATTTATTAAACAGAAAATCCTTTCCCCATTGCTTGTTTTTTGTCAGGTTTGTCGAAGATCAGATGGTTGTAGATGTGTGATGTTTCTTCCGCGGCCTCTTTTCTGTTCCATTTGTCTATATCTCTCTTTTGCTACCAGTACCATGCTGTTTTGATTACAGTAGCCTTGTAGGATAGTTTGAAGTCAGGTAGCGTGATGCCTCCAGCTTTGTTCTTTTTGCTTAGGATTGCCTTGACTATGCAGGCTCTCTTTTGGCTCCATATGAAGTTTAACATGTTTTTTTCAGGTTCTGTGAAGAAGGTCAGTGGTAGCCTGATGGGGATAGCATTGAGTCTATAAATTACTTTGGGCAGTATGGCCATTTACATGATATTGATTCTTCCTAACCATAAACGTGGAATGTTTTTTTCATCTGTTTGTGTCTTCTCTTATTTCCTTGAGCAGTGGTTTGTAGTTCTCCTTGAAGAGGTCCTGCACATCCTTTGTCAGTTGTATTCCTAGGTGTTTTATTCTCTTTGTAGGAATTGTGAATGGGAGTTTACTCATGATTTGCCTCTTGGTTTGTCTGTTATTGGTGTATGGAAATGGTTGTGATTTCTGCACATTGATTGCATATCCAGGGACTTTACTGAAATTGCTTATCATCTAATGACAGTTTTATAGTTCCTTTTCTCATTCTAGATTTAACCATTGAAATTTTTCTGTGAGGAATTACTGTCCCATAGCCCCAGTTTATTTATTTATTTAAAAATGTATTGATATCACTATGGTTTCAGGAACATTTATGGATTATGATCCAATACTTTGATGATTTATTTTGTTGTTGAAATTATTCTACCTTTAGCTAATAGGTGCTCTTTTAGAATAGCTTCTGTGTCTTTCTCACATGCTCTCATTCTTTACTGTGCATATACATATGTTCTGATGCCACATAATATTCCAGGTTTCATCTTGCATGTTCCCTGCCCATGGCCTAGTATCAAACACTTCACAAAGGAGATTTGGTTCCTTATATTAGAGATAATATTTAGAAACCAAGATATAGGTGTAAGTAAGCTTGTGGCAACTGCGTCAGTACTTTTAGGCCCTCTCACGGAACAGAGCTCACAAATATCTGTATGTATACTAATCCATGCATACACACACCACACGTAAACATGGATCTATGTAAGTGTACATATGTATCTACCTGTCAAAGAATGGATTTGCTCTGATTACAATCCAACACAACAAGGTTAAGATTTTATATTTGAAGTATACTTCTTGCAGGGGAAAAATGGTGGTGAGGAGGCAGGACTAAGTTGCAACTCCCACTCAGAATAGCACATAAAGACTCATATCATGAACTTTCGCTCCAAGAACTACCACAAGAACATACCAGAAAAACCAGTGTAATTCACAGATCCTTTGAAAGAAGTCACTTGCCACTGTAAACTCTATGTGACACCTGAAAAACTGTGAGTGTTCAAAGTGGGAAAAAGGGGGAAATTTCACTTATAAACAAATATCCTCACGAGGGAACCTGAAAATTCAGATAATGAGAGAAGGATTTAACCATACATAGAAGCAAAACAAATTTAGAGAACTGAGCAAAATATAAAAAGTAGAAGCAGCAAGACAAGCCCTGTAGGTACTCCTGGTCCCCAGGGATACCCAGGGAAGCCATTGCTGACTTTGTCTCACGGGGAACCTTGGGGAAGACTGACAGTGGAATTGTCAGTGGAAGGGCCATAGGTAAAAGATAGCCTCCATCTGAGTTTTGTAATAGTTTTCATCCAGCACAAATTTTCCAGGGCAGACTTGGCATGGGGGATGTGCACAAGGGAGTGGGGGCATGCAAATGGGAAGTGCAGGCAGGCAGGAAAGGGCAGGGCCTAAGAGCTCTGCTTGCTTTCTTAGCAGGGAGGCTTGTAGCCTCGGGCAACATCTCAGCCCTGTTCACCAGCCATCTGGTTGTAAACTTGGTGCTGTTGAGGGGGATAGTGGGAGTGAGACAGGCCTTGGTGCCTGTATGGGAGCAGGGTGAGGCCCATCACTGCCAGCTTTCCAGCACTTTTCTAGCAACCAGTATGATGCAGCAGAGGCAGCCATAATCCTGCTGGGAACACAACTTCATTGTCCTGAGAACCTACCCCAATCCCCACAGCAGCTGCAGCAAGCCCTGCCCAAAGGGAGTCTGAGCTCAGACACACCTAACACTGCCCCCACCTGATGATGGTCTTTCTTTACCTGCCCAGCTAGCCAAAGACAAAATACATAATCTCTTGAGAGCTCTATAGCCCTGCCCATTGAATGAGAAACCCGAGTACCTATCCAGGCAACCTTAGGGCAAGCTTGTATTCCCCCTGTATTACCACAGCTCATGCTTTCTTGAAAGTGCTACCTCGTGGCTAGAGGCCAATCAACTCAAGCCATTACATAAACCTATAAAAGACAAACCTCACTTCAATAAAAGAGAAAACATCTAATTTCATCACCTGTAACATCCTGGCTAACCAGTGATCCTGAGTCTGTTCATATGACAACTTCACTGCTAGCACAACCACAATTTCCAGAAAACCAGTGCACTAAACAAAATTACAACCAAGAAATCACACTGAGTCCAGTTTACTCCACTTCTACCTCCACCAGAGCAGGTGCTGGCATCATATCACAGGACTCTTTGCAGACCCTCCCCAGTACCAGCAAAGAGCCTGGTAGCTCTGCTGGGTGGCTAACCCCAGAAGACCAATAACAATCACTGCAGTCCAGCTCTCAGGAAGCCACATCCCTAGGGAAAGGGCGAGAGCATCACATGAAGGGATCACCGATGGGATAAAATTACCTGAACAGCAGCCACTGAGTCACAGATCTTTCCTCTGACACAGTCTACCCATGAGATGGAACTAGTTAACGATTCTGGTAATACGAAAAAGCAAGATTCTTTAACACCTCCAAAAGATTCCAGTAGCTCACCAGTGATTGATCCAAACCAAGAATAAATCTCTGAATTGCCAGAAAAAGAATGCAGAAGGTCGATTATTAAGCTACTTAAGGAGACACCAGAGAAAGGTGAAAGCAAACTTAAAGAAATTAAAAAGCAAAACAAAAAAATAATATAGATGAAAAAATCCCAGAGAAATATGTAGCATAAATAAAAAAAAAATTATATCTTCTGGAAATGAAAGACACAATTAGAGAAATGCAAAATACTCTGGAAAGTTTCAACAATAGAATTGAACAGGTAGAAAAGAAAACCCTCAGAGGTCTAATGTAAGACCTTTGAATTAACTCATCTGACAAAGACAAACAAAAAAGAATTAGAAAAAGTGGACAAAGCCTCCAAGATGTTTGGGATTCTATTAAACAACCAAACCTAAGAATAATTGGTATTCCCAAGGAAGAAGAGAAATCTAAAAGTTTGGAAAACTTATCTTAGGAAACAATCATGAAAAACTTCCCTAGCCTTGCTTGAGATCTACACATCCAAATACAAGAGGTTCAGAGAACAACTGGGAAATTCTTTGCAAAAAGATAGTCAGCTAGGCACATAGTCATCAGGTTATCTAAACTCTAGATGAAGGAAAGAACCATAAGAGCTGTGAAGTGAAAGCATTATGTAACTTAAACCCACCAGATTAACAGCAGATTTGTCAGCAGAAATCCCACAAGGTACAGGGATTGGGGAGTTTTATGGCCTCCTTAAACAAAACAGTTAAAAGCCACAAATTTTTTATCCAGCAAGACTAAGCTTCATAAATGAAGGAGAGATAAAGTCTTTTAAGATAAACAAATTCTGAGAGAATCCATCACTACCAAGCCAGCACTATAAAAACTGCTAAAAGAAGTTCTAAATCTAGAAAAGAAAAAAAAAACTTTGAAACACACCAAAGTTAAGCCTTCTTAAAGCATAAATTTCACAGTACCTATAAAACAATAACACAATGAAAAAAAGACGGAGTGTTCAGGCAGCAACTAACACAATGCATCTCAGTACTAATGCTTAATGTAAATGGCCTAAATACTTCACTTAAGAGATATAGAATGACAGAATGGATAAGAAATCACCAGACAAGTATCTGCTGTCTTCAAGAGACAAGCCTGACACATAAGGACTCACATAAACTTAAGGTAAAGGGGTGAGAAAAGATATTCCATGCAAATGGACACCAAAAGTGAGCAGGAGTAGCTATTCTTATGTCAGATAAAACAGACTTTAAAGCAACAACTGTTAAAGAAAAAGAGGGACATTGCATATTGATAAAAGGCCTAGTTCAATAGGAAAATAACAATCCTAAATATATATGCACCTAATGCCGGAGCTTCCAAATCATAAAACAATTACTACTATACCTAAGAAATGACATAGACAGCAACACAGTAACAGTGGGGGATTTCAGTACTCCACTGAGAGACAGCACTAGATAGCTCATCAAGACAGATAGTCAACAAAGAAACAATGGACTTAAACTATACTCTTGAAGAAATGGACTTAACACTTACAGAACATTCTACCCAACAACTGTAGAATATACATTCTGTTTCTCAGCACATGAAACATTCTCCAAGACAGACTGTATTTTAGATCACAGACAAGTCTCAATAAATTTAAGAATATCAAAATTATATCAAGTACTCTCTGACACCACAGTGGAATAAAATTGGAAATCAACTCCAAGGGAAACCCTCAAAACCATGCAAATACATGAAAATTAAATAACCTGCTCCTGAGTGACAGTTGAGTAAAAAATGAAATCAAGACCAGGGATTGGTAGCTCGTGCCAGTAATCTCAGCAATTTGGGAGGCTGAGGCAGGTGGATCACTTGAAGTCGGGAGTTCAAGACCAGCCTGGCTAACATGAGGAAACCCCATCTTTACTAAAAAAAAAAATAGTGGGGCATGGTGGCACATGCCTATAATCCCAGCTCTCAGGAGGTTGAGACAGGAGAATCACTTGAATGTAGGAGCCAGAGGCTGCAGTGAGTCAAGATCTTGCCATTGCACTCCAGTCTGGGAGGCAGAGTGAGACTTCATCTCAAAAAAAAAAAAAATCAAGATGGAAATTTAATAATATCTTTTGACTGAATGATAATAGTCACACAACCTATCAAAACCTCTTGGATACAACAAAAGTCTTGCTCAGACAAAAGTTCATAGCACTAAATGCCTACATCAAAAAGTCTGAAAGAGCACAAGTAGATAGTCTGAGGTCACACCTCAAGAAACTAGAGCAACAAGAATAAATCAAACTCAAACCCAGCAAAGGGAAAGAAATAATGAAGATTGAACAGGACTAAAGAAAATTTAAAAATTTAAAATAAAAGATAAATGAATAAAATATAAAATACAAGATAAATGAAACAAAAACCTGGATATTTGAAAAGGTAAATAAAATTGATAGACCATTAATGAGATTAACCAAGAAGACAGAAGATCCAAATAAGCTCAATTTGAAATAAAACTGGAAATATTACCATTGATATCACAGAACTACAAAAGATTATTCAAGGCTACTATGAACACCTTTATACCCACAAACTAGAAAACCTAGAGGAGATAGATAAGTTCCTGGAAATTTACAACCCTTGTAGATTAAACCAGGAATAAATATAAATTGTGAACAGACCAATAACAAGCCACAAGATTGAAATGATAATTTTAAAAAATTGAAAAAAAAAAAAAAGAAGTCAGGACCAGATGGATTCACAGCTGAATTCTATCAGGTATTCAAAGAAGAATTGATACCAATCCCACTGAAACTATTCTAAAAGATAAAGAATCCTCCTTAGGTAATTCTATGAAACCATTATCATCCCAATAATAAAACCAGGAAAGGATATAGCAAAAAAGAAAACTACAAACCATTATTTCTGATGAACATAGATGAAAAATCCTCCACAAAATACTAGCTATTCAAATCCAATAGCATATTAAAAGATAATTTGCCATGATCAAATGGTGTTTATACCAGGGATGCAGAGATGGTTCAACATACACAAGTCAACAAATGTGATATATCACATAAACAGAATTAAAAACAAAAATCATATAATCATCTCAATAGATGCAGGAAAAGCATTTGACAAAATACAGCATCCCTTCATGATTTAAAATGGTGAGCAAAATTGGCAAGAAGGGACATACCTTAAGGTAATAAAAGCCATCTGTGACAAACCAACATTACACCGAACAGGGAAAAGTTAAAAGCTTTTCTTTTGAGAACTGGAACAAGACAAAGATGCCCACTTTCACCACTTTTATTCAGCATAGTATTGGAAATGTAGCCAGAGAAATCAGACAAGAGAAGAAAATAAAGGACATCCAAATCACTGAAGAGGAAGTCAAACTGTCACTGTTCACTGATGATATGATGTATACCTAGAAAATTCTAAAGACTCTTCCATAAAACTTCTAGATGTGATAAATTAATTCTGTAAAGTTTCAGAATACAAATTTAATTCAAACAAATCAGTAGCTCTGCTATAGACCAGTAGCAATCAAACTGAGAATCAAATCAAGAATGCAACCCCTTTTGCAATAGCTAAAAATAAAGTAATAAAGTAACATAAAATACTCAGCAATATACCTAACCAAGTGGGGGAAAGACCTATAAAAGGTAACTACAAAAAAAAAAAAAAAAAACAACTCCTGAAAGAAATCACAGGTGAGGCAAACAAATGAAAACACATCCCATTGGGAGAGATCCAAGATGGCCAAACAGGAACAGCTTTGGAGTGCACTTCCCAGCGAGAAGAATGTGGAGGGTGAGTGATCACTGCATTTCCAAATGAATTTTTACTGTCCACAGACCAGGAGATTCCCAGGCTAAAAAGCTCCACGAGTTCCCAGCATGACTGTTTCAGCTGGCACTGCAGGTCTCCACACAAAAACTTGCACAAATCCAGGTGGCCTTTTCAACAGGCATCTGTAATGCCTGGGAGACACAGCCGCCCATTCAACAGAAAAAAAGGGGGCTGAAACAGGGAGCCAGGTGATGTGGCTCAGTGGGTCTTACCCTGAACAAAGACCAGCAATCTGAAACACTCTGGATTGAGAGTTTCACAGGAAGCACAGCTGGACCCAGAACAGTCCAGCTTGGTGGGGGGAAGGGTGTCTGACATTTCCGAGGCAGTCTGCCATTACAAAGGCAGTCCGTCTTTACTGAGGGAGTCTTCTATTACAGAGGCAGTCTGCCATTACTGAGGCCAACCACCATTACTGAGGCAGTTCTAACAGGAAGTTCACATGGCAGCTGGGTAGAGACCACAGTAGCTCAATAACGCCTCTGCTGGCAGACTGTGGCTATACTACCACCTTGCTGGGCAGGGCATCCTGGAAAAAAGGCAGCAGTATGTCAAGAACTTATAAATAAAGCCCCACCTTTCCAGGACAGAGCACCTGGGGAAAAAGGCATTTATGAGTTCTGCTGCAGCAGACTTAAATGTACCTGCCCAGAAGCTCTGAATGGAACAACGGAGCTCCCAGCTCAACACTTGAGATCCTGTAAGGACAGACTGTTCCCTCAAGCAGCTCCCTGACCCCTGTATATCCAAAGAGACACCTCATAGAGGAGAACTCAGGCTGACATCTGGCGGCTACTCTTCTGGGACAAAGATAACAGAAGAAGAAACTGGCAGCAACCCTTACTGTTCTGCAGCCCCCACAGGTCATCCCCAGGCAAGTGGGGTCTGGAATGGACCTCCAGCAGGCCTACAGCATAGGAGGCTGACTGTTAGAAGGAAAACTAAAAAACAGAAAGAAATAACTTCAGTATCAAGCACAAAGGACATCCACTCAGAGACCCCATCCGAAAGTCATCAGCTACAAAGTCCACAGGCAAATAAATCCACAAAGATGGGAAGAAACCAGTGCAAAAAGGATGAAAACACCAAAATTCAGCACACCTTTCCTCCTCCAAGGGATCACAACTCCACACTAGGAAGAGAAAGCTGGATGGAGAATGAGTCTGATGAATTAACAGAAGCAGACTTCAGAAGGTGGGTAATAAGAAACTTCTCTGAGCTAAAAGAACATCTTCTAACCCAATGCAAAGAAACTAAGAACCTTGAGAAAAGGTTTGACGAACTGCTATTGAGAATAAACAGCTTAGAGAGGAATATAAATGAATTGGTGGAGTTGAAAAATTCAACATGAGAACTTCATGAAGCATACACAAGTTTCAATAGCCGAATCATCTAAGCAGAATAAAGGATATTAGAGATTGAAGATCAGTTCAATGAAATAAAATGAGAAGGCAAGATAGAGAAGAGTAAAAAGAAATGAACAAAGCCTCCAAGAAATACGGGATTATGTGAAAAGACCTAATCTACATTTGATAGGTGTACCTGAATGTGACGGAGAGAACGAATCCAAGCTGGAAAATATTTTTCAGAATATTATCCAGGAGAACTTCTCCAACCTAGAAAGGCAGGCAAAATTCTAGTCCAGGAAATACAGAGAACCCCACAAAGATATTCCTCAAGAAGAGCAGCCCCAAGGTATATAATCATCAGATTCATCAGAGTTGAAATGAAAGAAAAAATGCTAAGGGCAGACAGACAGAAAGGCCAGGTTATCCACAAAGGGAAGCTTATCAGACTCACAGCAGATCTTTCAGCAGAAACCCTACAAGCCAGAAGAGAGTAGGGGCCAATATTCAACATACTTAAAGAAAAGAACTTTCGACCTAGAATTTCATATCCAGCCAAACTAAGCTTCATAAGTGAAGGAGAAATAAAATCCTTTACAAATAAGCAATTGCTGAGAGATTTTGTCACCACCAGGCCTGCCTTACAAAAGTTCCTGAAAGAAGCATTAAACATATAGAAAAGAACAACCAGTACCGGCCACTCCAAAAACATACCAAATGGTAAAGAGCACTGACACAATTAAAAAAATGCATCAACTAATGGTCAAAAAAACCAGCTAGCATCAAAATGGCAGAATAAAATTTATATGTAACAGTATTCATCTTAAATGTAAATGGGCTAAATGCCCAAATCAAAAGACACAGGCTGGCAAATTGTATAAAAAGTCAAAACCCATCAGTGTGCTGTATTCAGGAAACCCATCTCACATGCAAGGACACATATAGGCTCAAAATAAAGGGATTGAGGAAGATTTACCAAGCAAATGGAGAGCAAAAAAAAGCAGGAGTTGCGATCCTGGTGTCTGATAAAATAGACTTTAAACCAACATAGATCAAAAGAGACAAGGACGTTACGTAATTGTAAAAGGATCAATGCAACAAGGAGAGCTCATGATCCTAAATATATAGACACCCAATACAGGAACACCCAGATACATAAAGCAAATTCTTAATGACCTACAAAGAGACTTAGGCTCCCACATAATAATAGTCGGAGACTTTAACACTCCACTGTCAATATTAGACAGATCAATGAGACAGAAAATTAACAAGGATATCCAGGACTTAAACTCAGATCTGGACCTAGCAAACCTAATAGATATTTACAGAACTCTCTACCCCAAATCGACAGAATATACATTCTTCTCAGTGCCACATTGCACCTACTCTAAAAGTGACCACATAATTGGAAGTAAATCACTCCTCAGCAAATGCAAAAGAATGGAAATCATAACAAACAGTCTCTCGGACCACATTGCAATCAAATTACAACTCAGGATTAAGAAACCAACCCAGAACTGCACAACATTATGGAAACTGAACAACTGGCTCTTGAATGTTGACTGGATAAACAATGAAATGAAGTCAGAAATAAAGATGTTCTTCAAAACCAATGAGAATTAATGCACAATGCACCAGTATCTCTGGGACACACTGAATGCAGTGTCTAGAGGAAAATTTATAGCAGTAAATGCCCACATGAGAAGTGATACAAGAACGGAAAATCAAACACTGCATGTTCTCACTCATAGGCAGGTGTTGAACAATGAGAACACATGTACCCAGGGAGGGAAGCATCACACACTGGGGTCTGTTGGGGGGCACTAGGGAAGGGACCTTGGGAGGTAGGAAGGTTGGGGAGGGATAACATGGGGGAAAATGCCAGATATAGGTGACAGGGGCATGGAGGCAGCAAACCACATTGCCATTTATGTACCTATGCAACAATTCTGCGTGATCTGCACGTGTACCCTGGAATCTAAAGTACAATAATATATAAATAAAAATAAAGTTTTTTTAAAAAAAGAAAACCCAGGATATCTATTTCACAAGTTTTGCAAAATATCTCTTTGCAACTTAAAAAATTCCAGTTAGAAAATATGTTTTATTGTGAAAAAATATATTAGTAAAATAAAAACCTGAAAAAGTTTCATTTGGTCTTATTTAGATGACAAATGAATTTTCAAGACTTGCTTCTCATCTATACACCAATGGCTTCTCCTAATCCCCACATTCACAAAAATAAAAAAATAAAAAACACATCCCATGCTCATGGATGGGTATAATCAATATTGTGAAAATGACCAGACTTCCAAAAACAATCTACAAATTCAACACAGTTCCCATCCAAACCATATCACCATTTTTCACAGAACTAGAATAAACATGCCTAAAATTCATATTTTAGGGACCAACAAAGAGCCCTCATAGCCAAGGCAAGACTAAGCAAAAAGAACAAATCTGGAGACATCATCTTCCCTGAATTTAAACTACACTATAAGTTCATAGTCACCAAGACAGCAGGGTACTGGTATAAAAGTAGGCACATAGACTAATGGAATAGAATAGAGAACCCAGAAGTAATGCCAAATACTTAGAGCCAACTGACAAAAACATAAAGTTGGGAAATGACATCCTATTCAATAAATGGTGCTGTGATAACTGGCAAGCCCAAGTAGAAAAATGAAACTAGATCTTTATATCTCACCTTATACAAAAATCAACTCAAGATTAATCAGACTTAAATCTAAGACCTGAAACCATAAACATTCTATTATAGAAGAGAACACTGAAAAAAGCCCTCTAGGCATTGGCTTGGGCAAAAACGTCATGATCAAGAACTCAAAAGCAAATGCAATAGAAACAAAGATAACTAGATAGGACTAAATCAAACTAAAATGCTTCTGCACAACTAAAGAAATATTCACCAGATTAAATATACAATACACAGACTGGAAGAAAATCTTCACAAGCTATCCATCTGACAAATAACTAATATTCAGAATTTACAATGCACTCAAACAAATAAGCAAGAAAACAACAAACAACTCAATCAAAAAGTGGGCTAAGGACATGAATAGACAATTCTCAAAGGAAGATATACAAATGGCCAACAAACACGAAGAAGTGTTTAACATCACTAATTATCAGGGAAATGCAAATCAAAACCACAATGTAATACCACCTTGCTCCTGCAAGAATGACCATAATTAAAAAATCAGAAAATACTACTCAGCCATAAAAAGGAATCAAAAAATAGCATTCACAGCAACCTGGATTGAGTTGTAAATAATTATTCTAAGAGAAGTAACTCAGGAAAGAAAAAACAAACAGTGTATATTCTCACTTATAAATGGGAGCTAAGCTACAAGGATACGAAGGCATAGAATGATAAAATGGACTTTGAGGACAGACTCAGGGAATGGTGAGAGTGGGGTGAGGAATAAAAGACTACACATTGGGTATAGTCTACACTTCTCAGGTAATGGGCACACCAAAATTTCAGATATCACCACTAAAGAACTTATTTATGTAGTAAAACACCACGTGTTCCCAAAAACCTATTGAAATAAAAATAAATAAATGAATGAAATAAAAATAAAATAAATACGAATAAAGTAGACTTTTTGTAGTCAATATATAATTGAATATTGTTTATTTATTCCATCTAACAGGCTTTTAATTCATGTCTTAGACAATTTACATTTATGTAATTGATATGGTTTAGATCTTTGTCCCTACCCAAATCTCATGTCAAATTGTAATCCCTATTGTTGAAGGTGGAGCTTGGTGGGAGGTGATTGTCTCATGGGAGTGAATTTCTCATGAGTGGTTTAACATCATATTCTTGGTGCTTTTATCATGATAGTGAGTGAGTTCTCATGAGATCTGTTTGTTAAAGTGTGTGGCACCTTTCCACTCTTCCCTGCTCCTACTCCTACTCCTGCCATGTGAGATGCCTGCTCCTTCTTTGCATTACACCATGATTGTAAGTTTCCTCAGGTCTCCCCAGAAGATAAGCATTACCAGCATCAAGCTTCCTGTACAGTCTGTAGAACCATGAACCAATTAAACATCTGTTCTTTGTAAATTACCCAGTCTCAGGTATTTCTTTATAGCAATGTGAGAATGAACTAATACAGTAATTGTTGATATATTTGAATTAAAGCTATTATTTTGCTATCTGTATCCTAGTTGTTGTTTCTGATTTTTGTTTCCTTTTTCTTCTTGGTTTGCTTTCTCTAGATTTATTTAGGTATGTTTTATATTATTCAGATTTATGTTCACTCAATTTTTTAATATCATGTTTTGTATGCACCTGGGTTTATAAGACACATCTTAAATTAATCAGATGCTACTTTCAATTATATTTATATTTCTTCACATGCTATGTAAGAAATTTACAAATTATACTTCCCATCTACCCTACCATTCTTTGTACTGTTGTTGCCATAAACTTTATTTTTACCTATGCTATAAACACAGAATATATTGCTACCATTTTTGCTTTGATGATTTTTTGAGAATAATTAAAAATAAGACAATAAATATGATTTTTAATGTTTTTATCACATTTATACATATCTTTATTTCCTTGTGTTGATTAGCTTCTCTCTGGTATATGCATATTTCCAGAACTTCTTTTAAACTTCTTGTAGCATATATCTGCTGGGGATAAACTCTTTATTGTTGTGTCAGAAATTCTTTATTTTTCCTTATTTTTAAAAACTGTTTTTGTTGAGTACAGAATTATGGTTTGACAGATGTTTTCATTTTAATATTTTAAAGGTTTAACTGCATTGCCTTTTGGTATAAGGCAAGAAGTCTGCTCTATTGCTTATTGTTTATTTTTCCTCTGCCTGTGATGTGTCATCTTATTCTGGATGCATTTACGTGTGTACATACATGCATATACATACATACACACCTAGGGTTATGTTATTTAAACCACTGAAATCAAAATAAGCAGATACTATTTTGTTACTATAAGGTATTCAAACGTCCTGTGAAATGGTATAATGTTTTGTGAAAGTTAACTTGGTTTAATTGTAAATCTATATTGTAAACTCTAGAACAACTACAAAAAAAAATAAAAGAAAGAAAAAATACAACTCATATGTAAAAAGAAAGAGAAATTAAAATCATATAAAATTCTCAACTAAAACCATAAAAGCCACACCAAGAGTCAAAAACAAAAATAAGAACAAAAAACAAGGGCAACAAATATAAAACAGTAACAAATATGATAGATATTGTTTATATCCTACTTGGTAGGATCCTAGTATGAAATTATGCTCCAGGGCTATGACTGAACCTCAAATTTTAGAGAGGGACTAGAATTCCTGGGTCACAGGTAAATGAAATTCACAAGTACTCATCTTCCTCCTCCACCTTTAGTTTGGGGCCCATCTCATGCTCTAATCCCTCTCCCAGAGGGGGAGTTTTATTTTATTTTATTCCCTCTGTTTTAATGCACTGATTGCAACAAATTCTCAGCAGTATCCTAAAGGTGAGATTTTTTTTTTAGTTATTTTTTTCATCACATATTAAGAAGCTTATCCCATGAAAGAGAAAAGGGAGAAAGGTCTGGACAGAATTTCATGCCCATCTTGTGATGGCTTCTGTTTCTTCACCTGGCTTGTATCGGGAGGCAATTTTTCCCAGGACTCTTCTCAGGTTTCCTTGTGAGAAATTGAAAAGGTTTGTGGGGGAAAAGGGTGTGAACTGCTCCTTATATTTGGTCCGCAGGGGCTTTACACTCTATCAGCTTACACTCAGCCTTTCTTAACATGTTACTTTAAATAATCAGTGTACAGAGACGTGTCTTCCAATATTTGCATGTAATCTTTCCCTGCAGGTGCCTGCTCTCCTATGATTTTGGGTTACTTGTTTGTTTTACAATTGCAGCTCTCTGAGAGTTTCTAAAAACATCATGAACTTGCATTTTACTCAGATTTTTTTTTGAAGCAAGGATGAAACTAATGAATTTTCAAGCTTTCTACTTCCCTGAGGAAAAATCCAGACGTCTTCCTTGTTTAAATCCACTATTTTTCCTGTACTCTGAAACTCATTTCTAATAACCACCTGTGGGATATCCCTTAAACCATTACTTTATTTTTATTTGCAGATCCACCACCACTCTTTATAGGTTATTCTCCTACCATTAAAAAATGTTCCTGGAGCTTCCTTTTCCTAAAAACAAACAAATTTGAAACTACCTGCTTTATTTTCCTGATATCATTGAATCTCTTCTTTCATTATAAAGTACTAAAATCTGATTTCTACCCTTTTCACAACTTTATGAATACCAATGTCTGGTTTATTTATGTTGGTTGGCCAACTGTTTTAAAGTATTCTTCTTTTGAGATTTCTAGACATGGCACCTACCAGGTTATTCTCTTACTTTTTTCCAATTATTACTTTTTCTGCCTTACTCCAGATTCTTTACTTAATTTTTCTACATTTTTTTTCTCTCAGAAAATTCTTACCTCTATAGTCTCAATTTTTTTCATTGTTTGGTGCTTGCTAGATTCAAGTGAAATCAAACTTTGAGACTGAGATACACTTTTAGGCATTTATCATGGGAGGATCTTGAGATCAAAACTCATGGAAGAAGAGTAAAAAGTAAATTTGGACAGAGTGAGAAATTGGGCTGTAGCATAGATTTCACAAAGACATCTGCATTCTATGTGGCACTCTGGAGCAAAGATAATTGTTTAGGATTGTCTCTCAAAGTGGAAAGTGGAGCCAGGCCTTTGGCACCTCCTCTGTCCTTTCACCACCTCACCAAAAATGCTCCCAAACCCCACAGCCTTGGCAAATTCATTAACCAGCCATTTGATTTTATGTGCTCCAAAGAAGAAGCTATGACCCTGTGTATGGTAGTTCTCTCTAGCCAAAGGTAATCTGTGACTGAGGTCATCTTTCTTAGTTGTCAATAGCCTCAGAAGAGCTGGAAATATTAATGTTTTACTTTGAAAATAGAAAGGATTTGGGTGCACCCCACAGTGTCCATTCAGGTGGATTACCTCAAATCTACATATCAAAGACTTATCCTTCACCTGATTTCCTGTTTCATGCTTTCTACATGTTACATGGAACAGCTACAGAAGGTGTAATATACACATAATGGAAATACTAGAAGAAGAGAGAAAGGAACATTAATAAAATTGGAACAATAATGACTGAAAATTTTTTGCATATAATATGAGACACTGAACCACAGATCAAAGAAGCTTAGAGAACCCCAAACTGGATAAATGCCAGAATATCTACAACTAGTCATGTCATTTCCAAATTATATAAAAATAAATAAATAAATAAATCCTGAAAGCCAGAATTAAAAACACCTTACCTGTAGAGGAGCAAAAATAAACATAGCATCCAACTTCTCTTCAAAAACTATGTAAGTGAGAAGTATGTGACATGACATATTTTAAAACATTGAGAGAGAGATAAAAAAATTAATATATCCTGCAAAATTATCCTTTACAAGTGAAGGAAAAGTAAAGACTCTCAGAAAAAAACAGACAATGAGAAAATTTCTTGCCAGTAGACCTGACTTAAAAGAAAAGTTTTTAAAATTTCCTTACAGAGGAGGAAAATTATATAGGCCAGAAACTTAGATTTGTATAAAGAAAGGAGGATTATTCAAGAATAAATAAGAAAATTTAAAATAAAACCTCTTAGTTTCTTATTTTTTAATTTATCTAACAATAACTATGTTTAAATTATAATAAGAACAATGTTTTTAATTATGTATTCTTATCTATCTCTATGTATATGCTTGTGTATAAGCAAAATGAATGACAACAATAATATGAGAGACGAGGGATGAAATAGGACTATTTTGTTAATATAAGTGTTTATACTTCCTGTGAAATGGTTTGTAAAATGGTATAATGTTATATGAAAGTTCACCTGGTTTAGTTGTAAATCTATGTTGCAAAGTCTAGAGCAACTACTAAAAAAAGTAAAAGAAATAAAGAAATACAACTGATATGTAAAAAAGAAGAGAAAATAAAATCATATAAAATTCTCAACTAAAACCATACAACCCAGACAAAGAGTGAAAGAGAAAAATAACAAAAAACAAGGGAAACAAATATAAAATAGTAACAAATATGATAGATATTAATCCAACTATATCAGAAGTCACTTTGAATGTCAGTGGTCTAAATGCATTAGTAAAAAACAGAGGTTATTAGAGTGTATCAAAAAACATGACAGAACTATGTGTTGTCCACAAGAAAACCCACTTTAAATGTCTAAATGTATGAATGTTTACATGAAGAGTAAATAGATTAAGAAAGATATACTATGCTAAGAGTAATCAAAAGAAGGTGGAAATGGTTATATTGATTTCAGATAGAATAGACTTAAGAGAAAGAAAAGTTTTATCGTAGATACGGACTGACATTACTTAATAACAAAAGGGTTATTTATCCAAGAAGATATAAAAATCTTTAATATATATGAGCCTAACAACAGAACATCAAACTGTATGAGGAAAAACTGAGAAATACAAGAAGAAATCATTAAGTCTGCTATTTTAGGTGGAGACTTCAATAACCCTGTATGAGAAATGGACAGATCCATCAGTTAGAAAATTAGTAAGGACACAGTTGAACTCAACAACACCACCAATCAACTAGATATAATGGACATTTATAGACTAGTTCATCTGGAAGCAGGATACACATTTTTCTCAAGCTTAGATCAAACATTCACCAAGATAAACCACATTATGGGCCATAAAACACATTTTAACCAGTATAAAAGTATAGAAATCATGTCTATTCTCAAATCAAAATGGACTTAAGCTAGAAAGAAATAATAGAAATATAACTATATAATCCTCAGTATTTGGATATTAAACAACATGATTTTTCTTGGTGTTGGTTTTTCTTTTTAGCAGAACAATAAAATTAATTTATTTGTAGCATTATTTGGGTTGCTGGTTTCATAAGTAACAAAATTCAGTATTATAGATATTTCAGAATTCAATATTTTATAGTTCTTTTTATTTTAATTTTTATTATATTTTATTATATTTTATTTTATTTTTATTGGGCTTTATTTTTTTTGAGACGGCGTTTCGCTCTTGTGGCCCAAGCTGGAGTGCAATGGCACGATCTTGGCTCACTGCAACCTCTGCTTTCTGGGTTCAAGTGATTCTCCTGCCTCAGCCTCCCAAGTAACTGGAATTACAGGCATCCACCACTACGTCTGGCTAATTTTGTATTTTTAGTAGAGACAGGGTTTCTCCATGTTGGTCAGGTTGGTCTCGAACTGCAGACCTCAGGTGATTCACCTGTCTCGGCCTCCCAAAGTGCTGGGATTACAGGCGTGAGTCACCACACCCAGCACAACATGGCTTTAAATAATACTTTAAGACACAACTTACCGAAGTTTGTGGAATGCAATGAAAGCAGTGCTAAGAGAGATATTTATAGCACTAAATGCATATATTAGAAAACAGGAAAGGTCTAAAATCAAACAGCTAATCTTCCAGCTTAGGACACTACAAAAAGAAGAAATAATTAAATACAGGGTAAGTAGAATACAAGAAATAATAAAAATTAGAACACAAATCAATAAAATTGAGAAATAGAAAATCAACAAGAAAAATAATCAATGAAACCAAATGTTGATTCTTGAAAATATCAATAAATTGATAACTTCTAGCCAGGGTAGGAAAAAAATAGAGGAGATGCGAATTACTAATATTAGAAATAAAGTTGGGACATCACATTAGACAATATAAACATTAAAAGGATGATAAAAGAATACTATACACAACTCTATGCACACAAATCTGATAATCTACATAAAATTTCTTAAAGACACAATCTGTCAAAACTTACACAAGAATAGACAATTTGAAGAGGCCTATATGTATTCAAGTATTTTAATAATTAAATCACTAACTAACTTCCAAAGCAGAAAGCACCAGTCCAAAGTATATAAACTGGTGAATTCTACCAAACATTTAAGGAAGAAATTATGCTTATTATCTGCAGTATCTTTAAGAAGGTAGAAGTAGAGGAAATACTCTCTAATTTTATGAGGCCATCATTTCCCTTAATTCCATTTTAGTGTAATTTTAATCAAACTCCTAGCTAGCTATTTTGTAGATAATGAGAAACTAATTCTAAAGTTTATATAGAGGGGCAAAAGACCAGAATAGCCAAAACAATATTGAAAAAAACAATGTTAGAGGACTGGCACTGCCCAAATTCAAGACTTACTATAAAGCTACAGTATTCAAGACAGTGTGAAATCGACAACAGAATGAATAAATAGATCAACAGAACAGAATAGAGAGTCCAGAAATAGACCCATATAAATATAGTCAACTGATCTTTTATAGATGGCTACAGGCCACACAATGGAGAAAAGAGATTTTCAACAAATGTTGCTGGAATAACTGAATATCCACATGCAAAAACAAAAACAAAAAAGAGTATGTAGCTTATACCCTCCACAAAAATTAGCTCAAAATGGATTATGGATCTAACTGTAAAGTGCAAAGCTATAAAACTTCTAGAGAATAATGTAGCAGAAAATCTTGATTACCTTGGGTTTGGTGATGACTTTTTAGATCCAACAACAAAGGCAAAATTCATGAAAGAACAAATTGGAAGATAAGCTCAATTTTAGTAAAATTACAAAATTTCTTTTCTGCAAAAGACACTGTCAAAACAATAAAGAAGCAAGCCACAGACTTGTAGAAAACAATTGCAAAAAACACACCTATAAGGCACTGTTACCCACAATATATGAAGCTCTTAAAATTCAAAAGTGAGAAAACAACCTGATTTAAAAATGAGTCAAAGATTTTAACAGAACCTTACCAAAGAAGACATACAGATAGCAAGTAAGCATATGAAAGATGCTCCACATCCTAAGTCATAAGGGAAATACAAAGTAAAACAATGATATCACTACATTCCCATCAGAGAGAACAAGAACACTGACAACACCAAATGTTGGTGACAATGTGTAATAACAGGAACTCGTATTTATTTCTGTTGGTAATAAAAAAAAAAATACAGTCACTTTGGAAAACTGGGGATTTATTACAAAGTGAAACATGCTCTTCTGAAATAATCCACCATGCTTGGTATTTACCCAATGGAATTAAAAACATATTTATGCAAAAACCCACACGGGGATATTTAAGGCAGTTTTATTAATAATTGCCTAAACTTGGAAGCAACCAAAATGACTTTCAGTAGGTGAATGGATAGATAAATTATGGTAAATCCAGAAAATGGAACATTATTTAATGCCAAAAAGAAGTGAGCTGTCAAGTCATACAAAAACATAGAGGAAACTTAAACACATATTAGTAAGTAAAAGCAGCTAATCTGAAAAGAACACATGCTCTGTGGCTAAAACTCCATGACCTGCTGTCAAATGTAAAACTATGGAGACAGTAAAAAAAACATTGGTTAGAGGTTAGTGGGGAGGATAAATAGGTGGAACATAGAGGATTTGGGGGTCAATCAAACTACTCTGCCTGATAGCATTATGATAGATACATGTCATTGCACATTTGTCCAAACCCATAGAACGTACAATCCCGCAGTTGAACCCTAATGTTAACTATGGACTTTGTGTAATGACCTATTCATGTTGATTCATCAGTTGTAACATATGTATCATTCTGGTGGAAGATACTGTTAATTGTGAAGGCTATGCATGTGTTGGGTATATGGGAAATCTCTGTAACTTCTGCTCAATTTTGCCATGAAACTAAACTGCTCTAAAAATATAACCTATTAAAAAATATATACGTATATTTACTGTAAAGCTACAGTATTCAAGACAGTGTGAAATCAACAATAGAATGCATGAATCTTTTTATCATTTTCTCTTTTGGATTAGAAAATTTTTCAAATGAGATTTGATAAATATTATCAAGTTTACTCTAAAGTTATATTCCTGATTTTAAAATATTTAGTCCTTTAAGTTTTCTTGGTAATTTGTTTCAATACATAAAGAAAGCATCTAAATTGCAACTCAGTAGTTTTTCATTGCTTCAGTGCTGTTAAATTTATAATTCTCACCATCTTCATACATTTGTAATGTTTAGTTAATTATAGAAAAATTATATATGCAAGTGTAGAAAAGTGAATTGCTAGTGATATATGTCTTGGTCATATCATCTTTGTCAGGAAGAATAACCCACTGAGGCATACAGATATTTCTTTTCTTTTCTTTTTTTTTTTTTTTTCTTTTTCGAGACGGAGTTTCGCTCTTGTTACCCAGGCTGGAGTGCAATGGCACGATCTTGGCTCACCGCAACCTCCGCCTCCTGGGTTCAGGCAGTTCTCCTGACTCAGCCTCCTGAGTAGCTGGGATTACAGGCACGCGCCACCATGCCCAGCTAATTTTTTGTATTAGTAGAGACGGGGTTTCACCATGTTGACCAGGATGGCCTCGATCTCTTGACCTCGTGATCCACCCGCCTCGGCCTCCCAAAGTGCTGGGATTACAGGCTTGAGCCACCGCGCCCGGCCTGCATACAGATATTTCTGACATCCACCTGCTTCCAGGATGAACTATGTTTGTTAAGTATGTTTAACTATGTTTCTTAAAGAAAGTTTCATTGTTAGAAGCACAAATGTTTAATAAAATTATCCTATTTGTTTCCAGGGTCAAAAAAGGAAAGCCTTAAACTGCAGCATGGAATACCAGAAATTCACTGTCTTCTGTTCCTGCAGGAGACTAAAATAAATTCTGATGTAGGCGTAGACTTTGGAAGTGTTATGGGTTGAATTACATTAACTCCAGTACCTCAGAATATGACTTTTATTTGGAGAAAGGGCCTTTAAATAGGTAATTAAGTTAAAATGGTATTGTTAGGGTCAACTCTAATCCGGTATGACTGGTGTCCTTATTAGAAGATATTAGTACACAGACAGAGAGAAACCAGGTCTGAGCATGCACATTCCAAGGGACCACCATGTGAGTTTACAGTAGGAACATGGAAATTTCCAAGACAAGAAGAGAGACCTCTGAACAAAAAACCTGACAATATCTGGATCTTGGACTTCTAGACTCCAAGATTATGAAAAAATTAACTTCTGTTGTTTAAGTCACTCAATCTGTGGTGTTTTGTTATGGAAGCACTAGCAAACTAACAGAGGGACTCTGTCTGAATATATTATTAATTTGGATCAAGAGAAGTACTTACTGCTTCTAAATCAGCTGGCAGTGGGCAAGGTGAGGTACAATAGGTACTATATTTTTAATCATGCCCGGCACATAAAAAACATTCAGTAAGATTGTCTGTCATCATTACAATTAAAATTACCTTCATTTCAAAGGTGATTAGTGAGCTGAGTTGTTAATCTCAACAAGGAAGGCAGCTGTGTTTAATGAGCTAGCATTGTCCAAAGGACAATAAAAGACCGCTCAAAACAAGGAACCTGAATGGCAGCAAAAGGTGATATCTATAGTGACACTGTTTCTTTCCTTAGTTTGTAGCATTTATCAATCCCCCCTTTGCTTTGTGAAACCTCAGCTGTGTAGGATTCTTAGAAAATATATTTTACGGCAGACAAATGGAGATGACATTGGACTTGTTTCATCTGGAGGCCTTGAGATGGTTTTAAATAATTTTGAGAAATAAGACTTGACTGAGGGCAACTCTGAGCCTTAGGTAGGTTCATATTAGTTTGACTGAGGTCTATTTGGGAACCATTTTTAATAGATTTTTATTGATCTTTTAAATTGATCTTTTATTAATAAAGAATTCCTTGACAGACTACTGATAAAATTAATAAATCTTAACTTACATCAAGGACTGAAAGAACATTTGGTGAATATTTTAAATAATATATTAAACTCTAGGCAGAAAAATGTGTTCCTTATAATTTATAATACTCTCATTATGAATCTGAACTGCTGAGATCAGAACATTTCTTTATATTAAGTATCACTAAAATTAAACTTCCATTAAATAAATGCTAGAAAAATGAAAGCTTGTTATATTGAAATTTATTTTGGTTATTTTCTTATGAAATATTATACATAAAATGGATATTACTAAACTAATGTGAGGATTCCCTATGTTCAGGAAAAATAAGCTTTTCACTCCCTTTCTTAGCAGAAAGGGTCTAGAAATGCCAGGTTTAATCTAATATAACTGTTATTAAAGGAGCTTAAACTTAAAAAAAGTGAAACTATTAAATAGATTAAGAAACAATATGTGAGTTGAATCTCATTTGAGGTTAGACAACTGCTTTGTGTTACATGTGTAAGCTATTTCACCGTTTTCTTACTAAGGAATGGGTTTTCCTAATACATTTCTTTTGCAACCACCAAAGAAATAACAGGAAAACAATTAATTTTACCTTAATGTCTCTTCATTACTATTTATCCTACTATTTTAATCAAAGCACTATACAAAATTTGGAAATATTTCAAGTTCCCATGGAAATTGTAGAATCTGTTTGTGTTTTATCTCATAAGACAAAAGAAATTGAGTAAAATACTTCAGCTAAGAGAATTATTACCTTTCTCAACACTTAATTTCATTTGGTTATTCGTTACTCAATTGTTATACAGCTACATAACTCTAAAGCTTTCTAACCCTGGATCTAATTCATTTTCTAATAGGTAAAATAGGAAAGAAAAATATCTATGACTGGCCAGCGGCCTGGAAGAATTAGCCAATCACATCATTTTCTGGGGTTGCATTTCTAAGTAAAAGGTGGCATGTATATAATGGCTAGGATATATCATACATAGGATGATGCCTTCAAAATACTCCTGTCACAACTCTAATGCTTGGTTTAATTGTCATATTCAAGAGTTACTATGATTTTAGAGAGCAACAACACAAAAATAATAACCCAAACTAAGATTTATAATTGTCATTTCCTGTCACTGTCATTTTGAAGAATTGATGTCACAATAAAAAATGAAACATTATCCAAATGACATATTTCTCAGTATAGGCAAATATATAATAATCTACAGATATTTATTGGGCACCTACCATCAACTTTATGATTATTAATGTAAAATTTTTATGTAAACTCAGTAAACAGTTTGAAAAGAAAAACAAAAGATTTTAACATTCAATTTCTGATATTATTTTTAGCTTGCTCCTAGGTCTATTTGAATGTGATCATCTTTATTCTACCCTTGGTCTAACCAAAACTTAGAGCTTTTTATGTAGAAGCTTTTATATACATAAATGAACTGGAATTTAACATAGTAGCTACAACACTTTTTTTTTCTGGTAGAACATTTGCATAAATTAGAATAAACTATTTGGTTAAGCTCTCTGAAAATCATAGCTATTCTTAAGAATGTTGACTGTACACAATGGTTCCAGAAAAACAAGTTGTTTGCACAAAAGTGTGACATCACCCAATTCTCTGTAACAAAGCAAACCATTTGCTTTGAAGCAAATATTAAATAAAGAGAATGTCTAATTTTTCATTTGAGACATAAAGATTTTAAAGTTATAACAAATTATTCCATGTCAATGTAGAATTTTAATATTTCTCCCTAATTTGTATATGTAAAAGTGTTATTGGAATATACCTGACAAAGTATGGCTAAAAAAGTGAAGAATTCATTACTTGAAAAAAGTGTCAATTTAGAGACATCATACATTAAGATTTTTGTGTATTTTAGTTTGTTTTTTGTATATTTATATTATTAACCTCCATGAGTTTTCTCCTCATTTCTTTCATTTAACAAATTATTTTGAGAGCCTAGAACTAAGGCACTATTGTTGAAGAAAATATATAAAGCCATGGTGTATTGGATATCATTGCTGTGTAAGAAATTACCCCAAAACTCAGCAGCTTAACAAATATTTATCATTTTGTTGTTTCTGCATGTCAGGAATCTGGGCATGGCCTAGGTGACTGCCTCTGTTACAGGTCTGTCATAGGATTATAGTCAAGTTATGGGCTGGGTCTGTCATTTACTCTGAAGGCTCAACTTCAGAAAAGACTCATTTCCAAGTTCACCATATGGTTATTGCCAGGTCTCAGTTCCTGGCCTAGCGGGCTTCTTTGGTAATTGGAGTCTACCAGGACAGGTGACCCAATAGAGAGTAAGAGAGATTAAAGTGTGCCTCTGAAAGAAGGCACAGTTTTCTGGTAACCTAATTGATGGAATGACATTCTATATAATTTTTATTGTTTTCTATTATTTGAAGCAAGTCCTTAAACCCAGAGACCACAGTAAGGGCAAGGTACTACACAAAGGCATGAATACCAATAGGCAGGGATCACTCACAGCCATTTTACAGTGTGCCTGAGTATAAGGAGCTTATCCAGTAGATATTTACAATTTTAGGTTCCTTGGTACCTAAATTACCATGCACATAGCATAATATTAATAAATAAATTAATGTGCATATATAGATATATAATATAAAATAATATATTACATATTATATATATCTGTATGTTTTGCCCAGACCTCTCAGGGATAAACAAGTAAATATTTTATACTACAATATTTTTAAAAAGTAAGCATTAATTATGTCTTAAGAGATTTATTTCCTACAATATCATATGCAGAATTCCTTATTATGGTTCCATTTCCAAGTCTTGCTTGGGCTTCAAATGTCACACTGCATGAAAGAGAAAGGAGCAGAGTACTACACAGAGTGCTTTAGGAAAAAACATTGTTCTCTTTCATTTGTGTTGAAGCTTTCCATTCTATTCTACACGCGTTGGATGTTAGAGAATATTAGTTTGTCTTCATGCTCCTGATACTTTTTTTCCTTCTATGGAAGACAGTAATCACTCCAGTGTCAGTTTATTATCTTGGTACTTTGGGAAGAATGGATTTTGTAAATGGAAGGAAGTTGGGTAAGTGTGTTGAGGGAACACGTTGGGGTTAGGACTGATACTAATTTCTCTTCTGTGTGGAAGGTCATGGACTTATAGTGTGATATGTATTGACTAAAAAAGTAAAGAAAAGTGGTATTTTAGCACATCCTGAGCCTGTCTTTTAATGTTTATACTCACTGTACAGCTGTATACCTGGTCCCCTTAGCTTTCCAAGACTGGGACTGCAACACAAATAAGAGAAAATTCCAGCCATTGATTCTATAACATGAGCTACCTTGGAAGAATAGAAAGTTTCAGCTCCAAAAATAGTTGAAAAACATAAAGTTGCCTTCTCCAGTTCTCTTTTTTTATAAAACTATTCTTCCTTCTAATAAAATTCCACTTCTTTATTATAATAGGTAGTGTGCTATATATGTGACTTGAGGATGACAATTATGTTATATAAAGAAAATATATGTTGCTTTCTTCTGGAAATTAATTGAATATAAAAGTCAGGGTTAATCTTGAAGAGTGGATGTAACAAAAATTTTGAGTTCTGTGAGTTTTATTTAAATATTATAGTTTTTTCAAATAATTACAGCAATTGTAATTTTTTATGGTTGCACAGTAATCCAATAATTTCAAGTGCTATATTTACTTAAAATCTCTCCTACTTCTGAGTATTTTGGGTTGTGGGATTTATATTGAGAGAGCTGACTGACACGTAAGAAAGGGTAAGTGTGGGTTTGTGTGGGGGGGAGATAGCAATCTTTAAAAATTTTTTTAGAACAATTCAAATATCATATGTTTCTGTTGATGAGGGTTCATTTCCTCAAATAATTTTTCTATGACTAAGTGGATTTAATTTACCTGATACATTTCTTTGATGAACTCAAAAGAGTATAAGGAGATGAGACTTTAAATCTCAAGCAAAAAGAAAATAAAAAATACTGTAAGTTTCTTCTTCATATCCAATCTAAATTTAGGTGAAATTTGTCAGTGGGAGGTTAAAAATATTTATGTATTACAACAAATGCAGATACATATTAGAGACAAAAATTTGAATAGAGATCTCCACCAGATTTCCAGAAAAGAGCCACTTAAACTTAGTTAAGCGTGAAACAAACCTCTCCAAAGATAAGATGGTCTTAGCTTTTATAAGACTTTGTCCAACCAAGGACTGTGCAATGGAGGTTCTATTTTGAATGTATAAATGTAATCAAAAGAATGACAAATGTTATGAATTATGTTCATTTTTTCCTAATTGTGAACAATGCCAATGGCTATTCAAAATATTAGAAAAATGCTATTTCATAAAATCAAAATTACAAATATGATTTTGAAAAAATTAAATTATAAAACATGCAATGTACAGCACATAATACTTGCTTACTAGGTTGTCCTCAAGAACCAAACACATACCACATTCTCTTTGTATTCCCTGCATAAAGTAAATATAGGACATACAACAAGCATCAGATAAATATTTAGTGAGATGAAGAGTAAGATGGCATCCAGAAGAGCCAAAGATGTATAAATTGTAATAGTCACGACTGGCATTTAAGAAATCATTCTGATTACAGTGATTGGGTTCTGCATTTTAGAGGTTTCATCCCATTTCATCATCATCCCAATTAGAGCAGGAATTATTATTCCTATTTTAATAATAGAAAAGCTGAGCCTCAAATAGATAAAGTAACTCAACAGGGTGTTATAATAAGTTCAGGAACAGGGATTCAAATGTAGGTCTCTGAGTCAAAGCCAGCACCCTGGAGTGTTCCATGGTGGCCCAATACATAGGGTCCTTATCCTGTAGGCAGCGTAGTCTTGCAGATGACCAGTTTTCTCTGTTCTTGCTTCTGGTTTCTAATTTATGGAAAATTTTCTCTATATAATTTGTTATAATCCTTTAGAGGTTTATTAGAAAGCTGAGGGTGGAATATAAAATTATGTCATTATAGTATCTAAATAAATCAAACAGATGAATTCAGAGTAAATAAAATACTGAATAGGCAGCAAAAGTAAACTAAGCTGGTACAAGAACTTGGGCTATTTAGGAATTTCTTCTCTTCACTTGGATTTGGTTAAACCAAATCAGAACTAAGCTCATTTTGAATTGTGTTTAATCTGCCCCTGAAAAGTAGATATTTTGTGAGTAGATAGGCTATGACAAATGGTCAAGAACTAGAAGCTGAGTTCTGTTTGACCATTTGTCAATAACTAAATCTCATTAACTTGAAAATGTCTGTACAAAAGTATCATACTTATTTCTGAGTATCAAATAAAAAATAAAATATGAATGGGAAAAAGCTATAAAAGGATCTTTTAACACAGACATATATAATTTCAGAATTTAAAATTTAGTATTTTGAAATACTTTTTTGCAAAGCATGGTCCTAACACAGAAGTCCTGTCACTGTAATTATTAATATAGTACTACAAAAAGAGATTCTTGGAATAATAAAGAGTTTTGTGTGCATGGAACTGACGCCTAATTTCATGGGTTAATGTTTTCTTTAAACATTTGTGAAAAATTTTCAAAAATTGTCTTCTTCATTATGAAAATATAAAGACCCCTCTTCTTTATATCATATTCAGCTGAATTAGTTATGTAAATTGATGAACTCTCAGTTAACTATCTTTTGCTGGATTAATGAATCTGATTTATATCAGAAAACATTTAATTAAAACATAATTATAAGCATGGCAACACTATTACAAAGGTACTGAGACAGTCTTATCAGTCTGTTTCTTGAATTATTCCTTGGATCATAAAATAGGAATTCCTCTTAAACATATGCAGACCATCTAAATTTAAACAGATAACTCTTAATAAGATATCTGCCCAAAAAGATTGTCCTATATTGGGCTGCATACATTTTTTTATTTTTTATTTATTTTTTTATTTTTTTTGAGACAGAGTCTCACTCCGTCACCAGACGCCAGGCTAGAGTGCAGTGGCACGACTGCATACATTTTTTTAAACTGTATTAATTGTCCTCCACATGAAATATAGGTAATAGAAGGGAAAAGAGATGGAGTTTTTTTCTCATCATCTTTTCAAATCCCCTTTTCAAGGAAAATAGTGTACATACTGAGTTAGATGTATTTCCTCTGCACTGGAAGAAATATTTTTCACAGATACAAGAAAGACGTTTTTCTAAAGCTTCACATCCCTGAAACCATATTGAAGTCTAATTTTGGAACTGCAAAAATGGGCCTGTGATACATTTTGCAGTATTGCCTAAAGCCTATTAATCTTAAAACCTGTGTTCAGGTGCCTACATGCCTCCACTTTCCAAACTTGCAGTAGTCCCCTGCTAATAAGATATTTGAAAGAGGGTAATGAAGATTAACTTCATAATAATTCCCTGGAGACCAACAGATGTCCAAGTAAGAGGGCTTTAAAAAGATTATACACAAATATATGTATATTTTATGTCTGTTAGACAGAAGAAGTAGTCTTAAATAATTATTAGGGTTTTACTTCCTTATTGCCTTTCTCAAATACTAGCAGCCATGGGTTGATTAGGCTACTGCTAAGTATGGTTAGAAGTATTAAACATCAGCATGGACATTTGTTAAAGATTTGTTGCTTCTCTGAAGCATTTCTAGAGTATACTTTTTTAATGAAGAATTATTCAGAATGTGTCTTAAAGGCTATCTAAGCCATCATTTATTTGGTTTTAACCATGTATTACTTGTGTGATTGGGGAGGAAAACTGTCAAAGAACTCCCGCTGAAGAGTCGGAAGCATCTTCAGGGACCTTGAAATGTTTGTAGCTTTACTTTGATTGTAGTCCAGCCATTCTGAAAATGAGAAAACTTCATATCTGAAAGAAAAGAAAGTAATGACAATTGTTTATGTTTATCCAGATACACTTTTAATTGGCTTACTAAACAATGATGTTGAGCAATAATTCAGCTTCACATGCCAGATACAGGCTTCTTTTTCTTAAGTCTCTGGTGATTTACTTTATTCCTATATCTCCATTCCTCAAATGAATACTTAGTGTAGATTTCTCATCTTTCAGGCTATTGTTTTAAGCACTTTATCTCAATTAAGTAATTTAATTCACAGAACTATGCTAGCATGTAGGTAGTATCTTTATGCTGGCTTTACAGACAAGGGAACTCGAACTCTGAAGTTGTAAGCGACTTGCGAGAGTCACATATGTGTGAAATGGAAAAGTAGAGATTCTAACTAAAGAAACTAGGCTGCTAGGGCAAAGCCTGTGATCATAACGTTTTCATTGAGTTCCTATCAAGCTCTTAGCATCCATCTGACAAAACATATGCCCAGTGGATTTCTTATAAGAACAGACTATTTTTAAAAAAATGTATTCAATTATATGAGAAATACATTTGGAACAGAATGGCCCCCCTCGTTCTATATTTTGTTCCAAGCTGAAACTGTTTACAAACTAACAAAATGAAAAAATATTTTAAAAAATCAACAAAATGTTAGCAGCTTTTTTTTTTTTTTTTTTACTAGATTATGCAGTTTAAAATAGATTGTGGGGGGTGGTAATAAAAATGTCCGGTAACTATGTCACAATTGTTAAAAAATGTTTATGTATAAATCCTGTAACCTGAAGGAGAAAGGATTATATGTGGAAATAAGGAAATAAGATGAGCTCTGGTATTGAACCTATTTAGGCCCCCCAGTGTTTTCTTTCTTTCTTTTTTCTTTTTTTTTAGATGGAGTCTCACTCCATCGCCCAGGCTAGAGTGCAGTGGTGCAATCTCGGCTCACTACAACCTCTACCTCCCGGGTTCAAACGATTCTCCTGCCTCAGCCTCCTGAGTAGCTGGGATTACAGGCACCGGCCACCACACCCGGCTAATTATTTGTAATTATAGTAGATATGGTGTTTCTCTCTGTTGGCATTGAACTGCTGACCTCGTGATCCACCCACCTCGGCCTCCCAAAGTGCTGGGATTACAGGGGTTAGCCACTGAGCCCAGCCTCGGCTCCAATCTTAATTTACTAGTTGTGTGACTTGGGAAAGGTATGCAACCTACATGAGACTTAGTTTCATCATCTGAAAAATTGGATTATTAACACTGAACTAACAGACAGATTAAGTTTAAGTGAACTAATGCTTAGTATAGAAGGTAATGTGTATAAAATTGATCCTAAATATGTCCTAAAAAGCAGATAAACACACTAGAAAGGCCATGCCTTTTAATAAACACAAAGTGAATTTTATGATCTGTGTTACAATGTTTAATTTGTATAGACAAAATGAAAAGCAAAAGAAGAAAGAATCACATGGAAGCCCTGTATAATTCTTCTTGAATATGTTTTAGTGTTTTCCTTGTTTTATTTCTGCTTCCATCATTTGTCATCTTTCCAGCTCTTTTATCTCCTTTTTAAATGTAATTAGGACATCACAGAGGTTGGACTAGATAACCGTAGAGTTAATTTGATTACGGCTCACATAGACCTACTGAGGAGTTCACTCACCGCACCACCAACTGGTAGCAAAATACCCAGTGCAAGCTAAGAGGCCCTTAATGGTTTCCAGGAAAGACAGAGATTTTCAATAATAACTTCCTTAATATAGCTCAATTATTAAGATATTTTAATGGAGAAACAATCTCAGTTATATCTATCTTCAAATTTGTTGCACAGAGATTTTTTCCTTATTTACTTTCTTGACTATTAGTCTTCTATCAAATTAATGAGAGTTTTCAAGTGTTAACCACCAGAGGGAGCCATGCAATGTTATCAATATATTTCAAACTTAATTATGCTGACAGGGAAAATGGAATTGGTTAAATGTTTTATTTACAGGACTACATAGTACTATATACAAAATAAAGTCTCTGCTAATTTATGTCAAACACTAAATTCACACAAAATTGAACAATTACCATGAAGTCTTTTTATTGCTCCATGTTTACCATTTCATCCAAAAGAGAAAGTCTCCTAAGGTACTATTTTGTGCTTGAATAAATGAAATATTTCTGGAAAGAAGAAAGATAAAAGAGAATATTATTTTCCATTCATAAATTCAGTGAAAAAATATTCACCTGTAAGGGAATAAATTCTAATGTAAGGGAACCTAGGATGACCGTTAGCAGGAAGTCAGATATTTGTGTATGTCCTGTTAGAGCAAAGTCATTTATGTGGAGCTGCAAAAGAAATAAAAGAATGTCGTTCACTACCATCATTTACAGCGTCTATGAAAGAGGGGAGATTGGGCAGATATAACGCCACTTAGGGACACATTCCACGTTTTTATGAGGGAGGAAAAGAGGATACATAACTCTCTCCCGATCACCTATCTCTACCTCATTCTTTCTATCATTGGACCTTTCCCCTTCTTCTCACCTTGCACAGAAACACTTTAAGGATGTCGTATAGAAAGGTCTGATGCTTTTCTTTGCCATTGACATAGAGCACCAAAAAGTATGTGAACAGGCAGATGCATCCATGTAAACTCATTTTTTCTGTTGCTCACAGAATGCTCTTTGACTCCCTGAGTTGAAACTTAGACCTAATAATTGCGAAACTTGTACAACAGAGTGCATCTCTCAGTCACCCATAGGCTCCTGCAGCAATGCCTCCCTTCAATTTTTTTTTTTTTTTTTTTTTTTTGCCAATAGTAAGAAAAAAATAGAAGGAGGGCTGTATTTTTCTGTTTACTGAGCTCTTATCATTATGAAGAATTGGAGACAATATGGAATAATTTAACATATAAATCTAAATTTTCATATGTATTAAAAACCCAATGTTTTAACCAAAAATAGATGTTAAATAATTTCTTAAAAGTGAACTGTATTAAAATTGCATTATCAAAATTAAGGGAATGTCTTATATGGACTGTGCAACCATTATCTCACTAAAGAGGAATACAGAATTTAAACAATTATTTTTGGAATATTAAGAGCAGAGAAAATATATTTAGAGTATTCTCATCTTGTTTGGCAGTCATGGAGCATTATTTAATCTCAGTATCTTCTCTTGGACTAAATATACACATTTATTTATTAAAGTTACAAGCTATAATGACTATATAAGTCTAAGTACAAGTGAATCACGATATTATATCTTATAAAACCTTCCATGCTGGACATCCTTCAGTTTAATTCATGAATAGTTAGCTGAAATTCATAAGTAAAATAAAATGCAATTTATAACAAGAAAACCAGTTTCTATTCCTAAAATAAGTAGAACAGTATGTAAGTTTTGTTTTCTCTCTCAGGTAAAGTAAGAATTGAAGTACATAACAGTTAAAAGTGGATTTTTAAAAATTAAGTTACCTGGATAATATTTCATGTGAATTACCTAAATTCTCTATTTCTCTTTGGGGATATCTATATAGCCATGGTAGCTATCTCTGTTATCTTGCATAGTAAATTATAAAAATGGCTTTTATTGTTAAGATCAATTTGGAAGACACTATTTACATCCAAACTCGTAAAATTTCCTCTTTCCATAAAAAACTCATTTTGGTTAGATATTTGTAAAAGTTATCTTTTCCTAACCTGCCTGGTATTCGTGCTGTTACCCCTCATTTGAAAAAAAGAAAAAAAAAAACCCCAGAGTTTGTGTTTTGTTAAAAACAACTTGTGATTGGTATTGACTTATGCTGACACCTTTCACTCAAGATAAGACAGTATAAATAAAATACATACATTTAATAGTTATTTTGCCCAGTTGGAATACTTTTTTAAATCTTATTTTTTTCACTTAGGATTTGTTATTACACTTCATTTCTTTTATTTTTTTATATTTATTTTAAATGAGAACGTATATCATTATTTCCTTGTTCTGTTATCTGATGAGCAGATTATTACATATTTGTTTTGGAGGAAAGGATACAAAGAGATTACTTTGGGGAATAAAAAGATATCAGAGACAACAAAGACAAGCTGTTTGAAAAGAAAATCTCCATATGTTTTTTAAAGAGCCGATTTTTATAAACTCAGTAAATGAAAGTTTATGGAGTGTCATCTTAGATTAGATTTCAAAACTTAAAACCTCATCTCCCTCCCTGATAGATATTTTTAGTGCTATTTAGACTTAAACAGCTTAATAGTTTTGGCTATGAGGAAAATGCATATATTAAGGCTACAGTTCTCCCTTATAAATTAGTGGAAAACATTGAGATAGAAAATTAACATGGAAAGTCAGAATTACCTGAAAACTTATAACTGAAGAAATGTCCTTGTCTGTTTTGGAAGTCTCTCATTGTTTTTCAAATCCAATTCATGGCTTCCAATGAAATTGAAATTTAGTCTTGGAGAAGAGAAAAAATGCTTTTGTATAAACCTCAACCCTGATATACAATGAGATGGAGATGTAGTAGTCAGATTTTTTTACATATTCAGTACTAATAAATATGTGGGATGTAGATTTCTGTTAATTTATAAAAACTACCTCTTTTTATTAATATTATTTTTAGTTGATAAATCATAATTGTATGTATTTATGGGGTGCAATGTGGTATTTTGAATTTGTATATAATGTGCAATGATTATCAACAGATGACTGGATTTAAAAATGTAGTATATGCATGTATGTATATAAGGGATACTGTTCTACCTTACAAAAGAAGAAAATTCTGTCATTTCTGACAATGTGAATGAACCTAGAGAATACTATGCTAAGTGAAAGAAGCCAGGCACAGAAAGACAATACATCATGATCTCACTTGTAAGTGGAATCGAATAAAGAGAAACTCATAGAAGTAGAGAGTAGAATGGTGGTTACCAGAGGCTGGGGATGGGAGAGAGTGAAGGAATGAGGAAATGCAGGTCAAAGGGTATAAATTTCCAGTTACATAAAAATGGTCTCAAATGCATTATTGATAAGTGGTTTTCAGGTTGCATGTAGGCTAAAGGGAAAAGTGAGTAGTTGGGGCAAGTAAAATTTCAGTGAATTCTGCATTGACAGGGAGTTGGCACTAGGTGGAATCTTGTTATAGCTGAACAATAGATCAAATAACATAAAATGAGTGTCCTAATTGGTGTGACTAGTACTAGCTTGATGTCAGACAGAATGAGAATATTAGGAAAAGTGAGCATTTATTTGTGTATGTAGCAGATAATTCATGTCCAGATAATAGCTCATAGAGCATATCCATCTATCTAATATTTATATATATGAAAGACAGCAAAAAGTCTGACACATACTAAATTATAAATACTAATAGAAAAGTAATAAAGTAAAGGTATTTTTTATAATGGATATTATTATTTTTTAAAGAGACAGGGTCTCTCTCTGTCACCCTGGCTGGAGTGCAGTAGCATGATCATAGCTAAAAGGAACCTAACTCAAACTGTTGAGCTCAAGCAATCCTCCCACTTCAGCCTCCTGAGTTGCTGGGACTACACAGATGCACCACCATGCCCAAGTAATTTTACTTTATTTTTGAAGAAACAGGGTCTCATCATCTTGCCCAGGCTGGTCTTGAATTCCTGGGTTCAAGCAGTCCTCCTGCCTCAGCCTCCCAAAAGACTGGGATTATAGTCGTGAGCCACCATGGCTGGCCTATCATGGATATTACTGAATAGTAAATTCAAAACTAAATATAGAAGGCCAAAGTACCTTCCTGCTACAGAATATATGCTTTGTTAACTGTTCAAGTACTGGGGAGTAAAGAATAAAGAGGTGAATTTCAGGTTTAGGTACTAACTCTGAAACTTACTAGATCTATAGTTGGTCATTAATTTGATGAATCCTTTGAATCTCACTTTCTTCATTTGTGAAATGTATATAGAATTTCACAAAATACTTTTCACAAAGAATGCAGCTTATTTTGAGAACTCAATGACACATCATATGTAGAAGGTCTCATTACATGTTAAAGCTCTGTCCAAATAATATTCTCCATTTTTGTAACTACACAAATGTGCCATCTTGACATAAATAAGCTGATATAAGCACTGGGGTCCTTCTCTGACAGTCTTGAAAATCTGTTGTTCAACATGATCAGGATCATATCCAACTTTTACTCTTTTCTTCATTCCATGTAAGGCCATATGAATCCATTAAAAGGCCAAGTAATTTCATACTTTCAACATTTCTTTGTGTTGCTATATAAATATGGCAGCATCTGAAAAGAAGATAAGAAATAAGAGATTCTTCTTATGGAAGTAACATTGTAATATTTTATGAAAAATGTACCTCTTCTTAACAATTGCCTGCATTGCTTATTTCAGTCATGATTCCTATCAGAAATACCTTACCTTTCATTCCTCCTTGATATCCCTGCTTTAAAACTTGCCTTGTTACTTTGCCTGCCATCTTCCTCTTTAAATGTAATTCGATACACAGGATTTGTTAATGAACACTATCTTCAGTTATCCTTGAGATGTTTTCTCTATGGTTTATTTCTGGGGGAGGACATCACATCTGTCTTAGTTAGCTTGGGCTACCATAACAAAACACCATAAACTGGATGACGTAAACAACAGAAATTTACTTTTCACAGTTCTGAAGGCAGGAGGTCTGGGATCAGGGTGCCGGTATGCCTGGGTTTTGATGAGAGCTCTCTCTGGCTTGCAGGTGGATTCCTTCTTGCTGTATCCTCATATGGTAGAGAAAGAGTGAGCAAGCTGTCTTGTGTCTCTTTTTATAAGGAAAGTAATCCTATCATGTAGGTCCCCTACTTTTGACCTCATCTAAACCTCATTACCTTCCAAAGGTCCCATCTCCAAATATAATCACATAGAAGGTTAGGTCTTTAACATATGAATTTGATGGGCACAATTCAGTCAACAGCATTCTGTTCCTGGCCCCAAAATTCATGTCCTTCTCACATGTAAAGTTTATTAATTCTGTCACAACATCACTAAAACTCTTAACTTGTTTCAGCATCAACTCTAAAGTCTGAAGTCCAAATATTCATCTAAATATCATCTAAATCATACTTGAGTGAGACTCAAGGTAAATTCATTCTGAGGCAAAATTTCTCTCCAGCTGTGAACCTATGAAACCAGACAAATTATGTGCTTCCAAATTTCAATAGTAGGAGAGGCACAGAGTAGACATTTGCATTACAAATGAGAGAAATATGAAGGAAGGAAGAGGTGACAGGTCTCAAGCAAACCCAAAACTTAGTAAGGCAAGTTTAATTAGCTCTTAAAGTTGAATAATACCCTTCTTTGGTTAGGTGCTCTGCATTCCAGTCCAACTAGGGAGGCAACCTTGTCCCCTTAGCTTTTCTGAGGCAGACCCACCCCTTAGCCTTGGTGGGGAAGCTCCATCTACAGCATTGGTCCTGCTCTTTTAAAACCAAGATGGAGGATGAAGGCTTACTCCTGGGATCTGTATACTCTGACTTGTGATGGAATTGGTAGTCGTAATGATTTATAAATGAACATTGGGGTACTACTTCCTTTGTCTGAATTCAGTTAACAGTACCATATTCTATAACTTCTTCTCCTGATCACAGCTACTTACTTCAGATCAGTATCTGGGTTAAAATTTTTATTAAATTTCTTATTAAAATATTTTTTATTCTTTTAGGAGTGTACCACATTATCACTGTTAAAAATGGTCTTTGTCGTAATCAAGGACTCATGAAGAACCTATGAAAGAAGTTAACTAAGAATGACCTCTGCCTGCCTCTAGGGAAAGCAAACCATGCCAATCTACAACAAGATGATGTGGTAGGTTTTTTATTAATTAAAATACAAATATGATTTTTAGAGAGATTAAAAATATGTTGTATAGCATAAGCAATGTAACGTGATCACCACACTATGGTCTATATTGTTTCAGTTGTAACATTAAATTCAAAGTCTAATTTTTTTTAAATTGACACATTGTAATCCCAGTAGTGGATTGTGGGTCATATGATATCTCTATTTTTAATTTTTGAGGAAATTCCATAGTATTTTCCGTAATGGCTATACTAATTTACAATCCCACCAACAATGTGTGAGTGTTCCCTTTTCCCCACATCATCACTAACACTTGTTTTCTTTTATTTCTATAGTAATAACCATTCTAACTGGAGTAAGGTATTACCTGATTGTAGTTTTGATTTGCATTTTCCTGATGATTAGTGATGTTGAACATTTTTAAATATATCTGTTGGTTATTTTTATGTTTTCTTTGAAGAAGTATCTATTAAGCTCTTTGGCCTATTTTTTAATCAGGTTACTTGTCTTTTTGATGTTGAGTTATTAAGTGTCTTATATATTCTAAAAATTAAAACCTTATCAAATGTAAAGTTTGCAACTATTTTCTCCCATTGTGTACGTCTCTTTATCCTGTTTATTGTTTCCTTTGCTGTGCAAAAGCCTTTTATTTTGATGTAACCCTATTTGTCTATTTTTTCTTTTGATTATCTGTGCTTTTGAGGTCTTATTTTAAAAATCCTTGTCCAAGAACTGTAGGAGATTGGTCAGGGTGGTGGGAAAAAATATAAGAAAGATGCAACCCTTCTTGGAAGACCAAGAGGTTTTGCAAAACTTGGGGAAGGAATGAGTTGAAGGCAGCTGTCCTTACCCAGAGGCAATTAGGCAAGGAGTAGGTACAAAGGAATGTAAGGGAGTTTATCTAAATAGCTTGTTTACTCATGTTGTCCTAAGACCAATTTTTGATCATCCGTGTGTGGAACTGTTCTCTGCTCTTGGGTCAGCAATGTTAATTACCTACTTATGGTGTTTACTCAAGACCTTTGTCATTTAATATGTACTAAATAAATGTGGAACATCTCGGGCATATCAATGCTTCACAGCCAGACTCCCTCTTTGGGATCTGTAAGCCGTGGGTTCCCCTGGCCATGTTGGCACAGGCAAAACATCTGTATCTGCATACTTCTGTTATCCGTCGCTTAGACAGAGTCTGCAGATCAGACTCAGCAATAAACAATACTTCAAAGTCATGAAGCATTTTCCCTATAATTTCTTCTAGTGTTTTCATAGATTTTTAGTTTTACATTCGAGTTTTTAACCCATTTTGAGTTGAGTTTCTTATATGGTAAGAGGAAGGATCTAGACTCATTCTTCCTCATGTCAATATCTGATTTTCTCAGCACCTTTTACCGAAGAGACAATCTTTCCTTCACTGAATATTCTTGGCATCTCTGTTAAAAATCAGTTGGCTGTATGTATGTGAATTTATTTCTCAGCTCTGTATTCTGCTCTATTGTTCTATGTGTCTGTTTTATGCCAGTACCATAGTATTTTGGTTACTGTGTCTTTGCAGCATATTTTGAAGTCAGGTAGTGTGATGTCTCCAGCTTTGTTCTGTTTTCTCAGAATTGTTTGGCCTTTGGGGGTCTTTGTGCTTTTGTAAGAATTTTAGGATTTCTTTATCTATTTCTGTGAAGAATGTCTTTTGTATTTTGATTGAGATTGCGTTAAATCTGGGTAGTCTGGTCATTTTAATGATATTAATTCTTCTAATCCATCAACATATACTACTTTTCCCTTTACCTTTGTCTTCTTCAATTTTTTTAATCAATATTTTACCATTTTCAGTGTAGACATCTTTCACTTCCTTGGTTAAGTGTATTTTTAGGTATCTTATTTTCTTTGCAGCTATTGCAAATGGATGTTTTTTTCTTGATTTCTTTTTCAGATAGTTTACTATTAGCATATAGATAAGCTACTAATTTTTGTATGATTTTGTATCTTGCAACATTCTGAATTTGTTTAACAGTTCTAATAGGTTTTTCTGTAAAGTTGAAGTCTAAACTTTTGATATCTATTTATAGGTTTTCCTTTTCTCTCATCAATTTTTTTCCATGCTTTCAACAGTCTAAAACAAGGAATTTAAATAAAATTCAACCTTTTGGTTGTTTGAACATTAAGTCGTTTTTAAGTTTTGTCTCCTGATCTAACTTTCAATAAATGAAAAAAGGGGCTTAATGGTATGTGGAGATGAAAAAATATAGACAAACAAGAAATAATAATTGGGGAAGGAAAAATATGGGAACTCTTTCTTCCTTAAGTTTGCATTTTTACTATATATTCTAAATTTTATATAGATTTTTCTTTCTATTTTCACCATGAATTGCCATCAAGGAAAAAAAGTGTTTGTTAAAAATGAGCACAGGAAAGAAGTGTGGCTGGGAAAATAAAGATGTTAGGGAAAAACAGAAAATGGAAGAGAAAGTTAAATCAAGTGAAAGGCTTACAGAAAAACATGTAAGATAATAGTCATCATAGCATAAAATTTAGAGGAAAAATGAGATAAAAATTTATTCTTATTTGTCTGAAAACAAATGAGGGAAAGTTAAGGGGTTATGGAAAACACTTCCCATATAGAATCTTTTTTTAGTTTGTCCATTCATTCTTTTATCTCTTTATCCATCATTTATTCATTAGTTTATTTGCCTGTCTCTTATGTCGTGAATCAGCTACACAGATTCTCCTCAATCAGGGATGGGGCTATGACCCAAAAACTCATCAGAACTTGAAAAAAATCATGTCAAAAGTACATTTTCAACTTAAAATATTTTTAACAGTTGATGGGTTTTTTCCAGGCTTAACCCCATTGTAAGTTGAAGAGCATACTGAATGGCTATCACTTTTTGTACCATTGTAAAGTTAATCAAACCCATCCTAAGTCAGGGACCATCTGCACTAAAAAGAAGTATTGGTTTGTAAAATGTTTGTGCTTCATTGGAAAATTATGCACTGCTTAGAGCATATCCTCCCAGGTATCTGATTCTATAGAAGGTATTTCACAGCTTTCTCAATCTTAGAGAACTGGTAGCAATGCAAAATAATTCTTATTTATAGACATGTAAATTCTGTCCATTGGAGGATCAATTCTCCCCAGTTATGGACATCTACCCATTCATTTTTATATTCTTAATTTATAATGTATCTGTTCTTTGGATTATCTTTTGACTTGACTGTAGCATCTTATTAGTTCACTTATTATTAAGGTAAATAAAAAAAATTTTTTAACAAATGTTCATTTACCACATGTATTAGATTGGTGCAAAGATAATTGCAGCTTTTGCCATTACTTTTAAAAAGTTCAAAATTTTTTGCTGTTAATGGCGAAAATCTCATTTTTTTCCAATAACCTAATATATGACTGTCATGATTTACTCATCTTATGAAAATTTTCTTTGAACAGCCCTCTTATTTTCTAAATATTAGCTTTTCAGATTTTCTTTTGGAGACCAAAGGAGAGGTTATTAGTGTGATAATTTGTTATTTCAGTTCTAACCTCATGCTTTATTATTACTAAGGAGATACTAATATCTCCTTAGTATATATCCTGCTTTGGATTTATCAGTTGACAGTGTCTTTAATGTTCAAAATATTAAGTAATGGATTAGAATTATTTGTATCAGGATATATACACATGTATGGAAACAAGTGGTTTTCACAGTACAGAGATTTCATATCTTATTTCTTAAAGCCAGGACACATCTTCCAACAGAGAATTCTTTGTGGTCCTCAATCTCTCTTCCACTCTTCTGATTTCTTTAGCGTTACTGTAATTTTAAACTAGCTGATAAAACCACTGAGTTAAATCCATCTACATACTATCAAACCATCTGATTGTCCCTAGCCCTTTACCTTCTCGGGTAGGATAGTATTAACCTTCCCAGTTTTCTCCTTTATCCTTTACTAATGAGGACAAAGCTATGATTTTCAAAATCTTGCCCAAATTCCTATCTAAGAGGTCTGGGGAGTCATGTCCTACAAACCATAATTCTCATCAGTTGGGTTTTATTTGCCCCTCTATATGGTGACTTACTTTCCAGTGTGACTCTGGCATAACCTTATGAGACAAGTAAAAAAAAAAATCAAAATATTTAACCCCCAAACATGTTTCTCTGTTATATCTTGAGATGATCCTGCAAAGCCATCTTTTGTTGGGGGAAAATCTGTATCTGTGAAGGCTCTTTATTAACATAGCTAGATTTTTTTCTTCCAGGCCCTCCCAATCTTGAAAAAGATCAACTAAACTTCTAGCACCTTTTAACTATCTGAAGAGGAAACATTTGCCATCTATTGTCTCTAAGGGTAGCCACTACAAGACTTCCAAGGAACCTTGGTCTTCACTTTCTTTTGTCTTAGCCTGAACATTTTCTTTCTAATAGATTCCAGGTCTTTAGACAAACTCAACCAATTGTCAACCAGAAAATGTTTAAATTTACCTATAGCATGGAACCCCCACCCCCACCCCCGCTTTGAATTGTCTTGCCTTTCTGAACCAAACTAATGTATTTCTTAAATGTATTTGATGTCTCATGGCTCCCTAAGATGTATAAAACCAAGCTATACCCTGACCACCTTGGGTACATGTTCTCAGGACCTCCTGAGGGCTGTGTCATGGACCATGGTCACTCATATTTGGGCCAGAGTAAATCTCTTAAAGTATTTTATAGAGTTTGACTCTTTTCATTGACACTAAAAATCACATAATATTTAAAGCAATTCCTAGAGACATTCATATTGTTCTAAAATATTCAAAATCCATATTTACACCTAAATATATCAATTATAGGCTTTCACTTTACTGTATGCTGTATGTAGAGTCAATCACAGTTTTATAGTTGCATTTGAGGAGGGAGAATGCATATTTTGGATTCCCCCTCCTCAAATGTAGCTATAAAACTGTGCTGATTTCATTATAAAATTAATTTTGTCATAATGTCAGCAGAGTTACCAAGAAAGTGGAAAAGCAATTTGAATTAAAAGACAAAAAATAAAGAAAAGGAAGAAGAAGAAAAGAAAACACTCTGTAGTTCCATGAATAAATGAAGATAGATCCTCTCATCATTTTAAATCCAGAGGGGATTCCCTTCTGATAATTTAAAACTGCATCAAAAAATTGGTTGTTATTTTAAAAATTACTTTAGGCAAGGAAACATAATACCTTAAATTAATATCATTAGAATTGCTATAATAATAGAGCATTTTAGAAAAATCTTTATTAATGTATAGTAAATAAGACATTACTCATTTGTGATCTGCAGGATCAAACATTGATTTTTGATTTAAAAATGTTATTTTGTTGTTTTATTTCAAAACTGCTAAAGAAAGAAAGGAGGAAAAAAGTATATTTGGAAGTATATCTGAATGTTGTATTATTGATTCAGTTCATAGACACTCTTGTACCTAACTGTCTTTTATTCTGTTTAATAATCCTGAAGCATCCTAGTCACGTTTTTCAAAGCTGTACTGAAGGAATGCTAACTTATCCATTAAGATAAAAGTCCCCAAATGTCATTCCTAACACAAAGGGATTAGGGTCTTTCTATGTAGCATCACAACCCCTCTAGGCTAAGCAAGGAAGCTGACACTGAAGTGATGGATGACCCCAGTGTCTATTATGCATGGCAACACAATCCATAACCTCTGAGTCACAGCTTGAAATAACTTTTAACTGCATATGTGAATTTTCTTAATGAGACTACTTCTCAGGATATCGGTTTAAAAACAAGTTTCCACATTTTTATTTCAGCACTCAGACTTCCATTTATAAATAATATGGCATTTTGATTTTTATCAAAGAGCAAATTCAGATTCAAGAGGTGAGAGAAGGTCAGTCAAAAAATGAGTGTGAAAATAAAAGGCCTACCTGAGAAGTACTTCAATAAATCTGTAGGTTTTTTTCTTTTTTTTGGTTTAACCTCTTTGTATCTTAAATAACTTAAAATCTCATTTTAAGTGTTCATACCACCAAAAAACAAAAGAAAACCAAACAAATTGTGTTAGTCTGTTTTCACATTGCTCTGAAAGTACTACCTGAGACTGGGTAATTTATGAAAAAAAAAGAGGTTTAATTGATTCAGAGTGCTGCATGCTTAACAGGAAGCATGATTGGGAGTCCTCAGGAAACCTACAATCATAGCACAAGGGGAAGGAAGCACCTTTTTCACAGGGTGACAGGAGAGAGAGAGAAGGGTGAAGTTTCACATACTTTTAAAGCACCAGAACTCACCCAATATCATGAGAACAGCACAGGAGAAATACACCCCCATGATCCAATCACCTTCCACAGGACCTACATTCAACACATGGGGATTACAATCCCACGTGAGATTTGGGTGAGTACATAGAGCCAAACCATATTGCAAACAAAACAAACAAACACAAAAAGGATACAAAGAAAATTTTAGACATGTTAGACATGTCTTTTACTTTAGCTATGGTCATAGTGTTCATGGTGTATGTGTATGTATGCACAAAGTCACTGATTGACTACATTATATATGCAGATTTGTATTTGTTCATTATATCTCAATAAAGCTGAAAATGTTAGCCTTAAAAATTAAAATATTTTAGCCAGATTCATTTTCAAAAGGCCAATAATTTTGATATATATATCTTCTATGTTAACATAGCATGTTGAAACTGGCTTGAATCTTGTGTTACTAAATTCTGTTCAGTTTTTCATTAAATTACAACAACAACAGCAACAGAAACCTTAAGGAAGGATCATGAACCAGTTCTTCCACAGTTTGACTAAAAAGTAAGCTGATTCTGATAGCCTGAGCCCTAATCAGTGGGTGCTAAATAGCCAAAACAATTAATGAGACTTAAAATCTGAAGAGACTAGTCCAATAATTTTAAAAAAAAAACCCTGATTATTTCTAGAAAATGCCACCACCCTAATTCAGTTGATAGTAGTAGCAATCTGAAAGGCTATTTAGAAAGAATTGACATATCCAAGTTGATTGACAATATACTATATTGATCTTGATTATTTGTATGCCTGGACCCAGAAGACAAGGACCAGAAATATTAAATGTATCATAAACTAGAAATAATAAACTAGAAAACTATTTGGAAATAAGAATTATGTTGCTAGTAAAAACAATCTGAACTATAAATTCACTTATAGGCATTGAAACCATATATTTAAGATGAAAATAGTATATAAAAATATTTATAATTTATACTCATCATAATAGCATAAGCTATTAAAATGAACAAATAATTTTAATATCTATGTAATTTGTAGGCTGTATTTCAAGAACTCAAACACTGTTTCACTGTTAAAGACAAGCATTATTTTGCTAATATGGGAAAATCACTAATGTAATTACATTCATGCATTATTATGATCCATAAAAATAATATACTTCTATGCTACAGAAATTAGATCAAACTTCATGAATAAGAAATTTGGTAGTGTAATAAATTGATCTTCTGGGAGATGCTGATTTTTCCTTGTATGCTTTATGGCTTTGGTCTGTGTTGCCGGAATATTTTCATATTCCTCCTGAGATTGAGTAGAATGACAATGCGGAGAATAAAAAAAGAATACAACATTGGCATTCTATGTTACATTCGTTGCTTGTCTATATCTGGACACATATTATTTTGACATTTTTCCACATTTATATATCTGTTTCATATTGCAGGATTCATATTTGGACACCATGATATACATCCTATAATTTAATATTAAAATGATCAACTATGAAAATGATAAAAAGATATATTCTCTAATCCTTCTCTTACCTTTGTTAATGCATGCAATTATAGTAGTCAATATTTTTATGAAATATGAACAGTACAACTGCAACATTATCCTATAAGGACCTCAGAAAAAATACCAAACACAAGATCAATTAAAATTCAAATATTTTGGTTTCCAATTAAAATGTAAATTTACTTGTGTATAAAATGAGAATAAAAATTCTCACTACACATATTGTGTACGAGTATGGAAAGACTTTAATAGTTTTGATGCATTACTGCTAGGTTAGATAGCAGAGTAGACTTAATAAATTAAAGAGATTTATTTTTCTGATGTTTATCCCCATGTGGGTTGGATGATTGCTTGTAAGTCATTTCATTCCTTGCAAAAGCCCTAGGCTGCTAAGCACCAGGCCTCACCTTCTGTTAGCCTCCTGCTTCTGCATACTTATTGATAGAAAGTTAGAAATCATAATTGGTGGTATAAATAAAATAGATTATTTTAAAGAATAACATAGGTTATTTTAAAGAATAAAATTTATAATAGAGTTATAAAAATACACAAAATATATTTAATATATTTACTCTATATATTTGTAATTAAAGATAAAAATCCCACAAAGGACAAAAATATGGAATATTATCTAGTTGTCTGTAGTTACATTTTAATTCAATTTAAAGAAGAAAATTTTAGCGTTAGAATCCTGGAAATGAGTTATGAGCTTCAAAATTTAAAATAGTTTAATGGCGTTAAAATTTCATTTCCACAGCTCTGACCTCTACCTTTCCTGATTAAATCATTTCAATAATCTTTCACCTGTTCTACCTGCATATAAAATCCTAGCTCTTCACCGTTAGGCTGTTGCGGGAGTTATTTTATTAAAATCCAATTCATGTCTAATTTCTACTCTCTTTAAAAGGTTCAGTGATTCTCAAATGCTGATATAATGAAAGCCAAATTTTGTAGCTTGGCTGCAGAGCTTTAAGGAACTGTTTTCAACCTGCCTATTCACCTGTTGTGGCTTTCAATAAAGCACCAACCATATCAGACCCTTTTTTCCCCCTCAATAGACCATTATGCTCTTAGTCCTCAATTACCCTTATTCAAGGCATTACCTTCATCTGGAATAACCTCACCCAGCCTTTGCCTGCTCTAATTCAACTCATCCTCCTGTGCCCAGTTCAAATGTACGTCAACCTGATGCCCCCTTCTTCTCTACAAAATGCAACAGTAGTTCTTTACATATGGAATGGCTAGGAACATATGGCACATACTTTAATTGTCACGTCTAGTAATTGAGAATAATAAAGAGTGTTTGCTACTTGCATGAACTCTGCAGTCTGGGAGAATTAGGAATAAACTCATGACTGCTCCCAAGAGGGTGACCTTGGGAACTTAATCTCTAAGCTTAAATTTTCTAATAAGGAAAACCAAAAATAACATGAGAACCCATTTTATTGGGGTTTTCTAAGTATTAAATTAGTTCATGAATGTCAAATATTTTGCATAGTGCCTAGTATAAATATCCATTTTTATTTCTTTACAATTATTATCTCAGGAATAAAATAAGCCATTGACATGCCTATCTATCTCCTGAATCACACTTGTACATATTGTTGACTCAAGGAACATAAATTATTCTGCATACCATGAAGGTACTCTGTTTCATAAATTGTGGTTCAAAAAATATTTATTGAATGAATCAATTAATCATTGAATGGCTTATATAAGGCAAAGCATTTCTGATTTTTTCCCAAAAAATAATTCAGCGTAAACATTTTTATATTATCCAAACTATTTTATTCAAATAGCTTAACTAATAATTTATAAAAACCTTGCATGAAATGCTTTTAGTATTTCTTGAATTTCACATATATTAAAATATGTCATAACATGTACAATCTAGTAGGATACAAATAAAGTTCCTGAATTGCATTTGATCAATCAAAATAACATAAATTCTTGAAATACTGACATTTATCAGAGAAGTTCTGAATTTTAATTTTAGGTATCATACAATATAATATGAAGAATATAATTTCAATGCTATTAATGATAAAATTGCCACTTATTAAATACATTTTATTTTTTAAGCACTATCTCAAATAATCTTCATAATATTTGCCCACTATTGTTATCTTTATGTTAAGGATATAAGTTAATTAAAATCATAAACTTAATAACTTAATTAGATAAAAAGTTTAACACACTTCTACTTTTGTCAGTTTGGTAAATGAAAAGTCTATGCAAAGCCTTCTTATGTAAAACAGTTTCCGGATAAAACATAGTTTTAAGACATTTCTGGGATGGCAGAAGCATGGAAAACTGCAGAAGCTTCTTCTGTATAAAAACAAACAATCAAAGCTGGAGCAAACAGCCATTAGTGTTAAGGAAATGCTAACAGCCCCATCCAAGAGCAAATGCCAATACCTGCACTGTAATTTGGGTTCCAAGATTTAGGCCAGGAGCAGGTTGTTGGAGCTGAACCTAATACTGCTTTAAGTTTGAAATCCTGTAAAAGAATTCAGAAGTCCAAAGTTGGCAACATCTCCAGGTTTCTGACGAAAGCAATTGCCTAGTCATTCTGAAGTAAGGGCCTCAGGATTACCACTGATGAAAACTAATGGCATCTAAGCTTAGAGTTAAAAATCACCAAGCACAGAAGAAAACTTTCATCATGAGTGAAAATCAAGAAAAAAGAGATTTAAATCTCTCAGAAGACTTCGGATATTAGAAATACCCAAAGCAGAATATAACTATAGACTTTTTTAGTTTGAATTTTCTTTTAAATGACAAATATATATATGTCACATACAGCATAATGTTTTGAAATAAGTATATATTGTGGAATGGATAAATTGAGAAAGTTGGGATCATAGACATGAGCAATAGAGACTATCCAAAATGACTAGCCAAATTTGAAAGAGAATGAAATGAAATCTTAAGAAATAAGATATCTCAAATTAAGAACAAAACAAAACAAGATAGGTGGCTTAGCTCTCAGATAAGACACAAATTAAAGGAAACTAGTGAATGGAATATCCGAAAAAGAAATCTTTAGTATACCAAGTAGTTAAAGGAGATTGAAAATATTTTTTAAAAGATTCAAAGATAATAAGACAAATTATGAATGCCCAGCATTTGTCAAATGAGTGTCTTCAGAAAGTAAGATAGAATAAAGATGAAGTTACATTTGTAATTATAGTGTTTAGAATTTTCCAGAACTGAAGAAAGATAAAAGTACATAGATATTTAATGACAATTTGTAATAAGCAAGATCAACTAAAGCAAAAAGAATTGGAAACACTGTAACAAAACTATAAAACAAAAAAGTGGTTTGAAATTAAAGAGAAAAAAGTTTACGTATAAAAGAATGAGTATTAAACTGACAGATTTCTCAACAAAATCAAAGGATGTTCAAAGAGTGAAATAATATATTCAAACTCAAGAGAGAAATCAAATGCCAACCTAGAATTCTGTACTTAGCAAATTTGTCTTTTCAACCTTCAACCAATGTGAGAAGTACAGCCATCTTAAGTCATTCTGATCCATCAATGTAAGATCTTTTTTATTTAAGTCTCATTTAATTTTTAAACAATTGTAAAGTTGATTCCTGAGTATTTTAATCTTTTTGACACAATTGTAAGTGAACTTATTTTCTTAATTTCATTTTGTTTGTTCATGGCTAGTGCACAGAAACAATATTTTTCACAATTGATCTACAGATTTAGCTAAATCCTTCTTAGCATCCCAGAATACTTTTTTTGGGGCACCAATTGACAGGTTGATCCTAAAATTCATTTGGAAATAAAAGAGAGCCATAAGAATAATCTTTAAAAAATCAAAGTTGAAAGATTAATATTTTTCAATTTAAAAACTTACCAAAATGTTCATTAATCAAAACAGAACAGTACTGGCATAAGAGTAGACATACAGAATGATGAAATAGAATTGAGAGTCCAGAAATAAACCCTCACATTTATGGTCAACTGAGTTTTGACAAGAGTACCAAGACAATGAAGAAAGAATAGTTTTTTCAACAAATTGTCGTGAAACACCTGGATATCCACATGCAAAAGAACGAGGGTGGAGTAATATCTCACACTATACACAAAAAAATTAGGTTAAAATGCATCATATGCCTAAAAGTAAGAACTAATACAATAAAATAAAACTTACAGAAGAAAATCTAGGTGTAAAATATCATAACCTTGAATTATAGGGTGGTTTCCTAGTTGTGACATCAACGGCACAAGCAACAAAATAAAACAAGATAAATTTGATGCTGTCAGAAGTATTACACTTCAAAGAACACTATCATCGCTAGGTGCGGTGGCTCATGCCTGTAATCTTAGTACTTTGGGAAGCCAGAGGCAGGCGGATCACCTGAAGTCAAGAGTTCAAGACCAGTCTGGTCAACATGGAGAAACCCCGTCTCTACCTAAAATCCAAAAATTAGCCAGGCATAGTGGCTCGTGCCTGTAATCCCAGCTACTCGGTAGGCTGACGCAGGAGCAGGAGAATCACTTGAACTTGGAAGGGTGAGCCGAGATTGCGCCATTGCACTCCAGCCTGGGCAGCAAGAGTGAAACTACCTCTCGAAAAGAAAAAACAACAACAAAAAAGAATACTATCAAGAAAGTGAAAAGTAACCCACAGAGACAGTATTTTCAAATTATATGTCTGACATGATACCTAGAATATATTAAGAACTCCTACAACTCAGCCATAAAAACAAAACCAAATAGCTGAATGTTAAAATTGGAAAGGTTTTGAATAGACATTTCTCAAATGAAGATATACAAATGGTCGATAAGCACATGAAGAGATGCCCAACATTGCGTCTTTAGGAAAATACAACTCGAAACCATGAGATATCACTCACACCTACTAGATTAGCTAGAATCAAAAAGATACACATTAACATGTGTATGAGGATGTAAAGAAATTGGAATGCTTATACATTACCAGTGACATTATAAAATTGTGAAGACTTTGAAAAACAGTCTGGCAGTTACTAGAAATGTTCAACACTGTTATATGACCCTGCAATTCCACTCTTAAATATATGCCCAAGTGAGTTGAAACATGTCCACACAAAAACTTGCACATGAATGTTCATAGCACTGTTATGTATAACTGCCATAAAGTGGAAATAACCCGAATGTCCACCAACAGATAACTGGATCTAGAAATGTGATATAGCCACAAAATGGAATATCATTTGACCATAAAAAGGAATGAAGCATTAATAGCAATATAGTGTGAATGCACCTTAAATATATATATGCTATTGAACATACAGAATATTACATTTTAATACAGAGGCTAAAATATAGCGTCAAATTTAGAAAAGTAATTTAGGAATAATATTTTGCCCAAAATAGAGTTTAAAAGGATCTATAGCTTCTTGATTGGGTCACAAAGCTGCATGAGGTTTTTAATGTACAGAATTGACCACTAAGTAATGAAGTTACTTCATTATGCCATAAAATTCATGATAGAAAGTAAAACGTTGTGTAAAATAATACCACCCTTGGTGGGAAAGTTAGCATGAATGCCAAATAATGTATAAAATCTACATTCGATATTCAAACATTTATCCTTCTAAGCCAAACTCAAACAAAAACATAAACTCAGATGTGAGTATTTGCTTTTCTCATATATCAGATGTCTCATGTAACTTAATTATCACTTTATCACTTTCATGATTTAGTAGTTCTGGTTAAAAATGTTTTCTGTTAAACTACTCTGTATTATAACATTATATTTTCAGTCTGACTTAGGGACGGGATATTCATTTTTTTAAGAGATATAAGCCAGATTTCTTTTTAAAAAATGGAAAAACATCTTTTAAGTCACGTTGACTGAAACCAAATTGTTTTTTTCAGTCTCCACATATGAATTTATACCTTGCTTCTATAAAAATTGTTGTGTGTTAACCATTTAGAAAAATGTACCAGCACACAGTCAGTAATATAATCTCTGCCACCATAACCTAGAGAACACACACCAGCCAAACAAGGAATAATAGCTAACTGAAAATAACAACTAGATTCTGGCCTTTTGCAATTCCAGATGATACCTGTGAATCTTAATTTTAGTGGAGAACTGTAAGTTTTCATGTGAGAGGCTCTTGAATGATTGGATCAATATTTCAATTCTAACTATTGACTATATAGCCTTTGAAAAAAGTAATTATTATTCTGCAATTAAAAATGAATGCTTAACAGTATTTAATTAGTTCTTTGAGTGGCTCTATGAAATATTTCTTTTGAGAAAATTAAATGATATATTTGTTTTCTATAAAAATATGTTAATTAGTAGTTTTCTTTCTCAGAGCTAAAATATCAAAGGCAGTATAAGATTATTTATGTAACTCATAAATAAAAAATAACAAAACTTATAGAAAATCTTAAATAATTTGTATTATTACATAAGCTATAGTGAATTCGTTGATGGAGATAGGAAATTTGAGAAATATTCAAAGTCGTGGAAATCTTCAATTCAGTGGTAAAATTTATAATGCATTCTGCCTACACTATGTACCATTAATAAATTTATTACTAAAATGTCATGCCAAAATTTTCAGTGTTTCTTGAGACAAGAAGAGAAAAAGCAGGCTAGAAAGTTATTTATGTAACATGCATTGTTTTGTAAAGATCAGTACAGGCCCTCTACATTGGAATGGGTGCATTGGTTCCACACAAGATTTTCTGACTCACAATATTTGGGCATAGTAACCAAAGAAAACTTCAGCAAACTTCCCTGGTGATTGTTTTACACCCTTATATTTGAGAGTAATGGCTATAGTGAGAACACTTTGATATTCCTTCATTGCTTTAAGGAATCTTTATGCACAGTTAGTTACCAAACCATGAAAGTCAGTGTGTAATAATGCAAAAAGAATAAAATGAAAGTTTTTATTGACCTTAGGCATATCACTTTCCTTCTTTAGGCTTTTGTTCCCTCAACAAAATGAGGCATTAAACTAGATGACTTGCGGTGAGTCCATTTTATCATTCTATTGAAATCCAGTTCCAAAAATTATGTAAGCTTGTCATATGTTATGTTCAAGGGATACAAAGGTTCTATCACATATATAGACATATTCAATTCATATTCTCATTTCAAATGAAAATTTACTATGCCCTTAAATTTATAGAAAAGATGACATATGTAAAATATCTGAAGGGAAAAAGCACTGTCATTATTTAGTACAGAGATTTAACTTATGCTGCCTCTAGAATAATTTAGTCTGGTTGCTTCTCCAGAAATATGACACCTGAACTTTGAAGTAGTCACTAAGAAAAGATAAAAGTTCTTCATTAAGGAACACTGCTCGCTGTGGGCTCTTTGTCTCTAGAAGCAGTTATCTGAAAACACTGGATTAATTTTTTACTCTAAATCTGTTAAAAATAACTTTATGTTAAAGTATCCACTTAAAACTTATTGCATGCTATGAACAGGATGACTTGCAAGTAAAAATATATAAATATTAAAACCGAAAAAAAAAAACTCCTAGATACTTTCTCCCACTATGTCATTAGATTTCACCTTGCACTGAAGAAAGTGATGCTTTACGCAGTTACTATGGGAAATTTCTCAAAAACATGAAACAACTGGTATGGCCTAGGCAATACATGACCAGAATGACACTTGCATTATCACATAGTTCATAAGCCAAGAAGATTTCTTCTACAGCTGAGATCTATGATCACTCAAATCTCTCCTTTGATTTCAAAGGCTTGCTAAAGTGGAACCAAAGCTCTACTAAAATAACTACTTTGGCCTCTGTAGAAAAACTGGATCGTTCACTCCTTAAATTTTCCTGCCTTTTGAGAAAGAGATCTTTGAAAGTCTTTGCTATGTGTTGGAGACCAATAGTAATTCTTGCCATTTCATTTGTTTCCCTTTACATGATAATATTAAATTCCCACTTTTAGGCTTGTGAGAGCATATTCTGAATTCCAATATATTGATTCAGATTTAGAATTTCCCAAACAGCCTTTGTGGAGCTCTGGAAATATTCTACTCACAACTCTGAGCCCTGTATTTCCATATTTATTTTCTCTTATTGGATTTCAACATTACATGTGTTCCAGGAAAGAATAATAATGTCAATCTAGTTTCATTGTTGACAATGTAGACTGAGTGTATTTTTTTCCTCTTTGATTACAGATTTGTAAATTTTCATCTTGAAAATGTTAAGTTGGTTAGTGTCATGTGGGTCTGTCCTTTGGGAGTCTTATCTTTCTCTTTCTGTCCATGCATTTGTCACTGACTCACTGGAAATACCTCACCAAATTTTAAACTTTTTGTAATTTCTTTTTCTTTTCTTTTCGTTCTTTTTTTTTTTTTTTTTACTTTTTTTTTCTGTTTTTGTTGTTGTTGAGATGGAGTCTTGCTCTATTGCCCAGGGTGGAGTGCAGGGGCAGGATCTCGGCTCACTGAAACCTCTGCCTTCCAGGTTCAAGCGATTTTCCTGCCTCAGCCTCCTGAATAGCTGTGATTACACCACGCCCAGCTAATTTTTGTATTTTTAGTAGAGACAGGATTTCACTATGTTGGCCAGGCTGGTCTTGAACTCCTAACCTCATGATCCACCCGCATTGACCTCCCAAAGTGCTGGGATTCCAGGTGTGAGCCAGCGCGCCCAGCCACTTTTTGTAATTTCTTTTGATTTTTTTAGTACTGTTCACTTTTTTGTGCTTCCCTTATGTTGAATAATTCTCGATTACTCATAGTTCAACTCTAAACAACAAGAACTAATAAAAACAAATAATTCCTTTATATATATCGAAGGTCAAAAGACAAGGTTTGCAGTGCAAGCAACTTGTATTACGTAAGGTGCATAATAGCTCTTGTAGCAAACACATCTTTAAATCTTAGTACCTTTCATAATAAAAATGTATCTCTTTCTTGTACAACCATGCCAAGAAAGTGTTCTTCATCAGGGTATGGGGAAGTTTTTGTCATAAGCTGTCAGAAATCAACCCAGGAGATTCACTTTTTGCCAGCCAGCACATAGAGGAAGAGATAATGGAGAAAGCACATCTGCCTCTTGTTCATTTTGAGATAGTGATATATGTCCTATCTCTTATTCCACTGGTGAAGACTTGTCAACTGGCTCCATCTAGCTGTAAAGGAGCCTGGGAATTATGCTTCCTATCTAGACAGATGACACTTAGCAGCAATGAATGACACTATGGAAAAGAAGCATGAATCTTTGGTAGACAGATGCTTCTCCTATTTGGCAGAAATAAATGGGAGATTCATATCAAATGCATCAATTCATATTTCATATCCACTATTCTAAGCAATAGTTAATCGTAGTCATCTTTTTGAAGTCAAACACTTATTCTCCATTGTAAAGAGGGATGTGCAATTCAAAATGCATATAACTCAGAGCATTATTTTTATTTTGAATCTTTTAATTTAGAAATATGGTAACATATATTTAGACATTTTTGAAAAACTGAGTAGTGTGGGGCTTTATTATTACACTGAGTATTACTTCCTAAGTGTGTAATACACATTGCTACCTAAATGTGTATTACACTGTGTGATCCTTTCATTATGGCATGGTGAAAGAGAAAAATGGTCTATTTACTGTGTGAAGATACTATACACTATTTACCCCTTTTGGTTTCTTTTACTCAGTCATAAAATGACACTAATAATTGCTCATCCAACATGCTTATTCTGATATTATAGTACCTAGCTTCATACTTTACATTATGGTTTCTTGCACAAGGAAAACTGTCCCATAAATTTCTGTCCTATTTTAAAGTTTACATTTTAAAAAACAAAAAATAAAAGCTATAAAGAAGAGAGAGAAAAAAGAGAAAGAAGTGAAACAAGTGAACTGCAATCTGTAGCAGAGAGCTTCTATTGTACATTATGGCCTTTGAGATGAGGGTCACACCTTGGTTTCTGCCGCAGTGCCTCAGTAGTGCCTTATACTTAATAAGGAATTGTGAACTGTTTATTGAATTAAATTATTTATATCATATTCACAATGAGAAAATGTATAATAAGGATGCTGGGCAAGGCTATAATTTATGTGTGCTTTTTACTCATAAAGTATTGTAGAAAAAGAGTTTTGCTACCTGATCAAATGAATCTTCTGAGAGAAGATTGTAGTTCTGAAAGATTTTTTGTTGCTGTTTTTTGTTTTTGTTTTTGTTTTTGGTCTTTTTTGGAGATAGGGTCTCCCTCTGTTGCCTGGGCTGGACTGCAGTGGTGCTATAATGTATCAGCCTTGACTTCCTAGGCTCAAGTGATTCTCCCACCTCAGCCTCCCAAGTAGCTGGGCTACAGGCGTGTGCCACCATGTCTGGCTAATTTTTATATGAAACATGGGGTTTTACCATGTTACCCAGGCTGATCTTGAACTCTTGGGCTCAAGCAATCTACCCGCCTTGGCTTCCCAATGTGCTGGGACTACAGGCTTGAGCCACTGTGCCTGGCCCAGAAATTCTTTAAGCTATACAAATAATTCTACAAATTTACATTCAGATTACAAAATAAACATTGCTATAAATACATTTCAGCAGAGCCAAGAAGCAATTAATAAAGTTATAAATTTTTTTGCATTCCCTGAGCATCTTAAGCAAATTTAATGTGGAAATTAAAAATTCTCAAATATAAAGTTCATTTGTGTTGAGGAAAAATCCAATACTATCATAAGCCCTTTAACTTATGTAATTCAGTCTTGCAATCTTGCAAATGGTTGAAAATCTTAAATAACTCATAATGTAAAAGTTGTTCATATGTAAGGTTTACTGAATTACAGAAATCATGAGCATATTCTGGTGTGATTGTTACTTCATTCTTCCCTAAAAATAGGAATATGTCCTTTTAGTAGAGTAAAATAAAGTGGAAATTTATAATATATTGCGTTAATTTTACAAAGGTAGATAGAAACTTGTGATTTTGCATCAAAAAGGTTTTCTTAGGAATATATTTAAAAGTATAATCCACATAATATTTACATTTTCAGTTTTTGAAGGTAACCATTGTTCACTCAAAAATTTTCTTTCAAGTATTAGAAATATAATAATTAGATTCTTTCAGTTGCAGCCAAAAGAGTGCTTTTTTTGGAAATACACTTTTTATCATCCTGTAAAGAAACCTGATTAATACATTTTTTTTCAGTTAATTTAAATTCTCTGTCAAGATTACACTTTCTTTTTTACACACACACATTTACCCACAGAGAGAGACAAGCACAAACACATTTATTGTTTTATATAAAATAATTATGTTAACAGACTAATAAAATGAATATAGTTGCACCTCTCCCTACTCTACCTGAATTACCCAAACAATTGCTTTCGCACAAAAGCATAGACCCTGTTTAATAGAAACATAGGCAGAATAATGTATGTTTTAATATCTCTGTACATTATTTTTTTCTCTTCAGATTTACCAGGATATATGATTCACTAACTATAGATTTCAGGACTATTGACATTTCTTTAAAGATTTTCTGAGAAAGACATTTAGTCTTCAAGTGTTAAATGCAAACATTTAACACAGAAAGATAAGTATTATCCTGAGAAAAGCAAAAAATTGATTAAAACAAATCATTTATCTTTATTTGTATAACATTCTGATATTTTCTTATTATAAGTAACTACAAGCCTCGAGGTTTTATTAGATAATTAATTTATATTCAATGATAAGGATGTTACCTTTTAATACTACTCTTAATTATAGCTCTATCAATTTAGATGACAGTAATGTATCATTTAAAATTAATGGCTTAGTCAGTGTTTCTCGATTATTCTGAGATTAATATTTCCCAAGGTAATAGTAGGAGGAGAAAAATATATTTTGAGATATTTTATGAGTAGAGTTGAAAGTAAATTATGTCAAAAAAGATTTCGATAGAAATATAACGTCTCCTTTCTATGTTAAGATGGTGGCAGGCCAGGCGTGGTGGCTCACGCCTGTAATCAGCACTTTGGGAGGCCGAGGCAGTTGTATCACTTGTGGTCAGGAGTTCGAGACCAGCCTGGCCAACATGGCAAAACCCCATCTCTACTAAAAATACAAAAATTAGTGGCATGGTAGCAAACCCACCTGTAATCTCAGCTGCTCGAAAGGCTGAGGTAGGAGAATCACTTAAACCTGAGAGGCGGAGGTTGCAGTGAGCCGAGATTGCACTACCGCACTCCAGCCTGGGCCAAAAAAAAAAAAAAAAAAAAAAAAAATGGTGTCTCCAGTTGGTCAATGTTGAGATAAATTAATAAAAATTCACATAAACGTTTAGAAAAGAAAAACATATTCACAATTATAATCAGTTTGGAACTGAAATTGTCAGTGGACAGAAGAAATATGCTTGCTGTGAATTAAATAGTTGTAAATATACTATATATATATATCTTATTTTCTTTACCAAAGAAAAACTGCATTGAACAAATATTGATGACTAAGAAAATAAGTGCTTGAAAAGTTCTTATTTAAGAGAAGATGGCAAAACAGGAAGCTCTTCCCTTACCAAACAATTGAGAGATGCCACAGTTTAAGAAGATGTTTTATGGATAATTTCTCAAACTGTGGGAAAGGTTGTGGAGGTAGAAATGGGTAAGAAGAAGAGAGGAAAATGGCAAAGAAAATACCTGAGTGAGACTGAAGGAAAATAAGTATTGATGTAGTTTCCACATACTCTTAGAATCATTTTTAGGATCATTGCTTTCACTATACCACCTTAGTGCAAAAAGTTGAAAGATAATATCAATTAACTCTGCCAAAAAAATTAGGAATAAGTAAAGAAAACCAAAGAATGAGAGAAATACACAGAGATATGGGTGACAAGAGTAGACATAAAATTTTTGTATAGTTTAAGCACCAGAATAGGCTAAAATGATGTGTTGAAAGTAATAATTGTGATAATAGATAATAATGAATTTTCCAAATTAAAGACAAATTGAATTATGCTAAATTGAATAATGCCAAGCAAGATTGAGAGAACAAAAAAAGCAAAAATGAAAATCGATAATGACCAAACCCATATACGTTTTATTAAAACCTATATCAAAGAAAAGTAAAAATTCTAAATTCCTAGGTATGAAAAGTCGATCACTCAACAAGAAAGGGAAAATAAATCTGACATCAGACTTTTGAACAACACTGGGTAAAAGAAGACAATGGATTTTTGGCTTTAGAGTTGAAGAAATAGAACTTTGACTTCAAACTTAGAATTTTATATGTAGCTAAATATTATTTAAGAGATTATATAACCTCATAAATATTATTACATAACAATCTTGTTTGAATGCAACAAAAGACAATAATCACTATGTGAAGAAGAGTATTTAAACTGAGGCATATGAAAATATATGGGAATGGAAGATGAATATAAAGTTAATCTGATTTTCCATTATCTAACTAAGTGAGGCACTTAAAAATATTGTACTCAACAATCTACAAATACCATTTTAGATGATACCAACATGGTAGGTATGGGATGGGAATGTTAATGATGGTGAGGACTAGAGAGAAGAGGGAGATAAAATTAGAGATATTTGCCTTGAGTGCAGTGGAGGTAGAGAAGATGGAGTAGGAAAAATAGTTTAATTTAAAACATCTTAAAGTAAAAAACAGAAATAATTGTGGGTTGTGATAATTTAAGAATAACTATAATGTGGCTAAAAATATAATATATAGGTCTTAAATGAGAATAATATTTGATTGATCTAATGAAAGGCAGGCTTGCAAGTGGTAAACTACTGCTTCTGGAGACAGGCACAAAACATTTCTTCTGTCATAAAAGTAAAACGTGGAAAAAGCTGTTTGACACTACAAAAAAAGTGGGAAACCTTTTCATGCTCAACATTTTGGACTGATGCAAAGAAGTTTGCTATTTCTGAAAGAGGGACAAAAAACACCCAAATGCACAAACGCCATCCCAACTTTCATTCACCATGATAGCAGGCAGTGTTTCGCTACCAAGTCTGGGAGGAATAGTCATTCTGAGAAGACCCTGCCCTTGATGCTCAAGTACACAGGGTTTTCATGTGACTTAAGCTTAGGAGGAATTAAAAATACATTTTAGCTTAACCACAAGCCTTGCACTGCACAATAAGCAATAGTAGTCTGTTGTTGTGGGAGAAGAATGTGGAGAGAGACCCCCATCTATGGCACAGTCAGAGCAATTGGAAGTCTTTTGGTGGCAGTGTAAAACCACTTAGAAAAACTCTCCAATATCCAAGGCCTTGTGCCTTACATTAGTACCTGTGCCCCATCTGTGGAGAAATTCGAAGTCTGTTGTTCACTTTTGGGAACTATAACAATAAAATGATCCCTAATTCAAGTACTGCCAAGGTTGACTCAACCACCCACACTCCTAGTGGTCTAACAGGAAATGTGCCGTTTCTTTTTTTTTTTTTTTTTTTTTGCCTCTGACTAATATATATATATTTTTTTACTTTAAGTTCTTGGGTACATGTGCAGATCTTGCAGGATTGTTACATAGGTATACACATGCCATGGTGATTTGCTGCCTCCATCCTCCATTGTCCATTAGGAGAAATACCTACAATAGGTATTTCTCCAAATGGTAGGTATTTCTCCAAATGTTATCCCTCCCCGATCTTCTCACACCCTGCTATCCCTCCCATAGCCCCCCACCCTCCAACAGACCCTAGTGTGTGATTTTTCCCCTCTCTGTGTCCATGTGTTCTCATTGTTCAACACTCACTTATGAGTGAGAACATGTGGTGTTTGGTTTTCTGTTCTTGTGTCAGTTTGCTGAGAATGATGGTTTCCAGGTTCATCCATGTCCCTGCAAAGGACATGAATTCATCCTCTTTTATGGCTGTATAGTATTCCATGGTGTATATGTGCCACCTTTTCTTTTTCCAGTCTATATTTGATGGGCATTTGGGTTGGTTCCAAGTCTTTGCTATTGTGAACAGTGCTGCAATGAACATACATGTGCATGTGTCTTTATAATAGAACACTTTATAATCCTTTGGGTATATACCCAGTAATGGGATTGCTGGGTCAAATGGTATTTCTATTTCTAGATCCTTGAGGAATTACCATACTGTCTTCCACAATGGTTGAACTAATTTACACTCCTACCAACAGTGTAAAAGCATTCCTATTTCTCCACATCCTCTGCAGCGTCTGTTGTCACCAGATTTTTTAATGATCGCCATTCTAACTGACATGAGATGGTATCTCAATGTGGTTTTGATTTGCATTTCTCTAATGACAGTGATGATGAGCATTTTTTCATATGTTTTTTGGCCACATAAATGTCTTCTTTTGAAAAGTGTCTGTTCATATCCTTCACCCACTTTTTGATGGGGTTGTTTTTTTCTCGTAAATTTGCTTTAGTTTGTTGTGGATTCTCGATATTAGCCCTTTGTCAGATGGGTGGATTGTAAAGTTTTTTTCCCATTCTGTTGGTTGCTGGTTCACTCTAATGATTGTTTCTTTTGCTGTGCAGAAGCTCTTAAATTTAATTAGATCCCTTTTGTCTATTTTGGCTTTTGGTTGTCTTAGCTTTTGGTGTTTTAGTCATGAAGTCTTTGCCTATGCCTATGTTCTGAATGGTATTGCCTAGGTTTTCTTCTAGGGTTTTTATGGTGTTAGGTCTTATGTTTAAATCATCAATCCATCTGGAGTTAATTTTTGTGTAAGGTGTAAGGAGGGGGTCCAATTTCAGCTTTCTGCAGATGGCTAGCCAGTTTTCCCAACACCATTTATTAAACAGGGACTCCATTTATATTTATAAGTAAAAATACTATTCACTTGTTTCCACTGTTTTTTACACAAAATATCCAAAAGTCAAGAAATACTTATGAGAGAAACAGAAGAGCAGGGAAAAAAAATGATAAGATATCAGAACAGACACAGAGACTGCCCAGCTATCAGAAGTATTAGGGGCATCTAAATAACTATGATTTATAAATTTAGTGTAAAATATGGACAAAATAAATGAACAAACAGGGAATTTAAGTAGAGAAAAGCTAACAAAACAAAAAAGAAAAACCATTTTAAGTGATGCTCAAAAAAATATAACATTAGAGATGAAGAAAATTCTGCCATGGGATTTTTCAGTAGATTTAGCCTAGCAGAAGAAAAAACCAAAGAACTTGACTTTAGGGCAATAGAAATTATCCACATCAAAGCACAAAGTAAAAGGAAAAAAAAAAGTAGCAGAAACAACATAGAACATTCAAGACTTGTGGGACACAGGCAAATGATCTAACATGTAATTAGAATTTCAAAAGTAGAAAACAATGAGAACAATGAAGAAGTATTTGACTATATAATAGCCATACTTTTCCAAAAATTAACAAAAGACAACAAAAACTACAAATTCAAGATGTTCAGAGATCACCCAACTAAAAGTACACCAAAAACCACACATACATTATCATCAAACTTCTCAAAACCAAATAGAGACAAGTTTGAAGGTGATCAGAAGAAAAAAAGTAATATTGTATGCAAAGCAAAAAAGATAAGAATAGGTTTGTGTTCAGAATTATGCAAGTCAGAGACAATAGATAGCCAGTTCTAAAGCACAAAAAAAATAAAAATAAAATATGGCCTGCAAATGTCTATATCCAGTGGAAACGTCCTCCAAAATGAGTATGAAATAAAAATTATTTCTATATTTAAAAGCAGAAAAATTAATGGCTAGAAAGTCTGCCCTAGAAGCAGGTTAATTTTTTTTTAGGAAGAATAAAAATGATTTCAAATGATAATTTGAATATACACAAAACATTGTAAAGTGCCAGAAATGATTAAAATATTGGTAAAAATAAAAGTTTTTGGCCGGGCGCGGTGGCTCAAGCCTGTAATCCCAGCACTTTGGGAGGCCGAGGCGGGTGGATCACGAGGTCAGGAGATAGAGACCATCCTGGTCAACATGGTGAAACCCCGTCTCTACTAAAAATACAAAAAATTAGCTGGGCACGGTGGCGCGTGCCTGTAATCCCAGCTACTCAGGAGGCTGAGGCAGGAGAATTGCCTGAACCCAGGAGGCGGAGGTTGCAGTGAGCCCAGATCGCGCCATTGCACTCCAGCCTGGGTAACAAGAGCGAAACTCCGTCTCAAAAAAAATGAGAACTTTCTCAAGAATATCAATTTTATTCTTCTCTGTAAAATGGATATATATGTGAATATTCATAACTATTGTTAACTTGTTCTGTTTTCTGTTAAATATATGTGCATATGATAATGCACTTTGAACAAAGGGTACTATGGTTATGTCTCCAAAGGCTTTAGAAATTCTTGCAAAGACCTGTGGAAAAAATGTTGAAAAGATTAATTCTTATTTGGCTGTGTTTATTGACTTATTAACATGGAAATTGACATCTGAAATGGCTTGTTTAAATACATAGAAACCTTCTCTGTGAAATCAGAAGGGGGTCATTGCCAATTTTTCTTCTCCCATAGACATAGTGAAAAAATAAAAGCCTGTGAATTTTTTAGATTTATTGTTTAATAAATAATGACAAATGTGTGTTTTGCTTAAGTTTTTCTCTTTTGATCTAAACTTTTTGTATTATGATTTTCCTCTAATCTTTTTTTACCTTTACAAAAGAAGATATTTGTTAGTTATTGAGGAGTACTCTACAAAGTCTGTAGACCTTAGTAAAAGTCTGTATCATATCTAGAAATAGTTTCCTTTTCATTTCTTTTTAAACACATTTCAGCCATTCTTCAACCAGCCCAAGTCAATAAGGACTAACCTCCAAGTTCTTGTTTCTCTCTGTACGTTATCCATGCAGAGTCCTGTTAGTGTATATAGAGTGCATGCAGCTTACTCATGTACTGTTGACTCTAAACTCAGAAGTTACATAAACTTGTCCTCAGCATTTATTTATGAATTAGGAGATGCTAATTGTATTCTGCTAGCGGGGAGGAAGGCAAAGAAGAAATTGATTTTTCTTCTTCACTATCTATCTCCTCAAGGCTTTCAGGCAGTGAGTGACAAACGAAAACAAGTTGATGCCATATCCAAGTTTTGCCTTACCTCACACACAACTCCTGGGAAAATTCCTCTTCTTGACTTTTAATTTAGGAATCTGGTCACCTCACACACATCTCCTACCAGAGTTGCAAGGAGATTGCCTCTCTATCGAAATTTCCCAATTGTACTGGTGGGCTACTTGGGCAGAAAAATTGACAGAAAGAAACCAGTATGTGCGCTTTGAGTTGTAAATTTAATTTCAATATTGTTCTTTTAATAATTCAATTTGTTCTTAAAGTAACACTCCCAATGTTTGGAAACTTAGTGAGAACTGGAGTGTTTTTTAAACTTCTGTAAACATAATCCCAATTAAAATTTGTACCATTTTCTGTCTATTATGTGCGCTCAAAAAATACTTGATAAAATGGCACTCTCATGAATATTTAAATTCCTCTTGTATAATTTGCTATTTTAAGATACGATGCCTAACACCAGTATATTACATAATCAAAATATTTGAGAAGTTGGAATTTAAATTCCTCTTGTATAATTTGCTTTTTTAAGATACTATGCTTAACACCAGTACATTACATGATCAAAATATTTGAGAACTTGGAATTTAATATTAGACCACAATTTATCTTTAGATAAATTAAAACTAGAATTTGTGGTTTTTGGAGAAATTATAAATGTCTAATTATCATTTTATTAAAAATTTTAAATATTAAAAATTATAGCCATAAATACTGAAAAATATAAAACAAAGTATCATAGATAAAATAAAATAAATTTGGAGTATATTTGCTGAGTATATTTCAGAATTGCATATATGCACATAAATATGTTATCTGAGGAGTTCTTTTTATAATTGTCAGAAAAATACTAATATGTAAGCATAACTCATGCAAAATAAGAGTGTTAATAAAGAATATGGAATATCTTTTAATTATCTTTCAATCAAAATTGTTTAAAAAGCAATAAAGTATTATTTTATATCTGTTGACATAATAAAATTTAAAAGTAGTTACAGTTCCCATTTATGGCCTGGTTATAAAATTAATATACATTATGGATGACAATGTAAATTGCTGCAAACTTTTGAGAGGCAATACACTGGTGCATATTAAAACACTGAACTTGTTTGCATGGTTTATCTACATAATCTCACTCTTCAAAACTTATTTTTTAAAAATATTCCAAGGCCAGGCGCGGTGGCTTACGCCTGTAATCCCAGCACTTTGGGAGGCCGAGGCGGGTGGATCACGAGGTCAAGAGATCGAGACCATCCTGGTCAACATGGTGAAACCCCGTCTCTGCTAAAAATACAAAAAATTAGCTGGGCATGGTGGCGCTTGCCTGTAATCCCAGCTACTCAGGAGACTGAGGCAGGAGAACTGCCTGAACCCAGGAGGCGGAGGTTGCAGTGAGCCGAGATCACGCCATTGCACTCCAGCCTGGGTAACAAGAGCGAAACTCCGTCTCAAAAAAAAAAAAAAAAAAAAAAAAGAGTTTCTTTGGTTTTACTCATTTCTGAGTAAAATAGTTGCTTCAGTAATGTCAACAAAGGAATATGTGTATCAAAATAGTATTTAAAGTCCAGACTCTAGAATCCAGGATAGCAAACCAGACATTGTGGCTTCATGTACCAAAATAACAAACACCAGAAACCAACTGACTTACTTTGCATAATAAAACATTTTTGAAAGGATAGTAAAGAAATTTCACCTACTCCCAATAAAGGTCGAAACTGTAACATTTTGCAAAGCAAGCTTTTGGTGCATCTACAGGAAATTAAGCTACATTAGTTGGTGGCTTTTTATTTTCCAGAATGTCACTTTTAATATTACTCAGGGATTTTCAGTATTCATGTGTTTCTGTCTAAGTTTCCAATTCCTGGGAGAGTGAAATGGATTGATCTATGTCAGATTAATCAGGGATGGCCAGGTTGGAAATGGGCTACACAGAATTGAATAATCCCGGAAGTACTCTTAAGGACAAGAGAGCCACTCAAATTGAGTCTTCTATACCAGTTAAGCAATAGAACAGGAACCTAATAAGTCCTGAGTAAGGCTATTTTATTTAGAGAATTATTCCTCAAGAAATAAAGTATCAAGCATACAATAATTTTTCATGAATATTTGTTAAAAGAATAGAAGAATTCTCCTATAATATTATTTGCTTAGTAAAAGAAGGCATAAAAATAAAAATGTGGGGAAATTGACCTGAAACAGTTAAGTCTTACTAAATGTACTTGTCTGTGCCTCTTCTACACATTTAATATAATAATGTTATCTAGCTGACAGAAATTTTGTGAGAATTAAATGAAATAATACTTGTAAACTGCTTCACTTTTTTACACCTTTCTCATCTTACTCCTTAGGAGTTAAATAGGCTCATTTGCCCACTCTTCTTTGCTATTATGAATCGCCATGCAGCTTAGTTTTAGCAATAACATAAAATAATATAGAATTCTGAAGAATGTGAAGATCTTTTTGTTTGTTAGTTTTAATAATAATGATGGCTCTGTATCTGTGTTAGCTGTCTTGTAAGTAAAAGTATAAGAACTAAAAACCAAAATGTCAAGAAGGAAAGGGACTTATAATCTTGATGATATTTATTACCCAATTGAACTGATCCAAGCAATTAAGCAATTTTAGACTTCTTGTCATGTTAGGAAGAAAATATTTTAATGCAATATTAGTTGAATTATTTCTTACATGGAGCCAGATATACTATTACTGAAACAGACACAATTCCATTATTTTCCTGATCCTACAGAATGTCAGAGAACTTGTAGACTAGTAAGTTTTTTAATATAAAAGACTATTAATATGATAAAATACATTTATATATCTGTGAAATTAGGAAACTACCATCAATTGTGTCAATAATTCCAAACAGTAATCTTGACAATTGAAACAATTGTACCAATAATGTTTTGATCTAGGAGTATCTGTTACATTTATTAGCATTTTTCTTCATATTTCTTTAACCTGAAAAAGTTTCTCATGAAATCTTAGCCATAAAACCATTAAAATGATGCTGTAAACTACTCAGTGCACCATATGCCACACATTATTATTCAATCACCAGGGATATTAATCTTGTTCATCTTGTTATGACAGTGTATGCCATTGGTGTCTGACAGGTTTTCCATCATTTCCTTTCAATTGATTAGTATTTTGTGAGAGATATTCTATGATTACTCATCAAACTTACATATACCAGTATTAACATCCACTATTGAATCTCACCTGAAATAACCCTATCTATGATAATTGACTGGGTGAAGAAGTAAAGGGAAAGGAAGAGGGAAGAGAAGAGATGATTTGAGAAGAGCAGAGTGCCATTAAAAAGAAGGTGGCTATAATAGGAAGGTGAGGAGGAAAGTAGAAATGGGAAGAGAAGGAAGAAGATGGAAAGTCAAAGCAACAATGTTATTTTGAACTATTTTTATTCATGTTAAAAGAAAATCATCATGATAATAAAACACCTCTCTTGTGTTTATATGACTGATAAGTCAAAGTCAGTCCCTCTGCTTCCAAATAGAAGATTAGATTTTTAAGTGAAATTGAAATGTTTTCAATAATGGTGTTTAAATGAGGACCGCCAAAGTGACTGACTGGAGATATCTGGTAATTGACTTCTCCACAAATAAACATCATAAGAATGAGTAATCACACTTTCAGTATATCATCTAAGAGAGAATTCTGAAATTCAACATAGATGTGACAGGAAACACTTAAGCAAAGACAGAAAGTAAAGTGAAGCAGCCTGCTCAGCTGGAATAGGCTGGGAGTCTAGAGAGGCTCCCAGTGCAGGGATAGGGTAAGTGAGAGATCTCCAACAGTCCACATTGTCACCATGAGCTCCAGTAATCCTAGCCATGGGAGAGCCCCTAGGCCCTCAAGGACCCTAAGACTAACATAGACAGCTACCTAGAGATCTAGTGAAGGCATTGCTTAAGAGAAGAATCTGATACTGGGTTACACCCCCAGCCCCCATACTGCCAAGCTACAACCAGGGCCCATATTGAGAGCCCAGCACCAACCAAGATGAGTATTTCCCAGGGACCAACAGCCTTTTTATTTCCACATCCCTAGAGCTCCATTGATATTCCCCACCAACAGCCATCATTGTGGCCAAAGAGTGAGCAAAGGGCACAGTCCCCAGCTGCTTGTATATGAATACTATCACTGAAAACAACTCCAGTCTTCCTAGTATCAGGGCTATAGCACAGCCCTAGCCACCCCAACTTGAGATTTTTGCCAAGGGTCTGGGGATCACCTTGCCTTTTTCCCCTGGGGCCTGAAGTCTGAGGGCTTTTAAAAAATACATTTGTGCTTCAACAATAGACTAAATCAAGCAGAAGAGAAAATTTCAGAAATTTAAGGAAGGTCTTTTGAAATAACCCAGTCAGACAAAAGTAAACAAGAAAGAATAACAAGGAATGAATGAAGCCTATATGATATGTAAGACATGATAAAGAAACCAAATATTCAAAATTTTCATGTTACACAAGGTAAAGATAAGACCAAAAGGATAGGAAACTTGTCTAATGAAATAATAGCTGAATATTTCCCAAATCTAGCAAAAGACTTAGATGTTCAGATCCAAAAGGCTAAGATATCCTCAAACAGATACAATTCAAAAAGGTCTTATCCACAAATATAGTGAAACTGACTATAAATCCAAAGACAGAAAGATAATTCTAAAAGCCACAGAGAAAGTTGCCTAGTCATTTATAAGTGAATGCACATTGGACTAACAGCAGGTTTCTCAGCAGAAAATCTTACAAGTGAGAAGAAAATGGGATGATGTATTCAAATTGCTGTAAGAAAAGAAACTGGCAATCAAGAATGCTATGCCCAGAAAAGTTATTCTTCATAAATTAAGGAGAAATATAGTCTTTTGCAGACAAGCAAAAGATGATGGGATTCATTACCAGTAGATCAGTCCTACAAGAACTGCTTAAGGGAGTCCTATGCCTGGAAGCAAAAGGGCAATATCTATTAGGATGGTGCAAAAGTAATTGCAGTTTATGCCTTTACAGCTAATGGCAAAAACTGCAATTACTTTTGCACCAATCTAATACCATCATGAAAACATAAAAGTATAATACCAACTGACAGAAGAAACACACTAATAAGGAAGAAAAAGGATTCAAACTCAAGTGTTATTGCTATAAAAAATCATTATATAACAATAATAAATAATAAAAGAGAAGGATAAAAGAGGATATTCAAAATAACTAGAAATCAATTAATATTAATAAAATGAGAAAAACAAGTGCTCACATATAAACAATAACCTTGAATATAAATGAATTAAACTTTCTACTTAAAAGATATAGACTGCCAGAATAGGTTTTTTGGAAAAAAGAAAAAAAGAAAAGAAAAAAACATGACCCAACTATATGCTACCTGCAAGAAACTCATCCTACCTGTAAAGACATACACAGACTGAAAGTAAAGGTATGGAAGAAGATATTCCACTCAAATGAAAACCAAAAGTGAGTGGGAGTACCTACGCTTATATCAGATAAAACAGATTTTAAGTCAAAAACAGGAAAAAGAGAGAAAGTCATTATATAATGAAAATGTAATCAACAAGAGAATATAGTAATTCTCATTTTGATGTTACAGAAGGTAAAAATATGACCAAAAGGATAGGAAACTTGTTTAATGAACTAATAGCTGAATATTTCCCAAATCTAGCAAAAGACTGAGACATTCAGATCCAAAAGGCTAAGATATCCCCAAACAGATACAATTCAAAAAGGTCCAGTGTTCCAACACTGGAGCACTCAGATATGTAGATTAAATATTATTAGATCTAAAGGAAGAAATAAACTTCAATACAGTAATAATTGGGGACTTCAGCATCTTATTCTCAGCATTAGACAGATCATCTAGAGAGAAACAACAAAGAAATGTTAAATTTAAACTCTATATCAGACTAAATGAACCTAACAGATATTTACAGACCATTTCATGCAACAGGTACAAAGTATACATTTTTCTCATCAGCATATGGAGCATTCTCCAGGACAAACCCTATGTAATGACACAAAACAAGTCTCAACAAATTTAAAAAAATTCAAATTATATCAAGTATCTTCTCAGATCAGCATGGAATAAAACTAGAAATCAACCACAAAAGAAACCTGGGAAACTATATAAATACATGAAAATTAAACAACATGCTTCTGAATGATCACTGGGTCAATAAAGAAATTAAGGAGAAAATAAAAGAATAATTTATTGAAACAAATAGAAATCAAACACAACATAAAAAACCTATGGGATACAGCAAAAGCAGTTCTAATAGAGAAGTTTATTACATAAATGCTTGCATCAAAAAAGTTGAAAGATTTCAACAATCTAATATTGTAGCTCAAGGAACTTGAAAAGCAAACTGAAACCAAACACAAAATTAGTAGAAGGAAATAAAAAATGAAAATCAAAGCCGAACTAAACAAAATAGAGACCGAAACAGCAGTTCAAAAGATTAAACAAATTTTCTCTTTAATTAAACAAAATTGATAAATTGCTAGCTAAGAATAACCAAAAAAAAAAGACTACCAAAATAAAATCAGCAATGAAAAAGAAGACAGTACAACTGATAACACAGGAATTCAAAAGATCATGAAAGACTACAAACAACATGTAGTAACAAACTGGCAAAAAGAAAAAAATAGATAAATTCCTGAACACATACAACCTACCAAAATTGAATCAGGAAGAAATAGAAAACCGGAATAGACCAATAATGAGTAACATATTTGCATAAGGACTAAAATATCTAACCCCGCTGAAAAAATCCAGGACCAGATAGCTTCAGTATCAAATTCAACCAAGCTTTTAAGTAAAAACTAAACTAGTTCTCTTCAAACTATTCTGAAAAATTGAAGAGGAGATAATTCTCCCTAACCTATTCCATGAGCCCAGCATCACTCTCATATCCAATCTATACAAGGATGCACCCAAAATAGAAGACTAAGGATGCACCCAAAAAAGAAGACTACAGATCAGTATCTCTGATAAACATGTTAGAAATAATAAAACAACCACGTTAGAAAACAGTATAGAGATTTCTCAAAATACTAAAAACAGAACTGCTATACAATCTAGTAATCCTACTACTGGGTATTTTTATCCAATGCAAAATAAATATGTAGGTCAACGGGATACGTGCACTCACATGTTAATTGCAGCACTATTCACAATAGCAGAGATTTGGAATCAACGTAAGTGGCCATCAGTGGATGAATGGATAAAGAAAATGTGGTATATATACTCACAGAATACTACATTGGGCTATAAAAAAGGATGAAATAAATGTCATTTGCAGCAACATGAATAGAACTGGAGGTTGTTATGTTAAGTGAACTAAGCCAAGCATAAAAGGAAAAAAATACAATCTGTTCTTATATGTGGGAGCTAAAAAATTGATCTTGTAGTTGTAGACAGTGGAATGATAAATATCAGAGGCTGGCAAGGGTGAGAGTGTGGAGTAGTGATCAAGAGAGGCTGGTTAATGGGTACAAACATACAGTTAGATAGAAGGAATAAGTTCTAGTGTTTGATAGCAGAATAGAGTGTCCATAGTTAACAACAATGCATATTTCAAAGTAGCTAGAAGACTTGAAGTGTTTCCAACACATAGAAATGATAAATACTCAAGTTGATGGACACCCCAAATAACACGTGCACCCAATAGATATGTACAAATATTATGTATTAATAAATTTCTTTAAATGCTTTAAGCAATGATATTCAGATACATGTTTAGTTAAGTAGAGCAAGAGTCAATATGTCAATCTTCTGTTTATACTTCAGATTAGGCATTTATTTTTAAAAATATTGTCTAAACAATTGCCACTTGGTTTTAGAGATTTAAAAAACAGCATAATTTGTCTATTATGACAAAAATCTAGTCATAATTAATAGAGATACAGGAATGTGAAAATGTTGAGGGGCTCTTTAGGAGCAGATTAGCACATTATATGTGCTGATTACTCCATGAGTCCCCCACTTATATAAAAAGTAAGACGTTATTAGTGTTTGTGCCCTGAATTTTATGCACTAGGGGCAATGTAGTATGTGGATGATGGCCGAATGGGTAATGCCACAAGAAAGAGTGACAGTGAACAAATACTCTTTTACCCTTCCACAGCAACATATCCAACCTCCAAACACAACCACCATAGCCCTTTATTGAACTCCTGGAGCACGAGTTGTCATATCTTTTATTTCTTTGTGGGCAGAAACCTTGTCTTAGTCATCTTTACAGGCCTTGTACATAGCATGATGCTTAGCCTATAGTAGAAATTGAATACATAATTTTTGAGGGAATGACAAACTGACTAAAATTTTGTGGTGCCATTTTTGGATGATAAATAGGGCAGTATCTGGTACTGAGGTCAAGCAGTAACTGTACAGAGCCCCCTGGATTTTTAGTTATGGCAAGCAGCAGTGGTTCTTGACAATAATCATACTAACAACTGCTCGAGTGCTATTGCGACCTTTCAACTTTAAGAAATATTGTCTACCTGCTCAACAGCTTCTGCTTGGCTAGTTTTTTTGGATTCGAATTTCTTTTGATGACCTTTGGTCAGGTTCTCTCAACAGAAGTTGATAGAGGCACCTTCCCTATCAGAGGCGCCTTTTCCAGATAAAGGTTAGAACTTGAAGAGGCATGAAAGAAAAGTCCTTTGGGGATTCAGAAGTGATTTTTTTTTTCTCCTGAATATTCTATAAGACAGAATCATAAAGGCCATGGAGTGGTTAAGGGTGTACCATCAAACAAATCTGAGTTGAATACCAACTCTGCCAAATGCAAAATGAGCCCTAATTGAGTTCTGGCAACCCTATTGCCTTAAGATAATTTACTTAATTTTGTTGTGTCAGTCATGGTCCCACAGTCAACAGTTGTCATACATTAAAGGACTAATTGAAGAGAACTCAAGGGTGTGAAGAGTTAAGGAAATAACAAGGGATAATAAAGAGTCAGAACTAGTAAAGCAGGAACTCATTTTCACCTTAGGCCTGAAAGAAAAGAAGGAAAGGTGTTACCACATCACAGAGATAGCTGGAAACATAGAAGTGAGACCACTGATTTGAACTATGGTCACAAAGGAAGGCAGTTCCTAGCAGAACCATAGTAGAGTGAATAAATATTCCTACCTCTTCTCCTATACTCCATCACCACTCAGTTCTTACAACCATCTGAATCCAACCATAAAACAGAGAGCCGTGAGCCCAGGAAAAGAAGTCCCTAGAGGTCAGACTCTCACTGTGAGCAACAAGGTGGAAAAGTGCAGAGAATAGATCTGGAGGGAAATAGAGAATAAACATATTCCCTAATTTTCAATTTTCCTTTATGTAAATTGGGGATTATAATCATACACAGTTGCCATGAAAGTTGAATGAAATAATGGATTCAAAGTATTTAGCATGCAGTTTAGCACATTGTTATTACTTGTTATGTTTTGGTGTATCCTTTGAAAGTTTCCTGAAGCTCTGAACAGAAGGACCCTAACTTGTGGAAACAATTCTTTTCTAACTAATCTTCTATTTCAAAACAGATAGAATGGAATTTAAAAATGTCTCTTCTATTTTCAGGATATTCCTACACACATAGTTTATACAGTTGCAACCTTTACTGGCATGAGATTTGTATTCAGAATGATCTAAGCTCTATTTTCTTTACTGTTTCATGTGGATGGGCAATTGTTATTTTATATAAGACATAGTTTTCTTAACTATAAAAAATAAGGCAATAATAACCCTACATCACAGATGTGTGTCAAAAACAAAAAAAGGTCTACCTAACACATGATAAGCAATCAAAAGTAATGTTATGCTTTAATATTACATACAATACATTAATATTTCAGTGTATATTTGAAGCTATAGGGCCAATATCCTAATAACAGAGAATGAGACTAGTAATATACAATCTACCAAAAGAATTCAAGAAATGCAGTGTATCTCAAGAATCTTCAAATGTATTTTTATATTTTCCCTTACCAGTAGTCAAGATGATAATAGGTTGAATCCAGATGTTCTCAATAACATGTCTTCTTGTTCAACCTGACTTTATTTTTCTTTCACCACTGAGCTATATGGAGTCATTTGGGCAATTACACAATTTTCCTTGCTCTGCTTGGTCAAGAGACACTTCGGGGAAAATGTTTTTGGAGAAAATAGAATCACTCTACCTTTTCTTAGAGGAAACCAGTAAATGTCACTGAATGAGAAATGTTCTTGATGCAAAAGAATGCACCAGTGATGAGCCTATTTACTATTCTTGATGGCTACGTCAAGTCCACACCACCATCAGCATTCAGTGCAAACCAAGACCTGCAGGAAACCATTCCATTTGTAAAAGGTCAAACATTGGTAGCCTTAAGCTTTTGGAATGAAGCAGAGAAAACAATTTTAAAGCTATTTACTACCCTGTTCTCTGACGGCTTTTGTCCCGGCTTCCAGTAAGAGAGATTTGCTTTTATAGTCACAATCCTTTAAGTAAATATGATGCTTGTGGCTACAAAATGCATTTGATTGCTTTCTTTGAGTCATAAGGCTTTTATCTTGTTTCTAAAATCATAAAGCCTGCTAGGCATTGCATTTTTCCAGGAGTATTGACTGATGTCCATCCTATACATTTAGGTAATCAGATAAAGGTATAGTTGATAATAGAGTAAGTTTGGTAATGCAGGAAGAAATTCATAATACATAAAGACGTTTTTACAATGGAAGTGATGTGCCTTTTGTAGGGTAGAAAAAAATGTGGTTATTGTTTGATTTTAACATGTTGCATTTCTAATACACTTCTCAGCCTTGTATATTAACAGGAATATATTTGGAGGTCCTTTAGCATTATTAACAGAAAAAAAACCCCACATATATAAATCATTAAACTTGCTGGCATACTTCTAGAACACTGTGGCAAAATAAGAAGAGGAATAATAATTATGAAGCAGACAGAAGCTTGTACAAAATCAGATGTAGTTTCTGTTATAAATTGATTGTTGAAATGCATTCTATGTGTACTTTTAATAAAAGAAAGTCACAGAAAAATTAAATATTTTAGAAAAATGTCACTGTCAACTTTAAAATTAGTTCTATTTAAATGAATATTATAACATTTATTTAATGATCTTTAGAAATGTAAACAATTCATAGAGCCACTATTTTTAAAAAGTATAATTACTACTCTCATTCTATAGTGAGAAATTTAAATTTCACATAATTATGTGATTATGTGACTTTCCTGAGGTTACATACTGGGTAGAAAAATACTTCCTCTCAAATAATGTGAAACAAGAAGAGAAAAGGAAAGATGTGCTCCAAAACTTGTGCTCTAGGCCTATTTATGTTTTTATAGTGTAAATATAGGGCTTTCTGAAATCCAGCTGCTATGAGCCATTTTAGGCCAACAATTATGTATGTTTCAAAATAGCCACCTTTTTCCAACATTTATTTTTATACCTATTAGGTAATAAACTGTGGTAAGCTATGAGTTAGAATTCTCTTCTTTATGGAATTTAAAGTCTTAAAAGTGATTACAAGTGTAGTCAATGCTACTGAAAGAGTAGCGCAGGATGGTATTACAGCATATAGACATAGGTCAGAAAGTCCTCACTAAATAAATTATATTAAACTTGAAATTAAAAGATAAATAGGGATTAACAGAAAAAAAGTTAGTGAGTAATTGGTTGCTGATGAGAATAGAGGCAGGAGTGAGTTAGGAGAAAAGTATTTCAGGTAAGGGAACAGCTTATTCAAAGACTCAGAAAAAAAAAAGATACAAGCTAGAGTGTACTCAAGGAATCAAAGTAAGTCCAAGAAGTTCAGTGAGGTGGAAGTATAGAATTTATGTTGGAGAAAAGAGGCCCAATAATTTAAAATAGACCAACTTACATTAAGATTTACTGAGTTAACACAAAGGGTCTTACTATCAAATCAACTCATAAGAATAAGCAATCTTACCCAGTACCAAGCTTTACTAATAACATTAGGGATCTAAATAATCTCAAGTCTTAGGCAAAACAGACAGAAGTTTAGGACTGTTAATACAATTCCATAGGTCCTTCTTACCACATTAGAAGGTATTATCAGGTCCATAATTAAAGGTGAACTATCTAAGTAATGAATTGGGTCATCATTTACACAAAAATAAGTTACTTTGGTTATAACATGTGTCCATTATGTATTTCACTTACTACATAGAGTGTATAAACAAACATGGGCTCTGGATTTATAGCCATACCCTATAAATCCAGAGCCCATGTTTGTTTACCACAAATAATCCTATACAAACTTTGTATGTCTTGCTAAAATTATTCTGTAGATATTAACTTTTCCATTAGTAAATACCAATAATGTGTTTGACAACAGATCTGTCAATTAACATACTTACAAGGGCATTTGGCTAAGTCACCTTTCTCTTTTCAGGACGTTCCAAGATAAAATGTGATAAGATGTTAACAAGTCTGTTGTTAATGCTTTTTTTCCCATTCACAAAATATATTATACATTTTGGATATTATCTTTTTTCTTTTTTTTTTTTACATAATAGATACTAAAAAATATTTATTGAAAACAAATTGTATGTGCCTTATGAGTTGGTACTTCACAGGATTTTTAGAGTTGGCTTGACTTGGATTAGATTCAGGAATAGTGTATTAATCCTTCAGGGGAATATTTATAGGCAAACAACTTCAAGGATATACTACATTTTCCTTTGTTAAAACTTGTATCTACATTCAAATACAGTGCTTGGTGTTTCCTAAGGGCTCGCTGCTTCAAATGTTACTATATCAAACCATCTGCACTGGGAAGCAAAATTCTGTTAAGAAATAGGATCACTGGGCCAGGCGCAGTGATTCACACCTGTAATCCCAGCACTTTGTAAAGTGAAACAATGTCAATGAAAACAATGGCAATAGTTGAAGGACTTTAAGGCTGATACATAGACTGTACATGGAGTATGGGTAAATATGGAGAATAGGCTAAAGAAGGACATAACTTAGACATGACGACCAGTGTCAAGCTTTTAGAATATCAATCATGGCTTGAACTAGAGTGATCGTGATGACGTCCAAGAAAAGAGGGCAGATACAAGAGTTGTTTATGTCTGAATCTATGGAATGTATTCATTAATTAAACTTAGGTAGGAAAAAGGAGTTAACAGTCACATATATTTGAGCAACAAGGTAGATGGAACATAAGCTGAGATAAGGAAACACAAGAAGGAGTGAACTGGTATTGAAAGATCAGTTCAATTTTGGGAAATGTGAAAAGAAAGGATGCCTGTGGACAGTGAGACAAACGGGTTAGCAATGCAAGAGAAAACCCTGGGCTGGAGAGTTGAGTGTCACTGGCATAAAAGTGTTCATTAAAGCCATGGGAATGATTGCGTTTGTCCAAGGAGATCAATTAGGAAGTGGGCCAGAAGAAAAGTTAGCCAACATTTAGAGTGCAAAATGAATAAGCTGGAAAAAAAAAAAGTAAAAGAAAAAGCATAGTGTGGAGTAAGCTAAGGGCTAATTTCTATATAAATAAAGAGACTGTTTGTGTAAAAATCTTCTGAGTTTTCAAGCAAGCGAAACTCTTCATTGGATTTAATAATGTTGATGGGACATGGAATAAAGCCCAGATACCAAGATGGATAAATGGCACACCAAAAAGTCTAGTTGTCAAGCAAAATGCAAGATACAACTATAGACAGAAAAAATATAGGTTCATGGAAAGATTTTGATAGCATAAGAGAGTGATTATCTTTGAATACTGGTAGAAGAAAAATAGTAGGGAGAACTTTAAGATAGAAAGCTTAGCTCCTCTAGGCTGTGTTGATTTTGACCTGTGTCTCTGTATTCCCCAGAACCAATAGAGAGCACTTAATTGTTTTATAAGTCAAGGCAAAATCACTTATTTTTTGAAAAGAAATAATTAAAAAAAATTATTAACAGAAGACAGACTGGGTCCAGAATAATTATTTGATTATGTGCAAGGTACAGATATCACACAGAACTTGAATATGTTACAACTCCAGTATGCCTTTACAGCACTTTCTCCTTTTTAAAAAAATCTGCTGAATCTAGTGAACATGTATGTGCTTCAGACATAAAATGATCCATTCATTTTGGCTTAATCAAAAGAGTTAGAAAAGAATATTCGATGCACAAGTTATTATACAATACAATCCTAATACAGAGAAAAATTTTATTGACTTGCTATTGAATTATCCATACAACTCTCCCGTTTCATTCTCATGAATAATAGAAAGCTGACTATATTTCAAGTGAAAAAAGACTGATGTGCATTGACACATTGATATACTCATGTATCTCCTTAGTATTTAAATATGAAAATGTTGGTAGGGTTGAAAATCTTTTTTAGCTTGAAATAACAATAATAAGAGTAATAGCAGCAATACAAATATCTTGTTCAGAGATTATATTACTGATTCATCATTGTTAGGATATTTTTTTGTTTAGAAATATATGCATTTATACTAATGTACCTCTTGGTAAACAATGACACTCTATTTTAGAGATTGCTTATAGAATTTAGGGACCAATATTTTAGCAGGGAAGAAAGGGAAAAAATACTTGAGTGCAAAGAGGATCACTACATTTTTTCTTTCTTTTTTTTTTTTGAGGCAGAATCTCACTCTGTTGACCAGGCTGGAGTGCAATGTCACGGTCTCAGCTTGCTGCAAACTCTGCCTCCCGAGTTAAAGCCATTCTCCTGCCTCAGCCTTCCAAGTAGCTGGAACTATGGGCACATGCCACCACATGCAGCTGATTTTTGTATTTTTAGTAGAGACAGGGTTTCACTATGTTGGTCACGCTGGTCTTAAACTCCTGACCTCAAGATCCACCTGCCTCAGCCTCTCAAAGTGCTGGGATTACAGGCATGAACCACCGCTCCTGGTCCACCACTGATCTCTTATACTGTTACATTTTAATCAATTGAACTCACTAACTCAGTATAGAACTTTGAAGAATCACTCTTAAGTTTAAAAAAAATGCTATGTTACTATTTGAGAGTTAACTAGTTCAAGATTTTTAAGCTCATCTTGTCATCAAGGGCTATATAGTATTTAAATGCAGAATATCCATAATAACTCTGGCTTTCCATGAACTCACTGAGATATTAAAGAGAAAAAAACCCTAAAGCTATTAAAATATAAAACAATTGCTGAGCAAGATAATATTTCTATTTGTTGTAATCATACTGTTGATCTTCATTGCTCTCCATTGTGAGCATCCCTAAAATGTCATCAGGTTTATGACTCCATAAATCTGGAAAATGCCCTACAGTAAAATAATGATCATCTGTTTCTAAATTAAAATTGTATCATAATACTGTGCTGATATTCACAAAGTTGTTCACTCTTATAAGTAAAGCATTAAACGGAAAATCCTTCTTAGATTGGGTATTTCTAGTACATGTAGGCGCTCAAAGAATGACATAGAGAGAATGTTTTTTCTTTTCACGTTAAAAAATAAATTATGAGTTTGCAGACTTCTTGATCCAGTCTAGACTGCAAATGTGGTTAGAGATACAGTCAATACAGTGGGAAAGTATTTTTAATTAATATATGAATATTTTGGAGTAGGCATTCCTGAACAGGGTATACATAGAGTAAATATGTGTAAAACAGATGGATTCACTGACCAAGACCATGTTAGAAGAGAATTGTATTATACCAACTGGACCAGAGAGTCCTGCCATTGGGTCCTCGTTCACTAGAGGAAAGAATATCTCCATACACATGGTCTGCTCCAGGAAAATGTGATATAAATTTAATTTCTGAAGATGTGCTTCAAAAGTATAATCTGAGCCAATATAATAGCTTCTCCACATGAAAATATCTCAATTACCCACTTACCATTGCCTCCAATTCACCTTGTGTGAGAGCTGGAAGTACCCTATCACTATCATTCTAGAGATCAGGTATACTACACTGCCTTCGAGAAGAAATGCATTAATCAGGTATAGTTTATTTGAATTAACTCTTTTCCTAGACAAAATGGAGCAGATACCATAGAACTGGCACATTTGAATGTGTTCAAGGAATTCAGTACATATTCACATGTATTCAAGCAATGAATTGCCAATACAGAACAGAAAAAGAGGGGAAAAAAGGCATGTTGTATGCAATTTAATCTTACTGTCTCTAAGATTAAGTTTTAGCTACATATTCTGCCTCTATTCTTTTCTTGCTTATGGATTCCTTGGCATGGCTAGTCCTACAATTCAGCTCTTTATGAAACCATATATTATTAAAATTATTTTACGCTGTATGCCATAAGAGATTCAGTGCCGTCTAATCAGGGTTCAATTCTTGGTTCCCTTAATAATTAAGTGAATCTAGGCAGAACACTTCACTCAGAACAGGACACATCTATTTCCCTGCCACAGTTTGGTGTTTTTTTTTGTTTTTGTTTTCTTTTTCTCTCCATCATTGTACTTAATGTTATAATATACACACTTATAGATAACTTTTTGGGACATTGTGAGAGAATTCCTCCAGTACGTAAGTGTTCCTCTACCTTTTCAGAATACAAATGTCGGATAGTGGATTATTTGCAGCTTCAACTTTACTAAGCATTACTGAACGTTTTCTAAAATGTACTGATTCACATTCAAATAAGAGGTTTATAAGAATTTTTATTCTATATCACTAATGTATTATGTTATGGAATAATTTTAATGATGTTTTATTGTTTCATTTTTTAAATTACAAATTAGATTGAACAAGTTTTCTTTACTTTTAATTTGTCATCACACTTCTAGAAACTGGGTGTATTTATCTCATGACATTTTATGCAGTTATTCATTTCCTAAATTATTAATGTGTAAGAGATACTGATAACTTCTAGATGTTACTTTTTGTTGCTTAGATACTTGCAAATGGATCATGCAAATCAAAAGTTTGGCTTTTATTTTTTGTTATATTGCCACTTGAAATGATTTTAAATGTACTTACATTTATTTTCTTTCTCTTACATATTTGCTTTTGGGGCCTGATTTAGGAAATCAAAACCTGCTTTGATATTGTGTTTTCTTCTAAAATATTTTAATGTTTGCTTTTCACATGTTTTAATCAGTGAGGAGCTTCTTGATTTATTGTTTTAACCACATAATTTGGAAAATTAAGGAAGGGACAGAAAATCTATTGTATTTACTCATTTTTTACTTTTTCTGTTGTTCTTCCTTCATGATGTTTCAAAGCTTGTTTATTTATTATTTCCATCTTGCTTAAATCACTTACTTTAACTATTATTTTATGGTAGTTTTGCCAGTGACAAATGCTTTGGTTTTCTTCATTTGAAAATGTATTTCCCCTTCATTCCTGAAAGATACTCAAAAATTATGAGTTGATAGTTTTTTTATTTTCTTTCAGCACTTGAAAAATGTTTCATTTCCCTCCGGCCTCCCTGATTTTTAATGAGAAATTTACAGTCTTTTAAATATTGTTCCCCATAGGTGTTTCTCTCTGCTGCTTCCAAGTATTTCTTCTCTGTCTTTAGTTCACAGTAGTTTGACTATAATGTAGTTTGGCTCAGATTTCTTTGTGTGTGTGTGTTGGTTAAGGCTTGCTCAGCTTTAACAGTCTATAGGTTTATGTCTTTTACCAATTTCAGCTATTATTTATTCAAGTGCTTTTTTGGCCTCCCTCTCTTTCTTCTTTTGTTTTTTTTTTTTTTTTTTCCTGGACTCAGATGACATTAATGTTAGATTTCTTTGTTATAGTTGCAAGGGTCCCTAATGTTCTTCCTATTTTATTTTTAATTTAATTTTTTTTTCTGTTGTTTTGATTGGTCAGTTTCTATTGTTTTATCATCAACTTCACACATTCATTCTTCTAAGGTCTCCTCTATGTTGTTGAGCCCATCGATTTAGTTTTTTTTTTTTCCCTACTTTCGTTACCGTTATTTCTTCTGTATCAGTTTTCATTTAGTTCTTTTTTATAACTTCTACTTTTTCCTAAATTTTCTATTACTTTGCTGAGAATTTATTTTTCCATTTGTTTCAAGCATGCTCATAATTGCTTCATAATTGTTTTTTATCATAGGTATTTGTAAAGTTTTGACAGATAATCCTAACATTTATGTCATCTTGCTTTTGGTGTTGGTTGTTCATCTTTTCTCATTCAGCTAACATTTTCCTATTTCTTGGTATGATGAGGGATTTTACTGAAAGCTGGACATTTTGCATATTTGTTGTAAGAGTGCAAATACTCTTTAAACATTTCATTTTAGCTGCTTTCTTCTGACACTATTGCAGTGGGGGAATGGGGAAGAATGCTACCTTCTACTGTCATATAGATGTAGAGTGCAGATTCTCATCTAAGCTCCATTGATATGAGGAAAAGTGAAGGCTTTTTGTTATTGCTCATTGAGGTGGGAGTCCTAACTCCCCTTAGGCCTCTGCTTAAAACTCCATTCTATAAGGTGCAGGAGTGCCTTCTTTTAACTACTCATGTGGCCTTCATGACCTCATGTGGGCATGGCTTATAAACAGGTTAGTGGTGAAGATTTTTACTCTTCTTTTTCAGCTGCGTCTCACTGACTGCAGCTGGAGAAAATACTCTGCTTTTAAGAACTTGTATGATTAGATATGTTCTACTTGCATAATCTAGGATAATCTCCCATGTCATGGTTTGTACCCTTAATAACAACTGCAAAATCCATTTTGTCATGTGACATGACAAATTCTCAGGTTTCAGGGATTAGGATACTGACATTTAGGGTGATTCTGCCCACCACACTGCAAAATAACCTATACCAACCCTGTTCAACAGAAATAAAATCTGAGTCACTAATGTGAGCATGTTTTATAATTAAAAATTTAATATAGTAAAATAATTTTTAAAATAGGTAAAATTTAATTTTACTTATGTATTTGATTTTATCCAATATATCCAAATGATAATTTAATATAATAGTTAATATAAAATTCTTATTCAGATATTTTACATTCATTTTCTCATACTAAGTATTTTGTAAGTACCGAACATCTTTATTTAGTGTAGCCACATTCCAAGTGCTCAAAAGCTAAAAGTGGGTTGTGGCTACCATCTTGAATACCTTTGGTTCGGCCTATATTGGTTAATATGATTCAAGATTTTGTTTTCTTTATTGGCTTGGTTCAGTGTTAATTGTACTGTCAAATTTTTATTGGCCTCATAAGTTACATTTGATTGCTTTGTTCTATTCTGAATGCTTGCATGAATAAAAATAATATGCTTCTTTAAGGATTGTAATAACCAATTGGGCATAGTGTTTTGGGCTGGGAAGGAGAAAACTTTTGTTATTAATTCAATTACATTATAGAGTTCTGTTTTCTTCAGACATTATCCTTATTCAGTCAATTTTGAAAATTCATAATTTTCTGGAGTATATCAATTTAATTTTTATTTTCAATTATTAAAAATGTCATAAATATTTTATATAGTTTGATTTTGTTGATCACATTTTTATCTCTATAGCTTTTGGAATCAACTTTTTGTGAAGGTAAAAATTATGTAGAATAAAATATACCATTTTTAATATACAGTTTTAAATTTTGACAAATGTATTTATCAGTGTAAACAATACCACAATCAGAATGTAGAATATTTCTATCATTCCAAAAAGTTTTCTTATATCCTATTGGACTTAATTATCTCTCCTTTCCCCTGGGCTCTGGCAACCACTAATCTTTTTTTCCGTTACTAAGAAATCACTATTTATAGAATTTCATCTAAGTTGAATAATGCAGTATCTAGTCTTTTGTGTACAGCTGATTACCCTCAGCATCATGCTTTTCAAATTTATGCTTTTTAAAAAGCAGATACAAGGGGATACTATGCAATTTTATTATATGGATATATTGCATAGTGATGAAGTCTGAACTTTTAGTGTAACCATTACCTGAATAGTGAACACTGTACCCAACAGGATTTTTTTTGGAGATGCAATCTCTCTCTGTCACCCAGCCTGGAGTGCAGTGGCACTATCTCATCTCACTGCAACCTCTACCTCCCAGGTTCAAGTGATTCTCTTGCCTCAGCCTCTCAAGTAGCTGGGACTACAGGCATGCTCCACCACGTCCAGCTAATTCTTTGTATTTTTAGTAGAGATGGGGTTTCACTGTGTTGGCCAGGATGGTCTCGATCTCCTGACCTTGTGATCCACCTGCCTCGGCCTCCCAAAATGCTGGGATTACAGGTGTGAGCCACCATGCCCAGCCCCAACAGGTATTTGTTTGAGCCCTCATCACCCTTCCACCCTCCTACCTTTTTGAATCTTCAATGTCTTTTTTATTTTTTTTGAGACAGAGTCTCACTCTGTTGCCAGGCACCAGGCTGGAGTGCAGTGGTGCAATCTCGGCTAACTGCAACCTCTGCCTCCCGGGTTCAAGCAATTCTCCTACCTCAGCCTCCCGAGTAGCTGGGACTACAGGTGTGTGCCACAACGGCCAGCTAATTTTTGTATTTTTTAGTAGAGATGGAGTTTCACCATGTTGGCCAAGATGGTCTTGATTTCTTGATCTCATGATCCACCTGCCTCAGCCTCCCAAAGTGCTGGGATTATAGGCATGAGCCACCACGCCCAGCCTTCAATGTCTCTTATTCCACTTTATGTCCATGTGTAACCAACCATTGTTTAGTTCCCACTTATAGGTGAGAAAATGCAGTATTTGACTTTCTGTTTCTGAGTTTACACATACATGTGTGTATATATATATGTGTGTGTGTGTATGTAAATACACACATATACACACACACACTCACACATACACACATATATATACACATACATATTCATTGATCGTTCATTGATAAATACTTAAGTTGATTCCACCGTTTTTCTGTGCTGAATAGCGCTGTGATAAACACATAAGTGAAGGTGTCTTTCTTATAAAACAACTTTTATTATTGTTTTGGGTAGAAACCCAGTAGTGAGATTGCTGGATTGAATGGTAGTTCTGTTTTCAGTTTCTTGATAAATTTCTATACTGTTTCCCATACAGGTTGTACTAATTTACATTCCCACCATCAGTGTATAAGCATTCCTCTTTCTCCGCATCCTGGACAAAATCTCTTGTTTTTGACTTCTTAGTAATAGCCATTCTAATTGGTGTAAGATGGTATCTTAAAGTGGCTTTAATTTGCATTTCTGATGATTAGTGATGTTGACTATTTTTTCATATGTTTGTTGGCTTCTTCTATGTCTTCTTTTGAAAAGTGTTTGTTTGTGTCCTTTTGCCCACTTCATAGTGGTGTTGTTTTTCCTTTGTTGCATTATTTGAATACCTTATATACTTAGGATATTAGTCTTTTGTTGGATGCGTAGTTTGAAAATATTTTCTCTCATTCTGTAGGTTGTTTTAATGAATATATCAGAAATTCAGTCTTTCTGTTGTTGAGTTATATTCCATTATATAGTTATGCCACAATTTGCTTACCTATTCACTTCTTAAGTTGCAAAGATTTTTACCTATTTTTTTTTTTTTTGTAAAATATAAAATTTTACATTTTCTGTTTAGTGTATGGTTTATTCTGAAATATTTTGTATGCTTGAAGGGTCAAGGTTAATTTTTCAAAACAAATATCCACTTATTTCATAACTTATTGAAAAGATCAGTCTATTTTCTCCAATTTGAATGAAGTGCAAATCTATTTCTAGACTTCCTGGGCTTTTAAAAATAAGGTATTGTAAATCCAATAACTTTGTTTTATTCTTTTAGTACTATCTAATATAGCATCATTGGATTTTCCTATAAATTTCAGAATTAGCTTGACAATTGCCACATTTTATTGGCATTGCACAGAATCTATAAATCTTTGTTAACACCTTAATAATAGTGTGTGTTTCAGTGTATAAACCTGGAATATATTTTTATTAATTTATATCATCTTTGTTTTCTCTCAGCATTGTTTTATAATTTTTAATATCTTCTGCATATTTTGTTAAATTTATCTCTAAGTGTTTGTTAAATTTATCTCTAGAGTCTGTGTTTCCAGACTCTATTGTAAATGCTTTTCTTTTAATTTTAGCTTTCAATTTGTCATTTCTAGGACATAAAATTCATTTTGACATAATAACCGTGAAAACTCATTTGTCAGTTCTTGTAGGGAATCCATGAGCCCCACAAATTGGGTCCCAGAATGCAAGGATCCATGAGCCCCACGTTGGGCACCAGAATGTAGGGAGCCAGCCCTACATCACCTATGGATACTCTGAGTTCAGTGGCAACAAAAGACAGATTAAGAGAGAAAGTGGGACCAGGAGGCCATCACATTATTACTCTGGTGGAGGCAGTGAAGGCCCTGAGCTCTGATCATCCACACTATTTATTGATTACAATCACTTTTATCTATAGGTTGGGGTGGAGTCATGGTGGAGTAAATCAGTGAGCCGGAAGTGAATCAGTGAGCTGGAACTGGTATATCATTCTAAGGACTTATAGCAGTGGCAGTTTGGGAGTTTCACAAAACCAGAACTTGTGGTTATCTTTAGCTTTGTACAGTTGAGGGAATGCGGGCCTTACAAGGAGCCTACAAGTCTGGCTACGTCACAGTGCTACGAAGGGGTTTTATGTCCTTGAGCACAATGTTTATGGTAACAGAGCCGAGGTCACCCTGCACTGGAACATGAGGCATGGAGAGGTCTTCCTCCTCAGAGGCCTCCTGTGGCCTTCCACAGTTTGTTGTTCCTTGTTTATATGTTACTCATAACAAATTTATATAGGCACTGTGTAAGTCCTTTCTCCTTTGTTGCTTTTCCCAACAAGTTCTGAATATTTTTTTTATGGTAGATATTAGAATTTTATACAGGGTTCAAGTGGGTTGATAGTACTGTGAGTCTTTTCACTTTTAAATATTTTTGTCTAATTGTTCTATCATTTAGTGACAAAAGAGGGGCACTTGTTCATTTCTCCTTCAAGCTCAATGAACTTTTTGTTTATTATTTGAAACTTAGTTATTGAGTGTATACACATTTAGGATTACTATATCTCAAGGCTGATTGACTGATGTTCTCCTTTATACTTAATAATATTCCTTGCTCTGAAACTCTCATTGTATGATATTAATAGTGCCACTTAATCTTTCTTATGATTAGTTTTTAAATGACGTGATTTATTTTTTGCAAATCTTTCACTAATAATCTATCTTTATTTTTTTCTTTTCTTTCTTTCTTTTTCTTATTTATTTATTTATTTATTTATTTTGAGACAGAGTGTGTCTCTGTTACCCAGGCTGGAGAGTACAGTGGTGCTATCTGAGCTCACTGCAACATCTGCCTCCTAGGTTCAAGCAATTCTCTTGCCTCAGCCTCTCAAGTAGTTGGGACTACAGGTGCCCACCACCATGCCTGGCTAATTTTTTTATTTTTAGTAGAGATGGAGTTTCGCCATGTAGGCAAGGCTGGTTTCGAATGCCTGACTTCATGATTCTCCCACCTAGGCCTCCCAAAGTGCTGGGATTACAGGCATAAGCCACCATGCCTGGGCTCTCTTTCTTTATGTTAAAGATATTTAGAAAAAAGCAGAGTAAAATGGAAGGAAGGCCCCACTGAAGATTCCCCACTGCAGAAACACAAAATTCAACATCTATTAAAAAAAAACCACCATTGTAAGAATGAAAAAATCCATTAGCTCTCACGGTACCAGGTTTTAACATCATATCACTGAGTGAAGCACTGAAGAGGGTACAAAAGTCAGTCTTGGGTTGTTGCTACCAGCTACCCTTCCCTTGTCCCCCTCCTACCACCCCTGCCCACAGTGGCCATGTGGCATGGAGAAATCTGCACTTAGAAGAGGGAAAGCACAGCAATTGTAAAACTTCACATTAAACTCAGTGCTGTCCTGTCACAGTGGAAATAAACACAGCTAAACTTAGCTGATGCTTGTCCATGAAGGAAACATTCAGACCAACTCTACATAGAGAGAAATCACCCATGCCAGTGTTTGGAACTTGAGTTCCAGCAAGCCTCGCCACCATATGATAAAATGCTCTGGGCCCCTAAATAAACTTTAAAGGCAGCTGAGGCCACAAGGACAGTCAGTCCTAGTACTAAGCTGGGCTCAGAGCCAGTGGAGTTGGGGGGGAATCATAAGACTTACTAAGACACCTTAATAGGTGCCACTATTTGCTTGTGTCACTCCTTCCTCACACCCTCAGGCAACACAGCTTGTGGCTCCAAAAGAGACCACTGTCATCTGCTTGGAGAGAGAAGATGGAATAGTAAAGGACTTTCGTTTTGCATCTTGGATACCAGCTCAGCCACAGTAAGATAGGGCATCAGTTAGAATCAAGAGGCCCCCATTCCATGCCCTGGCTCCCAGAGGACATATCTAAAAAATGCATTGGTACAGAAAGGAATCTGTTGTCTTGAAGGAAATAACCCAATTCTGGAAGAACCTATTGCCTGCTGACTGAAAAGCCCTTGGGCTTTGAAAAACCAGCAGTGATATCTAGGTAGTGTGACATGGCCTTGGTGAGACTCTGAGATGTCCTGGCTTCAGGTGAGACCCACCACCTTTCCAGCTGTGGTGGCTATGACAAGACTCCTTCTAGTTCAGAAAAGCAGAGGGAAAATAAAAGGGGAGCTTGTATTGCATCTTAGGTACCAGCTCAGTCACAATGGGGTAGAGTACCAAGCAGACTCTTGGGTTTGAAGTTCTTGGCCTTAAATGGTATTTCTGGACCTGCTCTCAGCTAGTGGGGAGCCCACTGCCCTGAAGGGTGAGTAAAAGGCCTGGCAGCATTTGCCACAAGTTGACTGAAGAGGCCTTGGACCTTAAGTGACCATTAGTAGTAGCCTGGCTGTATTCCCGATGGGCTTACAGTGATTATGACCACAGGTTGAGGCTCCTCTGCCTGTGGAAATGGGAGGCAAGAGTCAGAAGTACTGTGCCTCATGGTTTGAAAGCCAGCTGAGCCACAGTAGAATAGAGCACTGAGTAGACTTACTGTCCCTAGCTCCTGGATAGCATCTCTAGACCCACCAGGGACCTGGAGGAGCTTGCCTGTTCTGCCAGCATTCATCACCTGCTAGAGATAAAGAGCCCTTGGGCCCTGAATACCCAGTAGCAATATGTGGGTACTATATCGAGGGTATGGTAAACTTCTGAGACTCTCTGACTTCATGTGAGACTGGGCAAATTAACAGCTGTGGTGGCTACAGGGCAAAACCCCTTCTGCTTGAAAAAAGCAGAGGGAAAAATAAAGTAGACTTTGTCTTGCATCTTAGGTACCAACTCTGCCACAGAGGGGTAGAGCACCAAGCTCTACCTGTTTCTAGGACTTGACTCCTGGATGGCATTTCTGGACCTTCCCTGGGCCACAGTGTAGCCTACTGTTCTGGAGGGTGAATTCCAGGACAGCCAGCATTCAGCACAAACTGACTTAAGGGAAAGATATAAAGGGCATCAAAACTGTAAAGGAAGAAGTCAAATTGTCCTTGTTTGCAGACGATATGTTTAGCTTGGAAAATCCTAAAGACTCCACAAGAAAACTATAGAACTAATAAGCTCAGTAAAGAACTAATAAAGAACTAATAAACTTAGTAGGTTGCAGGATATAAAATCAACATTAAAAAGTTAGTAACATTTCTATATGCCAACAGCCAACAATCTATAGAAGAAATCAAGAAAGTAATTCCATTTACAATAACTACAAATACATTTTTAAGAATTAAGTAAATAAGTGAAAGATCTCTGCAATGAAAATTATAAAACATTGATTCAAGAAACCGAAAGATATTCAGTGTTCATGAATTGGAAGAATGATTATTGTTAAAATGTATATGCTGTCCAAAGCAATCTACAGATTCAATGCGATTTGTATCAAAATACCAATGATGTTCTTCACAGAAATAGAAATAAACAAGGTCAAAATTTTATGGAAACACAAGAGCTCCAGAATAACCAAAACCATTCTCAGCAAAAAGAACAAAACCTAAGGAATCACATTATGTAGCTTCAAATTATACCTCAGAGCTATAGTAACCAAAATAGCATAGTGCTGGCATAAAAACGAACACACAAATTGAACAGAACAGAGAACTTAGAAATAAATCCATACAACTATAGTGAAGTCATTTTGGACAAAGGGCCTAAGAACACACATTAGGAAGAGGACAGTCCTCAATAAAGGATTCTGGGAAAACTGGATATCCATATGCAGAAGAATAAAACTAGACCCTTATTTTTTGCAAAGTATATAAAAATCAAATCAAAATGGGTTAAAGACTTAAATCTAACACCTCAAACTATGAAAAGAAAACATAGGGGAAACCCTTTAGCACATTGGTCTGAGCAATGATTTCTTGAATAATACACCACAAACACAGGCAACCAAAGCAAAAGTAGGCAAATGAGATCACATCAAGTTTAAAAGCTTCTTTCTGCACAGCAAAGGAAATAAAGTGAAGAGACAACTCACAGAATGAGAAAATATTTGCAAACTACCCATCTGACAAGTGATTAATAACCAGAATATATAAGGAGCTAAGCAACCCTATAGGAAAAAAAAAACAATCCAATTAAAAGATGGGTAAAATACCTAAATAGATATTTCTCAAAAGAAGATGTACAATGGAAAACAGGTTTAGGAATAGCTCAACATCAATGATCACCAGAGAAATGCAAATCAAACCTACAATGAACTATTATTAAAATGTCTTTTATCCAAATGACAGGCAATAAGGAATGCTGGCAAGGATGTGGAAAAAAGGGAACACTTGTACACTGTTGGTAGAAATGTAAATTAGTACAGTCATTCTGGAGAACAGTTTGGAGGTTCCTCAAAAGCTTAAAATAGAACAACTTTATCAAAGTATCTAGTGTAACCCATAAATATATACATTTATTTTATACCCACAAATATAAAAAATTCAAAAAAGATATTAAATTGACTTTCTTTTAGACAACATGGAAGAATAGAAGTTGGTATTTGTTTTTTTTTTAAGAGATGGATTCTCACTATGTTGTCCAGTCTGGACTTGAACTCCTGGACACAAGTTACCCTCTCAGCTCAGTTTTTAGAGTAACTGGGACTACAGCTATTGTATGTGCCGCAGTGCCTGGCTTAGCAAAAAATTTTGTTTTGTATTTTTTCAGTTTGACCATCTCTACTTAATTGGAATATCTAAATCATTCATCTTTAATAGAGTTGTTGTAAGAGCTTGAGTTTCATTCTACCATATTTTCTGGTTAGCAATGACTCTTTATATTTTGTCCTTTTTTGTTGCCTAGTTTTTAATTAAGTGCTTTTAAACTTCTATTTAATATATCATCTCTACAATTGGTTCATTAGCTGTGCATCTTTATTTTATGATTTTATTTGTTTCTGGAAGGTTTATTATATATATATATATTTAACATATAACAATCTACCTTCAACTATCACACAAATTTATGTAAAGACTTTATGCAAGTATATTTATTTTGTGCTGTTGTTTCATTCCTTTTACGTTTATGTTTATTACAAACTCCAAAATTTATTGTTGTTTATTTTTGCTTTAAGCAGTCAATTCTCTTGTAAAGAAATTTAAGCATGAGAAAAAATGTCTTGCTGTGTTTACCCTTCTATTTACCATTTCTGGTGTTCTTTATTCCTTTTTGTATTTCCATGTTTTCATCTTGTATTATTTTCTTCCACCTGAGAAATTTCTAACAGTTTTATTTGTGCAACCATGCTAAAAATAATTTTTTTTACTTTACTTTTAAAAGGTTTTTTCCTTCCTTTGCTGTGAATAAAATCCTCAGTTTACTTTTCTTTCAGGACTTTAAAGATATCATTCTGTTGTCTTTTGACTTGGATTATTTTTATGAAAATCTGTGATATTTCACATTTAGTTCTGTAAGTTTTGTAACTTTGTTCTCTAGTAACTTTTAAAATTCTCTTTCTACTGGTGTTTGCTAAGTTGATAATGATGTGCCCTTGTCTATTATTATGTGTTTAATAGCTGAGATATATTAGTCTGTTCTCATGTGGCCAATAAAGACATACCTGGGACTGGGTAGTTTATAAAGAAAAAGCAGTTTAATGGACTCACAGTTCCACATGGCTGGGGAGGCCTCACAATCAAGGGGAAAGAAAAGTCTTACATGGCAGCAGAGAAGAGAGAATGAGAACCAAGTGAAAAAATTTTCCCTTATAAAACCATCAGAGCTCCTAAGACTAGCTAGTGAACAGTATGGGGCAAACCACCCCCATGATTCAATTATCTCTCACTGGGTCCCTCCCACACGTGTGGGATTTATGGGAGCTACAATTCAAGATTAGATTTGGGTGGGGACATAGCCAAACCGTATCATGAGATTTCACTTAATATTTTGGATCTGTAATTTTATAGTGTTCATCAAATTAGAAAATTTTCACCAATACTTATTTAAATATTTTCCTAGTCCTCTTCTTTGTCTTTTTTCCCATGGAACTTTTATGACACCTATGCTAAACTACTTAATATTTTGTCCATAGTTTCTGAGTCTCCAATCTCCTCCTCCCCCCTCCTTCTCTTCCTCCTTATTCTTCTTGTTCTTTTTCTTATTTTTTGTTTCTATTCAACTTATTTCAGGTCTTATCATATTTATTTTTTGAAGTCAATTTAGATCTACTAAGGTTGTGGTGAGCGTGCCACTGCACTCCAGGCTCGGTGACAGAGCAAGACTCTGTCTCAAAATAAACAAAGATGTATATATGTGTGTATATATATATATATGTTTATAAATATATACATCTTTGTATATATGTATATGTTTATATATGTGTTTATATATATATGTATATATATAGGAACACAATTCATCAAGCACCTAAAAATGTGCCTGGAGCTCAGTGGCATGCTCACCACAACCTTTGCCTTCGGGGGTTCAAGCAGTTCTCCTGCCTCAGCCTCGTGAGTAGCTGGGATTACAGGCACCCACCACCATGCCCAATTTTTTTGTATTTTTAATAGAGATGGGGATTTGCCATGTTGGCCAAGTTGGTCTCGATCTCCTGACCTCTAGTGATCCATCCTTCTTGGCCTACCATAGTGGTGGGATTGCAGGCATTAGCCACTGTGCCCTGCCCCTATAAATATTTTTAAATGTTCTGTACGTGGTTAAGTTATTTGTAAATAACTTGCTCCTTTAGAGCCTTGTTTTAATAAGTTAGGCAGTTCAAGATCAGGCTAAGTATTTCCCACTTTGAGGTAAACCTTTCTAAGTATTCTTTTAGTGGCCTCCAGAAAACTGGTCCACAGGAAGTCATTAAACAGTTACTGAACATTCAGGTATCATTTTCTTCTAATCTGTTTAGGTGATTCTTATTTTTTTAAATTATACTTTAGGTTCTTGGCTTTGGGTAGTTTCGTCACAAAGGTGAATTGATTAATATTCAGCTGAATACTGTGGTAGGAACCTTTCCATTGCTCTTTTCACTCTGGAAACTCTGGATATTTGGCCTGCCCAGACTCCAAGGTTAGTCTGCTCAACTCAGGTAGCCCATCTAGCTCACCTTGATTTTCCCTTTTTGCATTGCTGCCTGGAATCTTTATCCAGAAATGACACTGGGGAAATCTTAGAGTTTCCCTCATTTCACACATTTCAGGAAGCGCTGTCCTTTATTGCCTCTGTCCAATGATTTGAGACTTTTAAAAAATGTATTATGTCTGTTTTTTTTTCTCTCCAGTCAGATAGGTAAATAGAGTCACTGTTTCTCTATCTCATTGGGAAGATTATGGCTATTTTTATTCATTATAATGGTTTGGACTCGGCAAGACTCACAGAATCATCTTGACTTCTTATATTTTTCTGATTTCCTTTCCTTCTTAAACGATTACATTTTTCTCTAATCTCTTTCTTATTAACTAGAGTAAGAAGAACTTTATATAGTTTTGAATCATGTGGAGTTAGAAATATGGCCACTTTTGTCAGAGTCATTTCTCTAAAATATTTTATGAACTGAGAAAAGGTTTAGAGATTATAAATCAGATCCTCAATTTGGCCATTCTACACATGTGATTTTAATGTAATCTTTATAGACTGAATTATGTCAGTCTTACTGTTCTTTGCACATTGCACAAATTGCCTAGGTTGTTTTCAGTTTCACCTCTTGACCTATTTTTTGTTTAAATCTTTAAAATTATATGCAAGAAAATGCTAAAGTATGCCTAAATATTTTTTAGATAGGAATACTTCCATGTCTTGGAACTCCTTGAAGCCTTAAATGTGTAATTTTCCAATAAAGAATTTTATTATATATATATTTTTGTGACAGGGTCTCGATCCATCACCTTGGTTGGACTGCAGTAGTACACTCTCAGCTCACTGCAAACTCCAACTCCCATGTTCAAGAGGTTTTCATGCCTCACCTCTCGAGTAGCTGGGATTACAGGCATACACCACCATGCCTGGCTAATTTTTTTTTTTTTTTTTTTTTTTTGAGACGGAGTTTCGCTCTTGTTACCCAGGCTGGAGTGCAATGGCGCGATCTCGGCTCACCGCAACCTCCGCCTCCTGGGTTCAGGCAATTCTCCTGCCTCAGCCTCCTGCGTAGCTGGGATTACAGGCACGCGCCACCATGCCCAGCTAATTTTTTTTGTATGAGTAGAGACGGGGTTTCACCATGTTGACCAGGATGGTCTCGATCTCTTGACCTCGTGATCCACCCGCCTCGGCCTCCCTAAGTGCTGGGATTACAGGCTTGAGCCACCGCGCCCGGCCATTTTTTTGTATTTTCAGTAGAGACGTGATTTCACCAAGTTGTCCAGGCTGGTCTCAAATTCATGCCCTCAAGTAATCCACCCATCTCAATCTCCCAAAGTGCTGTGATTACAGGTGTGTGCCACCATGCCCAGTTAATTTGTATTTTTAGTAGAGACAAGATTTTGTTATGTTTGCCAGGCTAGTCTCAAACCCCTGACCTTAAGAGATCTGCCACCTTGACCTCCCAATGTGCTGGTAAGGCACCTGGCCAAGAATTTTATATTTAATACTTTTGAAACTTATTTGACTGTGATTTTCTTTTTTGTTATTGTTTTAACATATTTAAGTAATATATGTTGGAAAATATGACCTTCAGCAATATTTTTTAAATTACAAAGAAGCATTCTTCTGACACTTATTCAGAAAGAATTACCTTAAATAACTTGTCATTGTCAGATACCAAGATTGTAGCATTTTTTAAAAAATTAACCGAGAAGCAGAATGCAAAAAGATTGAACAATGACTGTCTGCTTTGTCACTTGTGCCATTTGTAAAATGCTTTTCAAATTATTATCAATAACAAAATTATACTAATAGAAAGATTAGTATGCGAATCATAGATATCAAGAAATAAGGATTTTATTTTGTTAGAGGGAAGATAAATTTTTCCATTTTGGTATTTTTTATGCTAGTCCTAGATTTAAAAATTATAGTACTTAATTTTGAATAAAATATTTATAATACAAATCACTGTCCATTTGTATTATAGTATTTTTTAAAAAATTAAACATAGCTTTTATCTTTATATAGTTAATATTTCCAAAAATTTATATACTAACAATTTTAGTAATTAATATTTTGTTTAATGTATTTTTTGACTTTCTTTGAATGCTTTTGTGTGTTATTACTAATGTTGATGTTAGAAATTGTAAGGTTTTAGGAATTCCAATGTCATTGGTTTGATTTATCCACTGAGTGCTCAACGTGCACTTCTATTGTTACATTTGTAGTAAATGTAACTAAAATACTTGATAAATGGGTTTTTGACTAACTTAGCATTGTCAATAAAAGTTTTAAAATATTTTTTGCTCAGAAAATTGGAATATATTCGGTAGAACATGCATTGTACTTATCTTAATTAAATCTTTTCTTGAAGATTATGGGACCTGTCTAGTTTTAGGATCATCTTTCTGAATATCAATGAACTCTGGGCAGTATTTTATAGGAAGTAATAAAACATTGGATGAATCTATTCTAATTATCAGGCAAAACCCAGAAATGTATTTGCTTGTGGGTCTTGTGATTGAATTCTTACCTCTAAATTTAAACCCAGAAAAAAAATGATAAAGATATTCTGGCTAATTTATGATTCTCTATTATGTTTTTGTTCATGGAAGTGTTAATTTTTAAATTTTTATTATAGTCATATTTTTAAAAAATATTGCACAAAGAAAAAAACTAAAAGATGTATTTTAGTGATAAACCTTAGTATATAATGAGAGCTGAATAATTTTCTAGCTGCTATAGAGTAATATCTTGACTGTATCACTCCAGTATATATGACAGAAGAAAAAATAGTGAGGATTGAAAACCTCTGCATAGCAAACAGAAAAATACATTTTGCAAAACAGATTTTAAAGCCATTCCTTACTCATGGAACAAATTAATTGGAAGAGTTGATATTTGATCATGGAAACCATATTATTTTTATACTTTTTTTGTACATTTATCATTTGCTTCATTGTCACAGAAAGCTCACAAAATGGAAATCAATGTTCAAATTGATGTATTTCAGTAGTTGGTTGTTTTCATGCTCATAGAATAATAGAAATTATAAAAATCTATCTCACTAAAAAGTTAATCTTAACTTGTTTTCTTACAAGAACAGGAAATTGAACATCTAAAATTTTAATCTACATTATGGAATATTTTATTTCAATGATATTTTTCAGTCATTACTTTTAAGAAAATTTGGAAAATTATTGGACACTTTTCTTGTGTACTTCAGAGGCCCCCCAAAATTACATGAGAATGATGTACAAAAAATTAAATACGAATGATTCATTTTTTTAACTTTTCCTCTTGTTCTTTCAAATTTTCACAAATCAGGTTTGCTACTTTGCTTCACTGCTCAATGTGGTCACAGATTAATCTACAGAGTGTCAATAAATCAAAAACTCCTTTATTCATGCATAAAGTACATTCAATCAATTTTACTCACTTCTGAATTTCCGGTACTTCAAATTTCTGATCTATCTTTGTGCATTTAATAAATAATTTAAGAATATGATATTGACTGAGTTTCATTACTTTGAAGTGCTCATGGACTATAGTAATATTAAAATATTTCAAACTGTGATAAATATTACCTCTAGGTGTTGTTAGAGCCCAATGTCTTAGAGATCATTTGTTTTTCTATGGTACAAAAGTTGTAATATCTACTAGAGATACTATATTTAAATTATACCTGGTGCATATAATCGTATTTGTTTTTATCTACTTTATTCTATAAAATTTTGAATTGTTTTATTATCCGTATGCTTTTGTTTTTACTCTTTTCCCATTCTCTATTTTTTCTTAAATTTTTTATATTGAAATAACTCAAACTTGCAGAAAAATTAAAAGAATATTAAAAAGATTCCCATATGCCATTTTGTTTTATTAGTTGTATCATTTATTTGAATATTACCTATATTTATATCTAGGTATGTATTTATTTCATGTTCATATGATGTATATTATATAGCATAGTTGTGTAAAAACTTTTTATATTTATATGTAATATATAATTTCTTTTTCTACCAATTGATAATAAGTTTCACACATGATACTCATTAAACTGAAAAACAAGTACACTTATTTTTCATATGCTTTCACACTTAATTGATGTTTCATATGCTTTCACACTTAATTGATGTGCTGCAACTAGTTGAATGGGCCAAGAGCCAGATGTGCACATTTATTCCTAATTTTGCTCACTGATTCCATGTTCTTATCTTAGAATCAGCCACTGTAAGAGTATTTACAATATGACAATCAGTAAATGTTAGAAATCAGGGCTTCCCTGTTGCCAGCACATCACTTAAACAGTCATGACTTTCAGGAAATTAACATTAATAGAGCAGTACCATAACCCAGAGATCTTATTCGTATATTGAATTTTAATAATGTTCTTTACAGCCATAAAACAAAACAAACCCTATCTTTTGTTTAATAAAGCACAAGAAATATTTCATATTGCTCCATCTAAAACAGTTTCTTGGGTATGTTTTGTCTTTTGTGACTTTGAAATTTTGGATGAGTACATGTCAATTAATTTGTAGTGGATTTTCCCACAATTTCAGTATATGTGATGTTTCTTGATGATTAGATTCAAGTTATGCATTTTTTTGTCAGAACTCAGAGAGACAATACTGTCAAAAGGCTTATACAATGTTTTTTTGTTTTATAACTGGTGATATTGACTTTCTTTTTATAACTGGTGATATTGCATAGTTAAGGTGATGTACAAGTTTCCAATTTTGTCATTGACACTTGAGTATAAGTGACTTGTACAACTTCTGGAGTGCATCATTGACCTGTAATCCAAGACTTTCTGGAACTCAATCTTTCCTTCTGCCAAATGCCTAGCAGAATCATCCTTTTAAAAACATAAGTCAAATTATTTTATTTCTTTCTTTGAAAGTCTTAAATGGATTTTCTTCTCATTTGTAATGAAAGTCAGAACCCCACATAATTTGGATCTCCAATCTATCCTACCTACCCTGCCCCAGGTTTACTGACTATATTTCTCTTTTAACATGGCAAGCCCAAGCACTTCTTATGGATTGCTTTAGAATTGCCATTTTCTTTTCTTGGAAGAATTTTTTCTAGACATTCATGCACAGAAGTTGGTCACTCATTGCTTGTAGCTTCAGATGTCATCTTATTAAAGAAGCTTGTCCTTATTCCCTGTGTAGTCACCCTGACGCAACCCTTATTCTTTTTATTCCCTGTTTACCTTCTCTTACTTTCTCCCCCTACGGCATTTATCACCAACTGGCTTACTTTACATTAGCATATATATATGTGCTTTTATTTCTCTTATGGGAAGCAGTGCCTAAATATACTGGCATATACTCGGTGCTTAATGAATGGTGGTCTAATGAATGCATTTCTTTTCAACAAGCAGAACATACACTGTTAAAACAATCCATCAAATAATAAAAGAAAAAACTGCATTAAAATATGTTTTATTAAAGACAAACACAGAATTCAATATGTTAGTAAAATAATGGAAATAATTATCAAAATGTGTGCTTGATTTTATATGTCAATAAAATATGATTTACCTTATAAGTGATTTAACTTTAAAAACAATTATATATTAAATTATGTTTTTAAATAGCTAGCGCTACAATATTTTTTATAATGGAATCCTTTCAAATTTCACTGGGAATTTCCTAAAGGGTCTTATATTTATTTGCCTACTTAAATACTCTACTCTTCTATAGTTTTTATTAACACATAAAATAGTATTTGAAGTCTGAAAAAGTAATCTTTTTTGTTTTTGTCTTACTTTTCCCAATTTCCTGTCTTTCTTGTTCCCCTTTCTTCTACTGAACCTATGCACAAAATTAACATCAATATGATAAAGCTTCTCAGGAGTTACTTAAACCACAAGCTTAGATTTTAGAATATATTTGTCACAACATGAAAACAAACTTCCTGCTTATTGATGGACATTACTGAATAGCAAATATTGATGGTTTTGTTTGCATATTTTTCTCTTAACTGGAACATGAGTAAATAGAATTAATCTATTATCAATTGTCTCTTTTTTCATGATTTTCTATTGTCAGCAGCTTCTAAAACATTTAAAATTTTGAAAAGTCTTAAGTTATAGTGCCTTCTTGATTTATGTTTAGCTTTCAATTCATGAGAGATTTACTCTCTGATATTCTCTCCCACCCTTCCCTAGCAAATAAAATACAGTTTGTATATTTTTCACTGATCAAAAATCTCTGTCATCTCAAGATTATCATCTGATGCCAATCACTTGTAGATTTTTTATGGATGTACCAATAGCACTCTCAGTAAAACTTTAGAGCTTTGAGTTGTACCCCAGTGCTCACTTTTTGAACCTGCACTCTGTCCTTTAGTGATCTTGCTAAGTCTCATAGTCTTGAATACTATCTCCATGTTTTTAATTCCCAAATTATGGATCTAGTTTAGACTTCTATCCTAAAGCATTGGGCTTATTTGTTCAACTGATAGTTGGATGTCACTATTTTGATAAATTAGAGATATTATGAACTTAATGTGTTCAAAATTAAACTATTGTTTTTCCCTCCAAAACTTAATCTATAACCTTCAGCATTTCAAATTAATAGTTAGTAGTATTACTAGTAAATACTCTTTTACTATTAATTTGAAATGGGGAAGGTTTTAGATCATTTGTTCAGGCTTAGCTCTTTACTCACTATATCTGATAAACAAAGTTTCACATGTTATTACAAATTTAATAGCTTAAAGTAGCATGTATATATTCTCTTACAGTCCTGGAAGTCAGAGGTCTGCAGTGGCTTTACTGGACAAATAACAGTGTTGGCAAGGCTTTATTTCTTCTGGAAAAATCTAGAGGACAATCAATTTCCTTTCATTTTCTAACTTCTAAAGGTTGCCTGCATGCTTTGGCTTATGGCTCCTTCTTCCATCTTCTAAACAAACAGTATAGTATCTTCAAATTTCCCTTTCTTTCTAATCTTTCTTCTATTGTTATAGCTCCATATCTGAATGCCAACTCTCTTTCCTCCCTCTTATGAGAGTCCTTATCCAGATAATCCAGATCATCTTGTCATCTGGAGATCCTTAATTAAATGCATTTAGAATGTCCCTTTTGCCACATAAAGCAATATATTCGTAGTGGAGTAGGATGTAGATATCTTGGGGAAGAGGCACTATTCTACCAACCACACACTCTCTCTTATTCTCCATATGTAATCCATGAGAATTACTTGTCCATTCTATCTTAAAAATATAGGTAGATATATACAGAATCCAACTACCTCTCATCTTCTCCACTGCTAACACCTTAATCCTTACTGTCACTGTCTATTGACTAAGGTATTGATAAAACTTTTTAATATGATTGCTGGCTTCTCCTACCAAAAACCAAAGTGATTCTGTTAAAAAAAAAATCCAGTTGTTTCATTTGCCTTCTGAAAACCTTCTGACTTAAACTACTTGCTACAAGTTTCTACAAGATCTTTTCCTTTCCCTCTCCACTCTTTAGACTTACTACTTTTTATTTTGATATTTAATGTTGATATTTTCTTATTTTAATATTAGATAAAAGGAAGGAAGATAGAAAGGAATGACAAAAAGCCAGATTTTAATTTTCTATTAGCAGGCTTTCTCTTGCTTTAATTTCCAAATGATTTTGTAACATCTAATTTAGTTTACAGTGACAATCAATATTCAAAATACACTTTTGCTTTTCTTTTTATCTCCACAAAGAACTACTATTTAAGTTTCACAGTGTACAAGATAGAACTACTGCATTCCACTTTTGCTGTCTTGTGATAAGTGACAAAGTGTGAAGTTTTCTTTGGTTTAAAAAGGCCTCTGTCTATAAATGTGCATCTACTCATCTAGTAGTGTTACACTTGAAAAATTATTTCTTGTGCTTAAAAAATATAATTTTGTTCAAATTCAAAGAGACACTCTTTTTAATATTATGCATATACTATGCAAGGTAAGTTAATTATGTTATAACAACTTATCATTATATTAGCTTACTTTGCATAGTATACACATAATTTTAAAATCCATAACCAAAAAAAACCATAACAAAATACTCCATTTTTGTGGTAAGAATATTGTATATTTTTTAATTTGGGTAAAATACACAAAACATAAAGTTTATTATCTTAATCGTTTTTAAGTGTACAGTTAAAAAGTTATTAAGTATAATTCAAACTGTTATACAACCAGTTTTAACTTTTTCATCATGCAAAATTGAAACACTATACCCATTAAAGAACTCATATTTTCTCTTCTCCATTCCCCCAGCAACCACGATTCTACTTTCGATGAATTTGACTACTTTACATAGTTTGTATCAATGGAATCATACATTATTTGTCTTGTGACTCATTTATTTCACTTAGTATAATGTCCCGAAGGTTCATCCATGTTGTACCATTGTATCAGAATTACCTTTCTTCTGAAAAACTGAATAATATTCTATTGTATGTATATACCACAATTTGTCCATTCATCTATTGATAGGCACTTGGGTTGCCTCCACCTTGTGCCTATTTTGAGAAATGTTGCTATGAACATATATATGCATCTATTGTGTTTTCAATTAAGCTAAGATATGAGACTTAGCAAATGCATAAGCTTCAAAATTTTAAACTTAAATATACATTCAGATTGTAATAATAGAACTGAAAGTATTGCTTTTGCCTTTCTCCCTTTCTGCTCTAAAACATTTCAGTTATCATCATGTGGAAAAAGATCTCCTATTTTGAAAAGCCCTGTATTGTGAAAGATAACATATGAATTTCAGGACCACTTGAAAAGCTTTATATCCTAAAATAAGCCAGGATTCTGTTTTGTCTTTACCTAAGATGAAAACTTCTGCTTTTTATTCAGATTTATCCACACAACATCTCATCAGAATTTTCTACTGTCTTACAATAATTTGAACAGTACGTAAAGCCTTCTTTATTTTGAAATCTCAATTGCTCTAAAAGGTGAACTCCTTTGCATTTTTACATATTTTATTATAGCAAGTAAAACTCCAGTCACTTTTTAAAATATTATCTGTGAGATTTATATTTTGGCAATTTACATTGTTGGAGTCCCAGTGCGATATTCACAAACATAGTTAAGTAAAGGAGTATATTTTATAAACCTCTTATGCCAGTCCTGCCTCCCTTGGTTTCAAGTATGATAAGAGTTAGTGTCACCATGCAGCAAAACAATTATTACTTCCATTGAACCAGATTCATGGTCATTTGGTATCCAGGAGAGATTTGGTTTAAGGCCAATCTGAGTGATTTCTGCTTTAATGGCTGCCTGGTCCGCTCTGGTAATGGGAAGGGCAGAGAAGTTGGTGCCAATCTATGCTGTTTTGGTGTTCACAAGATTCTGATATATTTCCTGTAAACGAAATACATCTTCGAAATTGTATCATGAGGGCAGACATTTTATAAAGATTATGGACCAGTCTCAATTGCATAAGTGAAAAAGTTGCTCATATAATGTCCAGCATTCCTGATACTATTTTTATTTGACTGTAAAAGTAAGTTTCAACTTCTCGGCTCTTGCCTTGCCTGCAGAAGTTGTTTGCATATTTGTTTGTGGCTGTATTAACTTTTGACTCATGGTTGAATTGCCAGATGATACCAGATCTCTCCCTGCACTTTATAAAAGAAACATTATTAAATATAATAAATGACTTATTTGTAATCATTGTACCTTTGAATGTATGTAAAATTTTCCCAGGGAGTTTATCTTAGGGATTTATTGGGCATACAAATCTCTCATATGTGTACACTGTAGGAATATGCAATTTGAAATAAGTAATTAAAAAACAGTCAGATGCACTATCAAAAAGAAATAAGTATATACAAATGTTTGAAGATTTAAAACTGGATTTGCAGGACTTGAAGGTGAAAGATATCTGATATACAACTAAGCAATGTCTGCCTTGTATAACAATTGGATGAATCAGCCTCAGTGTATGTTTTAAATCTTGACTGTTCAGATATCAGACAGGCACATGTCCTTTCATATCTGCCTTGTCTAGCAACTTCATTACCTCTCATTATTGTCACTGAGCTATATGAAACATTGAAAGAGTGCTTTTATTCTCATTTTAAAAATAGAAAGTAGGTAACTTCCACAGAAACATGCAAATGGGTAGAGTCAAGATATGATTAAAAATTTATGTTTTGATAAAGTATGACATTTTAGATGTGAGGTCATAGTTTGACCCATGGTCTGACAGGGCTACAGAAAACAGCATATATGAAACAAAGATAAATATGTTTTGTTCATCAGTTCTTTCCTTCAGCCATTTATGTGGACTAAGATTCCTTCCCAGTTCTCAGCCCTTGAGAAAAGGAGTTATAATCTTCAGAAAAAGGCTACCTCTAAGCTGCCAAAGAGTTTGATAATGTTATTCTGTTGTAGAATTTGAAGTATTCACTGAGCAAAAGAGGTTTATATACGTTTGTCTGTCTCTGCAATAGATTAATATATTATTGTAATCACTCATATTTTTAAAAACTCTGTTATGAAAATAGGCATTCATATATATCCAAGATAAGGGAGCAAAAGAAATATGTCTTAGAGAATTTCTTAGAGACAGAAGAAAAATGTCTGCTTTTTAAAAAGAAAACATTCTGTCACAGAAGCTGCCAGCATAGAGAAATTGAACTGTGATAACAATGGCTGATTTTTACTTAAGAAAAAAACAAGCAAAAAATGGAAAACATGGCAACTAATAGTCAAAAAATGCCCCAAATAAATTAATAAACATTTTAATATAGCATAAAATAAGCACTAAAAGAATTATACAAATCCAAGTTGATGTACCATTCCCAATTAAGAAAAATCCTTAAACAATATTAATCAGTTTAATAATTTTCTATAAAAATAGCTGTATGTTTTCTCTGTGATCTTTGATCCTACCACTGTGCAAAAGATTATGCAAATGTGACATCTGTTATGTTTGGTTTGGGTTTCTTTTTGTTCCATTTCTTTGAACTTCCTAAATTTCTCTCACTGCTTTTATAAATCCAGTAAATGATCAAACTACTTAAATTCATGGGAATGTACATATTTATTTAAATAAATTGAATTACAGTATAATTTTTATCTTAAGTATTTGTCTTGTAAACCTCAGACATGTTCACCTCAAATCTTTTTCTGCTTTCACTAACTGGGTAAAAATTTAAGTGTCATTTTTTCAAAAAATGTTTGGTCTAAACAGTAATTTTTTTGTTTGATAGTTTTAACTTATAATGTCAATATAATCAACTAACTTTAAGACCTTGGACTAATAAAAGATTGAGTTAATGCATGAGAATTAAGACACTTAGAAAAGAAAAAAAGAGAGACAATGAGAACGATCTAGGTCACCAAGCATGGTTTTAACTCATATATCCATGTTTTATAAAATATTTTTGCTATTTGTAAAACTATCATCAACTAAGAAAACAGTCAGCTTTAATGTGGTAGATATATTTATACTGACAGGATTTGTATATTTCTGCTTATGTGTTGCATGTACATTTAAACACAAACATATAAATATAGGCTATTATTATTCAACAAAGTTTATGAATAATAAAAAGGTAAACTCAATAGTTTGGAAGACAACTGGTCTCAGTCTGGTGCTTACAGGCAGTAGCAGAAAGGCACCTCAGTCCTACTTATTTATCCAGAGAGTACATACTCTTTTTATCATCAGGGCACTTTTACTTCCCAACAGCCTGTTAACCCTTTTGGTTTTGTTATTGTTAACCAAAGTTTCATGCTTTTGAAAATAGCTAGAATTCTTAAACATTATTACTCGCTACTGTGTTCATTTTGAATACTCTCATGCTAAACAAGGACTGGCGTCATTTCTTGTTTTGGGGTGGATATTTACGATTTACATTCATAGCTTTACGTAACTTTACATAGCTTTACGTAACATGGGTTCTCAAGACCCCAATTCAGAATAACATGACTTTTTTTTTACATACAACTTTTTGGAGATTAACTTTTGGCCATCAGATAGCACCAAAGTTTACTCTCTCAGCTTCAAAAGTAACAAAGGCTATATGTAACTAGGTATGTTTGATATTTCCTATTTTTATTAGTTTACTACTGTTATGAGCTGTCTTTTTCTTTAGCCACAATATGGGAAAGTTTGCTGTAAAGGTTATTTGATTTAAGTACCTGGACATCTCTTTCTTCAAGGATGCCTATTTAGCTAGTAAAACATCATTATTTCTGGGTGTTTGTCTGTGAGGGGGTGTCTGGAAGAGAATAGTATTTGAATTGGTAGACTGAGTAAAGATGATCACTCTCCCGAATGTTGATGGGCATTGTTCAATCCATTGAGGTCCTGAACAGAGCAAAAAAGTGGAGGAAGGATGAAACTGCTCTCTTGTGGAGCTGGAACATCCATCTTCTCTTGCTTTCAGACATCTATGCTTCTGGTTCTTGGGCCTTTGGACCTGGACTGGGACTTACATCAGTGGCTTCTCTGGTTCTCCAGCCTTTGGGCTTGAATTAGCTCTGTCATCAGCATTCTTGGACTTTCACTTTGCAGATGGTAGATTGTGGAACTTTTCAGCCTCTGTTATCACATCACAATCCCTCATAACAGATATCTTCCTTCCTATCTATCTATCTTATTGGGTCTGTTTCTTTGAAAACCCTGACTGATACATCTGTCAAATCAAATAAAGGAGCTAAATACTCCCTAGGTCTATTATGTAAATGCAAAATGTTATCCAAATGAATAAATTTCAATATATTTTTCAGGATGAATGAATGCATACACATGTTCATGTGCAAAGATTGGCATAATAACTGTCATTAAATTGATACTGTAGAATATATTGTTTCATGGTTTAAAAATACGTTGGTTGATTAATGGCATTTGTGAAACATAGTTTACTGGATGAGTCAGAAGGCATTAGAAATTTGTTGATGTCCTCACTATCCACAATATGTTCTTGCCTTCAGGGTAATCAGTAACTAAAAATACATTAAATAGTTTATCATTATAATATCCCCAAACAGGATTTTGTAACCCTCCATTCTTATATTGTTCATTATTATAATAAATTAACCAGAACTAGTTTTGAAGAATGATAGCCACAATAAAGGGCTGTGCCATGTGCTCTTGACAATTAATACTTTACATACCATCTTATAAGTGCAGGCTTCCCAGTGGAATATGGCACCGCCATGAGCACCCACCTGTTAGTCTGTTCTAAGGCAGTGAGTCAGTATTTTCAGCACTTTTAGTCCAGATGATGTCTTCAAAACAGGATACTAATAGCTAACCTAAGATCAATCAAACAAGAATCATTTATATAGAAAACATAAAATTGGTATGGGAAAACTTGTGGGTTTTTTTTATTTTTTTTTTCAATATTATTGGCCTGTTATTAAAATTCTATTTTCTGATAGGTATATGAGAAAATTTTCTCCCTTGTTATTTTCACTGTAGTTGGCTGTATTTATATAAAGTAAAATGAAACATTTTTTAAAGTCATATCTTAATTCAAATGACCCTTGGAAATTCAGGAAAAGTATTCTAATGTTGGCCTATTAAAGATTCTAGAAGGTTCTAAATGCATAGTCAAAAGCCATGCTTAACTAAACACTTTCCACACACCTATGCTTCAGAATCTATATTATTTAACGTCTATTAACATCTCTCATAACTCTAAGGTTCTCAAAACATAATTGAAAAATATTGCAGTAGGTTTCATCTATCCTTAGATTTTTAAACTGTTTCCTCTAACATGTATTAGTCCTTAACACATTTCTTTTTATTTGACTTTTTAAAAAGACTTGAAGGGGAGGAGAAGTCCTGAGCTTCAACTCCTTGTGTATTAGTAGAGAATTGCTATAAACATAATTATAAATTATTGGTGGGCCCAAATTGTTGATCAGCCAGTTTTAAACTGCAAATGTGTTATAGTTTGACTTGAGTCACTTAAAAGAAACATTGAGTTAGCACTGAAGAATCAGATTTTGAATAAAAATACTGATTTCTGGCACAATCTGATAAACTGGAACATCTGCCAGTGTTAGGAATGCCTTCCTTCATGGCAGCACTCAGCTATAGCTAAGTAATACTGCTGCATGTAGGAGGAGATACACCAGAAGAAACTCCTGCTGTTGCACCTATGTTTCCAGCCTGGCCCCTGTAGCCATTTTGGTTTACAATCTCAAACCGATAAAATAGCAGGGTACTTTATATCACAAACAGTCACTTTCAGTCACAAATCGCAGATTTAAAAAGATCACCTATAAAATATAGAGGGAGCCAAAATTAAAATAAATCATAAAATTTTGTGAATGGATATGGAGCTAAAATTGATCATAGTCTAGAATTATTTCTCGTTCACTGAAACAGACTTAATTTTAACTTTTGACTATTTTTTCCCAAATAAATTGTAGAAAAGAGAATTTGCAAATAGACATTTTCAATCATTTATGTATGCAGAATAAGCTTTGAGAATCCCAGCTATGACTTGACATATTAATCTTGTTACAGTTCAGTTTCCTTATTGAAAATCAATCTTGTTAGAGTTCAGTTTCCTTATTGAAAATCAATCACTAAACTTCTATTTTGGTGGTTTATTTAATCAAAAATACAGTAACTAGACATTAAGACTATGAGAAAATTTATCATAAAAATATTTTTAAAAGAAAAAATATTAAGACATAGAGATAGAATTATTTCTAAAGAAATTTTTTTTTTTCAAAGTATTTTGTAAGCACTGGGATACCCAAGTACATTTTGAATAATTTACAGACTATTCCAAACCTTTTGAGAACTTTAGCAACTGAATGAGTAGTTAGTCCTTTCACTTTAATCAAGCATTTCACATGAATTCATTCACTCAATTCTAAGGGCCATTTCCTTTGAAATTATTCATAAATCTTCTATGTCCTATTGTAGAGAAATATAAAATTTAACAACACTTAAGTCTTGAATTCAACTATGCTGAATTTTTAATAGAACTCTAGGTTGAATATGATATCCAGGATCCTTTGGAAACTATTAAAAACTTGCAAACTCATTTTGGATGAGACTTTCTGAAGTGTTACCACATATGCATTATTAAACACTCTAGTTTACTTTTCAAAGGAAATATTCTTTACTTTTTTAGAAATGGGCCTGTAATTTTTAATAAAATTTTTTCTCTGTGGCTCATATGCTCTATAACCTTGAACAAATTATTTACTTGACTAAGTTTTCAATTAACCCCATAGATAATTAAGATGATGAGTGTTTGAGCTTTTTAAAGAGTCTAAAATTAATTATATATCAAAGTTTCAGTAACACACATTTTAAACTTCTTATTTTGAAGTAATTTCAGATGTATAGGAGAGCTACAAAAATGGTAGAGAGTTTCTACATTACTCTTCACTCAAATTCCTTTAATTTTAATATTCTACATTGGTATAATAAATTTATCAAAGCTAAGAAATTAATGTAATTTTAACATTATTAATTCAAACTTCAACTTCAATTGGATTTCACTTTTTACTAATGCCCTTTTTCCATTTCAGGATGTAATCCCAGGTACCACATTGCATTTCGTTGCCATCTCTCCTTAGTCTCTTTTAATGTATGACAATATTTTAGTCTTTGTTTTTCATGACCTTGACACTTTTGCAGATACTAGTCAGGCATTTTGTTAAATGTCCCTCAGTTTGGATGTGTCTGATATTTTCCCATAAATTGAGGAAGGTTTTGAATTTGGGGGAGGAATATTTCAGAGGTGATGTACCCTTCTCGTTGCATCATATTGGGATAATATGATATCAGGAAGACTTATCAATGGTAATATTTACCTTGACCACTGGCTGAGGTGAGTGTTTGTCAGACTTTCCTACTCTAAAGTTTCTATTTTTCTCTTTTTGTGCTTCATGCATGAGAAACAAGTCACTAAGTCCAGCCTGTACTAAAGTAAATGAGAATTCAGCTATACCTCCTAGAAGAAATGATATCAAATAATTTGTGGATATACAGTAAAACCAATATACTTAATAAATTTGTGGGGGAAACTTTGGGGCTATGCGAAGATCTTTTTCTCCTTAATCTTTACCTACTAATTTTAGCATTCATCAATGGATCTTTCCTAATGTATTAATTCTACATATAGTAATTGAAATCTTCATAAGAAAGATTTCTTCTCTGCTATTTTTAATTTATTTATAATATAATTATAATTTATATCAGTATGGCTTCATGGAGATTTATTTTATTTTTGCATTCTAATTTAATATTATCATTATGTATTATTTAAGCTATTCTAACTCTTGCTATTGGGAGCCTCCTCATATTGGCTTCTGAGGTACTTTGACATGACCCATCTCTGCTTCTTGTGTGTGTGTGTGTGTGTGTGTGTGTGTGTGTGTGTTTCACTTTAAGACTAGGCTTATATTACCTGTGTGTCAGTCCTAGAATAGTTTTCCATGAAATTCCAGTTTCTTTTATTAGGCAATGATATTTGTATTAGTTATGGCTTAAAAACGATGGAGATTTATTCTTTCACATTTCAAGAGGCCAGAAGTCCAAAATCAAGATGTCAGCAGGGTTGATTTCTTCAGGAGGCTCTGAGGAGAATCTGTCCCACAACCACCTCCTAGCTTCTGGTGGTTGCTGGATATTTTTGGAATTTGTTGGTTTGTAGCTGCATCACTCCAGTCTCTACCTGTGTCATCACATGGGCCTTCTTCCTTCTGTGTCTCTATGTGTCTTCTCCTGTTGTTATTGGGATACCACTCATTGGACTTATGGCCCACCTTCATCCAGTGTGACCTCATCTTAACAATAACATCTGCAAAGGATTTTGCCAAATAAGATTACATTTATGAGGTTCCACTCAGTACAATTTTTGCCAAATAAGATCACATCTCTGAGGTTCAACTCTCTGCAATTTTTAAGCCAATGTTGGCATTGAATTTTTAATATAAATAAAAATCCAATAAAAAAATAAAAAGAGTATATATACCTATAAAAAATATACATTTTTATATATACTTGTAAAAAAATAAATAAATAAATAAATAATCAAAGTATATATACTTGTAATTAGAATATATAAATAAGAATCTGGTATTTTTAAATGTTAAAATCTACTTGATAATTATATTTTTTTACCCCTTTGTTTTACACTGCATTTCCAAGTCAAGAAATGTACCTAGACATAATACTATATTCTCGGATTTTGAGGGCACATTTAATTTTTTGATTTTCAATATGTAAATTTCAAAATATCTTTGTGAAAATCAAATCTTATGCTCTAGGTAATGATGGTGCTATTAAAGAAAAGTTTGTTTTCAGTCTTTCACATAGACCAGAGAAAAGCAAAAACTGTAAAATTTACATTACTTCCATTTAGCTTAAAGTTATTTAAATTTTAATTTGCTTACATTGTAAAATATTTAAAAGATACAGCGAAAGTATACCATAGTAGACACTCTGTATCCACCACCCACATTTAACACATGATTTGGTTTTCTGCAGTATTAATTTTTGAAAAGAAAGTAAAAAGTATTCTAAAAAGAACTAAAATGTTAGAATAAAATTGAAGGCCCTCTTTTCATTGTGTATGTCCAAATTTATATTTGTAATCATATATCCACAAACACAGCATTAATTAGTATGTTCCTCATATTTATGTTAATGACATTATGCTATACATATTCCTTTTTAATTTGTTTTTACTGTGTTATTTTTTCAAGATTAATCTATGTTAATACTATAGATATAGTGTTTTAACAACTTCATATTACGTAATCTTCTGGATATTAGAAAAATATAGTGTAATTGACTATTAATTCATTTCTCTATTACTCAAAATTTAGGTTGTTTCATTTTTTCATATTAAAATAATTCTTCACTGGCTATTTATGCAAAGAAATGCTAATTCTTAGTGTATGCGATTGCCTAGCTCTGGTGGATACTGCTAAAGTGTTCTTGAAAGTGGCTATTCTTGTACACATACCTATTAGTAGTGTAGGCAAGGTTCTGCATCTACAAGTCCATGCCCATTGTGTATTATCATATACATAGTTATTTGCATTTTTGTCAATTTTATAGATATGAAATTATATTTCATTGCTTTAATAAACACTTCCTTAATTTCTAGTAATATTGAGTTTATAAAATGTTTATTAGCAATTAAGATTTTCCTTCTGTGATTTGTCCAAATTCTTGATTTATTTTATTAATTTTTTTGTTATGACATAGAAACTTTTTATGCATTCAGACACTAAATCTTGGTTAGTTATAGGCAATGCAAATATAATTCTTCAGTGTACAGTTTATGGTTTAATTACATATAGTATATATATTATATAGTTTGTTATACAGATATATTAAACAGCAATGTAGCAAAATGAATCATACTCTTTATTTGTTGTTGCTGGCAAGGGTGTATTACTGGAGAAATTCTTTTTACCTTGAGATCTATAGTTATTCTTTTAAATTAGATATTTATTCTGAATTATATTTTTCCATATAAGGTAAAGAACTCATGTTTTATTGTTTTCATTTGAATAGGCAATGTTTAGGAGATTATGTATTGAATTATCTGTCACCTCTCCAGTAATGTGGTTGTAAGACCACCACCTTTGGTATATCTGAACTGCCATATCAATACAGATTTGCTTCTGAGCTATCTCTTTACATACATTTCTTTATCTGCCTATTCCTTTGCCAAAATTATAATATATTAATTTCAACTTATTTAGTAAGTAATGTCTGCTCTTCTGTAGTATATGGGCAGTATAATATGTTGGTTTATATGTAATGTTTAGAGCTAGTATAGCTGAGTTCAAATCCCAGTTATATCCTCTGTTAACAATATGACAGCAGGAAGTTACTTAAACTCTCAGTTTCTTCATGTGCACAGTGAAGGTTTTAATGATTTTTATATCATATAGTGTTCATTAAAAAGTTAAATGTGCTCATTTATGTGAAGCATTATGCCTAACAAATAGTAAGTACTCAATAATTAGCTGTTACTCAAAATTGTCTTCATTTTTCTTGATCTTTTACTCTATGAATTTTAGGATCAGCATTTTGCATAATTTCATAAACCTAACAAGAATTTTTACTGAAATCACACTAAATTTATAGAGTAGTTTATGTTTTCTAGTTGATTCTACACATCAGCTTTATTTGGGTAGTATTAATTCCTAATAGTAATTTATGATAGAGAGAGAATACTAGTCCTGATAAACAGTACTTTATGGAGTAGTTTTGCAAAATTTTTTTACCATAAAGTAATTTTAGAAACTTGTAGGTTTTTTCTTCTAAGATGGAGCAGTTACTTAACCAATAGGTAAAATAAGCCCTTCATATTACAAATAAGTAACTTGAGGCTCAGGAAAGCTATGACTTGGTAGGTAAGTGACAGGTGGTCTTGAGCAGTCCTCAGACTCACAACTGAAGTTTTCTCCCTGTGTAGCTGAAATAGATTTTATCAAAAGTAGATTAGCTATTCTTAGGGTATTAAAATTTAATAAAACATATTAATGTTAAATCTCTACAGAACATTGTTTAGTTTCTTCTTAATGACTCTGACATTGCGTGTATTTTAAAGTGTCTCTAAGTTGATAGGAACATAAATTGATACCTTGAAAAACATTCAAAAGCTAGTTTACAGAAATTCTTGATGAGAAAAATAACATATAACATCAGTTTTACTGTGTTTTGATACGTAACTCAAAAACTCCTGATTCCTTCTCTCATATTCTCTCTTTTCCTCCAAAGCCTATTAAACATTCACCTACTCTGTAAATAAATAGAGGCTAGGAGATATTGATTAGCTCTATCTAGTGGCTGATACAGAATCAGTGTTGCATATTGCTCAGCTAGTCTTTTTGAGTGGTGACTGCAGGGAGGAGCTTGAGTATGCTGATTAGGTTATTCCTGAAAACATCTATTTCGCGAATCACACCCAACTTACAGTGAAAATTGTATTTGACTGCAATTCATCTTTCAAAATTCTGCTTTGCTGTCATCTCTTCTGTGAAGGCTTTTCTGACATCAGCCAAAGGAATAGGCGAAAATGTTTTATTCATAGCTACATCCTCAAAGAAAAAAAGAATTTATCATAATTGGATAAAAGGCTACCAGGTAACTTTTTAAAAATGTAGTACAAAGAACATGCATTTGAAACTATTGCTTGCAAACGACAAATAAAAATCCTGGTGATTAGGTTAATGGAGGAAAATTGCCACTTATTTCCTCAGGTAGTTTTGCAGACTTTTTAAGCAGGCAGATTCCTGAGTCACTGTGTTGTTGAAAAGGATTTCACAGAAAAAAAGGGTGATTCTGCTGCATTTGGTGTTTACTCATTGGTTCATTTTGCAGCAATTTACACCAGGACTTTTGATTGCTCATTCTTTTTAGAATGCATCTATTGGGAGTGGTGGATTACGCCTGTAATCCCAGCACTTTGGGAGGCTGAGGTGAGTGGATCACAAGTTCAGGAGATGGAGACCATCCTGGCTAACAAGGTGAAACCCCTTCTCTACTAAAAATACAAAAAATTAGCCGGATGTGGTGGCCTGCACCTATAGTCCCAGCTACTCAGGAGGCTGAGACAGGAGAACTGCTTGAACTGAGGAGGTGGAGGTTACAGTGAGCTGAGATTGCACCACTGCACTCCAGCCTGGGCAACAGAGTGAGACTCCATCTCAAAAAAAAAAAAAAAAAGCATCTACTCAGACAGATACCATTGAAGAACCCTTCTAATTCAAAGCCTATTTTCAGTTGCTTATAACTAAACTAATTAACTGGTGAAATGAAATGATTCATACTTATTGTGAGTTGAAAAGTGAATTTTGCTGTATGGAAATAAAATCCTTCAAGCTATTTTAGAGGATTAGATTAAAATAATTATATATTGCATAAAAATTCTTCAATATTGTGAGTCAACCCTGACTCAAACTTATTTCTATGAAGTTTCTACCACATCCATATAAGTAACAGCTATCCACATAACACTGCATTGTGCCTATTTCTATTTTCCTCATCGAGAACACAAGTGTGGTCTCATCATGCTAGAGAAGTCAAGTCTGTATGTAATTACCTAACCTGGGTTAGCCTAACTGACTCCATCTTAGCTGCAAACCTGGCAGGCTCTCTTGTGCTGCAGCCCCTCAGGTGCATTGCTGGATCACGCTACACTCAAAACTTTGAACCATTAAGGGTGGTTCACACTGTTCACAGTACCTGTAACCATTGTAACTGCATCCTGCTTGGCACGTCTACCTGCTATTGTGAATACCTTTCTTGGTGATTGATTGTATGGAAAGTCCCCCCTGCTACCCCCCTTAATGATTGTATGGAAATACCCTTAGCAACCAACAATCCTGGGAACCTCCTGCCCCCTGGTTACCAGCTTCCTTATCTAACTTGCTTGTTCTGCTTCTGTAAAATTCCAATTCAGCTAGGCTGCCCCCTCCCCTATCTAAATCAACGTATAAAGGGAAATCAAGCCCCTTCCTGGGGCAGAGAGATTTTGAGCATTAGCTGACTCTCGGTCACTGGCTGAATAAAGGACTCATAATTTGAACTCAGAGCGTGGCATTTCCTTCTAACTTGCTCAGATATTACATGTATATTAAAAATAATCTTTCCTGCAACATTGAATACTCCAAGTCTTATGCCTCCATACTGTTTATTTGTCAAAATATATGGTTACAATCAGTAATGTCTACAAGTATATAATTAGCAGTAAGTCACATCCGAACTTTGTTTGCTCAATCATTAATAGCTGTGTGACATTGAACAAGTTACTTAAGATGTCCTATGCTGTAAAGTGGAGAAACAATGTCTACTTCATTAGTTCGATATAAAAGTAAAAGTGATCTGGTAAAAAGTATAAACATCTACAATGTTTGGATAGGAAAACACAATTTTGTTTAATTTTTTCCTTCTTTTTCTTCAGAAAGAACAGAAAACAATTCAGGAAAATGATTTAAGTATTTTTGGCTCTTATACAAAGGAGAGTTTGTGTTCCTAAATATGGGAAGAAATCAGGAGATGCTAATACAGACAGGAGACAGGGAAATACTGGGTAGAAGAGGGGTCTCCTTGGCAGAGGCCCCACCCTCAAGCCTGGAAACCCACAGCCCTAAATGGGAACAGGCATTCCTGTTGTCACACGCAAAAGTTGCTTTTTGGCCTGCTATGCCCTTCTATCCTGTACCCATATAAACCTCAGACCCCAGACTCCAGAGGCAGACTAGGAGATGAACAGAAGAGCAGAAGAATGTCAGAATGGTGCAGCAGAGAAGAAGAGAAGGAGTGTCTGAACTCAAGAGAAGAATTTGGCTAGGGACAATTGGAGAGGAGACTGGACACTGGACGGCCAAACTCCAGGGGAAGATCATCTTCCCACCCCATCCCTCTTAGAGCTCCTCATGCACCCTGCTGAGAGCCACCTCCACCACTCAGTAAAATCCCTGCCTTCATCCTTCAAGTCCGTGTATGACCTGATTCTTCCTGGATGCAAGACGAGGATTTGGGACCAAGAGGGCACTGAGCTGGTTAACACTTAAGCCATCTGCGGATTGCAAAGCTAAAAGGGTGCACTGTAACGCACACTCAGTTGGGCTTTGGAAGTCACAAGCACCCACCCCTAGACTACCATGGGGCTGAAGCCCCAAGGCACTGGCCCCAGCTCCTTCACCTGCCCGTCTGCATGCACCCCCTCTGGTAAGGGGTTTGAGCAGGTGCAGTGGCCCAATGGATGAGCCATGCCCCTGTTGCACGTCCTGCGAGGGTGTCAGGCAACTCTCCCTTTTCAATGCTATTTACAGATGACTAGGGAGATGAGAAACCAGACAATCTTAGGGAAGTTGGTCCACAGTAAAGAAGATCATTTTCTTAGAATACTTGAAGAAGTAGATGTAGTGAAGGGTCCCGATGAGTGATTAGGAAGTCTTTGGAACTGAGTCATGTTATTTTAAATACCCACCATTTATGTGAGCAAGACTAGTCTACTGCTTGTGCCAAAGGTGCTATAATGTGGGTGTCCAGTAGGGATCCAGAGAATTTTACTTTGTTTGGCTTCAGTACCTTACCTGTTAATTGCCAGCAAGAGTGAGATGAGTAAGTTCCTCATCTGATTCCTACATTTCAAAAGCTCAACAAAAAAACACAACATGCAGAACAAATAAGCTCAGTTCTCTAGTCATATGCATAACAGGGAGGATGAGTATTTAAGAGAAATCTAGAATTAATATACAAATTTTACTTAGAGATTGAGAGAAAAAGAAATAAGAATGAAGAAAGAGATACAAATTAGTAAAATTAGGAAAATAGAGTCAGGAAAAATCAACGTTTTCAGAAAATGATGAAAATATTAAATACTGATAAATCAAGTTGAGTGATGACTAATAAATAGCTTTTAGATTTGACAGTAATTTATTTTTGTGTCTTTACTAGAGACGGGGTTTCATTATGTGGCCAGGCTGATCTCAAATTCTTGACCTCAGGTGAGCCACCTGCCTTGGCCTCCCAAAGTGCTGGAATTACAGGTGTAAGCCACCATGCCTGACCAACAGTAATACCTTAAATTGGAAAAACAGTGGTGGTAGATGCAGAGTGTATAGCATTTGTAAGTGATTAATGATGTATTAAGATACTGAATGCAGAAATCACAGAATTGCCCCTAATAAACATAAATTAAATGATAATGTGATCTAAAATTCAGTCTGTCCAGAGGAAAACTTGTTCTTCCTTAATTAAACTGGGGCTAGGCACAGTGGCTCACACCTGTAATCCCAACACTTTGGGAGACCAAGGAAGGTGGATTGCTTGAGGCCAGAAGTTTGAGACCAGCCTGACCAACACGGCAAAACCCCGTCTCTACTAAAAATGCAAAAATTAGCTGGACATAGTGGCATATTATTTATTTAGGAACAATTTGATTGATACATTTTTGCTCAATAACTTTCAGCAACTTTTCACCTTAGTTCTGTTATGTCTATTAGCTAAAATGTTATTAAAACAGTTCTCTGTCATTTTAATTGAAGACACTTTCATTTAGTTAACCAGTTATATGTATAAGTTTGGGAATGCTTACTAGGGAATGCTAAAGTCTAGACACATTAGGATTTTAAAAAGCCAAATAATCTTTTGCATTTAATTAAAAACCAGATTCAAATTAAAACAAGTGATTCAGAAGGTTTCCACATGTTAACCACTGGTTATATGGCACAGCAACACTGTGAATAAATAATTTTGGTCTTGAAAGTAAGATAAATGAGATATATGCTTTTAGGATTTCAACTGGTGCAAATTGGCCAACTCTAGAGCTGTTTGTATATTTTAATAAATAAAATTAAAGTGACAGTGATATTTAACATGAGCTAAAGATACATTTTAGCGAATTTTTTCCTGTTATTCATATATACATATGCATATAAATTTATGTATGCTACACAATTGCATAAATACGTTACACAATGTTATTCCTCAATAAAGTTTGATAAACAGATGTATTGATCATAATTAATCTCTCCTGATGATTTATGATGCTACAAAAGTAAGCATGGCTGTTGCACTTGCATTTAAGGGCCTCAGGATGTTCTGATTATTGTTTACATTTCACTTGATATTAAAAACTTCTTATCTTGTATAATCTGATACAAATCAATTAAAATACATAATGTTCCATTTTAATTTATACACATTTTAAAAACAATAGCAGTCTGTCTTTGAAATTAGAACTGTGATAGTCTCTGCTGCCATGGTCTGAATGTTTGTGTATCCCCCAAAATTTGTATTTTGGAACATAATCTTCAATGCAGTAGTGTTAAGAGTTGGAACCTTTAGGAGATGATTAGTTCATGAGGGCTCTGCCCTTATGAATAGGATTAGTACCCTTATAAAAGAGGCCTGAGGAAGCTTATTTATCTCTTCTGCCATGTGAAGACACAGCTAGAAGACACCATCTTTTAAGCAGAAGACCCTCACCAGACACCAAATTTAGTCTGGGATGTTCCTGTCTCCAGAACTGTGAACAATAAATTTCTATTGTTTATACCCAGTCTAAGGTATTTTTTAATAGCAGCCTGAACAGACTGAAACACATGCTCAAGGATGTTTTTTTTCTATTTATTCCTTTGATAGAAGAGGTTTGACTTGTGAATTTAACATGTACACCAGAATTCAATAAAATATTCTTTGGTTTTGAAAATATCCAACTTTGAACCCTTGGAAGAAAATGATTCTGTTCACTGAACTCCATGAGGTACTTACAGACAATGAAATTAGAAGTGCATTGCCACTAATGAGCTCAATTTTGACTATTAAAACTTTTCTATATTTCAAGTTTTTTAAGAACATCTGTGAAAACTTTTTGAGAGTATGGAAAACATCTTCAAGTGTCTGTCTGACTCTTTTCTTTCTTGTACATTAGCCCCTATAGTGATTAAACTAATCAGAGGACTTAATCACTAATAAAATATTTTAGAATTTGTTAATTGTGGTAAAAAAAGATCGAGTGAGTCTCCAGAACTAAGGATATATGTTAAATAACTCTCATTACTCTTGATTTCTTTCCAAACATCACTCAGTAGGGTATTTAAATATAAGCTGAGCTGATCTTTTCACATTTGATTCTAATAACTGTAAGACATAAACCAAAATACCTAAAATGCATTAATATGCAAACATGTAGTTTACCTCAAATGTTTAAAATTCTGGGATTTTACTATCAGAGACAAGCTAGACTCAAATTAATTGAAAAATGAGGAAGGAAGTTGTTAACATAAAATAATAAAGAATTTTTAAAGGATAATGGTCCATTATTTTCCCCCTCCTAAAATGATAAAATTATCAACTATAATACAACCTTCCTCAACACAAATCAAAATAGATTCAAAAGGCATCCATCTTGTATTTCTCATGCTTTTATATGAGTTTCAAAATATGCTTTCTGAAAAAGAGCTCATATAATTTTTCTTGTGGTTTATTGGTGATCTTAAGGATCATATTTAGGGATAACTGTAAGGTATATTGCCGAGTTAAAATGAGGAAACTGAGGCCAGTGAGAAAAAAATGAGAATCCAATTTATTCAGCTCCCGGGCGAGGTTCTGTGGTCCAGGAAGGGGCCAGAGAAGTCGCAATGGGCTTCTCAGGGTGTGGGGTTTTATAAGAAGTGGAGGTAGTTGATTGGTCATTGGGAAACAAAGAGCAGACAATTTCATTGGTAAGGAGATTTGATTGATTGTTAGGGAAACAAAGAGCAGACAGTTTCATTGGTAGGCTGACTGGCTGGGGAGGTTAATGTTAAACTGCCATTGGACAAATCTTCCGCGGGCTTTTTAAATTTTGAAAGGGTTGAGTGAGGAATGCAGGAGTGGGTGTGTGGAGCCTGTATGGAGAAACCAGATAGGAGCAGGTGTGGGGAGCCAGCACAGAGAGATAAGTGTGTCCATTTGGCTCTTCAGCGAGGCAGCCGGCCTTACATTCCGACCTTTTTGATGATATAGGACGTCGCTTCTTTCTGGCTACTTCCTGCTGAACAGGGGCGGAGTGGGGGGGGTCAGTTGGCCGGTGCCTCAGTTGGGAGTTGGACGTAGGGGTGAAGTAGCATTTGATTTATCGCCACCCTGGAAATTTTTTTCATGTGAGCTTGTAAAAAACCTAAGAAAGAATGGGACCAGCATTAGTAGAAGACAAACTATGATTAGGGGAATGACAACAGGAACTAGCCAGGTGAATATGGGAGATTGCCACCAGTTAAGAGGAAAGTTTGGCGCACTTGGCGTTTCTCGGAGGTCTTCCTTGAGGCGATAGAGAGTATTGACATTTTCTTTTACTTGGTCTGTTTCATTGATGTAATAGCAACACTGTTCCTGGAGAAACAGACAGGTACCTCCTTTCTCCGTCATTAGTAGGTTTAGAGCCTGTCGGTTTTGGAGAGTTACCTGGGCTAGTGACGTAATTTGTCGCTGAAGAGAGGCCAGAGAGGCAGCTGATGTTTCAATGGCCACATGGAGTTTGTTTTCTAGTTTAGCAGCTGAAGTGATACTGTAGCCTAAGGCGTCGCCTCTAATTCCAGCAGCTGCTAAAGAGGAGGCTAGGGAGAGGCTAACTACTATGGGGAGGAAGACAGCTCATTTGTTTCAGCCCTGAGGGGAAGATGGAAGGAGGGATAGAAATTCAGCTTGTCCATACACCTCTAGTTGTGGGACTAGGGTGACGGGCACACAGGGGAATGGGGAAGAGGTTTTGATAATTTTGGTTAGGGTTCTATTACACTAAAAGTACCCCCCTTGAGGCGCATGAAAGGAAGAGTTTATATTTACTGTGGTGTTGCACTTAAGGCTGTGGTTGCTAGGTGTCTCATAACATAGAGATAGAGAGTGGGAGTGTATTTTGAACAAGGGGATCCCCATTAAAGTGGTCTCAGGTCCTGTGGACTTTAGTGACAGGTTGAATCCAGTTTGGAGGGGAACTGCGGCTAAGGGGGGTTTGTTAAGAGAGGCGCATAAAAAACAGTTGGTGAAATTTGTGGCTTTGGCTAAGTTTAACATATTAGCTTTCTGCTGCACTAACGTTAGCCAGGAGAAAGGTTGGGAAGTGTTACCTGAGGGTTTGAGCTGTTTAGTTAGGGTGGCTTTATTTTGCAGGATGGTGTTGCCTACTGAGTTGAGTTGGTTTATTTCTACTGGCACAACGCGGATGTAGGACCGAAATATTAGCCACGTACCACTGGGGCGGCTGTCTGTAACCCAGGTGTAAACTTTACCTGCAGTTCCCTTTTCTTATCGCCCATCCTAAGGATTACGGATAGTAAGGGATACCACACCCTGGCGATCATCTCCGGAGAGCAATACACTTTTTGGGGTATTAACGGGTTTGTAGGTTGTGTGTGTAACACATGAAGCATATGGGCATTTGCTATAGGTGGTGCTCCACCGGTGACAATAATTCTTGGTTTGGTCATATAGAAAGTAGAGGGCAAAATTATTCCAGGAGTTTTTTATGATATGGGACTTGGATAAAGGGAAATTAAATCGTATAGCTGATTGGCAGCCTGAGGGCGGGCAGTCTGCTTGGGCAAGGTATTGAGTTTTAGTAGTGGGGCCATCTGTCCAGGACTCTTGGAGATAGAACCGCCAGACATAATGGGGACTGGAATTAAGGGGAAGGACTAGAAGGGCCACAATGAGAAATGTTTGGAGAGTTAGAGGGCGGTAGGCAGGGGCCACGCATAAGGCGGAGCCGAGTGGGGCCCAAGGATTTGGACCTCCACTGGCAACTTTTAGGGGCCAGCTTGAGGCGGGACACATGGTACCAAGAGGTGTGGCCTAAAAGTTTGGCAGCAGTTGGGGTGGTTAGGATAACAATGTGGGGTCTTGACTACCTGGGCTGCAGAGACCTTGGTTTGAGTTCCTGAAGGAGGACACTGTCCCCTGGCTGAAGAGGTACTGTTGGATGTAAGTCCTTTAATTCCGGGACTACAGGGAGAGTGTGATCCGCGTGTTCCCTGAGTAAGTGGCGGAGGAGGGAGAGATATGGGAGATATGAGGCCAGAGGGGGTGGTTGTACTGGGAGGTTGTGAGAAACCAGGAAAGGCTTGCCGTACAGTAACTTAAAGGGGCTGAGACCCGTTGGCTCCCTTGGGGTGACTCGGACCCAGTCCAGGGCAAGAGGTAGAAGTGTGGGCCAGGAAAGTTTTACTTCTATGGCGAGTTTGGTTAGGTGGTGCTTGAGTATGCTGTGAGCCCATTCAACTTTACCCGAAGACTGAGGGTGGTATGGGACGTGTAATTTCCATGAAATGTTGAGAGATTTAGCGACTAGCTGGACCACCTGAGCAGTGAAGGCCAGGCTGTTGTTGGACTGGATGGTCACTGGCAGGCCGAAGCGAGGGATGATTTCTTGCCCTGTGGGAGCGTGAGAGCTCGGGTTAAAGCAATGAACTCTGCTTTTTGTGAGGTGGTTCCATTGGGAAGTTGGCAAGCCTCAAGGGTGGCTGAATCTATGACTATTGCATAAGCTGCCTTTTGCTGTCGCTCAGCCATTATTATAGAACTCTTATTTATATATAGAGTGAGGTCTGGATTAGGTAGAGGAAGGTCAGTTAGGCCTTCACGTGGTTTGGTTAATGTATTTATGAGTTTAGGACAGGAGTGGGCTGGAGAGGGAGAGTGAGACAGAAGAGGAAGTAAGGTAGCCAGGTTGAGTAGAGAGGTAGGATGGAGGCTGATTGAGGGATTTTTAATGAAGAGTAGGTGAAACTCCTGTAAACGGGAGGGTCCTAGGTGCACGAGAGACTTGTGAGAGAGTAGGTCAGTTAGCCGATGGGGAGAGAACACTGAGATGGGTTGGCCTAGGGTAAGTTCTAGGGATTCTTTGGTTAGTTCCATTGCTGCTCCTAGGGCTTGCAGACAAGGCTGTCATCTTCTAACAGTAGGGTTAAGCTGTTTTGACAAATAGGCTATAGGCTGATAGGTGGGGCCCAGAGGTTGGGTTAAAACCTTTACTGCTATTTCTTGTTTTTCATCTGTGAATAAGTGGAATGGATGAGTGAGATCCGGTAATTGAAGAGGAGGTGTCTTGGACAGGGCAGCCTGCAGGGTTTTAAAGGCTTGTTTGACAACTCCTGGCTGGGAGAAGGGTCCCAGGGGGGTGTCTTTAGCTGCTGTATATAAGGGTTTGGCCAGAACAGCAAAGTTAGGAATTTAGTGATGGAAAAATTTTACAAATTTTAAAAGGGAGAGGATTTTATTGGCTGTTTCTGGGGGCTGCAGTGTAAGTAGTGCCTTTTTGTGGTTTACTGTTAAGCCCTTAGTTTGGGGAGTAAGGTGGACACCCAAATAGATTACCGAGGTGGCTGACAGCTGTGCTTTGGAAGGGGAAACCCGGTAACCCCTAGACCTCAGGAAATTAAGGAGAGCGGCAGTATGCTGTTGTGACATGGAGAGGTAAGGGCTGCAAAGCAGCAGGTTGTCCACGTACTGTAAGAGGAGACTAGGCTGAGGGGGGCAAGAGGTTAGGTTAGCTACTAATGCTTTTTTAAATATGTGAGGGCTGTCTCTAAAGCCCTGGGGCAGGACCGTTTAGGTTAACTGCTGCGAGAGGTTAGTGTTGGGATTGGTCTAAGTAAAGGCAAAGAGGAAATAGGACTTAGGGTGAAGAGGAATGGTAAAGAAGGCATTCTTGAGGTTAAGGACTGTAAAATGAGAAGTAGTGGAGGGAATGTTTGATAATAGTGTGTATGGATTGGGAACTACAGGGTGGAGGGGAATTACTGCCTCATTGATAAGGTACAGGTCCTGAACCAGGTGAAAGCTGCACGGCTTTTGGACTGGCAATATAGGAGTGTTGCAAGGGGAACTGGTAGGAATGAGTCCCTGTGCTAGGAGTTAAGTGATAATAGGCTTTAGGCCTTGGCAATGGGTTTTTGAGATGGGAAACTGAGGACAGGAGGGAAAATGGGTAGGGTCCTTGAGGAATATTTTGACTGGCATGTGATGAGTGGCAATTATGGGCTTGGAAGTATCCCATACTGAGGGATTAACCATTTCAGGAGGAATAGGGGTTGAAGCGAGGAATCGTGACTGGGTGCATTGTTATTTAAAGTTAATACCAGGAGATAGGTAGAAGATGGGGAGGACTGTGGAGAGCCAATGAGTTGGAGGGTAGCCCCTAAAGTCTGGAGGATATCTCATCCCAGTAAGGGGACTGGGCACGAGGGTATGATTAAGAAGGAGTGGGTGAATGGATGTCCCTCCAGGTAACAAGTTAGAGGATGGGTCCGGTTGGGACAGGAGGGCTTCCGGTTAATTCCCACAACCGAGACCTGGGAAGGTGTACTAGGCTCTGAGTAGGAAGGCAATACAGAATAGGAAACCCCCATGTCCATTAAGAAGGAAATGGACTTACCCGCTCTTTGTAGCGCCCTGGGCTCAGCAAGGGTGATGGGGGTCTTCGAGTCCGGGTTGCGTTAATTATTCATGAGGCCAAGGAGTTTAAGTGAAGGGACTGCATCCTTTGGACTGGCCTGCCCCTCACATGGAGATGCAGGGGGTGAGCCTGTAGTCCAGAATGGGCAGTCTACCTTCTAGCGTCCAGTTCATTTGCAGATTGGACAGGGTCCGGGAGGTGGACGTGGACAGGGGCACTGCTGGGCCTAGTGTCCCTTTTGGCTACATTTGAAGCAGGGCCCAGGAGGGACCTTTGAAGTAGTCTGGGTGGGTTCTAGGGGACCTTTTTGGAGGAACTTTGAGGAGTTTTCCCCACCAGATGCTGGGCGTGCTGCTGGCCTTAGGGCTGCTACGATAGCTTGGGTTTGGAGGCTTACCTGTTGCTGTAAATGGACCTGGTGGATGGTCTTAGCCTTTTCCTCCCGGCCATTAAAAAGTTTAAATGCCAAGTTTACCAGGTCTCATATGGGAGTTTTTCATATTTTATACCAGAATGCTTGGATGTAGGGAACTTCGGCCTACTTGCCTTTCCTTTGGCAAAAATTGTTTAAATTAGTGAGGACATTAAAGTTAAGTGTGCCCTTTGGAGGCCGCTTGGACTGGTTGTTTAGCGGATACTATGGCCAGGCTACGGTGGAGAGGAAGAGTAGCCTTTTGTTTTTTATAGAGAGGCCTAGCTTGGGTAGGTTTAGAACTAGGCATCTCAGTGGTGACTTAGGGTTTGGGTGGGATTTTTGGTTACCCATGATTTTTTCTTTTCTTTTCTTTTTTTCTTCTTTTTGTGAAACAGGAGGATTTTATTAAGGTGGCTACTGGCTTAGCAGATTAGCATTTTAATATTAAGCACTTAACAAAGACAGGGCTTGGCTTTTTATATATGAAGTACACAGTGGCACTAAAACAAGTTTGCAGGCATAGAACAAAGGCAATTTATTAAGCAGTAATAGGTACTTAACTTAGGCTTACATGTGATAGTTGCTATGTGACCCAGATGTTTGCTATCTGTAGAGCTCAAGGATTTTAGCACAGGCCTTATCTATTTCTTTTTGATACAGTGTTTAGAAAGCTAGAGTTTTGCCTGCTTGGGCATTTTTATGACCTTCACTGTAGAAACTTACAGTTATTAGCAATAGAGAACAAGAATACAAGAATTTGTAAACTTATAAAACTTGCAAAGCAGGATACAATTTTACTGGAAGGGAAAAAAAAAACTCACTCACACACTCACTCGGGAACAGAAGGAGAAACAGAAAGAGAAATTGAGAATATAATTAAATGGGAGCTGATTTGCCAAAGGGCAGGTTTTGGGGTTAGGAGCCAAGGTTTAATTTAGGCCTTAAGGGCCTGGAGGAGTAAACAGGGCTTCTAGTCACTCAAGTCTCGCCCGCTGCCGCAGAGATGACCGGTAGGCGTCCCGGACGACACTACCGGACACCAGAGAGGGTTCAGGAAGAAGGGGACGTCTCCCTCAGGTTCCTGACCCTCCGCAGACCCCTTACGGGGGGAAGACAAGAGCGTAGGGACGTCTCCTCTACACTCAGGTCCTCGAGGCGGAGCTGGAGCCCTGGGCCCTCAGCTGAACAGAGCCGGGGCCCTGGGCCCACGGCAGAGAGGAGTCCCTGACGCGGCCGCGGTTACAGACAGGGAGTCCGGAGTCAAGCAGCGGGAGAGGCTATGGGTAACAGAAGTCTTACCTTGTGGCGCAGTGGCTCCCTGGTTTAGCTTCAGGTGGAGGAGTCGGTTTCCCCTTTAGGAGGGGGTCTCACAACCCCTCCCGGGTTTCGGCACCAGCTGTAAGGTATATTGCCGAGTTAAAATGAGGAAACTGAGGCCAGTGAGAAAAAAATGAGAATCCAATTTATTCAGCTCCCGGGCGAGGTTCTGTGGTCCAGGAAGGGGCCAGAGAAGTCGCAATGGGCTTCTCAGGGTGTGGGGTTTTATAAGAAGTGGAGGTAGTTGATTGGTCATTGGGAAACAAAGAGCAGACAATTTCATTGGTAAGGAGATTTGATTGATTGTTAGGGAAACAAAGAGCAGACAGTTTCATTGGTAGGCTGACTGGCTGGGGAGGTTAATGTTAAACTGCCATTGGACAAATCTTCCGCGGGCTTTTTAAATTTTGAAAGGGTTGAGTGAGGAATGCAGGAGTGGGTGTGTGGAGCCTGTATGGAGAAACCAGATAGGAGCAGGTGTGGGGAGCCAGCACAGAGAGATAAGTGTGTCTATTTGGCTCTTCAGCGAGGCAGCCGGCCTTACAATAACATTTTAAAACAACCTGGAAGTCTACTGCTCTAATGTCCTTGATTTATTATCTCTCCACATACAAGTTAGTCCTTGAAAGGAGCAACTAAAAATCTGTAAAAAGGCAATTCTGCAAAGCCAACTGAAATGAGTAATGCAGGACATGGCACAGAAGCAGCCATGGGTGTACCAGAGACTGTTTTTATTAACTCAGGAAGCCCAGTTGTGCATATCTCTTCCCAACTCTGTGTCAGTGAAATTGTGTTGGTAGCTTGGAGTAAGCCATATTGAGATCATTACATCACAGAAATCAGACAAATGCTACAAAGCAAGGTTTTTATATTTCATTTTATTTTTGTTCCTCTGGAGAGCTGGCTCATAAAGATTTATGAGCACACCACTGGACACAAATTATTATTAACAAGTTTTTGATAAAGATTCAAATATATGTAATTTAGGTTTAAAAATATTCTCACTTAAAAGTGTCATGAGTGAAATAAATAAGGAAATAAGAATGAGTAAAAATTGATAGCAATAATACTGCCTTTACTTTAGACAGTAGACTATGTATTATTAATTCATTCAATAATTTTTTGTTTTGTCTTGTATGTAATGTGTGCCAAACACGATGGCTAAGTGAAAGTTTTGAAGATAAAGAAGAAAGACTTTGCACTTAAGGAGATCATATCTAAAGGAAAAATCATGTAAACAGAATATGTATTAAATACAAGTGCAGAGATATTCATGAGATATTGTAGAAACATCAAAGATGATAAACCAGGAACAGTGTAATGAGTACATAGTACATGGTGGACTACTAGAGGAGATGGCATCTGACTGCTAAATAAAGTTCTTGAAAGGTAGACACTAGACAATTTACTGTTTATTAAATTAGTAACAAAAAAAATCTTTTCACTTACAATTTTAAGTTTAATATTGACGCTTTGGACAGGAAAGGAAACATCAGGAGTGTAAATAGGAGCAGACCTCCAACCCTTTACTTTCATTTCTGTGGCTTCTCACCCTCAATTTTTTAAATTAAACAAAACACTGGACCACTGTCAGCCAGTTAAAGACAAATAGTATGGCTCCCAAGCTTTCCAGGAGACGACTTCATCAATCTCTTACGGCCCTCATGTGGTGGGAATGTTCTGTTCCAAATCACTTTCCTTTCATGAAGGGCCTAGCCATCATGTGGGGCTGGAAGGAGGTCCTGGGGCAACTGAAGGCATCTGGCCAATGGCTATACCTTAGTGTTACCTGAAGGCCCATGGACTGACTCTAGCCCCCAACAGCTCATCAGAATGTTGGCACCAGGACTTCTAGACTTTTCTAGCACATTTTATTCCTTTCTTTTCATGGCTACCATGTCTCATATCCCTTATGACACAGGGCAGAAATCTAGGGTATTGCATAGGTGAGCATGACTATTCATGTAGACAAGCTCCTCCGGATTCATGGCTGAAGGTCATGCTTGCATCCATGGAGAGCACCTATAATGGTTACCGAGACTCAGAGAAGACCGGAGAAAAGAGGAAAAGGGAGATGCCCTTTCTATCTTTCTCTTTTGCCTGGATCACTATAAAGGAAGAAAGATATGCCTTAATTTCCCCTCTTTTCTAGATGGGTAACCACTCATCTTCAAGCCTGCACTCCACTCGAATGTAGCCTGGATCTCTTTTAACCCCCAGACTCTGAAGTTTACAAGCTCTAACTCATTCGTGTATAGAGGTCTTCTGGGACTTAATTCAATTCTTCCTTTCTTTTCATGGCTACCATATCTCATATCCCTTATGATATGAGACATGGTAGCCATGAAAAGAAAGGAAATCTCCTGGAAGGATGAGTATTTAAACTCTCCTGGAAGGATTTTATGTTACTGTTAAACCTTAACTGCTACTGAGAAACAGGCAGCCCTACATGTAGCAGAGAAATTCAGAGATGAATACCATGTCTCCTATAGCCAGAAAAAAAAAGCCAGTCAAAAGGGGAAAGAAGGTGATCAAAATGCAGAATCCTTATTCCCAGTAGGAGGAGAGACAGTATCCCCTGAAAACCCTAATTGGAAGCCTAGTAATCCCATAGATTAGAGGAAAAGAAAACACTTTCAGATATTTATATTAGAAGGCTTACAGAGGCCCAGAGTCAAACCTCTTAAGTACTCTAAGCTATCCCTGGTAGATCAAAAGCTAGATAAAAATCTCTTAACCTTTTAACAAAGGCTAGAGAAGCTTTGATAAAGCACATCTATCTCCTAATTCAATTGAGGGACAGCTAATCTTGAAAAGCAAGTTTACTTAAGTGGCCTCTGCTATCAGATGGAAGCTATAGAGACAGGCTATAGGACCAGATGGCACCTTAGACAGTCTTCTAAGGGTAGCCACCTTGGTCTTTTGTAATAGGCACCAAGAGGAGGTTCAGGAAAAGGAGAGGAAACACAAGAAAAAATGCAGAGAGAAGATGGATACCTTGGAATGGAAGGAAGACCTGGGATTCTATAAGCCCGCTGCTCAAGCCAGCCAAATAAACTGGTCAGTAACAGACTTTGCTATAGGCATCCCTCATGTTTTATGTCCTTGAGCATAATCTGTAACCACATGACAGTACTTTATTTTAGCCTCTGCCATTTTACAGTGGCAGCCTGGGTTCAGTCCTGGCTTAGAGAATGAATATTTTCAAAAGCTGTGTAGTTTTACCATTTGCTAATTATCTTCCTTCTCCATGAACAACTTCTAACTTCCTTTTTAAAATCTTCCTTTCTCTAAGTTGCCTTTAAAGGCTATAGATTTTATAAAAGCTGCTTACCACCCGTTTGAAATTACCTCGTACACTCACAGTTAAGTCATAACCTAATTGAGGCTTGCTGGTTTCACCTGTGAGGTTACTGTTGGTAAAATTCAAAAGCTAGAAATATTAACCACTTGGTGTGGCTAAAATTAGGTAACAAGGTATTTAAAATAATTTTCTTAAAGAGTGCTCAGTTTAATTAAACGTGGGTATCCAAATTGTTGGTATATTTAAAAGACCTTTCTATATTTCTCTTCTTGGATCTTGTTTTTCTGGAAAAGGTTTTTTTCTTGGTTGAAATCTTTTCCTTCATTTTGTTTTGCCACACTTAATGCATGCATGAGAGGTCCGAAGATAATTTCTGATGACATGGGACTCCTTGGGAAAAGGAGAAAATGTGACACAAATTCCATTTTGGGAGAAATATCTGTTTTCCTCATGGAACCCCAGAAATTAGAGGTGGATAGCTCCCTCTCAAAATCTGTTTTTGTCTTTTAGCTATACCTGTTTATTAGGCCGTAGATACTGCATGCTTTCCTACTGTTGCTCTTAAAGGTCCCAATCCAGAAGCCATAAGCCAGTAGAATTGACAAAGGAAAAATTGTACAACTACTGGATCTTCTTCTCTTCTTCTGTGTAGTTATATATGTGTTGTGTGTGGCGCCTATTAAAAAAGCTGTAATTCATTGGCTTAAAGAAAAATGAGCACTTAAATAAAATATTTTTAAAGAAAAAATAAGAGCTATAATGCCTTATAGTTCATATGACCTTAGTCTTTAAGAAATAAAAATAGTTTTAAAGAGAATTGGTAAAATGCAAATGTCCTCAAAATATAAATAGATGGTCTAAATCATGTAAGTCGGATACTAGGTTTGCTAAATATTTCAATGTTGTAAACTGCCTGCTTTACAACTTGGTAAGGCCTAGAGACATATAAAATTGACCACACCCCTAACTATGCTTGAAAAAGTAAGACTTTATCTGCACCTAGTACATAATTAAAACAGACTTACCAGGTTTTACATTAAAGTTAAAATTGATAAGGGTTACCATTATAACCTGTAAATTAGACTATAAAAGAGATTTACTTTCAAGATGTGTAAGAGTGAAATGTTTTTGTGGTACTGATATATAAAAGGCATGGAAATGTAAATCTCCCCTAGGGATAAAGGACTATCTTAAATTGGATTAAATAAAGCTGAAGGCTTTAAGCAAGTTATGGAATGGTTGTAAAAATTAATCTTAACAAAGGAGTATTCTATTATTAATGATTCTCTTAGAGGGATATATATATATGTTTACATATTTAATGTTTTACATATATATATTTTACATATATATGTTTTGGTGGGATATATATATGTTTTAGAGGGATAAATATATATAATATATAAAATCACCTTTATATACAGATATAAAGAGGACTGTATTAAGTAATAAATTACTGGATCACAAGGTCCCACAATAGGCTGTCTTCAAGCTGAGGAGCAAGGAGAGCTAGTCTGAGTTCCAAAACTGAAGAACTTGGAGTCTGATGTTTGAGGGCAGGAAGCATCCAGCATTGGAGAAAGATGTAGACTGGGACACTAGGTTCATCTCATTTTCACATTTTTCTGCCTGCTTTGTATTCACTGAAAGCTGATTAGATTGTGCCCACCAGATTAAGGGTGATTCTGCCTTCCCCAACCCACTGACTCAAATGTTAATCTTTTTTGGTAACACCCACACAGATGTACCCAGGATTAATACTTTGTATCCCTCAATCCAGTCAAGTTGACACTCAGTATTAATCATCACAAGTTTACCCCTTGTTCACATGAACCCATACACATTTCCTGAGATCGTACATAATCTTCAAATAAAGACAATAATGAGTTCATAATTACACCAAACATAATACAACTATCCTTCATACAACTGGAAATGTACCAACTCCCAATCCAAATGCTATTACATAAAGTTAACAATACTTAAATGCTGCTATGAAGCCAATAAATCTTATGTCACATGATAAAGGAAAAGGAAACTAAATAAAGAGATTTTCTTAGTACAAGTGTATACCTGCACAGACATGTTTTCAACAAAAGAAAGAGAAAGTATTCATGACAATTACAGCTTGTCATGTGGTTGTTGCTGGTATTGATGATTATCTTCTTAACTACCCATTCTGTATTCCCTTTGGCTTCAGCAAATATCTCAGCAGGTCATGGATGTTTCCTTGTGGAGTGACCCAAACCTTCATTCCTGAAGTCTGAACAATTTGTAGTCCTGTCTGGATTGGGCTTTTGTAGTTTCCCATTGACGTTAATCATGGGACATGGCAATGCTAACAGATGCCCTAGTGGATCTTATTTCAGATGTTTAGACACATAGGATTGCCAAATTGATGTTTAATCTTTTTCAGGTTATATTTTAGTAAATAGTATTAATATATGTCCCCAAAATCGTATGGGATGTCTAAGGTTCTAATGTCTGAATACATGCTATCAATCACAATTAAGGTTATTATGTTAAACTATTATAAACCATAGAAACAACTAAATTTCTTTGTCAATCATATTCTTGACTGAAGCTATCCTGGACATTTTATCATTTACAGACAATTGTTGTCTTGTTTTAATCCTCTTCAAAAGATGATTTATGGTCAGCTATAGGACATTTCCATCTGAGACCACCTCTGTCTGGACTCTGTTTTGCATATCGCTATTACCACTTTGGACAAAAGCATTCAACAAGTCTCTAGGAGGTTCCAAACTTTTCCACACTTCCCTGTCTTCTTCTGAGCCCTCCAAACTGTTCTAATGTCTGCCTGTTACCCAGGTCCAAAGTTGCTTCCATATTTTCAAGTATTTTTTTAGGAGAACCCCACTCCTACTACTAATTTATTATATTAGTTCATTTTCATACTGTTGATAAAGACATACCCAAGACTGGGCAATTTATGAAAGAAAGAGGTTTATAGAGTTTCACGTGGCTGGAGAAGCCTCATGATCATGGTGCAAGGCAATGAAGAGCAAGTCACATCTTACATGGATGGCAGCAGGCAAAAAGAGAAAGTGCTTGTGTGTGGGAACTCCTCTTTTTAAAACTATCAGATCTTGTGAGATTTATTCACTATCATGAGAACAGCATGGGAAAGACTTGCCCCCACAATTCAATTATCTCCCACTGGGTCCCTCCCACAACATGTGGAATTCAAGATGAGAGTTGGATGAGTACACAGCCAAAGCATATCATTTTGTGACCTCGGGAATAACAGCTAGTAATTATTTAGAATTCAGGCCCCTCTTATCTTCCTAGCTTGGTGGCCTTTTATTAGTTTGTGTAAGGGAAGTTTAGTTTTGAGGAATGGCTATTATCATTTAAATTATAAACTAAATTTCACACAAAGTTAGCTTGGCCCATCCCCAGGAATGAAAAACAACAACCAGCCTTGAGGCTAAAATTGAGATGGAGTCAGCCATGTCAGATTCTCTTACTGACATAACTTTGCAAAGGCAGTTTATGAAGAAGGCAACATTTTTCAAGTCAATATATGTTTTAGGGGCTCTGGTATCTATAGCCACAAGTACACTTGCTTCAATTATGTTTTGCATGTGTAAAAGAAAATATATTTTGTGCTTGGCATATAATGGTGATTTATTAGACATTAATTGAATAAATGATAAGTTCTTTAAAATGTTACCCAAAATGAATTTGAATACTTGAATGCATAAAGCATGTCCAGATTGTACTAGATTCTTTTTGAAGATTTTTGGAAGTACTTTTATTCTCTTTGCAAACAATAGTAATTTAAGTAATAGAATGCCATAACTATTGGTCTTATGAGAAGAAGTGAGAGAGGAGAAGGGAAGAAACTGATCAGGTAGGCAGTTAGTTTGGGTCCTAGGTTGAATTTGTTCAAACAAAACCTGTAGGCATAGATAAGGGAACATGACGGGGGACTTGCCTAAGACATTCCCACAGCCACCAAAGTAAGAAAGGCTACACAGGTGACTTGCCCAGATATGTCCCCTCAATGGAAAATTCCATCCCCTGATACATGTGCAGTAAGGAAAACAAAGCAATATGGAGGAACTCAAGCTAAGAGCCCACATGCAGATTAGGAAGACTGGGTGTAGCTATCAGAAATTAGTGCCTTATGCAAATGAGATATCTAGCCCTCATCAGTTTCTTATAAAAGCCTTTGCTTTCAACTGTAAAAACAGCAACCCACTTCCAGACCCCTTCTCCACAGCAGAGAGCTTTCTTCTTTTGCTTATTAAACTTTCACTCCAACTTCACTCTTTGTGTCCACACTCTTTAATTCTCTTGATATTGGGATTAAAATATCAAGGTGAAGCCTCACAATAAGAGACTGCTATACTGTGGTGCATTGGCTAGACCGTAGGAGAAGTAATGAACAATAGAAATAATTAACTCCATTTTACACTACTGGATATTGAGCATTAAAGCCAGAGAGATCACCTGAAAGCCTGAATTGTAATGAATGAAATGTACATCCAAATCTTAGATCGTGTAATACTTTTTAGGCCCCAGAGTCATTGCAATAAGGCAAAAGCTTCAAATTATTACATCATTGAATGTTTACTTTCTTCAGTTAGTTGTGTTGAGCCTTAGTTCCTGAAGTGTCATTTGTAAATTTATAAGAATGTTCTCCAAGTAAGTTTCCAGTGATGAGGTCTAAAGTATAAAGAAGATACAAAGAATCAATATGAAAAATAAATCTGCTAGAGTTTGAACCACATGATAGATTTCAAATAGTCAAAAATAATATCCATGGAGCTGTCTTTATGGAAAAATATTATGATACATACAACATTAACATAGTCTTCTTGAACACTGTGTAATGATGAAAAGTGCTAATTGTATCCAGTAGGATGTCTTAGAGGGGTAAATGTGAAAGTTATCCAAAGGAGAAGAAAATTTGAAAATGGAAATAATAACTAATAGTTGAATAATGCATTACATTTTCAAAATACTTTAAGAAATACCATTTCATTCACTCCTAAAAAATACTGTGTCAAAAGGAATTATTTGTATTGTGAATCATGATATTTATCTTATTTGAAGATAGAGGGCTAAAAAGAGCTATAATGGAAATTTGATCAGCAGTATTCAAATTCCAAATTCTGGACTCCTCATATCATGAGAAGATTTTTTTAAAGAGAATTCCTTCAGTTAGGATGGAGGTGAATCACTGAATTATAGGAGTGGGCATAATGAAATCTATCCTGATCACCTGGGTAATTTTCCTTGGTGGTGCTGCTGAAGTGTTCTGATTTGATTTAGTGCATATCCTAGACATTTTGGTCTCTTATTGACATTCAATCACAAATTCCTTTCCTCTTTTGTGATATGTGAAGAAAAGGTGAAAAACTTTTTCCAAAGTTCTTTGTAAGCAAGTAAAAGGCAAGTAGGTTCTGAAGTAAAAATCTTTAAAGCAAGTGATTTTATGGATGTTAAACTTTTTTGGTACAGATAGCTTGATAATTTGAGTGCAGAGGAAGAAAACTGTCTAAGAGAAGGAAAATTTACTGCCTGGGAACACCAGGGGGGTTTCTTTGTGGGTATCCTAACCAAAAATAGAAATGACATGTAATGTAATGACTGTTCCTTGGCAGTTTTAGGTGATGCCTGGCTTTTGAATAACGTAGGCTAAACCACAAGCAGTATATAAAACTTCTATTTAATTTAATTTATTAAAGACTGTTTATATCCAAAATGTTAAAGGATGAATAGAGATAAACACAACCAGGTATCTGCCATCCAAACATTTATAATTTATTTAGTGATGATACACACAAATATTTTTTTAATATTATAATAAGTAGTATATAAAAGATGATAATAAAATGAAAGACAAGGAGAAAAAAGTTCTTCACTGGGAAGGTGATACAGTAGACATCATATAGAATTATGATAAGGAATGGACAATTAATGAAAATGGTGGAAGGAGTAACTGAGGAAATACATGCTTTGAGAGGGTGTTAAGTTTGGGGATGGTTTGATGAAGCCAGCAGAAAAGGATCTTGTCAGTAAGACTGAGAACTGGAGATTTAAGAGACTCAGTGGGAACTTAAAAGCCATGGAAAACCAGAGAAAAAAGAGTCTCAAATGAATTCAGGTTTTTAAAGTATTCATTGACTCTGGCACATAGAGATAATTATTTTATTTCCAGTTCAGTTTCCAAGGAGTAGAAACTGGTGGAAGAAGAAAGTAACGTCAATGGGGTAAAGAATGAATGGAAGAAAAAAGAGAGAAGATGAGAGGTGGGTAGAGTAACACTTCTTTATAAAGAACTGTGGAATGGAGATGGTTAGTTGAGTAGCAAAGAGTCTCAAAGAGCAAACTTAAAGGGCTGCAGAGAAAGAGTCAGTAGGACAGTTGTAAGAGGAGAAGAAATATTAAATGGGTCATTGCCTTGGATGAGACTGAATCTCTCTGACCCAGTAAAAATGAGGTGACTTGCCCTGAGTAGGAGAGACTCTTTATCATCTGAGACTAGAAGAAAAATAAAGTATATGGGTAAGGTTAAGTATGGTTGTCTGGTTATTTAGTATGGATAAGTAAAAGTGAACAGAAATTAAGAATATTCATTTTTATTTGCTTCAGTTTTCTACTTGAAGTAGAGTTACTAAAAGATTTTAAGGCAGAATAAGATTTGAAAAATGGAATAGTCAGTGAGTGGAATAAAAGATGAATCTAAGGACAAATGAATGTACCACTAAGTAGATTTGAGGCTCCATCTCTGTCTGAAAATCATTATTTTTTGGTGTCATCAATCTACATGGTTGCATTTTTAAATTTTAAAAATGTTCTTTAGAAAAGCTTAGGAAACTGCATCTTTGTGAGGAAAAGGACTGTGGATTTGAGTCACAATTGCAATTTTGCTAGGCAATTTCAGCGAAATGACAGGAGTACAAGACGGTTGAAAGTGTTTGTCAGTACAATTTCAGAAAAGTAGGCTAAGCCCAGAAAAGTGAGATCAGAGTCATTTAACATATTGAGTTAAAGTGGAGGGATAGAAGAATTGGAGTTATGAAATCAAAAATAAATTACAAAGGAAGTGATGTCTAAGAGGTCAGAGGACTATAAGTTTTGGTCTGATAATGAGATTAAATTGAGATATCTGATTTTTAACAACTTAAAGTGATAACAAAAGGATAGGTGAAGTGTGTGTGTCTCTGTGCCCTTGTGCAGGCTTCTCTTATTAGAGCTCCTTTTCTTCAGTTCTGAATATCACTTCTTTATGTCATAATGCTAATTATTGTCAAAATTTATCTTGTATTATTTAATGTTTTATTTATAGTTCAGAGTTTTCCTCTTTTAAAAAAACAACACCAAAAGAGGACAATCATATTGCAGCAGCAGTGCTCCCACCTCTGAACTAATTTTGGAAGGCCTGCTTAGTGAACAGCCAAGTTTCTTTTTGAATAGCTGATTCAACTCAAGAAATGAGGGTAGCATCTCATCCACAATGCAGCTATATGAAGACAAAATGATCTTAGCAGCTAAATTGTAGACAATTCAACATTCTCAGCAGGATCTTTGTGAGTGTGGACCCATAGATTTCTAAATTCTAAGAGACTTTTTGCTAGTCACCACTGCACTAATTTGAATTGATTTATTATCGCATAAGCTATAAACCATGCTTTAAATCATAGGTTCTTCTAACTGCTAGGTTTAGCTGTACAATTTAAAGTGTTTTGCACAAACAAAATGTAATTGGGTACAATAAAATAGTGATACCTACAGGCTCTAAAACTAGTAAGAGGAAACTTTATGTTGCATAACATTATTTCATTGTGGATCAAATATTGACATAAATTTGTGTTAAAGGGCGTCAAAAGCTCCCCTTGGCCATCCTTCAGTTTCCTATTGGCCTACTTGCTTTTGTCTTCCTTGCATTTTAAGATACCCTCAGTTTCCCAGATTGAGTGTTTAAATAGAGCACTACTGAGAAGATATTAGAGGAAGTAGAACTTCATTTGTTATTTCTTCATAGTAACCAAAAATATATTTACCAGAAACTCTCAAAGCTAAACAGTGAGCTTACCTTGGTTTTGGTAAATGTATATTCTTTTTCATATCAGTATATTAAGATATTAGGAAAAAGATACACACACACACACACACACACACACACACACAGAGAGAGAGAGAGAGAGAGAGAGAGATTTTCTTCAAAATGCTCAGCACCGTTCTAGGTGTTTTGGGAACACAGACAAAAATAAAACTTAACAGATGACCTCAAGTCCCTATAATCTAATTGGGGCAGATTAGAAATTAGGTGAAATGTGAAGTGCTGAACTGTATGCTCCTCATGGTAATTTTTTAGCAAATATTTATGGAGCACTTCAAGTTTCAAATGCGCTGGTAGGTGTTGGGCATATAATAGCCATAAAACTGATGAAAATACCTGCTCTCACAGGGCTTATAGTGTAGTGGAGCAGATAAGAATCAAAACAATTAAGTAACACAAATAGCACCAAAAATGCTATATAGAAACAATAAAGAGGAAAAGGTATATGAAATGGCAATGAGGAATTTGATAATTGATAATAAGGAATTTGATAGAGTGTCCAGGAAAGGACTCACTGAGTACAAATCTGAAGAAAGTGAAAATGCTGAATTGACCATGCAGATAACTGGGAGAACACATTCTAGGCAGAGGGAAAGTAAAATACAAAGGTCCCGTGTTAGGAGAATGTACCAGAATGAAAGGGGCACAATAGTGGGAGTAGAGTCAATGAAAATAAAATGGTAGGTAATCAAGGCATAAAGATCATGGAGACTCAGACCATGTAGGGATCTGTAGCTCATTGTAAGAACTTTGGCTATAATTCACCATGAGAGAGCTTAAGATAAGAAAGGGCAGAAATCACAGAACAGGTGGAAAGAAAGGATACATTCAGGATTTGAGATTTGCACTGGATTTTGACAGGTATACAGACTTTGAATTGATGCCTTATTATTGATAATTAGCTCAATGAGAGCAAAAGACACAGTAGTAAGTACTTTAGAGTCTTTGAGGATAAAGTGTCTAGTGTGTCTTAAATAGAGGAAATATTCTTACACTGGCTATTTATGGTGGAAGTAAATTATGCTTAGCTATTAAAGACATAAGTGGAAGCTTATATGTGATAAAATAGGGAATTTTGGAAGCTTTTGACTATTAGAGCTTGAATAAATTGGAGAAAGACCAGAGAAAGACTATAGATAGAAGGAAAACAGAGAAAAAAAATAATTTCTATAGCATTTTCAGAAATAAAACTCCTATTCCTAGTGGACTTTAGTGGACTTTGAATTTTCTCCCATAGTTTGTAAACTGGGGTAATTTTTCATACACTCACAGAATCACTGGTAATGTAAGAAAGGTAGGTGAGTTGGTAAAGAAGAATAGGAAGTGAAGAAGTTTAAGAAAGATGAGGTGGAAATGGAAAAATGAAAAATATCTGAGTATGCAAGACAAGCCAGAATTTTATTAATAATTGTTATTAATTTGTTATTAAGAAAGTTTGATGTGTCCACATTTATTGCTGTATAGTAACCTGCTCTGTAGGTTACCTCCCACTGGTTCATAAGCTGTCAACATTTTGAGACAGTGTTTTCAAGACCGGTTTTTCAAAGGTAACATAAAAAAGGACTTTAATGTTTGCCTCCTACTGCCTCTCTGACATGGAAAGATTTTCACACAGGTTGATACAGGAGGTAAAAATAAAAATTGCTTTTACCAAGCCATTGGACTGTGAAAGGCAGTAAATTTCTAAATGGCAACAGTGTTTATGACTGTGGGGGGTTTGCTTACTAGAGGGTATACTTGAAGGTGTGTTGGGATCTGTGAAATTCGATTTTCTATGTGATGTTTAGCAACTACCAAAGATGGGAAAAAAATTCTTTAACCTTAACCATTTTACAAAGTAATCTCCATTAATTAGATTGTCACTGTTAGTGCAGGGTTAAACTAACTGAAATCATATCAGCCTACATATGTGAACTGAAAAGGTTTGTGTTTCTGGGCCAAAAATCAAAAGGGAGTAGCAGAGAGTTTGTGAAAAAAGAGCCACACAATTTTCAGTGTTTCTCAAACTTCTAGTGATTTATGCATGTGAACAGGGGTTTGTTGTTGTTTGTGTCTTAAATGAGACAACCGTGCCATGGAAACACACATACAGTGGCTTAATTATCTCACACATAGAATTATTAATGGGAAGCGAACAGGAAGCAGTGTGTAAGACCAGGATACTCACACTATGGCCCATGGGCCATATCTGCCTTCCTCCTCAGCCTTTTTTCCCTTTTTGTAAATCAAGTTGTATTGAAACACAACCACACACACAGCCACACTCATTTATGCATTGCCTATGGGTGTTTTCACCATACAGTGGCAAAGTCAGATAGTTGCCATGGAGATAGCCTGGCTTAAAAAGTTACGTATATTTACTGTGCAGCCTTTTAGAGAAAAAAATGTATAAATCCCTATTGTAAGAGAAACACCAGCTATGAAAACCACACTGCTGTTAGGTAACATACACATTCTCTTAATGTAGGACAAAGGAAACTAGGGAAGAAGTGAGTGGCAGAGATAACCCAGTAAAAGAATTAATGGGGATTATGAAACAGCTTTTGAGTGCTACCACCTATGTACAGGTTTGAACACCCACATCATCCGTGTTTTATTTATTTTTTAAAATAAAGTTAAGAGTTTGTTTTCCAAGTTCTATAATGGTAATTCCTTTAGGTTGCTTTAGGATGAGATATTTATTTTCAAACATCAAACTAACACAAATATAACTAGTATGAAATAATAATGAACAATTGTTAACATTTTCGTTTCTTTACCAAGGCAGTAAGAAATAGGCTTTTGTTATTTTCTCATTCTCAGGCACTTTTATTATAATATCAATGGTGGTGTTCTAAAGCTATAAGAAAGAAAATTGCTACTTGCTGAGATCACAGTGTAAAAGTAAAATACATGAGAAATTCAGATCTATTACATGCCACATGTACTACTATTTATTTAAAGACTGAATTTTTTTGTGTTTATTGAGGGGAGCATTTCATTTTTTCCCTCTTAAACAACAGATTTATATCTCTTCTATCCCATCCATGAAAACTTAATGGACAATGCAATTTAAGAACACATGAAAAAAACTGAATTTTGCAAAAGGACAATGGAAACTAATTTCAGTTGTGAAGCGAGACAGCTATTTTTGTTACTGCTGACACTGCTGTTGCAGTCTGTTTACAAAACTGGATTGATAAATTTAAAAAGTCAATTTTCATTTGTTACAATTCTTAAATTCCGAAGAAACTGTTTTTTTTCCACTTTTGCAATAAGCTTTAATTCTAATTTAATAATAGTCTAAAATAAAGGGATTTCTGGAGTAGCATTTTTCAAACTTTTTGGTCTCAGAACACTTTCACATACTCAAAAATTAGTAAGGAGCTCAAGGAAATTTTTTATATGTATCTATTGAAATTTATATCAGAAATGAAATATGTTGAGCTTTAAAAATATTTACAAATTCATATTTATTTCTAAATATGGCATATACACCTAACAAAATTTAATGTCTTAACCATTTTAAAATATATAACTCAGTATCGTTAAGTATATCCACATTGCATGTCATTTTTAAATGACATTAATAAATACTATACATGGTGACTAATAGAGTTATTACTATTATAACCATAATAAACACTATACATGGTGATATATTTTAATGCAAATAACTATGTATTTATTTTAAAAATAAAAAAGAATGATTCCCTCCCTCACAAATTCTGTGAAGGTAAAAGTGACATTGTTTTACATTCTGTACACCTTTTTAATGTCTGATTTAATATAAGACAATTGGAATCTCATGTCTAGTTCTGCACTTGTTATGGCACAAATAGATTGCTTTGATTGAAGTGTATAAATAAATTCCAGGTTTACATAGATATATAGTTGAAAGAAAGAAGAATATTGTAGTAGCCTTTCCAGATAATTGTGGATTTGTCATGTAGCCTATACTGTGCACTTAAAAATAGTATGAACATAAAAGAGGTAAATAACATCTTAGTGTACTTGAAAATAATTTTGATTTCACAGGACCCCCCTGTGAGTCCTTGGATAATACATTAAGAACCACTGGTCTTGAGTACAGCATTGTTCAAATTATGATATAACAATTCCTAGTGGCCAAGGATAGCATCTAAATATTGTAATTATCAGAAAAAAACACTTTAAAATTTTTTTAAAACATTTTTAATTTTGATAAAAAGCATATAATATAAATGTTACCATCTTAACCATTTTTAAGTGTAGAGTTTAGTTATATTAACTATATTTAAGATGTTGTGTGACAAATCATTAAAACTTTTTTTTATCTTACAAAACTGCAACTCTATATCCATTGAACAACACCTCCCATTTCCCCTTCTCTTAGCCCTGGCAACCACCAATTCTATTTCCCATGAGTCTGACCAGTTTTGAAAACTCATATTAAGTGTAATCATAAAATATTTGTCTTTTGCTGTCTGACTTATTTCACTTAACATGATGTCCTTTAGGTTCATCCATGCTGTTGTATATGTCAGAATTTCCTTTTCTTTTTAAGGCTAAATAATGTTCCATAATATATATGTATGCATTTTGCCTATCCACTCATCACTCAATAAACATTTCGGTTGCTTCTACCTCTTGGCTATTGTGAATAATGCTACAATGAACATTGGTGGGCAAACATAGCTTCAGGATTCTGATTTCAAGTATTTGGATATATATCCAGAAATGGGATTGCTGGATCATATGGCAATTCTATTTTTTGTTTTTTGAGGAAACTCCATACTATTTTCTATAGTAGTTATACTATTTTACATTCCCAACTAGAATATGCAAGAGTTCAAATTTCTCTACATCTTCCCAATAAATATATATATTTTTTGAGATGGAGTCTTGCTCTGTTATTCTGGCTGGAGTGCAATGTTGTAATCTTGGCTCACTGCAACCTCCAGCTTCTGGGTTCAAGTGATTCTCCTGCCTCAGCCCTCTGGATAGCTGGGATTATAGGCACCCATCTTCACACCCAGCTAATTTCTGTATTTTTAGTAGAGGCAGGGTTTTGCCATGTTGGTTGGGCTGGTCACGAACTCCTTACCTCAAGTGATCCGCCCGCCTCAGCCTTCCAAAGTCCTGGGATTACAGGTGTGAGCCATTGCACCCAGCCAGATATATTATGTTTTTTGATAGTGATTATTCTAATGAATGTAAGATGTTATTGTGATTTAAATTTACATTTATTCTAATGATTAGTGATGCATCTTTTTATATGCTTACTGGTCATTTCTATATCTTCTTGGCCCATTTTTTAAATCAGGTTACTTTTTTTGTTGTTGTTAAATTGTAGTTTTTAATATATTCTGGAGATTAATCCCTTTTTAGATATGTGATTTACAAATATTTTCTCCCAAACTGTAGGTTGCCTTTTCATTCACTCTGTTGATTGTTTCCTGGATGCACAGGTGTTTTACAGTTTCATGTAGTCCCATTTGTCTATTTTTACTTTTGTTGCTTGTGCTTTTGGTGTCATATCCAAGAAATCATTATAAAATCTGATGTTATGATGGTTTTTCCTTATATTTTCTTCTAAGAATTTTGTCATTTTGGGTTTTATGTTAAGATCTTCAACACATTTCTAATTAATTATTGAATTTGGTGTAAAGTAAGGGTAAGCTTCATTCTTTTATCTGTGGATATTCAGTTTTTCCAGCACCATTTCTTGGAGAGACAGTCTTTTTCATAGTATGTGATCATATACCTTTGTCAAAGATCAGTTGAACATTTATGCAAGCATTTATTTTTGTGCTTCCTATTATGTTTAATTGGTCTATATGAGATGAGAGTGTTCTCTCGAACTTTTCCTGGTACTTGCAACAGAGGTGTGGCTCATTTACTTGGCTCAAACCCTTTGTGGGAGGAGAGCATACAGGTGAGTGGGTGCAGGAGCCGAAATGCGTGTCTTTGGGTGCTTACTGGCCTTGGCAACATCTAGCGGTTCCCAGTGAGCTCTGGAGCCTCAGAGAGCATGTGTTACAAGAAATGCTTTTAACAGATAGCTTAAGTATTAAACAGCTCAGTGAAGAGTCAGTGTGAGACTTATAGGGTTCCTGCTTCCAGTGCATCTTGAATTCTTGTCTGGCATCCAGGAAGAACCAGGTCACATGAATGGATTGAAGGGTGATATATGTGGAGGATTTTGAGTGATGGAAGTGGTTCTGATCAGGATGAGGAGCTAAAAATGGGGATGGAGTGGGAAGATAATCTTTCCCTGGAGTTAGCCATCTCCAGCAGAACTCCTCTTGATGTTCATATGCTTCTTCTCTTCTCTCTCTCTGCTACACTGCTCTGCTCCTCTGCTAGTGGACCTTGGACTTTTAATGGGTGCAGGGTGGAGGGTGTGGTGGGTCAGGGTGGTTTTGGAAAAGGCAACATTTGAGTGGGAAAACAGGAATGCATGTTGTCACTTAGGGTCACAGGTCCAGGTTTGAGGGTGGAACCCTTGCCAGGGACCCTGCCCTCTTCTACCTGGTATTTTCCTTCCTCCTGTCCATATTATACATGTCTGTCTTTAAGCCAATACCACATTGTTTTGATTACTTTACCTTTGTAACCTGTTTTAAAATCACATAGTGTGACACCTCCAACTTTTTAATTTTCAAGATTGTTTTTGCTTTTTAGGTTTCCTTGAGATTCCATGTAAATTTAAAAATTTTTTTTTCTATTTCTCCAAAAATGCAATTGAGATTATAATAGGAATTGCATTGAATCTGTAAATCACAATTACTGATATCTTCTAAGAAACATTGGATGACTTTCCATATATTTCTGTCATCTTTATTTTATTTAAGCAATGTTTATCATTTGAAAAGTACAAGTCTTTTGCCTCATTGGTCAATTTTAGTCCTAAGTATTTTATTCTTTTTGATGCTACTGTAAATAAATTATTTTCTTAATTTCCTTTTCATATTGTTTGTTGTTAGTGTAGAAAAACAAATTATTTTTGTATACTGATTTTGTATCCTGCAATTTTTCTGATTTTTTCTTTACTCATAACAGTTGTATATATGTGTGTGTGTGTAATCCTTGAGGTTTTCTATATATAAAATCACGTCATTTGTAAACAAAGATAACCTTACTTTTTTTTTCCAATGTGAGTGTCTTTGCTTTTTCTTATCTAATTTCATTGCCTAGGTCTTCCAGTATTATGTTGAGCAGAAGTTGTGAAAGTTGTGAACGCTTTACTTTCCTAAATCTTGACCTCAGAGGAAAGCTTTCAATTTTTTATCATTGGATATGATGTTGTCTGTGATCTTTTCATATATAATTTTTATTATGTTGAGGTACATTCTTTTTATACCTAGTTTGTTGAGTGTGTTCGTTATGAAACGGTAATGAATTTTGTCAAATGCTTTCTCTTCATCAGTTGAGGTAATCATGAAAATTTTGTATGTCATGCTATTGATATAGTGTATTACACTGATTGATTTTTATACTTTGAATGATTCTTTCATTCCAGGAATGACTCCCACTTGGTCAAGGTAGAATATCCTTTTAATGTACTGTAAAAGCAAGTTGAGGAATTTTGCATACACATTTATTAGAGATATTGATTTGCAATTTTCTGATGGTGTCTTTGTTGGGCTTTGATATAAATGTAATGCTTACTTCAAAACCAGTTTGGAAATGTTTGAACTTCTTCAACTTTTTGGAAGAGACTGAGGAAGGTAAGTGTTAATACTTTTTAAAATGTTGGGTAGATTTCACCACTGGAGCCATCTGGTCCTGGGGTTTTCTTTGTTGGGATGTTTTTTATTATTGATTTAATCTCTTTATTAGTTACAAATCTGTTGAAATTTTTTATTCGTAATTCAGTTGATACATTGAATATTTAGGAATTTACCTATTGTTCTATATGTTTCAGTTTGTACGTAAATTTTCATAATAGTCTCCTGTTCCTTTTGATTTCTGAAGCATTAGTTATAATATCTTCTCTTTCATTCATAACTTTGTCTTCTCTCTTATTTTCTTAGTTGACCTACTAAGGGTTTGTCACTTTTTAAAATATTTTCCAAAAAACAACTCTTGGTTTTGTTTATCTTTTCCATTATTTTTTGATTGTTTATTTATTTCCACTCTTATCTATATTATATCCTTCCATCTGCTAACTGTAGGTTTAGTTCCTTCTTTTTTTCTGTTCCTTGAGGTGTAATGGTAGGTTGTTTATTTGAGATCTTTCTTTTTTTTTAATGTAAATGCTTACCACTATAAGTATCCTGTAAGTTTTGGTATGATGTGTTTTCATTTTCATTTTTCTCAAGATATTTTTTAGTTTTTATTTTTCATTCTTCTTTGTGCCATTTATCATTTAAGGATATGTTGTTTAATTTCTATATGCTTGTGGATTTTTCAGTTTTTCTCTGTTATTGATTCCTAGTTTTACTCCATTGTAGTCAGAACATATTTTGTGTGATTTCCATTTTCTTGAATTTATTAAGACATTTTGTGGTCTAACATGTGGTTTATCCTGGAGGATGTTTCACGTGCACTTGAGAAGAATGCGTATTCTGTTTTTGATGTGTGGAGTGCTCTGCATATTTCTTTTAAGTTCAGTTAGTCTATAATGTTCAAGTCCTCTGTTTCCTTATTGATCTTTTGTCTGGTTGTTCTATCCCTTATGGAAAGTAAGGTTTTCAAGTCTCTTGCAGTTGTTGTGTTGTGGTTTATTTCTTCCTTCCATTCTGTCAAGGTTTGCTTTGTATATTTGGTAGCCGCATATATACCAATACACCTACAGTGTTAGATGTATATATATTTATAATTGTTATATTTTTCTAGTTTGTTAACCCTTTTATCATTTTTAAATGCTTTGTCTCTTATTACATTTTTTGACTTGATGACATATTTTCTGATATAATTATGGCTACCCCTCCTCTCTTTCAGTTACCATTTGCATGGCATATCTTTATTCATCATTTTGCTTTCAGCATATTAGTGTCCTAGTATCTAAAGTGAGTCTTTTATAGACTTCATATAGTTGAATCTTGTTTCTTGTTTGTTTTGGGTTTTTCAGCTATTCAGCCAATCTGTTTATTCATTTGGATAATTTAATCTATTCACATTTAAAGTAACAACTGATAGACAAGAATTACTACTGCTGTCCTTTTAATCTTTTAATAATTAATATTTGATATCTAAGATTATGCAAGTTAATCAAGGATGAAAATTTTATAATAAAGCAAAAACTTCAAAAAAAGCTTAAAATTACCCATTTCTTCATTCTGCCTTTCCTCCTAGCTGGTGGACTAATATAAATTTGCATATATTATAGTTATCAGGCTGATTCAGCTAAGGCATATTAATAATATTAATGATTAAAACATTTAAGAGTTAAAATTACTTGTCATTCTGCTTTAACCCTTGACAAAAGTGGTAGGACAATTTAAGATGCAAATAAATCTCCCATTCTTCTACTACCCTAGTTAAGTTCACCAAGTATTCATGTTTTCACCAGTTCTGTGTACTACCTGCAGAGTCAACCTGTTAGCCATCCTCCTAGCATTGTTGGATTGGCTTTTGTTGTTTGATTTTTTATTTTTCTATGCAGACACTACATTATTAATCTCCACCAATCCCTTTTATCTTATTGCTTCTTGGTTCATCTATGTGAAATACCACAGGGCCACCATCAGTATCAAATGTCAATAGCTATATTGCAAAATGATAGCACAAGACATCCTTCAGTGATTGAAATGATATCAAATCAATGAGAACTTTTTTTAACTAAATGTCTATCATTCTGGTGAATATCTTCCAAGCTCAAACTCTCCTAGCTTATTGTTAAATATCATCTAAGTCCTCATGTCTTAGTAATTTTGTCAGGCAGCATAATGAATCATGCACTATTACATTTCTATGCACCACTAATGGGTGTGCCTGTTTTTGGAAGTTCTTCATTTTAAAAAGACAAAGGGATAATTTCTATGGCAATTTAAACTTCATGCTTATTGATTGTAAAACATAGCTGGATACATGCTGTGGTAGTTGGTAAATCTCTGAACTGCTTTGTGTTAAAGTAAAACAAAATAAACCTGTCTTTTTTTAAAAAAATGGCTCCTCAAAATGTATATGTGTTTACTTTAATAATGCAATAACCCACATATTCTGTTCAGGTAAAATCTTTACACTTTTCATGATCTCCTTCTGAGAAAAGATTAAGCCCTTTCATAAACTATCTGAGTCATAAATACTGAGACAGATTCTGTGAGGAGGTAATTTGCAAGAAGTTATTCTATCTGAAAGAGTACATCACCAACTGTTGTGAAATTTTGGGCTATAAAATGTAGTTATTTCCACTCCTTAGTTTACAAAGTTTTTTTGTACATATGTATATATACTGCTACAAAGAAAAAAAAAGAACATTTAAAATTACATTCTTTTCTTGAATACTGACTAAAAGGCCAATATATACAAATACAATGTGAAGTATAGATACTGGCATATGTAACCAAAAACATAGACTTTGGAGTAAGAAAAAGCATTTTTTTTTACTATCCATCTTAAATATTAATTACTCATACTTCTTTGCTTCATGGTTTCTTTTTGATAAAAGAATGTTATATTTGAAAATCTTAATTAAAAAGATATTAAAATATTTTCAATTAGTGTGTAAATTAAAATATAATCTTTTATATTCTGAATATAAAAGATTATAACTTAACCTAAGTATCCACACAAAGAAATATTTTTGTCCATCTATTACAGCATTACTCAAAAATGATAAAATCTTTCAACTAAATTCTGAAGATCATGCTTGGGATAGTTGCCTCAATAAAAAGTCTATGTGGTACATGTGAAACTCACTTGACCATCCTTGGGTGGCATTTAAAAATATAGTTATTCTGCAAAATGGAGAAAATAAGCATGAATTTCCATGTTCAGAGGGTATGACTGAATAGTCTAACAATATATAAGTTGTGTGGCACTTGAAATGTATCCATTTATATGACCAATGATAGAATTGCATTTATATGTTTGGAAAATGGGAGATAGAATTACTATTTATGGCCACTTATTACTTTAAGTATGTTTATTAACATGAGCTATATTATATATGTCACACATACATAATGTTGAGTAAGAAAAGCAAGAATGCAAGATTAATATGTAGAATGATAACATTTTAGTTAAATGATCTTTGTTAGGATTGGACTGGCTATATTTCAGTCACAGATAGAGCTGAAATCGTGGAGTCCTCATACACATAAAGTTTGATATAGGTCACTGAGTCCTTCATCTTAGAGCTACACTCACTGGTACACACGGCGTCCAAGGTCATAGTGGTTGGGAAGGGAGAAGCAAAAACCTGCACCAAAATGTGTTACATGTTCTTTGTGATGCAGTCGTTCATCCAGAAGCAGATGCATGTTACACACACTCATGCAAGTGGTCCTAGAGCATGCAGGAGGGGTTACTGTAGTACATGGAACACTGGGTAAGCACTAACTCTCTCTGCCACATACACATTCTTTTAAAAATAATAAAATATTTTTTATCTAATGTATTAAGGAGACACGTCAAAATATCAATGTCAGCTTTCTGTTTGTTTGGTTAATTTTAATTTTGTTCTTTGTATTTTTCTGTCCTTTTCCAAATACTCCATACTATGTAATACTTTCATAAAATAAATTATAAAGTATTGAAACTACTAAGTACTGACATCATGCAAATTACTTTAGCTTTTTATCTGTGTTAGAAATTGTTAATTTACTTATTTTTTAAAATCCCTTTGGGCCTCAGTTAAAAACAACTGTATTCTTTTAGCACTCATTTTGTTACTGGCTAAACGTTTGTAGACAAATATATTTTAAGATTGATCAACTTACATGCAGTTAAATGCATTTTGTCAACTTTGTAGCATAATATTTTTAAGTTTATGTTAAAATCATAAAAACAAACAATTAAAGCAGGAATCAAAAGATATTAAACCATGTAGTAGGGCAGGAGATACAAAAGAAAATGAGAGAGTGAGACTCAGATATAATTTTAAGGGGAAATCACTAACACAAAATGTCAAAATATGTATCTCTGATAAAAGCAGCTGTTAACAACCATGGGGTATTAATATTGCTAATCCATTTTAGTTTTTGAATACATTGCTGTAGCATCTATCTATCAAATTGTATCAATCTATTTAGATCTCTCTCAAGAAGTCTACCTGGGGCTTGCATTAGGAACTCAGAGAACTCTTCAGTCAGTAAAGATCAGTTCTGCTGCCAGATATCAGGTGAAGAGGTAACTGGAGGGTCAATTTCACTGTCATTGCTTCTGTCAAAGCTTCATTGGGACACTGCTGAAAACTCTCCCTGCAAGGTCAGTTTTCACAGATTTAAGTGTATTTCACACATTTCAGCTCCTAAAGTTGCAGCTTTTTAATCAAAACTGAGCTGCTCAGCTATTGTTTCTAAGGCTCATATAATAGGACAAGATAGATCCATAAAAGGCACAAATTTTCATCTTTCTCTATGTTTACTCCCCTTTGCTTTGTAACTACAGCCTATCTCGTAAAGAAATGAGTTTATTTTCCTCCCACTTTAATCTTCCTTGGTTTTGTCTCTTGCTTGATTAATAGAATATGGTAGATGTAATGCTGGTACCGGTTTCAAACTTTGGTCTCAGAAACCCTTTCGTTCTTCTTTTCAGTATCTTAGAACCCTGAGATTGCCATTGAAACACACCCCACTAGCCAGCAGAATGAAAAGAGACATGTCACCTTCATCACCATACCTCACAGTGATTGAGGACTTTAAGATGAGGCAGTTTCCAGCCAACTCATCAGAGAAACATGAGCAAGCCCAAGCCATGATCAGCCAAGCCTGGCTCAGATCAGCAGAACCACTCAGCTGAATCATAGATTTATGAGCAATAACAAATGATTGCTACTTTAAGCCATTACATTTTTGGATGAGTTGTTATGCAGAAAGTAAATCAACTCATAAACACTGCAAACCTTTAGAAGACTTCTAGGGAGTACAGGAAACCAGTCTAGACTAACACTGCCTTTTCTCTCAGTGAGTGTTCTTTAGTTGCCCTTGGTTCTCTTTTGCCAGTGTCTGTCCAGCAGACCCCAGCTGCATGACATATTGATGGATGGATAATGTACTCAAACACCAATGTTCAGTGAGAGTGGACTAGGTCAGACCGCTGACTGAAATAGTTTAACAGTCGCACCCCAATCTTCCAGCTAAGCTTGCATTTATTTAGTAAATATCAAATGACGAAGCTTTAGAATAAACACGACTAGAAGGTAATTAGCCATGCTGACCCCCAGAGTAGAAAGCAGTCATGCACCTGTGAATGTTTAAAGGTTAGTCTTAGATTCACATGAGTAAACAAGCTATTTAGATAAACTCCCTTACATTCCTTTGTTATCTACTCTTGAATTAGCTCAAAGTAAACAGGATTAGGCTGCCTTCAGCCAGATCATTTACTGAAACTATGCAAACCCCCTGGCCTTCCAAGAAGGTTTGTGATTTTCTATAACTTTCTTTGTAATTTCTCTTACAACTTTTCCTACCACCCTGACTGAATCCCCACACTCTTTCTTGCCAATGGATAGTAATTTATCAAATAATTTTTGTTAATATTGAACTAAAAAAATGAAGAATTTAAGTCTAGAACTTACTGCTTCCAACAAGCTCTTTTCTTCCTTTGCAAATTTACTGATATCCTCAGTAGTGACCAGTATTGCATGCCAACAAGTACTGATAAAGACAGCACTTAAAAAATTTTAGAAGCTCTACTATAACTTTCTTCAAGGGAAACAGAATTCACAAAACTTCTATGCAATCAAATATGCTACAAAGTACCTTTCTACATTTAGTTTGACATGGACATATTCTTTAGCAAACTGCTAAGCCTAAATTGGTCTACTATAAGTGAGAGAGAATGGATCCTGATAGATTGCAGGGAGTACAACTGGTTTATTCCTGAGTTTATTTTGCCTTAGCTTAGCTTGGCCCAGTTGCTTAACCTCACTGAGGCTTATGCAGCTTATCTATAAAATGATAGAGAAAATATGATCTGCTTCACCAATAGCCCAGATAGGTAAGTAACTCCTAGAACCAGGGCACTATACTGTGCCTGTAACCTCTCTGCCTGCAAGCTATTCCCACTGGATTAGAAATCACAAAGACTGTGTATTTTTCATGTCCAATACAAGGTCACTGTGTATTTTTCATCTCCAATACAAGGTCACTGATGACATAGGTCCTCTCTATTCCTCTTTCCTCTAGTCCTGTACTTTATCATTTTGTGTAGAGAACTGAACTAAATGCCTGCCCACCATGCACATATGGCACCTCCCATACAGGATAACTAAATGCTTGTTATGATCATGATGATAAAGAAGACAGTAAATAAAGATACTTGTAGGAATTTGGGAATCACATAAGTAAAATCTCATATAACAAAGGACCAAATGACTTAGCTGAGATATATGATGCAAAAATCTTAAAATTTTAAAGCTAAATATGTGCAGCAGATCAGTGATTTGCTCTGATTTCTTGGAGAGAAGGTACTTATCTCTGCTGAAAGCCTGCTAATTTGGAGGCATTCATAGATAAAGGTGGTGTAGTGGTTAAAAACATCAGACACAGAATAGCTTGCCCAGCTTTTTATTCTGGCATTATCACTTTCTAACAATAAGGCACAGATGAGGAACTGCTTGTAGTGCTTAAGAGTGAAGCCTTTAAGGCAAGTTGTTCTGTCACTTAGCAGGTGCGTTATTTCAAGGAAGTTATAATTTTCTGGCTCACATTTATAAAATGGAAGTACTAATAGTACCTACCTCACAGTGTTGTGGTGAGAATGAACTGAATTCATACATGTAAAGTATTCAGTATATATATGTCACATCTGAGATTCATTTTGCATTTGTAAAATGAGGCAACTAGTTACACACTCCAAATCTGGAGATATTAGTAGCACGTTTATATGATATGAATAGCATTTGCTATATAATTTAAGGAGTATGCATGTTGCCATCATGATCAGCATTAAAATCATGGTTAATATCTTTAAAGACTAGATCTCTCCCTTTAATTGCCATGTAAAAAATGAACTTCATTTTTATTTAAATTAAATTATTTTCTTTTTTAAGTTCGAAAACTGTTTCAGGTTAATGCTAAGAAACATTTTTATAAGTACATACACCAGTACTTTTGAGTACCTAACATGTGTCAGGCATGTCAAGAGCTTCATTATTGCAAAGGTATTCAGAAGTAATGTTGCTGCAAAGTAATGTAGTCCCTAGTGCAATCTTCATTAATGTTTTACATAATAAAATCAGCTGAAGTTTTTAAACCTAGTGAAAGATAGATCCAATACTCAAATTCATGGCTGATTGACTCTTTCATCATTATCTGACTATATTTTATATTTATGCATCTATGAGATAGTATCTACATGAAGTAAAACTATATGCAAAATGCAAGATATGTAATAAAGGCTTTAATAATTTAACTTGTTGATAATTTTAGAATATATAAAAATAATAATGAAAATTATTACTTTGAAATTCATTTTTCCTAAGAAAGAAAATATAGGTTTATAGAAATATATATAGAAAACACAGAAAGAATAATGCTCTCTTAATATTTACAAAATCAAAGAAAAAATATTGGGCTACAATACCATAAGAACCAAAGACTTTAGGAAAGAGTTTTTAAATATTTCAAGAAAAGAAAACCATGCTCTTATGGCAGAGATAAGAAGGACTATGACTCAAGCACCAAGCAGATTCCACAAAAAAACCCATCATAGACAAAAAACAAATATGACTGTTTATTTTTACTTTAAAATATTTATTTATTTGTTTAGAGATGGAGTCTTGCTTTGTCACCAGGATGGAGTGCAGTGGCATGAACTCGGCTCACTGCAACCCCCACCTCCCAGGTTCAAGCAATTCTCCTGCCTCAGCTTCCCGAATAGCTGGGATTACATGCATGGGTCACCATGCCTGGCTAATTTTGTATTTTTAGTAGAGATGGAGTTTCTCCATGTTGGCCAGGCTGGTCTCGAGCTCCTGACCTCAGGTGATCCACCTGCCTTGACCTCCCAAAGTGCTGGAATTATAGGTGTGAGCCACTACGCCCACTTCTGACTGTTTAATTCTGAATAATTTTAAAGAAAAAGCAAAATAGAAAATGGAATATATCCAAAGAAATAATGAACTATTAGCTCCATGAAGTACTTAGATTTTTTTTTTAAAAAAGCAACAAAATATAAATTTAAATTGAAGTGAGCACTGAGTAACAAAGACAATGCTTACAAACAAGTGGCATGAAAATAAACTGAAAATTTCAGACTCACGGTGGCTCACATCTGTAATCCCAGCATTTTAGGAGGACTAGATGGGCAGATAGCTGGAGCCCAGGAATTCAAGACCACCCAGGCAACGTGGCAAGACCCTGTCTCTACCAAAAAATAAATAAAATTTAAAAAAAAGAACTACCAATATAGTGGTGCATGCCTGTAGTCCCAGCTACTCAGGAGGCTACGGATTGAGGATTAGGCCTCTGTACTACAGCCCAGGTGACAGTGTGAGACCTGTCTAAAACAGAAAAGGAAATTTCAGTGATATGAAAACCTTAAATTGTTACAGGATTGTGTTCTTAGAAGCCAGCGATACTTTCTAAAGGATTTTTTTGCTTGTTGTTTTTCACTTTAAGAATGTTCAAGCTAGAAAAGAAAGAAAATGAAAGCCTTTCATGAGTATGCTCTGCAGACTCTGGCAAGTCCTTTCAAATATTTAAACTGGAGAAATCATTGCCCAACTCTATACAAATATAAAATATCATTCTTATGACTCATCCTTCATATGAGTCATAAATGTTCTTGTATATGCTAATAAATGACAGAAATGAGACTTTTTATGTGATATGTTTGCAACTTACTAATTGTGTGATAACAAAGGAGTTATTTAACCTCTTCGTCCCTTAGTTTTTTTTTAACCTGTTAAATGAGGATAAAAATAGTTCTTAGTTCATAGTGTTGTTGTGAAATTTAAATGAGTTAATATATTTAACATATAAGGACCAAATGATAACATGTTGTGCTATTTCTATTTCTCTACTGCTTGGTGTGCCAATAAATTATTAATAACCGGGTATGCAGAGGAAGGCTTGATTTGTAGTGTTTGCTAATGTCTATGGTGTAAATATTCCCAACATGGTTGATGTCACTTATCATGAAGTAACTGAATGAGAGCTCCAAGAACATATACAAAAGCATACAACCATATAATACTTCCATCATATAATACAAATACCAATAATCTCAAGAGCATAGATGATGGTATAATAATTAGAATGTGGTGGATTTTGAGTATTTATTACTTAGTTTTTAGAAGGAAAGAAAGGAATCAAGAGATTACTTGTGTAATGATTTACAAAAATATGTATTCAATCTGTGCAGTGCATGCCTAGAATCTTAGATTCTAGAAGAGCAGAACTATACTACTGACATTATATGCTACATTTGACATACAATTGACTCTTCGTAGAGTAGAGTTAATGAATGCATGTATGGGCTATATCTATAATACAGTATTAGATATCTTTATATAGGTAAATTTTGCTTTGTTATACTTTGTAATTTTCCTACAATAAAAATAAATCTCTGTTATTTTTAAGAATTAACAAGAGCAAAAAGTGAAGATATATAACATTCAACTCAAAGTAGTTTATACAAAAACATAATTAGCTAATATTATCAGGAGGTTAAGACATGATTGTGACTTTAGTTACAGGTAGATTCAGAGGTTAATACAATTTGTCTCCATTCTCGTCTTCCCTTCAACTGCCTATGAATTGTGAGTTGGTTTTATGCTATCCTAATCTCAACAGTTTTCTATGATTCTTTCTTAATAGGATAATCACATTTTCCCAGTATTGTGACTTAAATGTGTCTTTTATATTTAATTTAGTGTATAAGTCTTGCAGAGGATACTGACTGACCCAGTGCAGGTAATATTCCAATTCATGAACAAATCACAGCAGCTTTGGAAATAGAGGATTCAAATTGACCGATACAGATCACATTTTCTTTAGGGAAGGAAGAGTGATGTACTGAAATTGCCAGTTCCACAGAAGACAATAAATGATTTCTTAAGAAAATGTACCTTGGGCAGTAAATAACATAGGCTACTGTAATTGTGGAGTGAAGGTGAAAGGTAAATTGGTAGCTAGAGAGGAATTTAAGGCTGAAGGAAAGAACATGAAATAAAATGTTATGTATGAGATTTGTGAATTACCCAAATCTAAGATGAACTATAAATATAGTTGATGGAAAGATTGGATTCAAAATGATCTCAATAGGCAGAAACAAGAAGAATAAAACAAGATGTGATTTCACAGGAGCAAATACGAATTCCCACACTTTGGTTCAGACAGTTGGCTTTATATAAATAAAAAAGTAGAAAACAGAATTTATAGCTGTGCTACTGAAATAAGAAAAACCATGAAGTTTTATTTAACTTCAAGTTCAACAGGAGCTGACAGCATGACACTGTTGCTAAAAAAGGTAATCCAATCTTTGGTTGTTGTACAGTTCAGAACAAAGGAGATTAGAGTCTCCTTGTGCTCTCTGTTGATCATATTAAATTCAGATCATTGCTTCCAGTTTGGGGTTCCATATTTTAAGAGTGACACTAATAAACTCAAGGGAATCCTGAGTCAGATGAAGAGGGTAGAATAATATGTCTCAAAAATGACAGAATAAACTGGGTATAATTTTTATCATAAAAGGGATGGTATCAGGGGTATGTAATAGCCTCCTTCAACTATTTTTAGATGTATCTATAGAAAAGGGAGAACATTAATTCTGGTTTCCAGAAGAACAGAAATATGTTAATTGATACAAGTCAGAATAGGAGAAATTTGGCTTATTAGGAGGATGACTTTACTTCTTATTATGTGTCTATCAGAGACTGACATTAAATCATAGGGACTTTGTGGTCACTCTGTATTCACAAATCACTCTTTTAAAATTGCTTTTATATTTATTTCTAACTTTTTCTAAATGTTAATTCAAAGGTACATGTGCAAGATGTGCAGATTTGTTACATAGGTAAATATGTGCCATGATGGTTTGCTGCACCTGTCAACCCATCACCTTGGTGTTAAGTGCAGCATGCATTAGCTATTAATCTTGATGCTTTCCTTTCCCCCACCCCCTGCCTATACACCCCAGTGTGTTGTTCCCCTACCCATGTCTATGTGTTCACATTGTTCAGCTCCTCACTTACAAGTGAGAACATGTAGCATTTGGTTTTCTGTTCTTGAAATAGTTTGCTGAGGATAATGGCTGCTATCTCCATCTATGAGGAGGATGACATCTTTAACTGTGAAATTGCTGCATTTCAAAATTGTGTCTTTTATTAAATATTAATTTAAATAATAACAGCATGGTTGGGTCAGAAAGGAAAAATATTAATAAAGGTATGAATGAGTATAAAGTTCTAAGCAGTGGTCCCTATTGAAACCCTGTTTAAAATATTTATATTAAGATATTTATAATAAATTTTCAATTATATTCTAAATTTTATTTGCCTTCTTCAATTTTACTTCATGCTGCCTTCATATCTACTTTTTCAACTTGATTTTTAACAAATTTATTGAGGCATAATTGACATACAATAAACCACACATAAAGTATATAATTTGATGTTTTGAAATATATCTGTGAAACCATCATCACAATCAACAAAGTGAATGTATCAATAACCCCTAAAAGTTTCCGTATGTTCCTCTGGAACTCCTTCTTTCCAAAGCTTTCCCCATTTCCACTATCTGCATCCCTAGGCAAATGCTGATCTGTTTTCTACTAATATTAATTTATTTGCATTTTCTAGAATTTTATATGAATGTAATATTACAGCATGTTTTCTTTTATCTGGCTCCTTTTATCCAGCATAATCACACTGTAGTTTCTCCATGTTGATATATGTTATCAATAGTTCAATCATTTTATATCTGAGTGCTACATATTTCATAATTTGTTCATCCATTCACCTACTGATGAACATACCGGTTATTTTCAGTTAGAAGCTGTTACAAGTTTTGGTATAGACATGTGCTCTCATGTTTTTGTGTAAATATCTAGGAGTAAATTGGCTGAACTATATGATAGATAAATGTTTAACACTTAAAGAAATTGCCAACATTTTTTCCATTGGATTTTGCCATCTTACATTTCCACCAGAAGTCCATAAGTGTTCTAATATCTGCACATTCTGATCAGTCTATTCAATCTTAAGACATTCCAATGGGTATGTAATGGTATCACAGTGTGGCTTTAATTTGCATTTCACTAATTGTTAGTGATGTTAAACATTCTTCCATGGGTTTATTGTCCATTCATTTGCCTTTTTTGAAGTAGTTGTCTAAATCTTTGACTATTTTTAAAAATCAGTTTGATTTTTCTATTATTTTACATCATGGAAACAAGTCCTCTTTCAGATTTACTATGTGCAAATATCTTTTCCCCGTCTGTGGCTTGTCTTTACCTTCTCTTAATACTGGTTTTCAAAAAGCAGAGTTTTTCATTTAAATAACATAAATTTATAATGTTTTATAGATTTTACTAAGAAATATTTATCTAAATATTCATAAAGATGTTCTCATATTTTATTTTGAAAACTTTATATTAGTTTCAGATTTTACATTTAGGACTGTTATTTATTTTTGGTAATTTTTTACATATGGTACATGGTATGGGTCTGAAATTCATGTTATTTTACATAGGGATAAGCAATTGTTCTAATGCCATTTATTGAAAGGACTATTCCTTCCCTACTTAAATGACTTTCCATCTTCGCTTTGTAGGAAATCAATTGTCCTTGTATTCTATTATATTAATCTATTTGTCTATCTTTATGTCAGTACCACAGTCATTATATGTAGCTTTTTTTCTTTTTCATTTTTAAAGACAGGATCTTACTCTGTTGCCCAGGCTGGAGTGCAGTGGCAAGATTATAGCTCATATAAGTAGTTTTATAGTAAGTTTTCAAACCATGTATCGTTAGTCTTCCAATATTGGTTTTCTTGTTCAAAGTAGTTTTGATTATTCTAAGTCTTTTGCATTTTTATATAAATTTTAGAATCAGCTTGTCAATTTTTACTAAATATCCTACTGGGATGTTGAGTGAGATTGCAGTTGAATGAGATCAATTTAGGAAAAATTGTTACCTTCACAATACTGAAACTTTGACCTAGGAAGACTTTACAGCTCTCCATGTTTTATAGCACCATTTTTTTTTTTTAGCAGTGTTTTATTTTATCATATTTTTATGATTTTATCATAAAAATATTTTATCATATTTATCCCTAATTATTTTATATTTTTGGTGTCATAAATAGTACTTTTTGTTCATTTCAATTCTAAATTTTATTGCTAGGATGAAGAAATACAACTCATGACTATATATTGAATTTATACCCTGTACTCTTTTTGGTAGATTTCATCAGATTTCCTGTATACACAGACATATTATCTAAGAACAAAGTCAAGACAGTAAACCATGAAAAAATCATGGCTCTAATGGATAACAACTCTCATCCTCACTCAGTGTATAGAAGCTGTTGTTTCAAAACAATATTAAAATATTTTTCTCTGTGAAGTTAATTCTGTAATTATAAAAATATAAAAATAATTAAATACACATAAAATAAAATGAAAAATATATACATTTAGCTTAATTCTTTTTATAGTATTGTGGCTTTCGTTTTGATGCCGTTTAATAATTTAATGTCAACTTTTTCTAGATAAGACTTACTTTTTTAGATTTTTCTAAAGGTAGAGAACTAAGAAAAAATAGAAAATAAGCTTGTGAACAAAATAAAAAATGAAGATTTAAAAACTAAATGGACAGAAAGCCATTGTTATAATGTAGAAAATATATATAAATTATATATAAAAACTAGTTATATATATCTAGTTATATGTATATACATACATAACTAGTTTATATATATAACTAGTTATATATATCTAGTTATATGTATATATATACATATATATAAAACTGTATTTACAAAATGATCTGCAACAAAATATTCCCTTGTTATAGATGAGGAATCAAGTTTAGGGAGGTTAAGTAATTTGCAAAAGATCATATTCAGTCTTAAGTAGTCTGTTTCTAAATCCAATGCTATTTGTCATTTGACTTATATCAGACTAAATATCCTCACATAAGAAAACTGAGAGATTGAATTAGATAATCCTTCAACTCATGTCACTTTACAGATCCTACCAAGAGAATATCAAAACTTTAGTTTAAAATTACTTGTATGTGGCATTGGTACAATGAATAAAACTAAAGTACACTGTCCATCTGTCTTTTATAGCTGCTCACTTCCTAGAATTTGTAACACCAAAATATTTTATCTGCCTCAGGTCCTACTTATTTGAGTAAAAATATTTTCTTTAAATATGACTATTATAGCTTGAAGAAAATTACAGCATTTATTTCTAATTCTAAAATGTGGTGCTAGTATATTCTTTCATTAAACCAGAAAGTATACTTTCCTGTCTCACTAGCTTGACTCATATTTCTTTTATTAATTCAATATGGGGTTTATAGAACAATGCATTTTATGACTACTAATTCACAACCTGTCTTCACAGTTTGTAAGTGGAACTCCTCTAACTGTGAAAAGAGTTTCATATTAAAATCTATAGGATATGACCCATGGCTTTTGCATCAAGAATTCATCAGTGGAATTATAACTCTATAATTCATGGCTCTTTGTAACTCCCATGCTTGATAGTGTATATTTAAAGTGTGTTTACAATGCATGGAAATACAAATATTTCTAAATTGATTTTTGTTTTAATGTTATAGTTTATTTCCTTTGATGTGATTTTTTACCCCAATTTGATAAATTAAATCAAATCACTTATGAACAAATAAAATACCATTAAAGATTGAAGCAAATTGGAAAATGAACATTATGTAAAATGCAAGTGCAATTTCCTTGGATATTTTTGTAGGGAACCTTAGAATGAATTACTTATGAATATTACTTGAGGTATCCAGTATGGCCTATGGCATACCCGTCAAATCCTGACACCATCTGATGAAGGGCACCTCAAACTCTTCTTAGTAGTAATTTTTAAAAAAATAATCTCTATTTCTTAATGTTAAGAACTTAATAACAAATTTAAAATATTTCTTCAATCAGTTGTATATACTTCATGTGAATACTTTCTGAATACCTTCTGAGAGCTTTCATTTAACATCTTTATTGAATCAACCACTAATTATTAAGTAAAAGTTAGATGCCCAACACAATCCTAAGCAATAATCTACACAGACAAGGCTCCTTCTTCCATGGCAGGTATATTGTGAGGCTCTGGCTAACATAGATAGGTAAGGCAGAGAAAGACTCTCTGGGGAGGTGAAATTAGGACTGAAAATTGAATGTGGAGAAGTGTGAATAAAAGAATTCCAGGTGGAAGGAATGAGTGCAATAATACTGACACAGAAACCTTCTTAGCATGTTTAAGGAACAGGAAGAAAGCCAGTCTGACTGGAAGATGAAGAGAAAAGGGAGAGGTTTGGAAGATAATAAATTGAGATATGCAAACAAAGTACATAGGATTTGGTGAGCCAAGGGAAATAGTCTGATTTTGATTCTAAATATGAGGAAGTTTTTAAGCAAGGGAGTGATTTGATTTAACTTATTTTTAAAGACTATTCTGTTTATTCTTTCAATAATAGAGTGTAGGTGGCAAATGTGGAGAAGTCTAAGTGTCAAGTAGCAACTTGATGATGGGGGATTGAGAGATGAAGAGAAAAAAATATTTTTAAGATATATTTTGAAAATCAAGTCAGTAGGATTTATAGATTAGTTGGATTTAGGAAAGGAAGAACATTAATTAAGGACCCCTCTCATGTATTTTACCACATCTTTCAGTTAGTTCCATTCCACTATACAAGGAACCCAGGACAGGTCATACTTATAGGTTTGGGATATTAAATGAGATGCATAAAATGCCTGATAGTCAACATGTTAAATTTGAGGTGACTATTTTTCAGCTAAATGCAACGTGTCAGAAGAGTTGAAAAAAGAGTCAGACTCTGTAAAATACTTGAAGAGATTTATTCGGAGCCAAATGTAAGGACCATGGCCTATGACAGAGCCTCAGGATGTCCTGAGAACATGTGCCCAAGGTGGTTGGTTTACAGTTAGATTTTTATACATTCTAGGGGGACAGTAGTTACAAGCAGACACGAATCAATACATGTAAGAGGTGTACTTTGGTTCACTCCATAAAGATGAGACAACTTGAAGTGAGACTTCCATTTAATAGGTGAATTTGAAGCTTTTCTGATTGGCAATTGATTAAAAGAGTTAAGTAGTTATCTAAAGACCTGGGATCAATAGAAGGGAGTGTCTGGGTTAAGATAAGGGATTCCTTATGCAGATAAACCCTCCAGGTAATAGGCTTCAGAGGTCTCATGAGACCTGATGATGTGTGAGTCATTTAGTTAACTCTCTCCTGGATCAGGGAAAAGACCTAAGGAGAAAGGCATTCTTTACAGAATATGGATTTTGCCCCACAGGAGATAGCTTTTCAGGGCCATTTCAAACTATGTTAAATAAACATATTTTGGGGTAAAATAAAAATAAATCAGTTTCCTTCAGGGCCTACTATCTGTCATGTGATTCTACACTAAAGTCAGATTGGAATTTGGTATCTTATTGCTATAAGAATCTGTTTTATCAGTCTTGAGATATCTGTTTCTATGTTAATGCTGGTCAGTTGTGCCTGAATTCCTAAGGGGGAAGGATATAATGAGTGTGCCCCACCCCTCCCTTCCCATCATTGCCTCGACTAGTTTTTCAGGTTTACTTTGGAATACCCTTTGCTCAAGAAGTAGGTACATCAGTCAGTTGTGGGGCTCAGATTTTTATTTTTGATTTACATAGACAACTGAATATTTAAGTCTTAACCTCAAGGGAAACATAGATATGGAGGTACATAATTATGAATCACCTAAATATAAATAATATTTAAGGCTATGATCACAAGGAAATGATATAGATAATAAATAAATTAAAAGTGAAACTATGGCTTAACCTAACATTTAAAGGTCAGTTATAGCAGAAGGATTTCAGAAAGGGAATTGTTGCAGAAGTGCCTGTGGCATTTATCAGAAACATGTTGTTTTGTGGAATCTAAGACTGGAAGGTGTTTTGAGAGAAAGCAGTGGCCATCTGTGTTGATGAGAGATTGAATGATATGAAGGCAAGTAGTGACTGTTAACTTTGGCAACATGAAGCCTGCTCCTAGGATTGAAAGCACATTTTCAAAATAGATTTGATAGACAAGGGTATAGGGTTGTGATGTTATTATAAGAAAACTTAATGTTTGTGGGCAGAGTGGCAAGGCTAGGTTTGCTAGAGACAAATTTCTTCTAAGTCATATGTATGTGCTTAGAGACAGGCAAAATGCATATTCTATTCTACATGGATGGCTTACTTCTTTGGCTTGTTGTTTTTTTATTTTAATCCAGTGATATTTCTGACTCAAAAATTAATTTGGAAGCCTAATTCTTAAGGAAAAAAAAAGATTCCCAGTAGCACTTACCTACTGAGTGCTATCTTAGGCAAAGTTGTAAGTGTTTCTTTTCAGCTCTATCATCTTGCACAATGACTATCCTTGCAGTATTTATCTTTTACTTCTGTTTACAAAAAATAGAAAAGAAACAAAAGGCAGAGCTCTAATAGGAATTTAAAATTTTTATCATCAGTAACACTGGTATACTCTTTGGTGGTTTTAGAGTAGATAGTTAGATAGATACGAGCAAAATAAGAGAGGGTCCCAAGAAATGACAGGCACTCATTAGGTGACAGTCAGGTGATCATAAACTATCTCTCTGAAATGATAAGTGGCTATGACTAGTGACAAGAGGGAGAGAAGTTCTCCAACAGATAGAAAATATCAGGAGCCAGCAAACAACAATTTCCTGATAAGTTTTCAAGCATGTGCAGTCGGGGAAAAATGGTGGAGTTTGACTGTTACATGATCTTTGTCTGTGGGTGCTTGACCAGTAAGGGAAAAATCACCCCCAAGTGAGCATGTGTACAACTTCAGCAAACACACTGTGCCTGGGGCCCTTCCCAAGTGCTGGCAGGTTACTGTGCATGCAGCAATTGAGCAACAGCCTGCCCCAAGGGAGGGGAAAAGAAAACCCTGGAACCAAGCCAATGTAAAAAACTCCCAGACCGAGGGCTGACCAGGGCACTTGATTTCTCAAGTCACCCTTTTAGCTATTTTCCAAGTTACTTTGCTTCTTTCAATAAACTTTTCCTTCTGCTTTAAAACTTGCCTTGGTCTCTCAGTTGAAATATTTTCTCTGAGAAGACAAGGGTCAGGATCACTGTGGACTCATCACCAGTAACTTTCTTTGGTGCCACCTAACTTGGATCCACCATCTAGTGGTAAGACACTGCTATACCTTGGTCTGTTTGGCTGGAAGCATTCAATGCCCATACATGATTCCTTCTCCTTTTTTCTCTACTACTGTATTAGCCCTTTTTCATGGTGCTGATAAAGAGATATCCAATAATGGCCAACTTACAAAAGAAAGAGGTTTATTGGAGTCACAGTTACATGTGGCTGGTGAGGACTCATGATCATGGTAGAAGGTGAAAGGCATGTCTCACATGGTGGCAGATGAGAGAAGAGAGCTTGTGTAGGGAGACTCCTGTTTTTAAAACCATAAGATCTCATGAGACTTATTTACTATCATGAGAACAGCTTGGGAAAGACCCAACTGATGATTCAGTTACCTCGCAGTAGGTTCCTCCAGTGACACCTGGGAATTCAAGATCAGATTTGGGTGGGGACACAGCCAAACTATATTCTTCCACCCCCGGCCCCTCCCCAATCTCATGTCCTCACATTTCAAAATCAATCATGCCTTCTCAACAGTCCTCCAATGTCTTAACTCATTTCAGCATTAACTAACTCAAAAGTCAAAATCCAAAGTCTCATCTGAGACAAGTCAAGTCCCTTCTGCCTATGAGCCTGTAAAATAAAAAGCAAGTTAGTTACTTCCTAGATGCAGCAGAAGTACAGGGTAAACACAGCCATTCCAAATGGGAGAACTTGGCCAAAAAAAGGGGTTATAGTTCCCTTGCAAGTCCAAAATCCAACAGGGCAGTTAAATCTTACAGCTCCAAAATGATCTCCTTTGACTCCATGTCTCACATCCAGGTCATGCTAACGTAAGAGGTGGGTTCCAACGGTATTGGGCAGTTCCACCCTTTGGCTATGCAGGGTATTGCCTCTCTCTTGGCTGCTTTCCTGGGCTAGTGTTAAGTGCCTATGGCTTTTCCAGGAGTACAGAGCAAGCTGTCAGTAGATCTACCATTCTAGGGTCTGGAGGATGGTGTCTCTCTTATCACAGCTTCACTAGGTGATGTCCCAGTAAAGATGCTTTGTTGGGACTCCAACCCCACATTTCCCTTCTGCACTGTCCTAGCAGAGGTTCTCCATGAGAGTCCTGCCCCTGATGCAAACTTCTCCCTGTACATCCAGGCATTTCCATATATCCTCTGAAATCTTGTCAGAGGTTTTCAACCCCAATTCGTGACTTCTGTGCACTGGCAGGCTCAACACCGTGTGGAAGCAGCCAAAGCTTGGGATGAAACTCTGAAGCCATGGCCCTAGCTCTACAGTGGCCCCTTTCAGCAATGACTGGAGCATCTGGAATGCAGGGCACCAAGTTCCTTGGCTACACACAGCACAGGGACCCTGGGCCTGACCCACAAAACCACTTCTTTCTCCTTGGCCTCCAGGCCTGTTATGGGAGGAGCTGCCATGAAGACCTTTGACATACCCAGGAGACATTTTCTCCATTGTCTTGGAAATTAACATTCAACTGCTCATTACTTATGCAAATTTCTGCAGCCAGCTTGGATTTCTCCTCAGAAAATGGAATTTTCTTTTCTATTGCATTGTCAGACTGCAAATTTTCTGAACTTTTATGCTCTGCTTCTCTTATAAAACTGAATAACTTTAACAGCACCCAAATCACCTCTTGAATGCTTTGCTCCTTAGATGTTTCTTCCACCAGATACTCTAAATCATCTCTCTCAAGTTCAAAGTTCCACAGATCTCTAGGGCAGGGGCAAAATGCTGCCAATGTTTTTGCTAAAGCATAACAAGAGTCACTTTTGTTTCATTTCCCAGTAAGTTCCTTGTCTCCATTGGAGGTCACCTCATCCTGGAGTTTGTTACCCATATTGCTTTCAACATTTTAGGCAGTCATTTAAGAAGTCTCTAGAGAGTTCCAACTTTCCCACATTTTCCTGTCTTCTTCTGAGCCTTCCAAACTGTTCCAACCTCTGCCTGTTACCCAGTTCCAAAGTTGCTTCCTTATTTTGGGGTATCTTTATTGGCTACTCTACTGGTACCAATTTACTGTATTAGTCCATTTTCATGCTGTAGATAAAGACATACCTGGGACTAGGCAATTTAAAAAAGAAAGAGCTTTATTGGACTTACACTTTCATGTGGCTGGGGAGGCCTCACAATCATAACATAAGGTCAAAGACATGTCTCACATGGTGGCAGACAAGGGAAGAGAGCTTGTACAGGGAGACTCTTGTTTTTAAAACATCAGATCTCATGAGACTTACTCACTATCATGAGAAGAGCACAGGAAAGACCCACCCACCCACATGATTCAGTTACCTCCCAGCAGGTTCCTCTTGTGACACATGGAAATTCAAGATGAGATTTGGGTAGGGTCACAGCCAAACCATATCACCTACCTACTACTCACTCTCCTGAATGATTCCCCTTTACCACAGTGGCTCTGCTTCTTTTGCTTAATTTCTCAGCTTTTGCTGACAGGTGACCGGCAGTGGTGGGAGGGCTTTGAGGTCCACACCCAAAAGAGTAGATCTCAGTTATTGTGGTTCTCCTGGACAAGAGGCTCACGAGTATGGTAGAGCTAAGCCTGGACCTTGTAGTATCTGGAGAATTCTTCAAGTAAAATTAGGTATTTTTTTTCCCAAACCCATACCTGCACCATCTATTCTCCTGTGTTCTTTCCTCTGTATTTTGAAATGGCTTTGCATACTCACTGGACCATTCACCGAAGAGGCAAATCAACCTGTTCTCTGCTCTCGCTTTGTGTGCCACACGAATTCCTTTCCTCCTTGAGACATACACGCCCCATTTGTTGTTTGTACACTTGTGGCTTTTGTTGTGTCTGCCTGGCAGCCAAGAGACAGGAACAGGAACATTTATGGGTGTCCCCAGAGATTTATACTTTCTTTTAGCCCTCCAGTCTGGTTGATCTCCAGCCTATTCCCAGTATCTTGGCTTATTGTCAGGAAAAACACTGGCCACAGCCCTGACTACACCCACTGTTTGTTACTTACTATTTATCTTTTATCCCTACCACACCCTGAGATTTAGTTTTCCAGTGGTTCCTGAGGAGGTTTCTCCACCTTTCCAGGGCCTCCATTTGTAGTCCACTAAGAGTACCTCTTACCTCAATACTGGAGCTATCTCGTTTTGGGGAAAAGGGACAGTCTTTCCTATGCTTAGTAAGAGCCCTTATTCCAAATTCCCTGTTTCTCCAGAGGCTTCTCCTTTATTTCAAAAAGGCAGACAATTAGTGTTCCCTAAGCAGTAGAAGCTGTTGTTTCTGTGAAAAAAACAAAGGCTTCCCACAAGCATCTTTCATGCTTCCTTCCTTTCCCACTCATTACAGAGGGATTACCATGCTTGTTTAAACATATCTTTTGCATGTTGCCTATGGAAGATAAAATTTTCCTACCTTCTAACTTTCTTCTCAACATGCACAAAGATTGCCAAGTCTACATACAGGGAAAAAGAAATCTGACCTCTTTGTGGTATTGGCCAAGAACAAGGACCTTATTTACGGAAAGAACCTGGAAAATGTAAACACAAGAGAATGGGAAACCATGTCATTGCTAGGATGCTCTGGATAAAGGTTACTACCAGGTCCTGGACACAGGGGTATAGGTCCGCCCAAGGCCACAGGCACAGGAGACCTATTTACTTGTAGAACAGAGATAAAGATTGGTTCCAGGCTAGAAACACAAAACAGATTATCACCAGAACAGAGATAAAGGTTGGTCCCCAAATGGAACAGAACCAGATATAAGGGTACCTGGTAAGCACCAGTTCATTCCAGAACTCTGCGAATTGATGGAGGGGACACCTTGCTCACTCTGGTTTGCCATAGACACAGGATTAAGGGAACAGGACAGGGATACCCTCTTCTTTCCTTCTCTCCTCTTTTATCTCTTTGCAGAGGAGTAACCACACTTCCGTAAAACAGGAAGAGAACAAGGTGAGGAGTACCTGGCAAGCACTGATTCATTCTGAATCCCTTAAGATGAGTGACCCTTTTCGCTCCAGTCTGCCCTAAATGCAGGAACCTCTATTATGCATGGGAAAGGCACTGCTCACCCCAGTCTGCCACAGGCACAGGAAAAAAGTAGGTAAACAAGAGAGGACACATTTTCCTTCCTCTATTCTCTCTTTGCACATATTTTATCATGTCTGTATACCACAGAACATGTCTCTCAAATAAATGCATCCTCAAGAACTGGAAAATGTTTAACCCCCAAACCTCCAAATATGATCTATCCTCAAGGAACATTGCAAAATAAATCCATGCAGTTTTGCCAGCAATACCCAAATGTGTGAAGTACTCAAAATTTTTGGCTCCAGCCTACTAATTACATTTAACGTCTGCAGATTGCCAGTCTCAGCTCTATAGCACAATGGGTTCTGTTGGACTGGTATGATTTTGGTCTGTGTCTTCAACCAAACTTCATCACAATTTAATCCCCCATGATTAGGGGAGGGGCCTGGTGGGAGGTGATTGAATCATGGGGAAAGACTTTCCCTTTGCTGTTCATGTGATAGTGAGTGAGTTCTCATGAGATCTGGTTGTTTGAAAGTGTGTGACACTTCCCCTTTCACTCTTTCTCTCCAGCTCCACATGGTAAGACATGCTTGTTTTCCCTCTGCCTTCCACCATGATTGTAAGTTTCCTGCGGCCTCCCATTCATGATTCCTGTTAAACAAGTGAAACTGTTAAGTCAACTACACCTCTTTTCTTCGTAAATTACCTAGTCTCATTCTTTATAGCAGTATAAGAATGAACTAATATAGAAAATTGGTACCAGGAGAGTAGGTACTTGCTATAAAGATACCTGAAAATGTGGAAGGGACTTTGGAACTGGGTAAAAGGAGGAGTTTGGAACAATTTGAAGGTCTCAGAAGAAGATGAGAAGATGTGGGAAAGTTTGGAACTTCCTAGAGACTTGTTGCATGTTGTGACCAAAATGCTGATAGTTATATGGAAAATAAAGTCCAGACTGAGGTGGTCTCAGATGAAGATGAGGAACTTATTGGGAACTGGAATGTAGGTAACACTTACTATGCTTTAGCAAAGACACTGGTGGCATTGTGCCCCTGCTCTAGGGATCTGTGGAACTTTGAACTTAAGATGATTTAGGGTATCTGGCAGAATAAATTTCTAAGCAGGAAAGCACTCAAGATGTAGCCTGGCTGCTCCTAAAAGAGTATAGTCATATGTGTTTGTCAGGGTCACCACCTGTGGGGGTCTGTGCAGGTCTGTGTCACAAACCCTGACTCAGCAACAGGTGAATGAAGTACAATGACACACAGATATTATGCTTTGCCAGGTTGGCTGAGTGACTGGGTGTCTACAGACTTTCTGGAGAGCGTTGTAAACAGTTGCAATTGCCGGCCCCCACCAGCCAGTGAGACTCAGATTTATTTAGTAAAGTTTAATTGACAAAGGTTTGAGTCAAACCACTAGAGTGAAAAGATTAAAGGACTGGTTCTGATGCCCAAATAAAGCACCATTAGAGGGTAATATTCCTGGTCGACCTCCCACTGAGAGGGCCATCTGGCTCAAAGGTTAGTTTTAAGACCATATGAGTAAACAAGTTAGGTAAACTCTCCCACTTACCCTAGCTATTTGTTTTACTTATTAGCTAAATGTAAAGGGGATTTGGGCTGCCCTCAGCCAAAAACTATAGAAAAAACCCTTAGGCCTTCCAAAGGGTTTGAGACTATATTCTATAACTTTCTCTAATACTTTTCCTTTAATATTTTTGCCACCACCCTGAGTGAATTCCCACATGTATTCATAAATAGATGGTCTGAAATTGGAACTTATGTTTAAAAGGGAAGCAGAGCATAAAATTTTGAAAAAATTGAAGGCTGACCATGTGATAGAAAAACCCATTTTCTGGGTATGAAGTCGAGCCTCCTGCAGAAATTTGCATAAAGGGAAGCTGTATGTTAGTATCAAAGACAGTGTGAAAAATGTCTCCAGGGCATTTCAGAGACCTTCTTGGCAACCCTTCCATCACAGGCCTGGATCCTAGGAGGAAAAAATGATTTCATGGGCCAGGCCCAGAGCACAGCTACTCCAGCTCCAGCTGTGGCTGAAAGGGGCCAAGGTATGGCTCAGGCCATGGCTTCAGAAACTATTAAAACCAGAGGGTATAGTAGGAAGGAATTGCTACAGTTTGTAGATGGGCATCAACAACTTCCTGAAAACTTTTTAAAAAGTAGATTATAAAAATACTATAAAAATTACTATTTAGGGGCAGCATCTTTGGTTTTAAATGCTACAGAGTAGAAGAGCATGTTTGGGTTGATGCAGGAACCACAGCTTACTATGGAACAACTGCAGATGGCTATATATGATTCAGACACAGAGTGGGTTATTCCTGAGGGAACAGCCAGGCTTGAGGACTAGATAAAAGCTACTTTAAGGTTTGTTTACCATGAGAAAGGTGACTTCCAAACTCCCCCTACAAATGCCAGTTGGAGCACTCCAGATGAAGCAGCTGAAATGCTTCATATACATATAGAACTGGCATTGTGATGGCATTATGGTGACAGGGATATTCACTCACTGAATATGCATGTTACAGATTTTGGCAAATGCTGTGGTTAAGTGTACCCCTTCTACATGAGCACCCCATGTGCCCTTACTCCTGATGAATGGAACAATAGTTTGAGAAGCCTCATCAGTTCTCAGCTTCCCGCATGGGTTTTACAGGTGTTAATTAAAACATTAGGTTAATTAACAAGAGAAGGGGAAAGGCGTAAGGAAGAGTCAAAGGACTCATCCCAGGAAAGTGGAAATTTTTGAGAAGTTATTAAGAAACTAGGCAAATAAAGAAAATATTCATAGGGGTGAAACCAAGAAGAAAAAGGAAGGGAAGATTCATTGGACTGATCCCAGCATGATGGAGATCTGTAGATGGTTTAATGAAAATGAATAAAATGGAAATTGATGGCATTAAAACAAAGGTCTTAATATAACATTATCAAAGATTTGGTAAACCAAAAGGAGCCCCTCCTAGTCCCCTAACATTAAAGGACCCCAAACCAGGATGATGTATTTCCCCCAGTTTGGAGAAATTTAAAAAAACCAAAGGCAGAGATTATAATGAGAAATCTGATCTGAAATTGCCAGGAGTAATAGTCCAATGGATTAATTAAGATAAAGATTGACAAAAGGGTCAGGGTCCTTTGGTCCAACCTCTGGATGGGGACTGAAAGCCTTTTGCACAAGGAAGGATAAAATGGTCTGGGATGAAGAAGAGACATTCTTGGAATTAGAACATAAAAATTGAAGAGCTGATTGGATTATGAAAGTTGACATATTTGAACACACTTTATGTGAAGTGGTAGCATCACTTTTACTTGATTGTATCATGGGGATGAGCATTGTATCTAACTGGGAAATGTTTTTCCTACCTGGTGCCATAAAATAGAAGGCATGCCAATTTGCTCTTCAAACAATAGTAACTGGACATGCTAAATGGGAACCAGTAAGTTTGCCCAAGTCTGCACAGTGCAGAGTAGAAGCTAGGTTACTGATAGGGACACATTTTCCATTTAATAATTCTTCATGAAGCATTTTTTAAAATTACGGCAAATGCTTATGAGCACCTCCCAACAACAATTATGATACTTTGCACTAGACAGTTTCAACATGAAGGGCATTTACTGCCTTGCTGTGGAATGTTGGTGAAGATACCCCTGTGACGCTTGAACTACTCATACAGTCTGGGTAATGTCAGAGAAACATTCTAATGGGAATGTTCCCAGAAAAGGTCTATAATAAATGGTAATGGTATATAGAGAATCATGCTACCTCTTTGGGAATGCAAGGAGGAGATACCCTCAAGCAGGGAGTATCTTTTCTACTACAGTTGACTCTGGAACTGTGTAAGAAACTGCCGCCTTCAACAGAGCTTGGTAAACAGTCTCAACTGACTGACAAAAAGCTACCTGGGTGGCAATTCCAAGGTAAATGGACACAGCTTGTTTGGAAGGCTGCTATTTTGATCAAAGAAGGTAAAAACAGATCTGCCCAGTGGATTGAACTGCCTGCTGTTTTCCTAACAGTAATGGAAGAATTGAACAATTGTAGAAGCCTCTGTGTTTGGGTTTTATGCACTATTAATAAAAGAAATTATAATTTCCAAGTTATATCAGTTTTATGCTAATTCCGTGTTACTTTTTCTGTAGTTCAAGCACTGTTCTATTTATTCATAAACAGTTAATAATATTCCATAATTAAACAACTTCACCTCCAAAACAGCCTGCTGTGCTTACTTTTCTCATAGATGCTATTAGTAATGAAAATTTAAATCATTATGAAAGATGTCTTAGAATATTTTTCCCATTTTCAACACAAATGACTATTATTCTATAGCTTCTTGGAAAAAATGAGAAATAATAAATCATTTAAGCATTACTAACATGTATAGTCAATATAGTAAATAAAACTATGGAATGATAAAAACATCTGGATTAAAATAATTAGCAGAAATATACCATTAAGAGTTAATATATAGAATTAAAAATGAGTGTGCCAAATTTCACTCAATTCAAAATGTAAAAAAAAGTACCAGAAAATTATTAGCATGGTAATCTTCTTAAACAAAATTAGGAGCTTTTAAAAATATATATTTTCTAAGAGATTTCAGTAGCAAAGCAGTTATTTTTAGCAAAGCAGTTATCAAATAATGTTTATTTATATTAAATATATATATTTAATCTGTATCTTGCATCCAAGCTTGAATTAAAAGGAGGAAAAACTAAATATGTTTCTAAGTTAAATTGTGTCATATTTATTATGTATTTTGAAAAGGTTATCAAGTAAATCATTTGCTTCTTGTCTTCTTATTCAGGACCTTACTAAATATCATATGTTTTTGTACAACCTACAGCCTATGTTCTTTGATTCTTGGAAATGTTCGGGGGCACATATTTGTGCTGAAAATGTCACTGCCAATACTTCTTATCTCCTTTTCCTAGAAATCATCACATAGTAAGTTAGCGATATTAGTAGCCATTTATCAGTAGGTCTTCCTGAGGCTGCTTTCTAGAGACACCTTCAAAGTCACATTCATTTATAGAAGCTTTTGTTTGAGGCTGACAGTAATTTTTTCAAACTGTTGTCATCTATATTTTGGGTGCCTCAAACTACTGGTTCCTGTGTTGAATATCTAGTGTTACCAACTCAAGAGACCTAATTTTGAGGACCCCAAATTAGAATGCCAACCTGGTAATTATTCTCTTCTCCATAACAAACAAACAACAAACAAACAAAACAAATGCTCTAGTAAAGTAGATGAGATTGTCCTCCTAACTTGAGTTGGAACTATCAAAAAACTTTTCAGGCAGAGGCTTTCTAGAAAGTCATGGTTTTCTCTTCTAGAAACATTTTCTTTATTCTTTTGAAAACAATGTATCAATGTATTTACTTTCATCAATACAAGTTAGAACATCATTATTAGCAGAATTCTTCCTTTTTAAATGTGAATCTCTCCTGGAAGAAATTGTTATTTCCAATTTCAGCTTCAATCAGAAACAGTGTTTGCAGACCACTTAACCAGAGCAGGTCATGCTATGCCATACAATTCTTCCTGCAATGTCTCCTTTTATGTAATCACAACAATGAAAACAAATCTTATAAAAGTACTTGTCTGTGGACCAGAAATATCTGCAATTATAATTCATGCCCACAGTGGGCATGAGATTTATGAGATTCACTGGGAAAGGGGTTGCACTTCAGAATATTGCAAAACTCTGTCGGCACTAAAAAATTAATGACACAAAAAACCGTCTGAAAGACAGAAAGTATTGGATACATCGTATATGATACATCGCTCAATAATCACTCTGGTATTTAGTATTTCAAGTTGGGAAAGACTGTTTCCAATGTATCATTCTGCTCAAATGAAAGAGTGCTTTTGAGAAAAGAAGAACCTGAGCTATTTCTTAACACGAAATTGAAAAAGATCTTAATATTGTCTAAGCAGATAAAGCAACAGCAGCCGGTTTTTCCTTAGAATGATATGCTGTGAGACATATTAAAAGCATCATTTCTGTATAATCATGATATTCAAAAAGGTAATTCAGTTTCTTAACTCACCAAGAAGCTACCTATGAAAATGCAAATTAATTCTTATTTTAATAGTTTAATGATTCTCTTCCTTGAGTTTATCTTCTTCTCACTCTAATTGCACTACATTTCAGCTGTTCTTTATAGCAGAAATTCCTCAATACCATAGATTACACACGTTTTAAAAAATCGTCACCTCTCATTTTCTCTTCAGACAATTTTAATTATGCATTTCTTCCCATGTGATACATTACTTCCAATGACTGTCTTGCAAACTTCAATGATAAGTTAATTCTTATAAAAATTATCAGGAGAATGACACAACTATTTCTTCTGTTTTATATTCAAATTCTAAATTATTTCTTTATTTATTTTACAATAAATTGAGAATGAATATAAAGAAATTTAACGATTCTCCATTTCATCTCCTGAAATAATAAATGTTAAGAACCTTCTGTCTTTTCTAAAAAAAAAAAAAAAGACATATCAATGGTTAACAGATACATAAAATGCTCAGTATCACTAATTATTTGGAAGATGCAAATTTAAACCACCATGAGACATCACTTTACACCTGTTAGAATGACTATTATCAAAAAGACAGAAAGCAAGTGTTGGCAAGGATGTGAAGAAATGGGGATCTTTGTATACTGTTGGTGGGAATGTAAATTACTAGAACCGTTATGGTAAATATTATGGAAATTCCTCAAAAAAAACTGAAAATAGAATTACCATATGATCCAGCAATTCCATTTATGGATATTTATTCAAAAGAGTTGAAATCAGTATGCCAAAGAGATATCAGCACCCCTATAGTCATTGCAACACTACTCACAATAACCAAGTAATGACATTAAACCAAGTGTCTATCCAAGGATAAATGGATTTTTAAAAATGTGGTATATATGCAAGATGAAATACTATTCAGTCTTAAAAAAGGAAGAGATTCTGTCATTTGCATAAAGGTGGACGGAACTGGAAAATATTATGCTAAGTGAAATATACCAAACAAGGAAAAACAAATACCACATGTTCTTTCTTACATGTAAAATCTGAAACGACTGAAATAGAAGCAGAGAGTGGAATGGTGGTTACCAGAGGCTGGAGATGGGAGAAATGGGAAGATAATAATAAAAAATACCAAGCCTTAGTTAGATAGGAGGAATACATCTGATGTTTATAGATCATTTGCACAATATGCTGAGCACAGGTAATAATTACCATACATTTCAATATCATTAAAAGTAAATTGGTAATGTTCTCATCAAAACAAATGTTAAGTATTTGAGGTGATATGTTAATTAGACTAATTTAATCATTCCACATTGTATTAAAAATGATACCACTTTGTATCCCATAAATATATACAACTATAATTTGCCAATATATAATTTAAAAATTCTCCAAAAATAATCTGTTGGTTTACTTTTCTTGTGTTTTCCTATTATAAAATTGTGTACAGTCACATATGTACACATATACACTTTGATTTGATATTAAAATGGCAATTGAACCATACTAACCTGTTTTTCTCTGATTTCTATATGTCTTCTGATTCATGAAGATTTAACTCAGTCTTTTAATGTGTTCAATAGCATTTCATAATTAGGACACTCAATTTTATTCATTTATGCTTCTACTGCTAGTTGTTTCTAACTTTTTCTACTGTTACGAATACTGATATAATTAACATCCTTGTTCATATATGTCTGTGACTGAGTTCCCAGAAATCAGAGCCTAAAACACATGGTTAAATAAGGGTTTTACTAAGACTTACTGTTCAAAGAGCATGAGTGAGACAGGGGAATGAAATAGGAAGAACTAAGAGCCAATACATATATCAGTTATTTAGTTGGCCACTGCTAGGGTATCTATTTGATCAATCACTTGAGGCCATTTGAAGAACTGTATAATCCTATGCCCTAGAAAAAGAAAGGAGAAAACATTTAACCATTAGTGTCAGGGCCGGTGAGAGCGGCACGTCTGCCGGGGTCTCTTGACCTACAAGAGGGTCCCAATACCTGGAAGAGAGAGTGCGTGGAAGAAAAGAAAAGACAGAACAGCTGGAGTCTGGAGGGCTGGCCAGGCAATTCCCAATTTAGCAATGCCTAAAACCAGCAACTTTATTGTACACAGAGTTAGTATATATATCTTTTCCTACCTCATTTACAGGAACATTCTTTGCCCCACCTCATTTACATAAGCATTCTTAGTCCCATCTCAATTATCAGAACAGATGCCATTATCTTAATAAAGGGAAGAGAAAGCCATCCAGCTACAGGCTTAGGCAGCGGAAAACACACAATGGGTACAATCAAGTCATGCAGGTGGGTCTCATTATCAGGGTGAGGAAACCTATAGTTACAATGTTAATGATCTATGCAAGTCATCAGAGAGGCGATAGACCCATTAACTTTGCAAATAGCAATCACAGGAACAAGCATGGGACCCATCAATCGAGGGTAAACAAAGTCATAAAACTAGCCCAGAGCAGGTACTTCAAGAAACAATGCCTAGTAAAACCACACAGCCTTCACCCAGCCTTTAGGTCAGTGGACCAGAAATAGACTTCTGCAAACTTAAACTTCTATTAAATCTCTCTTTCACTGATCTCGACTGTCTCCAGCGGGTGGGAAACGTGTCCGGGCTCAAACTCCATTATGGCGGAGACACTGAGTGGTCTTGATGCTGGAGCGATCCCCACACATTAGCTCTTCTTTTTTGTTAATCACAGATTTTCTCCACAGGGCATTAAGTCCCCTAAACTTCTAGGTTGCAGATGCTTGAGTTCTTATAGAGTTCCCAAGGTGTCCTCCCCTGTGGTGTCAACTATACATTTCTGGGGGAGCAAGCAAGAAGAGTGGAGAAGCAAGACTGAAGTGAGACTACAGCCAGGTCAGGTTGTAAGTGTGATTCTGGAGAGAATTTACATGAAACTGATTTCCACAGAAGTGGGAAAAATAATTAGCTATGCCAGTAGAATCTTCAATGGGCATAAGAGATGTTAATAATCCACTCTTTGCACTGCTCAGAATTTCTCATGTAATTCCAGTCTCTTTCAGGGTGGTAGTTAGCTGCAGTCTCTGCAAAGACTTAATGTATGATAGTTACTGAAATAAGCTATAATTCTCACTTCTTCACAGGGGCACAAATCGTTCTCAAAAATTTTACTTTTCCATTTACTCTAGGTTTTCTTCATCCTTAGTTGGCATTCCAACTACTTTGTGCCCTGAGTCACTATGCCATTGTTAGACTGTGTTAACTGCCCAGTCATCATTATTACTAAGTACAGAAGTGCCCAGTAAATTCTATGGGTCCCATGCATACTTTTTCCCATATCCAATGTGTAAAAGTAATGCTAATTTGTTATAATGATCTGAGTAGATTTTCCCCTCTCCACCACACAGAAATTTTAAAATGTTGGTCCATAGTCATGAGTAACCCATAATTACCAAGTGGAAATTACAGTTTCAAGCTTACTAGAAGATTTTTCTCTTCACCTTCATAGGAGTACAATGGCCCTGGGAGCTAGGACCTCTAACCTGGAAGACCCTAAGTTTGGGGTTGGGATGAGAGCACTACTATATAGGCTCTATGAAAGTAACCAATTGTTTGTTTCTGGACCCACTGTGCATTCTATTTATTAGAAACACAACACTATATATTAGTTGTTTACTCAGTGCATCTACTGCATCATAATTAGGCATTTCATCATTCTTTTAGGTTTTAGCTGGATGCTTCTGTACAATAAAGTATATGGTAAGACAATGGATCATGTTGTCTTCTGTCCTCATTTTCACTACAGACCCCCTCCAAAATGAGCCTGTTGATCTGAAACAACATTGAAGGGAATATCATGCTCATAGAGCAGGTATCCTATAAATTGAAGAGACCAAGCATTGTAACTAGGGAAGTCACACCCATATTCGTAATAGCTATATATTTCCAGCAAAGAGTGAATTACTACCTTCTCCAGGATGGAAATGTTATATCTGTAAAACCCCTTCCCATCAACTTACTGAGTGATCTCCTTAAAAATCGTATCAAACTCAGGGCTAAATGTCACTTTCCCCAATAATTAATCATTTATGATTTTCAGTAAATAAATCAGCCTTAATGAGAAGCCCATATTTTCTGTTATCACAAAGAGCATCCATCTCCACCAATATGACAACTTTGTTCATGAGTCCCTTGTGAAAACAATGATGCCAGTAAAGAGACTGGTTGAATGTCACAGGACAAGTCACACTGTCTACCCAGTTGCAGAACTTTCTCTGTAGTAGACACCCGGTGGAGGGATATACAAAGCTCTACTGGCCTTTTGCCCCTCCACTTGTATTTGTCCATTTTCACGCTGCTGATAAACTTTTTGAAAAGCCTCTGTACTGTTTTCCTAATGTATTTCTATGTATAGAGCATATACTTTGAAGAAGAAATAATACAACTATTGATTTTCAATAGGTAAAAAAGAGAGAAGGATGATAGAAAGTAGAATAATCCAAGCAATTTTCTTCTAGGTAATAGGTGGCAGATAAAATGTCACTTAAATCTGACAAATTAAATAGTAAAATATTAGGTATATTAAATGATAAACATTAAGTAATATAATATCATTAAATAAAATTGAGTGGTACAGGAAAAAGAAGAGAGGTAAACGTAGAAGTAACAAATAAATTTTCTTTTGCCAGAGTAAGAAATCAGTAGACAGTGTCTAACAATAAGAGACAAAATAAATTATATGCAAATAGTATTAATGTAACCTCCAGAATCAAAATATAAACTGTATTAAATATTAGAACTAAACCATCGTACAAAAACAAACACATAATATTTAAAAATTTAAAGTGAAAATAATATTTACATACATACTGGCTGCATCAATAATGTAAATGAGAATGGCTCACCTATTAAATTTATTTCTACATTGGCTCACAAAGCAAGCACAAATTCTGTGCTACAAACATATACCTATGAACGTTGATTCTGAAACATTAAATAAACAGGTGAGCAAAAGCCTACAGGCGACTGTAAACAAAATGAAAGTGGAATTTTACTCTTAATCATTACAGTTCACAATTGTTGTAACAGTTTGTGTATGTATTTGCACCAAATAACATGAAAGCTTTAAAGACTAATTGATCTCAATGATGATATCAAAGTTAATTGATATGTTCAGAAACATATAAAAGCAAAGGAAAATTACAAATGCTTTCTATGAAATGAATATAATAGTCATTAACATAACTTTAAAAATATTGGAAGCAAATTGTTATTGTAGTTATTACATTATGAATATTTTTCTTATAGTATCATTTTCAATATATTGGTAATGGTAACTGAAATTTTGTGTTGAAAAGGATTCTGAGGGTGCATCTGAGCAGAATGAATGTCTTTATTAAATAATATTCTATCATCAAGAAAAATGTAAGGAATCATTGATCAGATAATTATAATTACTTACATATGAAAAAATAATTCTGTAGAAGTATAGAGAAATTGAATTTGATTTTACATTTACATATGTTCATATGTATGTATATATCTATACACACATACATATATACGTATATGTATGTGTATACACATATGCACATATATACATACAGATGTGTGTTTGTGTGTGTGTGTGTGTGTGTGTAGAGAGAGAGAAATAAATTTTATTGAACTCTAGTCCTGAATTAGGAAGTTATATGAATCAGTAAGTTATATGAAGTGTATGTAACAGAACTATGAATTTGGGATTCAACCTGGATTTATATCCATACTCATACAAAGATGAGTTACTATTCTCACACAAAAAAAACTCAACTCATACTTTCTTACATTTACATTTTTCTGTATTTGAAAAGAATCACATTCTACTTTCATAGAGAAAGGGAAAGGTATTTGCAATTTAAACAATTTCAGGAAAACATTATTTTTGTTATTGATTACACACAGAAAGAAATAAAATGTAAGTCAAATTGTTCAATAATTAAAAGTGACTGGGTTAAAAAATATATACATACATGATTTGTCATTGAGTGTTAGTGAATTCCTAGAAGCTTTTCATAATGAATTTCAGCTGATGCATAGAATAGCTATTAAAATTTTAATCTTGGCATGAAACTATCCCTCAGTGTGTACAAATGCCTTTAGCAAGATTGAATAAATTGAGTTTAGAAATAATATAATTTTCCCAAATATTTGAAAGTCACATATCACATATATTGCCCATGAAGTAACATTTTCCAATGCATTTTTCATGGCTTTTGATATATATATGATTTTATCTGACACTTAATTTTACTCTTTTTAAATTTCTGTTCAATTCCACAATATGATATTGATCAGTGTATATGCTATTACAATGATCGAAGCATAAAGAAGTGATTCAGAAAATGTATCCCTATTGTTGTTTGAAATTAAAACAAATAATGATTGTAAAAAAGAATGTATAGAACCAACAGAGAAACACTGAATCTGACAAAGTTGTCCTTTCAGTAAGAGGAAATCATGATATTTTTGTATTTTATTATAGTCACTAAAAATATGTATACTTAGTTCTTAAAAATAAGCCTTATGAACACCTGGGATTATTTTCCCTCTCTTCCTATGACTAGATATGACATTTATTAAAAATTATTTTTATGTGACCATTCCTCACTTTCTATTTAATTTATTGGACTTAGATTCCTTGTTTTATCCTTCCCTATACAACTATTGCTTAATCTTCTCTTGTTATCCAATTGACAATTAGAATCTTATCTTCCATGTTGGATTATTTTCTGTATGGTTAAGTGATTTAATAGACCATGCTGAACTGCTTCTCCTTCATTATGTTTTAATTAAAGAAACATTTCCTGATTTTCAATTTTACAAAGGAATGTAGGAAAGGCATTAAAAAAACAAAACAGTCCTACAGCGATGAGAAATATGTATCAGTGAAACACTAGAGACCAATTAAAAGGCAACAAGTCAGTACGCCTGTGATTATGTGGTATAATCAATATGCATGAGTACCAAGAGAATGAAAAATTAGGGAAAATAAGTCTGGAATGTAATTACATTCCCTAATAATGAGCCTGATTGTCCGGTGGTGATTTTACATTTATTGTTTGAGATAATAAGGATATGGTTTACCCATTAGTCATTCCATGCTGTAAGGAAATCCCTACAAAGGATTACCTTATTTGATAGAGAGTATTCTCAGTATTAGTTCTCTCCCTGCGGCTAGGAATTGACAGAATTTTGACTTCTGAGTAAATGCCTTGTATGTCCATGTTGTACATTTTTTTTAAGGTTAAAATAGAGGTCATGTAAACGTGAGCTCATTCTGGGCATTGTAGATGAAAAAGCATCCTATTTATATCTCGCTATTTTAACTTGGAACTAGAACAACACAGATTAAAAGATATTTTTTCTCATTAAACACAAATGGTAACAGAGGAAGAAAAACTTATCATCATTTAGGAAAAGTACAATAACAATTTAAAAACCATCATTCCTTTTGGCACCTTTCATTTTTATCAAATAAGTGATATATTTAAGATGTAAGAAAGAACAAAAGAACTTGAGGTAAAACTAAAATTTCTAGTCTTGCCATTTTCTTCAAAAACTAAAATTTCATATGAATCTGACACTCCAGAGTTGGCCAATATAAATATGTAGTGACATTCCTCACATGAAAACTTGCACAAATCACAGATTTATATTACATGGATTACATGTACACAAACTTGCTTGAGGGATGAGGAAGCATATTTAGGGTTTTTTCCTTTGTATTTTTCCAAACATTTCTCAAAAAATAGTATATAATTTTATACTTTTATTAACAATGTTTCAAAGATTGTTTTCTTTTCATTCATATCAAATCTGAGTGTATTTTAAGATTTTGTTTAGGCGAATAATACCTCATTGTTATTTTATTTTGCATTAATAATAAGAGTCATCATCTTTTAAAGTTCTTTTTTCATTTATGTTTTGTTGTACTTTGTGGTTTTGTACATTGAGTTGTCAATCCTTATTGGTTTATTTGTGTTTTTGCATATTAATGAATTTAGCTAATTGACTTTCATATTTTTCTCAGGTTCTCGCCTGCCTTTGGCTTTTGTAATTATTTTATGTAGGCCACTTTAATTTTATACTATCAAATTTGAAAGATAGTAACTTATTTTTAGAAATACCTTGCTTTTCCTTAAGTATTATAAACATGTTCTCTACTAATGTATGCTGTATTATGTTACATCAAATATAACAAAAGCATATTTGACAAACAAATAATTGTTTACATTTACATTTTAAGTATTAAATATAGCTACAAAATTGTAGGCTTGTTAGTATATTAAAGCTACAGAAGGCCAGGCCAAATATACATAAATGACAATAATCTATTGCCAATTACTGATTTGTGTGAATTGGTGAACAAGCCAGCAAACATGATTAAAAATGAAGACTATATCACAAAATGTACTGTGTTCATTTATCTTGACAAATGCAGTTTGGTACCAATTCTTTGATAATGTTTTAGGTGGATCAGTAAATTTCTTCTAATACATTTTGTGAAAGTAGGTTTGTGTGAATGATAATTAGGTCTCCCTCCAGTTCTCAGCTAATGATTTGCTGCTGAGAAATGGAGGAATACTGCTAGATATGCAATGAGAATTATGAGGTTTACAGGCTGTGGAAATGACACTTAACAGGTTTCACTTAATGGGAGAACTATTTTATCTTTTTTGGAGTAGGAGGCAATTTCATGACTATAATTTTAAAAGCCCATGGTGAAATGAGTGTCACTGTAACTGAATATGAAATATTAATGAATGAAAAACACTTAGTTGCAATAACTAAATATATCTATGACTGCAGAGAAAAAGTAACTCAATATACAAAGTATTTGTATTCACAAGGGCTATTTTATAAGATTTTATATTCAATACCTATTTTTAGTTTTTCTATGAAGGAAAACTTGGTCTTTTTTCTTCCATATATCTGATATAGACATTCTTGCATGAGCTTTGGTATGTTAACAGGAGTTCATAAAATTTTTTAAAAACCCTAATTTTGGTTTACATTAGACTTTTTGGAAAAGGGGAAGCTCCCCATGATAAGCATTACCACATGATTAATTACACGATTTTGAAAACAGAGATTTCATTCATGAAGAGTTTTGATGCAGACATAATTAGGATGGAAACCAACAACAGATTAATGGTACATTGTACCAGCAACTCACGTGTTCTGTGAATTGTAGGTTTCATTTTTCTTCTGCCTCTCATTACACACATACTTAGAACATCTCAGTTTATTTCTTAATGAAAAACAGTGGTTATCTAGGAATGAAATTGTCTTCAAATTTCCTTTCCTTCTTTTTTAAATGCATCTATCCTGCATCTCCTCTTTTGAGTCAGTGGTACATGGAGTCTTCTATTAAGCTTTCCTCTTCTTTCTCCTCTCCTCTCATTGTGTCTCCTCTTCTTTCTCTTTCTTTACAATGTTGTGATTTTCTCCACTTTTGTTTCTATCTCATTTAAAAAAAAATACACACAGTGCATATGTATTAGCGCATTTTCATGCTGCCAATAAAGATATAGCCAAGACATTTTATAAAGAAAAGGAGGTTTAATGGGAGTCCTCACAATCATGGTGCAAGGTGAAAGCTGTGTCTTAAATTGCACAGACAAAAGAGAATGAGAGCCAAGCAAAAGGGGTTTCCCCTTTTAAATCATCAGATCTGATGAGACTTATCACTACCATGAGAACAGTAAGGGGGAAACCACTCCCATGATTCAATTGTCTCCCATCAGGTCCATCCTACAACGTATGGGAATTATAGGAGCTATAATTCAAGTTGAGATTTGGGTGGGGACATAGCCAAACCATATCAATGTGAAAGACAGTAGGATTCAAAAATTTAAAGATGTATGTATGAAAGATAGATGAATTAAATACATTATTCCTGCCCATAACGCATAAGCATTTGCTGTCCAGAGGAATAATTTTACATTCAGGTTTTTAAGGACAGTACTAGTTTGTTCCTGTTTTCCAAATGCAACTATGATAGCACTTCCTTTGATTCTCAAAAGTGTTCTGGTGGGAGGATAAATGCTATCTCCACCCTGGATATTGAAAATATGGTGGTCAGGGCCTTGCTTTAACAGATAAAATTACAACCAGTTCTTTTACTTCTCATCTTTCCATCACTTCACCCTCAATAGGTTTTATCCACAACTTAGTTCAAACAAGAGAATTCAGAGATATTAAAATTTCAGCAATAGATGGAAAATTCCCAATTCAATATGTATTAATTCTTGACTTAGCCTTTAAAGCAATCCTTTAATATAAAAATATTTTGCCATGTGGAATACTGACATTTAGTCAGGTTTAATTCAGAAAAAAAAAATCAATAAATGAAACAATTTAAAATATTTATTCCACTATTAGAGTTTTAGTAGTTGTTTTCTAATTTTCTTTAATGCATTCATTGCCTGTGAAATTATAAAAAAAATTGTTTGTATTTTGTTTTGATTTCTTTCACCAATTTGAAAGAAAATAGATAGTAGAAAACAAGAAAGGAGTGATTGAACTCATTTTCACTAGTATTGTTGTCTAATATATAAATATAAAAAGTGAACATATAAATATAAGGTTTTAAAAGAAGTTTTTATCTTTTAACCTAAACAGATACTAATTCATTTTATTTGACCAATATAAATATTTGATTTGAAAACATCTTTTGAACATAATTATGATTAGCTATGCAGAGAACCACTTCAAATGTGTATGTATACCTCAAATAAGTTAAAATGAATAAGATACAAATTAATATTATGTAGTATCAAGGGAGTGAGCCTCATTTTCAAAAGTATGTCTGGTTGCTAATTATCCACAAAAATAGAAGGCAAAGTTTACCTCATTGTTGTGGAATTAATCATACTTCTGCTTATTTAATGTGAAATGCTTTCTCCACATGCCTTTCTATTGAATCCAAAATGGAGTATAATTCACATTCTCCATAGAAAGAACATTATATTCACTCTAGTATTTTGGTTTCCTTAATTTATGCTTCATTACTTTTTATTTGTCTGATTTTATTAGATATATATAGTCATCTATAATTTTCAAAGTGAAATGCATAAGGATGATAAAATCTAATATGGGTTTCTTATTTTTAGAGAGGCAAGAGACACATCAGTCACTAGCCCTAAAACATTGTAATGTTAGAAGAAATACATCCAGACCACTATCAGCTTATACAAGTGATTTGAGAGGACAAACATAAAAGCTTTACTGAGCTTTCAGGAGGCAAAAATGGGGTTATAGATACAAATATCTTTTCTCAGGCCAAGGAAGCATTCATAGGCTAGAAAAAATGCCTAAGAAAGAATGAATATGGGAAGCATAGCTGCTCAGCCCAAATTTATTCATATAACAAAAATGACATGTAAACATGTCTTCTATTTTTTTCTTGGGAACATTCAAAGGGAAAAAATAGTTTCACTATATATATTATGAGCCTATAAAATTATGCACATTTTATAACATGAATGTTATGTCTATAATTTTATATAAAAATGAGATATTATATTTCTTAACATTTATATCAGATATATTATACATATTGAGAGTATTTTTCTTTTAATTATTAATTCTTTAAAACAATCTACCACACAAACACAATTAGGTTCTGGTGAGAATTGATAAGCGAGTTATGGTTACTGTTCTCCAGCAACTCCGAATTTATTCATTGCTTACCACTATTTGTCATTCTAAGTCTTTCAGTTTGAAAACAAAATCAAACTACACTTATTTCAAAGACATTATTAGAAAAATTAGCTTAAACACTTAATGAAGTTATTTAATTTTAGAAACAGTATCATTTAAAATATAGATGACCTTCGCTTTGCATGATTCAATATACATGTTTCAGTTAATACCATTTAGTTAAATAACACCAGTTATATGTTAACTGTGAGTAATTACATAAACTTTCTTTCTGGCTCTTTGGTATACAAGCCATTGCATAAATAACAAAATTGCATTGTAATCAGCAACCAATCACATACAGTCATGTGCCGCATGAACTTTTTGGTCAGTGAAGAGTAACATATGCCACATGGTCTCATAAGATTATAATAGACCTGAAAAATTTTTATCACCACATGGTAGCCCTTTTAATGTCATAGTGCAATGCTTTACTCACATGTTTGTGGTGATGCTGCTGTAAACAAATCTACTGTGTTGTTAGTCATATAAAAGGATAGCACATACAATTAGATACAGGACATAATACATGGTAACAAGTGACTGTTAGTGGCTTATGCATTTACTTTACTTTTATCATCATTTTAGAGTGTACTTCTTTAAAAAAAAGTTAACTGTAAATTAGCAGCCTCCAGCAGGTCCTTCAGAAGGTATTCCAGAAGCAGACATTGTTACCATGAGATAACTCCACATGTGTTATTTCCTCTGAAAACCTTCCAGTGGAACAAGATGTGAAAGTGAATGACAGTGACATTGATGCTCCTGACCTTGTGTAGGCCTTGGCTAATGTGTGTGTTTCTTAGTTTTTAACAAAAAAGTTTAATTTTTTTTTAAATTTGTAAATAGAAGAAAGCTTATAGAGGATATAAAGAGAATATTTTTGTACAGCTGCACAATATGTTTGTGTTTTAAGCTGTGCTATAACAAAAGAGTCAAAAAGTTGAAGAAATTAAAGTTCATAAACAAAAAAGTTACAGTAAGCTAAGGTTAACTTATTAGTGAAGAATAAATTGCTTTTTTTTGTTCAGTGTAGCCTAAGAGTAAAGTTTATAAAGTCTACAGGAGTATATAGCAATGTCCTAGACCTTCTCATTCACTCAGCACTCACTCACCAACTCACCAAGAGCAGCTTCTAGTTCTGCAAGCTCCATTCACAGTAAGCTCCCTCTACAGATATACAATTTTTTAAACCTTTTATACTATATTTTTACTGTACCTTATGTTTAAATATCTAGACGCATAAATACTTAGCATTGTGTTACAATTGCCTACAGTATTCAGTACAGTAACATGCTGTACAGGTTTATAGCCCAGGAGCAATAAGCTATAGCATATAGCCTAGATGTGTGGTGGCCTGTACCATCTAGGTGTTTGTAAGTATCCTCTGTGATGATTGCACAAAACCAAAATCACCTAGTGATGCATTTCTCAGGAAGTCTACCTATCATTAAGTGATACATAGCTATTATTTCTTTCAAAAACTTTTGTTGATACACTGCACATCTGTTATTCAGCTCACACACAGACAGCAAAGTGTATAGTTGTGTTTTTTTATCTCTCAGAGGTAGAAAGATACTAAGCAAAATAGTTTAACTTTCAAGTACTATTACCATTGGTAAATGTTCCAGGTCACCTTGATTCTCTTTGTAGCATGAATGAAAAAGTGAACAATTAATTTTTAAACCAAATGTAACTTCATCAATCCAATCAATGGGCCTGGAATTTATTTCGACCTTGCCCATTATTACAAATTGACTATCGGAAAGGCTAATGCTACAATGGAAAATCATGCAGGTCTATTTTACTACACCATGCAAATAACTTCGAAGGATTTGAATCAAATATAAATATGGTTATAGCAGAAACAGCTAACTGTGGAATGTTGACACTGCAGCTATTTGAGAGACACCAGATGTGCACCCAGAAGAACTTAGTAAAGATCAACTTATCAACATAAGTGAGGAAAAAATATGACTGTGATGAGAAAGATGAAGATGTCCAATAATTGACATAGGCATTTCTGGAGGTATTCTCAGAGGTGTTTCATGACATTGAAGAAACAAAGGAAAAATTATTGTAAGTGGATCCAGATTATAAGAGTATGACAGTTCACAACATATAGAACAGATGCTCATTCCATATTATAAATTATGCAACAAGAAGGAGCTGAACACTAATCACTATGTGTGCAAACTACTATTCACATGTATTTTTATAAAGACATAAGACACCTTAATTTAAATGTTCTAGTTATTTTAAATTACAGCACAAATATTATGAATTTGCTATTTTTTCATTTTTGTGTACATTTATAATTGGCATAGTTTAATATTTTGACAAAAATTGTTAAAGACAATGGAACAATAATACATTTCTTATTGGCTATCAAGATCACTTTAAAGATCATTCAGTTTGCAGTCATTTTTATTATAATATGATACTGTGCAAAAATAGAACTTCCTGGATTTATGTTATTTAAAATAAAAAGGAAAATTGTTGTGAATCAATGCAACATTTTAATTTATATTTTTCTCTTAAAAAATCCTTCTTTCCTTCATTATTTTTAAGGATTCACTTTTCAACAGAGAATACGCTATACATACAATGCTAATTACATAAAAATATGCATTTTTAAAATGTTTTAACCAATGAACAATAGCACAGTTTTTGAGAAACTAAAAGCCACAACCTGCCATGTTATCTGAGATTCCAGAAAAATAAGAGTAATGAACATGTATTAGCAGCTATTTTTCTAGTATTTTATTACAGAGACATCTGGCAGAAGGTTTTCACATGTTAGTAAAAATAAGTCACATCAAATAATATGGAAGCCTAGACTAAATATGATGAAAATGGGTCAAAAGTAAAGCTATCTATGAATACTATTTTTGTTTAAAATATTTAGCATATATTTTAGGGAAGGTAATATGCATGTAAAGATGTTTTGTATTTGTTAGATGTATAATTTCATTAAATTTGTTTATGCACTGAATTAACACACCTCAATTTATATGTGTGTATTTATGTGTGTATGTTTATGCATGTGAAAATTATACTATACCCCTTCATCCAAACTATAAACATTTCATTTCCAAGCTTCTCAGACCAACTATACCTAGGTTTGACCATGATTACACCTTATTCCTAGATTTTCACAACTGAAAAATAGAAATGGAAATGAATTTGAAGGCGAATATTTGATAAACATAAAGATGATATAATTTTCTAAACAATACAAACTCCATTTTGTTCCCATGTTTTGTAATTACAGGTTTCTTATAAAGATTTAGGCATTTCTGATAATATCCCAATGCTTAAACATTTCTTAGACCATTACTGTAGCTAAAAGTAAAGGAAAGTACAGCACTGAGGTAAGAAAACTGCTTTCAGTAAAGGTCCATCACAACTAAAGAATAATTATGGATGAGGAAATATTCATTCATCTATTCATTGCAATAGGTGCCTAATAATTTGTGGCCTCAATTATTATTTTCCATATTGGTTTTCACACAATTTTTTCATTTATTCCTCTTGACTTTTCTGCATTCCATCTTTTTTTTCTTTTTTCCCTTTATCCTCCTTTTCCCCTTTTAATTTCTCTTTGGTTCCACTTGTGAGTATATTATTAGAATAAGGTAATCATTTTAGGTGCCTTGAATACCAAAGTTTGGATTGTGTTCAATAAATAGCATAAATTCTAAAAAGTAATACAGAGATATTGAACAGGCAGTAATTTTACAGCAGCTTGTAGCTTCTGACATGATAATCATCACACACACACAGTACTCCCCTCTTATCCACAGACGATACATTCCAAGACCCCCAAGTGCAGCATGAAACCACAGATAGTACCAAACCCTATGTACTTTGTTTTTTCCTATACATAAACACCTATGATAATGTTTAATTTGTAAATTAGGCACAGTAAGAGATGAACAATAATAACTAATAATAAAGTAGAGCAATTATGACAACAAACTGTAATAAAAGTTATGTAAATGTGGTATCTCACAAAATACCTTCTTGTACTGCATTGTATGTATTTTTTGACCTCTTTCAGCTGCCGGTGACTAAAACCATGGAAAGCGAAACCAAAGATGAGGGGGAATATGAAATGTTCATATAAATGAGCTACTCAGAGAAGACCAAAGAGACCTGAAATCCAAAGTGACAAGAAGTCAGAACAAAAGAGCATATATCTCAGAAATGATAGATGGTATTTTCCTCCCCTTTTTGTTCTTACTTTTGATCCCTTTGGTCTTCCTCTTCCCATAAGCATGTAAAATATGTTATAAGCATTCGATAGCATTGTTTTCTGATTGTTGGTTCTCAAAATTGTTTACAGGATCTGGAATCTCTGGGAATCAGAGGTTAAATTCTACAATGGCTTTGGCACTTCAAAATTGAGCCTCCTAGGCTGAGTGCAGTGGCCCACACCAGTAATCCCAAAACTTTGGGAGGCCAAGGCAGGTGGATCACTTGAGGTCAGGAGTTTGAGATCAGCCTGACCAATGTGGTGAAGCCCCATCTCTACTGAAAATACAAAAATTAGCTAAGCGCAGTGTTACGTGCCTATAGTCCCATCTACTCAGGAGGCTGAGGGAGAAGAATTGCTTGAACCTGGAAGGCAGGTGTTGCAGTGAGCTGGGATGTTGCCACTGGACTCCAGCCTGGGCGACAGAGCAAGACTCCATCTCAAAAAGAAAAAAAGTTGGACCTCCTAAAGCCTGGTATTAAAAAAGTGAACATGGTTTTTAGTGCTCACAGAGGCTTGTTAATTAATTTATTATCTGTCTAGTGTTTACACCCATGGATAGCTATAGAGCTCTGTGTAGACATTTTTGAAATAGGAAGTTTTGTCTGATGTAGTTATGTTTCAATTTTATTTTTATACAAATGCTTTAATACCTTGGAATTCTAAAAAAAATAGTCACAAAATTCAGGTTAACTCAAAAAAATGTATTTCCTTTGAGTAAAAAACACCCAAAAATATAAAAAAAAAAATGGATAGATTGAATGGCCATTAGAGGCTGCATTCAAGATGTATTTCTTTTGTGTCAGTTACTGAGAAAACATAAAGAGACATATGCAGCAAAGTTACACCAGAGAGTCATTGCAAAGAAATGCCACAGCTGATAGACATGCCAGTGCGTAGGTTGTTCCCAAAGGAAAGACTGGAGGTGATATTTAAATTCAAATTGACAGAGATCTTCAGGAACGTCTAACTGATCGTGATCAAGTGGAATCCTGACTTTAATTATGAGGGAGGAAAAAACAGTGTATTTAAACTATCTGAATATAATTCTAATGAGTGAAGCATAGAAAACACAATCATTAAATATAATTTCATCAGTTTGTACTACATACAGACAGGTAAAAAATTTCAATGACAATTCTGAGTACAGTATAATGAATAGATAAGGAATACATGTGTTTCCCCCAGAGAAATTATAATACGGAAATTTTTTGTTGCCTATTTAGATCTGCTTGTGGTTCCATTACAAAGGTGGTAATTTTGTGGTATTTAGCACTGTACTCTAGGTATAGAAATCCCAAGAGTGCGAAGTTTAGATAGAAAGGGTTTACTTTCATTCACTTAAAAAATAGACATTGAATTCTTACTATGTTATATATAATTTTCTTGAATTCATAGAAGTAGCAAAAAAGCAGCATACCATGCATCCTGTGCAGAGAAAAATGGGATATAAAAAGAAAGGAAGCAGTATCAGACTTCTGACCAACCTCTTTGATACCTGCATTTTAACCAGCCAGATTCACGCAGTCTTTGAAGCATCACTTGCTAGGACAGGAGAGTCATGATATCTGAGCCTGGACACAGTATATCAGGTAAATAGCACTCTTAACCTCTACCTGTTGCCTAGATTCTTCCCATTGGCTTTTAGACATATTCAAATCGTTACCACTGAAAACAAATACAGCTTATTATAGTCACGTTTCCCCTCATTCTCCTCCAGCTACTTTGCTAGCTTTCTATTTTCCTTCTTAGCTCAAAGTGTAGGAAGTTTTCTAAAATGCTGTCTCTATGTTTTTCAACATACTCTCATTACAATATTATCTATGTACTGGTGAGAATGTAAGTCCGGTTACTCCAACAGAGATCCAAAATTAACAAAAGTTTAAACAAAAGTGAAAGAATGTAGAGGTATATTTTAAAAGTGACAGTTGGAACCCCAATAGATGGTAAAAATGCCAACAAGCAAAATACTGAGAGAGAAAAAGAGAACTTTTCAGAGATTTCTTTCTGATGCTTCTAGTGTCTTTGCACAGGCTCAGTAAAAGTCACACTGCCCAGTTTTTCCTAAAGTATACTACTGACCACTTTATGGAAAACTCCTTTTATCACTTCTGATCTCAATGGCCCTACAAATCTCCTTTGACTATGGGTTTCAGGGTATTAACTACCCTGTTCTCATTGTCTACATGAGAAGAGGATTTCTTCTCTGTGCTGTCACATTATTCTCCCTATGTGGTCAGCTATGATTGTTATTATAGATATATTAATTTTGTATGATTTTTCTCACTTTTTGAAATGAAGGTTTAGTCTAATAAAGCTGGATTATTGAAATGCATGTCATCCTTCCTTGAATGTGATTACTAGTCATTCTCACTCTTTTTTCTACTTTGATCCATATTTAGATGCAGAAATTGTTCTTGGGTGTCATAAGATTTTAACATTCCCTCTGCTGCAGATATGAGTGATTGTTATAAATAGAGGGTAGAAAAAATGATGAAATAGGCATTCATTCAGGAGCATTGCCAATGAAAGACTAAGAGGATGATGTGATCATGTTGAGTTCATAACAAGATCCTCTAAAATGGATTTTTTTTTTCATTGAGACAGTGTCTTACTCTCTGCCCAGGCTGCACTTCAGTGGTGCAGTCATAGCTAGCTCAGCCTTAAACTGCTGGGCTCAAGGGTTTCTCCCACCTCAGCCTCCTGAATAGCTGGGACTGTCGGTTCACATCACCTTGCACAGATGATAATTTTTTAATTCACTTTCATTTTTTGTTGAGACAGGAATCTCACTTTGTTGCCCAGAATTGTCTCAAACTTCTAGGCTTAAGTAATCCTCCTGCCTTTGCCTTCAAAATGCTGGGACTATAGGCATAAACCACTTCACTGGGTCTAAAATTGAAAATTTTCAATGGTTAGGATACTCATTTTAGTTTCTTCTGCAATTAGTCCGTTATCTGGCATATTGAAGGGACTCAACATTTTTGGTGGTCTGAAATAAACTGATTTAGTCAAACATACTATATCTCACTAAGAAACAAATATAATTGAAAGTCAAATTTCTACTAAAATAGGAAAATACATTATTTTTTGCCTTAACTGAACCATGATTGAAACTCAAAGCATTTTGGCAAAAGCTTTTAAAGGTCATGGAACAAAATGTTTATGTTATTGGCATTTACAGTTAAATCCTGGTACCAGTATTTTCTTTGGAAAGCATAACTGAATAACTAAAAAAAAAAAAAAAAAAATACCAAACACAGTCAAACTGCCTCAAACTGTTGCAAAATTGGGGGGAGTCTCTTGCTGTTCAGCAAAGTGCCACACAATTTATCACGATTATTGTAGTGATTGTGTCTGCCTTTAGGGTAAATCCAAAGCAAGACTGGGTATTATACTACCTCAGTGTGATCTCTGCAGGCAAATATATCACCATGTGGCAGAGTGCCATGCTGAAACAAACTGCCCTGCGCAAGTCTGAAAAATGATAACTTTTAATCCCTATAAGATGTATGGCAGTATAACACTTTAACTGTTTTCCATTCCCTGGCTTTTAAAGCAATTATACTGTAGGCTGCAGGGCACATTGTTAGATGCATTTTCCTGTCCTCAAAATTTCTTTTCTTTCCCTATTAAGTATTTTTCCAACATAAACATTTCCTAAACTGTTATGGCAACTTAGTATTAAGCACAGAAGTTGTAAAAGCAAGTAGAATTTCCAGGTTTTAAAACAAAGAAAGGAATAGTTGCTTAATCTGGAATTCATTTGTGAAGAAAGACCCCTCTCATATAAGATCTCCTAATGAGACTTGCTTGAGTAATGAGTATTTGCTCTCCTAATGATACTTCACTTCAGTGAATCTTGATTAACTTGACTGTGAAATTGCTCAGTAGATCACTGGCATTATGAAGGATATGTATTAATTGCTTTGAAATTCTCAAATTCCTTAACAACACGATAGTAAATACTTTTTTTTTTCCACAAGGTTAACCATACTTGAAAAGTATTTGTGGGTTCTCATTAAATCTTTAAAGATTCTAAGCAGAAAGTCACTTAAAAACATATTTAAATATACTCTACTTGAGTGCTATTTTTATAGAGTTCTATTTCTTTGTGCTTATTTTCATAAAATTGGCAAAAAATTATGAAAGGTAGAGTTTTTGTACCAGTGAGTACAGGAAAGCAAACCTTCACTGAAGTGTAGAAAGTACAAGTTTCCATTGCCTAGTCTAACTCATGAAAGATTAAAAAAAATTATTGCTCCTTCTCTCTAGGCCCTTTCCATGCCTCAAATTAGTGACTCGGCAAAAGTGAAAGTTAATTATATGCCATAAAACATCAAGTCTACTGTGATAAGATGGCATGAAAAAAATCCTGCTCTACAAGAAAGTTGGAATAAAATGAGTTCATCAATTGGAAAGTGTGAAATTAGGTAAATATATAAACCTTTAATCTCTATGGGTAGGTCCATTTTACTACTAATTCATTTCCTTTCAGTCTCCTTTACAGTTTCTACAGGTTTATAGCTCTTCCTAGAAACTCTTGTTACTATTCATTCATTTATTCATTCACTCAAAAAATTATTGAACACCTTCAAACGTTTGATACTGGGTGAACAAAAGAGTGGGGTAATAATGTATTGAATTCATAAATTTTTTGAAAATGCATACCCAAAATTGTGATATGTTCTTTGAATGAAAACCTATAGTAATAGGATACCAAATAGTAATAGAGGTACGCTATAGATTGGATGGTTTTGATAAGCTTCTATCTAATGTTTTTTAAGACTAGAAATGTCCCTGTTAATAGCTTAGAAGCAGTTATTTTCATCGAATACAAACATATTTTCTATAAGTGCTAAATGTGGACATTGCACTTTCAAAGATTGCCCAACTTGTTATTATAATTGCTATACTAGCTGTTTCCCTTTTTAGAGGAAAGATTATCCATATTAGGGCAAAAGAGGGATTCCTCAAGAAAAAAAATATTGACTATCATCAGAGTGAACTTTATTATCTCACAGAATAATGCATTTTCCCCCAGCCTTGAGTTTACAGAAACATTGCCTCTAAACTCAAATAGAATGACCTTTGCCTCAATGCCCCCCCAAAAAAAATGTTTAATACTTCCAAAACCCAGAGTAAAGACTGTTTTTCCAAATGAATACTCCTTAAATTTTTGATATTTCCAGTAATGTCAATTGCTACACTGCTCAACAAAATAAAACATTAACTATATTATATATACTCAAACCGTATATTTCACCTCTTCCCAGCCCCCCTCAACACCTGACTAAAATCCAAGATGACCATTGTTAGTACATTGCCCATTAGATTCAGAAGTAAAAATTACCTTGAATGCCATCTGCCCAGTTCAGTGATTTTTCACACTATGTAGGATTAGTCAGGCAGGATTGGGGGGGGTCACTCTTCCTCTTTCAAAAAGGATTCATACATGATTAATACCTGGCTGGTGATTTGCATAAGCTTTTATTGGAAATAAATATTCTGTGTTCTGTGGAAATATGAAATTATTAACTTTATTATATCATTATTTGTTTAAATGAATGAAAGAACTGAAACTAAGATTAAGATGTTTTCCCAAATTCAGACAAGAAGGCACTTTGTTTCCTATAGTATTAGTAGTTGCCCTTTCTACTCATTCATAATTTTTCACTTGGCCCAAGATGAATTGTTACTGATAGCGCATTCAAAATGTGACACAGACAAAAGTGTTACAAGGATGGAAATTTAAACGTTGTGTGAAAAATCAGATTTCTCTTACCTTAGAGGTTAACATTTTTAACCTTGTGCTGACTTTCAGGATTATCCCAGAATAAAATGCTTCCATTAAGGCACAATCTCACTGGATTTGCAAGAAAAAAAATTACAAAAATTCTGTATGAAGCTAAAAATACTTCTATTACAAACCCCAAAGCAGAACGCAGGAAAGCAAAACAGACAGCTAAATGCAGGCATCAAGTTGTTTCACTATGCTTTTATTCTTTATGAAGACTCAAATTAATTAAGAGGGCTCAGCACCTGTCAGAGACTAAAAAAAAAAAAAAAAGAATAAAAGGTCTAGTTAGAATGTTGGAGTCTAGAAATCTTAAGAGAATGTCCCAAACTGACACCAGAAATACTGCTGGGCAATTCCAGAGAAGACAGCTTATTGACCAAAATCGCTAAAATCACCAAGCTTGTGACAGTTTAGTAAAGGTAAAGAATTTACCCTTGATAACCTCTCGCAGCTATATGTTCTGTTACAATCAAGAAATGATAATAGATGGAGACATGGTCACTGCTGTTTAGACCTCAGAGCACAGGAGACTTTGAATCTGTGTCTAGTCCGTGGTTTGTCACAGGATGGGAGTAGTCAGCTACAAGGAAATGAAATAGATTTTTGACAGCTTATCAGAACTTTTACATTCACTTGAACACAGTTAACTAAAACCAGTTTGAATGAACATATATTTTTTAATAAAGCTTTTATTTCTAAATTATTTTCAATATACTTTTAACTTTATTTCTAAAACATTTTCAATACTTTTGAAATTATATATCTAAAATATTTTAATACATGTTTATTTCTATTTCTCATGTTATAAAAGTTGATGTCTGCTATCTTGAAAGCAAAACAAATCTTTAAAAAAGTTTTCTGGCTGGGTGCCATGGCTCACTCCTATAGTTCCAACTCTTTGGGAGGCCGAGGTGGGCGGATCATGAGGTCAGGAGTTCAAGACCAGCGTGGCCAATATGGTGAAACCCTGTCTCTACAAAAATTAGCCAGGCATGGTGATGCAGGCCTGTACTTCCAGCTACTCTGGAGGCTGAGGCAGAAGAATCACTTGAACCCAGGAGGTGGAGGTTGCAGTGAGCAGAGATGGCACCACTGCACTCCAGTCTGGGTGACAGAGTGAGACTCTGTCTCAAAAGAAAAATAAAACCCATAAATAAAAATTTTTAATTCTTGCTATATCTCATTCTTTTGAGATACAATCCTATTTCTTTCATTACTAAGCTACCCAAATGTCAATATCCAAGATGCCAAGCATTCCTCAACACACTCTTATTACAGCGTACCTTCCCTTTTTCACATACATATTTAAAATCTGGTGGTCTTTTCTCAGTTTTATTCTTTAACTGTTAATGTAGTTTCTTCCATCTTTCTATGTCTTCAAGTTGTCTTTGTTTCTTCTGTTCCATGGCTCTAGAATGTTCTTCATATCTGTCTGCTCTATTTCACTAGTTCGTTAGCATCTTCCAAGTTCTCATATATAGGATTTTAAAATGTTCAATTCTGCTTACTGCTGGAATTTGAAAATCTTAGATAAATTCCCATATCCATCATCTTTTTGAGTCTCAGTTTCTTCCCCAAGTGAAATATATATGATAATAATAACCTGCTTTGCTCACAAAATTGTTTGAATAAAATGAGATAAAAATATGCAAAATTAAACCAGAAATTTTACTAATTTATGAAGATGTATTAAACTATTCCTAACCAGTAAGAAATGCCTCAGCAAAGGTGTGCCTGTGATGCAAAGTGGACAATCAGATACTCTGTAAATGCTCTATTCCTACTTGTCACGGAGGATGGACTCTTTCCTTTATGTTTGACAGGCTAGAGAATATGACCTAATTATGTCTGTGACACAGAGGAAGACTGAGGGATAGAGAGGGAAGGAATCCAGCAATACCTCTTGAGTTGCTGAATCCAGCCATATACTGGATGCTTCAGTAATATAAAACAATTAATTTTTAAAAACCTATTTAATCTTTATTTTAGGTTACCAAATAACTGATTAACACAATATTTTTATTCTTGTTCAATCTATAGTGGATATGTGACTTCACTCCTATAAGGATGGGAGTAATAATTTATTTGCACAGAAGTTTTTATTACTCATTAAAAGTGCCGGAAGACTATAAAGATACATACAATCATAAACCTTTCTTTAATTAAATTGAACCTGAGACAGCAAACATCTCAGACTCACATCATCCTGTTTGCTTACACTTATATATCTATTTTGAATGCCATCTCTCTTCCAATAGTTTTATGTTCTTTTGAAACATCACTAACTTCACCATACACACATCAAATATAATTTCATTTAAACAAAATTCTACCTTGCCTGTAAAATAAGATACCTTCTTTTTCTTCAGTAAACCAGTGAGACAGAAAGTTCAAAGCTACTGTACTCCAAAACTTGCCTAAGGGAAAGAAATCGTAAGGAGACCTACAAAAGTGTGAAACAAAAAATGCCTTTAGGTGGGTGTTTTCCAAATGCGCTAAAAACAACCAGATGTATTTCCTGGCTATTGTTGGTCACTAAACTCCAATTTTTATATAAAATATGGGTGCTCAGAATAAAGATTACATTGTACACGCTCCTCTACAGTAGTGTGTAGCACTCTGAATAAGTTCTTGACAATGGGCTATTTATTACTGTAAGTGACAAATATAATATTCGGGAAGTGTCTCTAAATGAAGACAATGGACTTTTTCCTGCTCTCTCCTGTTGCCTGCTGGTTGTTTTATTTCATATAATCACTGAAGTAGATAAGTCATTTGGGACCATGAAATGACTCTGGGAGTGTAAGTCAAGCATGTCAGTGCAAGATACAAAGAGCCAGTAATTCTGGGTTCTTCACAGAGCAAAGCTACCACACTGGTCTGGGCAATTCACATGTGTAGACTTTAATTTAAGGAGTTGTCTTAGTCCCATTTGTGCTGCTTTAACATATCTGAAATTGGGTAATTTACAACAAATAGAATGTATTTGCTTATAAACTGGAGTCCCCAATATCAATGAGCCAGCATCTGGTGAAGGCCTTCTTGCTACCTCAACATATGGGAGAAGGCAAGGGTGGAGGTGGGGGAAGCACATGAGAGGGCCGGATTTCCTCTTTCATAAAGGTATGGATCCCACTCATAAGGGTGGAGCTGCCATAGCCTGATAACCTCTTAAATGTCCCACTTCCTAATGCTGTTATAATGGCAATCACATTTCAACATGGATTTTCAAAAGTACAAACATTCAAACCATAACAGGGGATGCTGATTCCGAAGCCAAACGTAACCATGCAGATACAACTACTTATGGTTTTGATGCTAAGACAGTCAGTCTAATCTGTGGCCAGATTTTAGTTAAACTTACATTTATGTAACATAAAGTAATTTGTGGATAATTAGCTATTTCTATACTTATAAAAGAATGTAGTGGAAATAGACTTGTGAGGGGCAGATAGACTTTCAGCAATTTATTCACTAGTTGTGTATCTATAAATAAGTTATTTTAAATTCTCTTGGACTCAGATGACTCGATTTCAAAATGAAAGGATTGGATTGACTAAATATAGAAATTTTAGGTTTGTCCAAATCTTCATGATGTAGGAGAGACATAAAGAAAGAGCCAGGGAGCCAGTGTATCTCTGTAGATCAAATACTGTGCTGGCATGGGGAGGGATTAGTTTACCTGAACCTGGAATAGAGAACAATGAAGCACTCATATTCTTCTTACTAATTTCTTTGTACCCTTTTATTTTGCAGATACATTATTGAGGCTCACAATTGTGAACACTGAAATATCAGGGTTCAGAGATAGAAAGTGCTGCCACTTTAAGTGTAATTTTACCTGTGCCTCTTGAAAGAAGTCATAATTCTAACACAATATTCTATTTTGACACTTCTTAGTCCTAGAAACATTGTAGAATTTAAATAGCAGTAGTTATAAGAGGTATGAATAGGGTCTAGTCAAGAGACTTGAAGATACCCATTTATTTTAATAGTAGAGAAGAATTTTTTTAATATACTAAGCTTCTTTAATATAAAGTATTTCTTAGAATTGAAAAAATTAAAAGGGAAAAAGGAAATAATAAAGTATTATAAAAACTACAGTGGAGAAAGCAGCTGCAAACCCTAGGACCAAGGGGAAGAAAGGGAAGACGTTGGAATTATTACAATTAAAAAACTTGAAGGATGATTCCTGTGGGGCTGGACTCAGGTTTTTGAGCAAGAAACACTGGCCAGCTGGTGTCAGAGGTCCCAAAAGAGTATACAGTAAGACTGGATCTGTAAGGGCTGAAAAAACTGTAAACAGGAATCAACTCCTAATGCTTAATGAAGAAGTAATGCTCAAGCGATACTGAGAGGAACAGGAAGCTAAGAGATAGCAAATAATATGGTCCCTTCCCTCTTCCTCAGTATTCCAGTTTCATCTAGCACCCTCATTGGGTAGAATCTAATAGAAAAAACAAAATATGATTTGTAGACTCCTAACAGCCATATTATGAACCACAGTGTGGAAGTGGGAAGGGAAATTTAAAGCCAGGAGACAATGGCTTAGTAATCAGCACAGAGGAGGTATGAAAATAGGAGGATGTAACACGGGAGGAAGATTCATCTTTTATGAAGATGTGAGACTTAATGTAGATCAGGTTTTCTAAGAAACAAGAAAAATATTCTTCCCTCTTATTAATCAAAAAGAATATGTGAGTTATTTCAAAAAGCTTCATTTTTCCCTCCAGGGGAAAAAAATCTGAAGAATATTAAATGTTTTTGAGCAAAAGTTGGTATTTTAGATCAGAAGGAAACTTTATACAAGGCTGTGAGTTTATAAATTTTCCTTTTAAAAGGTGTGACTGATTAAAAGGAGAAAGTCATAAATCAGTTATTTAAGCTAATTATTGTCAACTCCTTCATGCAGAAGTCTATTCACAGGATCTTGCATATTTAACATTCCAGGGGAGATGCCTTTTTTCTTATTGTATATTTATTGGACTAAGTAGATAAATCTTCCCAATTCTAAAATTCTAATTTCTCCATAAGGGAGTATGGGATATGGTATAAGCAAAATTGAGGTTGGAAGTCGTTGCAAACATTCTATATTTTAGTTCGTTCTCATTCTCTACAACCCATCCATAATATTTAATATATTGAGCACTCATTTCCAGAATCTCCAGAAAGAAAATGGAAATATGTATTTAGTAGAATAGCAAGGAAGAAAACAGCACCATTTACCACCCTCTATTTTCCTAGTTCAGTTTTCCTGAGCAGAGTATTTTCAAGGAATTTTCCCCTCAGGGATGCATTTTGTTGATAATTAATTTCCTCTTTTTTAACTTTTATTTTAAACTCAGGAATACATGTGTAGGTTCGTTATATAGTTAACCTCATATTAAGGGGGTTTGTTGTAGAGATTATTTCATCACTCAGGTATTAAGCCTAGTACCCATTGGTTATTTTTCCTGATCCTTTTGCTTCTGCCACCCTGCATCCTCCAAAAGGCCTCAGTGTGTTGTTACCCTCTGTGCATCCATGTGTTCTCATCATTTAGTTCCCACTTATAAGTGAGAACATGCAGTATTTAGTTTTCTGTTCCTGTGTGAGTTTGCTAAGGTTAATGGTCTCCAGCTCCATTCATGTTCTTGCAAAGGACACCATCTCATTCTTTTTACGGCTCCATGGTGTATATGTACCAAATTTCCTTTATCCAGTCTATCTTTAATGGGATTTAGGTTGATTCTTTGTTTTTGCTATTGTGAATAGTACTGCAATGAACATATGCAATACATAGGTACATAATGTGTACAATATGTACATTTATTGTGATATTATGTATTATATATATTATTGTGATTATATATATGGTATCATTGTGATATTACAGTAAATGTGCATATTGTACTCATTATGTACATTTATTGTCCATATGTATTGTGTACACATGTACATCACAATAAATGTACATATTTGCACATATTGTATACATTTATTGTAATATCCCAATAAATGTACACATTATGACTACATTCTGGGATATTATTTTTAGTATATTAGATAAAAATTACTCCTAATATCAAAGTGGGTATACACCCATGTGTGTACATTTTGGGATATTATCCATAATATCCTAAGTAGATATTACTGTCATTGTGAAAGCAAGTGTACACTCTGTGATTGTTCCAATATCACAGGCAGTGTGCAACGCTTCTGTGATATAGTTCCTAATATCCGTGGGAGAGAGGATGATTATACCCTCAATATCGCAGGAAGTGTACACCACCACTGTAATATTGTTTCTAATATCCAAAAACGGAGAGGCTATTGCTCCAAATATCTCAGGAAGCGCACAAAGCCCCAGTGATATTTTTCCTTACATCTAGTGGATGAGAGATGATATTACTCACAATGTGGCGGGGGCTGTACACCCGCTCTGTGATATTGTTCCTAATTTCCCAGGAAGGAGAGGATGATATTACTGCCTATATGGTAATACTCTCAATATGGCAAGAGATGTACACCACGGCCGGGGGGGATGGAGTGCTGCTACTCACCCTCTGGTGGGGGCTGTGGGCTAGGGGGCTGTGCATATGTGCATAATGTGCACCTATATGTACATGTGTACATATCGTAATATCACAATAAATGTATATGTACATAATGTGTACACAATACATATGTACATAACGTGTACAATATGTACATTTAATGTGATATGTATTATATATTATTGTGATTATATATGATATCATTGTGAGATTACAATAAATGTACATATTGTACACATTTTGGACATATGTATTGTGTACGCATTATGTACATATAACTGTACATATTGTACATATATACATTTATAGTACAAATGTATTTTGTACGCAATATGTACATCACAATAAATGTACATATTGTACATATTGTATACATTTATTGTAATATCCCAATAAATGTACACATTATGACTACATTCTGGGGTATTATTTTTAGTATATTAGGTAACAATTACTTCTAATGTCAAAGTGGGAATACACCCATGTGTGTACATTTTGTGATATTATCCATAGTATCCTAAGTAGATATTACTCTCATTGTGAAAGCAAGTGTACACTCTGTGATTGTTCCAATATCACAGACGGTGTGCAACGCTTCTGTGATTTGGATCCTAATATCCTGGGGAGAGAGGATGATTATACCCTCAATATCACAGGAAGTGTACACTACCACTGTAATATTGTTTCTAATATCCAAAACCAGAGAAGCTGTTGCTCCAAATATCTCAGGAAGCACACAAAGCCCCAGTGATATTGTTCCTAATATCTAGGGGATGAGAGATGATATCACTAACAATGTGGCTGAGGCTGTACACCCATCCTGTGATATTGTTCCTAATATCCAGGGAAGGAGAGGATGATATTACTGCCCATATGATAATACTCTAAATATGGCAAGAGGTGTACACCATGCTCTGATATGGTGACTAATGTCCACAGAAAAAATAATTATATTGAATTAAATATTGCAAGGGGTGAAACCCCCCTGTGATTTCAATTCTAATGTCAAAGGGGGCAAGGATGATATTTGTGTCAATATCACAGAAGTGTAACTAAAACTAGTGTTATTGTGCCTAATATAAAAAAAAGACATTATCTTCTCCCTATGATATGGTTCCCAGTATAATATTACTCCAAATTTTCTAAATAGCTGGTTGGTAGCAGCCCGGGGGGGCCGGGGTGCTGCTACTCGCCCTCTGGCTAGGGGGACTGTAGGCACAGCCCCCCTAGTCAGAGGGTTCATAGCAGCCGGGGGCAGGGACCAGGGTGCTGCTACTTGCCCTCTGGTACATCTGTACATAATGTGCACGTACATGATCACGTGCACATATATGTACACGTGTACATATCGTACATGATGTTCACATATATGTATACGTGTACATAATGTACATAATGTCCACATATATACATACATGTGTACATATAGTATATGTGTACATAATGTAATATCACTATAAATGTATATGTACATAATGTATACACAATGCCTATGTACATAATGTGTACAATATGTACATTTATTATATTATGAATTATATATAGTGATTATATATATTATTGTGATTATATATGTCATTGTGGTATTACAGTAAATGTGCATATTGTACTCATTATGTACATATGTATTGTGTAAACATTATGTACATATAAATGTACATATTGTACACATTATGTACATTTATCATACATATGTATTGTGTACAATATGTACATCACAATAAATGTACATATTGTACATATTGAATACATTTATTGTTTTATCCCAATAGATTTACACATTATTACTACATTATGGGATATTATTTTTAGTATATTAGACAAAGATTACTCCTAATGTCAAAGTAGGTATACACCCATGTGTGTATATTTTGTGATATTTTCCATAATATCCTAAGTAGATATTACTCTCATTGTGAAAGCAAGTGTACACTCTATGATTGTTCCAATATCACAGGCGGTGTACAATGCTTCTGTGATATATTTCCTAATATCCGGGGGAGAGGATGATTATACTCTCTCATATAAAACTGACTTTACATCCTGTGATATTACTCTCATATCAAACTGAGTTTGCATCCTGTAAAATTATTCATAATATCCTAGATATTTTTCCTAATATCACAGTGAGCGTACACAATGCGTTATACCATGTGTGCATACTCTGTGATATTATTTGTAATATCATAGATAATATCACAATAAATGTACACATTATATACATTTATGGTACATTTATTGTGATACTACCATAAATGTACATAATGTGCACATATATGTATGCATGTACATATTGTACAGATGCACATAATGTGCACATATATATATACATGTACATACTGTGTCTTTATAGTAGAGTGATTTATATGCCTTTGGGAACATACTCAGTAATGAGATTATTGGGTCAAATGGTATTTCTGTTTTTAGGTCTTTGATGAATCACCACACTGTCTTCCACAATGGTTGAACTAATTTACACTCCCACCAACAGTGTAAAAGTGTTCCTATTTCTCCACATCCTCTCCAGCATTTGTTGTCTCCAGATTTTTTTGATGATCACCATTTTAACTGGCGTGAGATGGTATCTCAATGTGGCTTTGATTTTCATTTCTCTAATGACCAGTGATGATGAGCATATTTTCATATGTTTGTTGGTCTCATATATGTCTTCTTTTGTAAAGTGTCTATTGATATCCTTCGCCCACTTTTGAATGGGTTTGTTTTTTTCTTATTAATCTGTTTCAGTTCTTTGTAAATTCTGAATATTAGCCCCTTGTCAGATGGGTAGATTGCAAAAATTTTTTCCCATTCTGTTGGTTCCTGGTTCGCTCTAATGATTGTTTCCTTTGCTTTACAGAAGCTCTGGAGTTTAATTAGATCCCATTTGTCTATTTTGGCTTTTCTTGCCATTGCTTTTGGTGGCTTATCTTTTTTCTGATGCAAATTCAATGATTATTTTCAGGTTCGTTCTATGTAATGTGTATTCTTCCCCCTATTGTTATTTTTAGATTATCTATTTATCAATGGTCCCAGATGTTTGATTGTAATGAGCTTTGCTATAGTATTCTTCATGTGTTATAGCTTGAAATTTGTTGGGCTTCTTGATGATTAACTACAATTTAGACATTTTCAGTCACTATTTCTTTAAACATTTGTCTTCCCCTCTCCTACCTCCTTTTTCCTTTCCAGGACTTCAGTCACATGCATATTATACTGCTAATATTTTTCCACAGATTATGGGGATCTGTTTATATTATATATTTTCTCAGCAATTTTTCTTCTGTTGTTCAGTTTGGATAGTTTTGTTGCTGTCTTAAAGTTTATCAATGCTTTCATCTAGAGAACTGACTCTGCTATTAAGTCCATCCAGTATTTTTTTTTTAATATAGAGGTTACGTTTTGGGGGTTTAAAGTTTCTATTCAGTTTTTTTTTTACATATTTCATTCATCTCCCCATTATGTGAGTTTTTGATTTTTTTCTCATGCACGTTTATAATGATGTTTAAAGTCCTTGCTGGCTACTTACATCACCTCTATCAATTCTGTGTCTGTTTCTGTTTATTCACATTTCTCATAGTTTTTTATCATAGTTTACTTCTTCTCATGTCCAGGTCTTTTATTATTGGAGGTTGAAATGAATATTATGATATTGAGTGTCTAGATGTTTTTGTTTTCTTTGTAGAGAGCTGAATTTTGTTTTGGCAGGTATTTAATTTAATTCACTTGCAGTACTGAGACTTCCAAACTCTTGTACTATCCCTTGCTGTGTCAGAGTCGAAAGTGCCTCAGGACAGAGTTGGAGTGATCATAGGGATCATTTGCTTATTTCTCATCTCTCAAGAATCATGTTTCTAAAATATCTTTTATCTTGTATCTAAAAAAAGTTGTTTTAAAATATTTTTCCCATTTTATAGTGTTTATAGCAGAAAGTCTAATCTGGTATGAATTACTGCCACAGACAGAGTAGAGTAGGTCATTTACAAATGACATTAATTTTTCCCCAGGATATGAGTGACACATGAAAATCCAAAATATTAAATAACTGGAACCTAAGTGTCTCAGATAATTTTGGTGAGAATTAAGACTACCAAGCTATTGTCTCTTTTATTCAGTAGTTGAAACTACTTTTATTGATTATAAGTCATTTGATAACAATTCTTTCTAAGTTTATATTGAAGAATGTCATGGGGCCATCCTAAGACATCGTGGTAACAATTTTGTTTTTAGTTGCAGAAAAAGGATGAATAATGACTGCACTGAACCCAGTATGAAAAAGAAGAAATAAAGAGTCCCCATATTGAAGCCATTGAAATTACTCTTGACATTTAGATGACACTCAGACATTTAGAAAAGAACAAGCTGAGATGGCTCTGAAAGCTTAACTGAAAATGAGGACACAAATAAAATTGCCTAACAGACGCATGGGATAAACGGGAGAAGGACCTCTGGGTGGGCTTTCACTGGACCTACCATAATAAGCAGAACTTGTGCAATTGTGTCAAGAGGGCTTATGTAAGCATTTATTACTAATGGAAGCTGGAAAGAGCAAATATATTTAATTTGCAGCAAATTAGAAATGAAGTATGACTATTTTCAGAAGATATGGAATAAGGATATCCTAAAGGAATAAAATATCATTACCTATAGCCAATATCCTGTGGTCTCTGCCTTACAATACACACATTAAGGGAAGATACAGTTTTAGAGGTCCAGCAATATATTATGTGCTAATTGTTAACATTAACTCACTCATATATACACAAAAATATCACATATATTCTAGCTTCTTAGCTTAGGGAAGCCTGAGTGAATTAGGTCACTGGGGAGGGAAATGGAAGGCAAAAAAAAAAAAAAGACAGAAGAGAGAGGGAGATGATAGTAATGTATTTAATTAAATTAAATACCTGCCAAAACAAAATTCAGCTCTCTACAAGGAAAACAAAAAAATCTAGACACTCAATATCATATTTACTTAAACCACCAATAATAAAAGACCTAGACATGAGAAGAAGTAAAATTTACACTAGAATTAGGTACTCATCATTGCCAAATCATTGGCATCACTGAATGTGCTGTGTACAAAGTATTGACTTCCTGGTGCATGCTGAGAGCTCCCTCATATGTTTATTTATATATAATTTTTTTTTAACAATTTATTTACTTTGACATAGCTTGGTTTAACTGATGGTTTTGTTTGTTTGTTTGTTTGTTTTGCTGTCATCCCAGGTTTACTGAAAATGTTACAGCATTGCAGAAAGATTCAACCAGCTCCATGACGCATTTTGAAATTCATCCTAACATAGGCAGGTTGGACTGACTGCCAAAGTCCAAAAGCTTCAGCATTTCTTTAGTGTCAGGATCCACTTCAGTGATCTCCTGATCCAGAGCTGAGACCTCAGGATGGTAATAATCTCTCCTTTCTCCTCCTGCAGCTTGATGGGGATACATCTCACGGGGTCCCTCTGAATCTGCCTCATCAGCTGTGTGACATAGCCTGCTGTCTTGTTGCAGAGCTTCTTGCTAGGGATAATGGCGATCTCCTCACACATGCGCTTGTTCTTCTGGAAGTGGCTGCCCACACGATAACCCGGGCCACCTTCTTTGTGGTTTTGGTGCGATGTCATCCCATGTTGGCAAGTCCTTGATTTAACTCATGCTTTTTGTTAATGATTTCAAGGAATATCTAATAGAAAAGCCATAACTAATGCTTCAGCAAACTAAGTATTTCTCACAGCTGCAATGCTCCTGTAAAGGGATTGGCTCAATTTCATTGTTTTCATGGGCTTTATCAGAGATTCAGTGTTTAAATCAAGCAAGGTTTGCATTTTTAAAACTTTTATTGGTGTTAGTTATGGTTGAACCTACTAGATTTGGATATGAATTTCACACAACCTGAGAAACACAAATGCTAACACTGATGATTGGTTATACTGTGAAAGGTTAATTTGAATGCTCATATTTGCCTCATATTTAAGGAATAAAAAGTATATTATTTCTCAACTGACTTGCTTTAAAATATCTTGTCATGCTAGCAGTGAGAAAGTCCAATTAAGAGCAGAGTAATCCAGATAAGAAATCTCAAATTTATTCTAATACAGTTCTAGATATGTGAGGAATCTTAGATTCTTATAAGTTTAGGTTAACCATTATTGGCGCATTTGATTCTTTTCTATCTAGAGTTATATTATCCAAAATCCTTCCAGCCATGATCACCAAAGCTTTATATTAGAATATACATAAATGTGGCAAGACCTCTCTCTGCTTTTTTATAGCCCTTGTAACAGAAACAGGGCTCCTTCTTCCAGGTCTTCATATAAATTCCTATGCTTTCTTTTACTCTGTGCTTTTAAAAATCATATTCTCATGGCCTGCCACATATTTAGCCTCTCTTTGCTCTTAAATCATACTATGTTTCTTTTCTAATCTAACTCAAAACCTCTTTTTTCTTTAATATTTGGTCACACTCTTGTCTTGTAATTACAAAACACAAATCGGACATATTTTATATGAAATACATATACTTATATATTATACATATATATACTTATATAGAATATATATTAATATATATCCAACATATTAGATATATATAACTGTAGACAGAAAATAAATGAGCTAATAATGGCTAATCTAAGATTATCTCAAGAACCCAAAATTCCTCAGATATCTGGAACTATATTAGAATAAATTTGAGATTTCTTATCTGGTTAGAAACATAAGCTGAGATAGAATGATTGCTTGAGGTGGGGAGGTTGAAGCTTCAATGAGCAGTGACTGCACTACTACAATTATATAATTATGTTTACTTATAGGAATATATATATATCTTTTATCTTTTGAAGCAGAGTCTTGCTCTGTTGCCCAGGCAGAAGTGCTGTGGCACCATCTCAGCTCATTGCAACCTCCACCTCCCAGGTCCAAGCAATTTTCCTGCCTCAGCCTCCCGAGTAGCTGGGATTGCAGGGGAACACTACCCCCCCGCCCCGGCAGGTAATTTTTGTATTTTTAGTAGAGACAGGGTTTCACAATGTTGGCCAGGCTGGTCTCAAACTCCTGACCTCAAGTGATCTGCCTGCCTTGGCCTCCCTAAGTGCTGGGATTACAGACATGAGCCACTACGCCCAGCTGGAAGGAACTTTTAAGGCCAACTAAGGGTCAGCTATATTAAATTATGTTATATATTATAAATACCACATAATATATAATACATAATTGTATTATTATATATAATATAATATCTATTATGTATACTGATAAAGATGTTGAGGAAAATTTATATTTTAAAATATAATATATTTTAAGTATATAATATATTTTAAATATGTTACATATTTTAAAAATACATTTTTCCTTTAGTTCCTTTTTCAGTTTCTCTTTGCTTCCATATTATTTTTAGTAAATAACCTGTTCCAAATTTCTGTATTAGCTCACCTAGTAATCTTTAATTTTATATTGAGATAAAATCTACACATATAAAATGTTAGATGTTACATGTTCTATTTGAAGAATTTCAACAGTTTTATCTACCAAGGTAAACAGTACCCAAAGAAAAGATAAAATATTACTGCTCTTCATAAACTTCCTTTGTGTCCCCAGTTAGACAATATCCCATTTCCTACAAGCAACAACTTTGCAGTATTTATCAAAAAGACTGGCTTTACCTTTTCTTTGAAATCATCTCATTGTAATCATTCAGTATGTACTTTTAGAAGTCTGGCTTTCATTAACAAAATGCTTGCAAGATCAATCATGTGGTTTCATATTTATATAATTAATCTATTTTTACTGCTGAGTAGTATCCAGTTGTACACAATTTATGTATTCATTCACTTGAATTGGTTTGTTTCCACTTTTGGATTATTATGAATAAGAAAACTACAATGGGGAGGCCAAGGTGTAAGAATTGCTTGAGCCCAGGATTTTGAGACATGGCTAAATCTCATTTGGCTAAGCCTCATTTCTACCAAAAAAAAAATAGCCAGATGTGTTGGCATACAACTGTGGTCCTAGCTACTTGGGAAGCCAAGGTAGTAAGATTGCTTGAAGTGGGGAAGTTGAAACTGCAATGAGCAGTGATTGCACCACTACACTCCAGCCTGGGTGACAGAGCAAGACCCTGAAAAAAGGAAGGAAGGAAGAAAGGAAGGAGGGAAGGAAGGAAGGAAGGAAGGAGGGAGGGAGGGAGGGAAGGAGGGAGGGAGGAAAAGGAAAGAGAGAGAAAAGAAAGGAAGAAAGAAAAAGAAAAGAGAAATAAAGGAAGAAAGAAAGGAAGACAAAGAAAGGAAGGAAGGAAGAAAGAGAGGAAGAAAGAAAAGAAAGATAAAGAAAGAAAGAAAGAAAGAAAGAGAGAAAGAGGCTATGAATATTTTCATATGAGCCCTTTTTCGACATATATTTTCATTTATTTTGAGTGAATGGAATTTATTCAATTAAGTTGGAATTCCAAGCAAGTGGAACTGCTATGCAATAATTTTAAAGAAAAGCTAAAGAGTTATCCAAAATATCTCCCTTATTTTTTTTCTGTAAAATAATTCTAGTGGTTCTACCTTCTTGCCAGGATTTTGTGCTCTCAGTCTTTTGGATTTTACCCATTCTAGAGGGTCTCTAAGACTCTCTCCCTCTCTTTTTCTTCTTTTTTGCAACCGTCCTCTAAGTAACCTATTTCTATACATTCTACTTCTAAAGATTTAGAAACATTCTGGAATGTTTCTCTAACAGTCCATAATTAATCCAAGTATGTCTTTGCTAAATTAAGTTTCTTGAAGGTAGTATCATTTTTTTTTAGTACTGTCTTTTTTTTTTGTATTTTTGTATTTATTTATTTATTTATTTTATTGCATTTTAGGTTTTGGGGTACATGTGAAAAACATGCAAAGTTGTTGCATAGGTGCATTCATGGCAGTGTGATTTGCTGCCTCCCTCCCCCTCACCCATATCTGGCATTTCTCCCCATGCTATCCCTCCCCAACTCCCCCCCCCGCTGTCCCCCCCACTCCCCTGCAACAGACCCCCGTGTATAGTGCTCCCCTCCCTGTGTCCATGTGTTCTCCTTGTTCAACACCCTCCTATGAGTGAGAACATGTGGTGTTTGGTTTTGTGTTCTTGTGTCAGTTTGCTGAGAATGAGTACTGTCTTTCTTTAAAACTCTAGAAACAAGCACAATTCTAAGTATGATCAGAGTGCGTATCTTGGCAAATGCCTTGTTTTGTAGCTCTTGCACAGTATTCAGATTATATTTGATATACAATGCTATGCCCAAATTACACAATGGCAGGATTCAAAGGAGTTAGATCTTCTTCTTTGTTTTTTTTTTTTTTTTTTTTTTCTGGAAATGGAGTTTCACTCTGCCCGCTCAGGGTAGAGTGCAGTGGTGTGATCTCAGCCCACTGCAACCTCCACCTCCAGGGTTTAAGCAGTTCTCCTGCCTCAGCCTTCCGAGTAGCTGGGATTATAGGTGTGGGCCACCACAGCCAGCTAATTTTTGTATTTTTAGTAGAGTTGGAATTTCACCATATTGACCAGGCTGGTCTTGACCTCTTGACTTCAGGTAACCCACCCACCTCAGCCTCCCAAAGTGCTGGGATTATAGGCCTGAGCCACCACACCTCGTCCAAAGATAGATCTTCTAACCCTTGATCCAGAACATTGTACATCATGTCAGCGTGCTTCTCTTGATAAATTCACAAGTACGTTTGTTTTAAATCTGATGTCTTTAAAAGTTACAAAGGTGAGAACCTGCAGATTAGAGATCCCCTAAATAAAAATACATCTTCAGGAATGTTCACCCCCTTGGGGTCTCCTAACCTGGGTGTGTGTTCTTAACCTGGGTGCTCATGACAACTTTCCATCCTGGGAAACAATCTTAAAGCTTGCTATTTTTTCTGGTGATGACTCTCAGAGTTTTATTTAAGTGTCATAATGAAAATAAGGGATTGCTCTAGGTTTATCAAAAGCTATAATAGTTCAGTTTACAATGAAAAGTTTTTGACTATATGTTTTATTATATATTTTATTGGAATATGCCCTGAAAAAAAAGGAAAATACAACTCACTGGTTGGAGAGTGTAGCAACCACTAGAGAAGCTTATAGTGTGAGGTATATCTTATAAAAAAAAGTTCATAGCTGGCTTTACAAATTTCTCAAAAGTACCAAAAACATATGGATAGGTCTGAAATGTGCCAACTCTATGTAAATGTCAGAGTTTTAAATTACTGTATCAGCATATATTGCTATTTTTTCCAGGAACTTTTTAAAAAAACTGTTATTTATATCTTCTCATATAATAAATAGCACATAGATTATGGGCAAAAGAAAATTTCAAAAGTCTACATTTAAAAATCAGGATTAGGACATTTCTTTATAATTGTATGAATTCTCTTTTTCTTTAAATGTAATTATTATAAGGAATTCAGAGCGTGCCAGAAATTATGACAATGATTATCATAAGCCTGGAATGTGTGTAAAAATAATTTATTGCAGTACTTTTCTCTCTGAAAATCTATTAACTATTGCCTTGATTTATCTGTCCCATAAATCTTGGAGAGGATGTTTTTGTGAATATATTTTTCATAATAAGTGTATAAAGACATGTCTTGAAATTTGGCAGACTATCTCATAGCATCTAAGCTCAGACACATAACTCACTTTTTCCGAAACTGTGAACTAGGATCTGACTATTCTTAAACACTTAAATGCTTTGCATTTTGATTACTCTGATGCAGTCAACACAGAATCTTTCCTTTTTGTTGCTGATCTGATTCTTACAAGTGCTGATCTCCTCCAAACACAAAGGTTTTACAGATCATTGTGTTGATAAAATACTTTTACATTTGTAGTCCTGTAAATGTTATTGAAGTTCTTTCTAGTAGATTTTGGAAGGCAGAAATATACTATAACAGCACATTATGCTGAAATTTCTTGACTAATGAATGTAAAAAGTCCTGTAAAAAAGTACATAGGCAGATATTACCTGTTTCCCCTTTAATCACTTGCTATAGCATCAGGATCCTTGTCTGGGACTTGCGTTATTATCCTGCAGTCATAAAGGTGAGGTGTGTTATGTAGTTGGGAACCAGAGAACACATGCTTATAATATCTTTCATGTACAATTCTGGAATAATAGCACACCCTCAAGGTGAATTTTTTTCACTGATGTTGAAGATAAGAAATTTTGGAAAACAAAATAAACACTGAGAAAGAAACTATACATTCCTTTCATTGCCAGTGGCTTGACAGTTAAGGTTACGACAAGATGTTTGTGTGCCTATTGCATTGTAATTACATACCTTGGATTCTCTTTTGGTTCCTACTTTGTTTTTCACAATATCTGATAGCAAGAAATAACACTACAGAATTTAATATCCAGTTAGTATTTATATCATGATATCTCGGAGGAATTTTGGGTAATCATGCCCTTTTAATCACTAGGCTATGTTACCTCTGTGTATTAGTGAACATGATAGGTACTGTTAATAGGAATTTATGATTTTAAATTCTACAAACTCTTATTTTGTTTTCCTATAACATATTAAAATTATTACATGGTGAGTTTTTCAGAAAGCAGCATTCAGTCTAAAGTATAGTCGTTTTGACTTTTGTATTGAGTTTCAAGGGATGTGGGAGGAATGGGGTAGTTTATATCTGGTGATTTGCAACTAATTACTAATGTGAATTGTCTTAATATATAAGTAGGAAATTATTATACTAGTAACCAGTAAGAATTATTTTTAGAACAGCTTTCTTGGGTTCTAGCAATGGAAGTGGTGGGCCAACCAGGTGAGTGAGTTCTTGAGCCCATAGGTGGTGGATGTGGCATGGGTGATGGCAGTAGTAGTGGTGGAACAACCCTCTGGATCCCAAGCAGTTTCTGCAAGGTGTTGGTGTTGACTGCAACAGTGTGAAAAGGTCCGTGCCCGGGGCCAGATGTGAAGCATGTGCATGGGTGCAAGCTGTAATTGTAGCTGCAGGTTGGATGGGCCCAATCTCAGGCCCCCAGGAGGAGTGTTCGGGTACCAATAGTGGTGGATGGGGCTGAGAGTTCTCCCAGTCCCTGTAGAACATGCTTGTACACTGGGGTTTACAGAGCTAGGTCATGCAGGCATGTCCTCAGGCCCACTAGTGAGTGCTGGCCTGGTGGGTTATCACCAGGCCTCCATTGGAATGCTCAGGGCAGAAGGAGGTGAATTTTGGCCCTGGTGCTAGAAGGGTTACTTTCAGTGGCTTTAGCTATATGTAGGTGGCTGGGGAGCATGTGCTTTGGCCGCAGCTGGCAGTTTCTGGCAGGATAGCTAGCCTGTCTCAAGGGTGCTTGTAATGCATGGCAGCCCACTGCTAGGAATGGCAGGGTCAAAGCCAGTGCTCACATTTTGGCCTTAGCCACAGCAACCAGCGGGGTTCTGGTGCCCCTGGTCAAGATGCAGTCTGGTGGGAGCTGGGATCTCAATATGGTACTTTGCTGTGGTTGCTTAGGACTTGGAGTATGTATGTATGGGACCCATCATGATCTTCTTTGGGACAATGCTTTCATGTGGACTCCAGGTAGCTCTCTCTGCTAATCTCAGGGCTCAAAAGAGTCAAGGGATTCTCTTGTAGCTAAGACTGCAAGAGTCTGCAATAAGATTGTGGACAACTGGGGGTGTCTCATTTACCTTTTCCCCACATTGGGGAGCATCTCCAGTTTCCCAGCTAACTCGTGCCAAGCAGGCTGCCTCACTTACCTCTTCTTCTTTGCAGTAGGTGTTTCCTGTCAATTCTCTGTTGAATTCCAGTGTCATCTCTAATCTATTTGAAGTATGATTATCTCCTCACTATTTTGTTTCTCCTTTTTAGAATGAAATGAGAACCAGATGCCTCTAGTCAGTCATCTTGAAGCCCCTCCTCAATCCTCAAAATTAAAGTTGACTTTAACGATTACCATTACTAATTTGGGTGGGTCTATTCTAACCAGTTGAAAGTTCTCTGAGGAAGAAACTCAGCTTGTGGACTGCAGCACCAGGGAGTGAAATCAAGCATTGTGTAGGAGATATGTTGTTATCAACTTGTAAAAGATGATGCCTCAGGGCTCCACAATAACTTTAGTTTCAGATGTCTTTATGTAGTGGTGGAGTCTTCTTTGACCCTGAGCTCTCCTGATTTCCCCTATTTTTTCCTGTTACTCTTTTTCAGTCCAGATTCACACTGCACATCATCTGTTCTATTTTCCCTTAGATTGTGGGTCTCACAAGAAAGAATATTCACCCATCTTCTCTTCTCTCTTTTCTGCATACTCTTCTTTATAGGCAACTTATCTGTAATTGTGGTTGTAATTATAACCACATGGTAATGATTTCCAAGTTCAGTTCATCAATCCAAATCTTTTTTCTGAGATGTGGCTCCACATATATAACTTTCTATCTGACATCTTGACTTTAATTTCTTCAAGTTGCTTGAGAACCAATAGGCTCAAAACCCAACTCTCAACCTCTTCTTCCAATGCTGCCCCAGGCACAGCTGCAGGTCCTTCATTGCCCAGGAGCCTTGGGAAATCAGAAAAAAAAATGCATGTGTGCCGTTAAAGAAAAGTGTTGAGGAAATAAATTTAGTTAGTAGAGTTAACCATAATAATGTTTAGTACTTCTTCCTCAGCAAATCTGTGTTTAAGATGAAAAAGTAAGCAAATCTTGTTTTCACTCCAAAAACAAGCTTCTTGATTGATAAACATTGCAATACTTTTATTTTTGAGTCCTTAAATATTGTCTCAAAAACAAAAATAATTTCTTATTATGTATAATTATTCACAATACAGGAGGTAACAAAGATGTAAATAATCAATCTTTTCTAATATTATTTTACCTAATTCTTAAAACAATTTTTGGAAGAGATGGTATTAGTACTATTTTGTAGTTAAGGTGATGCAGGCACAGGAAAATGCAGTATTTTCTCTATGGTCACACAACTAGGCTGCAGTGGAGCTAGGATTTAAATATAAACATATCTGACTGAAGTCCTTGTGCTTTCTTTCGACTTTAAGAATCCAAGAATTGACATTCACTTTGCTAACCTATGACATAAGACTAATATATTCAGAAATAACTTAGCTAATAGCAATTAAAAATTGAGTCAAGCATTCACTTTATATATTCCTAGAGATTGTAACATTGCATATCTTCTCATGTAACAAAAAATGGCATTGAGATATTGATTTATTTCATCAAAGATACTGCATTCTTATGTAACAGGTCTCTCAGGCTGTCTTTTTAACTCAGAGTAATGTGCATATCCACATACTCACACGTGTGTGTGCTTATCATGTCACAATTTCTTTATGTTTGACTATTTTTATGTTACTCTGTGTTACTAGATTCTATAACCAATTTCTACTTTTACTCATGTTATCTTAAATAAGAAAGATTCCAAATTAGCTCATGTAAAACTGTTATTAACTGACTATTAACTTGTTCTTCCAGATCATGACTCAGTAAAATATCCTGTGGAGAAGAAATAAGAGCAATATTTTCATATTTTTTCTTACACATAATTGAAACTTATTCAATAAAGTTTTCTAATAAAAAATGACCTTTTACTCTCATAAATTTCAAATTACAAACACCTCACTTCTCATTATAAAATAAAAACTGCCATCCTACTCATTATGGTGCCACTTACAAGAAGCAAGATTCAAATGCTTTTGATTCTGAAAACATAGTTTTTTCCCCCAATTTATATGGTGTAGCTGTTTACATAGTTTTTCACATCTTCTATATATAATTAGATCATTACCAAACTCCTTGTAGATTCTACTTTTAGTTGTCAATTGTCTCTGACCTCTTTTCTCAGTCCTGGAAAGGTTTATTATGGAGCAGCCCCTTACAGAACTGTGAATCAGGCAAAGGTATCCAAACCCTATTGCCCAGTGCCTGCTGTTAATTCCATTTTTTTTTTGGTATCCTATGCTACATTATATGTGATTCTTCAAAGGGATTTATTTTTAATAAGAAGACACAAGTAAATGGGTCAATGTAAATCAGAAAAATTAAGCAGATTCCAGGCATATGTATAAGAAAATGAAAACATCCTCTCTGGTCAAAAAGTATATGTCTATGCAATAAAGTTTCTATTAGCTTTTTATATGTTGCAATGGCTAAGAGATTTTGGGGTGAGGGATAGCTGCTAAAATTTCAACAAGAAATAAAATGTAGTAGAATTATACTCATTTTAAAGATTGGGTTTAGATTATGGCCACTAAACCAGGACATGAAAAAAATCTTTTTATATTGCTTTTACTTAGATAACAATATAAGAATGGCCACTATCAGGAAGAGTAAACACAATTTTTTAAACTAAAATTAGGTTATATATACCTAGACTTTATTTACACTCCCCTTATTCTGTGTTAAAAGTAAATATAATATGTAATTCTTAGAGTATTTTACATAGTGAATGCTTTCTGGTCTCCCGACTTCAGAAAAAATTGATTTTAATCATTCCATTTTGATATCTCTTTGGCATGGGTAATTTGGAATATTTTACCTTTTTAATAATTGAATGTATCATAATTCAATTAGCCATGTGGGACACTGGATCAACCATTTAGATTACACTCTGATGGAACATGCTAAAATCCTTTTGCGTGTATTCAATTCTTAAAGCTCTCTGTGTCTTGTCTTTGCACTGTGCTTTACAGCCTAAATGAGAGTAACATTGCCTTCCTTCCTTCAGGAAAGAGGTGTTTTAATGGCTGTGAAATGCTGCCTTGTTTTTAAATGCCTAATTATAGGTTTTGCATTTGCCTGAAGATTTTAATAATTTAAAAGATGCTTTTCTAGTAATCAAAATGAAATAATTTTTCCTGATAATTACTTCAGTCACTTTGAAAGAGTCAGTGATGAATATATTCAAGCTGTGAAATGTAAAAAGGTAATTAAATAGAATTTAGCAGTGAATATACTTTTCTCTCTGCCATCTTTTAAAATCGCTGTTTATATTTAGCACTTGGGAGAAATTGATATTTTCTTAATGGAAAACAATAAAGAGCAAATTTTTCATTTTAGAAAAAATAAAATATATTAGGTTTCTTATTTTCATCATTTATGGTTATAAAGCAGGAGCAAACTGAACAGGTATAGAGAGTCTATTACAGAATTATTTGACTCCAGACTTGCACATCATGATGGGGGAGAGGGAGGGAACGAATGCCCTTCAAAAACTACTTTTCAGAGAAGCTTCATAGGCTGAACACCATCTATAAAGAGGCAGAACTATCTTAGTCTTAATTCCAGGCTTGTTGAAGACAAGACAATTTAATATTACGAAGGAGGGTATACTAGAGAATTCCTACAATAGTAAATGCACAAAAATTCGTCAAGTAGAACTAAATCTCCTCGTCTTCAACCCTGTGTTAGGGCATAGGGCTAGGTTGCATTCCCTGAAAGAAGACTGGAAAATTCATGGCTTTAAAGGCTACTCAAATGGCTGACTGGTATTTAGATATAACCAGGTCAGAACTGGGTGACAATACAGAAGAGGAAGTAAGAAGGTTTCTAATCCTTGGATTCATAAAACTCATCTGTTAAGAACATATTTGTTTAGAGGATGGACTTCATAGAAGAAGGCTTACGGAATTGGTAGTGGTGATGGGTAAATGTGAATATAATAAAACAAAACCTAAAGTGTGTTCCTTGGGCAATTAGGTACATGGTCTTACTGGTAAGAAGTATACACAAGTATGAATCCAGAGTTTAGCGGTCATGACTAAACAACCCTCAAACATTTAAATCTGGATTATTTAATTCTGAGTTTTTTTGGAAAACAGAGCAGGCCTGGGCATCAATGGATGTTGTTATAGGTAAGGAATGTGGAGAAAAAATAACATTAGGGGATCGAGGTGAGAGATGAAAGCCTTCTCCACATTCCTATAACAATATCTACTGGTGCTCAGGCCTGTTCTGTGTCTCAAATAAATTTTAGCATTAAATTGCCTCATATGATTTTTTTTGTCATATAATGAGGTCTCTCAAATATTTCCTTCTTCTGAGGATAATATTAGTTCACCTACAGAGCTACTTAACTCTATAAAATAGAATGTTAATGAATCCTGTTTTCTTCTTTAGTGCAGAAGTTTATAGAAATCCAAGATTTTAACTCTAACATCAGAGAATTGGCATTAATTAGGAAGAATTGAGTAGAGAAATCAAGAAAAATTATCATAATTTTGGGGAAAGTATAAATAGACATTTCTTTCAGAGAGGACAATTACACTATCTTATGAGTCATGGAATTCGGAAGTGAGGGTGTTAGGCAGTCTTATGCTCACATAGGTGAGGAAATTTAGGTTATGAGTTTTCCATATTCTCATCTAGCAAGTACTGATTTAAAAATATTTGTGTAGAGCCAGTTATGTGTAAAGCACCATACAAGAAATTAAGGATGTACAGTGCTAATTTTATAAGTCATGCATTTTATTAAATTAATAATATTGTACCAGTATTAATTTCCTGTCTTTGACAATTATTTAAGCTTTTATGAATGAAGGAAGCTGCATGAAGGGTACAGGGAAACTCTGTAGTTATGTTAACAGCTGCTTGTGAGTCAAACTGTGAAAAAGTAATATCAACAAGCAAACAAAAACAGACATGGTGGCTATTCTCACAGATGTTACAATATGCAAAATTGAACAAGATTTAAGCAAACAATCACAAATTATATAAAAAGTCTTAACTGTAACAAGTCCTATGAAGCAAAACAATGAAACACAGAGTTTTATGGAGACTTACATTAGTTAGAAATTCAGGAAAGCCTTCCTTGTGGAAGGCAAAATGCTGATTAAGAATTAACTAAGTGAAAAGGGGGAGGAAGAACATGGCAGGCAGTTGAAACAGCATATGTCTTGTCAATATACTGTAGTGTGCAAGGGGCATAAAGAGTCCAAGTTTATCCAGAGTACAAAGCAAAGTAAGAAAGAATGCCAGATTGACTTGGGCATCAGATAATGCAGAACTTGTAAGAAATGATGGAGTTTTAACTTTGTCCCACTGGCAATGCAAGGCCTCTGAAAGCATCTAAGATGATCTTCATATTATATGGCAATTGGTTAACCTTAGGGAAATACATATGTCTCTTTACTAGGAAACTGAACACATTTGCATGTCACATCAATCCTGTCATTTCACGTGCATAAGGACTTGCGGTATATAACTCACAATCTCAACGCTAACCTTTATTTTTAAACATTTTCATCCAAATATGTCATATACACAGAAAAGTATACAAATCACAAAAGAATAGTCCCAAGAGCTACACGCCTATGCGGTGTCACAGGTGAAGAATTAGAACATCATTCATACCCCAGGAGTCTCTCTCAGGCCCCTTCCTGATCACTTCACCTTCTCATCTCCCAACATAGGGCCACTATCTTGACTTCAGTCGTGAAGCCTAACATTTGCTTCTTTGAATTTGAATTTTGGTTCTCTTGCTTCGTTTGAATTCTTATGTATTCTTTTGCATATGCCTTCTTTCACTCAATACTATGTTTGTGATTTATACGTGTTATTGCATATTAGCAGCTATTTATTCATTGTTGTTACTGTTTTCTCATTGAGTGGATACTTACTGATTTCTCATTTTACTCCAGATGGACATTAGTGTTGTTTTTATTCATTTGTAAGCATGGAATATGAGAGTTCATGTCACTATTTTGGTGGAACAGGTTTATGTGTGCAATCTTTTTTTTAAAAAAATAATTTAAGCCATAAACATAAATAAATTGAATTATTAACAACAGTATTTAACAGATTAATAATATTTTAAGGACACTGGAGAAGAATAGAAAATTAAGGCATTTCTTAGTATAAAAAAATTGAAATATGAATGGAAACAAAATTTAAATTTAGAAAATGAGGCACTTAATTTTTAAATCAAATGTTTAATTTTATATTTTGGTGATTCATATATAATTGTGATAGAGATCTCTTAATTATATTTCTTGCAGAAAATGGAGAAATAAAAATTTTAATTACAGTGTATATGATTGACAAATAATGTTAGGTTTTAAAAATTCTGAAAGTTTTCTCATTTTTTTTCCTAAAAACTTTGCTGTTGCCTATCTGATCCATTTATTGCCTCTTTTGTCTGTGATCTATATTGTAGAAAAACAGTATTTTCTTTTGAGCCTTTGAGAAGCAGGTGTCAAGAAAAGATTAGACATGCAGGAGATTTTTTGGGGAAATTACCGGTGAAGGAGAAGGTAGAAGGAGCCAGAGTAGGTAAGGAGAGCCTTCAGACCAAACTGTACATCTGACCTCTCAGAATAAGAAGGAGCAAGAAGGAGCAAGAAGCCCTAGGAAGGGCTGTACAATGCAAGACAGCTTTGGTCAGGATGATGGGGAGTCCCTGAGCCTAGGTTGTTCAAGGTATTCTAAGTTTGCAAGAGTGGATCTGCTTTAGTATCCCTGTGAGAGCAGCTACTTGAAATGTATTATAAATGGGGACCCAGTAGGTAAAAAATGGCAGCAGCCAGAACTGTCAGTCAATTATACTTCCACAGCAGGAGATCTGAATGAAGCATTTTGACTGCCACAGTCATTAAAATGACTCTAGTCATCCTAGAGCTCCACACACCTACTTCCACAAATAGTTCTTCAAGAAAAGCTCCTCCATATTTTAAATGGGCTTTTCTTCCTGAGGAGATACACAGAAGAGGAAAGTTGGTTGAATGATCACTCTCATCACTAGGGTTGGCCACAGAGCACATGTGGTATTCATCTTCTCCCTCCTTCACTATCCATTCTAAATTCCTTTCAAACTCTGCTATCACCTTAGCAGGTCCTGAAGACTTACCTGGTGATATGAATTAAACTGTTATATTGTCAAAGTCTGAGACCTTAACAACAATCAACTTTGAAGGCTAGAGTTTCTGCTTTTATTGATCACAGTCACACTTTAGCAAGGGTGGACCAGAAGGATCTCCAGTGGACCACCTGGGATCCACACATATTGGTCCCTAGTTTCATTGTGCAACAGCAGCCTTGGCCCCTCTGCTGAGCAGAGTCAATTACCCCTTCCAAGATAGTGCTTTCTTTTCTCATCTACTATTTCCTAGACATCAGAAAATCCACATTACTCTGGGGGCATCATAAATCGTAGTTCAGTTAAACATTCATGAGTAGAGTCTTTAAGGTATCAGGACCTACAAATATGCAGAACCCAGAGTTAGGAGGATAGGATGCAATATTGTCTTTTGGTTCTCTCTTGGCCAAGGAGATGAAGTTAGTTTCAGAAGTTTCTACTTGACCTTCTCTACCAGGATAAATTTTAACCTGTTGGCAAAGGAACCAAAGTGAAGGTTATTCCAACTGCTATGTATGGCAACCACAATTATAAATGATAACCAGTAAGTCCACAAATGTGATTTAGATTTGTGAATTGGCTAGAGGGAAATGAAAGAAAGAAAACGATCATGACATTTCATTGGGGTGACATTCTTGGGCTTCCTGCCTCTCCACTGTTACCTTCTTCTGGATATAAATATTAAGCAGCAATCTTTTATGATGCTTGTCTACTCCACCCCTAGGCATGCAATGTTCTCTTAATCATCTGCACAACTCCATGCAGTTTGAACTCCTTGGCTGTCTTTTTGATCTGACAAGTTCTTATCGTAGTTCTTCTATCCTTCTTATGTCCAGTAATTACACCAATTGTCCTCTATTACAGTGGATGGAGAGAGGGGAGTGGGCATCAATTCTTTGGATATTAATGAGCTCATCCTGTGATCATCTCCCCTACCATCATCCTGGCCTGCAGAAGAGTCTTACCACTGAACTACTTTATGATATTCAGGCTATTCCTACTAGCATATGTCTGATGGATTTGGTGAAAAGCATGCACTCTTAGCTTTCCTGTGTTGTATAATCATCTACTGAGTCTTCTGGCCTTTTATAGTATATTACTTTCAACATGTCTTACTTCCCTTGGCTTTTTTATTTCTTCATCTGCGATCTCCCAGAGCAACCCAGGTTTATCCACATCAGCATCGGCTCTCAGTTTCTTCAGGTTTACAAGGGTCACCTATCAGCCAATTTGTCTCATCCCCTAGGCTACTTTCTGGGGTAGTAAGTCCTGACCTGAGAAAACTGTCCCCAAGATAATAAAGTCTCATTTATACAGTTTTATGTTCCAGGGCCTTTGATCAAGCATCTTCAAGTACTCTCCTGGTTTCTGCCAGTACATGTCAGGTAGTTCTCAGAGCTATTTTTGTATATATTATCTTTCCTTCCTGATTAAGAACATAATTCCCCACCAAGGTTATGTTGGGATGTACAGTAGTTATAAGTCTTTCAAGTTGGGAAAGAAGGAGGGGCCAATCCTAAATAAAAATATCTATTACTTTATAGGGAAGAGCCCTCTTCAGTGATCTGGCATGGAGAAAATGCAAACTATTAGTAGGGAGGGGTGAGCCAATTCTTCAAGCTCATAGAATCAGGGAGATCTGTAGAGTTAACATGCTCAGAGTTATCCATCCCAATGTCCCTAACCCATGATTTACAGTTTTGAGTTTCCTCAACCAGAACCATAACCATAGCAGCAGACACCCGCTTTGGGTAAGCTTTTAATTGTCACTGGAGCTCTGTGACTAATTACCAGAACTTCACTTCTGTATGTCACATTAGCTATTCCACCATAGGAGATAAAAGCATTTTTGTAAGCCACAAAAGATGCAAGAAAGAGATTTACTGGGGGAGTGACTGTGAAGGGAAAAAAGGAAGGAGCAAAAGAAGATGAGAAGTGCCTTCAGATGGTAGTGCTGACTCCTTGTAAGCAGATGAGGAAGGAAGAAAGATAGGGTAGAAAAAAATGTCCAACCACAGTACAGTATGAAGAAAGACCTTCCACCAGGAAGGTCTTCAAACTGTGTTCATTGGTTGGAAAGTCCCACATCTTGCAGAATAGGTCTGTATTAGTAACTCTGCTGTGCTAATTTGTGGAGTGCAGCCATCTAGAAATGTGGTGTTTACATGGGATACACCCAGAAGGGAAGCAGCTGAAGCCATCACTGTTACACTTTCTCCGTCAGGAGATCTAGTCACACTTCCAAGGCCATGATAACACATTTCCCAAGTCCCCTTTCCAACTGGCTGCCTGGAAAGCCCCTAGAAAGCACTGGTAAGATTTTGTTAGGAGACAAAAAAGGAGAAGCCAGGGAATTACTCATTACTCTCCCTCTCTTTTTCTTGTGGCTGACTACCTAACAGCAATTGCAGCTTTTTGTGGGTTAATATCCCATGAGAGCCCCTGTTTGTGGTTTCAGCAATTTCTGGGCAGCCCCTGCTGTGGTTCCAGGCTGTATTAGGGGATCTGGCTTCTGTGCTCTCAATGCACTTTCTCCCACTGTCCCTTTTGCCCTAGAGATGGTTGCAGTTTCCTGCTGTATTAATCTCTGAATTCAATCCCTGCACCCTCTTTTGCTTCTTAGTTTTTCCATCACCTGAATAATCAGTTTCTTTTAACTAATTTCTTATGTTTTGAAGAGTTAAAGTGGGTTTTATTTGTCTGCTCAGACCCTAACTGATAAGATTACTATAAAATGAAAACCCAAGTCACTTTTATAAAATAATCAATTTTGTCTTAATATTTAGTTTTTATAAAATAGTATTCAAATTGTACAATTTTCTTATAACACTTTCCTATATTAACATCAAAATTATTATCAACTTTAGGAACATTCTTTTCTCTGTAACTTATAGTTCTAATTAACATGTTTTAAAAATGACAGCAAAACTGAGTTAAGAAGGAAAAAATTACATTCTATAAAAAGTGTTTAATTGTTAAAGATATATAATATTTATACTTGGAAACATATAATTCTAATTCTATACTGCTTGTCCTGACATTTAAAAATTTTATTAATTGGTAGAAAACTAAATCAATACACATGCATTGCAAAATAGAAATGTATATTAATTTGGATATTTTTCTTCCCTACTTATTGAGTTTCAAGGCAATAGGTAAGGGTAATAAAATACTCAATGATGCATTTAAAATTGTTAATGCCTTTTTTAATGGACTGTCCAAATACAGATTTATCTACCACATAGATTCATGTTCTCCATTTAGACTGAACTGTAATGAACACATTTATCTGTGTCTTGATCTCCACTGATACGTTTGACTAGACAAGTAACCTTTCTCAGTGTTTCTGATCAGTCTGCATTTTGAGCATTATCAGTTATGAAGACTTGCAAAGTTTAAATCATCTATGATGACGAGTTATTCTCTCAATGAAAAGAAAAGGCAGGGAAAACAAAGTAAAAGTTCAGTGGAAATAGATATTTTATTTGCAGATATATTTTTTGTAAACCTACTTATCTAGTACATAAGAAGTTTTAAAAGTTGCTGATTTTTGCTAATTACTATAATTCTGAAATCTTGGCTCCTAGACATTGGCATCTACCTTAGAGACTTCTTTACTAGTCATTTTTTGACAGGGTTGAACCTATGGAATGGCCTAGTCATTTAAGTTTCCCAGTGGATTGTAGAGAGTACTGTATACACCCCAATAGCAATCTAATTGGGGTTTTTTTTTCATTCATATCCTTAATAAATTCTCTACTGTAATAATCCATTTCAAAACTCCTTTATACAGTCAGTGAACTGACTGGTCATCACCTGATGCTGGAATACGATAGTAAGCATGAAGCATCCCAAGACAAAAGAAGAGGTCTTTGGAGATTTGAGAGGAAAATTTCTACCTATAAAGTCATATTAACAAAGTCTTCTTCATTTGTGATGAGTTCCAAACCCCTTGAATTTTTCTCAAATCGGAAAAACTTAAGAATGCCAACTTGTTTTTATTGGGGTAAGTAATATAAAATGATTTATTTTAACCCTGTTTATCCAAAAAATAGCAAATTCATAAAGTTCAACATAATAGGATCTTAAAAGCTAAAGCAAGATCATCTAAGAAAGAACAACTATTGAACATAGGAAACCTCACGTTTGTGTGAAATTATCTAATGCCATTTATAAGATAAAGACAATTAACAAATATCTATAATTTGCCTTCATTCACTTGGACTGTAAAAAAAAAAAAAAAAAAAAGCCAAAATCATTGATTTCCCAAGGCATCAACCTTTTCTCTTTACTCGTGATCTTTCAAGATTTCAAGGTCAATGTGCTATTAGAAGAATTAAAAAAATAAAAATGATGTAAGTGCAGAATCCTTTCATTCTGACCACTCTACTCACAGAAACATACACAGAAATAAATCTGAGTGCATGCCTCAGGTTTCCCACAAACTAGTCTTGTACATTTTAACAAATTACTATCATAATTGTCATTTTGTTTATTTGCAAAGCAATAGTATTGGTCTAACCATTCCTAAGGCTCTTTTGACTGACATATATATATATATATATTCATGTAATTCTGTTCTGGACTAGTGGCTTACCTGGTGAACCACAAGCTGTTTCTGCCTCTTGAAGCATTTTACTGAATCAATTCTCAATTTAATTAGTGTACAATAGTGCTTCATTTTTTAAATCAGATTCCCACAATTATAAGATCTGTTAATCTGACTTTGTGTTACTGAATCATTCATGTGATGTTTCATTTATAATGATTTAAACACATTAAGAACTAGTAAAATATTTTTATCAAATATTTCAGCATTATAATTTTAAGGGTAAGCTGACTGTTCTTGGTATGTTTTTCTATTCTTTATATTTTCAAAGTTCTCTGAGTAACATGCTTCTACCTACAGCCTACATAAAAGTAATTAGTGTGCTCATACATTTGCATCAAAAACCAGAGCATTTACTGCCATTGCCAGAATCAGCCTATGAACACTGTACTGCTACAGTTGTTGCTTTTGCTCTCCTGCCACAGCTGTGAAGAGAACTCCACTGCTTGAAATTGCCCCAGAAACTCAGTTTTGCCCATTACTGCTGGAAGAACTACAGAACCAATGAAAAAAAATTCTTCCCTTCATATCTTTTATACTCATATCAGGACTTTCTATTAGCATAGGCCAGCTAAAAGCCAATTGTCAAAGGACTCTGGTATATGTAGTTTACTGGCTTCCAGCCCCCTGTGTTTCAGCAAAAAGCAAAGAAGGATGAAAATGAATCAGAGAGTCAACAAACAGGTACCTAATTGTTTACCTGAATGGCTCTTGAGATTTTACCATTGTATCCATATCAATCTTTCACACACAATATACCAAACTACTTCACGCTTTCACCTAATAAGGCAACTATTTTTTGGTGTAAATTAAGTTGCTCTCAGAAAATGGCAAAAAACAAGGATCCATGAGTTTCCACATCCATATTTGTTAAATGTTAATTTCTCTTCTAGTTTAATATTCAACTATCAATAGCTGTTGAGAGACTTCAATTAAACATCCAGTAGTTTGTACTCAAACAACTAAAGACTAAATTATAATGTTAACTATTACCAACAATTCTAATAGAAAACAGTAGGTGAAAGGAAAAAGCGAAATTAGAAATAAAAGGGTTAATAAAATACACAAATGTATACATGTAATATACATTAAAATTACAAATGCATAAATTAGAAAATATGTGTAAATACTACTATCCTTTTTCAGCAAATGACTATCTAGCTATACTTGATATTAATAACTATACATATATTTGTAGATAGGTGGGGGAATGGAGCAAAAGATAGAATGAGAGAGAGAGAAAAATAAAAAGGAAGATAGATGCAAATATAAAGACAAGAAAGCATAAATACTTAAACATTTAGAGATGCTTACTAATAAGTGGCTTAAGAGTCACTGAATCTGTTTGCGCTCCACAAACTAGTTTGGGAATCTGAAAGAATATGCACCAAAACCAGAAAAATACACGTGGGCAGATACCCGCAGTATTTCTCACATGGTTTCAGAAGGTTCACTTAGAGTGAAAGTTCATCAACTCACTTTACATTTACTACAATGATCATTTATTATTTTTCTGACAAGAGAAAATGCAATAAGATTCTCTAATAAGAAAAGGAAAAGCAGCCTATTTGATAATAGGGAAATTTTCTATATTTCTAAGAAATGAAAACAACAAAATCTAAAATTGAAATGGCTACCATATCAAAAACAAATGTTTTTAAAATGAGTAATCAGTTGTATTCAGCAATTTCAAAGGATATGGGATTAAGTTCATGAATGTTACATGATCTTTGTAATATTATAAATTTTGCTTCTTAGATAACATGAAACTAAAATTACAGCATTTATCCAAAATAACTATTTTCCACAAAGATATTATGTTTTCAGTTAATTTTCAAACTAAACCATTTGGGAAACCATTTTACATTACAAACCAGCAAATACATGGAGCCTCTGGTGTAGAAAAAATTAAAAAAAAATTATTGCATATAATAAAATTTTAGAGATTAACATCTGATATATGTATATAGTTTTGATTTTCTCTAAAAATGCAGACTGAGAATTTTTGCCACTTTTTCTGTCCAGTGGTTGTACCTTTTTTAGATTTTGTGGATAAGTTGAGAGGTGTATATTTTCCCAGTGTTTCTTCAACTATGTTCCTTAAATTATCAAGTCGAGATTGAATTTGTTCAAACTCATAAATGTTGTATATAATTCAATGATTGATAGTTATATTGATGTTACTTAAGAATAATCTATGATACCAAATTAAGGAAAGTAACTGCATCAAAGCAAGTACCTAGGGAAAAATAATTTCATATTATTTAATTTAATATGCAGTTTTTGATAAGTTAATTCCATTGGTTGTTCCTCAGTATGGTTTATAAGTTATTTCAGGAGTTAAGAAGGAAGATGAAGTGAAGAATAATCACACTAAAATTTAGTCTGTGCCAATTTATAATAATCTTAACTCGAGTCAAGCACCTAAAATTCAAATTAAAAATATTCAATTCAGGCCGGGTGTGGTGGCTCATGCCTGTAATCCCAGCACTTTGGGACGATGAGGCGGGCAGATCACCTGAGGTCAGGAGCTCAGGAAAAACCTGACCTACATTGTGAAACCCCATCTCTACTAAAAATGCAAAAATTAGCTGGGCGTGGTGGAGGGAGCCTATAATCTCAGCTACTAGGGAGGCTGAGACGTGAGAATAGATTGAACTTCAGAGGTGGAGGTTGCAGTTAGCCAAGGTTGCACCATTGCACTCCAGCCTAGGCAACAGAGACCCTGTCTAAAACACACACACACACACACACACACACACACAATATTTAAGTCATATAATGAAATTAACTTTTTATGACCCAGCCTGGTAATTTGACATTATTTATATCCGGGCTTTTTTTTTTCCACTCTTTGTCCTACCTCATGTTTTGGACTCTATTATTTGCTTTTCAGGTATCTGCTTCTAACCAGGGACTAATGCTTTTTTTTTTTCCTTAGGGGTCAGGATAGGAGTTGTTTGTGTTGGTAATTACTTTAGTATTCCTCTGGATATTACTCATGCACAATACATAATTCATGAGGCAAGTCTTTACTAAAAACAAAGCAGCAGTATTTCAGGAATACCTACATTTCCATTTTCTTTTCTGTTTTTAATCCTTGTGAATTCTAGAAGGTTACTGCCTGTAAGTTGAGAACTATTGTTTCTATCTCATATTTTGGCAGTGAATATGGAACCAAAAGTATTATGTTCCTCAGTGGGTGCCTAATATATATATTTACTAATGTAAAAATGTTAGAAATATCCAGTCAGATGGTAACTGTAGTTTGACCTCTTTATTCAGGAAAAATTTTATCATTTATCTGCAAACATATCTGATACTGCCTCTCCTTTCTCTGGATTATTGTTATACTGAATCCCTAAATCCATCAAATAGATTAGATTTTACATCACTGTTAGCATCTTATATAAATTTCTTATTCGTATGTTAACCTTTTGTCTCCAACACAATTATAGGCAGAAATGTGGAATGTGTTCCTCAGTAACCTGCTGTAACACCTAAAATATATTCTCTTACTAAATGAAACATAAGGGGATGGATTGAATATAAGTAACGCAAAGACATAAGCAATTGTAGATATTTATTCAATCCACATTTATTGAGCACTTACTTGCTGTCAGACATTATGGTTTTGATGTTAGGGATACAAAGGGGAATTTTTAAGAAGACATTGATTTCATAGAATACACTTTTGATATAGACAGGAAATCACACCAAAAGTTAAAATTCAAGGCACTTCATACTGCAACAGAGGAATACATAAGATGTCATGGAAGCTGGTGGGGAGACTGTCTGAAGGGTAGTGTTAGTAAGAACTTAACACAAGTTATGAGGCTAGAATCTGAATGTTAGTTTTATATGATTACCTTTATTTTTATAAAAATAATCCCTAGTTCACTGATAATAATTCTCCTTTATGTACACTGTTTTTACCAACGTTAATAATTTATTCATTTTAAGGATATATTTATACTAAATAGAATGACACAATTGAGGATAATTAGAGTGCTTTTAAGCCAGAGTTTTCTCCTGGAGAGAACAACTAATAACATAGCTGAAGTAAGAGTATATTCTTATCTCAAGTACATACCTATTTATCAATTTGTTTTTAATCCTACCATAAAGCAGCACAATTTGTAGGCTCATACTTTTTCCTATAGATGTGATTCATTCAACCAGTACCAATGAGATCAATCCCAGTACTTCATCATCTGTTTTCATTTACTCCAAATGCTACTCTTAAAAGGTAATACGATTTTGCTCAGTTTAAAAATTAGGTGCCCCATGTTCTCATAAGTCAGAAAATTTGTACCATTTTTTTTCAATATTGGCTTGACATAACAATTTGTTTTTATAAAAACACCAAAAAGACAGTTTATTATCCTTTTATTAAAGATACATAATGTCCTTAATATTTGGAAATAAGTTTTAAAATACTTCTGGGCATACATTTTATAGCCGTGTTTTAGCTGTGGCTTTGGATAGAGTAGAATAGATTCTATTACTGTTTTGCTTGGGAGTTGTGGAAGTTTGAGTTCAAGGTATGCTTCTGAATGTTTTCCTAAGTGTAGGAATTGTACTCAATCTCATGTCCCTGGCCTCATTAATGTATGACAACAAGATCAAATTGTATTTCTCTTACATAAACAAGCTATCAGAGAAAAAGACTCACAGTAGCCTAATTAAGGAAAACTAACCCAGGTGTGTTTTCCAGCTCTCCTTGGAAAGAACTTCCTCAGTCCTTCTATTCTCCAGCATTTGCATCAGTGGTATGTACCTGAGTCTGACTGTGTAAGGAGCAGTCTCCCAGTGCCCCCTCCATTTCCATTGTGACGGAGGGAGATGTTCTTCTGGTAGGCCAGTTAAACAATATATTTTGACGGCTTCATTCTTGAATGTTCAGTCTGCAGTCCTTACAACAATTTCCTCTCTTAAATCCTTTTCTCCTAAAATAGCGAGAGTGACCTAGAGTGATTGCTCTTTCCTGCTACTGAGCTATGACAGATACTCATTTTGAATCCTCATGGCTGCTCAAACCTAGTTTGCTTCAGAGACTTTTTCTATGTCATTTTGCTGCATTTGCAGCTGTTGCTATCACTGATGAACACTACACCCATTTTAGTAATGTTATTCTCAAACTGCTTTCACATGGTAAAAAATACTTAAATATTATTCCTGAAATAGTTCTGGAACACATACTGTCTTATAATCAGAGACCTGTTAGTATGAAATTATTGAAAATGAAGGAAATCCTCTACTTCACCTACCAGTGTTCCAGAAATCTACTGTATTTATTATTCTAGAAGTGACCCATTCTGATAGTTGACAATGACAGCATCAGTTCCTTTCAGTTGATACCTCCCTACACACTCAAGTTTTCTTGTGTCCCCAAAATAGTCATAATATAAACTGACATGTATGTAATTCCTAAATAAAAATTATCCATTTTATGTTGTCTTTGTTTCATTTATACTAGTAATTATTATATCAGAGCAAGCTGTAATTATATCATTATACCTGTCCACAGAATACTAATTCAGAAAAATTTTTGTTCTTACCAATATAGCAAAAGTGGACATTTTTTGTACATACATTTATTCTTCTGTGGTTTCCATATTTTATCTTTTAACTTATTTTATTATTTTTATTTATAGTGCGGCCAATCTCTATCGTTTTTAACTTTTATCTTAAGTTCAGGGGTATAAGTGCAGCTTTGTTACTTAGGTAATATTGTGTCATGAGGGTTCGTTGTACAGATTATCTTATTACCCAAGTATTAAGCCTAGTAACATTAGTTAGTTTGTTTTTTTTCCTGATCTTCTCCCTTCTCCCATCTTCTACTCTCCAAAAAGCCCCAGTGTGTTTTCCCCTCTATGTGTCCATATGTTCTCATCATTTAGCTCCCAGTTATATGTGAGAACATGCTGTATTTGCTTTTCTGTTCCAGTATTAGTTTGCTAAGGCTAATGGCCTCCAGCTGCATCCATCTCTCTGCAAAGGACATGATCTCAATATTTCATGGCTGCATAGTGTTCCATGGTATATGTGTACCACATTTTCTTTATCCATTGATAAATAATTTTTATTTTATTATTATTGATGCGTGTTTGAGTTGATTCCATGTCTTTGCTATTGTGAATAGTGCTGCAGTGAACCCATGTATGCATGTGTCTTTATAGTAGAATGATGTATATTCCTTTGGGTATACACCCAGTAATGGGATTGCTGGGTTGAATAGTATTTCTGTCTTTTCCATGTTTTAAAAATCTACCTATTTTCTTAAAGACCTAGATTTAGTAGCTAATGTTAAAATTATTATCTTTTTTGTTCTGTGAATATTTTCGCTTTAGTCTTTTACTGAATTCATTTCAGATAAAATTACGTACCATCTTTGTACATTGAATGTAACTATGATTCACTTACATATTTATATGGCTTGGCTGTGTGGCTGTGTCCCCACCCAAATCTCATCTCTAATTATAACTCCCACAGTTTCCATGTGTTGTGGGAGGGACCAATGAGAGGTAATTAAATCACGGGGTGATTTAATTTTGGTGCTGTTCTCATGATAGTAAATAAGTCTGTTGCTGTTCTGGTGCTGTTCTCATGATAGTAAATAAGTCTCACGATATCTGATGATTTTATAAAAAGGAGTTCTCCTGCACAACCTCTCTCTTTTTGCCTGCTACCATCCATGTAAGATGCAATTTGCTCCTCCTTGATTTCCATCATGATTGTGATGCCTCCCTAGCTATGGAGAACTGTAAGTCCATTAAACCTCTTTTTCTTACCAATCTCAAGTATGTCTTTGTCAGCAGCATGAAAATTGACTAATACACATATATATCCACTTTCAGATTTCGATTCCTAAAACTTGCAGATTATTTAGTTTACCTGACTAGTGCTATACCTTGGACACTTGAGTGTTTGAGTCTTTAACTTCATAATGGATTTTTTTGATATTTAATTTTTAGTTATGTATATATTCATTTCTCAGATTCTGATGACTTACAATATACCTTACTTTAGTCTGTACAGGTTTCTGTAACAAAATACCTTAGATTGCTTATAAACAATAGATATTTATTTCTCACAGTTTTAGAGGCTGAGAAGTCCAAGATGAAGAACCAGCAGATTCAGTATATGATGAGAGCCTCATTTCCTGGTTTACAGATGGCTGTCTTTTTACTGTTTCCTCATATGGTGGAAGGGGCAACCTAGCTCTCTGGGGCCTGGGCAGTAATCTCAATCATGGGGCTCTGCTGTCATGACCTAATCACCTCCCAAAGTCCACTTTCTAATTTCATCAGCTTGAGGATAAGAATTCCAACATATAAATTTTGGAGACACACAAACATTTTAGACCCATGGCATACATAGTATATCCAGTTTTTCTGGTGTAGATGAAAGTTAGCTATAAATTATTTGCTACTCCTTTACTCAGAGATAGAGTCTAATTTCCTTTTTTGCTGAAACTAGGCTTGTCTTATAACTTGCTTGTCTAATAAGATACAGAAAAAGTAACGTCTTGGGAATTTGAAGCTCCACTGTATCAAGCTTTGTAAACATTACTCAGACTTTTTGAAACACTTGCTTTTGGGTACTTCATGAATCTGGCTGCCATGTAGAAGTGCCATGAACCTGAGACTACCATGATGTGAGAAGCATCTCTGTGGACCTTCTCTGGAGGATCAGATACCACATAAAGAGATAAAAAGAAAAAGAGACAGGTAGGCAGACAGACAGACGTAGACCAAGGAGTTCTGAGGCTCAGAAATGCAAATGAAGCAGCCATCTCAGAAGAGGATCTAGCAGCAACCTGTTGCCCCAGAAGATTTCTTCAAGGATCAAAGATAAACTGTGTCAATATCTTCACAAGCCTCTGACCCCTGAAATTGTAAGCAAAATAAAATTGTTGTTTTAAATGATTAAGAGTTCAGGGACATTTTAGGTACAGGGAAAAACCTATAAAGGGAAATGACATGTGCTCCATTGTGTCAGTGAAATGATTTGGTATAGATATATAATACAGTGTGTACAGAGGGGATGGTGGAGGTTGAGTTTGAAGGAACAGGAAAATTAATAATAATGTAGGGCCTTCTTGGCCATGTATAGTATCCTGTATGTAGTAGAGAACTTTTAAAAAAACTTTTAAAGTAGTCAAACCAATGTTACTAATCATCCCCTAAGTATTTGACAGTCATAATGCAACTATATTTCTTGCTCAATTAAAAAATCCACAAGGTGTGAGGCTGGTATAAATTAACTGGAGTTGGAAAGCTGGAAGTGTGACAGGGCTCTACTGTATACCATCAGTCAGACCCAGAGTGATGTACACTCTGCTGTCTTCGCCAGTTATGTCCAAGGTCACCCTGGGAGTCCAAACCCAACAGACAGAAGGGAAAGAGCATGGTGAATAGAATCTCCAATTCTTCATAGGCACACACCTCACTGTGTGATCCTAAGATTCTGGAAAATGGAATGTAGCCATGTGTCCAAAAATAAAAAGAAACAATTCTCCTGAACAACCTGCAGTCTCTGTCACAAGGGTAAAATTAATAGATTTTGACAACTAATTAGACATGGACAAGTGTGACAGGGAAGGTGTTCAGGATGACAAGCAGATTTCTCACGTGGCCAATTTAGTGGGTATTCATCATTTAGTTAAAATAAACATAGAAAGGAAATATCATCTACAGATTGTATTACAGTTGGATAAAGTTAACAGCAACAGTTTCCAATCACGTCTCCATTTTTACTTCAGATGAGGAACCTAAGGCTATGAGAGGTTTTGTCAATTCCTTGAAGTCATGCACCTCTTAAGTGACAGGTGAGAGATCCAAGATATGTTTATTTAATTTCAACACTCCCAGCTTTAACTGCAGGTACATCATCCTACTTAGGTCAAGAAACAGATGTAACCATATAAGGAAAACTCTAAAAATGAATTTTCATGCCATGAGAGCACAGAGAACGTTTGACAGTGGGCCTGTTTCTGAGCTTGTTAAGGGAGTGCCACAAAGAGCAAACAAACATGGTAAGATGAATGAATTGGTCCTGAACTCTAGACCACAGCTCCGCTGTGGGCACAACTGAAGAAAAGGCTGTCGGAACAGCTAGGAAACATTTGCCTTTCAAAGCTGAGAAAGGAATCAGAGAAACACTCTAGATTTGGGAAATCTTACACTACAATTTCTAAACCAAGGATGTGAGGTGGTAGGCTAACATTCTTCATGAATGTAGCTCTCAAATTCCAAATTCAGAGTGGAGGTTGTATGTACTGCTTGATGAGCTGTTGGGTAGCACTAAAAATAAAATTAAAAAAACCCAACAACTTCTATCCAGGTCATTCATGGCCTATCAAATAGTTTCACTGGGCACTAAAGCATGCTCATAAAATTTATATTTTATTGCTTCCTCTTATATCAGATTAACTACCAACTAGCATCATGTTTGCCCTGCAGGCTTCTACCATCTTTCCAAATAGAGTATGAATGCGACTACTGACTGTTCATGAAGCTGTGTCTTCCTCTTCCTGAGTCCTTCCTGAGCCCACAGCTACACTAAATTTCCCAGACTCTTTGCTGTTGGGTTTGACAATGTGACTGAGTGCTAATCAGTGCCATATGAGAAGACATGATGTAACATTTACAGGCCTAGCCTATAAATGTCTGCCTAGTGTGTAACACCTCCCTTCATGCTCTTTCTCCATCCACTCTGTACATAAATGATTTCAGAATCTGCCTCAGTGTAAAAAGAATAGCATATACGTGTTGACGGCAGCATGAACAAGAAAAACACAGTTAAGCTAATGAAATATTGGGGATTGCTTGTTACAACCACCGCGGTTACTGTAATGCATGAAGGCAGATGATATTTTTAGTAAGGTTGAACATGTCATATTATAAGAGGTGTGCATTTTTGCCATGTATTGCATTTCCACTTTGAGACATTGTTCCTTTCCTTATGATGTGTGTTCTAGCCCAGTAGAATTCTGCAGAAGTTATTAAGTGGAAGGCAGGAGAAGGCAAGGCTTTGAAGAAGAGAAAGGGGTTTGAGAGGTAAGAAGGGAAGTAGAAACAGTGGCACAAAAGCCAAGGAGGAGTAGAATTTAAAGAAGCTCAGCTAAACCACAGAGTTAAATGCCATAGTATAGTCAACTAGTAGGAGAAAAACAAACTTGAATTTACCAATTGAGGTCACAAATGCCAATAAATGTCAGAAAATATTTATTTAGTACTTAGAATACACCAGGCAGTGCAATAGCCAGAGAGATAACAAGGAACAAGGGAGACAAGATTCTGCTTTCTTGTATTCTAGAAGAGTGGCTCTTAATGAGAGCTTATTTGAGACAGATTCAATTTGATTGTGGGGTTATCGAGTATGAAAGAAGTAAACACAGCAAGGTAAAGGAATATATAGACTGCATTAACCAGTATCAAGCCAGATAGCTGCAGCATACTGAAGTAAGGGAAGAGTGCTATGAGACGAGTTCAGAGATAAGAAACACAGGCAAGATCATATAGGGCTCTATAAGAATTTGGGCTATTCACAAGTGTGATAATAGATCATTAGAAGGCTTCAGTTACTTTTTTTCATTTAAATATTTGTCTTTCACTTTTGAGAAATATTGGCTAATTATTTTTAAATAGTGTCCTTATTTGGGCCTATTTGATGTTTCTTCCTGCTTGAATTCAGGTTATTCATTTTTTGGCAAGAATACTAAAAAGTTCTATGATGCTCTGAAGAGAGAGAGGCCGCATATGAGGAGGCACCTGAGGTCAATATGTCTTATTGCTGATGATATGAACTTTGATTACTTGTTTGGTGTAGTGTAGCAGTCAGGATCCAACCAGGAAACAGAAAATACATAATAATCTGATTAGGGAAAGTTTATTATAAAGAATATTCATTATAACCATGGTTTGAAGTAATTGGAGATTGCTTTAAGAAATAAATAAAATGCCAAAGAATACAGGAATAGCAGATTTAACAAAAATCAGCCACTACTCTTAGGGTTGATACAGAGCCTTCACAAGAGGAACAAGTCTGAAAGAGAGGCTTCTATAGGGCTGAGATCCAGCTCTCTTTGGAGAAGGTGGAGTCACAGCTTCCTGGATGGTGAGGAAGTTCACTGAGGTCTCTACTAGTGGGACTAGAACTATACCTTTTGGGGTTTCAAGGGAAGCTGTCCATTAGGAGATGCTACATGGTGGAACCTGCCTCAAAGCCACATGGGAGTATTTTGAAGGACTCTGTACACGGAAGGAAGCTAGGCAATGATACTTGTTGAGCAACTTGAGGGGGTAAAGATGCTTCTGACATCTTCATGCTTCAGGAGTATGCACTTCAGTAGATGCTATGTACCTGCAAGAACTCACCAAAGGAAGCACACAAGAACCAGAACTAAACAGAAAGCTTAACATTGTGCCGACTGGCCAGGGAGAGAGATTTACAGGATCCAGCCTGTGATATCAGAGAAGTCAATAAAGGGTAGATTAGGTCTGATATTATAAGGTTTCTTCATTTCAGTCACTGTTTTTCTCCTTGTTATTAATAAATATCTTTAGGAAAGATATGATGAGATTACACAAATATGCACCTTCAAATTTTAGCTTCTATTAATCACTTTTGTCTGAATAATTTATTACTGTACTATTTTCCAAATGTTAATTTAATATTTCCATAATCTTACTACATTTGTTAGTTGAAATTTTTTATAAGAGTTGTCAGTCTTCCTGTTTAACTATTTACTCATTTATTTACCTGAGTAAGTACTCATGAATAATTATTTAATTTTATGGGTCATAACATATTACTATTATTATTTATTTGGATGCATAATTTTTCCTAGATTTAGCTACTAGAAGCTCTTTCAAGGAAGCTCTTTATTCCTTTTGGCATGTTTCCATGATCTTTTCCTATTCTCTAGCACTACAAAATGTCCTGGGGTTTACCTGTATTCTCCCCACCTCAATGCTGGAATCAACCCTATCTCCAAGAAACTTTAGCTTACTTTTAGTGATAAATCTTATTTAAAATTCAAGATCCAGAAGCTAAGTATGCTCTTACTACTGGAGTGACATTGCCCTTGGAATACTCAAAACTAGAAAATACTGGTGTACAAATGTATCTGTATCATCTCTAAATATACCTGCATGTATGTATATATGTGTGTTTATATACATATAAATCACAGACTTTTATGTATATATGTGTATATATGCTTATGTACATATGTTATTATATGTCATGCTCACAGAAGTGTCATTTTCTTCTTATTTCTATCCTATTCACATTTCCTGTATTTTATTTACCTTACTCCCAGCCACCCAGTCTCTACTCTAATGAGTAACCAATCTCATTAGTTTCTAGTTTATTCTTCTAGTATTTTTTTTTGCACAGATACCTGTGTTTTTCCTTCTATCTCCTTCTTTCTTGCAAGAAAGATAATAGTACAGATAGCCTTTACAATCTGCTGTATCCACTTATAAAATATTGCTATATCAGTGTACACATTTCCGACACAGAGTTTAGGATGTTTCCTTCTAATATTTGTATTGTTTCCTTTTTAACATTTAGATCCTGATTCATTTGAAGTTTCTTCTTGTGTAAGATATGAAGCATTAATTTCATTTTATAGTTTTCCTAATGGCTACCAAGTTGTCACAGCACCATTTATTCAAATCCATTTTTTAAGTTGTTTTTTAAGTTATTCTTGCCTGTTTAGTCTTACCATATGATTAGTGATTTGCAATGCTACCTTTATTGTGTACTCATTTTCCACGTGTATTTGTTTCTACTTCAGGGCCTTCTATTCTGTTCCTCTGTTCTATTTGTCGTATGCCTGTACAACACTATTATAATTAAGAGCTTTAAAATATATCCGAAGTTTGAGTAGGGTTATTACCTCATGTAGTTTTTCTTTCTTTTTTTTTTTAAGTGTTTTCCTGGCTATTTTTGCATGTTTAGTTTTACCATATGAACATTAGTATCAAATTGTCTAACTTTATACAAATGCTTGCTGATATTTTTATTAGAATTACATTTAATTTATAAATTACCTTAGGGAGAATTGGCATGATTATGATGTTGAGTCATCCTATTCCAGAGCAGATGATATTGAATTTTTAAAGTCTACTTCTGTGTCTTTCAGAGGTGCTTTAAAGTTTTCTCATATGAGTTTTGTATATTTATTTTATATATATATGTGTATATATATATATATATATATATATATATATATAGAGAGAGAGAGAGAGAGAGAGAGAGAGAGAGACAGACAGAGTTTTTCTCTTGTTGCCCAGGCTGGAGTTCAATGGCGTGATCTCAGCTCACTGAAACCTCTCCCTCCCAGGTTCAAGAAAATCTCCTGCCTCCACCTCCCAAGTGGCTGAGATTACAGGCCTACACCACCACACCTGGCTAATTTTTGTATTTTTAGAAGAGTTGGGTTTTGCCATGTTGGCCAGGCTAATCTCAAACTCCTGACCTCATGTGATCTGCCCACCTCGGCCTCCCAAAGTGCTGGGATTACAGACGTGAGCCACTGCTCCCATCCTAAATTTTTTTTTTAAACATTTAATCTTTGTTGCTATTGCAGTGGAGTTTTCTCTAATAGTATGTTCTCTACCTGGTTGTTGTCTATGTAGATGAAAGCTATCAATTTTCGTTAATTTTGTTCTTTACTGAATTGTTTTGTGGTTTTATATTAACATGTTTTTTAGTGTTCAATTATCAGTTTTATCATTTCTTTTGGGTTTCCAAAGTTTGCTATCATATTATGTAGAATGTTGAATAGTAGTGGAGATAGCGGGCATCCTTGCTTTGCTCCTCCTTTGCTGCTGCTGCTACTGCTTCTTCTTCTTCTTCTTCTTCTTTGAGACAAAGTCTCACTCTGTCGCCCAGGTTCAAGTGTCGTGGCACAATCTTGGCTCACTGCAACCTTCACCTCCCAGGTTCAAGTGATCCTCCTGCCTCAGCTTCCTGAATACCTGGGATTACAGGTGCCCACCACCATGCCCAGCTATTTTTTTGTAGTTTTAGTAGAGACAGGGTTTCACTATGTTAGTAAGGCTGGTCTTGAACTCCTGACCTTGTGATCTGCCCACCTCGGCCTCCCAAAGTGCTGGGAGCCACTGTGCCAAAGCCCAGCTTTGCTCTTTATCTTACCAAAATGCTCCTAATGTTTTTATTCCATAAAATACTTTCATTAGAGCTAAAATAGTCTTTGTTTTCTTGAGGTTTCTGTTATCATTTATGAAGAAGTGTTGAATTTGTCAGTCTTTTTAGCATCTACAGAAATATTTATATAATTTTATACTTTAATATGTTATCATAGTTTATTATTTCCTAATATTCAATAAAATTTGCATACTGGAATAAATTATATCTGATCTTGTGTATTGTCTTATTTTCTTAATGTTCTTTTGGATTTGGCCTTTTAATATTTTAGCTAGTATTTTGTATTAATATTCACAAATATGTTTCTATATTTATAAGATTTTGTTACCAATGTTATACTCACCTGATAGAAATAGACAGTCTGGTTTATTAACAATTGTCTGGAATATTTTATAAAGTATTAGATCTATCTAGTCTTTGTAGGTTTGGTAGAATTTTACTTTGGAAATATCTGAGTGAAAGAGGGTGAAGTTATTTAATTACTTTATCTCATCTAAGAAAACAAATCTGTTTATGCTTTCCAATGAGATTAATTTTGAAAATCTGTATTTCCACAGGAGATTATCTGCTTCAATTATATTTTCAAATTTATTTGCATGGAGTGAATGTGAGTAGTCTCTTACGATTTTTAAAATTTCTTCTGTCTCAATGGTTCTTTCTTTTTTGGTAATTCTTAGTTCATGCTTTACTTTTCTGAATGACCCTTACTTTATTATCATTTGGGTTTAGTCTTTCATATGCATTTTGAAATTTCATTTTATATATATATTATTACTAACAATTTTTTCTTTTAAGTTATTACTATTATGATTTTTAGAGACAAGATCTCACTATGTTGCCTGGGCTGATATCAAACTCATGAGTTCAAATGATCCTCCAGCTTCTGCCTCCCACAGTGCTGGGATTACAGGTATGAGCCACCATGCCTGGCCAATTTTTTTCATTTTTCATTTTTACTTGCCAATTCTGTTTCAATATAGTTTTTCCTGTTGATCAGTACTTTTATAAATACATCTATTTAATTTGGAGTATTGCCTTAGATTTTCTTCTGCTTTTCAGTTGTTATTTCAGGAAAGCTTTGAAGAGTTGATGTTTGTTGAGTTTTCTTGCACAATTTTGGGGGAATAACTCTCAATAAGATTTGATGAGCAGCTGCCCATCAGAAGGAAAGGAGGAAGAAAAGAGTATAGTACTGGCTTTAGCAAATTGATGGTTGGGCTGGTTTTTATTATAAGGAGGAAGACTGAAGGAGAAGTACATTTTAGGATAGAAGAATTCAGTTTTGGTTATAACTTTGAGATGTTTAGTATGCATCCATTTGGAGATGTAAGTTTGACTATTGGTGTTCTTACTCTGAAATTCTGGGACAGAATTAAACATTGAGTTTTCTGTTTGTTTGTTTGTTTTTGATGGAGTTTCGCTCTTATTGCCCGGGCTGGAGTGCAATGGTGCCATCTCAGCTGCCTGCAACCTCCGCCTCCCAGGTTCAAGTGATTCTTTTGCCTCAGCCACCCGAGTAGCTGGGATTACAGGCATCGGCTACAATGCCCTGCTAATTTTTGCATTTTTAGTAGAGATAGGGTTTCACCATGTTGTTTAGGGTGGTCTTGAACTCCTGATTTCATGTGATCCATCTGCCTTGGCCTCCCAAAGTGTTGGGATTACAGGCATGAGCCACTGCCTAGAGCCTAAACATGAAGTTAACTTGTTATATCATTTCATCATTGGTCTTTGGGCGCTTGTTAACTTTACTAAAAATTAAAATATTCAGGAGAAGTTTTCACATTCGAATGTCTTTCCCTAGGTCAGTACTTCTTCTTTCTCTTATGAGTCATGTTCCTTTATTTTATTACCTTCTTACAGCAGTAGGTTTTCCAGGAGCCATCAGGCCTCTTCTTTACATCTTATTCAAGTTTAGCTTACGCAGTTTTGTCCTAAGATGAGTTCAGCTGGAATTACATACACCTCTGTACTCTTTTCTGAGACTGTTTTAACTATCCTGTGCCACCTATACTTCAATCTGGTAGGAAATGCAGCCAGTTATTATGAGGAGGTACATGAATTCTGATGGTGCCTCTAAATTTCCAAAAGACCCTAGAGGCTCTATTTCTGTCAGAGTCAGGTACCATTTTTAATTTCCATCCGTTAACAAGACTCTGATAGCTGTTTGTACTTTTACCAACCTCTTTTGTGGGGATACAAAAAAGTACAAAGGTTCCACCATCTTGTAACCTTTCATTTTTTGAAATTCTCATTCCTGAGTCAAGAAGAAGAAAAAATGATGCCCTTAAGCCTCATTATGTACACATTTGAATAACGAGGTCAGAATTGTGACAATTTTGTTTACTCAAACTACTGCTCGTGAGGTTGGGTTAGAGGTTTGTTAGAAATAATGTTACTTCAGAATTGCCAGTTGTTTTCTTGGCTGTCACATTTCGAGATTTATGGTGTAAAGTTAAACTTCTTATGTTTTAATACTAGTAAATGTTTGTCTTAGAATATTTACTTTACTTGTTGTTATGCATTGGGGTAGGAAGATGCTTTCATCTGGCATCACTCTGCCATCTGGATATTGAAGTCCTAAATTAATAGTTTACATGATGCTGTAGCTAGAAGTCAGCCCCAAGGGTATAAAGGACTCAATAATAAAAATATAGAGGCAATAGACTAGACCACTTTTTCCGAAAAATAATTGCGAAAGTATAAAGAAGATATAAATATTGATGAAAGAAACACGGCAAGTTCAAATTACTTTTGTTTTAACATTGGAAAGATATGTGCATGCTGCAGGTTTGAAGACAAAAGAGAAGGTGGAGTTTTAACATAACTGTAAAAGTCACTTATATAATGGTCGTTGATTTTTAGCCTTTCACAAGGAGCATAACTCTTATTTTAAAAGTATTTCATGAGAATCAATGTAACAGTATCTACAAAGCCACTATAAAACTAAAATGTTGTGGGGGTTTTTTGTGTGTGTGTGTTTTTTTTTTTTTTTTTTTTTTTTTTTTTACCGTGAATTTGCCTTCTTTCCATGCATTCTTAACTGTTTGTCTGTTCCTGGGAGGTTTGTAGAGCTAAAATTATAAATAAAACTATAAATTTACTTCTAAAGACTAGTTATTTATAATAAAAAAAGCAGGTTCTGAAGAACTCATGGCTGTTCCAAAAAAAAAAAAAAAACACAGTGCACAGACACTATTTATTGCTTGAAGAATTTTAATGTAGGAAAAAACAAACAGCCCAACAAAAAAAACCATGAGCCAAACAATGAAAACAAAAAAACACCTTCTAATGCAGAGATGGCAAATGTATAGCAGGATGCCCTCATCCTGCTCCCTCTGCCTGTGATATTCCTCATCAGCTGATTGCTGCTCTTTCTCATGCTGAATAGAGCTGTGATCTCAAAATCCATCTTGATTCAGACCTCTATTATCTTTTCCCACTAACAATTGAGTTTAATAAATAATTAAAATGGAGTGAATTTGACAATATTTCTTGAGATGAGTGGTTCTCAGTCTAGTCTGCGCTGGAGGCACCTAAAATCACTTCTGCCCGTGCCCTGACACAGACATTCTGATTTCCTTGTTCTTAGGTGTGGCCTGGGTATCACTATATTTCAGAACTCCCTGTGTGATTTTGAAATGCAGCCTGAAAAATCCTGATAGGTACTTCTTTGGAAAACACAGACTGACTATTCAGTCTGTGCTGACCTTCTTTAGGCAACTGTACTGTTATTCGTTCTGCTAGTGCCACAGTAGTTGCTTCTGTAATGCAAATGCTTTACTCTTCTCAGAAACCCTGTTTCTTGCCAGCAACTGTGATGCTTCCTGAACTGACAAGAGGAAGCCCACTGGGTTTTAGGGCCATCTTGGTTGTGGGTAACTTAAAGAAAACCTTCTTTCTGTCTGGCCTTTGACTCTGAAGTTAGATGTTTACATTAATTTTTCTTTCTTAATGTCTTTTTACATACAGTCAATTCAGGAACCTGATTTAAAAAAAGTTAAAGGATGGATTCCACCTAGTCTGTTCCTTTCATTTTCAAGAAAAATACATTGAAAGTCAGAGTAATCAATAATTTGTCAAAGGTAACAAACGTGCTAGTGGTAGAGCTCAGTTGAGAATTCAAGTCTCATTTTTCTTTTTTCTTAAATATATATGTGTGTGTGTGTGTGTGTGTGTATATATATATTTGCACTGTAGGTTCTGGGGTACATATGAAGAACATGCAGGATTGTTGCATAGGTACATACATGGCAATGTGATTTGATGCCTCCATCCCCATCAACTATATCTGTCATTTCTCCCTATGTTATCCCTCCCCAACTCCCTGCCCCACACTGTCCCTCCCCTAGCTCCCCCCACCAGAAGACCTCAGTGTATGATGCTCCCTCCCTGTGTCCACATGTTCTCATTGTTCAACGCCTCCCTGTGAGTGAGAACATATGATGTTTGATTTTCTGTTCTTGTATCAGTTTGCTGAGAATGATAGTTTCCAGATTCATCCATGTCCCTACAAAGGACACAAACTCATTTTTTATGGCTGCATAGTATTCCATGGTATATATGTGCCATATTTTCCCTGTCCAGTCTATCATTGATGGGCATTTGAGTTGGTTCCATGTCTTTAATATTGTAAACAGTGATGCAATGAATATATTTGTGCATGTGTCTTTATAAACGAATGATTTATAATCCTTTGGATATATACCCAGTAATGGGATTGCTGGGTCAAATGGAATTTCTATTTCGAGATTCTTGAGGAAGCACCACACTGTCTTCCACAATGGTTGAACTAATTTGCACTCCCACCAACTGTGTAAAAGTGTTCCTGTTTTTCCATATCTTCTCCAGCATGTGTTGTCATCAGATTTTTTAATGATCGCCATCCTAACTGGCATGAGATGGTATCTAAATATGGTTTTAATTTGCATTTCCCTAATGACCAGTGATGATGAGCATTTTTTCATATGTTTGTTGGCCTCATATATATCTTCTTTTGAAAAGTGTCTGTTCATATCCTTTGCCCACTTTTGAAAGGATTTTTTTTTTTTTTAATTATAAATCTGTTTTAGTTCTTTGTAGATTCTAGATATAAGTCATTTGTCAGATGGGTAGGTTGCAAAAATATTTTCCCATTCTGTTGGTTGCCAGTTAACTCTAATGATTGTTTCTTTTGCTGTGAAGAAGCTCCGGAGTTTAATTAGATCCCATTTGTCTATTTTGGTTTTGTTGCCAATGCTTTTGGTGTTTCAGTCATGAAGTCCTTGCCTACGCCTATGTCCTGAATGGTTTTGCCTGGGTTTTCTTCTAGGGTTTTTATGCTGTTAGGTCTTATGTTTAAATCTTTAATCCATCTAGAGTTAATTTTAGTGAAAGGTGTCAGTCAGTTTCTGCTTTCTGCACATGGATAGCCAGTTTTCCCAACACCATTTATTAAACGGGGAATCCTATCCACATTGCTTGTTTTTGTGAGGTTTGTCAAACATCAGATGGTTGTAGATGTATGGCATTGCCTCTGAGGCCTCTGTTCTGTTCCATTGGTCTATATCTCTATTTTGGTACCAGTACCATGCTGTTTTCATTACTGTAGCCTTGTAGTATAGTTTGAAGTCAGGTAGCATGACGCCTCCAGCTTTGTTCTTTTTGCTTAGAGTTGACTTGGCTGTGCAGGCTCTCTTTTGATTCCATATGAAGTTTAAGGTGTTTTTTTCCAGTTCTGTGAAGAAGGTCCTGGATTTATTGATTTTTTTGAAGATTTTTTTGTTTGTTTCTCTGTCTCCTTCAGTTCTGCTCTGATCTTAGTTATTTCTTGTCTTCTGCTAGGTTTTGAGTTTTTTTTTTTTTTATCTTGCTCCTCTAGGTCTTTCAATATGGACCATAGGGTGTTGATTTTAGATATTTCCTTGCTTCTCATGTGGGCATTTATTGCTACATATTTTCCTCTAGACATTGCTTTAAATGTGTCCCAGAGATTCTGATATGTTTTGTGTTTGTTCTTACTGGTTTCGAAGAACATCTTTATTTCTGCCTTCATTTCATTGTTTCTCCAGTCAACATTCAAGAGCCAGTTGTTCAGTTTCCATGAAGTTGTGAGGTTCTGAGTTAGTGTCTGAATTCTGAGTTCTAATTTTATTGCCCTGTGCTCTATGATACTGTTTGTTATGATTTCCGTTTTGTGCATTTGCTGAAGAGTGATTTACTTCCAACTATGTGGTCAATTTTAGAGTAGCTGCAATGTGGTCCTGAGAAGAATGTATATTCTGTGGATTTTGGGTGGAGAGTTTGTAAATGTCTGTTAGGTTTGCTTGGTCCAGGTCTGAGTTCTAGTCCTGGATATCCTTGTTAATTTTCTGTCTCAAGAAATAAATAAGATCAGAGCAGAACTGAAGTAGATAGAGACACGAAAAACACTTCAAAAAATCAATAAATCCAGGAGCTGGTTTTTTGAAAAGATCAATAAAATAGACAGACTACTAGCCAGATTAACAAAAAAGAAAAGAGAGAATAACCAAATAGATGCAATAAAAAATGATCAAGGGGATATCACCACAGATTCCACAGAAATTCAAACCATCATCAGAGATTATTACAAACAACTCTATGCACATAAACTAGAAAATCTGGAAGAAATGGATAAATTCCTGGACAGTTGCTCCTCCCAAGCCTAAACCAGGAAGAAGTTGAAACCCTGAATAGACCAATAACAAGGGCTGAAGTCGAGGCAGCAATTAAGAGCCTACCACCCCAAAAAAGCCCAGGTCCAGATGGGTTCACAGCAGAATTCTACCAGACATACAAAGAGGAACTGGTACCATTCCTTCTGAAACTATTCCAAATAATCCAAAGAGAGGGAATCCTTCTCAAATCATTTTATGAGACCAACATCATCCTGATACCAAAACCCGGCAGAGACTCAAAAACAAAAGAAAACTATAGGCCAATATCCATGATGAACATAGATGCAAAAATCTTCAATAAAATACTGGCAAGCCAATTACAACAGCACATCAAAAAGCTTATCCACCATGATCAAGTAGGATTCATCCCAGGGATGCAAGGCTGGTTCAACATATGCAAGTCTATAAATGTAATTCACCACATAAACAGAACCAAAGACAAAAACCACATGATTCTCTGAATTGATGCAGAGAAGGCCTTCGACAAAATTCAACAGCCCTTTATGCTAAAAACCCTCAATAAACTAGGTATTGATGGAACGTATCTCAAAATAATAAAAGCTATTTACGACAAACCAACAGCCAATATCATACTGAAAGGGCAAAAACTGGAAGCATTCCCTTTGAAATCTGGCACTAGACAAGGATGCCCTCTCTCACCATTCCTATTCAATATAGTACTGGAAGTTCTAGCCAGAGCAATCAGGCAAGAAAAAGAAATAAAGGGTATTTAATTAGGAAAGGAGGAAGTCAAACTGTCTCTATTTGCAGATGACATGATTGTATATCTAGAAGACCCCATCATGTCAGCCCAAAATCTCCTGAAACTGATAAGCAACTTCAGCAAAGTCTCAGGATACAAAATCAATGTGCAAAAATCACAAGCATTCCTATCCACCAATAACAGACTTAAAGAGAGCCAAATCAAGAATGAACTGCCATTCACAATTGCTACAAAGAGAATAAAATACCTAGGAATACAACTAACAAAGAATGTAAAGGACCTCTTCAAGGAGAACTACAAAACACTGCTCAATGAAATAAGAGAAGACACAAACAGATGGAGAAACATTCCATGTTCATGGTTAGGAAGAATCAATATCGTGAAAATGGCCATACTGCCCAAAGTAATTTACAGATTCAATGCTATCCCCATCAAGCTACCAATGACCTTCTTCAGAGAACTGGAGAAAACCACCTTAAACTTCATATGGAACCAAAAGAGAGCCCGCATAGCCAAGTCAATTCTAAGCAAAAAGAACAAAATGGGAGGCATCACACTACCCGACACCAAACTATACTACAAGGCTACAGTAATCAAAACAGCATGGTACTGGTACCAAAACAGATATATAGACCAATGGAACAGAACAGAGGCCTCTGAGGCAACACAACAAATCTACAACCATCTGATCTTTGACAAACCTGACAAAAACAAGCAATGGGGAAAGGATTCCCTGTTTAATAAGTGGTGTTGCGAAAACTGGCTAGCCATATGCAGAAAGCAGAAACTGGACCCCTTCCTGACACCTTACACTAAAATTAACTCCAGATGGATTAAAAACTTAAACATAAGACCTAACACCATAAAAATCCTAGAAGAAAACCTAGGCAAAACCATTCAGGACATAGGCGTAGGCAAAGACTTCATGACGAAAACACCAAAAGCATTGGCAACAAAAGCCAAAATAGACAAATGGGACCTAATCAAACTCCACAGCTTCTGCCCGGCAAAAGAAACAATCATTAGAGTGAATCAGCAACCACAGAATGGGAAAAAAATTTTGCAGCCTACCCATCTGACAAAGGGCTGATATCCAGAATTTACAATGAACTAAAACAGATTTACAAGAAAAAAACAAACAAGCCCATTCAAAAATGGGCGAAGGATATGAACAGGTACTTTACAAAAGAAGACATACACGAGGCCAACAAGCATATGAAAAAATGCTCATCATCACTGCAAATCAAAACTTCATTGAGATACCATCTCATGCCAATTAGAATGGCGATCATTAAGAAATCTGGAGAAAACAGATGCTGGAGAGGATGTGGAGAAATAGGAACACTTTTACACTGTTGGTGGGAGTGTAAATTAGTTCAACCATTGTGGAAGACAGTGTGGCGATTCCTCAAGGACCTAGAAATAGAAATTCCATTTAACCCAGCAATCCCATTACTGGGTATATATCCAAAGGAGTATAAATCGCCCTACTATAAGGACATATGCACACGAATGTTCATTGCAGCACAGTTTACAGTAGCAAAGACCTGGAACCAACCAAATGCCCATCGATGATAGACTGGACAGGGAAAATGTGGCTCATATACACCATGGAGTATTATGCAGCCATCGAAAACGATGAGTTCGCATCCTTTGTAGGGACATGGATGAACCTGGAAGCCATCATTCTCAGGAAACTGACACAGGAACACAAAATCAAACACCGCATGTTCTCACTTATAGACGGGTGTTGAACAATGAGAACACATGGACACAGGGAGGGGAGCACTATACACTGGGGTCTGTTGGGGGGAAATAGAGGAGGGACAGCGGGGGATGGGGAGTTGGGGAGGGATGGCATGGGGAGAAATGGCACATATGGGTGAGGGGGAGGAAGGCAGCAAATCACATTGCCACATATGCACCTATGCAACAATCTTGCATGTTCTCCACATGTACCCCAAAACCTAAAATGCAATTAAAAAAATTAATTAATTTAAAAAAAATTTCTGTCTCATTTATCTGTCTAATACTGACAGTGGATTGTTAGGTTCTCCCACTATTATTGTGTGGGAGTCTAAGTCTCTTTGTAGGTCTTTAAGAACTTGCTTTATGTATCTGGGTGCTCCTGTTTTGGGTGCGTGTATATTTAGGATCATTAACTCTTCTTGTTGCATTGATCTTTTTACCATTATGTAGTGCCCTTCTTTGTCTCTTTTGATCTTTGTTTGTTTAAAGTCCATTTTATCAGAGACTAGGATTACAACTCCTGCTTTTTTTTTGCTCTCCTTTGCTTGGTAAATCTTCCTCCATCCCTTTATTTTGAGCCTATGTGTATCCTTGCATGTGAGATGGGTTTCCTGGATACAGCACACTGATGAGTTTTGACTTTTTATCCAATTTGCCAGTGTCTTTCGATTTGGGCATTTAGCCCATTTACATTTAAGATTAATATTGTTATGTTTGAATTTGATCCTGCCATTTTGATGCTAGCTGGTTGTTTTTCCCATTAGTTGGTGCAATTTCTTCATTGTGTCGATGCTCTTTACCATTTGGTATGTTTTTGAAGTGGCTGGTATTGGTTGTTCCTTTCTATGTTTAGTGCTTCTTTCAGGAGCTCTTGTAAAGCAGGCCTGGTGGTGATGAAATCTCTCAGCAATTGCTTGTTGGTAAAGGATTATATTTCTCCTTCACTTGTGAAGCTTATTTTGGCTGGATATGAAATTCTAGGTTGAAAGTTCTTTTCTTTAAGGATGTTGAATATTGGCCCCCACTCTCTTCTGGCTTGTAGGATTTCTGCTGAGATACCTGCTGTGAGTCTGGTGGGCTTCCCTTTGTGGGTAACCCAACCTTTCTTTCTGGCAGCCCTTAGCATTTTTTCCTTCATTTCAACCCTGGTGAATCTGATGATTATGTGCCTTGGGGTTGCTCTTCTTGAGGAATGTCTTTGTGGTGTTCTCTGCATATCCTGGACTTGCATATTCATCTGCCTTGCTAGGTTTGGGAAGTTCTCCTGGATAACATCCTGAAGAGTGTTTTCCAGCTTGGATTCATTCTCTCTGTCACATTCAAGTACACCTATCAAATGTAGATTAGGTCTTTTCACATAGTCCCATATTTCTTGGAGTCTTTGTTCACTTCTTTTTACTCTTTTTTCTCTATTCTTGCCTCTAATTTTTTCACTGAGTTGATCTTGTCTCTGATATCCTTTCTTCTGTTGGTTCATTTGGCTATTGAAACTTGTGTAAGCTTTGCAAAGTTGTCGTGTCGTGTTTGTTAGCTCCATCAATTCATTTATATTCCTCTCTAAGCTCTTTGTTCTCATTAGCATTTCATCGGACCATTTTTCAAGATTCTTAGTTTCTTTGCATTGGGTTGGAACATGTTCTTTTAGCTCATAGAAGTTTGTTATTATCCACCTTCTGAAGCCTGATTCTGTCAATTCATCAGACTCATTCTCCATCCAGGCTTGTTCCCTTGCTGGTGAGGAGTTGTGATCCATTGGAGGAGGAAAGGCATTCTGGTTTTGGGTGTTTTTATCCTTTTTGCACTGGTTTCTTCCCATCTTTGTGGATTTATCTACCTGTGGTCTTTGTAGTTGGTGACTTTCAGATGGGGTCTCTGAGTAGACATTCTTTTTGTTGATGATGAAGTTATTTTTTTCTGTTTCTTAGTTTTCCTTCTAACAGTCAGGCTCCTCTGCTGTAGGTCTGCTGGAAGTCCACTCCTGACCCTGCTTGCCTGGGGATCACCTGCAGTGGCTGCAGAACAGTAAGGGTTGCTGACAGTTTTTTTCTGTTATCTTTGTCCCAGAAGGATGCCCACCAGGTGTCAGCCTGAGCTCTCCTTTATGAGGTGTCTCTGGGCATATAGGGGTTGGGGAGCTGTTTGAGAAGACAGTCTGTCCCTTATAGGAGCTCAAGTGCTGACCTGTGAGCTCCATTGTTCTGTTCAGAGCTGCTGGGCAGGTACATTTAAGTCTGCTGCAGCGCAACTCATAACCTCCTTTTTTCCCCAGAGGTTCTGTCCTGGGAAGGTGGGGCTTTATTTATAAGTTCTTGATGTGTTGCTGCCTTTTTTCAGAGATGCCCTGCCCAGCGAGGGGGTAGCCTAGTCACAGTCTGCCAGCAGAGGCATTGCTGAGCTGCCATGGTCTCTGCCCAGCTGCTGTGTGAACTTCCTTGCAGTTTTGTTTATAGAGGTATAGTTAGAACTGCCTCAGTAATGGCGGTCTGCTTCAGTAATGGTGGACTGTCTCCGTAATGACTGACTGCCTTGGTAATGGTGGACAGCCTCAGTAATGGTGGACTGTCTCGGTAGTTGTGGACTGCCTCAGTAATGGTGGACGCCCTTCCCCCCACAGAGCTAGAGCATCTCGGGTCCAGCTGTGCTTGCTGTGAAACTCTCAGTCCAGAGTGTTTCAGATTGCTGGTCTCTGTGTGGGTGGAACTTGCTGAGCTAGATCACCTGGCTCCCTGTTTCAGCCCCCTTTTTTTCAGTTGAACAGGCGACTCTGTCTCCCAGTGGTTCCAGTCACCAGTTGAAATGGCACCTGAATTTGTGTGAATTTTTGTGTGAAGACCCACTGCGCCGGCTGAAACAGCTGTGCTGGAGACTCGTGGCACTTTTCTGCCCAGGATTCTCCTGGTCTGTGGGCAGTAAAAATTCATTTGGAAATGTGGTGATTGCTCACCCTCTGTGTTTTCACTGGGATCTGTAATCCAGAGCTGTTCCTATTCAGCCATCTTGGATCACCCCTCTCAGGTCTCCTTTTTCTAATTCCCATGATGGTGGTGGGAGTTAATATCATAAGGGAAGTCTCCCTATAGTAGTATTTTTCTACTGTACTGGGTTAAATATTTCTTAGAGACTTGGACTTCATTATTTACCTGCAAATGGTAAAAACAAAAATATAGGCCACTCTTATTATAATCTGATGCAATAGTCAGAAAAATAGAAACAAACACTACTTACTAACTAATCAGCAATATCCAAAAAGCACATTCATCCATCAGCAAGGTCCCTCCTCCAACTCCAAATACTTATTGACTTGTCATTCTAATGAGAAGCAATGTTTTACCAGACGCTTCCTTTCTCATTTCTAATGACTCATTGAGATGTTTTCTTTAGAACTTTGACAAATTACACTGAATTTGTGAGCTCATTGATACACCAGTCCTCATTTTCAGAATACATTGTCTCATGCTACTAAATAATTTACCCTGGGATATAATGATACTCTAACTAATAATTGGCTATGTAAATTTGGCAAAACTGGGGATGTAATAGATCTGAAATAAAGGAAAAGACAACATAAAGCAAAAATAAACCCAAACCTAGGGAACTAATAGGGATAGCACAATTTAAATTTGGATTTTACTAGTATTCAAATTAGAACTCTTTTTTCTGCAAACCCAAAAAACATTGAAAGAAATACCATAAGATTATGAATTAATTTTTAAAACTATGCTGGAAAAGTACTACTATAGTAAGACTTCCCTTATGACATAACTTACTACTATACAGAATCATTGCCAAGGTCAAATTATATTCAGACATTAATATTGACCTTAAAAAATTTGGCAAAAAAAAAATCAACACATGAGGCATTAACAAATATTAGTCTACTCTAAGGTTATCATATTAAAGTTGTTGTTGTAAATATGCTGCAAATAAGTATGTTTTCTGCACAAGGCTAGAATTCTTGTTTAAATCAGTTAACAACATTTTATAGCAGAAATATTAACACTGAAATGAAATCTTTATTATTCTTCAGGTGCTTTGAACTTAGATTTAGGCCTATCCATCCAGTATTGCCAATAGGCAGACTAAATAAGAAAATATGCATAGAGTGCTTAATTCAGTGACTAGCAAATAACACATAATCATAGCAATAGTATACATGATGTCAAAGCAGCTTCCTTGGATATGTATTTTCATGAAAATCTGTAGACAAATTGATAGAGAAGAAAAACAAGGTGATTAAAATTAGAAATAAAAAGTAATTATTTTAATGAAGTTTTATGTATAGGAGGTAGTATGGTTTAATCAAAGGAAAAGCTCAGTTCTCTCATTAGCTAGCTATGCAACCTTAAGCAAATCTTATCATCTGGGTAGTATGTGTTCTTTAGCAAAGATGTAACCTTCCAATAATCCTGTATAATGTGGTATAGATTGTCAAGACAAATAGGCTTCCTGCCTCCAAATATCATTTATTCAGTCATCTAAGCATCTGGTATTTCAAAATGATGTGCCCTGTTCTTTGAGTTAAACTTGGCTTTGGCCTTGGTAGCCTTTCTTGGAAATGAAAGGGTCTCTACATAAACAAATTCAATGGGTAGAAAGTTACTGACTTCGGGATGGAAGAGTTCCTGAGGAGAGAGAATGAAAATATTATGCCTGCAAAGAAGTAAACAATGTCTAAAAAGAGACAGATGATATGTTTAAAATAAAATGGACAAGAATATGACATCTAAAAGGTATTAATTCAATTTTCTGAAGATACCTTTATTTACCAGAGATCAGTTTTGCTTGGAGTGAAGAAAGTTTTCTTCATTGTTTTTAAATTTTGGGTTGTTCTAGAATTAAGCAGAAGTCAGATTGTATTCTGAATATGATATTCTAATATGATATATGTAACTAAATTAATTTAATTAAAATGTATTGAATTTAAAATTAAACAGCTATATTTCATCTAAAGGAAAGGCATTGTAAAAAGGAAATAAAGCATATAAATATATGTGGGCAGATTAAAAATTGTAAAAATGGAAACATAAAAAGGTCTACACTTAAGCATTTTCCTCACTACTTAAAAGTCTTCTGCTATAACAATATTTCTGAGATAATAGACTTCATATCAGTATGATTTCAAGAGATAAAAGATTTCAGGAGATAGAGGATTTCAGGAGATCCTTTACAGTAACATTGCCAGGCTTTTTGAAACACTTCTCTTTACCTTAAATGAACATGTCCCTGTGCTTTTCCAGTCTGTAAAAGTAGTAACATTGCCACAAGTAAAAGTAATACAGTAGCCTCTAAAACGAAGCTGGAACTTGTGATGACTAGCTGATGCAACAAGAAAATCTCACCAACAGAAGAATTTGAGGTAGAGATGTAGAATGTAGCATATCACTGACTTTTGAAATGTTGAGAAGTACAGTAAGTGATATACTATTCCAAAAAGAGGAGACCATTTTCTTTAGCAAACAAATACAGGAACAGAAAACCAAATACCACATGTTCTTACTTATAAATGGGAATTGAATTGTGAGAACACATAGACACATGGTGGGGAACAACACACACTGGGGCCAGTCACAGGGTAGCGGGGTAGGAGGAGGAACAGAATCAGGAAGAATAGCTCATGGATGCTGGGCTTAATACCTAGGTGATGGGATGATGTGTGCAGCAAACCACCGTGGCACATGTTTACCTGTGTAACAAACCTGCACATCCTGCACATGTACCCCTGAATTTAAAATTAAGAACCAGTAAGTTTAAATCAGAACAAATATCTTCTGTGCAAGGTCACTGTGAGTTCAACATAAGTAACTATATATAAATTACATCATTTTGGAATTACCATATGGGAGGTGGCAAATATAACTTTGTTTTCTAGTTGAAAAAAAATCAGCTCTACCATTATTTAGCTGTACAGTGTTAAGCAGGGGTTCTCATTTGGGAAATGTGTGCTTTAAACATGACATAAAAACTCATAACTATGTAGCATCTCTCCATGACCTTTCACTCCAACAACCTAGTCAAATGCTAATCTTTGATATTCAGCCCCATAATTAGAAAATCCTTCTGTAGCCTAGGGGTCAGTTTCAGTTGTTCTGAAGATAAAGCAAAGACATTAGGATATTTTATCTCTACATCTGGAGTCTGTGTAAGGTAAACTTGACCCTTCAAGAATGCCTGTTCTCTTTTCTCTCTCCTTGAACATTCCAGGTGGTGCAGTATTTTGCTCTGCTCCCTTGCCGCTTTTCAAATCTGTTCACCATCTCTGACAATGGGGTGCAATACGAACACATCGTTTCCTTATTTGATTCTGTGTATGTCCCCACCAATTGCAAATTTCTGCATGAAGAGGCACTCAAGCCAGCATTCTAAATTATAGGTTGGCACTTGTATAAATTGAATTTGTAAGCAGAAGCCATTTGCTTGTAGGTTTCTTTGCTTTTAGAGTTTATGTAATTACAAACACATATTCATGGTTACTTCATTGCTGCTACCAGAAGGGCACAGCGTGTTGGTGCAGCTAACTAGAGAGAAGTATAAAGTGAGTCTCAAAAATTAGTGGGTCCCAAGGTATGAGAGCCTTCTTGTCTGGTATTTTAAGTCATCAGATCCTAGTGGGTGTTTAGTATCAGCAAAGCCAATGCACCTGTTCATGCTACCTCTGACTCTGTTGGGAGAGGGCTGAAAGGCATTCTTATTTAGGCAAAATGGTCTGGGCTCTTATTAAAATTCAGGCACCTGAGCATGCTACCTCAGTATTCAACTATCTTAAAGCTTTCTAATTTCAACCACATTTCCATCATCAGAACAAAATTGTTTACACATTGGCCATGAAGCTTTACAAAGGAGTCTGCTGACCATCTGAAAGGAGCAACAGTAATCACCTGCTACTTCAAGCCCAGGAAAAGCCAAGATGGGAGAGATTTCCCCCAGGATTTTACACTAAGCTACAAAACAGCTCCATTAAACACTGGTCTGTGTATGGCTTAAATAGCCATAACAAGCCATATTCTGATCAGGTTCTAGAAAGGAGTCAGCTGGGGTCTTCAATGCTGGGAAAAGGAATAGAAGGGAAGTAGGTCCAGCTTCCGCACATCAGAAGAGATTCCAGAGCTGACGCCAGCTAGGGACTAGGCAGGTTTGGTGAGTCCGGAGTAGGTGATAAAGCATGGAAAATACAAAATTTCAAATGCAGGTAAGACCAATCTTAGCTGTTGCCACATATGTGTTTTACTTTATTCTCTAGATTTATGTTTTATTTTATCTAATAGCTATTTACTTCTAAAAGAAGAAAACACACTAGAGACAACAACAAATTCGACTGTTCAAAGATTAAAACGATGTTCATGTGTTGCAGTAGACTTGTGTAGCTAACAAATGCCCTCGTAGAATAATACTTAATGACAAAAACATATCCACGATATATTCCTTCATTAGAAATGCAGGTTGTGTTAAGAGTCAATGTAATGTAATATTGTTGTACATATATCATTGTGTAAAAAGATTAAAAGAATATATGGGAAGTAGCACAAATACTTTTAATTGTGAGATTGTACCTTTTCTTATTTAGATTCAAAGAACTTTGGGTTTAAAGAAATAAACTCATCACTTGTTTTTACTTTAAGCGGTATATCAGTTTTCCTTTAGGAACTCACAATATTGTAGGGGAATCTGACAAATAATATAATAAACATATATTATAATAATAGAGCAAGGGCAATAACATATTTAAGATAATGTGCTGTTCCAGAGAAGAGAATAACTTGATAAGTGGATCAGAAATCAGTTCACCTAAAAAGTGACATTCAAATTGAAATAAATACAGATGTGCTTTGCAAAAGTTAATATATTTGTATTAACAAAATATTTAATATATTCATTTCTGAAGAAAAATCCTTCTGGTAGTCCTCATCTGAACAAGCCATAAATAATTAAAAAGTAATTAAAATAACCAGTCTTATTCAAGTTTAGTGCTGTAATTCATTAAAGTAGTCAATTTACAGCCCCCACGTTCATATTATATTTAAATGCAAAGAATTGTCAGGTAATAATAACATACTATTTGAAACAAAAACTGTAATATTACTTCAGCAAATTTAAATGGTGAGATGTATCAGGTTCATTCTAGAATACATTCATACAGGTGTTAAGGTGACAGAACAAATAGGCTGATAGTAGTTTCATTAGTCAGGATTAATAAGACCTGAAAACTCTGAATGGCATTCAAAGGAGCTGTTTAAAGATTGTTTCTTCCTACTCCTATTATTTATTTATTTTGTGTATAGATACATAAATATATATGCATATATATGACACACTGACACTGAAATTACTATTTAAAAATAACACACGCTTATAATTAAAATATCAAAAAATGAGTATAAGATACATTTTTTAAATCCTCTGATATTTGATTTCTGCTTCTCAGAGATAACCACTGTTGATAGTTTCTTTTATAATTCTCAGAAATTTTCTGTGGGTATACATGCGTGAACACAAAAGTGCCTGCACACACGCATAGACACACACAGAAACACAGACATACATGCACAAATTCATCTAACCAAAAAGAATTATATAATACATACTGTTATGTAAGAACTGCTGACAGTTAACAATTGCTTAACGGGAAAGAATTATAGAACACATTCTATAACAACCCCAGTTAGATTGACCTGTTCATCTTTTTAAGAGCAGCCTTGTATGAATGTGCCGTGACACTCTTCCCCTAGTTTTCATGTGGCTTGTGCCTTGCTCCTCTAGTCTTACTTCAAATACCACCTTCTCAAAGTTTAGCGTTGACCATGCTAATAAAAGCCACTGACCTAAATCAGCACTTTGCTTAGTTTTGCTGTCTTTTTTAGTATGGGCTACAATCTGAATTTCTATATGAATATGTATATAAATAGGTATATCTGTTACTCATTCACATTTGCGAACCTACTGGAATGTAAGCTTTTATCTATTTCACGGTGGATTACTAGACCTAGAACTAAGCCTGGCACACAGTGATCATTAATTACTTATTAAGCAAACAATCTAATGTAATTAGACACTTTTTGGTAAATACTTTTTCTAGTAACAAAAAGATTACAAGTAATATGGAATCAAAATTCCTTTAAAATATCATATTTCACATATGTATGTAAAAGTTTCAGGAGTCAATTGACTGGATTAAAGATTATGTACATTTGAAAATGTTGACAACATTGCCTTCTGAAATTCACAGCTATATATACTATCAATAGCAGGTAAGAGAGGTTATTTGTTGGTACCTTGGTTAAAACATATTATTATCAAATGGCTTAATTTTTGCCTGTTTGATAAATTAAAAAGATGATAGCTCGCTGATTTTTTATATCTTCATTCCATTTATTATGATAAAGCTACATGTTTTCATATTTTTATTCAATTTTTGTGACCTACATATTTACATACTTTGGCTATTTCTCTTTTGAGTTATTACTCTTTTTTTTAGCAATTTGGAAGAGTTATTTTTTCATTAAAGAAATTCTCCCTTAGCCATATGAATTAATTAATTTTTCTAGATTTTCTTTTGCATTTGAAAATTTCTTATAATTCCATACAGGTAATTAATATTTACAGAGAAAAATTTATCAATATCTTCTATATTATTGTACATTTTCTCTTTTCTATCTTAAATTATTTCATGACAGTCAAACTATATCCTGAAATTATCAGATAGGAATGATACATATAGATTATAAACAAGTTTATAATCATACCCAGAAATAATAAACATAAAAGTGAAGATGTACAAATTAAAATGAAAATAAAAAGTAGTAAGCTCTTGGAAGAATTATTTCTGCTAATATTTAAAATATCCCCTTTTTTCTTTGAGAGGGTATAGAATTAAGAGAATAAAATTTCATAGTGTTTAAAATTTAGTTCATATTTTACAAATGAACTTACAATGGTGTTTTAAAAATTGTGACTGTTTCTTTAAAAAAAATTAGGAGAAAAAGAACTTCAAAACCTGGATTTTTTTTTTTCTGAGAATTCATGTGCCTTAGAGATGGTACGGGTAATGCACTCAGAACAATTTTAAGGAAGTAGCTTATTTATATCCCAAGTTAATCCACAAAGGATTTAGAATGGCTTATAAAAACACAACCAACAATATAGTAAAACATAAATAAAATATCAGGACTAGGAAAAATATAAATCAGAAGAAGTGGAACAGACCAAGGGGAAAGAAGAATACAGATAAGCGAACATACGGTCCAAAGAGGGTACTGTAATTGAGACATAAATTTGTGTCTGATATTCCTAGAAGTCAAAGAAAAAGGGAAATGTTAGTTAACATACTTCTCTTTATCTATGAGGAGTAAACATACCAGGTCTTTAGAGAAGCAAAGGTATTCCTAGACTATGTTTTTAAACCTAGTTCTTACAAAAGTAAGTAACGTGATTTTTGATTGCAACTTAAAATTGTAAATGGGAAACAAGTCATTTGTCACACATGCAGTTGTCTCCAATATTAGTTTAAAACTTTGTTGTTTCCTTTATAACCATGACATGGCATGTTACCTCACACATTGCTCAGTCATTGATTCTTTCTCGTTTTTGCTTATCTCTCCAAGAGGGCTAGGTACTGCCCAACTTTACAGAGCCATAGGCTAGACACAGAGACCCCAAGAGATAGTTCAGGCCAGAGAGGTGCTTACAGGGAGCTTGGAGTTAGTATATTCGGTAAGTTTTCTTATAGATAATCTCAAATAAATTGAATTAATAACACTAAATAGAAAATTGCAGCATATAAAGCTCTATTTTTATGAATGTTTTCTATTTTGGTTGTTCTTCCACTGTGAGATTTAGAAACTAATGGTGAAGAGATTGATGCTCCAGACCTAGAAGACCACTCCTCCAACTCTTGGCCATATTGCCAATTTCATTGTCTTCATTACAGTTGTGACTGAAGCTCTGTTGAATTGTTGTTTGTATCCTACATAATGCACACTTAATGAAGGCAGAAATCTACAACAGTTCTCAACCTAGTTCAATATATATGTGTTGACCAAATAGATGGATTCACAGGTCCAGGATAGAAACTTAAGTAGACAATTTTAAAAAGAGAAAAGAGACAATGTTAGAACTCAGCATAGGAATGGGAGATGCCATGTGCCCTGTCAAGAACTTATCACTAAAGTGTTATTATTTTTGCTGTTTTCTATAACTGCAGTGTAAAATATTTAAAAGATGTGAATTCTTTTGCTGCCTGTTTAGATTCTCTGATTATGCCTATGACTTAAACTTGAAAGTCAGAGAGCAGCGACTTATATTTCTGTGCTGGAGGAAAGGATCAACACTGGAATACTCTTTTCTCTGGCCTCTACGGTTTCTAGGAACAGATAACCAGAAAATGAAGATAAACATGTCTTAGTTTGTTGAGAACACACATATAAAAGGTATTACGTTAATCTGATGTTTGCCAGTAGGGGGAAAAAATGAAAAACAAAGTCCAAACTTTGCACCTAGAAGTAAGTTAAGTATTGATCTCAATCAACTGTTTAAGAATGTAAGGAAGCTTCTATCAAGTCATGATTCATAAGTATTCAAGTAGAAATGAGACATCTGGCGTGTGGACAAGGACTTTTCTCCATTCCGAGAGTCTGGGCTGCACCTGAGCTATAGTGTGTTCACAGATTGGGGGTGATGAAAAGCGGATTAGCCGATTAATCTATTTGCAAATTAATTGTGGCTTAGGGTCAACCAGGCCTGGTTAATACATAGCAACTCAGAGCACAAATTAATTAAAAACCATATGTTGTTTTTCACAAATTCATTCTTTTTATATATTGCTTAATAGTATGAAAGACACACAAGTGTCACGATTAGAAACTCACCAACTTAGTACTTGCTCATATCTTTGGCTTAAGAAACCATAGGTAAGGATCTTGTAGCATCTTGCTAATTGTAGTTTTAATGCTTAACATCTCGTAAGTCAGTCTATGTGGGGAACAGCCCCTGGAGTCCTGGTAATTTTGAACATGTCCACATATACTGTGTAGGAAAGGCTTGACAGCAGTGTAACCCAGTCTTTGCAGATTGCTCTATAATTTCTCTTGAACACAGAAAGACAAGCCACCCGATGAGGAGTTGTCACAAGACCATGCTACTTCTCCTATCTCGGGGAAACACCACGAGGCTGTTTCTAATTCATTTCACTAGTTTCAGTTGAGCAACAGACTTTCTACCTTACCCTCCTTTGGGATACAACTGCAGGCCTTAAACTATTTGGCTGTAGGTTAACTGACTCTCTAGTGTTAGAGCAACCCAGCCCTCATGCTGCCTGTCATGCAACCTCTTTAATTTAGTGTGTTCATGTGAGACTTGGGATGAAGGGAGTTGACAGCACGCTGATCTTGTTGTTGCTGTCTGTGAAAGTAATAAACTGTCTGAATTCATTTGGTCTTATTTTCCTCTTACTGGCTGGATTGATGGAAGTGTGGGAAGGCACTCTAGCAGCTGTAGTCCTTGAGCCCCTGGTAGCCATCATGCAGCTGCCTCATGGTTGCTTCATTGCTTGACATTTTACACTCAGTGAGAGAATTACCTGGGTTCAACCTCTTTCCCTTCTGCCTGCTTGGACTTGGTAACCAGTCTCTGAACTGTATACTTTTTGAATATTGTGAAAATTAAACCGGATGCTCCAATATGCAATACACACCCTGATGCACCCCCTTTCCACCTGGATATTACAAGAAGGCTCTCTAACCTTGTGCTATACCTTAGAGAAAAGATAGGAAAGCTTGTTGCAAAAAAACAATATTTCTTTGTTATCAGAGCTACTACTGCCTGGAATAGTGGTGCATATATGCATGGAGATAATTTATATCATTTTCCATCAGTCTCATCTTGAATTTAATAAATTTGACTGCTATTGGGTTTTGTGTACATATAAATCATTGATAATTTAGTTTCTCTTACTTTGGTATCATAATGAAATGCACTATAATTTTCAAAGATCTGCCTTTTCGAACAGCATAGTAGTTCTTATATATCTTCATAATTGTTACAAGGGAAATTTACAAATTTAACAGAGTTTAAATTATATAAAGTATATCACATATGTAAATGCTAGAGCTTTAAGATTCTGTATTTTGATAATATTCAAAGACTAACGATCTTAATAAATATTTCATTGTTCTTTTTAATTCACTGAGTGTGAAGAAAGCATGTAAGATGACTGCAATCACTACATTTGCAGTTCATAGCAAAAGAAAAGAAAGGGCAACCTATTATGCCAAACAGGCTGTCCTGGCAGCATCTCGACAGGTGTGAAAAAAGAATGTAACAAGCACCTAAGATTGTTTATAGCTAAACCAAAATCACCATAGCAACCATTCTTCAAGAATATTGTCATGTACTTTGTTAGAAAATATTTATGTATCTTCTGATTAAAATAGTTATATATGAATATGTAAATACAATAGAGATCATAATTATTATATCATTAAGTATGCAATATGGTTAAATAAATTACATTCACTTGCTATGATATTTAATCATTATATGGTGGTATATAAATATGTAATTATATAAAAATATACATGATATAGCAATGTGTAGTAAATACAGTATAATTCAAATATATATTTTATCTATACATAGGTGCACATACATATACTGTGAAGGCTATGGCTATAGAAGAATTTCTAGCTATTACTAGCTCTTAATTGTACTATCTTGGGAAGAGAATACTAAGAAGTGAGAGTCTTTTTCATTTTTGTTTGGTTTTCTTTTCCAGCTTTCTCCCATTATGCACAGTATATGCATATTGGTCACAATTGTTTAAAAAAATTTATGTACAGATAAATAATTATTTTTTCTTCTGCTCCCTTTTCCTCCTTCTCTTCCTTTTCTTCTTCTTTTTTTTTCTTTTGGTATAGCATTTTATGAGTTTTAACACATGCATAGAATCTGGTAACCACTATCACCAAAAGAATATAGAATAATTCCAACATCCCCCAGATTCCCTTATTTTAACTCTTGTAGTCACATCCACTTCCTCCCTCTAATTTCTGGTAGCCACAAATCTGTTCTCTGTCCCTGTAGTTTTGCTATAGGTATTCTGGAAACATATTTTTATCTTAAATGTTTTCTGATTGTTTTATATTAAATGTTTTCTTACTGTTTTATCTTAAACATTTTCTTATTTTTCCACATTAAGCAATGAGGTTTCTGAAGAATTGTCTACTAAATGATTGTTTGCAAAGAAGTAGTTCCTAGATTCAGAATTGCTTATTCAATGTCCATGCCCTTTAATTATTTCCTATATATTTCAAATTGCTTCTCAGAAATATTGCACCAACTTTGCCACTACAGTTAGTATATAAGGTTTTTCATCTAAGAAAATAGTTTGCTATCATAGATTGAAAATATGATAGGTGAAAAATGGCATTTGACTTACCTCATTTGTTCATTACCAAGTTGTTGGATATTTTCTAAACACGTTGTTAGTCGTGTACATTTTTTTCTATGAACATCCATAACCGTTGCTGGTATTTTTGGGAATAGTAGTGATACTTTAAATTATTACTTTGCAGAAATTTTTAGAAAGTCAGCATATCAACTCTGCCTGGTTTATTTGTAGAAAAAAAAATGCTTACCAGTTTATTTCTCTTTGTATTTTGATAGTTACTTTTTAAACATACTGAAGAATCATACATTTTGTTAAGCCTGTTCTGGTACTTTGTAACTTCATCTATTCTTTTTTTTTTTTTTTTTTTTTTAGAGCGATCTCCACTACCTCAAAGTTAGTTGAATTCTATGAGAGATTAAAAGGTAGGTTGTTGGATTTCTTTCCTTTTGCTTTAGTTTTTTTCCACTTGGTTGTTTGTAGATCTGTATTTGAAGGTAGATATTAGCTTGTCTGCTTCTTATTCCTCTCTAACTCACCCTCTATGCTATTTTAATTCCTAGAACTGACAAGGAATACCGCTCAGTAGCCTCTAACAGCCATGGTTAATTGCCTTCACTTTCTCACCTCTGTCTTTTTCTTGCAAAAAACATTTTGTCTTGTTTGGCTTTTGTTTGTTTTGTTTTTGAAACAGGCCATGTGTTCTGGCCTAAATGATGGATGATGATTGGCTTAAGATAGTCATGACATACTAGTAGCAGCATAGCTGTGTGATCCAGTCAAGGTTGCCAGATGGAAGTATGTGTCCAGTTAAAATTGAATCTCAGGTAAATAATGAACAATTCCAATGTCTCAAATATTGTACTGGACATACGTACAGTACAAAATTATTCAGTTTACCTAAAATTCAAATTCGATTGGGATCCTAATATTTTTATTTGCAAAACTGATGCAATCCTAGCCCTAGTTCTGGCCAATGATAGCTGGTGGTAAGCCTGTTGCAAGGATTTCTAGGAAGGCTTTTGCTTTCCTTAGAAAAAGATCTGATAGAAATGGTCCTACCTTTTGCCCATTCCCATTGAATGTGGATGCAATGCATGAAGCTTCAACAGCCATCTCAGGATGAATGTTACCACCACAGTGTTAGAATCAAAACTACAAAATGAGAGGGTAGATTGGCAAGCTGCCTGAAGCCAGGGCTCTGATATTAGTGGCACTACAGCCTAATGCTTGAAGTTTTTCTTTTACTAAACAAAACACTCCTATTTTGTCAACCTACTGAAAGATGGGTTTTCTTATATTTTAACCTTTATGCAGTCCTAATAGCTACATGCTGCTTGGAGACTCTTTCTATACCAAGACTGCTTTACTTGTAATGATAATAAATACATTCATCATACATTCTTTCTTTCAGTAATTAGATTTTAAGTACTGACTTTATACTCGGGAAGCACTGATTTGCTTACTATACAACACAACTACCTATCTGCCACTTTTTTTCCAAGATGGGGCAAAGTGTAGAAAGTTGTTGGAGTTACTAACATACTTTAAGATCTTCAAAAATAACATCATATATAGCAGAGATGAATGCAGTATTTTCTGTGCTTGGGTCAAGGATCAGAGAATAGATAATTTATAATGCATCTTCCTATCTTCATTCAGAGAGTTAGAATAGTTTGTTGCCATAAAGTTATGCATATGTGGTCTCTGGTAATTTTTTCTATCCAGTATCTTTGCTATCATAAGCAATGAAAATTCTTTGTCGATTCTGAGAATAGGCCATCAGTGATGGTTTTTGGTATTGTGAATTTTTATTACTCACCTTTTTTAATGTCGTCTCTCAATGTTCACAGTAACTCACAATAAACTGTCTCAGGGGCTACTAGATAATACTATTTAAAACCTCACATTCTTATTGTTGGAACACTTAATGTAATGGTCTTCTAGTCATTAATTGGTTGCTGATAAATTCTGTATCTATGTTTTAGTGAATAGAAACTCTTTCTAGAAATTGGAACTTTTTCTAGTGTTGCAGGCTTTGCACTCCATTGTGTATTGAAAGAAGAAAAATAGAAAATTATAAATCTAGCATACCCAGTTAACTTTTATCCAGACCAGTAATTTTCTTTAAAAATTATAATTTGCTTAATAGCTTAAAATACTGTAATTAAAATAAATTTTAGATTTACATTAAAAGTATATGATGTCTTAGTCCTTTCATCTGCTGTAACAAAATACCATAGGTTGGGTAGCTTATAAACAATGAAAATTTACTTCTCATCATTCTAGAGACTGGGAAATCCAAAATCAAGGCACCAGCAGATTTGGTACCTGCTGAAGGCTGGTGTCCTGGCTCATGAATAGTGTCTTCTCTGTGTCTCCTCACATGGTGAGAGAGGTGAGGGGTCTCTCAGGCCTCTTTTATAAAGACACTAGTATCATTCATGAGAACTCAATCCCCACAACCTAATCAACTCCCAAAGGTCCCTTGTCTTAACATGATCACCTTGGGGGTGAGGATATCAACATACGCATTTTAAGAGGGACATCAGTATTTAGACAATACCGATTGGAGTGCCAACTGTTCTAAAAACAGTCAATAAAATCTCCAGTAACTGAAACTATTAGTGGCATAGCACTAATATTTCTGATATTTCTATCATGTTGGTTACCTGAAAAATTGGTTTTTGAAGAAACGAAATACTTGTGTCGTTTTGTTGGTGATGGTAAAGCTGCATTAGGCTTTCAATGCCTACTCATTATAAAGTATATTTTTTGAAATGAGGTGACTCAGACTTTTATAGTACTATACATGGCATAAAAGCGTAACTTAGGTTTGGTAGGCTGATCATAGCCCCCAGGATATCCAAGTTCTAATTCCTGGGACCTGTGAATATTACCTTATACAGCAACAGAGACTTGGCAGGTACAGTTAAAGATCTTAAGATAGGGATATTAGCTTGGAATATCCAGGTGGACCTGATGTAATCACAGGGACCCTGATAAGAGGAAAGTAGGGAATCAAAGGGACAGAAGGTGATTTGAAGGCAGAAACAGAAGGAGATTTGAGATACTACACAGCTGGCTTTGAAGAAGAAGGAAGGTTCCATAGTCCAAGGAATGCAGCTCTAAAAGCTGAAAAAGGCATAAAGGCTTATTCTCTTCTATGGCCTCCAGATGGAGGGAGTGTGATTATGCTGACACCAGAGTTTTGTCTCTGTGAAACCCATTTCAGGTTCTTCCATAACTGTTAGACAATAAGGTTGTGTTGCTTTAAGCCACTAAGTTTGTGGTAATTTGTTACAGCTGCCATAGGAAATTATTATGTTAGGTGAAAATTATTTATATTGTATTAGAATGTGTCAGGAAAAAAATGAGTGCCAAGGAACAGAAAGTCTGTGTGATAAAAATGAATTACTAGGGTGGGATATAGAAAATACATTCCAATGGGAATTAGGTCTAGATATTCATTTAACAAATACTGTAGAACTTAGAAGAGATAAAAAAGAATGGTAGGGAATGAAAATAGAACATTATGCATAAAACTATCTGGTGTAATGCTAGTAACAAAGTCTTTTTTATCATCTTCTTTTTCCCCAATAAACATTCCATCACCATTTTTTAGTACCACACCTTCGTCTCTCAGAGTGCTTAGGTATCCACTACAATACAGGTATTCAGGAAATGTTAGTCTCTTTCACTCCAGTTATAGATTCTGAATTTATTCTCCTGTTATAAGTAATAACTCCTGGTCTCAAAGTAAAGCAAGTTGCTTAGGTCACCTTGGATATACTTTACACAAATCAATTGACATTTTGCTTATCACAGGTATGAATAGTTTGCACTAGCAATTATTTCCAAGAGAAATATTATCATGGAAATTGGTGTTGTCAGTTTACTTTGTCAGGGATTTTTCAGGTTGTTTGCTTTTTCGTTGGATTTAAGTTCAGTACAAAGTGGGCAATGGTGCATGCCTCTAGTCTTCACAACAATAAGTTCTAAAAGTTATCTTAGGAGTTTTCCAAAATCTTCTTATAAATAACTCTCAGATGACAACTTTCTGTCAGACAATTCAAGACCAAATGGGTGATGACAAATTTTAACTGCAAAAGTATACCATGCTAACATTAGAGAAATGAAAGTGTCTTAAGTACAAACACATTTAGCATTGGCCATCCTGTGATTTTTCTATAGCTTTCTTGGTGCAATATTTTATAATGCAATTCTAGGATGGTTTTATGACATTAAATTTTTTAGTGTTTTTTTCTGCAGAAGCATACTTTGGTTATTTCTTTTTTAATATATTTACCCTTGCTTTTTATGAATATGTGAAAAATAATGACATTCTTTTTATTTTTGTTAAAACTCTAATATTTATTTTTGGTTTTGTTCACAAATAAGATTGAATATCTTTATTTCACTGAAGAAAATGGGAACATTAGATGTTTTCCAGTTGTTTCTATTAATAACATCTCAAGAAGGCATGATTCTTTCTATTTGCTCTAATAGTCTTATGAAGCTACTTCAGTGACAGACTGTGAAACCAAAGTGGTATTAAAAATGTGCTTGGATGGGAGGTTTCAGATTATTAGGAATGTTTGTAACAGGGGGATAATTTGCTGATAGGATGAGAGTGTCCACTGAGTCCATACAATCATAAATTGAGAAAACAACTGAACTATGTTGAATTTTTAGTTTTCTCTTAGACTGTATTTCACATTTATTTAACTTTGAAAAAAAGTTTGGCTTTGAGGAGAAGATCAAGGTATTATAACACACAATTCGCAAGATAAAATCAACAAATATTAATCCTTTCTAACATCTCAGACTTGCAGAAGAGAAACTATCACCAATGAGGCATATCTTTCATTCCTTTCTGCAAGTGTTTCTCAAATCGATTAGTTTCTCAAGCACTCCACGGAAATTGGCAAATTATGCTAATTCAGAACAAATTACAATAGACATGAGTTGTTTCCATTTTCCAATTTCCTAATGTATTTCACAGGCGTTACTATCATCTGCTCAATACTCCTTTCAGCCTATTCCTTCCTAACTAACCCCTTCTACCCTGAACACATGGTCAGACCACCACTACTGCTTTCAGACTCTGCCCATCCTGTAGACACGGTGCTCATGTGAGGTACAGGGTTTGGCCAGTAGGTCAATCTTCCCTAGGGTTTCCACAGTACATTTGGTGGAAGAGATATATACTTTTTGTTGTTGCAAAAATGTTTGCAATTATTGTTGTCTTGACTATTATTGCTGCTTCACAGAGAAACTAAAGAAAGCTAGAGAATGGAATGAAACTACAGAAAGGAACAGAGTAGAGATCAGAAAAATCCTAATTGCATTTGAGTCTCTGGTTTAAATTGCTCTTAACTGAATGTCCTAGGCCATATTTGAAGAATTATGATGAACCATTTCCGTATCTGCTTTAAAGTAATGAACATGATAGACAGGAAGACAGAGATCAGAGCAGGATTCATGAATGAATTCAATTTTTTCATGATCTCCATTGGGAAAAGAGTGAATGTGTTTTGCTTTGAATGCATGACAAATATTAACCGGGATCATGTTTGTGGTCTATATTTGAAAATATAGACATGAGTGTGTGTGTGTGTGTTGTTTTCCTGGGGTAATGTGGTGGGTATGAATTGTTGATATCTAGGGCATACCCTTCTGTTTTTCTTTGGGTAGCTTACCCCTTCAGTCTAACCTCAGGAAGTTTTTGGAGACAACTTGAATCAGTCATATTTTCTCACACTCTTGGGTGCAGTGACTAGCCTAGTGTTGTGATCCAAGGAAAGCCAGAATACTTGCTTAGGGGTTGGGAGCTGACAGGAATAAAGACACTTTTTCTTTTGAAAAACTATAATGTATAAATGCAGAGATTATGGGGACTATTTTCCCTACCATATGAAGAGATTGAAGTACAAAATAGAAAAAGTCCTAATGCTTGTGCGAGGCTCTTCTTGTTAACCTTAAGAACACCTTTATGACTTATCTGTGCTTTATATCCAAGAGATGATACATTCTCCATTAAGACCTATCTCATAATTGAATTTCTATCACTGTTATTCAATATTTCTGAAAATAAAGTTGCCAACACATGTCTTTTTATCTACTCATTTTTACATTGTTTTAAGTCTACTCAGATTAATTACTTCATATTTCTAACATCAGAGACTTGTAGCATATCACTCCTTTCATCTAAGACTCACTGTTTAAAAATACCTTCCATTTGCCTTAAAACATTGAAACATCTTAAGATACAATTTTAGTATCAAAATAGTAAGTCTTAAATGAAGTTATTTTTTTCTGATTCTTCTAGTTCCAAACTAACTTCTCCATGTTCTCATAGTTGCCCATTTCTTTCAAACTAGAACACGCAGAATGTATACCTCATTCTTCATGTTAGTTTCTCATACTCTCCCCCAGAAACCATATCTTTTTTACTTTTATTCGATTCCCTCTCAAAAAGGCTTCTCAACATTTTTTAAAATGCTAAGGTATGAGAAAACAACTGATTATCAATTATGGTATAGTTAGTAACGGTGGTCTTCTTAGAGTAAAAGTGATCCAGTGGGGTAGGAGAAGATGGAGGGAGGTCGGCCAACAGGTAGAAATTAGATGAGAGGAATAAATTAGATATTCTCTTGCACAGCAGGAACAGTAAGAAATTGTATATTACAAAATAGCTAAAAGGGAGGTTTTTGAATGTTCTCACAAGAAAAAAAAATGATAAATGCATGAGGTGATGGATAGGCTAAATACCCTGATTTGAACTTTATATAATGTATATGTATATTTAAACATAACATTTTATGCCATAAACACATACAATTATAAGATATCAATGTTAAAAATCTGTTTAATGTAAAAAAAATCCAGCTTATATGCATAAGCTGTTAAGATCTATGAGTAGAAGTTTATATATTAACAAAAAATGGAGACAATTATATGGGCTTTTTTATTGTTATACTTTAAGTTCTGGGATACACGTGCAGAACATGCAGGTTTGCTACATAGATATACATATACATATGATATGATTGTTTGCTGCACCTATCAACCTGTCATCTACATTAGGTGATTCTTCTAATGCTATCCCTCCCATTTCCCCCCACACCCCCAACAGGCCCCAGTGTGTGATGTTCACCTACCTCCCTGTGCCCGTATGTTCACATTGTTCAACTCCCACTTATGAGTGAGAACATGCGGTGTTTGATTTTCTGTTCCTGTGTTAGTTTGCTGAAAATGATGGTTTCCAGCTGTCGGAGACTTGGCTGACATTGCTTATCAGCTTAAGGAGTTTTTGGGCTGAGATGATGGGGTTTTCTAAATATTCAATTATGTCACCTGGAAACAGAGACAATTTGACTTCCTCTCTTCCTATTTGAATACTTCAATTTCTTTCTCTTGCCTCATTGCCCTGGCTAGAACTTCCAATACTATGTTGAATAGGAGTGGTGAGAGAGGGCATCCTTGTCTTGTGCTGGTTTTCAAAGTGAATTCTTCCAGATTTTGCCCACTCAGTGTGATATTGGCTGTGGGATTGTCATAAATAGTTCTTATTATTTTGAGATATGTTCCATCAATACCTAACTTATTGAGTGTTTTTAGCATGAAAGGGTGTTGAATTTTATCAAAGGCTTTTTCTGCATCTATTGAGATAATCATGTAGTTTTTGTCATTCGTTCTGTTTAAGTGATGGATTATGTTTATTGATTTGCATACGTTGAACCAGCCTTGCATCCCAGGGATGAAATCAACTTGATTATGGTGGATAAGCTTTTTAATGTGCTGCTGAATTCAGTTTGCCAGTATTTTATTGAGGATTTTCACATTGATGTTCATCAGGGATATTGGCCTGAAATTTTCTTTTTTGGTTGTGTTTCTACAAGGTTTTTGTAATAGGATGATACTGGCCTCATAAAATGAATTAGGGAGGAGTCCCTCTTTTTCTGTTGTTTGGAATAGTTTCAGAAGGAATGGTACCAGATCCTCTTTATACCTCTGGTAGAATTTGGCTGTGAATTCATCTGGTCCTGGACTTTTTTTTTTTCTTTTTTGATTGGTAGTCTATTAATTACTGCCTCAATTTCAGAACTTGTTATTGGTCTATTCAGATATTCGACTTCTCGGTTTAGTCCTGGGAGGGTGTATGTGTCCAGGAATTTATCCATTTCTTCCAGATTTTCTAGTGTTTTTGCATAGAGGTGTTTATAATTTTCTCTGATGGTTGTTTGTATTTCTGTGGGATCCGTGATGATCTCCCCTTTATCATTTTTATTGAGTCTATCTGATTAGTCTCTCTTTTATTCTTTATTAATCTGGCTAGTGGTGTATTTTATTAATCTTTTCAAAAAACCAGCTCCTGGATTCATTGATTCGTTGAAGGGTTTTTTTTTTTTTTTTTTTTTTTGCGTCTCTATCACCTTCAATTCTGCTCTGATCTTAGTTATTTCTTGTCTTCTGCTAGCTTTTGACTTTGCTCTTGCTTCTCTAGTTCTTTTAATTGTGATGGTAGCATGTTGATTTTAGGTCTTTTCCACTTTCTCCTGTGGGCATTTAGTGCAATAAATTTCCCTCTGAACAATGCTTTAGCTATGTCCCAGAGATTCTGGTATGTTGTGTCTTTGTTCTCATTGGTTTCAAAGAACTTAATTATTTCTGCCTTAATTTCATTATTTACCCAGCAGTCATTCTGGAGCAGGTTGTTCAGTTTCCATGCAGTTGTAAGGTTTTGAGTGAGTTTCTTTCTCCTGAGTTCTAACTTGATTGCACTGTGGTATGAGACTGTTTGTTACGATTTCCATTCTTTCGCATTTGCTGCAGAGTGTTTTGCTTCCAATTATGTGGTGAATTTTAGAATAAGTGCTGTGTGGGGCTGAGAAGATTGTATATTCTGCTGATTTGGGGTGGAGAGTTCTGTAGATGTCTATTAGGTCTGCTTGGTCCAAACCTGAGTTCAAGTCCTGAATATTCTTGTTAATTTTCTGTCTCGTTGATCTAATATTGACAGTGGCATGTTAAAGTCTCCCACTATTATTGTGTGAGAGTCTAAGTCTCTTTGTAGGTCTCTAAGAACTTGCTTTATGAATTTGGGTGTTCCTGTATTGGGTGCATATATACTTAGGATAGTTAGCTCTTCTTGTTGCATTGATCCCTTTACCATTATGTAATGCCTTTCTCTGTCTTTTTTGATCTTTTTTTTTTTAGTCTGTTTATCAGAGACTAGGATTGCAAAGCCTGATTTTTTTGAATTTGCTTAATAAATCTTCCTCTATCCTTTTATTTTGAGCCTATGTGTGTCTTTACACGTGAGATGCATCTCTTGATTGCAGCACACCAACGGGTCTTGACTCTATCCAATTTGCCAGTCTATGCTACTTAATTGGGGCATTTAGCTCATTTACATTTAAGATTAATATTGTTATGTGTAGTTTAATCCTGTCATTATGATGCTAGCTGGTTATTTTTGCCCATTAGTTGATACAGTTTCTTTATAGTGTTGATGGTCATTACATTTCGGGTTGTTTTTGCAGTGGCTGGTACCAGTTTTTCCTTTCCATATTTAGTGCTTCCTTCAGGAGCTCTTGTAAGGCAGGCCTGGTGGTGACAAAATTCCTCAGCATTTGCTTGTCTGTAAAGAATTTATTTCTCCTTCACTTATGAAGCTTAGTTTCTCTGGATATGAAATTCTGGGTTTAAAATTATTTTCTTTAATAGTGTTGAATATTGGTTCCCACTCTTCGGGCTTATAGGGTTTCTGCAGAGAGGTCTGCTGTTAGTCTTATGGGCTTCCCTATGTAGGTAATTAGACCTTTCTCTCTGACTACCCTTAACATGTTTTTCTTCATTTCAACTTTGGTGAATCTGATGATTATGTGTCTTGGGATTGCTCTTCTTGAGGAGTATCTTTGTGGTGTTCTTTGTATTTCCTGAATTTGAATGTTGACCTATTTTGCTAGGTTGTGGGATTTCTCCTGGTAATATCCTGAAGTGTATTTTCCAGCTTGGTTCCATTCTCCCCATCACTTTCAGGTGTACCAATCTAGTGTAAGTTTGGTCTTTTCATATAGTCCCATATTTCTTGAAGGCTTTATTTGTTCCTTTTTATTCTTTTTGCTCTAGTCTTGTATTCATCCTTTATTTCATTAAGTTGATCTTCCATCTCTGATAGCCTTTCTTCCGATTGATCAATTCGGCTATTGATACCTGTATATGCTTCATGAAGTTCTTGCACTGTCTTTTTCAGCTCTATCAGGTTATGTTCTTCTCTAAACTGGTTATTCTAGTTAGCAATTCCCCTAACCTTTTATCAAATTTCTTAGCTTCCTTGCATTGGTTTACAACATATTCCTTTAGCTCAGAGGAGTTTATTATCCACCTTCTGAAGCCTACTTCTGTCAATTCATCAAACTCATTCTCCTTCCAGTTTTGTTTCCTTGCTGGTGAGGAGTTGTGATCCTTTGGAGGAGAAGAGGCATTCTGGTTTTTGGAATTTTCAGCCTTTTTGCACTGGTTTTCTCTCATCTTTGTGGATTTATCTACCTTTGGTCTTTGCTATGGGTGACTTTCGGATGGAGATTTGTGTGGTCATTCTTTTAGTTGATGTTAATGCTATTGCTTTTTGTTTGTTAGTTTTTCTTCTAACAGTCAGGCCTCACTTCTGCAGATCTGAAATTTGCTGGGGGTCTACTCCAGACCCTATTTGTCTGGGTATCACCAGCAGAGACTGCAGAATAGCAAAGACTGCTGGCTGCTCCTTCTTCTGGAAGCTTCGTCCCAGAGGGGCACACACCAGATGCCAGCCAGAGCTCTCCTGTATAAGGTGTCTGTCTACCTCTTCTGGTAGGTGTTTCCCTGTCAGGAGGTATGGGGGTCAGGGATCCACTTGAGGAGGCAATCTATCTCTTAGCAGAGCTGGAATGCTGTGCTGGGAGATCTCATGCTCTCTTCAGAGCCGCATGAACATTTAAGTCTGCTGAAGGTGCACGCACAGCTGTCCCTTCCCCCAGGTGCTCTGTCCCAGGGAGATGGTAGTTTTATCTGTAAACTCCTAACTTGGGCTGCTGCCTTTCTTTCAGATACCCTGCCCAGAGAGGAGAAATATAAAAAGGCAGTCTGGGTACAGCAGCTTTGCCAAGCTGTAGTGGGTTCCACCCAATCTGAACTTCCTGGAGGCTTTGTTTACATTGTAAGGGGAGAACCGCCTACTTAAGCCTCAATAATGGCAGATGGTCCTCCCTCCAGCAAGCTAGAGTGTCCCAGGTTGACTTCAGACTGCTCTGCTGGCAGCGAGAATTTCAAGCCAGTAGACTTAGCTTGCTGGACTAAGTGGAGGTGGGGTCTGCTGAGCAAAACTGCTTGGCTCCCTGGCTTCAGCCCTCTTTCCAGGAGAATGAATGGTTCTATTTCTTGCGGGCATTCCAGGTGCCACTGGGTCATGTTAAAAACTCCGGCAGTTCCCAAATGGCTGCCTAGTTTTGTGCCTGAAACCCATGGCCCTTGTGGCATAGGCCCACCGGAGGGAATCTCCTTGTCTGTGGGTTGCTAATACTGTCAGAAAAGTGTAGTATCTGGGCTGGTAGCACCATCCCTCACAGGAAGGTCCCACAGGGCTTCCCTTGGCTAGGGGAAGGAATTTCCCGACCCCTTGGGCTTCCTGAGTTAGGCGGTGCCCTACCCTGCTTCTGCTTACACTCTATGCACTGCACCCACTGTCTAACCAGTCCCAGTGAGATGAACCAGGCACCTCAGTTGGAAATGCAGAAATCCCTGCCTTCTGGTTGGTCTTGGTGGTAGCTGCAGATTGTGGCTACTCCTTTATGGCCATCTTGCCTGCATCAATTTTATGGGCTTTTAGACTCTCCTGCTATGCTTAGATTACTTAAATAACTTATTGTATAAAATGCTCAAATTGTGATTCATCAGGCATCTCATAACGGAATAGTCTTTAGATAAAGTCAGTGATGTCTGGAATATTTGTAGATGTTTTAAAAATCACAACTGAATCAGTATGTATGGCAATAGGTGTTTTGTTTATTTTTGAGACAGGGTCTCACTCTGTCACACAAGCTGCAGTGCAGTAGCACAATCTCAACTCGCTGTAGCCACAACCTCCCAGGCTCAGGTGATCCTCCCACCTCAGACTGCCTAGTCGCTGAGACCATAGGTGCACCACCATATCAGGCTATTTTTTGTATTTTTTGTAGAGATGAGGTTTTGCCATGTTGCTCATGCTGGTCTCAAACTCCTAAGCTCATGCAATCCACCCTCCTTAGCGTCCCAAAGTGCTGAGATTCCAGGCATGAGCCACTATTCCTGGCATGTGGCAATGGTTTTATATACTTGTGGTTATTTTTCTATAATACAATCATGATTGTGATAACCCTCAACCTTAAATCCTTAAATGGATTTCTGGCTTTAAGACGGAATAAAGATACCTATTTCTTCTTTTTCTATCTAATTCTAATGAATGACAGAGGGATGGGAAAGATAAATTGAAATCTATCTTGATGGCAAGAAGTAAAAAACATATACAGACATAGATATATTTCACTTCATAATAAAAATAAAGCAAGGATGAGATGAACATCTGCTGCTGCTGATTTCAGGCAGAAATGTTGGGATACTGGCTTCTCAAAGGCATAGGACCACCCTGAGGGGCGAAATCAAAGATCCCCTTACTTAGAAAGCAGGTTTATTTCAATGATGTTAACTACTGCTCTAATTTTCTCCAAGTTTATTTCACACAAAACATTGTAAAGGAAGCAGAAGTGACATTAAATTTTCCATCTTTGGAACTGCATGACAGAGTGCAAGAAAATCTACAGATAAGATGTAGTTTTCACCTAAGAAAATGTGGGTATTGGGGAAAAGATGTGTCGTTTACATCTTGAAAAGCAAGCAAGTGGTATGTCTGTGTATAAATATAAGAAGGTATCCTCAAAAAGGAACAAGAATTATGTAATCAACAACATAATGTGGAACAATGGATATTACAAAAGTGGGAGACAATTGATGTATAATATATTCAGTAATCCTTCTAGAGGGAAATGAATAAGCAATGGTAGAGAAATAGATTCATTTCACTAAATAAATCATAGTTATAAACCAACATAATGACTTTAAAAGTATAAACTTTTTAATTGTCACAAGTAAACATGCACAATAAAGGAAGCACAGACCTTATTGAGAAATAAATAAAACATGAATGCTAGAAAAAAATAACATAAATTAAGATGGAAAAATTAAGACCAAGCATTCATTTCATCTCCATAAATAAAAATGAGATTTGTTTATCTATTTTTTTTTTTTAAGACAGGGTCTTGCTCTCTACTCAGGCTGGAGTGCAGTGGTGTGATCATGGCTCACTGCAACCTCAACATCCTGGGCTCAAGTCATCCTCTAACATCAGCCTCCAGAATTGCTGGGACTATAGATGCATGTCACCATGCCCAGCTAATTTTTTTTTTTAATTTTTTTGTATGGACAGAGTTTGCTATGTTGCTCAGGCTGGTCTTGAGCTCCTGGGTTCAAGTCATCCTCCTGCCTTGGCCTCCCAAAGTGCTGGAATTGCAGGCATGAGTCACTGTGCCTGGCCTCTTTATGTACTGAAAGCAAAACACATGCTTACATAGGATAATCAAACAAAATCCAAGTATTTATTATGGACTGGAAACATAAAGTCAGAAAGGTTGAAAGTAAAAGGGTAGACAAAGACATAGAAGGAAACTGAATATTAAAAGTTTTTCTAGGGGATCAGTTATTCATACAAAATAATACATGATTTTGATTAAACACTAAAAAAAGACTTTATGTAAAATAAAATATTTGATCGACACTGAAAATTTTATAGTCATGAGCTACATACAAAAATTTTGTTAAAATTATAAAGAACATTTTATCAGGATGGGCTGCTCTAAGCCTAGAATTGGGAAAAGAAAAGTAAGAACTAAATTACCTTATTGCTTATTTTTATCTAATTGATACAGCTCAATTGAGCACAAAATTTACACTTTCCCAACACCCATAAAACAGTCACAGATTTGACAAGAAGTACTAAGCTAATTCAACAGTAAAATTAGTAAAAATACTATGTTTTGTTTATAATGTAATTAAACAACAAATCAATCAGAAAATTAGTAAGAGAAGCAGAAATGAATAATTCATATGCTTATATTACTTCTCACCTTCTCTCTCCATGTACCGTGGAACATGTGTTTTAATATCTAATACTTTTCAGGTTAAATTATTAAATTAAAAAGCAAAGTGTAGGGTAGTGTTACATGTTGCAATGTTTATAATATGCTACGATAATATATTTTAAAAGGGAGGCATAATTCTATAAATATCCTTGTATATGCATAGGTTTTTCTGAGGGTATGAATCACATTTGTGATTTTTGGATGGTGAAGTAGGGAAAATGGCAAAATAATACCTCAGGACTTATTTCTTTCTTCAGTTGTTTTTCCATCATGTCTATAGAATCTATTTCATCTTGAACAAGTTTTAAACAGGTTTATAAAAACTGTTTTATGATATGTAGATAAGTGGAAACATACATAAAGGCACTCACCAAATTATTGGCTGTTTTTACCTCTGATTAGTGAGAGTATACATAACATTTATTTCTCATTTATGTTTTATGTTATTATTTTATTTATTAGCCAAAAGTAAACATCATCATTACAATTGGGAAAATCAACTATGATCTTTTTTTTCATTTTGGAAAAATAATGAGACCATACGGAAATGGTTTCCCATAGTCTCTGGAAAAAAATTTCTGAGCACTTTCATGTAGCTTTTGAAGCTCTTTATAATGCTATCCCAGGTTGTATCTCCAGCACTAGTTCCTGCCTTCACAGCTTTAGCCAAAGATTTGTGGCTCTAAATTTTTATGGTTCATTGATAAATCCATGCCATTTTTCATGTTGTTTCTTCTGCACAAAATAAATGTACTTTCCCTTACTATCAAAAAGCCCCTCCTTTGTAAAAGTTCATTTATTAATCACTTGCTTTTCTGATCTCCTTCATAAAACTAAAATTAAATTCACACATTTTGTATGCTACTGTGGTGTGTGTGTATGTATGTATGTGTGTGTGTGTATGTGTGTAGAAAAGAAAGAGAGAGAATGCAGGACAGAAAACAATGATAACATTAATAAATGATGATTCTATTGAGCCTTTGTCTCTATATAATAAAATAGTTTAGAGATGAATATACTAAATTAAACATACTCAATTTATGAATAATTTTATTTGCTCTGGTAGTTTACTTGATATGGTAATAACCTGACCTCCTCAAAGCTTATCATTGAGTGTGCCATTTATGATTATTACTAGATTAAAATTTTTCTGTCATAAGCAAGTGTGGACAACTAGAGGTTGTAACCAGACCTCATATTTGCTAATACAGAGGAATTCAGTCTAAAACTGCAATAGAAAGTTTTTCAAACGTCACAATTAATTCTGAAAATTTTGATTTAAAAAATGACCTAAGGACTCTGATAATGAGTTATCTCATTAATTTCTTCATTTTCATACCAACATGATAAGCATTAAAAGAGATGGCTTAAATTACAGACTGCTTTAGACAAATTTAGAAGAATAAAAACTTTGCCCAGTGAGATAACTTATTTTTGGTCTTTCATTTTAATGCCAAATAATATTTCATATGATTTCCACAATATTTTAAATCTAAAAAACAATATTCCTTCTTTATTAGCCAATTAAAAACTTTTTGTTGGAATTCCCATCAGATTTTAGTTTTGTGGTATTCAGAAAAATGAATAGAGTCATATTTCTAAAAGAAATGTCTGTTTTTTTTTAATAGTAAATTTAGCATGTTTAAGTTACTCTGGATTTCTGAATTAATCATTTTTGGGTAGGGTCCAGTATATTTGTGACCTTGGGCAAAGTACCAAACTCCTGACCCTCAATTATTCATTATCGAAACAGTAATACCTCAGACAGTTTATGTTGATCTTTTAAAGCTAAATACTGTAATAAATGACTCCTATTTGTGCTTCTATTTTATGACTTTTGTGAAATGAAAGGATTTAAACTCTATTTATAATTTAAATGCTGACAAAATGTTTTGCAAAATATTTAGAGTCAGTATTCAATGTCTCAAATTGCAATACCCACACCAAATAAATTGAAAGCGACTTCTACTAGTTAATAATATTTCACCTCGCTCTTGAGAATGGTATATCAATTATCAAAAGCTTGTATGAGAATAATCCTCTTATAGATAGGAATTAACAACTCTGGAAAAATCTGAAAAAATCAGCTGCTGGTAGAACCAGAATACTCTTAAAGCAGGCAGGACTGAAGGATAAATGATCCTTGAAAGAGAGATTAACACTGGTAATATTTGAGTTTTTGTGGGTTTTCTGTTCATACAGTATGGAGTAGCATGAACTCTAATGGAAAATCCAAGTCCAGCTATATTGTAAAGTGAGACCAGAGTTCAGAGCTGCCAGAATTACAATTTCAGAAGGAAATTAAGGAAAGGCAACAACAGAGAGAATAGCTCCCAAATCTACATATAAACTTTGTCTACATCCTCGGTTCTCTTATGAACTGTGCACATACAAAGGATTATCTAAGTGCCTTGCAGATAGCAATTGATAGAAGGTTGAAAGAACTGAGCAGAGATTTTAACTGCTTTCTCACTGCAGTAGAGGCAGAGATTAAAGTCTAGCAAGTTAGCTACTTGATACTACAAAACTCATCATTCTTCAAAGGAAGCTAACAGACCTCTCAGAGTCAATAGTGCCATATTCACAGTGCCTAGTATACCCACCTCACAAGAAAGTAAAACACAAACACATTAAATACATAAATAGAAGGGAAATGTGATCCTTAGATAAGAGAAAAAGTGGTCAATGATAATCAAACCTGAAATTACCTAAATATTCAAATTAGAAAATGAGATTTCAAATATTATTGAAGTGTTTGAACTTAAAGGTAAATATTATTATAAAGAATGAAAAAATTGGGATATCTCAGAAGAGAAATGTAAACCATGTTTTTAAAAAGTAAAACTAAAGAGTAAAGTATGTGAAATGAAAAGACAACTCCATCGCCTTAAAAGCAGACTGGTAGTGTAAACACAAACTGGTAAGTGAGCTTCTCAGACAGAGCAATAGAAATTATCCTACTTGAAAAACAAAGGGAAAAAAAAGTTTTTAAAAAGTAAACAGAACCTCAGTGACCTATAATGCAACATCAAGCCATTAAAAGTATGTGCAATTTTAGTCCCAAAAGATGAGAGGGGAAGAGAAAGTGTTATTTGGGATTTTCTTAATGTAATCTTACAATTTTTCCAAAAGTTTGAATTGACGTGCAAATAAAAAGCATCAAAAAAATTAATGATGCTTTTATTTTGTCTTTTAAACTAAAACATAGTTTAACCATCTGATTCATCTCTATAAAAGCCAACACCTTTGGGCTATTTAGTAAGACATTTCATAGCTAATTAAATTAGAGTATTTACAGTAATGGTTAAAAATTCAATTAAGGAAGTGTTTAACTGTATATAATGCATAGCTAATTATTCATATTCATAACAATCTTCGCAAGAGGCTACTCTTTTCATGACTTTATTTCCAAAGACAGAGTAATACTGAAAACAAAGACAGACTTAATTAAGTTTTAAAAATAGATTCTGAAAAATTAACTGTGCTTGCTAATTAATTTGTAATGTAGAAAAACCATCCATTGAGTGATATTAAATAAATACATTTTCAGTGTGTCACAGGCCTAAAGCCTTTATTTGTCCAGATTTAGATAAACCTGCTCCTGAGAGTCTGGCTAATTTTAAAGAGAGTTGAGAGTTTGAATTTGGGTCACGTTGCTCAAGGATATTATAGAAGAGGGTCCTTTTCTTTTCTTGAGTTTTATTCTTTATGCACACAGAGTCATGCCCTCTTACACATACACATAAACACACAACTGCAGGGCGATTGAACAAAAAGGTTAAGTTGTTCGAATACAGAATGGTGATTTTCTTGAAGTTAGCACATTTATTTTCTCTGAGAGCATATGACATAAAATCAAGACATTTAAAGTGGTAAAAGAATACTTTTGTCTAATTTAAGTAGCCATGTTTTCAAGAAGATATTTTCATATCAATACATAAAGCATATTTAAAACTATAAGTAATTTGTAAATTTAAGATAATGGCATGAAATCTACAGTGGTAATACTGCATAGCATTAATTTTTATTTTTAATTGAACTTTAGGTTCTGGGGTACATATGCAGATCATGCAGGATTGTTGCCTAGGTACACACACAGCAATGTGGTTTGCTGCCTCCATCCCCCTGTCACCTACATCTGGCATTTCTCCCCATGTTATCACTCCCTGACCTCCCTCTCATCCCCGCTGTCCCTCCCTTGGCCCCAACCATCAGATCCCGGAGTGTGATGCTCCCCTTCCTGTGTCCATGTGTTCTCATTGTTCAACACCTGCCTATGAGTGAGAACATGTGGTGTTTGGTTTTCTGTTCTTGTGTCATTTTGCTGAGAATGCTGGTTTCGAGATTCATCCATGATGAACATACATGCAAAAATCTTCAATAAAATACTGGCAAACTGATTGCAATAGCACATCAAAAAGCTTATCCATCACGATCAAGTAGGCTTCATCCCGGGGAAGCAAGGCTGGTTCAACATACGCGAGTGTATAAACATAATTCACCACATAAACAGAACCAAAGACAAAAACCATATGATTATCTCAATAGATGCAGAGAAGGCCTTCAATAAAATTCAATAGCGCTTTATGCTAATAACTATCGATATGCTAGGTATAGATGGAACATATCTAAAAATAATAAAACCTATTTATGACAATCCCACAGCTAATATCATACTGAAGGGGCAAAACCTGGAAGCATTCCCTTTGAAATCTCTTAGATAAGGATGCCCTCTCTCACCATTCCTATTCAATATAGTATTGGAAGTTCTAGCCAGAGCAATCAGGTAAGAAAAAGAAATAAAGGATATTCAATTAGGAAAGGAGGAAGACAACATTTGCAGACAACATGATTGTATATCTAGAAGACCCCATCGTCTTAGCCCAAAATCTCCTGAAACTGATAAGCAACTTCAGCAAAGTCTCAGGATACAAAATCAATGTGCAGAAATCAGAAGTATTCCTATACACCAGTAACAGACTTAAAGAGAGCCAAATCAAGAATGAACTACCATTCACAATTGCTACAAAAAGAATAAAATACCTAGGAATACAACTAACAAGGAATGTAAAGGACCTCTTCAAAGAGAACTACAAACCACTACTCAAGGAAATAAGAGAGGACACAAACAGATGGAAAAACATTCCATGCTCATGGTTAGGAAGAATCAATATTGTGAAAATGGCCATACTACCCAAAATAATTTATAGATTCATTGCTATCCCCATCAAGCTACCTATGGTCCTCTTCACAGAACTGGAAAAAACCACCTTAAACTTCATATGGAACCAAAAGAGAGCCCACATAGCCAAGTCAATTCTAAGCAAAAAGAGCAAAGCTGGAGGCATCATGCCACCTGACTTTAAATTATACAACAAGGCTACAGTAATCAAAACAGCTTGGTACTGGTACCAAAACAGAGATATAGACGAATGGAACAGAACACAGGCCTCAGACATAATGCCACACATCTACAACCATCTGATCTTTGACAAACCTAACAAAAACAAGCAATGGGGAAAGGATTCCCTGTTTAATAAATGGTGTTGGGAAAACTGGCTAGCCGTGTGCAGGAAGCAGAAACTGGACCCCTTCCTGACACCTTACACTAAAATTAACTCCAGATGGATTAAAGACTTAAACATCGCGGTGGCTCATGCCTGTAATCCCAGCACTTTGGGAGGCCGAGGCGGGTGGATCACGAGGTCAAGAGATCGAGACCATCCCGGTCAACATGGTGAAACCCCGTCTCTACTAAAAATACAAAAAATTAGCTGGGCATGGTGGCGCGTGCTTGTAATCCCAGCTACTCAGGAGGCTGAGGCAGGAGAATTGCCTGAACCCAGGAGGCGGAGGTTGCGGTGAGCCGAGATTGCACCATTGCACTGCAGCCTGGGTAACAAGAGCGAAACTCCGTCTCAAAAAAAAAAAAAAAGACTTAAACATAAGACCTAACACCATAAAAACCCTAGAGGAAAACCTAGGCAAAACCATTCAGGACATAGGCATAGGCACGGACTTCATGACTGAAACACCAAAAGCATTGGCAACAAAAGCCAAAATAGACAAATGGGATCTACTAAACTCCAGAGCTTCTGTACAGCAGAAGAAACAATCATTAGAGTGAACCGGCAACCACAGAATGAGAAAAAATTTTTGCAATCTACCCATCTGACAAAGGGCTAACATCCAGAATCTACAAAGAACTAATACAGATTTACAAGAAAAAAACAAACAAACCCATTCACAAGTGGGTGAAGGATATGAACAGACACTTTTCAAAAGAAGACATATATGAGGCCAAGAAACATGAACAAATCCTCATCACCACTGGTCATTAGAGAAATGTAAATCAAAACCACATTGAGATACCATCTCATTCCAATTAGAAGAGTGATCATTAAAAAATCTGGAGGCAGGCTGGGCGCGGTGGCTCACGCCTATAATCCCAGCACTTTGGGAGGCCGAGGCGGGTGGATCACGAGGTCAAGAGATCGAGACCATCCTGGTCAACAAAGTGAAACCCTGTCTCTACTAAAAATACAGAAATTAGCTGGGCGTGGTGGCTCATGCCTGTAGTCCCAGCTACTCGGGAGGCTGAGGCAGGAGAATTGCCTGAACCCAGGAGGCGGAGGTTGCGGTGAGCCGAGATCGTGCCATTGCACTCCAGCCTGGGTAACAAGAGCAAAACTCCGTCTCAAAAAAAAAAAAAAAAAGAAAAAATCTGGAGGCAACAGATGCTGGAGAGGATGTGGAGAAATAGGAACACTTTTACACTGTTGGTGGGAGCATAAATTAGTTCAACCACTGTGGAAGACAGTGTAGTGATTCCTCAAGGACCTAGAAATAGGAATTCCATTTGACCCAGCAATCCCATTACTGGGTATATATCCAAAGGTTTATAAATCATTCTGTTATAAAGGCATATGCACACATATGTTCGTTGTGGCACTGTTTCCAATAGCAAAGACCTGGAACCAACCCAAATGCCCATGGATGATAGACTGGACAAGGAAAATGTGGCCCATTGACACCATGGAATACTATACAGACATAAAAAATGATGAGTTTGTGTCCTCTGTAGGGACATGGCTGAATCTGGAAATCATCATTGTCAGAAAACTGACACAAGAACAGAAAATCAAAGACCGCATGTTCTCACTCGTAGGCAGGTGTTGAATAAGCAGAATACATGGACACAGGGAGGGGAGCATCACACTCTGGGGTCTGTTTGGGGTGTGCCAGGGGAGGGACAGTGTGGGGTAGGGAGTTGGGGAGGGATAACATGCGGAGAAATGCTAGATATAGGTGACAGGGATGGAGACAGCAAACCACATTGCCATGTATGTACCTATGCAACAATCTTGCATGTTCTTCATATGTACCCCAGAACCTAAAGTGCAATTTATATATATATAAAATATATATTAGCTTAAATTCATTTGTATGTATGATTATATATTAGCCAAAGTAACAGTCTAAAGAAGAGTACACGTGAACAATGCAAAAAATAATTTATAACTTAAAAAATGGTGTTTATTTTTAAACTTTTAATGTATTTTGGATTACACAAATTGTAACTAAGTACATATTTGTTGAAAATGCCAAACTGTATAGAAAATATAAAACCAGGTAGCCTTGCATCTACTTTTCTTTCTTTTCCATATATAATCATTTGTTAACATGTTTGTTTTTATTATCAACTTTCAATTATGGATATATGTATATGTTTATTTACATATTTTATATTTTTATATTCATATATTTACCTATAGTTAAAAATTACTACCTATATTTATAAACTTTTTTCTTAATAATATATCTGTGTTGTACATATTCTAATGTTTATGATATTTCTTGTCTGTATACCTGCCTTTAAAAATTTGCTCAGTATTCCCTTGCATAGATACTATATTTATGTTATTCCTTATTGAGAGAAATTTGACTTATGTACAATTTTTACTATTAGAAATTTAGATGCAATTAATCTGCTTGCTCATGCATCTTTGAGTACAGGTTACTTATGGGATTAAAGGCTTTGGTGGATTTTGAAAATTGACCTCAAACAATAATTGATTTATAATTTATGGAATATGTGGCATTATTTGCAACAGGATTTACAACACTAAATATTATACAACTGTTCATTATCCCAGAAGATGAAAATAATAATGTTGTATGGAATTAACTGCCATTTTCCTATGATTAATTTTATTATCCATTTTTTTCTTTTCTGAACTTACTGTTTTTATATTTAGACCATTTTAATAACATGATGTTAACTTCATTCTTATCCATTCTTAAGAATTGTGCTGAATTTCAGTTTAGTCTTCAGTTAGATTAATTTTTAAATCATTAGTGGATCTCATGACATGTAATGTTAATGTTGAATAAAAAATGAAAATTCAATATTTATTTGCTATCCAACATTAATAATAATGATGAGCTCTGGTAAATTTCGACTAGGAGTTTACTTCTATATCCTTCAATTTAGCCACTTCTCTAGGAATATAATAGGCACCCACACTAATGGTGGTAGTGTTTATTACTCAAATTTAACAGAGCCTTGTTTTTTTAAAGACACATCTATGTCTTAGAGTCTTATATTAGCAAAGGGAAAATATTTAGGAATCAGCTCATTTTTTTTTTTTTTTTAATGAATGAAGTAACGATTCTGACAGATGGATTATCTTCCTGTTTATTTTAATTATTTTAGAAAATTTCCACCTGCTTTCTAAACAATTCTGTCCTATTGACAGGCAAACTATGTTAAATGCAATTTAATAATTAAAATTCTTAAGACATTCTTAGCTTACATAATGACTGATTGCTCCTATCCAACAGCTTCTGCTGCTTGGAGTACAATATATAGATATTTGCTACAAAAAGTAATGTATACTTAGGACTTAATAGTATAACTGAATTACTAGACTGGTACTTAGTCACATCTCCTAAATCACAGCCAATGCGTCTTTCATAATTCGGTAACTTGCTGGTATTCAGATATAATATTTGTACAAAAATAATTCTGAAGAGACATTATTGGATTATTAATTTAACTGTCACAGTGAAATGTCGGGTAGGTTCTCATTATGATTAAGCAAAAACTGGTAGTTTATTTTAATTTACAGCTAATAACTGGGGATCAACTATTGCAACTGACTTTAGAGTAGCCAATAAATGACTCATTTTATTGTATTTAGATAATGATGCCTTTTACTCTTGATTACCAAAACAAACAACAGAAGCAAAGCTTCCACTCCTTGCATTTCATCATAATGGATTTCCTTATTTTTATTCTCTGTTCTCTGTCAATTTTGTGATATCCCTCAGAAGGTTTCCAAGAGTCTCTCCTACCTTGTAGGTTGAAGGATAGCAGTATTCACTAGGACAGACCAGATTAAATGGTAATCTGGACCATTAAAAATACTTCCTTCTTGGAAAATAATAATAATACAATGTTGAAAACTCTGATGTGCCATACAGGAGAAGCAAAGGTCTCTGTCTTATGGCTTCAGAGGTGCTTGTTGAATATAAATTACCTGCGATAGAATAATCCACAATCTGCATAAAGAATGCATTGAAGTCATGACTCATTGATAATTCTTCTTCCATATCACTTTTAAATTGTGGTTCTGGTGACCCCATTACCTTTTTGACAACTGATATTTATCCTGTGCAGTCCACTGCTACAAAATCTGGTTGCTTATCCTTAGCCCATCAGTAGTAAATTAGACTGAACGTGTGGGAAATGATGCTACACTTTAGGGGCCTTGGAAGTAGGAAGTCCACTTTATAATGTCTGGTGAAAATATGTGAAATGATATAAGCCTTCTCAATACACAGCTTAAGAACCTCCACTCTTTGAAATCTCCACCAGGAACTTGCCTTCCTGGACATTCTCTACCTAGAAGAGAGCAGTGCAACCTCTTAACACTGTCTTCTTAAGATAGGTAATTGCTGATAATTCCCCCTGTAGAATGGGCAGAATTCTCTAGGGGAGAATAAGCACTTTACCGTCATGCAGCTGGACTGAGCCAGGCAGAATTTCTGACTTTCCTCAGTAAAATACTATTTTCAGTGATTTCAAACTCTCTATGTATAAGATAATATTACATCAGAGATGACCGCGTATGACTTGCTACTAACTTCTGAGCAACATGGCTAAAAAGAATAAGAGGACACATTTTAGCTTGTTTCAGTCCTGACTTGCTTTAATGTTGATGCTGAGCAAAATACTTGTAAGGAGGCTGTGGTTTCTGCCTTCTGAGGACAGCAGGGATGAAAATGAAAAGAGAGAAAGTGAACAAATTCCAAAGAAAATGAATTACCATTGTCATCTCCTAAATGTCACTTGATTTCAGAGATCCTGTTTACCACAGCTTAACAACATAGAAGAGTATGTCTTATTAAAATATTACCTATTTAAGCAGAAGTCTTGAGCAGCAACAAGGGATCATATTTAAACATCCAGCCTAGAGTACAGTGCATTTTACATACTAGTTGATGCCCTCTCTTGGCAATAACAGTCAATCCTAGATTGCTTTAGGAAGAACTATAAAAATGTAAATTACTGAGGCCTGATTTGATCTTATTGCCTTAGTTAACTTCTAACACTTAAACTTAAAATATATGACTGCTGGAGCTAATTAATACTGGTTAATTTGCATATTTGAGAATCTTCCCATAGTACTCCTTCACTCTCTTAACAAATATGAGATGACTATTTCAAAGCTCATGAGATCATTTAGTGAACTGGACTGAAATTTGTGGCTTCATTTAAGAATGTTTGAATTTTTTCTTTTTAAGTTCCATATCTCAGTTTGAATTCTATCTTGTATTCCTTACTAGTTTTCCTCCCTAGTAAACAAAAGACAGAAACTGTTTTGTATCAAATTACACAATTTAAATAAAAAATAATGCCTTAAATTAGCTCAATAAAAAGTTTTAGAAGTGACTGTCTACTCATGATTAAATCCTGAAATTAAATACGCAGAAAGTAAGTCTAGAATATATTTTTGCCAATAGATTATAAAATTATCTGGCAGAATAGATTCATAACATAGCAGAAAAAGGATCAAAATAGTGATATCATTGGAATAAAAATGTTTACTTGATATCAATATTAATGTTTTTTAATTTTAACAGTCTCTAATTTTGAGGCTATTTTAAGAATTAAGTATTGGTAATAATGTTTGTTACAAATTATGAAACAATATCAGCTATATATACAGTTATATATTACTCACAAAAATTAAAGCATATTTAGGTATATATGCCATCTATACAAAAAATAAAGTGCAAACGTGGATAACTGATATCAAATGCAAGATCTGGTAACCTAAATCTAATATTCTAGTATTTATTTAACTTTTTTTCATAAAGTCTATCAATATTCAGATTCTTATTCCTTTCTTTGGAAAACTACTTCATAATTTGTTGTATTAAAACTTAACTTTTACCACCTGATGTTACACCCCTCCTAACAACACCTCTGAAATATACACAAGGAATTTGAGGGCAATGTTTTTATTGAAGCATGTGCATGGCCACACCTAGTGACTCATTTGTCAGAAAGAATACAGTATCTATAAAAGCTCTTAGCTATACATAATCAATAAATGATAACATTAGAGATATGTGGCTGAATTTACCTTAAAACAGTTAATAGTCAAACCTCATTTTATAGTTCTAATTAATTTGTGTGCTAGGAACCATCCAACTTCCAGACAAATCTAGAGCTAAAAAGAGAAGGAGAAAATCTAAGACAATTGGTCCTCATTTGGAGGCTTTAAATGTAGTTGCAAGCTCCAGATTTAGAATATGTTAGTTAATGCCCCTGGATCACCAAAGTGTAATTAATTTATATATTTACAATCCTCTTTCTTAACGGACAAAATAGGTCCTTGGACGCTGTCCTTCAGCAAGTTATTTTCTTCAACCTTTATTGTACTAGATTCTCTCTTTAAACACTGTTTTATATCTAAAACTAAACACCTGGATTTTTGTGAGTCTAAAATCTCTCATCTCTCAATTTTTATTTTCAAGTGAATTTCTTAGCATGTTTTGTGGAGAGGATATAGAGTTTGAGTAGAAGTAATTTAATAATGAGGTGCTTTTAAAACTAGTAGAAGGTAAATCATCATTCAGGTTCTTCTGCCAGAATTGCCTACTTCCTATTCAAAGACATGGCTGGCAAATTCAATTAATTAGACATTGTGGTTTCTTTCAAAGTAAAAACCAAGTATAATTATTGGAGTGCATGAACTCATCGTTTTGGTAAGCTTTTATTGCCTTTTGGGAGCATTTTCACTATTAACAATGTGAAATTTGCTCCTGAAACATGACCACCTCTTGTATCTGGATCAGCATGAATCAACCCTGAAGGGCACATTTAGGATTGTGGAAATGCCAACTAATGAGAGAACACAGCAACTTTGAAAGCCAGACTTTCAGAAAACCCTAGAAAAAGAAGGTGGGGGTGAGTGCTTGATAGCACTTCTCCATACGAAGTATGTGACATCAATTATAGTTAGAAATAAGAATAGTGTATCTTCTGAAATCTAGATATCATGATTGGGTATTGCATAACATTGTATAAAATGGTCTTGCAAATAAGAAATGCGCAATGATGACTATTGATAAAACACTGATGGCTCATATATTTATTTATAATTTTTAAACAAGTTATATGTTAGTTTATTTGAACTTTATAACATTCCAGTAAATTAATTGTGAATAAACTAAAGCCCAGAACATTTAGGTAATACGTTCAATTCACACACTTAGAAAGTACCAGCACCAATGTAAAGGTCTCTCAATTAAAATAAGTCCTCACTTAATATCATCCATGGGTTCTTGGAAACTGCAGCTTTAAGTGAAACAACATCTAATAAACCATTTTTTTTCTCATCTATGTTATAATGAAATGATATTGAAAGAAACAGCATTATTTGGGCAACTACTGTAAGTCATTTCACTTAAATTCATATTTTCTAAGAATATCCAGTAGATATTTGATTCTACTGAGAAAAGCAAATATTTTAAATTCTTAGAAAATTCTTCCTTTTATTGAGTGAAAATGTGTAAATAAGTTTTTTTTATTAAAGAATAAAGAACCTAACATTATGAATGATTTTCTTTGCAGTTCTGAGATACACTTGTGTTGGTACTTCAGTTATATTTCAACTAAAACTAGGGATTCTCTGCAATAAAATACACGCTATTTAAAAAGTACTGTGAAATATACAATAATTATTAAACTGAATGCTAAGAATTGAAAAAAAAAACCGATGTTTCCCCTAAAATACTGTCTTCTTTAAACAAACTTTGACAGGAATTAGAATAATACTAAAAATTGTGACTATGAAATTAACAAATGCCCGTCTGTGCTGTGGTTAAGTTAGATATGTAACATAAAGATGTCAAAGTTGTCACTTTCCTGTCAAAAAGTAAGAGTGTTTTTACCTATTCCCAAAAAGAAAGCCAAAATACTCCAGACTGGTGTCATTTGTAATAATATCCAATAGATTACAAACCACAGGATGGCTGTCCCCTAGGCTAACGTAAATCTCTCTACATATCTTTTATCCTGTCTTTTTCAGAAACTCTGTTCTATTGATTATCATTTCACTCTCCTGTATCTACAACTGTTACTCATTCCTTCCTGACTGTCAAAGCAATATTTGTACCAATGAAGTTAAATAAGTAAGGAAAACTTTATTGGAGCCTACAGCAATGGACAAGAGAGATGAACACCTTATTAACTCCACTGAAATGAAGGCAAGGGAGTTCCTAGGAGCTTGAGTCAGGGGATCATAGGCCATCTGTATTTGCTAATTGGCCTTCAAAAAAAAGTCAATTTTCTGATGTCTTTAAACAAAAGGTAGGTAGTTTTACAACTTGAAGCAAGGCCCATCAATGTTAGGTTTCCTTTCTTTTTAAATTGTACTTTAGGTTCTGAAGTCAGCCTACACTACAGTGCAGATGAGGAGCCAGAGACTTCTTAAATCATCCTTAGAACCGTGACCATAGTGGTATATATTTTTCCTCTTTGAACAAAAAACTATTTTTGATGTATTTTGACCATATAAAGTATTTTTTTAAAAATGTGCAGGCTGTGCACGGTGGCTCACGCCTACAATCCCAGCACTTTGGGAGGCCGAAGCAGGTGGATCACGAGGTCAAGAGATCGAGACCATCCTGGTCAACATGGTGAAACCCTGTCTCTACTAAAAATATAAAAATTAGCTGGGAGTGGTGGCGCACGCCTGTAGTCCCAGCTACTCGGGAGGCTGAGGCAGGAGAATCGCTTGAACCCAGGAGGCAGAGGTTGCAGTGAGCCGAGATTGCGCCATTGCGCTCTAGCCTGGGTAACAAGAGTAAAACTCTGTCTCAAAAAAAAAAAAAAGTGCAGATCATGCAGGATTGTTGCATAGGTACACACATGGCAATGTGGTTTGCTGCCTCCATTCCTCCATCACCCACATCTGGCATTTCTCCCCATGTTACAGTTAGGTTTCTACCCTCCCAAGGAGACTGGGAGATAGAGACTCTATCTTCATTAATGATTACATTTCAAAGGAATTGTTCCCATGTCCTTGAGAAAGACAGTCTGGGGTCATAAAGCTAGCAAGAGAATTTTTAAAATATTCACATCTCAAATGGACAGAGAAAGAATTTGCAAATACAATTTTAAAAAAATAAATGCTATAAGAAAAGGGAGGAGAGAGACCTCTGTGGTTAGGATATTTAGATTCTGTAACTGCCAGGATGAGAGCAAGGAAGGTCAGGGGTGTAAAGGAAAAAAAAAATTGTTTAAAGCTTAGCCAAGCTGAAAGAAATGTTATGGCTGTCTTGGTCATATTAGTATCTAAACATATACAAATATTTCCCTTCTTATAACAACAAACAAAACAACTCCAAATCCTCTTTAACTTCTTACCCTCCTTTTAATTGTACTCAGTGGTGTTGGGAGAAAATGGTAGAGATGAGTGGTCTTCTCAAAGAATAATATTTTGTCATCGAATTGCCTATGCACAGTTATAATAAAAACAGACAGACTTTAGTCAACCGTGTTATTGTTTTAAAATTCTTTATAGATAATGAAGTATTATTGCCTCTGTACTGGGCATAAAAGACTGCTCTCCACCCACTACCCTTTTATGCCACTTAACTATTCCCGTTCCAACCGAACTTCTTCAAAGTATTTTCTGTGATCAGTGTGGCTCACTTAAAATAAGTTTCAAGCTTTATCCATGTTTTAGCATGTCTTAGAACTTTATTCCTTTTTCTTGCCAAATAATATTTCTTTGTATATGATCACTTATCCACTCATGAAATGATCATTTGGATTATTTCCACATTTTGTTTATGGATGATACTGCTATAAATATTCATATACACATCTTTGTATGGACATACTTTTTTTATTTCTCTTGGATAAAGACCTAGGAATAGCGCTACTGGATGATATGATAAAGTTATTTTTAAAATTAGAAGAACTGCCAAACTATTTTCCAAAGTGGCTTCCAATTTTGCATTACCACTAACAATGTATGAGGGTTACAGTTCCTTTGCAACCTCACCAAGGTGTTTTATTGCCTGTCTTTTTATTTTAGCCATCTGAATGTGTATGAAGTGGTATTTCATCGTAGTTTTGATTTGAATTACCCAAATGACTAAAGATGTTGAGCACCTTTGTATATGATTACTGGCTATTTGTATATATTGTTAGAGAAATGTCTATTCAAATTCTTTGTCCATTTTAATGGAATTATTTGTATTTTTACTACTGAGATGTAAGAGTGTTTTTGTAATGTATTCTAGATATAATCTATTATCAGATATATGAGTTTCAAATGTTTTATCCCATTTGAGGGGTTATTTTTTTACTTTCCTGATTCATCATTTACTGCTCAAAAGACTTTAATTTTTATGAAGTCCAATGAAACTATTTTTGTTTGTCACCTGTGTTTTTGTTATCATATCTAAGACACCATTGCCTACAGCTGGCCAGTAATATATACTCTCAGGTTTTGTTCTAAGACTTTTAAATTTCTAGCACTTATATTTAGGTCTGTGATTCATTTTGAGTTACTTTGTGTATGATGTGAGGTATGGATTACACTTGATTTATTGCATGTGGGTATCTAGTTTCTAAGTACCATTTGTACTTTGTTTTCCCCTGACCTCGTTAAATTGTCTTGACACCCTTTTCAAAAATCAATTGGCCACAAATATCTGAGTTATTTCTGGGCTCAATTTAATTCCATTGATCTATAGGTCTATCCATGTGCTAGTCCCACACTCTATTGATTACTGTAGCTTTGTATTAAATTTTAAAGTCAGTAAGTGTTAGTATTCCAACTTTGTTGTTTGTCTTTTTGTATCAGAGTTGTTTTATATGTTCTGGAGTCCTTGAATTTCCACATATGTTTTAGAAACTGCTTGTCAATTTCTGAAGAAATAATGGAGCTAACATTTTCATAGAAATTGCATTAAATTTGTAAATTAATTAGGGAAATAGTGCCATCTTCACAATTTTTTGATTTATGACCTTGAAATATCTTGCAATACTTTTAAATTCTTCTTTAATTTATTCTAACAATCATGTTTATAATTTTCAGTGTGAAAATTTTACATTTCTTTTGTTAAATTTGTTGATAAATATTTAATTCTTTTGTATAATATTGTCACATATATTTTTCAAATTTTATCTTTGTAGTGTTGATTTCTACTGCATATAAATACAGTTGATTTTGTATATTGCTCTTTTATCCTGCCAAATTGATGAACTCATTTATTAGGACTAATAGTTTTTTTTTATGAATAACTTAGAATTTTCTGTATACAAGAAAGATCTATATACAAGATCATGTAACCTTCATATAGAAATGGTTTTAGTTCTTTCTTTACAATTTGGATTTTTTTTGATTAGGGCAGGGGGATGAGGCCAAATAGCCCTGGCTAGTACCTCCAGTAAAATGTTGAGTGATATGGTAAGAGCAGACAACCTTGCCATTAAGAATGATGTTAACTATTGATTTTTTCATAGATGCCATTGGTCAAACTGTGTGTGATTTTATCAAGAAATCAGTAATTGATTTTGCCAAATCTTTTTTCTGCATCCATTAAGATGATCATGTGAATCTTTTTTATTCTTTAATATGGCATATTATACCAATTTATTTTTCAGATGCAAAGCAACTCCGCATTCCTGGGACAAATCTTACTTTATGGAATTTAATCTTTTAAGATGTTCCTAAATTTAGTTTGCTAATATTTTGTTGAGGAATATCCATCTATATTTCTAAGAAGTATTTGTTTATAATTTTTATTTCTTGTGACATCTTTCTGATTTTGGCAGCAACAGGTTCTCTCAGAGTTTGCTTTTCTAGGAAATTCTTTATTTTTCCTTTTCTTTGGGAGATAGTTTTGCTAGATATATGATTTGTTTATGGATCATTTTTACTTCCTACACTTTGAAACAGTCATCCCACTGCATTCTAGTCTACATTGTTTCTAATAGAAAGTCAGATGTTAATCTTATTGAAGTACTCTTGTATGTGATGAATCATTTTTTTCTCTTGCTGTTTTCAAAATTTTTCTCTGTCTTTGGGTAACAGCATTTTTCTTCTAATGTGTCTTGGTGTGGATCTTTTATGTTTTCCTACTTGGAGCTTATTGAGCCTCTTAGATGTGTAGATTAATGCTTTTTATCAAATTCATGGAGGTTTCAGCAACTAATTTTTTTTTTTTTAATTTTTGGCTCCTTTCTCCTTTTTTCTGGTAATCCCATTTTACACATGTTGGTACACTTATTTGTTTTCCACATTTCCATGAGTCTCTGTTTACTTCATTTCCTGTTTTCTGTGTTTTACAGATTAAATGATCTCTGTTGATCTATCTTCTGCTTTACTGATTCTTCCTTCTGCCAGTTCAATTGTACTTTCAGTCAATCTAGTTAATTTTTATTTTAGTTTTTGTATCTGTTGACTCCATAATTTTTTTTTTCTTTGAGTTAAAGTCTCACTCTATCACCCAGGCTGGAGTGCAGTGACATGATCTCAGCTCACTGCAACCTCTGTCTCCCATGTTGAAGAGATTCTCCAGCCTCAGCCTTCTGAGTGGCTGGGATTACAGGCATTCACCATAATGCCTGGCTAATTTTTCTATTATAGAGACAGGGTTTCAGCATGTTGGCCAGGCTGGTCTTGAACTCCTGACCTCAGGCGTTCCGCCTGCCTTAGCCTCCCAAAGTGCTGGGATTATAGGCGTGAGCCACTGTGCCTGGCCCATAATTTTCATTTGATTGTTTTTATACTTCATTGATATGTTATATTTGATGAGACACTATCTTCAAACCTCACTTTAACTGTTTAGTTCTGTTTAGTTAGTTCCTTGAATATAGCCACTGTGATAATTTTTTAGTCTTTATCTGTTTTGTTCAATACCTGAGTTACATCAAATGAAATTTCTATTGTCAGCTTTTCTTACCTGCATATGTGTTATACTTTGTTTCCTTATAATTCTCATTATTTAAAACTGGTCATTTTAGATAATATAACATAGCAACTCTGAATATTAATTCACCCAAGCCTCTGAGGTAATACTGTTGCTTGCTTGGTCATGTTTTTATTTCATAAGTGACTTGAATAAACTAACTCTGTGAAGCTGATTTCCTTTGTAGTGTACAGCCTCTGATATTCCTGCTTAGAACAATTTTGTTGTTTCTGTCTGTTAGTTGGATACCTTGAGGTCTCCTCTGCATCTGAATGCGTGACTTATTTGTTAAAGGTTGTGTTAAATTCTCTTAACCAGTTACGTGTTTCCCCTTTACCTTTGGATGTGTAAGTGGCTTGAAAGTGGCTTTCACACAATTCAGTAAGTTTTTTATTTTTTCCCCATATCTGCCAGGTACTACTAGCTTAAATTTTTTCCTCTCTGATCTCTACTAAAAAAGCACAGCCTTGGCCATCCACACAATCTTCCAGACTGCCAGAAATAAGTGCAATTTTGTTTTTATTCCTGTTTCCTGCGAGTTGTTCCTGGTTCAGGGTAGCTTCTTGTTCGGCCAATGTTTGGTCAGGTGTTGTGCTCAAACCCCTTCTTTGAATCAAGTAGGTTTCTGTCTTTTACTGATGCATCTGTATGTGGCTTGGAGAATGTCATTAAGTCTATTCAGAATGTTCCAGATTAGTTGCAAATTAGTGCTTGTGCAGAGCCTTCCCAATTCCCAGAAATGGTTATGATTTCAGGAGAGCTCTTTTGGGCAGTTTACCTGGTTTTCTTTGTCAAAGTTTTTATTGCTCTGCCATTTTGCTTATTTCTATAATTATCATAGAGTTATGAGTGCCCTCTTTATTATTCTCTACCAAAATCTCCATCATTTTCAATAGTCCTCTTAGGTATGGAATTCTCCCTCTATTTTAAATAACATGAGTCCCCTCAGACATGTTGAAGAACACTTAGTCCTTACAGCTTGCTTTTTCCTCTGACAAAACTTCTGCACCACTACACAGACTCTGGCAGCAGAGAAAATGGCCCATTTTTTTTTCAGAGTGACACTCCTGCTTCACAAGTGGGTGCTGGAGGGGGTAGTGGCTTCTACACTTCTTTTTTTCTCCTTCTAATGGGAAACCTTTTCTCTACAAACAATCTGAGGCAGGGTAATAAGGCATAGTGTCAACCTGCTACATTACCAATTGAGTCGATTTGCTATTCAAATGCCATAAACTCTCAGTTCTTACCAAGATTTAGTTGAAGAAATGATTCTCAGTAAGCTGTATACATTTAGAACAGTGTCAAGAATTTTAAATGGCTGGTTTTTTGTTTGATAATTTTCTCCAGTTAAGTGACTGTTTTGTCAGAAAGCATATCTACTTCATTCCCCACTCCTCTACTTCAGAAGTCTCTCCTTGCTCATTCATTCCTGAAGGTTTCTAGACTCTTAACCACGCAGATTACTCAGTGTCCATCAGAGATCTGTCAGGGAATAGGTGGCACATTCTGACATTAACTGAGAATAGTTTAATGAAAATATGAAGAGGTTTAAGAAACACGTAGACTAAAAATAAAAGGATGTAGGAAGATTTGCCATGCAAATGGAGAGCAAAAAGAAAAAAAAGCAGGAGTTGCAATCCTAGTCTCTGATAAAATGGACTTTAAACCAACAAAGATCAAAAGAGACAAAGAAGGGCATTACATAATGGTAAAAGGATCAATACAACAAGAAGAACTAACAATCCTAAATATATACACAACCAATACAGGAGCACCGAGATACATAAAACCAGTTCTGAATGACCTACAAAGAGATTTAGACACTCACACAATGATATTGGGAGATTTTAACATTCCACTGTCAATATTAGACAGATCAATGAGTTCAGGACTTGAACTGAGATCTGGACCAAGCAGACCTATTAGACATCTACAGAACTCTCCACCCCAAATCCATGGAATATACATTCTTCTCAGCATCACATTGCACCTACTCTAAAATTGACCACATAATTGGAAGTAAATCACTCCTCAGCAAATGCAAAAGAACGGAAATCATAACAAACAGTCTCTCAGAACACAGTGCAATCAAATTAGAGCTCAGGATTAAGAAACTAACACAGAAGCATACAACTTCATGGAAATTGAACAACTGGCTCCTGAATATTGACTGGATATACAATGAAATGAAGGCAAAAATAAAGATGTTCTTTGAAACCAATGAGAACGAAGACACAACCTACCAGAATCTCTGGGACACATTTAAAACAGTGTCTAAGGGGAAATTTATAGCAATAAATGTCCACATCAGAAATGAAGAAAGATTTAAAATTGACACCCTATCATCAAAATTAAAAGAAGTATAGGAGCAAGATTTAAAAAAAAACTCAAAAACTAGCAGAAGACAAGAAATAACTAAGATCAAAGCAGAACTGAAGGAGAGAGAGACACAAAAAGCCCTTCAAAAAAAAAAATCAATGAATCCAGGAACTAGTTTTTTGAAAAGATTGACAAAATAGACCACTAGCCAGACTAACAAAAAAGAAAAGAGAGAAGAATCAAATAGGTGCAATAAAAAATGATAAAGAGGACATCACCACTTTATATCCACAGAAATACAAACTACCATCAGAGATTACTAGAAACAATTCTATGCATATAAACCAGTAAACCTGAAAGAAATAGATAAATTCCAGGACATTTGTACCCTCCCATGCCTAAACCAGGAAGAAGTCGAAACCCTGAATAGACTATCAATAACAAGGGCTGAAGTTGAGGCAGCAATTAATAGCCTACCACCCAAAAAGAGCCCAGGTCCAGATGGATTCACAGCTGAATTCTACCACACATACAGAGGGAAACTGGTACCACTCCTTCTGAAACTATTCCAAACAATATAAAAAGAGGGAATCCTTCCCAAATCATTTTATGAGACCAACATCATCCTGATACAAAAACCTAGCAGGGACTCAACAAGAAAAGAAAACTTCAGGCCAATATCCATGATGAACATATATGCAAAAATCTTCAATAAAATACTGACAAACTGATTGCAATAGCACATTAAAAAGCTTATCCATCATAATCAAGTAGGCTTCATCCCAGGGAAGCAAGGCTGTTTCAACATATGCAAGTCTGTGAACATAATTTACCACATAAACAGAACCAAAGACAAAAATCACATGATTATCTCAATAGATGCAGAGAAGGCCCTCGACAAAATTCAACAGCACTTTATGCTAACAACTCTCAATAAACTAGGTATAGATGGAACGTCTCTCAAAATAATAAAGGCTATTCATGACAAACCCACAGACAATACCATACTGAATAGGCAAAAACTGGAAGCCTTCCTTTTGAAATCTGGCACTAGACAAGGATGCTCCCTCTCACCTCTCCTATTGAGTATTGTATTGGAAGTTCTAGCCAGAGCAATCAGGCAAGAAAAAGAAATAAATTGCATTCAATTAGGAAAGGAGGAAGTGAAATTGTCTCTATTTATAGATGACATGATTGTGTATTTAGAAGACTCTGTCATCTCAGCCCCAAATCTCCTGAAACTGATAAGCAACTTCAGCAAAGTCTCATAAAATCAATGTGCAGAAATCACAAGCATTCCTATACACCAATAACAGACAAACAGAGAGCCAAATCAAGAGCAAACTCCCAATCACAATTGCTACAAGGAGAATAAAATACCTGGGAATACAACTAACAAAGGATGTAAAAGACATCTTCAAGGAGAACTGCAAACCACTACTCAAGGAAATAAGAGAGGACACAAACAGATGGAAAAACATTCCATGCTCATGGTTAGGAAGAATCCATACTGCCCGAAGTAATTTATGATTCAACACTATCCCCTTCAAGCTACCAATGACCCTCTTCACAGAACTGGAAAAAAACACCTTAAACTTCATATGGAACCGAAAGAGAGCCCACATAGCCAAGACAATCCTAACCAAGAAGAACAAAGCTGGAGGCATCACACTACCTGACATCAAACTATACTACAAGGCTACAGTAATCCAAATCGGTACCAGCATGGTACTGGTACCAAAAGAGAGATATAGACCAGTGGAGCAGAACAGAGGCCTTGGAGTCAACACCACACATCTACAACCATCTGATCTTTGACAACCCTGAGAAAAACAAGCAATGGGGAAAGGATTCCTTGTTTAATAAATGGTGTTGGGATAACTGACTAGCCATGTGCAGAAAGCAGAAACTGGACCCTTTCCTGACACCATACACTAAAATTAACTCTAGATGAATTAAAGATTTAAACATAAGACCTAACACCATAAAAACCCTACAAGAAAACCTAGGCAAAACCATTCAGGACATAGGCATAGGCAAGGATTTCATGACTAAAACACCAAAAGCATTGGCAACAAAAACCAAAATAGACAAATGGGATCTAATTAAACTCCAGATCTTCTGCACAGCAAAAGAAACAATCATTAGAGTGAAATGGCAGCCAACAGAATGGGATAAAATTTTTGCAATCTACCCATCTGGCAAAGACCTAATATCCAGAATCTACAAAGAACTACAACAGATATACAAGAAAAAAATAAGCAAACCCATTCAAAAGTTGGCAAAGGATATGAACAGACACTTTTCAAAAGAAGACATATATGAGGCCAACAAAGATGAAAAAATGAGATACTGTCTCACGTCATTTAGAATGGCAATCATTAAAAATCTCGAGATAAGGATGCTGGAGAGGATGTGGAGAAATAGGAACACTTTTACACTGTTGGTGGGAGTGTAAATTAGTTCAACCATTGTGGAAGACAGTGTTGTGATTCCTCAAGGACCTAGAAGTAGAAATTCCATTTGACCCAGCAATCCCATTACTGGGTATATACCCAAAGGATTATAAATCATTCTGTTATAAAGACACTTGCACACATATGTTCATTGCAGCACTGTTTCCAATAGAAAAGACTTGGAACCAACCCAAATGCCCATGGATGATAGACTGGAAAAAGAAAATGTGGCACATATATACCATGGAATATTATGCAGCCATAAAAAATGATGAGTTCACATCTTTTGTAGGGACATGGATGAATCTGGAAACCATCATTCTCAGTAAACTGACACAAGAACAGAAAATCAAACACCACATGTTCTCACTCATAGGTGGGTGTTGAACAATTCAAACACATGGACTCAAGGAGTGGAGCATCACACCCTGGGGAGTGTTGGGTGGGGCTAGGGGAGGGACAGCAAGGGTTGGGGAGGTCGGGGAGGGATAACATGGGGAGAAATACCAGATATACATGACAGGGGGATGGAGGCAGCAAATCACATAGCCATGTATATATGTATGCAACAATCCTGCATGATCTGCACATGTACCCCAGAACCTAAAGTACAATAATAAAAAAAAAAAAGAAAAAGAAGAAAAAGGAAACAACCAGTTTTAGTGAAGCATCCAGTGTATGGCAATTTTAGGAAGCATTATTACAAGAATTAAAGGGCCAACAGAAGACGTTGTTTTAAATGAGTTTGCAGGGAGTTAAAAGTCATGAAATGGGACCCCCCAGTGGGTTGTATCCATAGACCCTACTCTTATTAATTAGTTCCCTGCTTTGTTCTGAGTCTTTAACCCCTCAACTCTACTGGTTTCTTCTTATCATCGATTAATTCAGGTGCAGGGAAAACATGGAGTATAGCAAGGAAACTCCAAATTCTTTCTTCTCCTTCCACATTTGAAATTTTGTTGGTTCTTTCTGTTGTGCAATGGAGCATACCAGGAATGGGAGAGAATAGATTTGGAGGAGGAAAATAGAAACTAACCAGACCTACTACAGACATGATTACTCAAACATTCTTGATATTAAAGGTTACCACAGCCTATGGCTTTATTTTAACTACTACATCTGACTCCTTTAGATATTTTTGCAACTATGCATCCAGGCTGAGATTGCTAATTAGCTTTACATATGATTATTTAAACTTTTTAACCATTCAGACTGTGTAGAACTTATTCCTCCAGTTTTAACTTCTGGTCCTCAGCATCCCCACCAGCCTTCTAGAGGATCCCTAAAAGACCTTACTTCCTGAACATTGGCATGGTCTTTGCTAAGTATCCATTTAAATTGTAATATCTAAGGATGAACTAGCTACAAAATGTGCCTGAAGGCAGAAGATGAACTGAAGTGTGTCTTGAGTTTATTCACATGTTGAAGAAATCCTTACCATCAAGGTAATCATTCAATTTTGATAAAGTTAATAAAAATGTCTTCTTTTTGAAAAAAACATAATATAAGAGAAGTCAATGTTTTGTTTTTCATCTAATATAGTAAAATCTGATACAATAAAGATAAAATGATATAATAAGAGTTTAATATGTAAAACTTGGAGAAGAACAGTTTATTTACTATAGAAGGAGGAAATTCACTCAGTTCATTGCATACAAAAATAATTTTAGTATAATTAAAAGGAATATGACTTAAAGTACTATTAGATACATTTTAATACTGAATGGGTATATGACATGAAATTAGACTCACTCAATTTTAGCAGTAGCAGTGTGTTAAACAGTGTGAATTCTCTAATATATATCAAGAATATATAATTTGAGCCACAGATACTTTTTCTCAATTAATTCAAAGATTAACTTATACTTCCTTTGGTTTTCTCAATCATTTTCCCATGAAAAACAAGTCAAAAATTATTTAAAATCTACTTATTCTTCATGCAAAATGTTAGTTTGAAAGCTTAGTCCTACTGACATTAATTTAAATCTAAACATTATATTGAAAAACTTATTTACTATACTGTTACGGAGTTGACAAGTTTTTTCCTTTCCTAAAGGCCTAATTGATTATGATCTGTGCCCCTTTCAAGAGAAGGGCATCTAATGTATTTAAAGAAATTGGAATCCATCCTCAGAATAATGGAGGATGTATTCAACAATTATGATTCCAAGAGATCACTTGCTCTGGGCTTTTTGAAATTTTGAAATAATCGATCAAGTATTTTAGACAGCATGTGATTGGAAAATGTCTAGGAGGGTCGGTGAAACATGACAAATTACAGTGCAATTCTTGTAGGTTTGTGATTCTACAATCCATTTTACAAAACCCATGTCTACAAGTAACAGAAGCCAAAGTGCATACTTATGACTAGATTTTCAAGGGAGTTACAGCTTCTCATTGGGATTGTAATTTAGTTTAGGGAGTTAAGAAAAATGCTACTTATGAATGTGATGGAATATTTCTTACGATTGAGTCTTTCTAATTTAACTTGCTAATTTAGCTTTCTGTAATTTTTGCATCCTGGCAGTGTTATATATGTATCTGAAACAGAAGGTTAAAGGAGAACATCTCATGCTCTGTCAAGAGAATTTCCTAAAAAGTATCTTGAAAACAGGAGAACTAAAAGTGGCATTGAATATAATTTTATTTGATACATACAATGAAAATGGGATATAACTTTATCTAGTCAATGATACCTAGCCATAGAATATTTTGATTCTTTGTGTTAGGAAAATATTTTCTTCTGTAAGTATCATAACATAGTTGTTCTAACAAGAAGCAAGTCTCCATTTATCTGTGTAGATAATGACAGTGAATTGTCCAAAATATACTATGCCCTAATTTCCAAGTTGGATCCTTTCTGGGAAAAAATAAGGGATAAGTGCTGCTCTGAATGACATATGAGAGTTAAAGTGGTTGGTCCTCATCTAATGGAAAGAAGTGGGGGACATGAAGAAAGGTTTTAATCCCAGAAAATTCTGATCATAGGTAACAAACCATAAATTAGGACTACAATTTAGAAGCATATTTACCATGAAGCTGATAAATTTCATGGTTTATAGCCCCTCATTTTCAAAGATTCTTTCTTAGTAGACATCCTATGAATGTGTTCAAACAAGTCATGTGTTTTTGTAAAATTGCAAAAGTAACTCCTTGGTTAAAATAGTGCCTGTCTATACTTGTCTTAGGGTATTGGCTTAGCTATAAGCAATTTTGGGATCCAACAAAAGGGATGTTGAGTTCATATATATTGTTACAGTTTAACAGGTGCAATTTTACCATTTGTGATCACTTCTATCTTTAAATTGTTGCTGGCTGTTAGTCCAAGAATGATTACAGTGTTCCATAATCTAAATGATCCCTAGAAGATCTAAATATAAGAGCTCATATATGGACATAAATTATAACAATTCTAAATATTTACCTGATATTACCAAAAAGGAGCTATAAAGCTAAAAGTAACTTCCTCAGTTATCAATAAGAAATAATTTTTGATTGTGCTTAAGAAAAAATATTTTTATTCTTTCAATTTATTGTTATGAAAGAGCTATCAAAGCCTGCAGCTGCAAAATGTTAAAAAATAAGATATCATGGGGATAGATGAGGCAGTTCAATAATAAAAAATGTGTTGTTTTTCTATATTTTGTGATGACTTTGGTATTTGTCAGCTTTTTAAAATTTGGAATTTCAAAAAAATGTGAAATATTTTCTCCTTCTAAATAAATATGCAATGTTGTGCTTAGTCTATGTTCTTCTGCTTATGTAGGATATTGGAAATTGTATGAGCATCCTGTTTCACAAAACCCAGATCTGCTGCTTCCTTACTGTCTTCCATGGTATTTCTTGCTCTAACCCTTCTGTGACCAAATCCTACCACCCCATTGCCAACACTCCCAGAAGCTCTGAGAATAAAATGAAGTTAATCTTAAAGTCAGAAAAAGCCATCAACTTTGCTGCAATCCATTAACAGGAAAATATTCAGATTATAATTTGTTTTTCTCTTGGACCAGGGATGTATGATTGATGTGGTGGTCATTTGATGTTATATTTATGTTCACTATCAAAGCTTACCCCATCCAAAATACTAGTTCTTTCCATTGCAGATGCCTAGAATTGAGCTTACATTATTCAGATGCTAAGAAATTTTTTTTATTAACTTCTTACACTTTTTCCTAATTTGGATCCTATCTATTTTAAAAGTCATTTCAAAGTGAATTGTTAATGTTTACCTTCTCAAATTATTAGTCTGTTCTCACACTGCTAATAAAGATATATCTGAGACTGGGTAATTAACAAAGAAAAAGAGGTTTAATGAACTCACAGTTTCATGTGTCTGGGGAGGCCTCACAATAATGTCATAGGTGAATGGAGGAGCAAAGTAATGTCTTACATGGCAGCTGGCAAGCAAGCATGTGTAGGATAACTCCCCTTTATAAAACCATCAGATCTCATGAGACTTATTCACTGTCAAAAAACAGCATGGATAAGACTTATCCCCATGATTCAATTATCTCCCACAGGGTTCTTCCCAGGGCTAATGGGAATTATGAGAGCTACATTTCAAGATGAGATTTTGGTGGAGACATAGCCAAACCATATCATCAAGTAAAAACAATTGAAGCCTTTATATTTGCATTCACTTAAAATTAAATTTTCAGAAAAAGACAAAATGAGAATGTTTTGAAATCCTTCTTGGGAAAATTCACCTGCTTTCTTTTTCATAGTTTGCCCTACTTCTTTCCAGTGAGAAAAAACATGAAGTCAGTGCTCGTAGAAATTACTTGTGTGATTCTCATATCATATATGGCTTTCTGTCTTAGATTTTAGTTATAAAAAAAATAGATGAAATTTGCCAACAAGTGTGTAAACTAATTGAGGACAGAGAAGACATCTTAATTCTTTGCAAATAGAGTTCAGAAGTATTTATTAAGATATGAGAACAGTTTCTTTGCTGTTCTTTATTATGTGGTCATATCCAGAGTAATATAGTAATAATATAGTAATTAATATAGTAATATAATCATTAATATAGTAATTAATTTTTGGCAACCTACGAAATTTTTTTATCACAATTTAAGTTCTGGGATACATGTGCAGATCTTGCAGGATTGTTACATAGGTATACACATGCCATGGTGGTTTGCTGCATGCAACCCCCCATCACCTACGTTAAGTATTTCTCCCAGTGTTATCCCTCTCCAATCTCCCCACTCTGTGCTATCCCTCCCTTAGTCCCCCACCCCCCAACAGACCCCAGTGTGTGATGCTCCCCTCTCTGTGTCCATGTGTTCTCATTGTTCAACACCCACCTATGAGTGAGATAATGCAATGTTTGGTTTCCTGTTCTTGTGCCAGTTTGCTGAGAATGATGGTTTCCAGATTCATCCATGTCTCTGCAAAGAACATGAACTCATCTTTTTATGGCTGCATAGTATTCCATGGTGTATATGTGCCACATTTTCTTTATCCAGTCTGTCATTGATGGGCATTTGGGTTGGTTCCAAGTCTTTGCTATTGTAAACAGTGCTTCAGTGAATATACGTGTGCATGTATCTTTATAAAAGAACTATTAATAATCCTTTGGTTATATACCCAGTAATGGGATTGCTGGGTCAAATGAAATTTCTGTTTTGAGATCCTTGAGGAATCGCCACACTGTCTTCCACAATTGTTGAACTAATTTACATTCTTTTCAACAGTGTAAAAGCTTCACATCCTCTTCAGCATCTCTTGATTCCTGACTTTTTGATAATCACCATTCTAACTTGCATGAGATAGTATCTTAATGTGGTTTTGATTTGCATTTCTTTAATGACCAGTGATAATGAGCATTTTTTCATATGTTTGTTAACTGCATAAATGTCTTCTTTTCAAAAGTGTCTCTTCTTGTCTTTCTCCTACTTTCTGATGAGGTTGTTTGCTTTTTTCTTGTAAATTTGTTTAAGGTCTTTGTAGATTCTGGATATTACCCCTTTGTCAGATAGGTAGCTTGCAAAATGTTTTTCCTATTCTGTTGGTAGCTGGTTCACTCTAATGATTGTTTCTTTTGCTATGCAGAAGCTCTTACGTTTAATTAGGTCCCATTTATCCATTTTGGCTTTTGTTGTCATTGAGTTTGGTGTTTTGTCATGAAGTCCTTACCTATGCCAATGTCCTGAATGGTATTGCCTATATTTTCTTTTAGGGCTTTTATGATGTTAGGTCTTATGTTTAATTCTTTAATCAATCTGGAGTTAATTTTTTATATAAGGTGTAAGTAAAGGGTCCAGTTTCAGCTTTCTGCACATGGCTAGCCAGTTTTCCCACCATTTTTTAAACAGGGAATCCTTTCCCAGTCAAAGATCAGATGGCTATAGATGTGTGCATTACTTCCAAGGCCTCTGTTCTTTTCCATTGGTTCATATCTCTGTTTTGGTACCAGTACCATATTGTTTTGATTACTGTAGCCTGGTAGCATAGTTTGAAGTCAGGTAGCATGATGCCTCGAGCTTTATTCTTTTTGCTTAGGATTGTCTTGGCTAGGTGGGCTCTCTTTTGGTTCCATATGAAGTTTAAGGTGGTTTTTTCCAGTTCTGTAAAGAAGGTCGATGGTAGCTTGATGGGGATAGCATTGAATGTATAAATCACTTTGGGCAGTATGGCCATTTTCACAATATTGATTTTTCCTAACCATGAGTATGGAATGTTTTTCCATCTGTTTGTGTCCTCTTTTATTTCCTTGAGCAGTGGTTTGTAGTTCTCCTTGAAGAGGCCCTTCACATCCTTTGTTAGTTGTATTCCTAGGTATTTTATTCTCTTTGAGGGAATTGTGAATGGGAATTCATTCATGATTTGGCTCTCTGTTTATCTGTTATTGGTGTTTAGGAATGCTTGTAATTTTTGCACATTGATTTTGTATCCTGAGACTTTGCTGAAGTTGCTTATCAGTTTCAGGAGATTTGGGGCTGAGTTGATGGGGTCTTCTAAATATACAATCATGTCATCTGCAGATAGAGAATTTGATTTCTTCCTTTTCTAATTGAATACATTTTATTTCTTTTTCTTGCCTGATACCTTGGCTAAAACTTCCAGTACTATCTTGAATAGCAATGGTGAGAGAGGGCACCCTTGTCTAGTGCCAGTTTTCAAAGGAAATGCTTCCAGGTTTTGCCCATTCAGTGTGATACTGGCTGTGGGTTTGTTGTAAATAGTTTTTATTATTTTGAGATACATTCCATTGATACCTAGTTTTTTGAGTGTTTTTAGCATAAAGGGCTGTTGAATTTTGTCAAAGGCCTTCTCTGCATCTATTGAGATAATCATATGGTTTTTGTCTTTGGTTCTGTTTGTGTGATGTATCCTATTTACAGATTTGCATATGTTGAACCAGCCTTTCATCCCCAGGATGTAGCCTACTTGATCATGATGGATAAGCTTTTTGATGTGCTGTTCCATTCATTTTGCCAGTATTTTATTGAAGATTTTTGCATATATGTTTGTCATGGATATTGTCCTAAAGCTTTCTTTTCTTGTTGAGTCTTTGCTGAGTTTTGGTATCAGGACGATGTTGGTCTCATAAAATGAGTTAGGGAGGATTCCCTCTTTTTGTATTGTTTGGAATAGTTTCAGAAGGATTGGTACCAGGTCCTCTTTGTACATCTGGTATAATTCAGCTGCGAACCTGTCTGGACCTGGACTTTTTTTGGTTGGTAGGCTATTAATTGCTGCCTCAACTTCAGACCTTGTTATTGGTCTATTCAGGGATTCAACTTCTTCCTGGTTTGGTTTAGTGTTGGGCGGGTGTAAGTGTCCAGAAATTTGTCCATTTCTTCTAGATTTACTGGTTTATGTGCATAGAGTTGTTTGTAGTAATCTCTGATGGTAGTTTAGTTTGTATTTCTGTGAAATCAGTAGTGATATCCCCATTATCATTGTTTATGGCATCTATTCGATTCTTCTGTCTTTCACTTTGTATTAGTCTGGCTAGCTGCCTATCTATTTTTGTTGATCTTTTCAAAAAAACCAGCTCCTGGATTTATTGATTTTTTGAAGCATTTTTTTTTGTGTGTGTGTGTATGTCTCTATCTCCTTCAGTTCTGCTTTGATCTTAGTTATTTCTTGTCTTCTGTTAGCTTTTGAATTTGTTTTATCTTGCTCCTCTAGTTTTTTAAATTATGATGATAGGTCATTGATTTTAGATCTTTCCTCACTTCTCATGTGGGCATTTAGTGCTATAAATTTCCCCATAGACACTGCTTTAAATGCGTCCCACTGATCCTGGTACATTGTGTCTTCATTCTCATTGTTTTCAGAATACATCCTCATTTCATTATTTATCCAGTAGTCATTCAGGAGCAGGTTGTTCACTTTCCATGTAGTTGTGCGGTTTTGAGTCAGTTTCTTAATCCTGAGTTCTAATCTGATTGCACTATGGTCTAAGAGACTGGTTGTTATGATTTCCATTCTTCTGCATTTGTTGAGGAGTGATTTACTTCCAATTATGTGGTCAATTTTAGAGAAGTGTGATGTGGTGCTGAAAAGAATGTATATTCTGTGGATTTGGGGTGGAGAGTTCTGCAGATGTCTATTAGGTTTGCTTGGTCCATATCTGTGTTCAAGTCCCAGATATCCTCATTAATTTTCTGTCTCATTGATCTGTCTAATATTGACAGTGGAGTGTTGAAGTCTCCCACCATTATTGTGTGGGAATCTAAGTCTCTTTGTTAGTCATTGAGAACTTGCTTTATGTATCTTGGTGCTCCTGTATTGGGTGCATAGATATTTAGGATAGTTAGCTCTTCTTGTTGCATTGATCTTTTACCATTATGTAATGCCCTTCTTTGTCTCTTTTGATCTTTTTTGGTTTGAAGTCCATTTTATCAGATACTAGGGTTGCAAATCCTCCTTTTTTTTTCTCTCTCTCTAATTGCTTGGTAAGTCTTCTTCTATCCCTTTATTTTAAGTCTATATGTGTCTTTGCACATGAGATGAGTCTCCTGAATACAGCACACCAATGAGTCTTGACTTTTTATCCAATTTGCCTGTCTGTGTCTTTTGATTGAGACATTTAGCTCATTCACATTTAAGGTTAATATTGTTATGTGTGAACTTGATCCTGTCATTTTGATGCTAGCTGGTTGTTTTGCCCATTAGTTGACACAGTTTCTTCATTGTGTCAATGGTCTTTACCATTTGTTAAATTTTTGCAGTGGCTAGTACTGGTTTTTCCTTTCCATGTTTCATGCTTCCTACAGGAGCTCTTGTAAGGCAGGCCTAGTGGTGACAAAATCTCTCAGCAATAGCTTGTCTGTAAAGGATTTTATGTCTCCTTCACTTATGAAGCTTAGTTTGGCTTGATATGAAATTCTGGGTTGAAAGTTCTTTTCTTTAAGGATATTGAATATTGGCCCCCACTCTTTTCTGGCTTGTAAGGTTTCTGCTGAGAGATCCACTGTGAGTCTGATGTGCTTCCCTTTGTGGGTAACTCAACCTTTCTCTCTGGCTGCCCTTAGCATTTTTTCCTTCATTTCAACCCTGGTGAATCTGACGATTATGTGCCTTGGAGTTGCTCTTCTTGAGGAATATCTTTGTCGTGTTGTCTCTATTTCCTGGAGTTGAATGTTGGCCTGCCTTGCTAGGTTGGGAAAGTTCTCCTGTATGATATCTTGAAGAGTGTCTTCCAGCTTTGATTCAGTGTCTTTGTCACATTCAGGTACAGTGATGAAATGTAGATTAGGTCTCTTTACATAATCTCGTATTTTTGGAGGCTCCATTCATTTCTTTTCAGTCTTTTTTCTCTAATCTTGTCTTCTTGTTTTATTTCATTGAGTTGATCTTCAATCTCTGATATCCTTTCTTCTGCTTCATCAATTCGGCTATAGAAACTTGTGTATGCTTCGCAAAATTCTCGTGCTGTGTTTTTCAGCTCCATCAAGTCGTTTATGTTCTTCTCTAAGCTATTCTAGTTAGTATGTTGTCTAACCTTTTTTCTAGGTTCTTAGTTTCTTTGCATTAGGTTGAAACTTGTTCCTTTAGCTCAGAGAAGTTTGTATTACCCACTTTCCGAAGCTTGCTTCTATCAATTAGTCAAACTTATTCTCCGTCCAGTTTTGTTCCCTAGCTTGTGAAGAGTTGTGATCTGTTGGAGGAGGAGAGGCATTCTGGTTTTTCGTTATTTCATCCTTTTTTGTTGGTTTCTTCCTATCTTTGTGGATTTGTCTACCTTTGGTCTTTGAAGGTGGTGACTTTTGGATGGGGTCTCTGAGCGGATGTCTTCTCTGTTGACGTTGAAGCTATTGCTTTCTGTTTTTTAGTTTTCCTTCTAACAGTGAGGCCCCTCTGCTGCAAGACTGGTGGAGGTCCACTCCAGACCCTGCTTGCCTGGGAATCACCCATGGGACTGCAGAACTGCAAGGATTGCTGTCTGTTCTTTTCTCTGGTAGCTTCATCCCAGAAGGGTACCCCCAGATGTCAGCCAGAGCTCTCCTGTATGAGGTGTCTTTTGGATATATGGGGGTCAGGGAGCTGCTTGAGGAGGTAGTCTGTTTCTTATCAGAGCTCAGGTGTTGTTCTGGGAGCTCTGTTGCTCCCTCTAGGGCTGCTGGGCAGGGACGTTTAAGTCTGCTCTAGCAGAATTCACAACCACCCCTTTTCCCAGGGGCTCTGTCCCCAGAAGGTGGTGTTTTATTTATAAGTCCCTGACATGCTGCTGCTGCCTTTTTTCAGGGATGGCCTGCCTAGCAAGGAGGGAGTCTAGTCACAGTCTCCCTGCAGAGGCGCTGCTGAGCTGCTGTGGCCTCTGTTCAGCTGCTGTGTAAACTTCCTCGCACTTTTGTTTACACAGTTAAGGTTAGAACTGCATCAGCAATGGCAGGCACCCTGCCCCCCACAGAGCTGCACTATACTGGGTTGAGCTCAAACTGCTGTGCTGGCTGTGAAACTCTCATGACAGAGGGTTTCAGTTTGCTGTTCTTTGTCAGGGTGGGGCCCCCTGAGCCAGATCACTTGGCTCCCTAACTTCAGCCCCCCTTATTTCAGGGTAGTGGGAGGCTTTGTCTTTCAGGCATTTCAGGTGACAGCCAAAACGGCCACCAAGATTTGTGCGGAGAACCTGTAGTACCAGCTGAAATGACTGCTCAGCTCTGTGCTGGAATCCCACAGCGCTTGTTGGCTAGGTGGAATCTCCTGGTCTGTGTGCTGTAAAGATCATGGGAGAAGTGCAGGATCTGAACCGGAGTGCCAGAGTGGCTGGAGAAGTCCCCAGTGGCCTCCACTGGGTAGGAGGGGGGTCCTCTGGCCAGTTGCACTTCCCGGGTGAGGCAGCACCCCATCCTGCCTCTGTTTGCCCTCCTTGGGCTACACCCACTGTCCAGCCAGTCCCACTGAGATAAACCTGGTACCTCAGTTGGAAACGCGGAGATCACTTGCCTTCTCTGTGGCTCTCGCTGGGAACTGTGCTCCAGAGCTTTTTCTATTTGGCAATCTTGGCAGACTCCGGAATCCCTCTTTTATTTTTAAGGATTTGACGTTTTTATTTTTTACTTATTTGGTGATTTAAACATCATAAAATATATGAGGATTTAAAAAAAAAGTAAGATAGGGAACATTATAATATATAATCCACTATCTTTCTGCCACAATTTTTATCATGAGAAATTATGTTTCTGTAATATTTAACTCTTTAAGTATAATTTACAGAATCTTAACAAATTTAGTTAGATGTAGTCTTAATAAAATATTGAAAAAAGCAGTATAACATATATAATAAGAAAATTAAAAATAACTTTAAAACAACAATTATATTAGATACTGAAACTATAATGTGATATTTCTATAGCATGTTACTACTTTAGTGGCACATTTGCCAAGTAAATAAATCAATAAGTAATGTCTTAAGAAAATCTCCCAATTGAAATGACATAATGAACATAAATTTGTACTATTTGTACTAACAGACAATCAGATGGCCCTTAACCACCTTGATACTGAGACCATTATAAATAGCACAAAGGAGTTCAGTTGAAATTGACCCAGATGATGCCTTGAATTGATAATTCTATTGTATATTTTTAGAAATTATCTGGAATTGAATAAAGGACAGAAAATGTGTTTGAACACTTTTTGTTAACCATTTTATGAATCATTTTAAATATTTGTAGCAGAACAGTTAGCACTGCCTAAACAACAAAGTCCAAATCCTTTTCCTGATTATCAAATTCCCTTCTCCTTTTCCCTTCCCTTCCCTTTTCCTTCCTTCCTTCCTCTTTCTTTCTTTTTCTTTCTTTCTTTCCCTCCTTCCCTCCCTCCCTCCTTTTTTCTTTTCTTTTTTCTTTCTTTCTCTCCTTCCCTTCCTTCCTTCTTTTATTCTTTCCCTCCCTTCCTTCCTTTTCTCTTTCCTTCCTTCCTTCCTTCCTTCCTTCCTTCCTTCCTTCCTTCCTTCTCTCCCTCCCTCCCTCCCTCCCTCCCTCTTTCTCTCTTTTCACTTTCCAAACCTCTGAAACTTTTTAAGCACTCATTACAAATTAATCTTTAAAATTCCTTATGGCTTCACATTTCTCCATGTCTGAAAGAGTACACTCAAATATTTTGCACTCTAATCACCATTTCCCCTATTTCAGCTTTCCTATATTATCGCTAGTCTATGATGTCATCTAGATTTCTAGGCCTCATTTATTTTTCCCTGGTTATCCACCTTATTCACTTTATACCCTTATCGACCATATCATTTTCACAACACATTTTCATGCCCCAACTCATACAAGTACCTTGCTGCACTGATCTGATAAAAACTCCTTTGACTAACACCAATAATTGCCTTAAGTATATACATAATAGCTAAAAGTTTGATATCTTCTAGGGGAGAAATTATGTAGCCATGTAGATCAGTACCATTGTAAATCTCATTTGAAACTTCAGTGTTCATAGAAAATCATTTTGTATGTTACCTAGCTTACTATATCATTTTTTATCTTCAACAATCTCTCCAGACTTTGCTTTTTTCTTAAGTCCCTTTCACAACACCCTCCACACTCACTCACAATAGACTTCCTGCCTTTTTTCTCCGGCTCTAAATGAATGGGTTAAATTGAATTTATTACATGTACTCCTTCAAATTCAAGATCCTAATAACAAAATAAACAGGTTTGCTACAATATTTCTTCATTTCATTTAGTCTATGGGAAAAAGATACTCCATTTTCTCTTCAGTTCAATGAATTCATGTCTAGATAATGGCTTCTTTAAAATCCCTGTAATCCTTCTCATCTACTAGATCTTCCCCTATACTACTTCATTTTATTATTTTTAACATCCTACATGCTTTTTTAATACCTAAAGTCTAATCATGTCAGTATTTGCAGTTTCTATTCATCAAGTGCAGATGAAAAATATTTTTAAAAACAATAAAAATACAAATAAGAAAAATATATTATAACAACAATGTATATAATGTTCACATTGCGTTAAGTGTTATTAAGTAATCTAGAGATTTTAAAGTATAAGGAAGATGCAAATATTGTTCCATTTTATATAAGGTGCTTGAGCGTCTTGTGGTTGGTATTCCCAAAAGGTCCTGGAATCAATCCCCCACAATCACCAAGAGACAACTGTATATATAGATTTGATACATTATTCTTTGCTCAAAATTCTTAATATCTTTAATTTTGTTTATAACTCAAATTTGTTAGCCACACTAATCAGGCCTAACATGAGTCTGGCTCATTATTCAGCTGCCCTCAAGCCACATACCTCACATTTCCTTTATACCACATATTATCTTTTATTTTTTATCTGAGTACATGTTGCTGCTTCTTTCTGGAATGCCTTCTCCCAATCTTTCCTGTGGAAATTCCCATATGTAATTTAAAGTTTGCCTGTTCTGTAATATTCAACCAGACGGTTCATCTTCCAATGCTCTTTCCCACCAGTCTGGGTTTCACACTCTTCTTTGTGCTCTGTGGCACTGTTCTTGATTTCTGCCTTTTGTAGTTATCTCTGAAGTGGAGCTGCAGATAGCTTCATTTACCCAAGATCACATTAACTTTAATACAAAGGGCTTCCCCCCGCCGCCAAATTAACTTGTTGAAAACCGTTAAATGATCTCATTTATTTTCTTCTGGTTTTGCTAACATCTCATATTTAAAATGCTAAAGTTGTATACTCTGTCTTTAACATTGTGGACAAAATGAATAGCACTGTTTATATAGCACATATTACAATGTCACATTTACTTTGCATGATTTGTATATTTTATTAAGCAGTAGGCATTATTGAACAAAGTACTTAGTACTGTCAGTCTAATTCTGGGCCTAAAGAACTGGATTGAAGTATTATGATTTATTGGTATGTAGTGGGCAGTGAGAGCGTCCCTACAGGAAGATTTGAAGAGTATGTTTAGATATTTGAATATAAACACAGAAAAATCTTCATCATTCATACTATTCTTCATTTATATTCTTTTATTTCTCCCATATATATTCGTTCAATATCCAGTAGGTTCTAGGCACTATGTTAGTTCATGGTTATATGCTGGTTAAATACTATAGTTATATCTAGCTGTTTGACACAGTCTCTAATCTTATTTCAATTTCAGATACAAAGTGACAACAATATCATATATCAGATAAGGAGAAAATAAACACTTCTGATCTAATATAATTATTTGCAGATGTATGACAGACAAAGGCAAATTTATGTCCAGCCTTGAATTATACTAGAAGAAAAATTTACATTAGATTTTTGCATAAGCTTCCATTTAGTCTCTATATAGATAGTTAGCAGATTAGAGTCTTTATTAGGCAATGCAGATCCACTTTATAGCTGAGGAACACTTTTCAGTTATTAATATTCTACTGGCTCAGAAAAATGTAGCCATTTTCTGTTTGGAAATGAAGGAAGAAAATAAGCATGTTGAATACTTGTCATGATTCTGTCAGTATGCTAGCCATTCTTATATGCTGTTCCATTTGATATCACAGACCTACTATTTATATTCTTACTCTCATTCTGTGGACATTGATTCAAATATTTAGGACAAAAAGGCATTCTCAAGAGCAAATATGTAATACATGTCAGACTTATTAATAGGATTTTAATTCAGCTTAGTACTCTTCCTATTACCTAGTTGCTATATGATCAAAAGTACTGGTTTGAATGGGCCTTCATCTGACCAAAGATACAGAAAGTCAAATAATTCTTGCTAGAGAAGTGGCTGTAAGGTAGTGAACCAATGAAACGAGGAATTAGCACAAGAACGCTTATTTGCTTTCAAGGACACCATAGTCTATAGTTAGAAAAAAATAAAATGTGAGGAACAGTCAGTATTGACTATCGCAGTCTCCAGTAGATAGTACAACTGAAAAAGAATTACACTTTTGAACAGAATTAATAATATCACTTAATGGAGATGTCAGCAGAAAAAATTCAATAGACGAAGAAACTTGTCCATCTGATAGATTTTCATGACAAGTTGCCAAGGGGGATTATTTCAGGAAAATAATACCACACTAGATGAATTAGTGTCAAGATTTAGCTCCTCATACTTTGAGAACTATTTTGTAGGAATTTAAGCTCTCAAACCTGTCTATGAAGGTCTTATTTTCTGCCTCAGAGCAGAGATAAACTAGCACAAGATCACCTTACATCATTTTCTATCCTCCTAAAATGTTTCTTGAGAATCTTAGGCTGAACATAATCCAGAAGTGACACAGACATTTTCCCTTTGAAACTCTAGGTTTGGCTTCGTTTGTTTTCCTTATGAGAACTAAAAAGAAGTTAAGACTGAATTTATTTTAATATGTTTTTATATGCAAATTTAAAGTATTTGTAGCTAACTTTTATTTCAACTTTGTGTAAAAAACATCTTAAAATAATTCCAGTCTTAACTTATTTTTAGCTCCCATAAGGGAAAGAGATCAAATAGGACTGCATCCAGTTAGAAGCCCTCTGTAGTCCTTCCTTGATTTATTCATTCAATAATATTTAAGTGCATATTTTGTGCCAGGCTCTCAGCATGTACTAGGAATATAGAGGTACAATAAGCAGACATGGTCCCTGCCTTCATGGAGTAGCAATGTAAGGGAAAAATACTTCATAAGATTTAAAAAATACTTTAGGGATATGAGCCATCTTGGTATACAGTCCAGATAATCCTTCCAACATATCTGTCGGCACAAACATTTTAATATAAGATGAATTAACTTGCTGTTGGTTATTCTGAGGGGAAACTCACATTAAAGGAAACATGATACCTTTTTTGTTTATCTTCTGATACTGCTATTGTGAAGAACTTATTGGAACTATAGAATCATTTGTTTTTTTTCTCTGTAATGAGCGTCTCTCAGTTTTGCTTTCTTGGTATCCATCACTGCTATGGTCTGGTAACAACACCTGGATTTTCTGTGAGGAATTACTATTCTTTCACTGTACACAGTTTGTGTGTCTATCAATTCAGGTGCCCTGTGTTATTCTTGCCAAGAAGCAGGCAAGGGACTCAGGTCAGAACAATTTGAGCCATTTTTTTTGTGGGTATTTTGAGCCAAAGAGCATAAAAACACAGATAAGGAAAAGTTGATTTGTCCCCTGACAGGACCCTGAAGAGTCAGGCCAATATTTCTGCAGCCTGTATTCTCTTTGTAGCTCTGTTATTTGAATTTTCTTCAGCTAAATTCTGCCCTAAGTGTTAGGGTACAACGGTGAACAAAAGAAAAGTGATCTTTGCTTTGACATTCTTAAAACACAGAAGGGAGGATAGACATTTATCAGATAATCACAGAAATAAATTAGTTGCAAATTCAAATTAAATAAAGGCCAGAAAAAGATTGAGATAGAGTATTAATGAGGTGTTCCTTTTAGTTAGCATCATGGAAGGTGTAGGCACCTCCTTATCTCGCTTACTTGGAGAGACTTTTAAGATTCATTGAGAATTATAGTTTAATTTGGTTTATACAGGTAGATACACATGAACTCACACAGAAAACTCCAAGAAAGCAGAGAAAGCCAGCAGCTTGCATCAGTAATGTTTGTTTGTTCTACCTGAGGAATATGTAGTACAAACAAAAGGGTTTTTTTTTAATTCAGTAGAATACTGACATCATCAAAACTAAAATGATCCGAATCAAAAAGGTGAAGCAATTATAACACTGTTAAGCCTGTATGAAATAAATATAAGGTACTCAACACTTAACATTATATGCTTAACATATAGGTAGCTAAGAGATAATTGAATATTATATGAAGGTAAACCATCTGCCTTAATGATTGTGGTAGATATTGCTTCACAGTTGAAAGTTTTCTATGTAAGTGTTATGTTTCTTTTGGAAGAAAGATAGTCATGTTGTATTTCTCTTTAGAAATCATTCTCCATGACTCAAAAAGCAAAATCAAAACAGCAACAACAAAAGTCATTATCAAAAATAAATTTAAGTAAACAAAGGTGAAATTCAAGGTTGAATAGTTATTTATTTGCGGGATTAACTCTTCTCCCTATATAACATTCACGCAACTGCAAACAACAAGTGTTATAACTATAATTAATTCTGAAAATTTTTAAATTTCTTATTTGGGTAAAAATATTTATATGTGAACCCATTATCTAATGTATGGATGTAAACTATTTCTTATTGATTACAAAATGTAATTCTGAGAAAATATTATAAATATTAGCAATACTCTTATTCGTCAATAGTAACCCAAATCTAAGGAAGAAATTGAAATAATGATTTACAGTATAAAAACAAGAGTTAGACTGGACGTGGTGGCTCACACTGTAATCTCAGCACTTTAGGAGGCTGAAATGAGTGGATCACAAGGTCAGAAGTTCGAGACCAGTCTGGCCAACACAGTGAAAGCCATCTCTTTTAAAATAAAAATACAAAAAATTATCTGGGTGTGGTGGTGTGTGCCTGTAATCCCAGCTACTGGGGAGGTTGAGGCAGGAGAATCATGTAAACCCGAAGGTGGAGGTTTCGGTGAGCCAAGATAGCACCGTTGCACTCCAGCCCGGGCGACAGTGCCAGACTCTGTCTCAAAAACACAAAAACAAAAACAAAAAACCATAAGAGTTAGAATTTCGCATGTTTCTTGGCTGTGCATCCTGGTGTTGCGACCCAGCTCAGAGGTGTTCACTGGTGTTGTCATGATTCATCCGCTAAGCTGCCCTGTCGCTGTTTCCCAGAAGATGGGCATTGTCAGGAATGGGGACATACCCTGACCCTGGCTCAGAAATAAATTCAATTCCAAAAAATGACCACAACCTCTTCAGTAGAAGGTAAACAGAATCTAGTATTTATGAGTAGAAGACCTGGTTTTCAATTACTGAAAATAATCAGTCTTTAAAGTACAGAATTAATTTAGTTCTCAGTAGAGAACTCAAGGAACCACCACAAAGAGCTAACTTTCTTGCCTAAAGTCTGGATGATGCCTTAAAACTTACTGGGCAACTAGAATTCACAAATAAACTAGACATGGTTTTCAAAGTGGGAGGCAGTTCTGTTTAGAAGGAAGCCGTGAATTAAGAGACCATTTTAAACTATTTGAGACATGGACCATGCAGGATTTTGAAAGTGGCACTTTTTCTCCCCAGAAGTTGATTTAGAGAAATAGAAACCTCTCCCAGAATACCCACAACATGTTGTCTCCAATGTGAAGGAGGAGAAAAGCATTAAGTACAAATTTGAAGTATATTAAAAGAATGATTATAATATAAAAGTGTTTTCTGATTTATTTCAAGTTGTTCTCCTTTTCTCTAAAATCTTATACATTGTTACATTAGAAAAAAGATTTTCTTTTTAAATTTATTTTTATTTTATTTTATTTTTATTTTTATTTATTTATTTTTTTTACTTTAGGTGCATGCTATATCTGGCATTTCTCCCCAAGTTATCCCTCCCCATACTCCCCACCCTCCCCATCCCCTGCTGTCTCTCCCCTTCCTCCACCAACTGCCCCCAGTGTGTGATGCTCCTCTCCCTAAGTCCACATGTTCTCATTGTTCAACACTTTTAAAGCTATGGATAATTATTTCTGAGCAGCATGTTTTTATTTCCCATTAATCTTAATTAGACTATATCAAATACCATTTATAAAATATTCTTGCTAAAGCTGTCTAAGTGCCTCTCCAAGGCCAGACTATTCCAGCACCTGCTGCAGAGATGACATTTCATACCCATCACATTTGACACTTTTGTCAGTCCTTGACATTGTCAGATTTCTAAATGTTGGCAGTATTTATTAAAGGTGAGGATGCACATACTCTTAAAAAAAGGAGTTAGATTACGTAAGCTTGTTTTCTGACTCCAGCTATATGTAATTGAGCCTATTTGTCATCATTACTTTTTCACCCCCTTTGGAAAAACAATACATTTTAAAAGTTTTAAGAAAAATCTTATTTATTAATTATAAAAATGTCTCAGATTATTCATCAAAAGACACTTATGAGTTCTATATGAAGTCTACCAGTTACTGAAACATGAGATACCTCAGATGACTCCCTGATTTTAATTTTTCATTTAAAGAGGTACAAATAAGGATCGTTTTGTGGCTTAGATTTCCAGCTCATTTTATCTTAATATTATAAGCATACTTTTCTGGGTTTCTTTTTGGTTTTTAATAATGAACATCATTGAAATTAATAGATATGGCATTTTAGCCCCCAAGCTTTTCTACATATTCAAATTTGATCTTACCCATTTAAACTCTAAACATACTTCAGGCGTATCAAGATGGCTAAAGCAATTTATAAAACATATTTAACTTTTCTTATTAAAACTTATTACAGTGTATTATACAATGATTTGAAATAATTACAGTACTCACTATTGTAACCTGTCTTCATCATTAAACACATATTTTGAATATGTTCACATTTCATTAAATATCTTGATGAAACATAAGTTTTAGAATAGGAAGAGCCTTTTGTCTTTAAGGATATATCACAATTTATTTATCCAATCCTACTTAATGGAGCATTTTATTTGTTTCCCATTTCCTTATTATGTAGATTTGCAAGAAATGCTTTAATAATTTTTTGCATCTCAGCCTTCAGCTATTTTTAAATAATTAGTAACTGGAATTAATACTGTTGGATTTATGTTTGTATAATTTGGGATTTTAGAACAAATTTTATTGTTTACTTTCATTTTTTGCTACATGTCTTTGCTTTCAAACAGAATTGTTTTCATAAAATGTGTAGCCATATTTTCAACAATTATTTAAACAATGCATTACCTGTCCTTTCAGACCACAGATTTTCATTCTTGAGTTTTGTGGTGATTTTTTAAGTTTATTATTTTATTGAATGAAGTGGATGATATTCATCCTAAGTCCTCTTGGCATTACAAGGTAGCTGGGGAGAAGTCAGTTTGGCTGGTTTTCCCCCTAACCTCTCCATTATCTTCTCATGTTTAACAAAGCAGAAAGGAAAACTAAGAACAAGCAACAGTTTTCTTTAATGAAAAGAAAAAAATGTTTGCTCTTTGGTCTTACACAGTATATAATTTTAAACTTATAGTTAAATAATTTTAATAGAATTTGCTTGAGAATTTATCTTTTTTGGATTTTGTAATATGTGAAGGACTCTTAGATGTATAGAATTTTCTCTTTAGCAGAAAACATTAGCTTGCTACCAAACATACTTTTAATTTTTATTCTATTTGTTTACACATTGTCCTCAAGAATATGTACGAAAACTTTATTAGGGGCTGGGCACGGTGGCTCACGCCTGTAATCCCAGCACTTTGGGAGGCTGAGGCGAGCGAGTCACAAAGTCAGGAGTTTAAGACCAGCCAGGCCAACATGGTGAAACCCCATCTCTACCAAAAATACGAAAAATTAGCTTGGTGTAGTGTCAGATGCCTGTAATCCCAGCTACTGAGGAGACTGAAGCAGGAGAATTGTTTGAATCCGGGAGGCGGAGGTAGCAGTGAGCCGAGATTTTGCCCCTGCACTCCAGCAATAGTGACAGAGTGAGACTCCATCTCAAAAAAAAAAAACCTCTATTAGATTTTTGTCTTTGTCTTCATAACTATCATCTTTAACTTTTTCCATCTATTTGATATTTTCTCTAAATTCATTGCCTATATTTATTCCCATACAAATTGTTTGGCTTTCCATAGTTCATTTCTACCTTTATTAATACAAAAAGTTTTGCGTTATGTCATTATAATTTGTGGTTCCTTATAATAGTTCTAATTTCATTTACCTTTCTTAAAATCTCATCTCAGTAAAAAAATTATTATACTATCTTTTAATGTGTTCTTCATAAAATTAATTTTTTTCTCAATAACCATTATTTTCTGTTGCCCGTGATATGAATGATGAAATGTCTATTTATCCTGATTATTCCCTCAAACACCATACCCCCAACTATGATATTAGAGTTTTCTTGAATTCAGACACTCCCTGTGCATACATTTAGGATCCCCTTTTTACACCTTAAGTAGTTTTGGTGACTAAGATAAACTGACATCAGCAGTCCAGGAATTTAGCATTTTGAGATAAGTAGGGCCTAAAACCAGCAGTTTTCTCACTTTTCTTTCTAACAGTAGCTTACTTGTTGTTCTGAAATCTATTGTTCTTTGTATGTCATCCAATAGCATATTTGTGCTCTAGAAGAGAAAGGTACTTAAGAGGTACAATATGAAAAAAACAAACAAACGACCCCATCAAAAAGTGGGTGAAGGATATGAATAGAAACTTCTCAAAAGAAGACATTTATGTGGCACAGAAACATATGAAAAAAAGCTCATCATCATTGATATTAGAGGAATGGAAATCAAAGCCACAATGAGATACCATGTCAAACCAGTTAGAGTGGTGATCATTAAAAAGTCTGGAAACAACAGATGCTGGCAAGGAGGCACAGAAATAGGAATGCTTTTACACTGTTGGTGGGTGTGTAAATTGGTTCAACCATTGTGGAAAACAGTGTGACAATCTCTCAAAAATCCGGAGCCAGAAATACTATTTGACCAAACAATCCCTTTACTGGGTATCTACCCAAACGATTATAAATCATTCTATTATAAGACACATGCAAATGTATATTTATTGCAGCACTATTTACAAATAGCAAAGACTTGGAACCAACCCAAATGCCCATCAATGATAGGCTGGATAAAGAAAATATGGTACATATACACCATGGAATACTATGCAGCCCTAAAAAAGATGAGTTCATGACAAACACAGGAACAGAAAACCAAACACCACATGTTCTCACTCATAAGTGGGAGCTGAACAATGAGAAATGAGGAAGAAAGGGAAGGGAACACCACACACCAGGGCCTGTCAGGGGGTGGAGGGGATGGAGTGCATTAGGCGAAATACCTAATGCATGAGGAGCATAAAACCTAGATGATGGGTTGATAGGTGCACCAAACCACCATGGCACATGTATAGCTATGTAACAAACCTGCACATTCAGCACATGTATCCCAGAACTTAAAATAAAATTTAAAATTCCTCTCCAAAAAAAAGAGGTACAATATAACAAGAATATTCAACAATATTCAGGTAATACATTTTAGACACTAGATACTGAGACAGAGACTAGGAATGAAAGCCCTGAACACACCAGATACTACACTACACCTTCATGGAGGTCACAGTTTAGTGGAATAAAGTAGATTTTAAATAAAGTAGATTTTAAACAAATGCAATGTATATATGACACATATATACACACATATATATGACATATATATTTAGCTACAACTCTGATAAATGATATAAAGGAAAAGTATATAATAACTTCCATTTACACAGGAAAAAGAATTGGCCTGGTGTGGGAGATCAGAAAGCTTTGCTGAACGATTGCCTTTTAATGAATGTGTGGGAGTAACTAAGTGAAGGCAATTGAAAATAGGATTTCAGAAAGAGGAAAATGTACATATGAAGGAACTGAAGTAGGCTTTTTGCAGGGTTAGTGAGGTCAGATTGCCCAGAGCATAATGAAAAGAACAGAGACTGGCAAGAAATGAGGCTTGAAAGGTATTCAGGGAACAGATCATGCAGGGACTAGATAGAGGGTACATGAAAAGACTGCCTAGCCATGCCAAACGTTAGGAGCTCATCTGTGGGTGGAATTTGGGGATATATTTAGGCTTTGAAAATCAACAAATTTATTCAAAAGTAAAATACATATATACCTCTCCATTCTAAAACTGTAACACTGTTAATCATACTGTCCTTTGAAAATTTTTTCACATGCATTAATTGATATTTCTTTATAATTTTCCAAAAAATGTCCATAAGGCATAACCATTGTAATTTCACAGGTAAAAAAAAAATGCAGCAAAGTAAGTTGAAGTGACTATCCTAAATTTTCATAAAAGTTAGCCGACATATGATTCCTAAATCAATTTTCTTTCAGAGTACACTGAGGGCTATTACGCAAAAAGATCATAAGATCCTTAAAGTGCTTATAGATTCTACCTTGTTTTTTATTGTGTTTGAGACCCTATTTTCTTATTCCTCCTAAGTATTCCCTTTATCAGTTCAGGAAAGTGGCTTAATCATCCTGTTTCTGTTTTTCTTATAAAGTGGAGATAATAGCCTTCAAGAGTTATGTTAAAATTAACTAGATGATATTTATTAAAAGTTCTGATGTTGGAAACATTACATAAGAACTAAGCATTAGGCTTATCTCATATGAGATTATGAGATAATCAATTATTTCAGCATGCTTAGAAATTCAAAGCACAATGCAAATACTAATAGAGTGTACCATGCATAAATACAAATTTATCAGTAAAGAATATAGAGGTTATAAAACCTATGAGTATGGTAGCAAATATCCAAAGGTGTTATATATTTCATGTGCCTCATGAAAATGAATATGAAAAAGACATGGACTGTTGCATTCTCGTGCTTTGAGTACTCAGCATTATATAAATGGATGATAGCAATTAAACCTTCAAATTATTTTTGAAGTGACAGAGCCTCTCCTTGACCAAACTGCAGATGAGCTTCTCTGAGCCCTCTTTTCACTTAGGCCTCATCCTTGGGCCTTGTCCCCAAGTTCATCCCAATTGTAACAAGAATCCTGTTCACTGTACTATTTACAGCAGCAAAGATATGGAATGAACCCAAATGCTCATCAATGGTAGAATGGATAAAGGAAATGGGGCACGGACACCATGGAATACTGCACAGCCATTAAAAAGAATAAAATTATGTCCTGTGCAGCAAGGATAGAGCTGGGGGCCAGTATACTGCACGGACTAACAGAGGAACAGAAAAACAAATACCACACGTTCTCACTTTTAAATGGGAGCTAAACATTGAGTACATATGGACACAAAGGAGGGAACAAAAGATGCAGGATCTGCTTGAGGTAGAGGGTGAGAATGGAGTGTATCAAAAACCTCTTTGTCAGGTACTTACTTATTACCTGGTTGATGAAACAGTCCGTACACCATACCACTGCAACATGCAATTTACCTATATAACAAACCTGCACATGTACCCCTGAACCCAATAAAATTAAGAAAACAAACACTTAAGAAAAACCCCCAAAGCAAAGGTAGATTGTTAGAATCGATAAAAAAGCAGACCCATCTAAATGCTGCCTGCAAGGAATGTACTTTAAATAAAAAGACATACATTGCTTAAAGGATAGAACAAGATATACCACACTAACACTTGACAAAAGAAGGCTGAAGTGGAGTGACATTTAATACTAAAGTATATTTCATAGTAAAAACATGACCAGCACTAAGCAAGGTCATTTCATAATGATAAAAATTTTAATCAAGAAGATACGACAGTCTTATATATTTATGTACATAATAACATAAAAGTTTCCAAATCCATGGTACAAAAAAGTGGATAGAACTGCAAAAGAAATAGCAAAATTCACCCTTTACTCAAGTGATGGAACAAGAGATAGAAAATGAGCAAGAATAGAGGAGACTTGAATACATTCTCCTGAAGTACCCATGGAACACTTACCAAACCAGACCTTGTTCTAGATTATGTATCTTAATAAAATCATTAAGTCAAAGGATTTAAGTCATATAAAACATATTCCCTGACTAAAAAGCAGTCAAATTAGAAATCAATAACAAAAATATGTCTGGAAAAACAACCGTTTGTAAACTAAGTAACATACATCCAAATAACCCTGAGTCAGAGGTAAAAGAGAAATTAGAAAGTATTTTGAACTAAGTGAAAATGAAAACACACCATATCATAAATTGTGGAATGCAGCTACAACAATATTTATTTTATTTTATTTTTTATTGTGCTTTAACTTAATTTTTATTTTTAAAAATTTATTTATTATACTTAAGTTCTGGGGTACATGCTCAGATCATGCAGGTTTGTTACATAGGTGTACACGTGCCATGGTGGTGGTCTGCTGTATCCATCACCCCATCATGTACATTAGGTATCACTCCTAATACTATCCGTCCCCAATCCCTCCACCCCCTGCTATTCCTCCCCAAGCCCCCCACACCCAAGCCACGGTGTGTGATGTTCCCCTCCCTGTGTCCATGTGTTCTCATTGTTCAACACCCACTTACAAGTGAGAACATGTGGTGTTTGGTTCTCTGTTCTTGTCAGTTTGCTGAGAATGATGGTTTCCAGTTTCATCTACGTCCCTGCAAAAGACTTGAACTCATCCTTTTTTATGGCTGCATAGCAGTATTTTAAAAAAATTTTCAACATTGACTTCTATATTAAAAGAGTCTCAAATCAATGACTTTGACTTTTGCCATAAGAAATTAAAAACAAAGGAGAGGAAATTAAACCTAAAGAAAGCAGAGGAAAGGAAATTATAAATACCCGTTATGGTCTGAGTGTTTGTGTCCCCCCAAAATTTGTATGATAAAGCCAGATCACAGGGTGGTATTATTAGGAGATGAGGCTTTGGGGACATGATTAGGTCATGGGGGCCAAGACCTCATAAATCTATCAATATTCTTAAACAGGTGACTCGAGAGATCCCCTTAAACCTCTTCTGCTAAGTAAGGTCATGGGGAAAAATAATGCATCTAAGAACCATGAAGTGGTCTCTCACCAGACATCAAATCTGACAGCACCTTGATCTTGGACTTTGCAGTTTCCAGAACTGTGATAAATCAATTTCTTTTGTTTATAAGTTACTCAGTCTATGGTATTTTGTTATAGCAAGATGAAAAGACTAAGATGTCAAAACTGAAACCAATAAAACAGAAAAACTGTAGGAAATCTCAATATCACCAAACAATTTGAGGAGTTCAATAAAAATAATAAACCTTTACCTAGCCAGACTGCTCAGGAAAACAAAAAGATACAAATTAATAATTTTGAAAATGAGTAATATGACAATATTATTGATTCTATAGATACTTATAAAAACAAGGCAATATTACAAAATTTATGTGAATATGACAATTTAGACGAAATTGAAAAATCCCTTGAAAAATAAAAATTACTAAATCTTAATCAAGAAAGGATACTCTCTTTTGCCTATTATCTAGAAAAGAAAATTTAGTCATAGTTGAAAACCTTCCTACAAAGAAAATTCCAGACCCAGATAGCTATACTGGTAAGTTCTACCAAATATTTTAGGAAGAAATAATATAATTCTATACAAACTCTCCCTCAGAAATAAAACGGAGTACATACTAACCCATTCAATAATACTAGCATTACCCTTAACTAAAACCAGAAAATGATATTACAAATAAGAAAACTCCCTCATGAGCAAGGATATAAAAATTCAACCAATTTTGGAAGCAAGCAAAATATCCTCCAATATGTGAATGAGTAAAATGTGGTACAGACATGTAATAGCATATTGCTCAGTGATAAAAATAAACTATCAAGCTATGAAAAGACATGGAGGAACTTAACTGCTTATTATGAAGTAAAAGAAATCAATCTGAAAAGGCTTCTTCCTGCATAATTCCAACTATGGGACATTCTGGAAAAAGGCAAAATTATGAATACGGTAAGACCAGTGGTTGCCAAAGGGTTGACAAGAGAAGGAAAGGATACATAGGCAGAGCAGAGGGTTTTTAGGGAAGTGAAAATACTTTATATGTTACATTAATGATAGACACATGTTATTATACCTTTGTCTAAAGCCATACAATGTACAACACCAAGTGTGAACCCTAATGTAAACTATGGACTTTGAGCAATTATATGTCAATGTAGGATCATCCATCATAGCAACTGTACCACTGTGGTGAGAGGCATTCAGAATGAAGGAGGCCATACATGTGTAGAGGCAGGGTCTATACAGAAAATCTCTATATCTTTCTCTCAATTTTGCTGTGAACATTCAACTGCTCTAAAAAAGGAGTCTTTATAAAAAATTCCCCCCAAAAATGAATTCAGCTAACTAGTATACAGCCTCTATGAAGAACAGTATGGAGTTTTCTCAATAAACTAAAAATACAACTACCATACAATACAGCAATTCTGCTTGGTATATACTCAAAAGAAAATCAATATATCGAAGCGATATCTATACTCCAGGGTTTATCACAGCACAGTTCACAATGATGAAGATATGGAACCAACCTAAGTATCAGCTTAAGGGAATCAACCCATCAATGGATAGTTTTTTTTAATGTGGTATATACAGTGTGTGTGCGTGTGTGTGTGTGTCTGTGTGTACCACATTTAAAAAACCTATTTATCCATTGATGAACACTTAGGTTGATTCCATATCTTCATTATATATATATATAATATATAATTCCATCTATATATAATGGAGTACTATTCAAACATAAAAATAATGAGATCCTTCATTTGCAACATGCATGGGACTGAAGGACAAGGTTAAGTGAAATAAGCCAGACACAGAAAGACAAACATCATATTTTCTCACTAATATGTGGGAACTAAAAAAAAAAAAGTGAAAAAGAGAGAACTCAAGGGATAGAAAGTAGAATGATGGTTACTGGGCAAAGTAATGGGAAGGAATTTTGTTAATGGGAACAAAAATACAGTCAGAAGGAATGGAAGGAATAATATTCAATGTTTGGTAACACAATAAGATGACTCTAGTAAATCAATTTATTCTATATTTCTAAATAACTAAAACGGTAGAATTGGAATGTTTCTAGCACAAATAAATGATAAATGCTTGAAGTAATGAATTCCTGGCTTACCTGATTTGATCATTACACATCATATGCTTGTATCAAAATATTACATGTATCTCTTAAATATGTACAACTTTTATGTATCCATAAAAATAAAAAATTAAAACAAAAGAATCTTGCTAAGTCAGTTTAGCAAGAATCCCTGACCCTTGACATTTGATCATCTGACTTGCCTTCAGCAAGAATCTCATTAAGTCAGTTTAGCAAGAATCCTCCTCTGAGTAATTTTCCATCCACCGATGCCTTCCCTTTGCTTGTGGTCTACAAATCTCTAGCAGTTGTTCCTGTATTTGGAGTTGAGCCTGATCTTTTTACCCAATTGTAAAAATCATGACGTCTATGGCTAATAATTCTGAATAAAGTCTTCATTTTTAACTAGTGTCAGAAAAATATATCTTTATTATGAGTGATTGCCTTTATGCAATCTTTTTACCATTTTTACTGCTACTTTCCCACTCTCTCTTGAAAGGAAGAATCTAATAATCTAAATCGTGAAATTTGAAATTATTAAATTTTTGCCTTTGTTTTAAATAACATAGTTCTTACCTGCTATGAAAAAATTTAACAAGGTAAATATCTTGTAGAGATGATTTTGAAATATGTCATTATGATTTGTGTTGCATATTTTATCTAAATTCAACAATTTGCAGCAGAAAAAGCATGTACTATTGAGGCAAGCCAATTGCATATATTTAAGAGTGTGGAAAGTAAACTGACCATTATTTATTTATTTTTAAAACATATTCTGACTAGTTTTACATGTCTGTGATCATATGTAGGCAGGGCTTACATAAATATTGTTGATAATAATTAACATTATTACTGAGCTTGATAAATATACATTCATTTCAACCTTTTACCCCCTTAACTGTTTATTTGCATGTTGGGAACTATATGGAAAGAATTTCACAGTATGTATTTTTCTCTTATTATTTAAAAAGATACCTCAAAAGCTGTTTAGTCATGGAATCATTTCAAGGTGTATCTCATCAGAACTGTGTTTGGACATGTCAGATGAAGACTCTTTGATCCAATGGTTTCAATGCTTAGCATTAGAAATATTGTTTTAACATTTGACTTGTGCATGTGTGCCCACCTGTGTGTGTGTGTGTGTGTGTGAGTGTGAGTGTGAGTGTAGATACCACTAATGAAAAATATTATTATGGTTTAAAATTTTTTTAATATTTTATTTTGTATTTAAATCTATGGTCAGGAAATAAGATAGTTTACAATAAAATACTGTCTTATTTTTTCTGATATTCTATAGAGCTCTTTCTTCACCTATTTTAAAAATCTGTATGTTATTTGTGAGGTAAAGTACAACTTTAAGGCATATTTCTGTGAAGACAACAGATAAGCTTATCGAAACATCATTTTATTTGCCCAATTTTCAGCTTTCATTTTATCACCAAATGTATTTTATTACCAAATGGCAAGAATGACATTTTAAATCTCAGCTGATAAATTATTTAAAACATTTTCAACAATTATTATCTTTCAGAAAGTTTGAAGTCAATCAGTGGTAAAATGAAAGAAAACATTTGCAAGTTAACCAAAGTATCCTCTATACAGACAAACATATGATTTAATAGATATATGTAAACTTGTATTAGAATATCAATTTTTCACTGGATTTTTATTCACATGTTCCTGTATCTATTTTTTTCTATTTAATTTATTTTACGTTTACTCTATCTTCTCCCTCATCTATTTCTTGAGCAATTTATACTATCCCCACATCATCACTTCTTCCTCATTTCCCAATGATCACACATCTTGTAAAATAAAATATTTGGTAAATAATTTGAGGCATTTCATAGATGGTGTCCCTTCAATTGACTTTTTCTCTTCTAAATTTGAGGACTCTACCTCAGCCAAATAAAATTATGGGCAACAAATTGATTGAACTTCAGAAATATAAAGCTATTCATCTGCCTTCATTTATCATTCAAGTCAATATTGGTCTCAAATATTTTTCAGACTGGTCTAAGGTCTTTAACTTGAGTGAACTCCTCAACCTTTATAACTCCTCACCTCCTTGATCACTTCGCACTTCCACATATCTCAAGTGTTATTACCCAAAATGTGAAGCATTTAAAAAGAAGTAAATTAACAGGATGAATTCACTAATTTCAAATTTAATTATGTACAGTGTAAGAATAATAGATTTAAGTGAAATATTAGTATTTGAGTATAGACTGTCTTTTCAAGAATATCTGGTGTCGTGTACTATGATTTATTTTACTACAAGGTGTCTTTGCACTTAAACAGAATGGCCACTAGAGTGCTGCAAGTATCCATTCAAGTCAGTCACTGTTCTGGGCAGACATTCTATTAATGATAAAAACAAGGCTGATACATCTTTAGAGCTTATGGGCCACAATCAGTAAAGAAACACCAATATTCATTTAAACTATGCATAGTTTTATTTGTTGTACATTTGTGCTGATAACCCTTCATTAGGTTAGATGCAGCAAGTGTATAGATATAATTGAAGTAAAAGCAATCGCTCAGTTAATAAAAATTAGTTTTCTTTTTACCACTTTGCTATCAGCACTTTTACAACTTACCTCATTTTAAATATATATATATATTTATATTTATAGACAAGTATCTATATAGGTATTATTTATATAACATTTCTTAATTTTTATTTACAAAAAATATAGGTCATGCTGGAGATGAACTTTGATTAAATGTCTAAGATATATTGTTTGGCTTATATATCTGTTCACTATATCAGTGAAAATATTTTTGAAAAAGTGCTCCTTTTTAATGTTTTACTGGTTTAAAATTTAAAGTTCAACCTAACACCTGTGATGCATATTTTCTGTACTTAGAGATGAAGTTTTTTTTTAAAATATCAGGCAGTATTTTATTTCTCTTCATAGCTGCAGTGTATACTATGTATTTTAGCAAACAAAATGTGAAATTCATCATTTAAGAATAGATAGACAAGTACAACGCATTTACTAGCAAGCATCGAAAAAGCATTTGCTCTAGCATGTATGTATTTTATTGTCTGTATTGTTTACTGTTATTTACCTTTAGTAAATATCACATGAAATACCTTATTTCTTCTGTTAGGATTAGAAGTATAAGGTAGTGATGTTTTCATTTTAAATATAAATTGAGGAACAGTTTGTTCCATATATTATCGATAGATACTACACTGGAATTCAGATCTCCTTAGAACAACTATTTTAATGATTTTTAAAATATAATACAGTCTTGAATTTTCCAGAATCTCCATGTCTGATCAGTTAATAGCTCAGGAAATTGTGCTATATTTTAATTGCAAACATGCCACTACACACTAACAAAGTAGAAACAGTTAACTTCAAGTTAATTAACATAAGCATTTCTCAAATAAGACCAAGAACTATTATTTTCACCAAAGTCAAACGTAAACAAGAGATCAGAGTCATTAAGTTCCTACTTCTGTTGATTTGTCTCAAGGATTAATGGATGCACTTATGTTTATATGACTGCACGTGCATGATTGCTCATTGTTGCCAGATAGAACTAGTTGGTGAGACAGTTATATTCATTTCTTCAGTAAAACTCCACGCTTTCTAATATATGCAAGTATTCAGTTGGTTTTGTATGACATTGGCGGTAATACTGTAACTTCCGGCTTACTTCCCACAAAAATCCTTAATAAATGCTATCACTTAAATCATTTTCTGCCCTACCTCTGTATGCATCACACCGTCTTTTTCTGAAATACTTATTTCCCAAGACAGATCAAATTTCAATTCATTTGTAATGCCTTCTATAAATCCGAAATTGGAAATAATTGCTTTCTTATTTGGAATCCCACAGGATTTTGTTTACAGATCTAATTTTAATATTATTAACATATGTATTTCTCTCTGTTTTACAATTAGTCTCTTTTCGTATTTCTCTCTGAAAATTGACTAATTGAATCACTTATTCATTCGATTAATACCTGCAAGTATTTATTAATGATTACCTACTATAAGTGTTCAATGAGCACCTACTGTGAGCTCAGAATTGTCGTAGGCCCTGAGAATAAAATCATGAACAAGACAAAAATTCCTGCCTTCATGGAGTTTTCTGGAATGTAGCTAAGTCAGGTTATAAGTAAACAAACAAGTATACAAACATGATTATGTACTGTTATTGTAGGAAGTAAATACTATAGAAAAAGCAGGCTAAGAAAATCAAGAGTGATTATAAGTTTCCTCTCTGTGGAGAAAGAAAAGGTGAGATCTGACTGCCTAGAGGAGGCAAGACATTCTTTGTCTAAGGAAGGAGTGATTGAAAGAGAGGAAGTAGCAAGTGCAAAACATAGAGATAAACTTGGCAAGGTGAAGAACTTAGAGATTAGCAAGGGGAAAGTGAAAGAAGGAAAGGTGACAGAGTGGAAAATTATATCTTATCACCATGCTTTATTTTCCCTTGGTTCTTATATTGCATACCACATTTAGTACACAAGATTGTACACAGAGTATGTACTCAATAGTAATACAATGTTGTGATTTTGAAGTAAGCTAAATCTGGGTTTGAAATGAAGTTTATTCCTTTATTTGTTTCGTGTCCTTGACCTATTTGTTTAATGACAAGCTTGTTGACTTAATAGAACTGGTAACACTCCTGAGGGAGTGTAAGGTCTTTCTGCATTTAAAATCAGTTCTCACAGAGTTTTGTTTTGCTCCAAAGAACAAAGTTCTTGAACTAGACTCATCTACCGAATTTCAGCATTCTGCATTTAAATTGTTCTGCATTAAGTTCTGAGGTTGACTTTTTCCACTTTCTTTCTAGAGAAGACAACTGAAAAAAAAAAAACCTCTCATTCAAATGATATAAACAACTAGCTGATGACCTTCAGATTTTACCAATCAGTTTATGTCTATGATGAAAAGCATTTTGAGATAAGAAATAGTCATAGTGATTCTCTTCTATTTTCAGTGTGTAGGTTAAAATCAGGGTCTGTAGTGAAAATGCTTTTTCTCAAAATCTAAAAGACTATACAAATGCTACCAGTCCTGCCAGAATTATCTATTGTTCTCTTTGAGACAGAATAATCTTTGGATTGTATTTATGTCCTGCACTTACATGACTTCCTGCCAGTCTTCTCACATATATGGGAAGAAAATATTGATTATTTTAAGTGTGAACTGAAGAAGTGTCTTCATTTACTTCTTTGATGAGAACTCCAGACCTAGCAGCATATTTAATATGGTTGAGAGGCTTGGGATGGCTTTACTAGAAAATAATTAAATAAATAAATAGAATAATTTTGCTTTCTAATATATTTACTTTCAGCATATACCCTGAAAAAGTAATATTGACTAATTAATTATAAGTTTAGAAATGAATTTTTTTATCCATCTTATTTGTACTAACATCCTCCTTTGTGCTTCTGCTCTCCTTTATGCCTTTATACCCTGGAAAACATAACCTGTTCTTTTATATCTCTGTGAATTGGCATATTTTGCTGTTTTTGGTATCCTCATCTCCCTTTACTAGTTCTCATCTTTCAAAAACTCCTGTTTTGCACTCACCTACAGTCACTTCCCCCACTGTTTTGCACCCCACCACAACACTACTGATCAAGTGAGCACATCCTTGTGTACCCTGGTCAAGCAGACATTGCTGGTGTGAATGTGCACAGATGCCAAAGCCCTGCTCCCCACCCTGCACTTTCACTGCCATGGGAGCAATGTGTACATGGAGTACAGCAGCCCTGCAGCCTACCAGTGCCCAATCACCATGCCGACACTGCTGCCAGTACCAACAAGCACACAAATGCCAGCAGCCCTGCCCCTGTCCCCGTGCTGCCACCACTCCCACTGCAAACACACAGGGAGGCTGGAAGTCCCACATTCAGCTCTGCATACCAGTCAACCAGTGTGTACCCTGCCATGCGGTTGCTTCTGCTGGAATGTGCAAATAAGCAGAGATCTCACTGCCATTGCCCAAACAAAGCACATTGGTTGGCATCATACATTGGAATGTTGTGGCCAGTGGTGTAGAAACACCATATCCCTTCCAGCACAATAGGTTGCTAACTGACCAGAGGACAAAACTGGTGGCCCAATATCAGCCACAAAAAGTTAGAGCATGCAGCTCAGGAGTGTTAACTGAGCTTTGGACCCCTAAAATCTTCCATAAACAAAGTCAACTGACTGAACCCACTTTATACTACAATCAAATCCCCAATGGCAACAAAGAAGATAAAATAATAATAATAATAATAAAACCCTATCCAAAGAACAGCAACTTCAAAGATTAAAGAAACATCAGCCCACACAGATGATAAAGAACCAGAACAAGAAAACTCTGGCAACTCAGAAAACCAAAGTATCTTCTTACCTACAAATGCCCATACTACTTCCCCAGTAATGTTTCTTAGCCTGGCTGAAATATCTGAAATGACAGATATGAAATTAGGAATATGGATAGGAACAAAGATCATCAAGATTCTGGAGAAAGAATACAATAAAATGACACAGGAAATAAAAGATGAAATGGTCATCATAAGAAAGAACCCAAACTGGTACAGCTGTAAAACTCACTTCAAGAATTTCAGAATGCAATCGCAAGTATTAAAAGCAGAATTAAACAAGCTGAGAAAAAAATTTGGAGCTCAAAAATTAGTTCTCTGAAATAACTGAGACAAAGATTAAGAAAAAAATTAAAGAAGAATGAACAAATCTCTGAGAAATATGGAATTATGTAAAGAGATCAAATATATGACTCATTGGCATCCCTGAAAAGAAGAGAAAGCTAGCAATTTGAAAAACATATTTGAGAATATCAACCATGAAAATATCCCTATCTTCATTAAAGAGGCTGACATTCAAATTCAGGAAATGCAGAGAAGCCCCAGAAGATATTACCTAAGAAGACTGTACCTAAGACACTTAGTCATCAGATTCTCCAAGGTCAAAATGAAAGAAAAAAATGTTAATGGCAGCTAGACAGAAGAAGCATGACACATGCAAATTGACCCCCCTTTAGGCTAAAAGAAGACCACTCAGAAGAAATACTACAAGTCAGAAGAGATTGGTGGCCTATGTTCAGCATTCTTAAAAAAAACAAATGTCAACATTTCATATGCAGCCAAACTAACCTTCATAAGTTAAGGAGAAATAAGATCCATTTCAGGCAAGTAAATGCTAAGGGAATTCATTACCACTAGACTTGCCTTTCAACAGGTCCTGAAGAGAATGCTGTATATAAAAATAGAATAAAATTGCCAGCCACTACAAAAACAATAATGTACATAGAATATTCATACTGTTAAGCAATCATACAAACATGCCTACACAATAAAAAGCAAAGAACATATCAGGATTACTAAATCCACACATATTAATATTAGCCTTTAATATAAACAAGCTAAATTCTCCAATTAAAGGACACAGAGTAGGAAGTTGGATAAAGAATTAAGACCCAACTGTGTGCTGTCTTCCAGATACGCATCTCAAATGCAATAATGCCCACAGGCTGAAAGTAAAAGGATGGAAAAAAATCTACCAGTAAAATGGAAAACAGAAGAAAGGAGGGGATAATAATCCTCTTTCAGACAAAACAAACTTTAAACAAGAAGGATTAAAAAAGATGAAGGGCATTGTGTAATGCTAAACAGTTCAATTCAACAAGAAGACCTAATTATCCTAAATATATGCTCCCAACACAGGAGCACCCAGATTCATAAAGCAAGTCCTTAGAGACCTACAAAGAAACTTATATTACCATACAAAAATAAAGGGAGGCTTCAATACCCCGATGACAGTATCAGACAGATCATTAAGGCAGAAAACTAACAAAGATATTTAGGACCTGAACCCAGCACTGTATCAAATAGACCTAATAGATATATAAAGAAGTGCCTACTAAAAAATGACAGGTTATACAGCCCTTTCATCAGCCCATGGCACATACTCTAAATTGACCACAAAATTGATCATTAAAACAACAATAGGACTTCTGCCAAGATGGCTGACAGAAAACACCTCTGGAGCACACTTCCCAGCGAGAGGCAAGTGATCTCCACATTTCCAACTGAGGTACCAGGTTCCTCTCAATGGGACTGGTTGGACAGTGGGTGTAGCCCAAGGAGGGCAAACTGAGGTAAGGTGGGGTGCTGCCTCACCCGGGAAGTGCAATGGGTTGGAGGAACCCCCACCAATGGAGGTCACTGGGGACTTTTCCAGCCAATCAGACACTCCAGCTCAGATACTGAGCTTCTCTTATGGTCTTCACAGCCCACAGATCAGGAGATTCCCGCTGAACCAACAAGCCCCATGGGTTTCCAGCACAAAACTGGGCAGCTGTTTCAGCCAGCACCACAGGTTACCAGCACAAATCTGGGCAGCTGTTTTAATTAGTGCCTGGAATATCTATGAGATAGAGCCACCCACTCCACTGAAAAAAAGGGGCAGAAGGCAGGGAACCAAGTGATCTGCTTTGGCAAGTCCCACCCCCACAAAGACCAGCAATCTGAAACCCACTGGCTTGACAGTTTCACAGCCAGCATGGCAGTTTGAACATGACTCAGAATGGTTAAGCTCCCTGGGGTGAAAGGCATTCAGCATTACCAAGGCAGTTGGCCATTACTGAGTCAGTCCACCATTACCGAGGCAGTTATAACCTTACCTGTATAAACAAAACTGCAAGGAAATTTACACAGCCATTGGGAGGAGCCCATGGCAGCTCAGCAAAGCCTCTGCAGGCAGACTGTGACTAGGCTCCCTCCTTGCTGGGCAGGGCACCTCTGAAAAAAAGGCAGCAGCACATCAGGGACTTATAAATAAAGCCCCACCTTCCTGGGACAGAGCACCTCAGAAAAGGGGTGGTTGTGAGTTCCCCTGCAACATACTTAAATGTCCCTGCCCAGCTGCTCTGAAGGGAGCAATGGAGCTCCCAGCACAGCAATTGAGCCCTGATAAGGGACAGACTGCCTCCTCAAGTGGCTTTCTGATCCCTGCATATCCAGACACCTCATACAGGAGCACTCTGGCTGACATCTGGCAAGTACACTTCTGTAATGAAGCTACCCGAGGAAGGAACAGGCAGCAATGCTTGCTGTTCTGCAACCCCTACACGTGGTTCCCAGGCAAGCAGGATCCGGAGTGGACCTCCACCAGTCCGTCAGCAGAGGGGCCTATTAGAAGGAAAACTAAAAAGCAGAAAGAAATAGCTTCAACATCAATAGGAAGGATGTCCACTCAGAGACCCCACCCGAAAGTCACCAACTTCAAAGACCTAATGTAGACAAAGTCACAAAGAAGGGAAGAAACCAGTGCAAAAAGGATGAAATCACCAAAAACCAGAATGTCTTTCCTCCTCCAAGGGATCACAACTCCTCACCAGCAAGGGAACAAAACTGGATGGAGAATGAGTTTGACAAAGTGACAAAAGCAGGCTTAAGAAGGTGGGTAATAACAAAATTATCTGAGCTAAAGGAACATGTTCTAACTCAATGCAAAGAAACTAAGAACCTTGAAAAAACCTAGACAAAATGCTAACTAGAATAACCAGCTTATAGAAGAACATAAACGACTTGATGGAGCTGAAAAACACAGCATGAGAACTTCACAATGCATACACAAGTTTCAATAGCTGAATCAATCAAGCAGAAGAAAGGATATCAGAGATTGAAGATCAACTCAATGAAATAAAACAAGAAGGCAAGATTAGAGAAAAAAGAGTGAAAAGAAATGAGCAAAGCCTCCAAAAATATGGGATTATGTGAAAAGACCTAATCTACGTTTGATCAGTGTACCTGAATGTGATGAGGGGAATGCATTCAAGCTGGAAAACACTCTTCAGGATATTATCTAGAAGAACTTCCCCAACCTAGCAAAGCAGGCCAACATTCAAATCCAGGAAATATAGAGAACACCACAAAAATATTCTTCAAAAAGAGCAACCCCCAAGGCATATAATTGTCAGATGCACCAGGGTTGAAATGAAGGAAAAAATGCTAATGACAACCAGAGAGAAAGGTCGCATTAGCCAGAAAGGGAAACCCATTAGACTCACAGCAGATCTGTTGGCAGAAACCCTACAAGCCAGGAGAGTGGGGGCCTGTATTCAACATCCTTAAGAAAAGAACTTTCAACCCAGAATTTCATATCCAGCCAAACTAAGCTTCATAAGTGAAGGAGAAATAAAATCTTTTATGAACAAGCAATAGTTGAGAGATTTTGTCACCACCAAAAAAAATCACCACTAAAGGACTGATTTATGTAAACAACCACCACCTGTTCCCCAAAAACCTATTGAAGTAAAAAAGAAAAAAAAATCAGAGATGACATAAGCAAATGGAAAAATATTCCATGCTATGGATAGGAAAATTCAATATTGTTAAAATGGCCATACTGCCTAAAGCAATTTACAGATTCAATGCTATTCCTGTTAAACTGTCAAGGACATTCTTCACAGAATCAGAAAGAAAAAAAAAAAAAACTATCTTAAAATTCACATGGAACAACAACAAAAAGCCTGGAAAGCCAAGGCAATCCTAAGCAAAGAGAACAAAGTTGAGGCATCATCTTAAGTGACTTCAAATGCCACTACAAAGCTACAATAATGAGAACAGCATGGTGCTGATACAAAAATAGACACATAGAACAATGCAATGGAATACAGAGCCCCAAAATAATGCTGCATATCTACAACCAAATTATCTTTGACAAAGTCAACAAAAGCAAGCAATGAGGAAATAATTCTCTATACAATAAATAGTGCTGTGATAACTATCTATATGCAGAAGACCCCTTCCTTATACCATCTACAAAACTTGACTCGAGATGGATTAAAGGCCTAAAGTTCAAACCTAAAACTATAAAATCCCCGAAAAATAACCTAGGGGAAATCATTTTGGACATAGGATGGATCAAAGATTTCATGATAAAGATGCCAAAAGCAATTGCAACAAAAATACAAATTATCAAATAAGACCTAGTTAAACTGAAGACCTTCTCCACAGAAAAGAAACTATCAAGAGTATACAGAGAACACACAGAATGGGAGAGAATATTTGCAACCCATGCATCTGACAAAGTTCTAAGATCCAGAATCTTTAAGACATAAACAAATTAATGATCAAAAAACAACCCCATAAAAAAGAGAGCAAAGGACATGGATTGACACTGGCAAAAGAAGACATACATGCAGCCAACAAGCATAGGAAAAAATGCTCAGCATCATTAATCATTAGAGAAATGCAAATCAAAATGGAAAGGAGACACCATCTCATATCAGTCAGAATGGCTATTATTAAAATGTCAGAAAACAATGGATGCTAGTGAGGCTACAGAGAAAAGGAAACTCTTACACAGTGTTTGTGGCAATGTAAATTAGTTCCAGTTCTCAAGAGGAATGGTTTGAGCTTTTGCTAATTTAGCATAATGTTGACTGTGGGTTTGTCAAAGATGATTCTTACTGTTTTGAGGTATGTTTTTTTGATGTCTTGTCTGTTGAGGATTTTTATCTTGAAAGGATGTTGGATTTTATTGGAAGCTTTCTCAATGTCTATTGAGATGTTCGTATGCTTTTGATTCTATTTATGTGGTAAATCACAAGTATTGATTTGTGCATTTTGAAGTGCCTTGCATACAAGGAATAAAGTCTGATCATGCTGTATTAACTTTTTAATGTGCTGCTGGATTCAATTTGCTAGTATTTTTTTGAGAATTTTTGTGTTTATGTTCATGAAGAATATTGGTCTGAATTTTTCTTTTGTCTTTGTGTCTCTGCCAGATTTTGCTATCAGGCTGATGCTGACTTCATAGAATGAGATAGGGTGGAGCTTCTCCTCCTTGATTTTTTTGGAATAATTATTTAGGATTGGTACTAGTTCTTCTTTGTACATCTGGTAGAATTCAGCTGTGAATCCATCTGGTCCAGGACTTTTTTTGGTTGGTAGGTTGTTTATTAGTGATTCAATTTTAGAAGTTGATATTGGTCTATTCAGTGTTTTGTATCTTCCTGATTCAACTTTGGGAAACTGCTTCCAGGAATTTATCAATTTCCTCTCGATTTTCCAATTTACATGTACAGAGTTGTGCATAATAATCTCTAAGGGTATTTTATATTTCTGTGGGATTGGTTGTTAATATCACCTTTGTCATTTCTTATAGTACTTGCTTAGATATTTCCTTTCTTTTTCTTTGTTAATCTAGCTACAGTCTATCAGTTTTATTTATTTCTTTTAAAAAAGTGGTTCTTGGTTTCATTGATCTTTTGTATGAATTTTTGCGTCTCAATTTTATTAAGTTCTCAAATTTTAGTTACTTATTCTCTTCAGCTAACTTTGAGGTTAATTTTACTTTCTAGTCTCTTTAGGTGCGAAATTTGATTGTTAATTTGAGATGTTTCTAACTTCTTAATGAAGGTTTTTAGCACTACAAACTTTCCCCCAAACACTCCTTTGGCAGCATCTTGGAGATTTTGGTATGTTGTGTTCTCATTTTAATTAATTTCAAATAACTTCTTGATTCATGCCTTAACTTTGATGTTTATCCAGGAGTTATTCAGAAGTAAGTTGTTTAATTTTCGTGTATTTGTGCAGTTTTGAGACATCTTCCTGTTACTGATTTCTATTTTTATTGTACTGTGTTCCAAGAGTATACTTGGTATTATTTCAATCTTTTTTGAATTTATTGAGGCTTGCTTAATGACTAAGCATACAGTCAATTATAATATATGTTCCATGTATATATGAGAAGGATTATATTCTGTGGTTGTTAGGTGGAGTGTTCTGTAGGTGTCTATTAGGCCCAATTGGTCATGTGTCAAGCTTAAGTCCAGAATTTCTTTCTTTGTTTTATGCTTCAATGATCTGTCTAACACTGTTAGTGAGGTGTTGAAATCTCTCATTGTTATTTTGTGGTTGTCAAAGTTATTTTGTAGGCCAGGAAGAACTTGTTTTATGAATCTGGATGCTCCATTCTTGGGTACATCTATATTTAGGGTCATTAAGTCTTCTTTTTGCATTGTACCTTTTATTATTGTATAAAGCCCTTTATGATCCTTTTTAATTCTTATTGTTATAAAGTCTGTTTTATCTGATATAAGAAGAGTGACTCCTGCTCTTCTTTGTTTCCCATTTGCGTGATAGATCTTATGCCACCCTTTTACTTTAAGTTAGGTGGGTGTAAAGATACAGGGACTATGTCAGATAGGTCCCTTGAAGAAGAGAGATGATTGAGTCTTGTACTTTAAACATGCTGACACTCTGTGTCTTCTAAGTGAGGTGTTTAGTCTGTTTATATTCTAGGTTTGTATTGATATGTGTGATTTTGATCCTGTCATCATGTTGTTAGCTGGTTGTTATGCAGACTCGATTGTGTAGTTGCTTTATAGTGGTTGTGGACTATATGAGCTTTGTGGTAGTATATGTCATTCTTTCAAATCTGTGTTTAGCACTCCCTTAAAAAGATCTCCTGTAACACTTGTCTAGTTGAAATGTATTCTTTTCAGCATTTGCTTGTCAGAAAATTTCTTTATTTCTGCTTCACCTGTGAAACTTAGTTTGGCTGGATATGATATTCTTAGTTTGAATTTCCTTTATTTAAGAATGCTGAAAATATGTCCCCAATCTCTTCTGGCTTGTAAGGTTTCTGCTGAGATATCTGCTGCTACCCAGATGGAGTTCCCTCTGTGGGTAACTTGCCCTTTCTCTCTAGCCGACTTTATGACATAACATTTTTTATTCATTTTATTTTATTTGTGCACTGGCCTTGGTGAATCTGATGACTCTGTGCCTTGGGGATGATCATCTTGTATAGTATCTGCCTGGAATTCTATATGCTTCTTGAATTAGCACGTTGACCTCTTGGCAAGATTAGGAAAATTTTCATTGATTATATCTTCAAATATATTTACTAGGTTGACTATTTTCTCTTCTGCTTTCTCAGGAATGCAAATGAGTCCTGTAAATTTGCTCTTTTTGCATGATCTCATATTTCTTGGAGGTTTTGTTCATTTTTCTTTTTCTTTTCTTTTTTCTTTTTTCCCTTTTTCTTTTTTTGATGGAGTCTTGCTCTGTCACCCAAGCTGGAGTACAGTGGCATGATCTTGGCTCACTGCAACCTCCGTGCTCGAGTTCAAGCAATTTTCTTGCCTCAACCTCCCAAGTATCTGGGATTACAGATGCCCACCACATCTGGTTAATTTTTGTATTTTAGTAGAGACAGGGTTTCAGCATGTTGGCCAGGCTGGTCTCAAATTCCTGACATCATGATCTGCCTTCCTCAGCCTCCCAAAGTGCTTGGATTACAGGCATGAGCCATCACACCCAGCCTTGTTCACTTTTCTTAATTCTTTCTTTCTTTATTTTTATCTGACTCAGTTAATTTGGATAAGTGGTCTTTGAGTTCTTAGATTCTTTTCTCAGCTTATTCTATTTTAAAGTTAATAATTCCATTTGTACTATGAAGTTCTTGTAGTAAAATTTTCAGCTCAAGAAGTTCAGTTTGACATCACAAATAAATGGGAAGATCACTTCAAGCTCATGGATTGGAAAAATCAATATTGTTAAAGAGGCCATACTGCCCAAAGCAATTTGTAAATTCAATGCTATTCCTACAAAACTACCAACATCATTCTCCACGAAAGTATTATAAAATTCATATGGAACCAAAAACAAGCTCAACTAGCTATGGCAATCATAAGCCAAAAAAACAAAGCTGCAGACATCACACTACCCAACCTCAAGCTATACTATAAAACCACAGTAACCAAAACAGCTTGGTTCTGATACAAAAACAGATACATAGACAAATGAAACAAAATAATGAACTCAGAAATAAAGCTGCACACCTAAAATTATCTGACTTTCAACAAGGATGACAAAAACAAGCAATGAGGAAAGGACTCTATTCAATAAATGGGCTAGCCATAAGTAGAAGATTGAGGCTAGATCTCTAACTTTCACCATATACAAAAATTGACTCAAAATGAATTAAACATTTAAATGTAAGACCTCAAACTATACAATTCCCAGAACAAAACCTAGGAGATACTCTTCCCAACATCTTGCCAAATAAATTTTGGCTAATTCCCCAGAAGCTATTACACCAAAACAAATTATACAAATAGAACCTAACTAAACTAAAGAGCCTCTGCACAACAAATTAACTATCAACAGAGTAATTAGACAACCTATAGAATGGGAGAAGATATTCACAAATTATGCATCTGAGAAAGATCTAGTTTTCAGAATCTATAGGAAATTTAAAAAAATCAACACGATAAAAACAAATCCATTAAGAAAAAGAACACGAAAAGACACTTGACATAGGAGAAGACTTACAAGTGGCCTAAAGACTCATGAAAAAAATGCTCAACATCATTAGTCATCTGAGACATGCAACAGACCTACCATTTGACCCAGCAATCCCATTAATGGGTATATATCTAAAAGAAAACAAATCGTTCTACCAAAGGATACATGCATTCATATGTTCATCACTGCAGAATTCACAATAGCAAAGACATAGAATCAACCTAGATGTCCTTGATGGTAGGGTGAAAAATGGAAATGTAGTATACTGTAGAATACTATGCAGCCATAAAAATATATAAAATTATGTCCTTATGACAATATTGATGGAACTAGAGACCATAATCCTAAGCAAATTAATGCCAGAACAGAAAACAAAATGTCTCATGTTCTCACAAGGGGAAGTGCTACAGTGGGCACACATAAACATAAATATGGGAACAATAGACACTGTGGATTACTAGAGAGTGGTGAGGGTAGGGTAAAAGAAAACTTCCTATCAAGTACTATGATTACTACCTGTGTGACAGGATCTATAATTCATACCTCAGCATCACATAACGTCATGCGTTAAATCTGTACATGTATCCCCTGTATATAAAGCAAATGTTGGGGTTATTTAGACATTTAAGAAAAATGGCTAATGATCAGTATCAGAAGCTAAATGTCTTTTTAAAGCTTTATTTATTTAATGTTACTCTGATTAAAAGGTAGTATTATCAAGGAAATATCTGGGATATTACAGAAACCAGTCAAATTTTATTTCTAAAATTAATTTCAATTGTGACACACTGAACACGCACATGGTGTTTCCCAATAAATAAGCAAACATACACACTATGGACAGAATGTTTGTGCTCCCTGAAAACTTATGTTGAAATCATAATTTCCAGTGTAATGGTATTTGGAGAAGAAGCTTTTGGGAAGTGATTAGAGCTTGAGATGGAGTCGTCATGCTGGCATTAGTCCTTATAAAAAGAGACATGAGAGAGTTTTCACACTCTCTCTCTTTAACATGTGATGGTACACAAGAAGGTTTCCCTGTACAAACCAGGAAGAAGGCCCTGTACAGAAACCAAATCAGCCAGTGCCTTGGACCTCCCATCCTTCAGAACTGTAAGAAATAATTGTTTGTTGTCTAAGCCACCAAGTCTATGGCCTTTTTTATAGCAGCCCAAATTAACTAAGACACTATGAAAATAAAAATTAACCAATGAAAACAAAACAAACAAAACTCAGTCTCTATAGGAAGAAAACCGTATGAGGAGGAAGAGGAGATACTGATAACAGCTTGACAGACTGATAGACACTGTCAAGTGTCTCATATTCTCTCAAAAATGTTTTAGGACTGTGAACCTAACAGACTGGCAGCTGACACAGAAATGTAAATGACAGCATCTGAGATGAAAAGAATTGTTCGTCCAAGCCCATTCCAAATTGCTAATGAACAGAATCATGAGTTAAATAAACGGTGTTACTTTAAACAAATAGGTTTCTGGAGCACTTTGTTCCATAGCAAAGGCACAACTGTGACACAAACCCAGATCACACTCTTTCTGTCTGTCCTAATTTCCAAGCAGAGCAAGAAAGGCAATATGAATACAGGAACATTTAGCTTATTTACATTGAATTCAGCTAAATTATGGAGCAATAAAATATGTCTGCCTTAACCAATAAGTCCTAAAGATTTCCTGTTCATTTCAGCTGTTTGTTTAGATCCCACTTGCGCCTCTTCATCACTTCATTTATATTTTACTGCACAATTTTTTTTCAAAATCCTCCTCAGTTTTGCCTACATTTCATTTCCTCCTTCATTTTCAACCTAATACTTTTCTCTATTACTGTATTAATCTCATGGGGGGCAGAGTCTAATCACCTAGACAGCTTTCAGAGGTAGTTGTATACTTTAGTGTTAATTTAAATATGTCAGGATTTTTTTAAACTTTCCTTACTTTACCCTTTAATTCTCTAAAACTGGAAGCATTTCTTTAAGTCTCTAATTTTTTTTTATCATCCTAGATTTTTCCTCCAACCATTTCCTGAATTTACTGAAAAGATTCACATTATTTTCAAAGAATTGGCATGAAAATATTAATTATATAAAAATATTAACAATTAGTATGAGTATTATTAAATGTACGTTACCAAATAATTATACTCTTCTAAACATTTTACCAGTTGCCCCAACATCATTTTTACATTTTTTAAAATTTGTCTTTTATTAACTGATAAAATACTGACTTTATTATATAGCAAATTCAAAAATTGACTCAAATTTGTTTTTGTACTTTCACTTTCAATTCCATAGACTTTCCTCATTCTTATAATAAGAAATCTCTTTAATTATGCTTTTACTCTATTTCACCATCTTTTAGGGCCTATTTGTTTCACTTAATTATTATTCTTTTGTAGCATCTATTTACCCTTTTCATAAGGCATTTTTGTTTTTATAAATTTATGTTATTGGTCAAGTTTCATAATAATCTTAGTGCTTCAATTAAAATAATTTTGAATTTAGAAAACTAGGGGAACTAAATCATATGATTATCTTCATAAATGTCAGAAAAAGCATCTGACAAAATTCAATTCTCTTTTCTGTTAAACCATGCATAGAAGAGGAATTTATAGATAGTCCTTTAATATAATAAAATTAACATAACTTAGTGTAGTTGCCAGCATGTTACTTAGGGAAGTAACAGAGATGTTTCTGATAAAGTCAAGAAAATGATAAAGATATAGACTTTTGTCATAATATTTAACATTTAGTTGATGATGTTGGCCAGTGTGATTAAACAAGAAGAAACAAATATACGTTACAGATTAAAAATTACAAATTAACAGTATTTGAGACAGATAAATTTATATCAACCATCACAATTTAGAGTCCATTGTGTGTAGTCACCACTAAATCCTCTCCCTAATGCATCCTGAACTGATTTCTCAAAGTTTCTGCATATATTGGTTACATAAAGACAGCAGGAAAGGAATAAGGTTAGATGAGGGTAGGCTAACAGAATCAGACAAGTCACAAATCAGAGGGGCTTAAAATACAGTGATAAGTAAATATCTACACAGATCTCTGGTTGGAATAGATCCTATGACTCAAGATCCCACCCTTTTCACAGATGGTGATGACTAATAATTTGAATTCTGAGGGTGACATGATAATGAAACTTGAGAATAGAGACCCTTAAAATGTTTACTTTGCATAACCTACGTATCATTAATCTTGTCTCATAGAGATCTGGTTAAACTGAGCCTAAATCTCAATTACATTATCCAAGGGAATATAAAGTTCTGCTCACACTTTTTATAGTTTTACATAATTTTTTCAATTTAACTTTCTCATGTTCTCTCTTTGCTTCTGCATCTACATGGGATTCTCTCGATTTTACTATCATTCTGCTTGGGAAGTTAACCCCTTTTCTGAGTTTCACAAAAATACCCTCTCACTAAATTTACTTTCATTAAATTTTCTGAAGATTTTGAAATCATGAAAATTAAATCATCTTCTACCATATTACTGACTTCATACTCCACATCTTACACCTTACCCCACCCCTCATATCTTAGCCCTTTATTTTTTTTTATTGTGAAATATGTTTTTCTGCATTCGGTCCCTGGGGACTTACATGCTATCCAAGGGGACTTGCAAATACTTATTGATAACAAACCTGATATCTTCCTTAATAGAAGTCATGGTTAATATGGTTTTCCTTATCTTGCTTTTTTTTTTTGAGTTTATAATGAAGATCATATAACTTTGGTTTTTTGTACATGGCTGTTGGGAGTATGACTTCAGAACCTTTGATTGTCTAAATTCTTCTGATTATAAAAGTGTTAGGTATCTGATTACTCTAACCTGCTATTTAGAAATAACAATTCTTGGTTAGTTTCACCAAAAGTTACATCAGAATTATTTAGGACAAAATTTGCTGATGCAAATTAACAAAAACACCAAAAGCAATGGCAAAAAAAGCCAAAATAGGCAAATGGGACCTAACTAAATTTAGGAGCTTCTGCCCAGCAAAAGAAACAGCAATTAGAGTAAACTGGCAACCAACAGAATGGGAAAAAATTTTTGCAATCTACCCATGAGACAAAGGGCTAATATCTAGAATCTACAAAGAACGAAAGCAGATTTACAAGAAAAAAACAAACCCATTCAAAAGTGGGTGAAGGATATGAACAGACACTTTACAAAAGAAGACAAATACGTGGCCAGCAAACATATGAAAAAATGCTCATCATCTCTGGTCATTAGAGAAATGCAAATCAAAACCACATTGAGATATCATCTTACATCAGTTAGAATGGCAATCATTAAAAAATCTGGAGACAACAGATATTGGAGAGGATGTGGAGAAAAAGGAACACTTTTACACTGTTAGTAGGAGTATAAATTAGTTCAACCATTGTGGAAGGCAGTGTGGCAATTCCTCGAGGATCTAGAAATAGAAATTCCATTTGACCCAGCAATTCCTTTACTGGCTATATACCCAAAGGATTATAAATAGTTCTATCATAAAGACACATGCACACGTATGTTCATTGTAGCACTGTTTACAATAGCAAAGACCTGGAACTAACCCAAATGCCGACTGATGATAGACTGGACAAAAAAAATGTGGCACATGTACACCATGGAATACTATGCAGTCATAAAAATGATGAGTTCATGTCCTTTGTAGGGGCATGGATGAACCTAGAAACATCATTCTCAGCAAACTGATACAAGAACAGAAAACCAAACACCACATATTTTCACTCATAGGTAGGTGATGAACAATGAGAACACTTGGGCACAGGGAAGGGAACAACACTCACAGGGATAGGTAGGGAGGTGGAGGGGAGGGGAAGGGGGACAGCAGGGTGGGGTGCGGGGAGGATGGGGAGGGATAACACCGGGAGAAATGCCTGATGTGGGCGACTGGGGTGGGTGGAGACAGCAAACCACCATGACATGTATGTACCTATGCAACAGTCCTGCAGGATGCAGGACGTGCACATGTTCCCAGAGCCCACGTACAATTTTTTAAAAAAAGAAAGAATGAAAAAGCAGACACTTTGGTCCTGGCATGCATGACAAAATGTTTAAATTCATAGAGCCAATGGAATTGAAGACAGCATTTAATTCATTTCTCATCATTCTTATGAGGACAACAAAGAAGAAAAAAACTTCCCTGTGTCCAGAGTTGCTGACAACACCAGAGCTAGAATGCAGATCTTTGAATCTGTTGTTCAAAATGCTTTCTACTGTGTAGCGTCTAATCCCAAAAGGCATATTTTTCTTTGTTTGTGAAAATGCCAGACTTAAGGAAAGCAGAATATCTTCTGAGGTACAAAGAGATTAACTTTCCTTGAAGTATGAATTGAATCACTGTTGAGAAATATGACAAGCTCCCACTTCAATCCCAGATTATAATCTCTATTCTTTTCAGACGAGATAGACAATTAGTCTAGCAAGTTCTATGGATAGTGAAACTTGACAAAATGTAGAAGGAAAGATTTGAAAGGTGTAATTGAAACTGCAGGGTTTGTTTTAGAAATAAAGTACAAACATTCTGTGTATGTATGTGACAGAGCAGAATTATTTATTGATTCCAATTTACAATGTATTGGTGAGAATTTATGCCAGATAATAAATGAAAATTATGATAAAAACAACAGGCATTTTAACCATATTGTAAATTAATACACATGAAAATATAATTAACGGTTGAAAATCAAGCTATTTTGAAACAGATGTAGCAATTAGAAAGAAACAATCTATTTTTACATTTTTAAAAGGTGAACACAGGTAATTCTCAGTCAACAAATGCAGACAATATCCTTAAGTCAGATATTCTTAAATTGCAATGCACATCAAAATTACCTGGGAAGGTTTTTAAAGAACATATACGTTGCTCCCATACTAGACCTCTTGCCTCCAAATACCTATGGAGTGAAGTTCAAGAATTTCTGTAGTGAAAATGTTCCCCAGGTGGTCCTAATGCCCTGCACTTGTTAGAATTTGGTCCCTAAATACTGTATTATTGATATGCTTTGTTGATCTACTGAATGGGAAAGAGATTTCAGGCACCATTCACTCATCATCAGTCACTTGACAACTGCTGGTGGCTGTACACTGACATCTCCAGGTGGTGAGTGATACAGGGCATGATTACTCACAAGCACAAGGACAGAGGATTTTTCTGTTGAATGAATTTTTATCCTTACCTCTATATTCTGCATTTTAAAGAATCTGGTTACTCCTTTGTGTTCCTTTATGGTGAATTGACCACTTCAAAAAAGTTTAAATAGAATTTATTGATTAGAGATGCTAGGAAAATACCACAGACTGAGAATGCAAAGCAAATTGACCAAAAATTCTAATATTAAATCTGATTTAGATAATAAAATAAAGCTTATACAAATTAGTTTAAAAACAACTAATGATACTTCTATAGTGTTTTCTTTATTGTCATTACCTATCAAAATGCTAATTACTATATTTAAAGTAGTAGAATAAATAGGTAAATTATAGTGCAATTAAATGTGCTCATTTGGATCTTTCTAAAGACTAGAAGATCTTTCCAATTAAAGATTGTGAAGAATGAGACATTTTTAACTTTTTTGTCTGTAAAATTATAAAAATAGAAGTAAAACTAATAGCACTCATCTTTATTTTTCTTACCTAGCTTCAACAATCTGTCATTCTTGTATTTTCTGTAGTTCGATACACACCACGTCCTTCCCCTAGATTGTTATGTTTCTATATTACTTTTTCAGCTAAATTTTAGATACATTTTGCAAGTTTTGAGGGGGTGAAGTTCCAAAACCACTCTCAAGCTCAAAAATTTGTCAGAAGACATGACAGAACTCACCTGAACAATTATATTCAGAGTTATGATTTATTACAAGAACAGAATACACTAAAATCAGCCAAGTGAAGAGTCTGGAAAGATTCCAAATGCAAAACTTCCATTGTTCTCAGGGAAATATTACAGTCTGGCTTTGACGTGTGATGCTGGGAAAAAGTATTGCCAACCTAGGGAACTCACCGAAGCTACAAAGTCTGAAGATTTAATTGGCCCTTCATTATAGAGGCATGACTGACTAATTTTTCACATGGTTGAACTCAGTCTCTAGACTTCACCTCCATCCTTGGTGGTGTGGCTGATAAGGTGTGACTCAAAGTGTCCACAATGAATACCTAATTAGCATAAACTATCAGGCATCGTGGAAGAGGCTCATCATGAATATCAAAACATTTCTATAACTTGAAAAATGCCAAGAGTTTAGAGATGACCTCCTAGGAGATAAGGATAAAGATCAGATCTCTCTTTAAGAAAGAATAAATTCTGCATGCATGTATTATGATGTATAACTCTTAGCTATTCAATTTGAATATATTTAGAAACCTGTATAACTCATATATCTATCACAATAAAAAAAATTCATCTTTCTAGGAAATTTTTTTGATTTCTTTTCTACTCAGATCAATCTCTATTTTGACTACTAGTATTATCATCATTATTATTACTATACTTTAAGTTCTAGAATACATGTGCAGAACATGCAGGTTTGTTATATAGGTATACACATGCTATGGTGCTTTGCTGCACCCATCAATCCATCATCTATCTACATTAGGCATTTATCCTAATGCTATCCCTCCCCTAGCTCGCACCCCCTGACAGGCCCTGGTGTGTGATGTTCCCCTGCCTGAGTCCATGTGTTCTTATTGTTCAACTCCCACTTATGAGTGAGAACATGCCATGTTTGGTTTTTTTTTTGTTCCTGTGTTAGTTTTCTGAGAATGATGGTTTCCAGCTTCACCCATGTCCCTGCAAAGGATATGAACTCATCCTTTTATATGGCTGCATAGTGTTCCATGGTATATATGTGCCACATTTCTTTATTCAGTCTATCATTGATGGGCATTTGGTTTGGCTCCAAGTCTTTGCTATTGTGAACAGTGCTGCAATAAACAGATGTGTGCATGTGTCCTTATAAAAAAACTATTTATAATTCTTTGGATATATATCCAGTAATGGGACTACTGGGTCAAGTGGAATTTCTATTTCTAGATCCTTGAGGAATTGCCACACTGTCTTCCACCATTGTTGAACTAATTTACACTCTTTCCAACAGTGTGAAAGCTTCACATCCTCTCCAGCATCTATCGTTTCCTGACGTTTTTATAATCGCCATTCTAACTTGGGTGAGATGGTATCTCATTGTGGTTTTGATTTGCATTTCTCTAATGACCAGTGGTTTGTTTGTTGCATATATGTTGTCTTTTGAGAAGTCTCTATTCATATTCTTTGCCCACTTTTTGAAGGGTATTTTTTTTGAAGTTGGAAAGGGAGGAGTGTTTTTATTCATTCATTCATTCATTTTAATATTTGTGGATAAATAGGTGCACATATTTGTGGGGTACATGAGATGTTTTGATGCAGGCATGTAATGTGAAATTGGTACATTGTGGAGAATGGGATATCTAGCCCATGAAGCGTGTCTTTATTGTTTGAGTTACAGACAATTCGATTACATTCTTTATCTAAAAATGTACAATTAAGTTACTGTTGACTTTAGTCATCCTATTATGCTATCAAATAGTAGATCTTATTCATTCTTTCTAACTACCTCTTTTTGTACTTAATAACCACCCGCCCCCACCACTGCACCAGCCCCCTGACTACCCTTCCCAGCCTTTGTACCCATCCTTCTACTCTCTATGTCCATGAGTTTAATTGTTTTGATTTTTAGATTCCACAAATCAGTGAGAACATGCAATGTTTGTCTTTCTGTGCCTGGCTTATTTCACTTAACATAATGATCCAGTTCCATCCATGCTGTGGCAAATGACTGGATCTCATTCTTTTTTATGGCTCACTAGTACTCCATTGATCATATGTACCTCTTTTTTTTTTTTTTTTAGATGAATTAGGAGTTTTATTTTTCTCTTGGTACAAGAATTTCAGAGATAGCCACTTGAAAGTATAATTTAAAGACTCACAGACATCAGGGCCAGACCCAGTTAGTTCTTGGTCTTTTCTTTCTTTCTTTTTTTAATATTATTATACTTTAAGTTCTGGGGTACATGGGCAGAATATGTAGGTTTGTTACATAGGTATAAACATCCTATGGTGGTTTGCTACATCCATTGCCCAGTCATCTACATTAGGTATTTATTCTAATGCTCTCCCTACCCTAGTCCCACAACCCCTTGCTATACCTCCCCAGGCCCACCATCCCTGAACAGCCCCTGGTGTACAACGTTCTCCTTCCTGTGTCCATGTGTTCTCATTGTTCAACACCCACTTATGAGTGAGAACATGCAATGTTTTGTTTTCTGTTCTTCTGTTAATTTGCTGAGAATGATGGTTTTCAGCTTCATACATGTTTCTGCAAAGGATATGAACTCATCCTATTTTATAGCTGCAAAGTATTCCACAGTGTATATGTGCCACATTTTCTTTATCCAGTCTATTATTGATTGACATTTGGGTTGGTTCTGAGTCTTTGCTATTGTGAACAATGCTGCAGACATAGCAATATATGTGCATATGTCTTTATAACAGAATGGTTTGTAATTTTTTGAGTAGATACCCAGTAATGGGATTTCTGAGTCAAATGGTATTTATATTTCTAGATCCTTGAGGAATTTCAACACTGTCTTCCACAATGGTTGAACTAATTGACACTTCTTGCAATGATGTAAAAGTGTTCCTAATTCTCCCCATCCTCTACAGCATCTGTTGTCTCCAATTTTTTAATGATTGCTATCTAATTGGCATGAGATGGTACCTCAATATAGTTTTGATTTGCATTTCTCTAATAACCAGTCATGATGAGCTTTTTTTCTTATTTTTTTTTTGGCTGCATAAATATCTTCTTTTGAGAAGTGTATGTTCATATCTTTCACCTACTTTTTGATGGGATCGTTTGTTTTTTTCTTGTAAATTTGTTTAAGTTCTTTGTAGATTCTGGATATTAGCCCTTTGATGGGTAGATTGCAAAGCTTTTCTCAAATTCTGTTAGTTTCCTGTTCTAATGATAGTTTCTTTTGTTGTGCAGAAGCTCTTTAGTTTAATTAGATCCTATTTGTCAATTTTGGCTTTTGTTACCATTGCTTTTGGTGTTTTAGTCATGAAGTCTTTGCCCATTCCTATGTCCTGAATGGTATTTCCTAGGGTTTCTTCTAGGGTTTTTATGGTTTTAGGTCTTAACGTTTAAGTCTTTAATCCATCTGGAGTTAATTTTTTATAATGTCTACAGAAGTGGTCCAATTTCAGTTTTCTGCATATGGCTAAGCCAGTTTTCCCAACACCATTAAATAGGGAATGGGGAGCCAGTTTTCCCAACACCATTAAATAGTGAATCCTTTCCCTGTTGCTTATTTTTGTCAAAGATCAGATGGCTGTAGATATGTGGCATTATTTCTGAGGCCTCTGTTCTGTTCCATTGGCCAATATATCTGTTTTGGTACCAGTACCATGCTGTTTTGATTACTGTAGCCTTGTAGTATAGTTTGAAATCAGATAGCATGATACCTCCAGGTTTGTTCTTTTTGCTTATGATTGTCTTGGCTATATGGGCTCTTTTGTGGTTTTGTAGTTCCATATGAAATTTAAAGTAGTTTTTTTCTAATTCTGTGAAGAAAGTCAGTGATAACTTGATGGGGATAGCATTGAATCTATAAATTACTTTGGGCAGCATGGCCATTTTCATAATATAGATTCTTCCTATCCATGAGCATAGAATGTTTTTTCATTTGTTTGTGTCCTCTCTTATTTCCTCAAGCAGTGGTTTGTAATTCTCCTTGAAGAGGTCCTTCATGTCCCTTGTAAGTTTCATTTCTAGGTATTTTATTCTTTTTGTAGTAATTGTGAATGGGAATTCACTCATGATTTCACTTTCTATGATTGTGAAATTACAATTTTTCATAAATTACATTAATTTTGTATCCTGAGACTCTATATTTTTATTTCTTTCACATTATATTAGCTTAATTGAACTTCATAAATGCAATCTGGGTAACATATTTTTGGTAATGGCATCCTGAGAAAGTTGAGAAATTTCTTTCTGTAGAAGAAATGTATAAAAATAGACAACAATGTCAAAAACAAAACAAAACAAAACATTTTCAGGACATGAAGCAGAATACAATGACAAAAACCTGAGGGGAGTATACTTTTACAAATTGGTTCACTATCAGGTAATAATGGTTGTAAGTCTCCAGACATCTTGCTTTCTATTCACCTCTAATTCAGCATGCAAAAACTTTGTCAGAGGCATGTGGTGTCCAGGTAGGTTTGGCAATATCTATGGAAACCAGCAGCTTTACTATACTAGATGGTTTATTTGGTTCCGAGTGAGAGTTACAATTTACAGTGTTACTAGTCGTGGACTCAAAACAGGTAGAAAGCACACACACACAATAAATAAATAAATTCCAGGGTTATAGGTATAAACTTTGCTTTCAGTTTAGACAAATGGCAGATCAGGCATAAATTTAACAGAGAGATGCTGGAATTGAGGGAGAGGTAGAAGCACTGACATAATAAAGTCTCCACCAAAACCCTGGTTTGCAGCTAAACTATATGTATAAGGAAAAGACCTGAAAGCACTAGACAAAAAATTCAAATCAAATTAGACTTTAGAACTTGCCAAATCTTTGATGCTGCATTATGCAATTCATTATGCAATCCACATACAACTCAAGTGGCAGAAAGTGGAAGGTTTACAGGTCCCAAATATGTGATTATAGACTCTTAGCTCTAGCTCAAATTATTGGCTGACTAGTAAACTAAACTACACAGAGGAGAGCCCTAAATGAGGATACATACATAGATACACACACACACACACACACACACACACACACACACAAAATTGTATACCGTAAAGGAGATAATTCTGCAGTTTAAGTCCAGGAAAGTAAGTAAAACAAAAGCCCTTGGAAAAATAACACAAAATTTAGAAATACTGAAATGTCTTATCTACAATGAACAGTTTTCAACCAAAAATTATTTCAACCATATAATTAATAAAAAAGTGTGAACAAAATTCAGGAAAAATAAAAGCCATTAAACATAAACCAACCTTGATTGGGCTCTGACATTGGTAAAAAAAAAAAAACAAACAAAAACAGTCTATTAAGGCAGCTATTATAAATGTGCTTAAAGAATTAAATAGCAATATGCTGAAAGTAAGATACAAAAATATACAAAAATATTCACAGACAAATGTAACACTAACTGGAAATTATAGAGCTGAAAGGTACAATAACTTAAATGTTGCAGACATGAGCCTACAAGTAATGAGACATGGATGAATGGATGGGACATAGGTCCTGTTCTAACAAGTTAATTTACCATTTCTCTGCTTGCAGCTATATTCCCTGTTAGAAAACCTTGGTATCATTCTTTATTCTGACTTTCCTTACAATCTTCTCTAATGTATTTAACATATCTGTCCCTGTTTCCTTAAATCTTTGAAACTAAAACAATAATAGTATGTATAAAACTATGTTGCTATTTATTTGCTAAGAATCATGAGTTAATTCATACAAAATTAGCATATGATGCATACTATAAGTACTATGGTCAACACTATAATTATGTTCAGAGGTTTTGTGAATAAGCTAGTAGAAATTTCCAGCTCACTGGAAAAATTTTATTGAGAAAACTTCCCAATGGCACATCTTAGTTTATCAGAGAAAAAATTATTTCCATTTATAATTATGTCACAGTATCATTAATGTGCAAAATTTCGAGTTTTAAAATAGTTCAATTTTTCTATTCTAAGATTCCAGATGTAACTGAAGATAAAATAAATTTTAGTCATGGAAAAAGTTCAGCAATAGCACATCATCTGGTCAAAATCAACCTCCCTGAATTTTGTGACCTCCCAACCCCACTCAGCTCTTCCCCATTCATATACACTGAGGCACATACCCAGATATGTGCAAACAATGTTGCCTTTTAATATAAGGAACTTATAAAGATGCCAATATTAACACAACAGTTTTCATTTCATTCATTGTTACCACTTCATTTGAATAATACAGACTAAATCATTTCTCATAAAATGAGATTTAAGGAAGAATTATAGATTTTACAAATGATAGTTACTAATTTAAGCTTAAAGACAATGAATGTATGTTTTTTTTCTTCCTTATAATGATAATCCAATATAATGACAAGAGGGTGTACTTTTTAAAGGTATACTAATAATGAGTAAATGAAAGACATACTGTTATTGAATGATAGTTCTACAAACTTTTAGAAGAAAATTTGATGAAAGAGTGTTGAGCAATGAACTAGCAGAAAATAAATCTTACTTAGAATAATATGCAAAAGATGATATACCTGAGGAAAAAACTATCTGTGCAGAGGCTACTAATTTCCCTTAGTATCTCTCTGCTTTTCTTCCTTCTTGATAATTAAATCACTCCACCATCTAGACTCTCATTTTTAACAAGAAATATGGCTCAGCTAGAAATATTTTAGCCATCCTGTGGCTAAATACAACCACGTGCCTAAGTTCAAATTAATAACATGTGATCTGAATTTTATGTAAAATGTCTCAACTACAATCTTAAAGTCAAAGTGTATTGTTTTCTGTCCTTTTTCTGCTTTATTTTGTTAAGGAAATAGAATAGCAACAACCAAAGGAGTTGCCTTGGTCGCCAAGACAGAATTTTTATGCCAAGTATAGCAAAATTAATCCACCAGCTTGGGTCTATGAATGTCATGGAGTGGAGTCACCTATCAGCCGTGAACTGTACACAAACTTCTTGTCTTCTATGTCAGAAAGAAATTCTGTTTATTGTAAATTGTATTTTGGAGTGTCTTTGTTAAAGAAGTTTAGACTTTATCTTAGCCAATATAATATTTTTCCTAATAAAAATCACAGAGAGGATTTTTTTCAAATTTCAAACCAGAAGAAGGAGATTACAGTTAAGAATGAGAACAGGAGATTGAGCTTAAAAGAAAGTACTAGTTTGAAATTTGTAACTAGAACAGCCCCCCGAGACTTCACCCCAATAATGTCACTTTTTCCAACATTTTGTTCTGCGGTCTACTACCTTGACAGGAAAAGAAAGCGCTATTGTCTTCGAAAACTGAACTGATTCTTTGGAAGAAATAGGACAGTTGGGTTTAGATTTACTCAGGGCAGGAATTAGGATGAGTTGCATGGAAGTAAGTATAGTCAAGTGAGGCAAGTAGATATTTAGATTCTATCTTTATTTAAATTATTGATATTTTTCCATCATGGATTTTGCATTAATTTGAAATTTTTTTTAATTTGCTTTCCATTTATCTTGATTACTGAGTTTTTTGTCACCATCCTAAATTCTGTGCCAGAGGTAAAGTTTCACTTACCTCACTGTAGTCCATCCTAGGTTTTACCAACTCAGTCTTCACTATTGACCATTTAGATCTCTTACAAGCTTGAAGTTACCTTATTGACAAGCTTAGCCTAAATAAATTTTAATAGCCGAGAAGCTCAATACAAATGCACAAAGGTACTAATTTTGTCATTCTTTTGTATTTAAATTATTTCTCAATTTCATCCAAATTATAGAAATAGTTTTAAAGCCAATTACTACTAAGAAGTTTATCTAAGCCAGGCACAGTGGCTCACGCCTGTAATGTTAGCATTTTGGGAGGCTGAAGTGGGTGGGTTGCCTGAACTCAGTTCCAGACCAGCCTGGTTAACATGGTGAAACCTCGTCTCTACTAAAAATACAAAAAATTAGCCGGACATGGTGGCACATGCCTGTAATCCCAACTCCTCGGGAGGCTGAGGCAGAAGAATCACTTGAAGCTGGGAGGTGGAGGCTGCAGTGAGCTGAGATTTTATTACTGCCCTTCAGCCTGGGCAACAGAGCTCAACTCTGTCTCCAGAAAAACAAAAAAATGTTTATCTAAATAACTTGAATAACTATACTTCCTACTATTCACTTTTAGATGAAATCTATATATGTCGCTATTTAATAATTATTGAGATTTTAGCTGTCATACACCACTCCTCTTTACTTCTCAATACACCAGATATATTTATATTATATTTTTGTTTAAATAGTCAGTGTTTATTTCAACTATTCTTTCATTGTTGAGTTGAATAGTATAACAAATTTTTTCATTTGTTTCTTTTCAACTTTTTTTGTTTATCATTTGCATGCTTCTCTCTGCCTCTAGTAAAGAGTAAATGGAAAGTTTGTTTTCTGAGTCCTTGAACCTGAGAAATATCTTAATTCTACAAGAATAATATTTGAATGATGATCTGATAAGCTATAGATTTCTAGACTGAAAATTATTTTCTTCCATATTTTTTAAGGGTTATATATCTTGACTTTTCAGCTGTAGTAACTGTTGACCATTTTGGTATTATTCTTATTCCTTTCTTTTCATATTACTTCAACTTTTTTCCTATTAGAAGTGTTTCAGTTTTCCTTTACTATTGGTGTTATATATGTCATAATGATGTGACTTTGGTATGAGTTATTTTTCTTTATTTCATAGTTATTTCATAGGCACTTTCAGTTGTGAAAAATGTTCTTGTGATTTTATTTTCTAGCATTTTCCTCTGACCACTTTCTTATGTGTCTTTTTAAAAACTATTTTAGTATTAAACCGCTTTTTTATTGGTTACTAATTTTGCTCCTTTTCATTTCTACTTCTAAAATATTTCTCTTGGGGATACTTTTGGAGAGGCATTCTGAAATTTGTCTTCAAAGTCTTTAATTGATATTTAATTTTAAATATCTGAAGAACAACGTTCAAAGGTGTATCCTTATTCTCTTATTTTGTAGAATGTTTTTATTTTAGTATGATATTTTAGAGTATGTTTTAAAAATTTTTTTTAAGCTTTTATTTTAGGTTTGGTGGTACATGTTCAGGTTTGATATATAGATGAACTCCTGCCATAGGTGTTTGCTGTACAGATTATTTCATCACCCAATTACTATGCCAAGTATCCAATAGTTATTTTCTCTGAATCTCTCCCTCCTCCTATCTTCCATCCTTTGGTAGACCCCAGTGTCTTTGTTCCCCTCTGTTTGGTCATGTGTTCTCATCATTTAGCTCCCACTTATAAGTGAAACATGTTGTACTTGGTTTTTGGTTCCTGCATTAATTTGCTAAGGATGATGCCTATAGGTCCATCCATGTTCCTGCAAAGAACACAATCTTATTTTTTATGACTGCATAGTATTCCACCATGTACAGTATCACATTTTCTTTATTCAGTCTACTAATGAAGGGTATTTAGGTTGATTCCATGTCTTTGTTATTTTGAGTAGTGCTGCAATGAACATATCTGTGCATGTGTCTTTATGGTATAACAATTTCTATTCCTTTGTGTACATGCCCAGTAATGGAATTTTTGGGTCAAGTGGTATTTCTGTTTTTAGTTCTTTGAGGAATTGCCACACTGCTTTTCACAATGGTTTAACTAATTTACACTCCTACCAACAATGTATAAATGTTCCATTTCTCTGCAACTTCACCAGCATCATTTTTTGATATTTTAATAATAGCCATTTTGTTTCTTATAGATGCAGAATATTAGACTATTTGTCTAATATATTAGAATATTTTTCAGATGCATAGTGTGAAAATAATTTCTACCATTTTGTAGGTTGTCTGTTTACTTTGTTGGTAGCTTTTCTCTCTCTCTCTTTTTTTTTTTTTTTTGATGTGTAGAAGTTCTGAAGTTTAATTAGATTGCATCTGTCAATTATTGCTTTTGTTGCAATTGCATATGGAATCTTTGGCATGAAATTTTTGCCCAGTCTTATGTCTATAGTTGTATTGCCTAGGTTGTCTTCCAGGAGTTTTATAATTTTGAGTTTTATATAGAAGTCTTCAATCCATCTTGAGTTATTTTTTGTATATGGTGTAAAGAAGTTGTCCAGTTTTAGTCTTTTTCATTTTGCTAGATAGTTATCTGAGCACCATCTATTGAATGGAGAATCTTCCCCCCATTGTTTATTTTTGTCAGCTTTGTTGAAAATCAGATGGTTGTAAGTTTGCAATCTTATTTCTGGGCTCTGTATTCTGTTCTATTGGTCTATGTGTCTGTTTTTGTACCAGTACCATGCTGTTTTTGTTTCTGTAGCCATGTGGTATAGTTTGAAGTCAGTTAGCATGATGTCTAGCTTTGTTCCTATTGCTTAGAATTATTGTTGATATTTGGGCTCTTTTTTGGTTCCATGTAAATTTTTAATAGGTTTTCTGTTTTTTAGTTCTGTGACGAAAGTCACTGGACATTTGATAGAAATAACATTGAGTCTACAAGTTGCTTTGGGCAGTATGACCATTTTAATGACATTGATTCTTCCTGTTGGTGAGCATGAGATCTTTTTCCATTTGTTTGCTTCATCCCTAATTTCTTTGAGCAGTATTTTGTTATTCTCATTGTAGAGAACTTCCACCTCCCTAGTTATCTGTATTCCTAGGTATTTTATTCTTTTTGTGGCTACCGTGAATGAAATTATGTTCCTTATTTGGCTCTTAGTTTGGTTGTTGTTAGAATGTATAGGAAAGCTAGTGATTTTTGTATGTTGATTTTGTGTCTTGAAACTTTGCTGAAGTTGTTTTTCAGCTGAAGCAGCTTTTGAACCATGACTATGGTATTTTCTAGATCTAGAATCATACTGGTTTTAAACAGGGATCATTTCTTTCTCTATTCTTGTTTGGATGCCCTTTCTTTCTTTCTCATGCCTGATTGCTCTAAGACTTCCAATACTGTGTTGAATAGGAGTGGTGAGAGAGGGTATCCTTGTCTTGTGCCATTTTTCAAGGGGAATGCATCCAGGTTTTGCCCATTCAGTATGATGTTGGCTTATGGTTTGTCATAGATGTCTCTCATTACTTTGTGGTATGTTCCTTCAATACCTAGTTTGTTAAAAGTTTTTAATATAAAACGATGTTGAATTGTATCAAAAGTCTTTTCTGAATCTATTGAGATGATCATGTGGTTTTTGTCTTTAGTTCTGTTTATGTGATGAATCACCTTTATTGACTCAAATATGTCAATCAAGCTTGCCTCCCAGGAATAAAGTCTACTTGATCAGGGTGGATTAGTTTTTTTTGATGTCTTATTAGATTTGGTTTGCTAGTATTTTATGGAGTATTTTTTTCCATCAATGTTCATCAAGGTTATTGGCCTGAAAGTTTCTTTTTTTTTTTTTGGTTGGGTCTCTGGCAGATTTTGGTATCAGGATGATGCTGGCCTCATAGGATGAGATTGAGAGGAGACCCTCCTCAATTTTTTGGAGTAGTTTCAGTAGGAATGGTACCAGCTCTTCTTAGTACATCTGATAATATCTGACTGTGAATCCATCTGGCCCTGGGATTTTTCTTTGGTTGGTAAGCTGGTTTTTACTGAATCAATTTTGGAGCTCATTATTCACTTGATCAGGGATTCAATTTTTTTCCTGGTTCAATCTTGGGAGACAGTATCTATCCAGGAATTTATTCATTTCTTCTAATTTTCTAGTTTGTTTGCATAGAGGTGTTTATAGTAGTCTGTTATGACTATTTGTATTTTTATGAGGTCAGTGATAATATCCCCTTTGTTGTTTCTAATTGTGTTTATTTGTCTCTTCTCTCTTCTTTTTTATTAGTCTAGTTAGTGGTCCATTTTTTTTTTTCAAAAAATTAGCTCCTGAATTTATTGATCGTTTGAATGATTTTAAGTGTCTCAGCCTCCTTTAGTTCAGCTCTGATTTTGGTTATTTCTTGTTCTTCTAGCTTTGAGGTTGAGTTGTTCTTATTTCTTAATTCCTCTACATGTGATGTTAAGTTATTAATTTGACATACTTGCAGCTTTTTGATATAGGCATTTAGTGCTTAAACTTCCTGTTTAGCACTTCTTTACCTGTATTCTTAAAGATTCTGGTATGTTGTATCCTTGTTCCCATTAGTTTCATGGAATTTCTTGATTTCTGTTTCAATTTCATTGTTTATCCAAAAGTCATTTAGGAGTAGGTTGTTTAATTTCCATGTGGTTCTATGGTTTCAAAAACTCTTCTTAGCATTGGCTTATATTGTGATTCTGTTGTGGTTTGAGAGAGTGGTTGGTATGACTTTATTTTATTGCATTTCTTTGCATTTGCTGTTCAATTCTGTGATTGATTTTAGAGTACATGCTATGTGGCAATGAGAAGAATGTATTCCGTGGTTGGTGGAGAGTTTTGTAGATGTCTACCTGGTTCACTTGATACAGTATTGAGTTCAGATCCTGAATATCTTTGTTAATTATTTGCCTTGATAATCTTTCTAATTCTGCCAGTGAGGCGTTAAAGTTTGCCACTATTATTGTGTGGGAGTCTAAGTCTCTTTGAAGGTCTCTAACAACTTGCTTTGTAAATCTGTGGTCACAAAACTCCATTGGGTGGTTCCAGCCAAACAGTGCCTCTGTGTTGGGTATATATTTATTTAAGATAGTTAGGTCTTCTTGTTGAATCAAATCCTTTACCATTATGTAATGCCCTTCTTTGTCTTTTTTTTTTTTTTAATCTTTGTTTGTTTAAAGTCTGTTTTGTCTTAAAGTAGATTATTAACTCCATCCTTTCCTGGTTTTCATTTGTTTGCTAGATTTTTCTCCTTCCTTTTATTTTGAGTTGGTAGATGTCATTGCATGTGAGATGGGTCTCCTGAAGACAGCATACCATTGGGTCTTGCTTCTTCATCCAGCTTGCCAATCTGTGCCTTTTAATTGGGGCATTTAGCCCAGAAACATTCAAGTTTACTATTGATATGTGAGCATTTGATCTTGTCATCATGTTATTAGCTGTTTATTATGCAGACTTGTTTGTTTGGTTGCTTTATAGTTTCACTGGTCTGTGTACTTAAGTGTGTTTTTGTAGTGGTTAGTAACTGTCTTTTCTTTCCATATTTAGTGTTTCTTTCAGGAGCTCTTATAAGGCTGGTCTGGTGGTAACAAATTCTCTCATTATTTGTCTGAAATAGATCTTATTTCTACTTCCCTCATCAAGCTTTGTTTGGCTAGATATAAAATAATTGATCAGAATTTCTTTTCTTTAAGCCTGTTGAATATTGGTCAGCAATCTCTACTGGCTTATAGAGTTTCTGCTGAAAGGTCTGCTATTAATCTGATTGGCTTCCTTTTTTAGGTTACCAGTCCTTTCTCCCTAGCTAACTTTAATATTTTTTCTTTCATTTCGACCTTGGAGAATCTGATGATTATGTCTTGGATATGAATATTTTGTGTAGTATTTGGTAGGAGATTTCTACATTTCCTGGATTTGAATGTTGGCCTCTTTTGGTACTTTGGGGAAGTTATCATGGATGATATCCTGAAGTACTTTTCCCAGGTTGCTTCCATTCTCCCCATCTCTTTCAAGGATGACAATGAATTATAGATTCAGTCTCTTTACATAATCCATTATTTTTCAAAGGTTTTATTTATCCCTTTTCATTCTTTTTTCTTTATTCTTGTCAGACTGTCTTATTTCAGAAAGCCAGTCTTCAAGCTTTAAGATTCTTTCCTCATCTTGTTCCACTCTGCTGTTAATATTTGGGATTACATTATGGAATTTATTGTAGTTTGTTTATCAGATCAGTTACATGCTTTTCTATACAGCTGCTGTATTCTTTCATTGTGATTCCTAACTTCCTTAGATTGAATTTTAAAATTATCCTTTCTGTCAATATTCTGAATTCTATTTCTGTCATTTCAGCCATCTCAATGCAGTTAAGAACACTTGCTGGAGAGCTAGTGTGATCATGTAGAGGAAAGAAGACACTGTGGCTTTTTAAGTTGTTGGAGTTCTTGTGCTGGTTCTTTCTGATTTTTTTGTGGGCTGATGTTTCTTCAATATTTGAAGTTGCTATACTTTCGGGCTTTTTTTCTTGTATCCTATTTGATGACCTTAGCATTTGACTGTAATATAAGGTGGGTTCAGTGTTGGTGTGTGGCAGCCCTGTGCAGGGTTTCCAAGTTCTTTCTCCTTCAGCCTACCATCTGTGCTTTACCTACCTCTGCTCTCAATACCTTCCGTCTTAAGATTTGCTAGGAGTGCACCAGTCCTCCTAATGGCCCAGTTTCTCATTGAGAGATTTTTTTTCCTGGCTACATCTAGTTAATTATCTTGGAGAAGGAATCTAAAAGTTTTTAAAACTTTTATTTGTTTAAATTGATGGGATACAAGTGTCATTTTGTTAGATTCATACATTGCATGGTAACAAAGTTAGGGCTTTTAGGGTATTATTACCTGAATAGTGTACATTGTACCAATTAAGTAATTTCCCGTCAACCACCCTTCACCAACGTCCCACCTTCTGAGTCTCCATTGTCTATCATTTCACATTAAATAATGTGTGGTAAGTGAAAACACATGGTATTTGTCTTTCTGTGTCTGAGTTGGTTCACTTTAGATAATGGCCTCCAGTACCACCCATCTTGCTGTAAAATATATGATTTTATTACTTGTTATGGCTGACCTGTATTCCACTGTGTATATACCATATTTTCCTTATGCAGTCATCCACTGATGAACAATTAGGTTGATTTCATATGTTTGCTGTTGTGAATAGTGCTTCAATAAACATAAGCGAAGTTACATTTTTGGTATGATGATTTCCTTTCGGTAGATATTTAGTAATGAGATTGCTGGATCAAATGGGAGTTTTATTTTTAGTTACTTGAGAAATCTGTTACCCACAAACGTTGTTTTTCATAGAGGTAGTAATAATTTATATTCCCACCAATAGTATTAGCATTCTCTTTTCCCTGTATCCTTTCTGACATATTATTTTTTTGTCTTTTTAACAATACTTATGCTGACTTGTATAAGGTAATATCTCATTGTGGTTTTAATTTGCATTCCTCTGATCATTAGTGATGTTGAACATTTTATCATATTCCTGTTGGATATTTGTATGTCTTCTTTTGAAAAATATCGATTCGTGTCTTTTGTCCACTTTTTAATGAAATTGGTTGTTGTTGTTGTTGTTGTTATTGAGTTGTTTGAGATTCTTGAAAATTCTGAAGGTTAGTCCCCTGCCAGGTATATACTTTGCAAATATGTTCTCCCATCCTTCAGACTTTCTGTTCACTCTGTTATCTCTTTTGCTGTACAAGAGTTTCTTAATTTAATTAAGTGCCATTTGTCTCTCTATATTTTTTGAGACAGGTTCTCACTCTGTCATCCAAGCTGGAGAGCAGTGATGTGATCATGGCTCACTGCAGCCTTGACCTCCAGGGCTCAAACAATCCTCCCACCTCAGTCTTCTGAGTAGCTGGACTACAAGTACACACTGCCATGTCTGGCTAATATTTTTATAGAGATCGAGACTTTTCATGTTACCAAGGCTTGTCTTGAACTCCTGGACTCAAGTGATACTTTCAGTTTGGCCTCCCAAAGGGCTGGAACTACAGGCATGAGCCACCATGCTCAGCTCCATTTGTCTATTTTTCTTTTTGTTGCTTGGGCTTTTGAGGTGTTATTCATGAATTAGTTGCCTAGACTAACATCCAGAAGAGTTTCCGTTGGTTTTCTTCTAGTGTTATTATAGCTTCAGGTCTTACATGTTTTTATTTTATAATGGAATATTTTATTTTATGCTATCCATCTTATAATCCTCATTTTAGAGTATGTTTTTCTTTTGTAGGATTGTAATATTTCTTGAGATTTTAATACTAGTATTTCTGAAGTTTTCTTCTGTTTTGTGCTTTGGATTTATATTTTCTAAAATTATTTTTCTTACTGTTTGTTTTGATTTTTTTTCTGCGTTGGCATATTTTCTCAAATGTCTGGTTGACTCATGATTTATTTTAGTGAAGAAACTAAAATTTGATGGGTGTTACTATATAGAGAGTATGTATAAATACAGGGAGCACTTTGTGACTGAAAAATATTACTGTTCCTTAGGGAGTAATCAGAGCTTTTTTCATGGGGAAATATTTTTTCCTCTGAAACAAGTTCTCACCCACAGGGGATTTTTTTCCCCCACATTTGGAGGGAGACTGTGAATGACATAGTAATATCTATCTAGTTGTCTTTTGTTATAAGAGGGCAGGAGAAAGGTCTTGTGAGTCTCACAGTTATGCATGTGAGATAAATAAATAAATATAAATACACACACACACACACACACACACATTATGCGTGATATTTATATTTATTTATTTATTTACTTACTGCTTAATCTGAACCTCACCTCTATGCTTCTTTATACCTGATGTTTCCAAATACATAGCCCTTATTTTTTGTTTTACAAGAAAATAAACTTCCTGTAACAATTGAAAAGATAAATATGGCCGGGCGCGGTGGCTCACGCCTGTAATCCCAGCACTTTGGGAGACCGAGGCGGGTGGATCACGAGATCAAGAGATCAAGACCATCCTGGTCAACATGGTGAAACCCCGTCTCTACTAAAAATACAAAAAATTATCTGGGCACGGTGGTGCGTGCCTGTAATCCCAGCTACTCGGGAGGCTGAGGCAGGAGAATTGCCTGAACCCAGGAGGCGGAGGTTGCAGTGAGCTGAGATCGCACCATTGCACTCCAGCCTGGGTAACAAGAGTGAAACTCCATCTCAAAAAAAAAAAAAAAGAAAAAAAAAGAAAAGATAAATATTTAAAGTCAGCTTACTGGATAAAAAGCAAATTTAACAGTGTAGGCAAAGAAAATAATTGTAAAGGGTATGATACATTCATTAAATAGTAAAAATTTTACTGAATCAGGGCATTTGTGCCCAAATAATATTTCTGAAAAATGGAGGTCCTTAATGTTTATTGAGAAAATAGATAGATTTAGGAAAAAATGAATGTAGCAGAAAAAAGGAAGGAAAGAAGGAAGGAAAAGAAGGAACAGCCTTGAGAGAAAAGAAAGATTTTTTTTTTTTCATCTTGCAGGGAAAGAGTAGGTATTCACAGATACCAAAATAAGTAAGCCTATAAGTGAGAGGAAAAACGTAAAGATAGATTAAGACCAAGAGCATTTTCTTTTTCTGTAATTCATTTGGTGGTTAAAAATTACATTTATAGAAAGTTTATTTCAATGATGCAGTAAGAATGTATAAAAACTGTAATAAGTTTTGAATAATTGGAATATAGCTTTAAAAGCTTTATTGACTCTTTTTCAGGTTTATTGAGGTATATTTGACAAATAAGAATTGCATATAACTAAGGTGCACAACTTGATGTTTTGATATTATATACATCATGAAATGGTCAGCACTAAATCAAGCTAATTAACAATTTATTACCAAATTTCTTCTCCTCCTCCTCCTCCTTCTTCCTCCTCCTCCTCCTCTTCTTCCTCTTCCTCTTCCTTTTCCTCCTCCTCCCCCTCCCCCTCTTTCTTCTTCTTCTTCCTCTTCCTCTTTTTCCTTCTCTTCCTCTTCTTCCTCCTCCTTCTTCTCCTTCGGCTTCAGCTTCTGCTGCTTCCTCTTCCTCTTCTTGCCCTTCTTCTTCTTCCTCCTCCTTCTTCTCCTTTGGTAAGAGCACTTAAGCTCTACTCTCTTAACAAACTGCAGGAATAAAATACAATGTTATTGAGTATAATCACCATAAGGCACATTAAATCTCCAGAACTTATTTATGTTACATAACTGAAACTTTATACCCTTTGACCAATATCTCCCCATTTTCTGCTCTCCTTAGCCCATGGCAAGCACCATTCTATTTTCTACTTCTATGAGTTTGGTTATTTTTGGTCCAAATATAAATGAAATTGTGCAGTATTTGTCATTCTGTGTCTAGCATTTTTGCTTAACATAATGCCCCCAAATTTCATCTATATTGTCACAAATGACAGGATCTGTTTCTGGTTTACATTTTCTTTATTCATTCACCTGTCAACAAACATTTAGATTGCTTCCATGTATAGGATATTGTGAACAATGCTGCAATGGAGTGCAGATATAACTTAAAAATACTGATTATATCTCCTGTGGATACAGATCAAGCAGTGCAATTCTGGGTTATATGGTAATTCTATTTTTAATTTTTTGAGGAAACTCCTCACTGTTTTTCATAATAGCTGTATTAATATATATTATCAACAACAATATACCAGTGCTCCCTTTTTTCCATGTTCTTTCTTTTGTCTTTTTGATACTGGCCATTCTAACAAACATGAGGTAGTATTGTGGTCGGTATTTGCATTTCTCTGAAGATTAGTGATGTAGAGCATGATTGTATATACCTGATGGTCATTTTTTAAATGTATTTTTTATTGTACTTTAGATTCTGGGGTACACGTGCAGATCATGCAGAATTGTTGCATAGGTACACACATGGCAATGTGGTTTAGTGACTCCATCCTCCTGTCACCTATATCTGGCATTTCTCCATATGTTATCCTTTCCCAACCTCCCCACCCACTGTTGTCCCTCCCCTAGTTCCCCCCAACGGACCCCAGTTTGTGATGCTCCCCTCCCTGTGTCCATGTGTTCTCATTGTTCAACACCCGCCTATGAGTGAGAACATGCAGTGTTTGATGTTCTGATCTTTTTGTCAGTTTGCTGAGAATGATGGTTTCCAGATTCATCCATGCCCCTACAAAGGACATGAACTCATCATTTTTTATGGCTGAATAGTATTCCATGGTGTATATGTGCCAAATTTTCCTTTTCCGGTCTATCATCGATGGGCATTTGGGTTGGTTCCAGGTCTTTGCTATGGTAAACAGTGCCACAATGAACATACATGTACCTGATGGTCATTCTTATAGCTTCTATTGAGAAATGTCTACTGTGATTCTTTGCTGATTTTTAATATTTTTTTTTCTGTTGAGTTATATGGGTTCCTCATATGTTTTAAATATTGACCTCCTATCTAATATATATTTTGTAAATATTTTCTCCTATTCTTTTGGTTAATTTTTTACTGTTTATTGTTTCCTTTGCTGTGAATAAGCTCTTTAATTTGATGCAATTCAGTGTATCCATATTTGCTTGTGTTGCCTGAGCTTTTGGTGTCTTACCTAAAAAATCATGGTGTAGACCTATGTCAATAAGCTTTTTTTATTTTTTCTGTTTCCTGCTAGTAGTTTTATGGTGTGGGGTCTTACATTCACATCTTTAAGCCATTTCAAGTTGAATTTTTGTAATTCTTTCAATCCATGTACATGGGATGTTTTTTCACTTATCTGTGTCCACTTTACTTTTATTCGTCAATGTTTTGTAATTTTCAGTGTGAAAAACTTACCTTTTTTATTAAGTTTATTTCTAAATGTTAGTTTTTGTTTCTTTTGCAAATGTAATTATTTTAAATTTCATTTTTGGATAATTTTTGATTTGTGTAGAAAAATTCCACTGAACATTGTATGGTGATTTTGTGTTCTGCAATATACTAAATTTATTTCTTGGTTCTAATAGATTTTTCTGTTCATTATTTATGGTCTTGTACATATATGATTATGCCATCCACAAAGAGAGGCAATCTTACTTCTTCTTCTTTTTTTAAATTTCAATTACTTGCATTTATTTTTCTTGTCGAATAGATCTGGCCAAGAATTATTAGACTACATTGAGTAGAAGTGTCAAGAGTGAACATCCTTGACTTTTACTGGTTCTTATAGGAAAAGCTCGGTTTTTTTTATAATGTTTCCTGTGGGACTTGTTTATATGGTCTTTATTGTGCTGACGGATGTTCTGTTTTTACCTATTTTTTTCAAATTCTTTTTATGCATCTGTTGAGATGATCATGTGATTTGCATCTTTCATTTTGTTAGTGTGGCATTTCCTTATGGAAATACTCAAAGATAAGGAGAATCCTTTTGACACTGAGCTAGTCTGACCTTTATCATTGGGTTACACAAGTAAAATGCTTCCTATTATTTTCCATATGACCATCCTCAGTTTTTGTGCTCCATTGGGTTGCTACAGCTTCTCTATAGTAATCTAGAGCTTTCAGAAGGTTATTTTTATCTATGGTTAATTGTTAAATCATTATTTATGTGAGAGAATAAGAAGTGAGACCTCATGGTCCTCCATCTTGTTAGATTAGAAACAATCATTTTGGCTCTGAAATTGCAGAAGTCTCATCACGTAATTGCTTGGTAGAAGTGAAATTGAGTGCTTTCAGTTTAATGAAACAAAATGAAATTATGAACTAAGAATATAAGTCTTTTGACTCCTTCAACTTTTCTAGAGTAAATTTGTGTGTGTATCACCAATGTGATAGTTAACGTTAGTTGCCAATTTGACTAAAGAAAAGAATGCCTAGATGGCCAGTGAATCATTTTTTCTGGGTATGTCTCTGAGACTGTTTTTAGAGAAATTAGCATCCAAGTCAGTGGACTCAGTGGGGAAGAGACACGATCAATGTAGATGAGCGACATCCAAATCATTAAGGGTTCAGGTAAAACAAAAAGGTAAAAGAAGGGTGAGTTCTCTCTCTCTCTCCACCCCCCCCCGCCCCACCCCTTTGTTTTTGGAGCAGTATCCTCCTCTTCTCTTGTCCTTGGACATCAGAACTCCAGATCCTTCAGCCTTTGAACTCTGAGATTTACACAAGTGGCCTCATGGAGCTTTTCTGAGGCCTTCAGCCTTGGACTTAAAGTGACATCATCAGCTTCCTGAGTTCTTGGGTCTTTTAACTTTGAGCAGGGAGCCCTCCTCTGGCTTCTCTAATGCTCCAGGTCATAAACAGCTTTTTGTGGGACTCCTTAGCCTTCATAATCATGTGAGCTAATTTCCCTGATAAATACCTTCTCATGTATCTATATCTATATATGTATACAGGTATATTTTATTGTGCTTTACTTTATTACACTTCACAAACAGTAGGTTTTTTTTTTTTTTTTTTTTTTTACAAATTTTAGTTTTCTAGCAATCTTGCATCTAGCAAGTCTGTTGGTGTCATTTTTCCAGTGGCATGTGCTTACTCTGAGTCTTTGTGTCACACTTCATTGATTCTCACAATACTACAAACTTTTTCATTTTATTACATCGGTTATGGTGATGCTACCTTTGATCATTAACCAAAGACCTTTGAATTGGTGATCTTTGATGTTAATATTTTAGTTATTTTGGGGCACCCTTGGTCCTCATTCATATAAGACAGCAAACTAAATGGATAGATGTCATAAAAATATTCATGATTTATGGTAAGATGTCAAATTATCAACATTAACTTCAGTGTAGAAGAAGTCAATTTCTGTCTTCTTGGATGACATTGAGGAGGTCAAAATATCAGTGGAGGAAGAAATAGCAGATATGATGGAAATAGCAAGAGAACTAGAATTAAAAATGGAACTTGAAGGTGTGACTGAATTGGTGCACCCTCCTGATGAAACTTGAAAAGATGATGAGTTACTTATGAATAAGCAAATAAATTGGTTTCCTGAGATAGAATATACTCCCATGGAGCTGCTAGAACATTATTGAAATGACAACAAAGAATTTAAAATGTTATGTGGATTTAATTGACAAAGTAGCAGCAGGAATTGAAACAGTCAACTCCAATTTTGAAAAAAGTTCTACTGTGGGTAATGTGCTATCAAATAACATTGCATACTACAGAGGAATCTTTTGTGAATGGAGGAATTAACTAATGTACCAAACTTCATTGTTGTCTTTTTTAAGAAATTACTACAGCCATTCCACCCTTCAGCAACCACCACTCTCATCAGTCAGCAGCCATCATTTTTGATGCAAGACCCTCCACCAGCAAAAAGATTATGGCCTTACTGATTATTAGCATTATTTTGTAGTAAAATATTTTCTGAAAGTACACAAATTTTTGTGGACAATGCTATTATAACATAATACACAGCAGTATAGAATTGTTTGTCCATAACAGAAAATTTAAAACGTTGAGTGTGCACTGGAAAGTCAAAACATATACATCACCAATTTTTAGGTTTTCTTACATGATCATAAGCACTGATAAAGTCAATGAAAGATAGGCCAACTTCTAGAACATTAAGATTTCAGACAGGTAGAAAATTTATCTTAAGTGAGATGGAACCAAACTTAAAACTTAACTTGGGACCAGAGTTTGTCATGAGCATCAAGGAATAACCGTTCCTGTGATAGGAGTTATAAACTTAAATTACTACCCAATCTGGTCCCCAGCAAACATGTTTTCATTCCTGGAAAGGCCAGCCTTCCATTTGTGAATCTTGAAAACAGATGATACAAAGGGAGTAAATACTCCTACATATTCGGAACACCAGTAAAAGAGGTAGTCAGAAAGGTAAGAGAAAAAAGTACAGCAGACCGGGTGCAGTGGCTCATGCCTGTAATCTCAGCACTTTGGAAGGCTGAGGTGGGTGGATCACCTGAGGTCAGGAGTTCAAGATCAGCCTGGCCAACATGGCGAAACCCTCTCTCTACTAAAAATACAAAAATTAGCAAGGTGTGGTGGTGGGTGCCTGTAATCCCAACTACTCGGGAGGCTGAGGCAGTAGAATGTCTTGAACCTGGGAGGCAGAGGTTTCAGTGAGGCAAGATTGCACCATTGTACTGCAGCCTGAGCAACAGAGCAAGACTCCATCTCAAAAAAAAAAAAAAAAAAAAAAAAAAAAAAGTACAACAGCTCTGCTTTGTACACAGGAGAAATAATAATATTGTAAGTCACTGGTGTGCACTAAGGAGGATCTAGATCTAGGAGGTCTTCATTCCCAGCCTATGGTCCCAATCATTAATTAGCGGCAAATGCTGCTGGGCAACAAGTGAAAATATCAGGTCTGTGGTTTCCAAATGAATAAGCTCTTTATGTGACAAGTCACTAATGTTTTCAAGATTTGGGTCAGTTTAGTTATACACACATGAAAATATTTAAAAGATAAGTTTATTAATTGTTAAGAAAGTTTTGACTTCTTTTTTTTTTTTTTTTTTACTAATAATAGGTCATTAAACTGAACTAATAATTTATTTAACTATAAATAAATTTTTATTAAAAGCAAATTTTGAGGATATACATATGTAACACAATGACAATTTTTTTTTTTGAGACAAAGTCTCACTCTGTCATCCAAGCTGGCACAATCTTGGCTCACTGCAACCTCCAATTCCCAGGTTCAAGCAGTTCATGTACCTCAGCCTCTCAAGTAGCTGGGACTGCAAGCATGCACCAGTACACATAGCTAATCTTTGTATTTTTAGTAGAGATGGGTTTTGACCCATGTTGGCCAGGCTGGTCTTGAATTCCTGGTCTCAAATGACCCACCCACCTGGGCCTCCCAAAGTGCTGGAACTATAGGCATGAGCTACCGCACCTACCCTGTATGTCACAAATTCTATTGTTAGTGATGACAGTAAACACTTAGTGTTCCTTTTTATAAATTTTGTTTATGAATTTGTCTTAAATCTTTTTTTGTTGATTTATGAGTTATAAAAACATGAATAATTATAAACTTTATGTTTAAGCAGAGAAAATAAGCTCAAATCTCACTCTATCACCAAATCTACACAACTTGTTAGATGAGAAAATGAAAACAGTGTACATAAATTACTGAAATTTTATTTCCCCTTTCAGAGTCATATTTTCACTACCAAAAATAATAAATATTCAGTTAAAAAAATGGCCTTAGGGAAAAAATCCATATGGTTGTCCTAATTCTGTTTCCAGGGGATGAATTATAGACCTTCCAAAATATATATTGCTCATGATTATCATGACTTTGGTTCAACATAAATATTAAAAGTCGAACTTTTTTTAACTTTCAAGTTTAGGGCTACAAGTGCAGATTTGTTCCATAGGCAGACTTGTGTCATGGGGGTTCGTTGTACAGATTATTTCATCAACCAGGATTAAGCCTACTATTATTTTTCTTGATCCTCTCCCTCCTCCTACCCTCCATCCTCTGAAAGTCCCACTGTGTGTTGGTTCTTTCTGTGTGTTTGTTCATGTTTTCTCATCTTTTAGCTCTCACTATGTGAGAACATGCAGTATTTAGTTTTGTGTTCCTGTGTTAGTTTGCTAAGGATAATGGCCTTAAGCTCCATCCATGTACCTACAAAGGATGTGAATTCATTCTTTTTTTATGGTCACATAGTATTCAATAGTGTATATGCTGAACTTTTTGAATTTTAAGGTATTTTATAAAATATTTTACAAAGAATAAACACAATTAAAAGTGAGAGAGTATTTAAACAATTTTGATTTATTTGGACTATTTTTCTTTTTTAGAAGGAAATCTAAATTTTTATTTTTATAATACTGTATTATTCTGTGTTAAGTAATTATTTATTACAAAGGCTTTTTAATTTGTTCATATAAGATACAATTATATGTAGTAATAAGTTAAAATTATATATTCTGACATGTTCTGTTTAAAACTGTGATCCGAAAATTTTATAATAAAAAAGAAAGAGGCAGAACTCTGATTTCCTTGTTGGAGCAGTTTCATTATGGTTATATCCAAAGTAACCCATTGTCCTTTTCTAAAACAGCCGTTCTCCATGTGAACAAAGAAAAAGTAGACATTTACTCCTACTGGCAAGGCTCTTCTTAGTAGCAGTCACTTAAAGAAAGTGATGTTATTTCTTATTTTAGAACTTCTATAATGTACCTCCACAATGGTTCAATCAAGACTTTTTAATTTGCGTGAAACAAGCAACTATTCACTACACTTTTCTGAATATAAGTCATATAAAATGATTTATATCTGCTGCATTTTAACTTTAGAATAATTTATTTTTATTTACTTATATGTTTTCATTTTATTTTCAGTTGACATGTACTAATTGTACATATTTATAGGATACAGCGTGATATTTCAATGCATCTATTCCATGTGTAATGATCAAATCACAATAATTAATATATTCATCAACTCATACATTTATCATTACTTTGTGTTGTAAACATTCAAAATCTTCCCTTCTCATTTTTCAAAATATAAAATAAAGTGTAGTTAATCATATTCACCCTACAATGATGCAGAATACCAGGGCTTTAGAACAATTTCTAGTCAGTGTTTGAAATATTTTTTTCTAAAGGGCTATTTGTTTCAGAAACACTTTATGTCTCCTTTTAATAAACCAGTGGATATTACAGTTGTACATTTCAAATAAGTAGCATATTTACTTAAATATAAAATATATTTATTTGAAACTTCGTTGAAAATGAATTAATTGGATCTTATAATTTTACTGTTCCTTTGCATTTTAAGTTGAATTTGGCCAATTGTGATATATCAAATTCTTTTGACAGGGAAATAAACACATATGATTAAACAAATATTCTTTGCTATCATAAGTTTTCAAGAATAGCTTCGTTTGGAAAACTAGAGAATTGAGTGATGCATTTTTCCTTCATTTAATTCCCTTTATGTGATTTTATTAAATATCAAGCTGCATGATCCAAACATCATGACATGTGCATGCACAAAAGACTGAGAGAGAGAGAGAAAGAAAGAACGTCAGACAGAATGTCAAAGAAAGAAAGGAAGGAAGGAAAGAAGAAAAAAGAAAGAAAAGATACTCAGGTAAAGATGCAAAAACAACTAAATAGACCAAAAAGCACACACATAAAGACACAGAAACAAGAAAATAAGAAAAATGAGAAGATCACTAATTTTATAATTTGTTCTCAGAATGTACGTCTATGAAGTACATTATATTCCCTTCCTCCTCTGGGCATAAGTTCTTGGTAAGTTGCAGTTGCAGCATGCACTAATGCATGATACTTCAGAGTACGGGTTCTAGAGTGAGACAGAACCAAATAGTAATTTAAATTCTGCCATTTATTAACCATATGACCTTGGATAAGTTACTCAACCATTCAAATTTTCAGTTTCATCATATGTAATATAGGAAAAAATAATATTGACACATTCTTTATGATAATAAATATATAGCTTTAAAAATGCATAGCAGAGTATCTAATACACTGCCAAACTTTTCTATATTCTAAAGCTTGAAAGAGGCCAATAGATTGCTCACAATCTTTGTCACCCTTCAAATAATAAAAAAGAATGAGGAAAGAGATTAAAAAAGGAATAAACATGTCAGAAATCCACTTGTTTCTCATGTATAATATTGGATTGCAAGGCCTAGACTTGTAATTTATTAATGAGATAAAATAAAGATCATTAAGTAAGCCCTACCACAAAATAACAGAACAAAAACACTCAACAGATCTTTAAAATGACATTACCTATACATTTCGTGCCTCTCAGTTGAGATTATATCTTGGAATTAATTTGAATGAGAAGAGCTTTGAGAATAAAAATCAGCACCTGGGAGTTTGGGATGGTTTTATGAACAAAAGTTTAAAATTTTTTCTTTAATTTGAATTTCTAAATCAATAAATAAAAAATACTAGATGTAAGTTAAAAAGAAAATTTGATAAGTATGGATTTTAAGTATTTTAATCTCAGGACTGAGTAGTTGACAACTCACAGGCAAAACACTGCTTTGCTCATTTTATTTCATTACCTATATTTTAGCCTACTTTTAAAGTTCGAGTTTTTCCCCATATTATATTTTTTGAGACCTATGGTGAAATTTCTAACACACATACAATTTTTTTTTCTTTCCCTCAACTTTATCCCACCCCCTGTCTGGACTCTACACACCAATATTCTCTTCCGTGATAGATATTTAGGAAAATAATTTTCAAAAAGAATGTAGAATAATTACTTAGCTTATGAATGTCCTTGTGGAAATGTATTATAATATACTTTCCTTTCACTAATACACAGACAGTCTGAAAAAATTATTCTCCTCTGTTCTCACTATACATTTCTCTGATGTTAGCAGTTTTTACTTTTTGTTGCAATAATTGATTTTCTTGTCTATTTTTCTCCACTAGTTTATAAATGTATTGAAAGAAGCTATTGTTACGTATTCATCACTGAATAGTCAGAGCATAGCATTCTATGTGTCTTTTTTTACTAAGAATTCAATCCATATTCGAAATAGTGAATAAATGAAGGGGTGAGTAAATGACATCACTAAAAAGGGAGAAAATAATGGAAAGCCACATTTCTTACAGGAAGCATTTAGAAAGACCATTTTTAAGCACTACTTGTGTCTATAATTTTTGCAAAGACAAAAATAGATAAATTTATGGTTTATTCTTACCTCATAAGGGTTTTTTTTTCCCTTCACAAAATCTCTTAGAACATGCTGTATATTATGGCTTAGTATAATGAAAGGGTTCCAATAATTGGATTGGCTAGAAAAATGGGGAATAAGTAGATTCCCTCATCAATAGTTCTTGTTAAGATAAATGCATTGCAATATTTTTTGTCATGTCAGTCTTTTCAAGTTTCTTTCTCATCATCATACCACAATAGAGAACCTATTCAGTCAATGCCATGTTTTTACAGTTCAAGTCAATGGAGAAGCATAAGAAAATCAATTTGTAAATTTATAATTCATGATTCAGGATGGAATACTGTTCTTGTTTACAGCTATTTCTTTATGATACTAACTAATTGGAACTATCAAAAGGCATGTAACAATTATTTTTGGTTTCTGTATTTTGATCCCAGTAAAATAGAAATTGAACAGAGTAAGCTTTCACTATTTGGCTGTAAAAACACAGAATAATATTATTAAAGAAGCTAAGGTTAATTATACATTATTTTAAATCAAATGCTAAGAGTGGCTCGAGTTTAGCTCATGACACAGCCGTAAATATTGTTTAATATTAAAGCACTAAATCATCAGGTGAGTCACCTAAAGCTTTATTTGCTTGGGTACTTTTAGGAGAATACAGTTAAAATAACATTTATGAGATGTTAAAAATATTAATGAAATTTGAACTCATGTTAACATTTTCTTATTTATTTTGTCATTGAGAAATTATAGAAAAGCAGAAACCAGGGTTGAAATTAACCTTATTAAATAATTGATCTAAATCTTTGAGGGAATAATCAATTCTATAGTTAGCTTATTCTTTTCAACATTGTTGTAATAAATAAAACTCTGCATAGGTATATATTTAGTTTAGTATTTTTGTATACCTTCAAGAATGTTTTGCAAGTCCAAATCAATAATCATATTTTTTTAAAATTCATGCTAGCACTAGATTGCAGGATAGCTGAAGTAGGATTTTCAGAAAAATATGAGATATTCATTTCAATTTGATTTTTTGATACACAATTTATAATTTTTATAATATATATATGTAATAATTCAGACAGTCCTAGCCTAAAAAATATTGGTTGTTTATCTGAATTTCAAATTTAAGTATTTTCTTATATTTTTAATGGACAAACCTGGCAACGCTAACTAAAAAAGTTCTAGAGTAGATTACAATAATTAAATATTTTAACCTCTAAGTGCATCACTCTTTTGAAACTATGAGCATTAAGCACAACAATTCTGTTACTATTTCCTGAGATTCACTCTATGATGTGCTGTCTCATGGCCTTCAGAATATTTGGAAATTATTAAGTCCTATTGGGCAAAAAGAGAAATGAAAGAAGAAAACTGATCATTGGAGTTAGGTTTATGCAAAGGTAGTGCAGTTTGCTTTTGTCTGTGGCAGCATTTTAATGAAACATGGTGAAAAAATGCTAAAACGATAAAGTTAAAATACCATTTAAAGAATAATTAGTAGAATGCAATTAGTGAAGCCCAAATGAGGTCTGGCTTTTGTCCTTTACCTCTGGGAGATTGTGTATGAGCCATTAGAATGTCGTGCCTAATGGCACTATCTTTGTTTGAGGGCCCTGGGCCAGCTAGATAGTAATACTGTGATCTGGGGGAGAGCATTGAGCCACACCAACAATGTGATGTAGCATCTGGGCTTTGGGTCACCTCAACCTCCTGAGAGGGTAGAGACTGAGGTCAACCACTGGGGAAGTCAACAAGGCTTATGTGATAGAACCCCAATAAAAACTGGGCACCAAGAGCTTAATTGGTTCAAAATATTCTATGTGTATTGCGATATATCACTTCCAAAGCCATTACCACCGTCTACCACTCAATAGGAAGTTTGGAACCCTCCTGAACTCTGCCTTATGCATTTCATCTTTTGGATTATTTTTTATCTGTACCCTGCTTTCCCTGTTATAAATTGTAACCATGAGTATAATGATTCTCAGTAAATTCTGTGAGTCCTAGCAAGTTATCAAAACTGAGGGAGGTTTTGAGAATTCTCTAAACCTGCATTTGAAAATGATTGTGTAGAGTCTGTTTCTTCAAACTTTGCGGTTGGTTAACTCTCACCCACCTCAATCCTACTTTACCTATAATGGAATGTCAATTAGATTAGTTAAAAAAATCTTTTCAAAAGCAAATAAACACAAAAATGGAATGGATTGATTATATACTGGTTATTTGTTGCTCATAATAAACCAGCTCAAAAATATGTGGAATAAAACAATGTGTTATCATCTGTGAGAGTTTGGTTAGTTGATTGGACTCAAATAGAAATCCTTTTCTGTCTCCATAAGGCTAGTTTAGGCTTATTCACAGCACAGTAAGCTCAATTGGTGGAGACATTTTACATAGGGCTGACATTACCCTGTAGTAAACAGTCTAAGACCACAGGAGAAGTTGCAAGGCTTCTTAAGACATAGACTTAAGTGTCACCCAGCATCAGTTGTTCTGCATTTTGTTAGTAAAATGCTAGTCATACTGCCATTTGCAGTTCAATGAAAATTGTCTACAAAAAAGTATAAATATTAGAAGGCATCATTTACTAGGCGACCATTTTAGAGACCAGAACAAAATATTCAATGTGATATCAGGAAAATAATTACCCACCAGAAAGTAACAGAACACCAAGATTTTTAAAAATACATTTAATTATATTTTTTAAAAAACAAAAACTGAGAAAGTATATAAGTAGCTGATTTCCAATAAAAGAAATTTAAAATGAGTTCTATGGCCAGAAAGAAAATAATTCCAGAAGGAAGTTTGTGATACAGGTAATAAGATAAGCAAAATGATTGTACATTTGTTGTCAAATCAAATAAGTATTGACTGAGTAAAACAAAGATAATAATATCTTATAGGCCTATGAGATTTAAACAATAAAAAATAAGATAGATATAAATATTGGTAAACATTACCATGAAATTTTGAATAGAATATTTAGAATTAAATATACAGTGGTATTTTTCTGGAGAAGAAAAATATATTTATTAACTTTACAGTTTAGTAAGTTATATGTGTTTATCTAGGATATAATAAATTTAGAAAGTCGATATTTCTAAGCACTGAGAAAGAGAAATAGAATGTGAAATTCTGTTGAACTGATTTCAAAGTTGTCAAGAAAAGGAAGAATATAAGTTCAAAAGAAAGCATACAGAAAAATGCAGACATTATTTTCATTCCAAATCAAAGATTATCAGCAAAAAAATTTCAAAAGATTAATATTAAAACAATCCAAAATTAAAATTTAGCAGGCAAATACAAATAAAAAATAAGTTATATAACTATAATTCCTAATATAACTGACTTTAACAAAAGTTATTATTAGAGATAAAGTGATCACCAAAAACAGATTTTTTAAAAATTTTAATTTAGCAGAGAATTATAACAAATCAATCAAGTATGATTCATTAGAATAGCACCAAATTGTATAACACATGTGTTAAAAACTAATATAATTAGGGTAAGAAATAGATATGCAGTATGAAATTTTAACATGTTTGTAAGTGGTAGATTAAGTGTACAAAAAATAGTTAAATTTAAGGAATTATCTGACACTACAAGCTTGATCTAATGGACTATATGTAAAATTCCACTAAAAAAGTTAACAAAACAAAAATTTTCAAGAACATACAATGCATTAAGAAAAGTAATTTTTAATATAAACTATGATTTTTTGAAATAATTATAAATAATCTTCAAAACCAGAAAAAGAAAGTATAAACATGTAACTGTGAGAATTCATAGTACTAGCATCTCAATTTTTATGACATTAAAAAATGTAAATCTTATTGGTTCCGTATCGAGTGAAAAAATGTGACATAAACCATATTCTGAAGAAAATCTTACTAAGAATTAAACAATTAGAAATTTGTAAAAATTCAGATAAATCAGCAGCCACTGAAGACATTGAAAAAGTTATTAGGGAATCACCTACTAAAATAGCTCTGGAACGAACATTTTCAAAAAATTACTGTAAACTTTCTAGAAGTAGAAAATTCACATCATGATGTTTGTTGTCAAAGATAAAGTGAAAGGATGTCATGCAATTTTGTGCTAAAATCAACAATGAGCATTAAAAAACAAAAAGGATATGTTAATGACAGTAAGTTTCAGGTCTTTTTTGAACTTCGATTCATTAGTAGTAGCTACTGACAGGTATCACATAAAGAATAAAATGTTAGCCTCATTTGCTCTTACCAAATATGATATCTATCACTAACACATGTGGCTCTACAAATGACAGCAATTCCTATTCTTGCTATAAAAACATCTATTTTGAAATAACATAAATATAAACTCCTGTATAACATCATCAGAATCAATTTCAAAACTACATTAAAAAGAAAACTAATTATCCAGAATGAGTAAGATGTCTTCATCCCAGGAATCAGAGTGGTATTATCTTGAGAAATCTATTAATGTAATTTATCACATATATGGAAAACCATATATGACTCTAAAATGGTAGTATCAATTTAACAAGTATTCCTGATAAAAAACTTTTAAATTAGTGATAAAATTTTTCTTAAGTTGGTGAATAAATTTTTTCTTAATTTGATCGAAATATTCTGTCATAAACCAATAGCTAACATCATGTTTGATGGCAAAGCTCTGGTAGTGCTACCATTGCCAGCACAGTTTCTTGTTTATAGGTTATTTTGTTTTGTTTCATTTTAGAAATTCTACCCAATGTAAAAGAACAGAAAAATCAAAATAAGTGGTTTAACTTTTGGAATGAGAGAAGTAGAAAAATTAATATTATATTCATTAAAACTTGTGATACACAAGTGATTATTGTTGCAAGATAAAACATGAAATAACTACAAATAGCTCTGACTGTAAAAATGTAGAATTCTCCTTTCAGTCATGGTATAGAAGAATCTTAAAGACATTTGTCTCATAATTTAAACAAATAAGTAAATAATAACTATACTACTTTATGTGGCTAACAAGAAGCAGTGGACACAAGAGGGAGGACCTTGAAAAACTTAATTTCAGAGAACAACAAACTATTCTTAGGTGAGTACCAGGGGCAGTAACTTTTATACCTGGCATAAACATTTGTGCTGAGACAGGTAAATTGAGAATAGGCCTTGCCATAGAGAATTCTTGCAGGAAAAAACATAAATCAACTTTATCTTGGATGAGGATAGAGGCAGTCAAAATGGAATAGAATTAAGAAGGGCCCAAATGGAAAAGCAAATCAACTGACTAAACAATTCTCCCCCTGCCCCCGACACACACACAAACTCAGATGCCACCAAGAAAGTGCCATGGTGAGGGGCCTAGACAGAAAAATTGCGTAGCCTTGTGCATTTTTATGGTAATCTCATGCCAGAGTTGAAATGTACGGTAAAGAAGAAAATATCTTAAATTTCTGCCCAACACCGTCCAGCTGAAATACTAGTAAGAGCAATACCATATATTGATAAGGGGTTGGAAGTTTGGGGTTGAGTACAGGTGAACTCACTCTAACTTCAACTCAATCTAAATTGGGGAAGAATAAGAATGATCATCTGTCACCCTGCCAGGGGAAAGGGCTTGCATTAGTTTGGAAAATAAAACAAACAAAAAATGTTATTACGCAATATTTCTAAATTGCAAACTACCACTGAATTTCATGGATTAAAATACAGTTATGTTATAATTTCAGTATATTAATACAAAGCTTTTATGTAAACTTGGCTTCTCAAAAATGTCTTGTGGAACTGAATGAAGAGCTGTTGGACCTTGAATGAATGTCGGTAACAGCCAGCCAGTGCAAGCCGCAGGCCTTAGGTAGCAGTGGCCATGGGGAGAAACTCCTCTGCTTGGGGAGGAGAGAGAAGGAATTTGTCTTGTGGCTTTGGTTCCAGCTCAGCCACAGCACTAGGTAGATTCTTAAGGTTTCCAACTCAAGGCTCTGACTCCAAGATGGCATCTCTGAAACTGCCTGGAACCAGGCAGAACTTATCACTCTGAAGAAAAGGACATAAGCCTAGCTGGCTTTGCTTCCTACTGATTGTAGAGCCCTGGGGCCTTGAGTGAACATAGATGGAAGCCAGGCAGTGGTTACTGCAGGCCTTGGGTGAGACCAAGTACCATGTTGGCTTCAGGTCTGACCCAGCACAATCCTAGTGATGGTGCCCACAGTGGAGTTTGTATCATCTCTGCCCCATCTCCAGTCAGCTCAGCATAAAGAGACAGACTCCATTTGTCTGGGAGAAATTAAAAGAGAGCAAGAATCTCTGTCTGGTCATTCAGAGAATTCTTCCAGATTTTGTCCAAGACCATGAAGGTTGTATCTCTACAAGTCTGGAAGAGCCACAGTGTTAACAAGGCATGGGCTGCTCCCTAACATAGACACAGCTGTAGAGACCAAAAACAGATTACAACACTCAAGTACTTTTTGAATACCTGGAAATCTTTCCTGAGGAAGATGGATACAAACAAGCTGAGACTGAAAGGACTACAATTAATACTTAACTCTTCAATGCTAAGACACTGACAACCATCCACAAGCATTCAGACCATCCAGGAAAACATGACCTTATCAAACAAACTAAATAAGGCACCAGGGACCAATCCTGGAGAGACAGATATCTGTGACCTTTTTTAAGAAAATGAATTCAAAATAGCTGTTTTGAGGAAACTCTACAACATCCAAAGAACTTGATATAATTTAAAAGAAGCAGAAATTCTGGAGGTGAAAATGCAATTGACATACTAAAGAATGCATCAGAATCTTTTATCAGCAGAATTGATCAAGCAGAAGAAATAATTGGTAATCTTGAAGACCGGCTGTTTGAAAATACATAGCCAGAGAAGCCAAACATAAAATAATTTAAAAATTGAAATATGCCTGCAAGCTTTAGAAAGTAGCCTCAAAGGGACAAATTTAGGAGTTTTGGGCCTTAAATGGAAGAGAAAGAGAGAGAGATGGAAGTGAAAACTTTATTCAAAGGGATAATTAACAGAGAGAACTTCTCAAATCAAGAAACATGTCAGTATTCAAGTAAAAGAAGGTTATAAAATACTAAGCAGATTTAACCCAAAGAAAACTATCTCAAGAGATTTAATAATCAAACTCCCAAAAGTCAAGGATAAGGAAAGGATCCTAAAAGCAGCAAGAGAAAGAAACAAACCAAATACAATGGAGATTCATTACATCTGGTAGCAGATTTCTCAGTGGAAACCTTATAGCCCAGGAGAGACTGGCATAACATATTTTAATAGCTGAAGGAAAAAACAAAATCATTTATTCTAGAATAGTATATCCAGTGAAAATAACCTTCAAACATGAGGGAGAAATAAAGACTTTTCCAGACAAACAAAAGTTGAGGGATTCCATTAACACCAGATCTTCTTACAAGAAATGTTAAAGAGAGTTATTGAATCTGAAAGAAAAGGATGTTAATGAGCAGTAAGAAATCAGCTGAAGGTACAAAACTTACTGGGAATAGTAAGTACACAGAAAAAGAGAATATTGTAATACTCTAAATTGTAGTGTATAAACTACTCATATCTTAAGGAGAAAGATTAAAAGGTAAACAAAAATAAGTACAACTTTTCAAGATATAGAGAGTACAATTAGATATAAACAGAAACAACAAAAAGGTATAAAGTGGAGGACAAAGTTAAAGTGTAGAGATTTTATTAGTGTTCTCATTAGTTGTTTGTGTATGCAATCAGTGTTAAGTTGATATCAGTTTAAAATAATGGGTTATAAAATATTATATGCAAGCCTCATGGTAACAAGAAAGAAGACCAAAAAATCATAAAACAAGTAACAAAATGGCAGGAGTAGGTCCTTACTTATCAATAATAACATTAATATAAATAGACTAAGCTCTCCAATCAAAAGACATAGAGTGGTTAAACAAATTTATTTTTTAAAAAGACCCATGATTTGTTAGCTAAAAGAAACATACTGCTTCAAAAGACACTCATAAACTGAAAATAAAGGGATGAGAAAAGATATTCCAGCAAATAGAAAACAAAGAAGAGCAGGAATAGCTAAGAAAAAAATTCTATAAAGAGAGACAAAGAAGGTTTTTATATAATGATGAAAGGATCAACGCAGCAAGAAGATATAACAATTGTAAACATATATGTACCCAACACTGGAGCATGCAGATATATAAAGCAAATATTATTAGAGCTAAAGAAAGATATAGACCACAATACAGTAACAGCTGGAGGATTCAACACTCCCAATTTCAGCATTAGACAGATCTCTCAGACATAAAATCAACAAAGAAATATTAGACTTACTCTGGACTATAAACCAAATGGACCTAATAGATATTTACAGAACATTTTATCCAATGCCTGCTCATGTTGTGTCCTTGAGCTTATGAATCACTGTCAAAAATAGACATTTTAGGCCACAAAACAAGTTTTAAAACATCCAAACATTTAAATTATATTAAGTGTATCTTCTCTGACTACAATGGAGTAAACTAGAAATCAATAACGAAAAATTTTGGAAGCTATGCAAACACATAGAAATTAAACCATATGCTTCTTGATGATCAGTGGGTCAATGAAGAAATGAAAAAGAAAAAGGAAAAAATTATTGAAAGTAATGACAATGGAAATACAACATACCAATACCCATGGGATACAGCAAAAACAGTACAAAAAGAAATGTTTATAAGTACCTATGTCAAAAAATTAGAAAAACATCAAAAAACAACCTAGCAATGCATCTTATAGATCTAGAAAAACAAGAGCAAACCAAAACCAAAATTGGTAGTAGAAAGGAAATAATAAATATCAGCACATAAATAAATTTGAAATGAGGAAAACAATATTAAAAATAAAATGAAAACTTGGGTTTTTGAAAAGATAAATAAAATTGGCAAATCTTTTGCCAGGCTAAATAAGAAAAAAAAGGAGAGAAGACATAAACAAATAAAATCAGAGATGGAAAAGAAGACATTAAAACCAATACCACAGAAATTCAAAGATTCATTAAAGGCTGCTATGAGCATTGGAAAATCTAGAAAAATAAAAAGGATAAATTCCTAGACACATATAACCTACTAAACTTGAACCACAAAGAAATCCAAAACCTGAACAGACTAATAACAAGCAATGAGATCGAAGCCATAATAATAATCTCCCAGGAAAGGAAAGCCCATTACCCTATGACTTCACAGCTAAGTTCTACCAAACATATAAATAACTGATATCAGTCATACTCAAACCATTCCAAAAAATAGGGAAAGAGGGAATACTTTCAAACTCATTCTAGGAAACCAGTGAATGAGGTTAGCATTACCCTGGTACCAAAACCAGACAAAGCCATGTCAAATAAAGACTTCTACAGGCCAATATCCCTGATGAAAATTCATGCAAAAGTCCTAAATTTTCATTTTGTAGTATTAAAATACTACAAAACCAAATTCAACAACATATTAAAAAATCATTCATCATGACCAAGTGGAATTTATTCCAGGGATGCAAGGTTGGTTCAAAATATACAAGTCAGTCAATGTGATAAATCATTTCAACAGAATGAAGGACAAGAATCATATGATCAATTCAATTTCACTGAAAAAACATTTGACAAAATTCAACATTTATTCATGATCAAAAACTGTGTATAGAAGGTACATACCTCCATACAATAAAAGCTATACATGACAGACCCACAGCTAGTATCTTGCTGAAAGTGGAAATTCTGAAAGCCTTTTTCTAAGGTCTGGAACACAACAAGGATACCCACTTTTATCACTGTTATTCAACATAGTGCTGGAAGTCCCAGCTAGAGCAATCAGGCAAGAGAAAGAAAGAAAGAGCTTCAAAATTGGAAAGGAAGAAGTCAAATTATCTTTGTTTGCATATGATATGAGCTTATATTTAGAAAAACTTAAAGACTCCAGCAAAAATTATTAAAATTATTAAACAAATTCAGTAAAGTTGGAGGATACAAAATCAACATACAAAAATGGTTGCATATCTACATGCCAACAGCAAACAATATGAAAAAGCAATCATAAAGTAATCCCATTTACAATAGTTACAAATAAAGTAAGTACCTAGGAATTAATTTAACCAAAGAACCAAAAAATCTCTGTGATGAAAACTGTAAACATTGGTATAAGAAACTAAAGAAGTCACAAAAAAACTGAAAAACTATTCCATGTTCATGAATTGAAATAATGAATATTGTTAAAATGCTCATACTACCTAAAGCAATCTGCAGATTCTTTGTGATCCCTATCAAAATACTAATAACATTATTCACAGAAATATAAAAAATAATCTTAGAATTTATATGGAACCACAAAAGATCCAGAACAGTCAAAGCTATCCTGAGCAAAAGGAACAAAACTAGAGGAATCACATTACTTGATTTCAAATTATACCCCAGAATTACAGTAACCAAAACAGCAGAGTACCGGCATAAAAATGGACATGCAGATCAAAAAAGCATAATGATGTGCCTAGAAGCAAATTCATACATCTACAGTGAACTCACTTTTGACAAAGGTGCCAAGAACATACACCAGAGAAAAGACAGTCTCTTCACTGAATGGTGCTGGAACAAAATGGATATCCATATGCACAAGAGTGAAACTGGACCTTTATTTCTTGCCATGTACAGAAATCAAATGAAAGTGAATTAAAGTCTTAAATGTAAGACCCAAAACTATAAAACTACTCAAAGAAAAACATTGAGAAAATTCTCCAGGACATTGGACTAGGCAGGAATTTCTTGAGCGGTACTCCACAAGCACAAGCAACCAAAGCAAAAATGAACAAATGAGATCACATCAAGTTAAAAACTTCTGCACAGCAAAGGATACAATCAACAAAGTGAAGAGACAATCCATAGAATGGGAAAAAAGTATTTGCAAACTACACAACTGACAAGGAATGAATAATCAACGTATATAAGAAGCTTAAACAGCTGTATAGGGAAAAATTAATAATCCAATTTAAAATGAGCAAAATATCTGAACGGACATTTCTTGAAAGAAGACATACAAAAGGCAAACAGGTATATGAAAAGGTGCTCAACATCATTGTGAAAGAAATATAAGTCAAAATTACAATGAAATATCTTGTCACCCGGTTTAAATGGCTTTTCTTCAATAGACAGGCAATAATAAATGCTGGCAAAAATATGGAGAAAGGGGAACACTCATACACTGTTGGTAGGAATGCAAATTAGTACAGCCATCATGGAGAACAGTTTGGAGGTTCCTCAAAAACTAAAAATTGAGCTACTATATGATCCAGCAATCCCACTGCTAGCTATATGCTCAGAAGAAAGGAACACAGTATATCAAAGAGATATGTGCACTGTGGTGTTTATTGCAGCTCTATGAAGCAAACCAAGTGTCAATCAAAAGATGTATAAAGAAAATGTGGTACATATACACAAGGGAGTACTATTTAGCCATAAAAAATGATGAGATCCTGTCATTTGCAAAAACATGAATGGAACTAGAGGTCATTATGTTAAGTGAAATAAACCAGGCACAGAAAGACAAATTTCATATGTTCTCATCTATTTGTGTGTGCTAAAAAAAAAAAAAAAAAAAAAAAAAAAAAAAAAAAAAAAAAGAACTCATGAAGATAGAAAGTAGCAGAATGGTTACCAGAGGCTGGGAAGGGTAGAAGGGTGTCAATAAGGGGATCGTTAATTGGTGCAAAAATATAATTAGAATAAATCAGATCTAATATTTGATAGCACAGCAGTGTGACTACATTCAACAATTTGTTGTGCCTTTAAAAATAACTGAAAGAATATAATTAGATTGTTTATAACACAAAGAAAGGATAAATGCTTGAGGTGATGGATACCTAATTGACTCTATTGTGATTTTTATGCATTTATGCTTGTTTCAATCGATCTCATGTACCCCATACACTTAATATGTACCCCAAAAACTTAAAAATTAAAAAAAGTCTTGTGGGCAGAAACGTTAAAAAAAAAGAAATTTATTTTTAAAGTTCTAGGTTTATGCACAAAGACACATTGATAATTTTGTTTTTGTAAAATTTCTAACTGGAATATTAAAATTCTAAACCAGATTAATTTAGGAATCTTAACTTACTGATGAAAAAATTATGTTTTATTTTTTCTAGAAACTGCTATTACTGAGTTTTCTGTAAGTGCCCCTTTCCTGTCTGACATATCCTTTAACAATATCTTTGCCTGAGCCCATAAAGTTTTTTTTGTTTTGGTTATTCAAAATGTCTTATTTCAGTAATTAAAACTTGGTCTTGTTATTTAAATACTTCAATTTTACATTTTATTCAAAACATTCATTTTCTCTGTCCAAGAGATGTTAGGTTAAGAGCTTCAGCTGTCGGGTTAGAGAGGCTGGTGGTCTCTCCTTTCACAGGAGTCTCTTTCCAACATTCTTACTCTCATCTTGATGCAGCATGTAGAGAGAGCAAAGACATTTCTTTATGCACTTAGCCCTGTGGGCTAGGACAATGTGAGTAGCCCCAAACCCTACATATCAATGATTGTGAGGATGCTCTACTGTTGCTAGTTTTCATTGGTTCTTTGCCTTGCACTGTTTAGGTCTTTGTTTCTTCTGTATTTTGTTTCCTAATGTCATCTCACCCTTGGTGGTGCACTTTCTGGTTTGTTAATGAACTGGGTTCTCACCCTGTATGATCTCCTGCATAGACAAACCATCTGAAGTGCAACTTCTTTGCTTCCTGATGCCAAACCTTGCCTCTAGCTCTACACCTTACAGCCTTGAACAGTTAGGTTTATCTCCCAGTTGGTGGCCCATTTAGAAGAATTGGCAAGAATGCTTAAGCTCCAGGAACCATCCAAAGGATCAATAAGACCCATGAGGAGGGACTTACCATTGCTATGTTAATTAGAGAGTATCTAGGCTTTAATTTCCACTCTATTTCCTCTCCTTTGCCTCCTTTGTGCCTTTTTTTTTTAAATTGCATTTTAGGTTTTGGGGTACATGTGAATAACATGCAAGACTGTTGCATAGGTACACACATAGCAGTGTGATTTGCTACCTTCCTCCCCATCACCTATATCTGGCATTTCTCCCCATGCTCTCTCTCCCCACATCCCCACCCCTTGCTGCCCCTCCCCTAGTTCCCTCCAACAGACCCCAGTGTGTGGTGCTCCCCTCCCTGTGTCCATGTGTTCTCACTGTTCAACATCCACCTATGAGTGAAACATGCAGTGTTTGATTTTCTGTGTTTGTGTCCGTTTGCTGAGAATGATGGTTTCCAGATTCATCCATGTCCCTACAAAGGACACAAACTCATCGTTTTTTATGGCTGCATAGTATTCCATGGTGTGTATGTGCCACATTTTCCCTATCCAGTCTATCATCGATGAGCATTTGGGTTGGTTCCAGGTCTTTGCTATTGTAAACAGTGCTGCAATGAGCATTCATGTGCATGTGTCCTTATAGTAGAACGATTTATAATCCTTTGAATATATACCCAGTAATGGGATTGCTGGGTTAAATGGAATTTCTATTTCTAGGTCCTTGAGGAATCGCCACACTGTCTTCCACAATGGTTGAACTAATTTACACTGCCACCAACAGTGTAAAAGTATTCCTATTTCTCCACATCCTCTCCAGCATCTGTTGTCTCCAGATTTTTTAATGATCGCCATTCTAACTGGCGTGAGATGGTATCTCAATGTAGTTTTGATTTGCATTTCTCTAATGACCAGTGATGATGAGCATTTTTTCATATATTTGTTGGCCTCATGTATGCGTTCTTTTGTAAAATGTCTCTTTATATCCTTCGCCCACTTTTGAATGGGCTTGTTTGTTTTTTTTCTTGTAAATCTGTTTTAGTTCTTTGTAGATTCTGGATATCAGCCCTTTGTCAGATGGATAGGTTGCAAAAATTTTTTTCCATTCGGCTGGTTGACGATTCACTCTAATGACAGTTTCTTTTGCTGTGCAGAAGCTGTGGAGTTTGATTAGGTCACATTTGTCTATTTTGCCTTTTGTTGCCAATACTTTTGGTGTTTTTGTCATGAAGTCCTTGCCTATGCCTATGTCCTGAATGGTTTTGCCTAGATATTCTTCTAAGGTTTTTATGGTGTTAGGTCTTATGTTTAAGTCTTTAATCCATCTGGAGTTAATTTTAGTGTAAGGTGTCAGGAAGGGGTCCATTTTCTGCTTTCTGCACATGGATAGCCAGTTTTCCCAACACTATTTATTAAACAGGGAATCCTTTCCCCATTGCTTGTTTTTGTCAGGTTTGTCAAAGATTAGATGGTTGTATACGTTAGTGTTGCCTCTGAGGCCTCTGTTCTGTCCCATTGGTCTATATCTCTGTTTTGGTACCAATACCATGCTGTTTTGTTTACTGTAGACTTGTAGTATAGTTTGAATTCCAGTAGTGTGATGCCTCCAGCTTTGTTCTTTTTGCTTAGAATTGACTTGGCTATGCGGGATCTCTTTTGGTTCCATATGAAGTTTAAGGTGGTTTTTTCCAGTTCTGTGAAGAAGGTCGTTGGTAGCTTGGTGGGGATAGTGTTGAATCTATAAATTACTTTGGGCAGTATGGCCATTTTTATGATATTGATTCTTCCTAACCATGAGCATGGAATGCTTCTCCATCTGTTTGTGTCCTCTTTTATTTCCTTGAGAAGTGGTTTGTAGTTCTCCTTGAAGAGGTCCTTTACATGCCTTGTTAGTTGTATTCCTAGGTGTTTTATTCTCTTTGTAGCAATTGTTAATGGCAGTTCATTCTTGATTTGGCTCTCTTTAAGTCTGTTATTGGTGTATAGGAATGCTTGTGATTTCTGAACGTTGATTTTGTATCCTGAGACTTTGCTGAAGTTGCTTATTAGTTTCAGGAGATTTTGGGCTGAGACAATGAGGTCTTCTAAATATACAATCATGTTGCCTGCACATAGGAACAATTTCTTTTGTGCCTTGACAGTGGAAAAGACAGACGTTTTAGTGTTTCAGCAGTTTCCTGATAAGAGGACATCATTTGTAAAAGCTTAGCAAATGCATGTTTCAGGCACTTTCTATAGAAGAAAATGCTATAGTTACTGCTATAAAAACCACATTTTTTTAAAAGACCACATTTGTGGTGTAGCTAGTGTGTGTTTGTGTGTGTGTGTATCTGTATCTTGACAGTAAAGTTTACCAACAAAGTTTAACCTTCCTTTTTATACCAGAGAGCATAAGAATCTTTTTTCTAAAAATATTTTTTTTATTGCATTTTAGGTTTTGGGGTACATGTTGCTACCTTCCTCCCAATCACCTATATCTGGCATTTCTCCCCATGTTATCCCTCCCCAACTCCCCACCCCCTGCTGTCCCTCCCCTAGTTCCCCCCAACAGACCCCAGTGTGTGATGCTCCCCTCCCTGTGTCCACGTGTTCTCATTGTTCAACACCCACCTATGAGTGAGAACAGAGCATAAGAATCTTATAGAAATAGGTTTTCTTCTAATTTAGAGTATTAACAACTTCTTTGTATCTCCACTTAAATCACTGCATTATTTGAGTTGGCTCTCAATCAGTACATCACAACTACTTTTATAAGAGTAGTTTTGTGTTGGAGATTAACAAAAATAGGAATAAATTATCCATGAGACTTTTGATCTTCAATCATCTAAAAGCACAAAGGTATGCAAACTTGTATCTTAGAGCATTTAATATTATCAGGGATAATATTGGGACATTGAGTCTGAAGAGATGGATAGCTATGTTTCCTTTTGGGCCATTTTCAAATGCATAGTTGACATTTCAGCATAAATAAAATATTCAAAGTATCATGAAAGGTGCAAATTAAGATTAGTAATAACTATGGCATTAATTATATTAATATCATTTTCTGAAGTTATTATCCCATACAAAATTCTCTTGAGAAAGACAAAGAATGAGCTATAAAATTACACAAAATATAGGTGTCTTACAATTGCTTCCTGTGAAAGCTCTTTAAATGATTACTCTCCATGTGAATATTTTAGTAGTTGTAACTATCTAATTAGAAAGACTTAGGCATGGTAAATTAAAAAGTTTATTACATCGATTGTAACTCCTGAATAAATCACACCAGGGGTTAAGCAAAGGAAAAGTGTTCAGAAGTATAAATCATAGTGAAGAAAAATATACTATTTTTGGTTTTGTAATATTTTCTGAGCTTCTTAGATTGACAGATTGTCATCACCATACCTATGTCTCTAAGAAACATGGCTAGTTTTCTCATTGTCAAAGAACAGAAAAGTGGTTTTCTGGTAACAGTCGCATTTCTGCCATCCCTTAACACCAAATTTGACACAAATGGAACACAACATCCTATAATTTTCCAAAAAGTGGCCCCAGTGATATGACACCATCTTAAATTACTGTCAGCTCTATTCCCAGAGCTAATGGCTTACTGCTGCCAGAGGAAGAACTGGAGATGAAATTCTCTCCTGATGACTGCATGGGATCTTTGTCAATATTGGGAGTTCTGTTAGTTTTCAGCAATGCTCTGATTATCACTATATTAAAAAAATGCAAAAGCAAACAGAGACATTTTAGTACTAAAGAAGGTTTATTTTTCTTAGAAAACTACAGTTATCATATAATATATGCTAATTTTCAGTTGCATCCCGACATTTGTAGCTAAAACTCCATTGTAATGAGATTATTTTATAAATTGAATTCTATTCTAACAGACCTTACCTTTCTCAAATATAGAACTAATTACAGAGCACATTGTCTTACATCATTCCATCTCCAAATAACCTTGTAAAGTAAATTATTTTACTGTTACAAGGAATAAATTGAGAGCAAATAATATTCACATTTTTGTCAAACAACAGAGGTAGTACATTTTAAGAATGGAACTGGAAGCTGAGTCCACTTCAAGATCAATGCCTTTTCTAATACACATCATAGTTGTGTCCACCATGTGAAAGTGCGATTGGTGGGATGGTGGGCGGACCTACCTCTAAAGGTTTCAAGCAAACTCAGATATGAGGTTGGATTTTGGAAAACATATAATGTGTTGGTTTGTGAATAAATGTTTTTGAGAATATTGAAAATCATGTGTTAATTTCATGATGGAAGAACTCATCTGAACTACTTATCATCAAAAACAAAGACATACAAGTTGATGCTTGATGCACTTTAATTATTCATTGCAAAGAGCAGGAACAGAGACAGAAACATGCTCTAAAGTCCAGTTTCAGATGTGTGGTTGTCTTAGGACAACTTTGTTTCATTGGTACTCACAGCCTAGAGTATGTGGTTGTTCTGTCTCAGTAAAAAAAAGTAAGAGGAAATACATGCTGCTAGCAGCATCTTTCTTTCTTTTTTTTTAAGTAAGTAATTCAAATTTTATATAAAATGCCAAAACTCAAACACTTAGAAGTGATAAACAGTCTAAGCTGGCAAATCAAAAGGGACATTAGCATTTGATTTACTATTTCAGTGGCTCTCTCACCACTTTATTGATTAGTGAGGTGGCAAAAATAGGAATGATGAAACTAAGACAGAGGAAGATGATGAAACTAAGACAGAGGAAGATAACTCTGTTTTAGCGTGCTGCTACCGCATATCAGAAGAAACAAGAGAGTGGCTTTGGTGTTTGAATGGGCATTAGCTATCTGCCATGTGACCAAAGAGGAAATGCAAACTTTGTAATCTTGAGATTCACAACCACCTCTTAATTTTTTCTCTTTTATAATGTGGAATCAGATTAGAAGAAAGTTTTTCTAAGTTAAATAAAACATAAACAATAGTGTCAGACAGGAAATTGGCAGCTACTTAGCCATTTCCTTGTAGTGTTGCATTTTTTTAAAGAGTGTCTTCCAGCTATGGTATAAAACCTTACTTTCACAATGAAAAGATATGATTCTTTTGAAAATAATTTGCCAGGGTCTTTGGGTGCTACAATCAGTACCCAATGATTAAAAAAATATCATACAATAATGATATCCTGGAAGGTGGTCAATATTCTGACACTAAGCAAATGCTCACATCCACTTGGCTTTGCTTCGCTGGAACCAACCAGAAGCCCAGCAGTCAGAAACAAGCACAAATGCCAGAAGGAAGTATGTTTTGAGCAAATAATAACTGGGAAGTAACAACAGTAGGAAGCCAGGACTAGTATGTGTAGCAACGATCTAGAGATGAGAAAGCTCAATTTGAGCTACATTATCTGGCCATCTATGAGCCATATTATGAGTCACTCTCTGAGTCTGACCTGTAAGTAATCAGATGAATTAGTTATTTCCATCATTGGGCCCTACCTCTGTGTGTAGGCGCAGCTCTGAGTAAACATAGGGAAGAGTGTAAGACTTATGACGTACTTACTGATGGTGATGCTTTCTTGATTATTAAATACATGTTTCAACAAGTTAGTGGCTATTTGGTTATGGTCTCTGTACCTCTGAAATTGCATATGGACAGCCATTACCATACTTGGACTTCAGGTCATTTTTAAAAGCCAGTGCTTCTTATGAACATTGAATCAAAGTGAACATAAATAAGCAATAACACCCTATCTTATTAATAATAGAATTAAGAACCATATTATAAACTGTGATTAGAGTATACGCTGAATAAATCCTTTTTGTATGTGAAGGACTGCCTGACTAGTGTCATTTATCTGATAATGGGATATATTTTACTGATGCAGTGTTTTAGTTAGATAATTATAGGTTTAGTCCTTCTTACTATAATTTGTGAGAAAATAGTCCTATTAAAGTACCCCAAACACCCTGGTAGGCAAATGAACAAAGCAACTATCAAATAAATATTTTTAATTAGTCTAATAATAGGATGGGCTCATTGTTTGTAGGTGTTCTAGAAACACTGAATTAATTGCATTATCCAAAAACGCTCTTGTCAATTAACTTCAAGAGGGAAGTGATAATAACGCATTTCATTGCAGACATTTACTAAAGAATAACATTTTCATACCTACGTAGAGTGTGGCAGTTTCTGTGATAAAATAGGGAGCCTCATTTTCATCTGTGCAATATAAGAAAAAAGAGGATACATTCTCCTTTTTTCTACCAGGTGAAGTTGCAAACCTCCCAGGTGACTTTGTAGATTACAGTAAGATATTATTGTATTTACTTTACCTTTTATAATATTTCTGACTCATGATGTAGCCAACTGTTTCAACAGAACCATACTCAAAGTCAGAAGACCTCACATATGAAGTGCAAATAATAATACACATGGCCAATATAGTAAAAATTTAATAAAATTATGTACATTAAAATGTTTTAAAATTTAAGTATTACTTAAAATTGTAGAAGTCAAACTTTCTATTGACCTCAATATTTCTAAGGTAATTAGTCTCTGAACTTAATTTTACCTCTTTTATGTCTGGTTATAGCTGAAATTTATTGAAATATAACTTACATGTAATAAATCAAACAGATTTTAAGAGTAAAGCATCATGAGTTTTAAAAATGTACACCATTTAACCATTATGAAAATAAATGTAAAGGGAATTATCATCATGCAATACATTTCCATTTCATCTATTTTTAGATGATCTCCACCCACCTCTCCCTGTCAGAGACTAACAAAGATCTTATTTATTTTATTATAGTTTAATTTTCCTATTTTGAACTTCATATAAATGCAGTTATACAGTATTAGTTGTATATATACCTAACATTAATTACTTTTTGGTACTTCACAAAGTTGCAAACCACCAGGTGACTTCCTGGATTATGGTAGCATTTTATTTCATCTACTTTCATTTTTTTAAGGAAAAATAAATAGTAATGCTTCCTTTATCCTTGGGATAGAGACAAGAAGTAGTCCTAAGCCTAGGCCATTAGATTTTTTTTTTTTTTATTTTACAGCTGGAGGATAAACAGAATTATTCAAAAGCTTCCACCACCAAGACACAGAAATAGAGGGCCAATTAAAGACTGAAGCTAGATACAGTAGAGTACCCCACCTACTTTGCACCACTAGGCTGGTAAACACCAAGACACTAGCTAGCATCATCTGTCTACTGCTAGGTAAGAGCAAAAGTGTTGAGAGAAATAATGAGGTACTTTGGGTGGAATAGGAAGATGGAGCAAAATTACCTGGCAATCAAGTCCTCACTTTATAAGGTAAAGGTAGGCAAATTTGAAGCTGGAAGTACACTGAGGTTACCAATAGCGACATAAAAATCCAAACCCATCTCAACATGTGACTAGATTGACTCTCTTCCTCACATTTAGTGCCAAGTAGAAAAAATAGATATGCCTGTTTCCAGGTCAAAAATAATTTACCACTGTTAGTATTGTCATACACACAGTATCTGAAATATAACGAAAAACTGAAGATATGCAAAATGCAAAAATAAAAAAGCCATTGTAAAAATACAAAGCAATGAATAAAATAAGATTCAGAGATCATCCATATGTTGGAACCATTACACAAAAATTTTAAAATTACTTAGTTTAGTGTGGTAAAGACTCTGGTAGACCAGGTATAGACCATGGAAGAGCAGACGGATAATGCCAGGGGAGAGAGGAGAGCTAAAAGAAAGAGTCCATTTGAAATGCTAGAAAAATAATGGTAACACAAATGAGGAATGTCCTGAGTAGGTTCATCAGTAGATGTGACACAAACTTGGATGGAACAGGTGAACTTAAAGGAAGGTCCATAGAAATTATCCAACCTAAAGCACAAAGAGAAGAGAGAGAGAAAATAGTATACAAAAGCTGTAAGATAATATCAAGTGATCTATTTTATGTATATTTAGAATGGCAGGCTTAAAGAGAGTAGAAAAGAAATACTTGAAGTGATAATGGTCAATAGTTGAGGTGATAATGGTCCAGAATTACACAAAAATAATAAAAGATGCTAAGTTACAGATATAACCTCAGATAATTTCAAACAGGGTGAGTACACACACACACACACACCCATAGATACATTATATTCAAACAGCTAAAATCAAAGGTAAAGAAAAAGTTTTGAAGGCACCATGGGATGGGGCGGGGCAGGGCAGGGAGGTAGGGGACATATGGGCATATTACATGCAGGGAAATGAAGATAAAATACAACAAACATTCTATCAGAAACTACACAGGCAGAAAGACAGTTAGCTGGCTTTTTTTTTTATTGCATTTTAGGTTTTGGGGTACATGTGAAGAACATGCAAGATTGTTGCATAGGTACACACATGGCAGTGTGATGTGCTGTCTTCCTCCCCATCACCTATATCTGGCCTTTCTCCCCATGGTATCTCTCCCCAACTCCCCACCCCCTGCTCTCCCTCCCCTATTTCCCCCCTACAGACCCCAGTATGTGATGCTTCCCTCCCTGTGTCCATGTGTTCTCATTGTTCAACACCTGCCTATGAATGAGAACATGCGATGTTTGATTTTCTGTTCTTGTGTCAGTTTGCTGAGAATGATGGTTTTAAAAAGAGATAAAGATTTGAACAGGCATTCAGATGCATGGAGAGCAAATAATTACAATGAAAAGATGCTCAAGATTAGTTAGCCACGAAGATATTTCAAATTAGTGAAAGTCACAATGAAATGTCACTATATAATCATTTAAAATGCCTAAAAATAAAAAGGCACAATATCAAGTTTTGGTGAGGAAGTATATGTTGGAATTCTCACATATAGATGATGGCAATGTTTTTCACTTTAAAAACAGTTTGGACATTTCTTTTAAAGTTGTGAATTCTAAATATAATAGCATCTACTTCATACAGATATGAGAATTTACTAAGTCAATACATGTCAACGACTTAGAGCAGTGACTGGCACATAATATCCAACTGTTAGCTAGCATTATCACCATCATCATCACTATCATCACCACCACCATCATCGTTATTACTAAGGTATTTTCATACAGTAGGTCAAGTAAAACTTCAAAATTAAAGATATGTTGAAGTGTATTATAATGATGATTATAGAGAGAAGAACAACATGAAATTAAGATATTTTAAATTTGGAAAAGCTATCAATTTAACATTTATATTTTTTATTATAGTTAATTATGTACATGCCTTTTTTTCCTATTTGAGTTTATGTTCTTTGATTAGTGGAAAGTTCTGGTTTTCGACTCCCAAAGTTTTGAGCAGTTGTATGCATGATTTTAAGAAAAATAAATGTCAATTTGTAAAAAAAATTAATTTAAGGGCCAATGTTGTCCTGATAGAGGAAATTCTAGAAACCTGGCAGTCTCCTGGAATGTATGTAGTGGTTATTCAATATTTATTGGCTCATCAGCAAATCAACGAATAAAGTAAGTGTCATCATTTATAGCACAGCACATTGGAAATGATGCATCATTCATGTTAAACAGGAAGTTAATTGGAATAACTAGCTATTTTTGATTAAGCACTTTTCTCACTTATTTAAAGCCTTTGAAAGCATTGAAGTTGGCTGTGTATAAAGGGATTACTTCTGTTGGGGACATGAATTAAGATATATTGGTTTGTGTTTAATTAGCTGAGGATTTTTACTAATATAAATTTCGTTGAATTCAAATTACAACCCTATTAGAAAATGAATGCTGAATTCCTTTGTTACAAGGTGATTAAACAATAATCATCTCACTGCATGTGTAAGTTGAAAGGTATTTTTTTTTAATCTTATCTTCCTACTTATTTGATAAGGCGAATAGAGTAAATTCAATAAATTTCCAATAAAAAGCCTTTTAAACATTTAGTTAAAAATTCCCTAAATGGCTAGGAAGATTCATTTTGTTCTTTTTCTAGTGAAGTGATATGGATGTTTTTTGGATTCTTATTTTGGTAATTTATGCTCAAAGTTCATGGAAAAGATGTTTCCATAAAATAATTCTGCATTAGTAGAAGATAGTAACTAGTTGATCACATACTAATTCATCGAAGGCTGCTCATGACATGAAATTAATCTTCCACAGTGAAGATTCATCCTGGAATTGTTGCCCATGTGAGAGCATAATGTGCCTTTCTCAATATTCCTGCTTGGATAGTTAGAGCATGTTCATATTGATTTGTAACAGTCAATACCTTGGTAACATATGAGTGTTCACTCTTTTGTATAAAACAATTACACTTTGAAATAAACTTTTGAGAAAACTGGAAGGCATTGAAGTGAATGTATCTTTGAGTGTAACGTTCTGTGTTAATGAAAAAAGTGACCAATGCTTATAGTCTGAAAAAGACTCTGTGTACTAACATTAGGGGCATCTTCAACATTCTGGTATTTGCTTACTGTTCAAAAAAGGTAACATGTAATTCTTAGGCAGACACCGAGAGTGCATAAAACTGCTATAAAAACGAAAAGAAAATACGTCGCGACAAATGAGATTTATTTATTTATTTATTTGGAGGTGGAGTCTCACTCTGTCACCCAGGCTGGAGTGCAGTGGTGCAATCCCAGCACACTGCAACCTCCACTTGCTGGGTTCAAGTGATTCTCCTGCTTTAGCCTCCCAAGTTTCTGGGATTACAGGTAGGTGCCACCTCACACACAGCTAATGTTTGTATTTTTAGTAGAGAAAGTATTTCACCATGTTGGCTAGGCTGGTCTTGAACTCCTGATGTCAGGGGATCCACGTGCCTTGACCTCCCAAAGTGTGGGGATTACAGGCGTGAACCACCGCACTTGGCAAATAATTCTTTATTTGGAAGTATAAAGCAAAGTGAGTATATGAGAGAAACCCGAGATCTCTTTGAAGAATTTAAAACTATAAAAAAGTTATTAATACACAAGAATGAAGGAGAAGAAAATTAACAAGCTAATTTTTTAAATGTATCTGCTAGATCCTATTGGTCACAGACATTGAGATACATTGAACTGTTATAAGAGAATATGAAGAATATTTCTGTAAAGTGCTCTTAACAGGAAAATGATATCTGTAAAGTAGTCATGTTCTGTTAATTAGAATAAAGTATTGAAGGAACAATCATTACTATAATTGCTGGTAGAATAAGCTAAAACTATCTTATTATCTTTCCAAACTTTTAGCTTCCTGCTAATTTAGAATAATAAATATCCTCATGTGTATAGTGATTTATATGTGTATAAGCGCATGCATTTTGTGTGTTTGTGTTTGTGTGTGCATGTGAATTTGTATGTATGTATTACTTTGAGAATTGTGAAGCTCTGTGAGCTGTACAGTACAATTTTATGTTATCATTATATTGATTATGAAATGTTCACTCTACTTTGGATATCTCAGGTCAACTGTAACCTATGCCTATAGAGATTATAATTGCTCTGCTTCCAATATCTCCAGTACAAAAATTATTCTCTGATAACAGTCTCTGTGTCTCCAATTCTTAACTTTTTGCCTGTCTTGTTTTTTGACCAGCTATAAGCAGCCTTTACTCTTCTCATTGTTCCAATCTCCTGAGATTCTTCCTGATCTTCACAGCTTCTCCTATATCTAGAACCTGGATTCCCCACATCATCATTCTTCCCCTCCTTGTATCTTGAGCTCCCAATACTCTATAGATCACTGCAACATAGTCTTCTGTAATTTAAGAAGACCTACTACTTTCTTTTTTTAAACTATTATTATTACATTTTAAGTTCTAGGGTACACTTACTGAACATGCAGGTTTGTTACATAGGTATATACATGCCGTGGTGGTTTGCTGCACCCATGAACCTGTCATCTATATTAGGTATTTATCCTAATGCTATCTCTCCCCTAGTTCCCATTCCCTGAAAGGCCCTGGTGTGTGATGTTCCCCTCCTTGTGTCCATGTGTTCTCATTTTTCAACTCCCACTTATGAATGAGAACATGTGGTAGTTAGTTTTCTGTTCTTGTGTTAGTTTGCTGAGAATGATGTTTTCCAGCTTCATCTATGTCCCTGTAAAGGACAATAACTCAGCCTTTGTTATGGCTGCATAGTATTCTATGGTGTATATGTGCCACATTTTCTTTATCCAGTCTATTATTGATGGGCATTTAGGTTGGTTCCAAGTCTTTGCTATTTTGAACAATGCCACAATAAACATGCATGTGCATGTGTTTTTATACTAGAATGATTTATATTCCATTGGGCATATACCCAGTAATGATATTGCTAGGTAAAATGGTATTTCAGATTCTAGATACTTGAGGAATCACCACACTGTCTTCCACCATGGTTGAACTAATTTACACTCCCACCAACAGTGTAAAAGCGTTCCTTTTTTTTTTTATTATTATACTTTAAGTTCTGGGGTACCTGTGCAGATCCTGCAGGTTTGTTACATAGGTCTGTATGTGCCATGGTGGTTTGCCGCATCCACCCCCCCGTCATCTACATTAGGTGTTTCTCCTAATGTTATCCCTCCTCAATCCCCCCACCCCCTGCTATCCCTCCCTTAGCCCCACCACCCCCTGGCAGGTCCTGGTGTGTGATGTGCTCCTTTTGTCCATTTGTTCTCATTGTTCAACACCCACTTATGAGTGAAAACATGCAGTGTTTGGCTTTCCACATTGAGATACTGTCTCACACCAGTTAGAATGGTGATCATTAAAAATCAGGAGAAAACAGATGCTGGAGAGGATATGGAGAGATAGGAATGCTTTTACATTGTTGATTGGAGTGTAAATTAGTTAAACCACGTGGAAGACAGTGTGGCAATTCCTCAAGAATATAGAACCAGAAATATCATTAGACCCAGCAATCTCATTACTGGTTATGTACCCACAGGATTATAAAACATTCAATTACAAAGACACAGGGACACACATGTTTATTGCAGTACTGTTCAAAATAGCAAAGGCATGCAACCCATCCTAATGCCCATCAATGATAGACTGGATAACGAAAATGTGGCACATATATGCCATGGAAAACTGTTCAGCCATAAAAGAGGATGAGTTTATGTCCTTTTCAGGGACATGGATGAAGCTGGAAACTATCATTCTCAGCAAACTGACACAAGAACAGAAAGCATTCCCATTTCTCCACATCCTCTCCAGCATCTGTTGTTTCCTGACTTTTGAACCATCACCATTCTAACTGGCGTGAGATGGTATCTCATTCTGGTTTTGATTTGTATTTCTCTAATGACCAGTGATTATGAGCTTTTTTTTCCCATATATTTGTTTGCTGCATAAATATCTTCTTTTGAGAAGTGTCTGTTTACATTCTTTCTCCTCTTTTTGATTGGGTTGTTTGTTTCTTGTAAATTTGTTTAAGTTGTTTGTAGATTCTGAATTATTAGCCTTTTGTCAGAGGGATAGGTTGTGAAAGTTTTCTCCCATTCTGTAGGTTGCCTGTTCACTCTGATGATAGCTTCTTTTGCTGTGCAGAAGCTCTTTATTTAATTAGATCCTGTTTGTCAATTTTGGCTTTTGTTGCCATTGCTTTTGGAGTTTTAGTCATGAAATTTTTGCCCATGCCTATGTCCTGAATGGTATTTCACAGTTTTCTTCTAGGGTTTTTATGGTTTTAGGTCTTATGTGTAAGTCTTTAATCAATCTTGAGTTAATTTTTGTGTAAGGTGTAAGGAAGGGATCGAGTTTCAGTTTTCTGCATATGGCTAGCCAGTTAACACCATTTATTAAATAGGGAATTTTTCCCCCATTGCTTATTTTTATCAGGTTTGTCAAAGATTGCATGGTTGTAGATGTGTGGCATTATTTCTGAGGCCTCCATTCTGTTCCATTGGTCTATGTATCTGTTTTGGTAACAGTACCATTCTGTTTTGGTTACTGTAGCCTTGCAGTATAGTTTGAAGTCAGGCAGTGTGATGCCTCTGGCCTTGTTCTTTTTGCTTAGGATTGTCTTGGCTATGTGGACTCCTTTTTGGTTCCATATGAAATTTAAAGTAGTTTTTTCTAATTGTATGAAGAAAGCCAATGGTAGCTTGTTGGAGATAGCATTGAATCTATAAATTACTACTGCAGTATGGCCATTTTCACAGTATTGGTTCTTCCTAACAATGAACATGGAATGTTTTTCCATTTGTTTGTGTCCTCTCTTATTTTCTTGAGTGGTAGTTTGCAGTTCTCCTTCAAGAGGTCCTTCACATCCCTTGTAAGTTGTATTCCTAGTTATTTAATTCTCTTTGTAGCAATTGTGAATGAAAGTACATTCATGATTTGGCTCTCCGTTTGTCTGCTGTTGGTGTATAGGAATGCTTGCAATTTTTCACATTGATTTTGTGTCCTGAGACTTTGCTGAAGTTGCTTATCAGCTTAAGGAGATTTTTGGCTGAAATGATGGGGTTTTCTAAATATACAGTCATGTCATCTTCAAACAGAGACAATTTGACTTCCTTTCTTCCTATTTGAATACACTTTATTTCTTTCTTTTGCCTGATTGCCCTGGCCAGAACTTCTAATACTATGTTAAATAGGAGTGGTAAGAGAGGGAATGCTTGTCTTGTGCCAATTTTCTAAGGGAATGTTTCCGGTTTTTACCTATTCAGTACGATATTGTCTGTGGGTTTGTCATAAATAGCTCTTATCATTTTGAGATATGTTCTGTCATACCTAGTTTATTGATAGTTTTTAGCATGAAGGAGTGTTGAATTTTAGCAAAGGCCTTCTCTGCAGCTACTGAGATAATCATATGGTTTTTGGTTTTGGTTCTGCTTATGTGATGGAGTATGCTGATTAATTTGAGTATGTTGAGCCAGGCTTGCATCCCAGCAATGAAGCCATTTGATTATGGTGGATAAGTTTTTGATGTGCAGCTGGATTCAGTTTGCCAGTATTTTATTGAGAATTTTCACATCTATGTTCATCAAGGATGTTGGCCTGAAATTTTCTCTTTTTGTTATGTCTCTGCCAGGTTTTGGTATCAGGATGATGCTGGCTTCATAAAATTAGTTAGGTAGGAGTCCCACTTTTTCTATTGTTTGGAATAGGTTCAGAAAGAATGATACCACTTCCTCTTTGTACCTCTGGTAGAATTTGGCTGTGAATCCATCTGGTGATGGACTTTTTTTGTTTTGTAGGGTATTAATTACTGCCTCAATTTCAGAACTTGTTATTGATCTATTCAGGGATTCAACTTCTTCCTTGTTTAGACTTGGGAGGGGGTATGTGACCAGGAATTTATCCATTTCTTCTAGATTTTCTAGTTTATTTGCATAGAGATGTCTATAGTATTCTCTGATGGTAGTTTCCATTTCTGTGGGATCACTGGTGATATCCCCTTTATCATTTTTTATTGTGTCTATTTCATTATTCTCTTTTTTCTTCTTTATTAGTCTGGTCAGCAGTCTATTTTGTTGATCTTTTCACAAAAGATCAAAACCAGCTCCCATACTCACTGATTTTTTGAAGGGCTTTTCATGTCTTTATCTCCTTCAGTTCTGCTCTTATCTTAGTTATTTCTTGTCTTCTGCTAGTTTTTGAATTTGTTTTCTCATGTTTCTCTAGTTCTTTTAATTGTGATGTTAGAATGTCAATTTTAGATCTTTCCTGCTTTCTCTTGTGAGCACTTGGTGCTGGAAATTTCCCTCTAAACATTGCTTTAGCTGTGTCCCAGAGATTCTGGTACATTGTGTCTTTGTTTTCATTGATTTAAAGAACTTATTTATTTCTGCCTTAATTTCATTGTTTATTCAGCAGTCATTCAGGAGCAGGTTGTTCAGTTTTCATGTAGTTGTGTTGTTTTGAGTGAGTTTCTTAATCTCGAGATCTGATTTAATTGCACTGTGGCCTTAGACACTGTTATGATTTCCATTCTTTTGCATTTGCTGAGGAGTGTTTTACTTCCAATTATGTGGTCAATTTTAGAATAAATGCTATGTGGTGCTGAGAAGAATATATATTCTGTTGATTTGGGGTGGAGAGTTCTGTAGATGTCTGTTAGGTCTGGTTGGTCCAGATCTGAATTCAAGTCCTGAATATCTTTGTTAATTTTCTGTCTCATGTATCTGTCTAATATTGACAGTGGGGTGATAAATTTGCCACTATTATTGTGTGGGAGTTTGTCTCTTTGTAGGGACCTGCTATTTTCTTAGCAATCTTAAACTGATATTTTTCTTTCTATTGCTTTGTCACAATGTATTTAGGATCTTCTTGATAATTATTATAATAGTAGGTAATATTTCAAGAGTGCCTACAATGTACCAGATATTCTAAGAACTTTATTAACTCATTTAATATCACAGAAACATAAAGGTGTTTGTGCAGGAAGATTTTCAGAAAATGATTAGCTTAGAAATGCAAGAGGAGAGGCCGGGCGCGGTGGCTCAAGCCTGTAATCCCAGCACTTTGGGAGGCCGAGGCGGGTGGATCACGAGGTCAAGAGATCGAGACCATCTTGGTCAACATGGTGAAACCCCGTCTCTACTAATACAAAAAAAAAAAATTAGCTGGGCACGGTGGCGCGTGCCTGTAATCCCAGCTACTCAGGAGGCTGAGGCAGGAGAATTGCCTGAACCCAGGAGGCGGAGATTGCGGTGAGCCGAGATCGCGCCATTGCGCTCCAGCCTGGGTATCAAGAGCGAAACTCCGTCTCAAAAAAAAAAAAAAAAAAAAAAAAAGAAATGCAAGAGGAGAAAGTATTTATGTCTTTTAGGGTGACTTTCTGATCCACTTCTACAATGAAATTTATATTTATAAGGTCAACTATCTTCTCTCATTTACCCAATTCACGTCTTACTTCTGACCACTTTCTAAGGTTCAAAATTGGACCAGGCTCATTGTGACAGTCTTTTTTTTTCTTTGTTTTGCTAATATTGCTTTGATTTATTTCTGTTTGTATAAATACTACTTAAGCTTTTCTCATTTCTTATTATTCCCCTTCTTTTTTTTTACTCTAAATATTAGTATTCTTTTAAAGTTTGAGACCCATAGGATTGAAGCAGGTGTCTCTTGTAGATGTGTCCTGTGTTCTCAGTTCACCCCTGCTTCAAATGTGCATTCAGCTAGGAAGTCCAGAGAAACCTGAAACTCACCTTGGCTTAACATGTCCCACTTTAGGTGTGGAATGTCTTTCAGCATTTTGCCTCAGAGCATTCTCTGAACTAAGCGGTCCCCTCAGCAAGAAGCCCAGAAATTAAGCACGAATTAACCTTTAGAAGAAATCATCTACCAATGGGATATGGAAACTAACTATTCAGGCCTCAGTCTTTGAGGTGGACAATTCTGGAAGATTTTTGTGCTTTCTAAAAGTTCTGGTAGAAATGAACCCTACTGTTTATAGGAGAAACCTTGATAACGCATCCTTATATATAGACGTTTTCTTCTTCTTTGCCCAACTTCTGCTTCCTGGAGTCACCTGCTAAATAGATTCGTATTAGTTTTTTTCTCAAGCTTTGCTTTCAGGAGAATGCAAACTAAAATAAGGAGATACATGGTCTGTGGGGCCTGGAACTTGTACAGTTTGACATAATAATGGTAGATTTCAATACCCCATTTTCAATATTGGGTGGAAAAACAAGATCAAAATATGAATAAAACTGAACTTTGAACCACACTGTTTACAGTCCGCTGATATGTAATTTTTTTCAGTAACTATGTTTGAAAATGTTTTTGAAGATTTATAACGGCTTGAAAGCCATCTAAGCCATCAAGCCCAAGACAATCAATTCCTGCTGGGGAAAATGCTGTCCAGATGTTGTGTATAACTTCACAGGATTTATGACAGAGCCAATCAAGACTCACAGATGAACCACACAGTCTAAAAATATAAAAAATTAAGGAAAAGTTAGATATGTCATGAATGGATTAAAATATATATATACTTGTCTATTTTATCATTGACTACCATAAACTATATACAACTCTATTATAAAAAGTTAAAATTTATCAAAATGTACACAAACACCATACATGGTGCATTTCACAGTGGGGAGAAATGTAAACAAATGTAAAGATGCACTACTGAATCATAACTGTGTACATACTGTGTACATACTGTACTACTGTGTACACATACTGTGAATGAAGGGAAGAAACCAGCCTAAAAAGGCAGAGAATACTCAAAATCAGAATGCCTCTCCCTCTACAGGGGATCGCAATTCCTCCTCAGTAACGGAACAAGGCTTAATGGAGAACGAGTGTGTTCCAATAACAGAAGCAGGTTTCAAAAGGTGGGTGATAAGAAACTTCTGTGAATTAAAAGAACTTGTTCTAACCCAATGCAAAGAAACTAAGAACCTTGAAAAAAGGTTTGACGAAATGTTAAAGAGAATGGACAATTTAGAGAGGAATATAAGTGAATTGATCGAGCTGAAAAACACAACACGAGAACTTCGCGAAGTATGCACAAGTTTAAACAGTCGAATTGATCAAGCAGAAGAAAGGATATCAGAAGTCAAGGACCAGCTCAGTGAAATGAAACGAGAAGACAAGATTGGAGAAAAAGGATAAAAAGGAATGAGCAAAGTCTCCAGGAAATATGGGACTATATGAAAAGACCTAATTTACGTTTGATAGGTGTACCTGAATGTGACGAAGAGAATGAATTCAAGTTGGAAAATACTATTCAGGATATCATTCAGGAAAACTTTCCCAACCTAGCAAGGCAGGGTAATATTCAACTCCAGGTAATACACAGAACACCACAAAGATATTCTTCAAGAAGACCAACCCCAAGGCACATAATCGCCAGATTTATTAGGGTTGAAATGAAGGAGAAAATACTAAGGGCAGCCAGAGAGAAAGGTCAGGTTACCCATAAAGGGAAACCTATCAGACTTACAGCAGATTTCTCAGCAGAAACCCTACAAGCCAGAAAAAAGTGGGGACCAATATTTAACATCCTTAAAGAAAAGAACTTTCAACCCAGAATTTCATATCCAGCCAAACTAAGCTTTATAAGCAAAGGAAAAATTAAATCTTTTGCGAACAAACAAGTACTTAGAGACTTCACCATCACCAGGCCTGCTTTACAAGAGCTTCTGAAAGAAGCACTATACATATAAAGGAACAACCAATATCAGCCTTTCCAAAAATATATCAAAAAGAAAAGAGCATTCACACAACGAAAAATTTACACTAACTAATGGGCAAAACAGCCAGCTAGCATCAAATGCCAGTATTAAACTTATATATATTCTAACTGGATAAAAAGCCAAAACCCATTGGTATGCTGCATCCAGACCCATCTCACATGCAATGATACACAAAGACTCAAAACAAAGAGAAGGAGGAAGATTTACCAACCAAACAGAGAGTAAAAATAAACAAATAAAAAAAAGCAGGAGATGCAATTCTCGCCTCTGATAAAGTAGACTTTAAAGCAACAAAGATCAAAAGAGGCAAAGAAGGACATTACATACTGGCAAAAGGATCAAATTAACAAGAAGAGCTAACGATTCTATAGATCAATGAGACAGAAAATTAACAGGACTTGAACTCAGACCCGGAACAAGTAAACTTAATAAACATTTATAGAACTCTCCACTTCAAATACACAAAACATACATTACCACCTCACACCTATTCCAAAAGTGAATACATAATTGGAAGTAAATCACTCCTCAGTAATCACATAGCATTTCATAGGTTTAAATGAAATATTGGTTGGCTGCTCGTTTGTTATTTTCTTCCCTTATTCTTTCCTGTCTACATCATTAAGTATAATTATTAGTGTAAAAGAGGTTTTCAATACCCATTACTAAACTGCATTCTAGCCTGGGCAAGAAAGCAATACTCGCATTCTCTCTCTCTTTCTCTTCCTTTTTCTTCATTCTTTTTTTTCTTTCTTTCTAAAAAAAAAAAAAAGAAAGAAAATGACCAGGACGAAGACTTTTATGATGATCTGCTCCCATTTAATGAATAGTGAATATTTTTCTTTCTTATAATTTTTTGAATAATATTTTCTTTTATCTAGCTTACTTTATTATAAGAATATCATATATAAGTCATAGATCACACAAAATATGTGTTAATCAGCAGTTTATGTTATTGGTAAGGCATCTGGTTAGCAGTATTGTATTAGTTAAGTTTTATGGGGTCAAAATTATATGTGGATTTTTTAATGTGCTGGCAGGTGGCCCCTCAACCCTCATGCTGTTCAAGAGTCAACTGTATAGCTAACTATACATAGGCATATGTGTATGTGTGTGTGTGTGTGTATATACATATATATAATACATATGTGTGTATATATATATACACACACACATATGTATATATGTATATACACACATATATATGTATATATATGGGGCTTTTATAAAAACATAACAAGAATTTTAAAAACCTAGTGTTGCAACTTTTACAAAAATATATGACCATGTGAATACATTACTGGAGACACTCTCATGGCTTCAGAAGGAATCCACGCAAGTGAGAGGCCAAGAAGCTTAAGCTTCATTAATTTCTTAGCATAGGTTGGTACCCTTAGTCCTTCACTCTTCTCTCTCCACACTCTCTTTCTTAGCAGTGTTAGCTATTATTTTTGTGTATTTTGTCTGATTCTCAGCTATAAAGCTACATAAATATTGATATGCTGGATACAGTGACCTGAGTGTACTCTTGAGATTTCAGATGTAATGTGCCTAAACTAAGCACATTCTCTTTCTTAGGTTCCTTTTTTCAACTTCTTAATATTTTGCACCTCATTCCTTACATGCAATAGCTTTTACATTATTCTTTGGATGACTCATCTCATATAAAATCTTATCCTTTCTAATCTAGAACAAGTTCTTAATACCTCTTTCCTGAACTTTTAGATATTCCTAAGCATAGGCTATATATTCTACTATGGAATATAGGCTATATTTTAATCGAAGTCACCAGCTGCATTATTTAGCCCACCAATGTGGAAAGCACACTGGCTGTGAGTTAATGTTTCTTCCCTATGTCTCTAATGATATTATTCATTTAATTATATATCTTTAGATTTTCCCTGCTATCTAAACTCACATATTAATTTCCAAATTATTCTCTCTTTCTTTGCAAAGATGTACTGGTAGAAAAAAAATATTTACAAAGTAATAAACAAAAGGAAAGGGTAAAACCAGAAAATTAAGCATTTTGCCCAAAATTCATTGTTTGTAAATCAGTTTCAGGATTTAACTCACGCATTTTGGCTCCAGAGAATACCCTTCACTGCTGTGCTATTCTGCTTTCTTTAATCACCATTGAAAGACAGCTGTTTGGAAATTATATCTGAAGAAATTATACAGAATGTAGGATATTTGAGACAAAGGGATAGATTTGTGAAAGAGATAATCAACAATTTCAACATGCAGTATCTAGCTATGTCATTTATTTCTACTGATGGATGTTTGCTGGGTTTTCTGAATATGAGAAATAATACCTTTTATAAATTCTGTTTAAGAGTTTAACATATGTTTGATAACGTTGTAGAGGCTTGAATGGACTGGTGCCTGATTCCCATCCAGGGACTGCTTTTTAGGAATAAGATGATTTGGTTAACAACTTGAATAGAGGAGTAAGGAGCTTTATTACTACATTGGGATTGGCCTGACTTCTGGAAATTTCCAGCTAAAAATAAAAATTTTCCAGCTGAAAATTTTCCATGGGTCAGAGGGGAGTGATTCATCAGAGAAAGGTAACAGGAAGTCACCTTAAATCTTTTCAGAAGATTGTTCGAGGGGGAATGGGAAACCAAGAAGGAGTGGAGTGAAACTGTTAAAAAAGAGGATTCAAGAAAAATGCATGTCCCATGTTTCATTAAGTACAGTCAGATATCACCAGTGGGGAGTCCCTGAAGAATCTTCAAAGTGTCCAAGAGAGATAAAAAAGACATTTAAAAATATATACTAGACCCAGAGAACACAAATCCATCTTAACAACTTATTAATCTGTGTAAGAACGTTCCTCCTCACTTAACTCCCTCTTTTTGATTAGATCTGGTTTGAAGCCACACTGAGCAGGCTTAGAGAGAAAAAAGAAGTAGGATTACACTCCTATTTCCCACATCAAGCGGCCATCCATCCAGGGAGTAAGAGAAGAAGAGGAGCATATTTTTTGTTAAATCAAATTCAGTTTTTATTATCATTGGGATGGCACATTTTCAATTACAGCTTTGAGACCGTGTTAAATCTTACACAACTGTAGGTTTTTCTATTACCTAACATTGATTAGAAAAGTCATAGTATGCAAGTTAAGAGATACTGAGAAGTAAAATAAAATTTCTCTTATAAATAATTTCCATGAGTTCTTATTCAGCGTAACAGTTACATGTAATCAATTGATTCTCAATTTATTTGCTAGGGATATTAAAATAGGTTTATCCATTTAATTGTCTAATCAACATATCCAAGACATTAACACCCTGTGAAAAATAAACTTCTTAATTCATCTAAAAAAGATCTTAATTTTTAGTATGATTAGACAAAATGTTGGCATATGTCTGCTTCTAGACCAACACCATTAACCAAAAAAATCATACATGGTGATTAGAATTCTGTATCTGGCAAGGAGGATGAGATTATCCTGATTGATTAAGACTAATCAGTAGCAGTCCTAAAAGTAAAAATAGAGCCAGCTTTGAAGGAATCAGATGGGCTGGTTGTGAAAGAGATAAATATATAAATCAAAGCAGCATTATAATTTCAGGAGGTCTGGTGAAGTGGTTGCTATGAGTTACCTAAAGGATTCACTTTACTTATTTTACCTCCATTTTGGATCCATTAAAATTCTACCTCATTCTCCCCTAGTATATACCTCAAATCTAAGTACTTCTTTTTATGCTATCCATGATTGATCTATTATCCACCATCAGCCCTTGCCTTTCCTAAACTACAGTTCCTTTTCTTTTACCTCAAGTAGCTATCCTCTATTTTCTTTGTTAAATTTGTGTGTATGTGTGTGTGTGTTTGCTGTATTGGATCCATTATTTATGAAAAACCCGTGTGTTGTTAAACATTAAGAAGAGCTGTTATATAAATTATTCCCCTTTCTCATCATATTTACCATATATTTCCTTAATTTTATAGATTTCTTATTGTCTATTTCTTTAATTTTGGTCCTATCCATACATTAATGCCAGGGTAGTTCCTTCCTTATTTATCTTTCTCTTCCTTTATTATTTTTGACTCAAGCCAACCACTTGCTGTGTAATAGTATAAAGATTGTGTGAGTGACATCTGGAGACAACCACAGCTTTAAATTATGACTGTTATCATGAATTCTATTATTATGTCTATTATCCTCCAGGACATTGCCTCCCTCAGTTGTTTACATTCAGATGTAATATGGGCTCACTGCATACCCACCCAAAATCTCATCTTGAATTGTAATTTTCATAATACCCCTGTGTCAAAGTATAGACCAGGTGGAGGTAATTGAATCATGGGGGTAGTTCTCCGATGGTGTTCTCTTGATAGTGAGTGAATTCTCATGAGATCTGATGGTTTTGTAAGGGATTACTTCCCCTTCATTGGGCATTTCTCCTTCCTGCCGCTTTGAGAAGAAGGGGCCTTGTTTCCCCTTCATCTTCTGACATGATTATAAGTTTCCTGAGTCCTCCCAGATATACTGAACTGTGAGTCAATTAAAACTCTTTCCTTTATAAATTACCCAGTCTCAGGCAGTTCTTTATAGCAGTATGAAAATGGACTAATACAAGCTAGTTGATATGACTTATAATGAAGTCCCTTAATTCATGAAGTCTTTAAGTTATAAAAACTGTTTTTCTTCCTTCCTTTGTTGTAATTTATTTGGAATCTCTTCTGAACTAAAAGTCTGCATTAAATTGTAAACACCGATAATTATTATAATCTTTCAGTTCTAATTTCTCCTACATTTATAATGTGCCTCACCCATATTTTTTTCTATGACTACCCATGTCAATATTTTAGACAATTGTTAAACATACCATTTAGGTACACAGTTCATACTTTTAGGGCTACCCTAACACTCTCCCTACTCCCCATGTCTAAGCACATACAGGTGAACTGTTGACTCCCTACATTTTGGTTCAAATTTTAGAGTACCTGACAGCTTTTCAGTATAATGTATGAATTAGGATTATAATCTTTTATTTTTTCCTGCTTCTTTAATGACGAATGCGCTCTTCTATTTTTTGTTCATTTTGTTGTATTTTATAGGATTTAACAAAAGTAAAAAAAATTAAAACAATCTGACATTGTCAAACTTAAACCTCCATTTATAACTATTAGTACCATTTATTAAGAATGATTTCCACAGTTTTGATTTTGTTAGACTAATCTGATTATAACTGCAGCACAATATTTAGACTTTTGCATTTCTTTTATCAGCTGAGAAACAATTAAAAACCTAATTGCTTTAAATCCCAATTCATAAAAAATGCTCATCTTCAATATGATTTTCTGTCTTTACTGATAAAAAAAGCAACATGTCTCAAATAAAATAATATCTAGGAAGTTGTACTTAAAATTTGGCTTTAAAATCCCATTTTTCCTTTCCTGAAAGGTCTTTTCTTAAAGATGTATTTACTTGGCTAAAATATGACTTGAGATTTATAGCTAAGTCATGCAGAAAAATGTGTAGTCCAGCTTTATAAATATCCAAGACAGTAAAAATGGGAAGAAATCTAGAGAATACCTCATTGGTGCTTTTTACATTATGCCATAAACAACTTATAGTAGACATGTAAAAGAAGAAAGTATTTTCCTTTGTAGAAATATAAAATGAATCCTGTTGTTTCCAGTTTCCAAATTTGAATTGCCAAATAACATGCTTTGGCATTCAACTTAGCATATGTTAAAGCCTTGTTATAGGATCCTTTATTATTTTTGATGTAAGTATAATTTTTTCTCAAATGGCATTCAATGGGGCTAAAATACTGAATTGTCAAAATTATTTTCTTATAAAATAGTCCTGATACATGCCCTCTAAAGGTAAAGGCTCCAGAGTTTAATGATGGTGCTCTTTTGCTGACATCTATTAGCTGCATTCCTTTCTGTGGGTGAAGAAGCATGCTTGTTTTATGTTTATACCCTTGATCCTGCTTTCAGCTCAGCTTTCTACCTTTATAAGAACCATCCTATCTCAGATTACTAACATGCCAACTTGTTCTTCCTGTTGCTATGGTTTCTCAGTCATTGGCTATGCCCTGTTGCTCAAAATTATGCTTAGGCATGTCCTCGTAGAATTTCATGTTTCTACTGTGATTTTCATTGTTCTTAGTTTTGCATAAAGCAGTTATTCAACAGCACTTTGTAATTCATTTTTATACTGAGTTTATTTGACTTCAGTGTAACTGAATGTGTCCCAGTGATTTGGTTGGCACAGGATTTATGGGGACTTGTCTTGTTAATGGTGGACACTAAACTTGTAATATCTCTACTGCCCAATTAAGTTGAGCAAATGTCATGATCCCTGAGTCTGTTTCAATGTCATCATAAATCTGCAATATGTTATTTACTTAAGATGAGTTTCAATGGTGACACAGCTGTTGATTTCATCTAATGGCTTACCTTTTGTTCATTGTGACGTGGGGTAAGTACTGACATTTAGAGTGGCATCTGTGAAAATCTAGGTCTTACAGTCAAATTATGAATTGCATACTACCACCATTCTGTGGGCTATTAGCTTGGCTAAGAGCATTTTGCTCTGTTAGTGTCATATTTTGTTAGCTAGTCTTCCTGGGAACATGCTGTTTTTCTTTATTTTGTTCTCTATTTCCTGGACTCCACGCTGTTTAATGATATTTAGCCAAAATAGTAAAATTCAATAATCTAGTTTTCTTTTTCCATCTCTAATAAAGATCTTATGTTCTTATGCTATGATGCAGTCTCTCACCTTAGTGGACGTTAGACTCATTATCATTATAAACACCACTGTATAATAATTACTAAACATTTATTAAAATGATATGCTTTGAAATAGAAGTACTGAAACAAAAAGAAAGAGGTGAATCTTTTTTTGATTTTTGAATCAAATAATTTAATTTGATTTTGATTAGTTATTTGCTTTGTACCCAAAGTTAATTTTTACATAGTACTCTTGTCAATAGAAGGCAGTACAGGAAAAAACTAAATGAGAACATAGGGAAAATGAATTTGGGACAAATGATGGCAAGATTAATCTGTATGAGATAATGAAATATTATGTTGTAGACTCACGAACTTTACACATGTGCATTCATGTATTCATGTAAAGACAAAAAAATGATCTGCTAAGAATTTTCTCCTTCTCTCAATACTTCTAATTTATAATCAGCCATTATCTGGTGTATACTACATTTAAATTTACAAGGCTAAATTTAGATGAGGAGAAACAAAAAATTATAATCTCTATTTTTTTTAATTTAGCCATGACTAGAAAGTATAACTTCATTACTGGTTAATTTAAAACATCTTAGAAGAATGTTAGACATTTAATATAGGCAATTTGAAGGTACAACCCATGTGCTAGTTTATCCTGTTAAAAACAGTTAAGAAAAATGTTGGCAAATATTACCTTTAAATTTAAGTTAACTCTAAAGGTATTGTGTATCTTGGCATCATAAATCTGAAGTTCTATTGAGGTCCTTTTGCTGGAACAAAGAGCTTTCCTAAAATATTGGGAAAGGTTGTTATTAATATTGTCAAGGATTATTGACTTGTACCCTCTAGACTGTAATAGCTGGAGGATATTAGCTGTAAGAAAAATGTAGTATGGTATTTGTTATGTAAAAGCATGTTAACTCAAAGTTTAAATGATCTTTTTATACAGAGTAAATTTTACACTACAAATTTGGTAACACATTGACTCAATTTAACTCTAACAAAACCAAACTGTATAAAAGGACAACACAGAATTTATTCCAAGTAGGTATGGCTAATGTTCTATTTCCCCTCCTAAAATATAATTATTAGTAAAATAAAAAGATAAGTAAAATAATGATGGGTTTGAATATGATACAGTTATTCAATTTGTCATCACATGACATTGAAGAATGTTCAACTGGACACAAGGGCACTAACTAAGAAGTTTTAAAAATCTCAGCATTGAGGATGTTAATGTTAAAAACTTATCAATAGTGCTGCTTTTTATGATGTACAGCATTTTGTGTTATTCTAAGAGCATTTTCCTGCCTTTGTTATTTTGAGTCCACATGGTGAATAAAACAAAATTTGGAGTCAGAAGTACTGAATTATTATGTCCTCCATGGCCTCAAAAATGTCACTTTTTATGATTTTTGGTTTCCTTTTCTGTAAAATGAGGAGGCATTGTATGAGAATCAAATGGGGAAAAGTTTCGTCCTTTTTTTTTTTTTAACCCAGGCTGAAATACAGTGGCAGGTTCATAATTCAATGCAGCCGCAAACTCCTGTGCTCAAACAGTCTTCCTGCTTCAGCCTCGCAAGTAGCTGGGAGTACAGACACGTGCCACTATACTTAACCAAGAAAAATACTTAAACTTCAAAGTATTAACACAAATGTTAATTCTTAATTTAAAGGTTGAGCCTCAACTGATAGGTTTCTGAGGGTGACATGTATTAAATAGTCTAATGTTGAAACTGTTTTCTTTTTTGTTCTTTTTTTTATTTTTGTATTTTAGGTTCTGTGGTACATGTGCAGATCATGCAGGATTGTTGCATAGGCAAGGTGGTTTGCTGCCTTCATCCCCCCATCATCTATACCTGGCATTTCTCCCCAAGTTATCTCTCCCCACCCTCCCCCCACCCTGCTGTCCCCCAACTAGCCCACCCACCAGACCCCAGTGTGTGATGCTCCCCTCCCTGAGTCCACATGTTCTCATTGTTCAGCACCCACCTATGAGTGAAAACATGCAGTGTTTGATTTTCTGTTCTTTGTCACTTTGCTGAGAATGATGGTTTCCAGATTCATCCATGTCCCTACAAAGGACATGAACTCATCGTTTTTTATGGCTGCATAGTATTCCATGGTGTATATGTGCCATATTTTCTCTGTCCAGTCTATCATTGATGAGCGTTTGGATTGGTTTCAGGTCTTGTTACTGTAAACAGTGCCGCAATGAATATACATATGCATGCGTCTTTATAATAGAATGATTTATAATCTTTTGGGTATATACCCAGTAATGGGATTGCTGGGTCAAATGCAATTTCTATTTCTAGATCCTTGAAGAAACACCACACTGTCTTCCACAATGGTTGAACTAATTTACACTGCCATCAACAGTGTAAAAGTGTTCCTATTTCTTCACATCCTCTCCAGCATCTGTTGTCTCCAGATTTGTTAAGGATCTCCATTCTAACTGGCATGAGATGGTATCTCAATGTAGTTTTGATTTGCATTTCTCTAATGACCAGTGATGATAAGCATTTTTCTATGTTTGTTGGCCTCGTATATGTCTTCTTTTGTAAAGTTCATATTTGTGGGTGAAGGATATGTCTGTTCTTATCCTTCACCCACTTTTGGATGAGTTTGTTTGTTTTTTCCTTGTAAATCTGTTTTAGTTCTTTGTAGATTCTGGATATTAGCTCTTTGTCAGATGGGTAGATTGCAAAAATTTTTTCCCATTCTGCTGGTTGCCGGTTCACTCTAATGATAGTTTCTTTGGCTGTGCAGAAACTCTGAAGTTTAATTAGATCCCATTTGTCTCTTTTGGCTTTTGTTGCCAGTGCTTTTGGTATTTTAGTCATGAAGTCCTTGCCTCTGCCTATGTCCTGAATAGTTTTGCCTAGGTTTTCTTCTAGGGTTTTTATGGTATTAGATCTTATGTTTAAATCTTTAATCCATCTTTAGTTAATGAAACTGTTTACTATGAAAAAGTAAGACAATATCTATTTTATGCTGGGTATTAGATATTTTCTCTTTGTCACTTCAAAAAATGCATGAATATAACTATTTTAAGAGAAAAATACACTTATTTTCTTCAGAAATGTTTCTCTTTCTACTTGCAAATCATTTTCTGCTTTTACTTTCAGGTTGTCAGCTCCATACATTTTGTATTTTTATTGTTTTATCTTAAACACGTTTCATCAAAATAATTCATATTCATTATAAAAGCATAAAATATAAGTAAATGCAAAGTTGCTGGAAAAAAATAGCCTATTATATTAAGAACAAACTACATAATCCAGCAGATTTAGGCTAAATTTCAATGCTGTTGCTGTCTTACTCTGATCTTTGGAAAATGTTATAAAATTATTTTGTGCTTCTAATTACATGACATGGAAAATAATATCAGTTTTTCCAAGATATTCTGTGTGACTGACATGAAATAATGCTTGTAAAGTACATTCTATAAAACATGGCACCTAAGTGCTTAATAAATGACAGCATTTGTCATTATAATACTACCATTTCCCATGGAACTATTGATCATATTCTTGTTTCTTTGTTTAACATTTTTAAATTACTTTATAACCATAATAAAATCAAAACATTTAACCCCTTAAAAATTTTTAAATTATCTATCTAAGTCTTCTTCTCATGTCATATGGCTGCTTTGTTTTCTGGGTTACAATTTATATACCTGGAGCTTAAATAACAATTCCCAAGAATTTTTACCTTTTGGATAAGCTTTTGTGTCTTAGTCTCATATTCAAAATGTAGAAGTCTGAATTAGATATCCTATGCTTAAAGTGATCGGACTCCTGAATATTGAAATGAGACAAAGCTTTCTCTTTGTCTGAATAATATTCTATTAATAGAACCTTTATAACTTCCCCTTTCACCCTTGCAAACATAATAGTGTGGCTTCCTGTTAAGCTTGAGTTCCACTGAAACATTCTATCTGCCACTCCTCAAAGAGCTGCTAAGCAGTCTTCTCTAATCTAATATCTATATTTTTTAATTGCACACAATAATATAAAATTTTATATTTATTCTAAATAAAATTTATCTGCTTTTTAGCATATTATTCTTGCCTTAGCTTATTATTATTGTCAAAATATTGTATGACAGAATTGGACTAAAACTGTGACAATTTTAAAAATTCTTACTCATTTGTAACACTGATCTGCTTGCTTTATACATTTTCAGAAATATTGTTATCTTTTAAAATTAAAAAAATAAAGCCAACATATAATCTTATGACATACCTTGCTAGAGCAATTTCTCTACAGTGACATTTCATTAATCAATACTCGTTTTTTGAGAAGATTGCACAAATAGCCATGAATCTACATACCTATAATATAAACTAGTGTTTATTTTTTACACCTTATCTGTAATGTTATATTATGCTGAATGTAGGCTAAAAGAAAAATACACTGTTTATGCAGTAGTCACTTTATGAGTCTAAAGATCAAATCAGGATTTAGCAAGTCAATTTAATTTAAGTGATATGTTTTAGGATGATCATTATTGATATTACTTTTGCATATCTTAGCAAATTTATTTAATGATCCATTGGGGTATTTTTACAGTGATATCAAACATGTTGGTTTGATATTATAGATGCTAATAAATTCATTGTTTTTCTGTTAAAAAGTCAATTTCCTTTATTTCTATCTGATCAATTTATTTTCTTTGTCCCAAATACCATAATACTGCTTTTATTATATAAATTAATAAATATATATAGACCACCTACCATGTGCTAAGCTCAACAATAGTGCAATGTTGAACTATAGACAAGTTCACTTTTCTCATGAAATTTATGCAACAGGGAGTAACATACAAAATTAATGTATCACCTAATGTATAAATAAAAGACACCTAGAAGGAAGTATAATTAGGAAGGAAACGAACAGATTGCTATGGTAAAGAATAATAGAGGCACTTTAAATAAATAAATGGCAATGATTATCTAAGGTAGTGATATTTTAGACTAAAAGGGGCCAACTAAGGAAGAACCAGAAAAAGAACATTTCAGGCAGAGAAAGCAATGCAACGACCCTAGATAAAAAATATTTAATCTTTTCTGGAGTGGGACAAAGAGCCAGGTGACTACACTGTGGGAAAAATGGGGAGAGTGCCAGAGATGAAGTTGATGATATAGTTGGGGTGAAATCACCAAAATACCTGAAGGCTTCTGATAAGAAGTTTAGATTTTACTTTGTAAATTGGCACTCCATGAATAGACTCTAAATGAGTAGTGACACGATCGTTGTCGCATTTAAAAATGATAATTCTGACAGCTTGGTAGAAACAGGATTGTTGAAATGCCTAAGGACAAAAGGAGAATGAAAACTAATTAGGAAGAATTATAGTTTTCCAAAGAAGATATAATGAATGAATCATTTAAGTTTAATTTGCCCAAGGGAAAACATAAATTATAAAATGACCAAATCCTTAAAAATAACTTATAAATATACTGAATGATTAATTTGTTAAATTTATCAAATTATTAGAAAATGTTATTTATTCATAAAATTTAGGTATATTTTGATCAAAATGAATGATTTTAATAGATTTTAAAAATTCCTGAGATGTTTTAGTCAAGCAATTTGTTTTTATTTGTCTATTTTTATATCTAGTTTGTTTTTATTTATTATGATCCATTTTATTCTAGCAAGCCAGAATTTAGTGTATGCCTGGTTGTTCTACTATTTCCTGATTTGAGGATAAAAATATATTTTGCATTTTTAATGACAGTTATAGGGCATATATTCAATATTGGGACTTTAAAATGAAAGAATAAGTTTCTATTTTACAATAAATTTTCAATTATGTAATCATTTTTGAGCTCAATTAGATTAATATTTGAGAATTTCTTGAAGTCCAAAATGTGAACCACTCTTAAAATAGACATTTGAGTAAACTAGTCCAACAAATTCAGTACAAATAACTGAAGTAAGTAAAATTTAGCATCTCAAAACTATTGTGAATCAAGTCATCTTACAATTAAAAAGTTCCTCAAAACCTCTAGAAGCCATGTATGTAAAACAATATGCTAGAAACTATAAATATTTAATATACAAATGTTTGAGTGAATTTGCATTTTTGGTAATTGGATTCTGATTAATTGGCTTTTAAACAATTGATTTTAAGCAAATTAGTTTATTTAGAAAAACAAGATTTTGGTAAATTAATCATTTGGCAAATTTAGTAAACTAGTCAGTGAGTGAATTGATTATTTAACAAATTTATTTTGGTAATGGTTGATTTTCTTAAAGAGATACTTCAACTGAATTTTAACATATTGGCTATAAGAAGATTGATTTTTGTGAATTGAAATGAATATATTGGCCTGATTTGGGCTTGCAGTCTAATAATAGAAATGGAAATAGAGGGAATTGAGTGGATATGATGCTGCTTTGGTTTTGAAGGATGGGAGATAAAAAGAGTTCAATGATTACTCCTGCACTTTTGGGTTTGAAGACATAGTGAACACTAGCATCATCCACTGAGACAGGGAAACATGGCATGAAAACAGGTTTGCTGATGGGGGACAAATTCATTTTGAATTAATATTCGAATATACTTGGGATGCTAAAAAAAAAAAAACATGTGAGGATGCTGAATATTATAGACAGTAGAATATGCCAGCCTAACAGGGAAGGAATAGAGTGGAGGTAAAAATCAAATAGTCATCAGAATATGGATGGAACTTAAAATCAGGATAGGAAGTAAAGAAAGAAGCACCAGGATTCATTCCTGAGGTTCTCCGGCATTTAAATTGTGTGTAGAAATATTAATAACATGTTGAAGAAAGGAGTCTAAAAGGAGTAGCTGGTGAGATACACTGCTACTTAAAAAAAAAAGAAAAAAAAAAAAAGAAGAAAAGACCAAAGAAAGTTTTACAAGAAGGGTAGAATTGTCATGTATATTCAATAAAATAACAATTTCCTGTAGGCCACCATACTGAATTCCCTACCTCCCTTTTATTTATTTTTAAGGTTTCCACTTTATTACTCATAATTTCTGTGCTTTGTCTTATAGATACATACACACACAATCACACACAATATGTAACTGAAAACCATGTATTGCTTTTTTTATTGAACATGCATTTTTTTCTCTAAAGTTTCCTTTTATAATTTTTATGAAAATCTTTCAAAGTCATATAGTTAAATGACAAATGTTCATCTCAGAGCAGAAAATTTGCAGATAACCGTGTCTGCCTGCTACACCACCTAATATTCTGAAACTTCAGTCTGAACCTTTATTACTAAAATTGATTTTACTCATCTTTGCATATGTCGTTGATAGGTATGCAGTTTGAACCATTACTTAAATTTTTTATTAATTTTGGAAGTTGCAGTCCGTGAAAATGATTGGTTTTCTAAAAAGCTTTTTTGCTCATTTGCACCTAGACAAAGGCCATGTGTAAGCTCGTCAACAAAGCTATAAACTTGGCATTAGGCCATTATATGAGCAAAATTTCTACAGATTTATTTATTTCTGGGATTGAAATATTTACTGATGTAATGTAAATGGAAAAGAGTTTCATTCTATGAGCTAACACTATTAAAAATAGAATAATATAGCCCAGTGTATGTAAGAAAAATTTTTTTAAAAGTCTGGAAATGAGTCTTCAAAATCAGTAAGCATAATCCAAAAAATTTGTGGTTTAACTGGTATTAAACATGAATCTACAATATTGGGGATAGGAGCAAAGAAAACTTGCATTCGTATTTCAACTAACATTTTTTTTTCTTCCAAATTATATGCTTCTGAAATAAGACATCAAAGCTTTTATCCCAGATAATCTAATTCAGTACCTTGAAATTCCCTAATAAATAATGGTGTGATTGCAAGATGAGATAATTTCCTTTCAATTATACTCAAAGTTAAGGTACCAAAAAAACCTTCTTTTTATTTGGCTTTGTCATGTATTATATGACTAATAACAGCAGCATATCAATGTAATAATAAAATTGGTCTGTTCTACCTAACTACACACTAGGAGAAGTGAGAAAGCAATGCTAAGGGCATATTGTTGAGAATTTAAAAATTAACATTTGAAATAATTTGACTATAAAGAGCACTATTTCACTCATAGTTACATTTTAAATATTTAAAATATTGATGCCTATACCTCACCTTTTCTGTAAATTTTGTAAAACAAAAGATTCATTCAATGTGAGCAAAATAGAAAAGAACTTTTAGTTTTTATATTTAAAGTATGAATCACTTATAATAACTCCCATTAGTAGTAATGGAAATGTGCATGTAATAAATCATTTTGGCGTCTGGAGAATATACCAGAGGTCTTTTAAACTGTCTGGTCATTTTACCCCTGGGTTTTTCAGAAGTGATGAGCCATCAGCTACCATATAGTGTTCCTGGAAAGGAATAGGAAGGTAATTAGAGTAACTCCAGTTTTCTGTCTTTGCATATAATAGCCACTTTTTTTTCCAGAAGTGCATGCATATGTGTCTTAATACTCTCTCACAACAACATTTCAGTAGAGCTCAAGGAAAAAAAATACCAGATCAGATGAAGGGAGGGGAATGTGATTATTAGATATGAGACTCATAAAGATATTTCTATAAGAATAATTATAATTGGTTATAAAAGGAGTTACAAAAGATTGTTTATAACTTTAAGTAATGTCTGTTTAGCATTAATATTACCATTTTGTTTTTTCCTTTGAAAAGAAAAATCTATTAAGATAAAAATCATCTTTTAATGTATCAATTTTTTATTTTATAGGGAAATAAAGTATAATCTAGTTTTTATTGATAAATTAAGCCTGAGTCTGTACACACTAATTGCTCTGTTTGATTTGTCAAATTAGTAACAAAAAAATGGACTCAAAAGGAATAACTTAATATAGCAACAAGTATTTTGTGGCTGAAAATTTCTGCTTCCTTTGTTTAAGGCCCACTATTTATTTTATTTTATTTATTGTGAAAAAATAAATAAAACGTAAAATTTACATTTTAACCCTTCTTAAGTGTATACAATTCAATGGCATTAAGTACATTCATATTGTAGTGAAAGCATCACCACCATCTATCTCGAGAATTCTTTTCATCTTATGAAACTAAAACCCTATACCCATTAAACAACTCTCCATTCCTTCCTTCCCTCAGCCCGATAGTCCTTATTTTACTTCTATCTCTATGAATTTGACTATTCTAGATACCTTATGTGAATGTGATCATACAATATTTGTGGTTCTTTTTTTGTGACTGGCTTATTTCACTTAGCATTGTGTCCTCAAGGTCCATTCATATTGTAGAATGTGTCAAAATTTCTATCTCTTTTAAGGTTGAATAATATTCCATTGCACAGTATGTACATAGTACATTCTGCTTATCTATTTACCCATTGATGAATATTTGGGTATCTTCTACCTTTAGCTATTGTGAATAATCCTGGTATAAATGCTGAAATACAAATGTCTCTTCAAGATTCTGTTTTGAATTTTTTTGAGTATGTTTCCAGAAGTGAAATTTCTGGATAATATGGTAATTCTGTTTTCAATATTTTATGAAACTGAAATACTGTTTTCCACAGTGGCTGCACCATTTTATATTATCATCAGTAGTGCACAAGGGTTCCAATATATCGACACTGCTTGCCAATATTTGTTATTTTCCCACTTGATAGTAGTCATCCTAATGGGTATGAGGTGGTGTCTCACTGTGCTTCTGATTTGCATTTCCTTAGTGATTAGTAATGTTGAGTATCATTTAATGAGGACCTACTGGATGTTAAAGCTCCTTTTTTCTTTCATAGTTTTGATACTTCTAGGGAGGTCCACCTGGCATACATGTTGACTTTAGCTCTGTGTTTAATTTCTTTTTTCATTCATAGGTTCTATGCCTTCTTACTTATTCACTTCTTCATTACTTATAATGAGCACTCCATTATTTCAGAGTTTGCTATAGTCCACATATAATTATTTCAGTTTTTCTGATGTTTGGTGGTTTTAGTCTATGATAAATTAAGAGGGTAATATTTTTAATGGAATAACATTAAGGTATCTATTTTTGTCGATAGGGTTTCTTTCCAAAATACTACCCACAGCACATTCATTCATAAGCTTAATGAAATCTGAACATCTTTTTATCATTTCTAGTTAGCCTGCTGCTTCTACAATCTCCTTCTATGTAGCATTTGAATTCCTTCAGTAGAGACTTACTGAGTGACCTGGTTATAAAATATCAAACATAAGTGAATTCTCTAAAATTAGAGTGATTTATTTATAATCTTTGTTTCATAGTTTAATAGAATGAGGGCTGTGGGAAAGTCATTAACTTGTTCAAGCTGAAGTTTACTCACATAAGTAGGGATAGCAATATAACCCATCTAGCCCTTACTGTAAATTGACATGTAACACTGAGTAAGTACTGGCTAACTGTCAGACATATTTCTTTCAGATATTTAAAGACAGTCCTCATATCAGTTATCCTGTTGTTGTTCACATAAAAAGGCAGACACATAACAAATTTTCTGATATTTCAGAATGTGTATTTCCTCCCACAGAGAGGACTTCAAGTGCTGCAAAAGTACAAAGAGAATTTACTGGTTTACATATTTCAAGATTTGTATCAGAATATATATCATTATATTTTTATCAAGATAATTTTACATATGAGAGATTAATGAGGAAACGAGAATGGAAGTAAAAATATCAGTTAAAGCTCTGAAAAAATACTTTAAGTGAGAGTTGAACAGGCCCTAAATGAAAGAGGTAACAGTGTGAAAAGTATAGATTTACCTGAAAATTAGGGGTAAATCCAACAGAGTTCATAGGTAATTATACTTGGGAAACAGGGACAAGCAGGATTTACTCCAAGTATTTGTCGTTGTATCTGAGTGTCCCTCTCATTTGATGGTGCTGTTAACAAAATAGAAAAAAAAGGAGCATTGACAGGTTTGGGAGGGAAGAAAATGAGCTAATTTTCTCTACTTAAATTTGACGTGCTGAAAGAACTACTAGAAAGACGTGTACAAGGAAATGTAGAGGCCAGAAAATAGATTGATAGGCATAAGAACTGAGGCCATGAATATACATGAAACATAGAAGGAATAAAGGCAAGAGAAGCCAAAGATGAGCCAAGCAGACATACATCAATAGATAAACAGTCTTAAGCCAAAATTATGCCCAAATTATAATAGTATAAGAAGTGTTACTGGGATTGTTTTCTATTTATTAAGGAACATATGATGTGTCCTTACATATGCAAAATATACACATAAACATAACATATTACTTTTATATATTGTGCTCTTTTTTGTCAAAATAGCTAATTATAATCAAGGTACAGGAAGTAAGTCTAGCAAATTCTCTGACTGAGAGTATACTATGGCATAAGTTGGAGAACTTGAGAAAGCGGAAATTGAGACAAGAAAAACAATTTGGATTCAGTTATGTACACAAAATCAACATTAGAGAAGATCAAGGAGGGAATGGTGTGAGTAAATGACGTCTGAGTTTATAAAGTGTCCCCTCTAAAGGTTCGAGGTGAAAAGAGGCAAAAGAGTGAAAACTACTTTCAAGTCAAACAAAGATGTTTTTAGCCAAAATCAAGACTTATACAATTATAAAGGCAAAAGAAGAGCCAGAGGAAAGAAAGAAAAGAAGGTAGTGAGGGAATGAGAACATCTGAGAGCAAAAAGAGAGCAACAGAATAGTCCTTGAGAAGTCAGAGGAATCAGAAGTATGGTATTACTATGAAATTGAAGACAAGAGGGGTATGTGAAGACCAGAATGACAAATGAAAACATGTTCTCCTATTCCAGAGGGCAAAACTGGGCATTTGGAGGAGTTTTAAATAACTAAGGTGATAATTAGCTGAATGATATTTAAGCTGGTTCTAGTACAAATTTAAACAAATGTTCTATTAAAATCCAAAATATGTCAACCATACTTAGCAATTGACTGTAAATTTCAGGAAAAAATAACGCAGAAGTTAAGAAAAAAGAGAATTTGTAATATTGCAAATGAGGATTTAGTCAAAAATAAGGGAAAAATATAAACATATGGATGTTGTAGTTACACAGAGGAAAGTTCTGATTAACCTAAACCTATGTATATAAAATTCTTATTCAAAACTCAAATTTTTAAAATACAAAATGAAAAAGATTAAAGGCATTGAGTTTACCTGTTTGGTATCTGCCATATATTTATAGGCTGATAAATCATAAATTTTTATAGAATTTGTTATCAATAAATATATTCAGATAACTACATATGTCAGAACATTTCTTTTTTTAAAAAAAAAATTCAACTTTTATTTTAGATGCAGGGGTACACGTGCAGGTTTGTTACATGGGTATATTGCACTCAGGTAGTGAGCACAAGTAGTGAGCATAGTACCCAGTAGGTAGTTTTTCAGTGCATACCCTCCTCTCTCCCTCCTGTAGTAGTCCACATTGTCTAATTGTTCTCATGTTTATGTTCATGTGTCCTCAATGTTTACCTCCCACTTAGAAGTCAGAGCATGTGGCATTTGATTTTCTGTTTCTGCTTTAATTCCCTTAGGATTGTGACCTCCAGCTCCATCTTATGTTGCTACAGAGGACATTATTTCATGCTTTTTTATGGCTGCATAGTACTCCATAGTGTATATGTACTACACTTTCTTTAATCCACCGTTGATGGGCTCCTAGGTTGATTCCATGTCTTTGCTGTTGTGAATAGTGCAGTGATGAACATAGGAGTGCATCTATCTTTTTTTGCATGATGATTTATTCTTCTTTGTGTGTATACCCACTAATGGGATTGCTGGGTCAATAGTAACTGTTTTAAGTTCTTCAAGAGATCTCCAAACTGCTTTCCACATTGGCTGAAACCATATTCCCACTAACAGTGTACAAGTATTCCTTTTCTCCACAGCTTGGTCAGCATTTACCATCTTTTAACTTTTTAACAATAGCCATTCTTACTGGTGTGAGATGTTATCCTGTTGTGGTTTTGACTTGCATTTCTTTGATGATTTGTAATACTGAACATTTTTTCATGTGTTTTTTGGCTACTCATATGTCTTCTTTTGAGAAGAGTCTGTTCAGGACATTTCTGTATTCTTTGTGACACTACTAGCCTTTATTTCTTTCGTGTGTGTGTGTGTGTGTGTGTGTGTAAAACAGAGAAAGACAGAAAAAGATTGAGAGAGAGAGAGAGAGAGATAAAACTCCATCATGAATATGTCCCCAAAAGGTTGTATGCAAAATGTGTCAGCATTCATCTTTTATCCAAACAAAACCTGAATATTAATGGTGGCTTTTGGCTAATCATGGCAAAGCAATTCTAAATAAAGATTTCTCTCTTTTTTTTCAATCTTTTGATAAATAATTTAACTTTCCCCGTATTTTGTGTTAGGTGAACTTTATTTTAGTGAGATTTTGAATTGAAAGCTGATTTCATTGCTCTGTTTTTTGAATATTTCACCGTAATTTTCAGAATCCAACTGAAAAAACATATTTTAGCAGTATTTCCTTAAGCTGTAATAACTTAAATAATTTCATTCATGCTTAAAAAAAAGAAAAATTCCATGTAAAAGACAAATGTTACAAGACAATGGGCCACATGTTTTAAGAATTATTTTTTCTAAAATCCTACTGGCATTTAATTAGATGAAGAAGAAAACCCAACAATAAAGAACTTGATAGCATTATTCTTTACATGTGATACTGCTTATCATAAATGTAAGCAGTTTTCTGAAAATACATTAATGTAGTTTTCCATTTTCTTTAAATCAACATAAAATATATTGTATGTATTAATATTGTACACCATAAATATATAATAATTTCATCAATTTTTTAAACATTTAAAAATTTAAAAAAATTATCTATATTTGAAGATCATTTGACCTGGTTATAGTTTATGAATATCCTTTTAAAATACCATAAAAGGCCAGGTGTGGTGACTCATGTCTGTAATCCCAGCACTTTGAGAGGCCAAGACAGGAGGATTGCTTGATCCCAGGAGTTCGATACCAGCCTGGGCAATATAGCAAGACCTTGTCTCCACAAAAAAATAAAAAGTTATCCAGGCATTGTGGTGTGTACCTGTAGTCCCGGCTTCTCAGGAGGCTGAGGCAGTAGCATCACTTGAGCACAGGTGGTTAAGGTTGCAGTGAGACATGGTCACAACAATTCACTCCAGAATGGGTAACAGAAAAAGACCTCATTTCCAATAATAGTAAAATAATAAAGTACATTAATATATTTATTATACAAACATTTCATCTTTTTATAATTTTATGTTAGAAAATAAAGTGTCCTATATATATCACTGAGTATGTGTTTATATCAAGTCCTTGGATATAAAATAACTACTTTAAATCTTTTATAACTATCATGATGTTGGAGTTTTAAAATGTAGTAGGATGTACATCTTCTCTATCACTCTTGAGGCTACAGATTGCATGAGGGCAGAGCAGATACAAATGCAGACCAACGAGAGTCAGATTTAACTTTTAGCGTTCCCAAGAATCTTTTGATTGAAAAAATTTACTTCTCAAAATAATGTAACATTCTTCTTTTATGCAAGGCAAAGTTACATTGTAATGATGGTTTTCAGTTATTGATGCCAAAGCAATTAAACCTTATTTGTTAAAGAAATATTTCAGCTTAGGAAATATCCATTCCATTTTTTACTAAGAAATGCTGAAGATACATTGCTCTGCTTAAAAATCTCCATGGATTCTCTAGGAAATTAATATGCAAATTCTAATTTTCATTGGCAAGGGATTTCTCACTTTTCATTTTAAATATAATTAATTATTACCATGTATATGGTGTTAATAATACAGAATTTTGTGTTCCCTACTGAAGAGACACTTCACTGTCGGACTTCTTCATATTTGCCTTTGATCTTTATCTTAAAGATCTCCTAGTAGCTGAAGCATAATTATTTAGAGTCACAACCTTGACAAAAATCAAGAAGAAAACAAAATTAAAGGAGAAGTTAAAAGGGTGAAAATAAATAAAAGGTAGAAAGATATACTTGCCTTAAATAATAAGCTCTTAAGAGTTCTTGGTTGAAAAAATTAAGCTGGGAGTAGTAACAGAATTGTAGATGATATTTCTGCTGCTATAAACTTCACAGGAAGCAGAAGCAGCCTACTTTAGAATTGGGCCACAGATGCCAATGCGTAGATGTGGGAAGTGCAGATAATGAGGACTAGAAAGAGGGTAATACAACATTTCAAGAGTGCTGAACTGTTCAAATTCTTTCTGACAGCTTCTATTCAACAATATCCAAACTGAAATCCCACTTGCTCTTATCTACAATGGGCAAGTAGGAGATATTGGCAGTAAGCAGACAGATAGAGGAAATCATCCAAACCATGAGGTGAGGTCTGGATAGCTGCTCCAAGGTAATTTTTTTTTGGAATTCCAGGGAATAATCTTTCAACTCAAACCTCAAAGAGAAAAATTAACTCGGCCTTTAAACATGGAGCCTAAAATAAACACTTGTATTTTTCTATCCTACAAAGATTGTTTTAAAATAATGAATAAAATAGGGGCAAAAAACAGAAAAGATAGAAAGAGAAAAGGCAATAGTATGTATACAGAGAAAATAATTTTTGCAATCAATTATTCAGTAGTGTGATGTCTATATTTCTTACAACGGCAAAAATGAGGAAAATATTCTTCATTTTCTAAAATATTTTAATTATTGTTGGTATTCTCATGGATAGTTTTGATTTAAAAAAAATATAGCATCTGTAGCAAATTATTTCTCCATGATATTTTAAGTTTTTTGAGTTTACAATCTAAGCTTTGTATTTAAATTTATACTGAGAATCCACATTCTTTCAATAATGTACATGAGTTAATATATTCATACTTTCTAGGAATCTATTCTTAATACCTAAAAAATATGAGATTAAAATAGAATCCATAGCATCGTAAGTTCTATCAGATACTAAAAAGACAATATAAAACTAGGACATGAGGAAATTCCTTAAAATTATATTCTATCAACAAATAATTTTTAAGCACTGATTTTGTGCAAGACAGTTTGTTAGGTGCTGTGTAATATTAAAAAGTGAACCTCCTACCCTTAAAGCATACAGCCACTGACCTATTTCTGAATTCTATGTTTTCTTACTTTGTTACAATAATTTACAATAATTATCTAACTTGTTTTTCTTCATCCAGCTCTTTCCCCTTTAAAGCTACTCTAGTTCTTGTTTTGAATCTATTTCAATTGTTGTTTATTATTTTTTCAGTATAAATGTCTGCCATTGAACACTACTGCAAATTTGTTTTTCAGGGGTAAAAATAACATGTCAATGAATGATTGTCTTCCCCTCTAGGTTGGACATTCATAAATTCAGAGATTGTATTGTAATTACATTTTCCTTAATCATTAAATATATGTCAGTTGAATTAAAGGTAATATAAATTGAATTGTATTCAACACCAAATAAATGGAAAATATTTTTATTATTAAATTTTATTTATTATACTTTAAGTTCTAGGGTACATGTGCAGGTCATGCAGGATTGTTACATATGTATACACATGCCATGTGGTTTGCTGCCTCCATCCCTCAGTCACCTATATTAGGTATTTCTCCTAATGTTATACCTCCCCAATCCCCCCATCCCCTGCTATCCCTTCCCTAGGTCCCCACCCCCCAACAGGCCCCAGTGTGTGATGTTCCCCTCCCTGAGTCCATCTGTTTTCATTATTCAACTCACATTTATGAGTGAGAATGTGCAGTGTTTGGTTTTCTGTTCTTGTGCCAGTTTGCTGAGAATGATGGTTTCCAGATTCATCCATGTCCCTGCAAAGGACATGAGCTCATCCTTTTTTATGGCTGCATACTATTCCATGGTGTATATATGCCACACTTTCTTTATCCAGTCTATCACTGATGTGCATTTGGGATAGTTCCAAGTCCTTGCTATTTTGAACAGTGCTGCAGTAAACATATGTGTGCATGTGTCTTTATAATAAGACGATTTATAATCCTTTGGGTATATACCCAGTAATGGGATTGCTGGGTCAAATGGTATTTCTGGTTCTAGATCCTTGAGGAATCACCACACTGTCTTTCACAATGGCTGAACTAATTTACACTCCCACCAACAGTGTAAGAACGTTCCTATTTCTCCAGCATCTGTTGTCTCCACGTTTTATGATTGCCATTCTAACTGGCATGAGATGGTATCTCAATGTGGTTTTGATTTGCATTTTTCTAATGACCAATGATGATGAGCATTTCTTCATGTGTTGTTGACTGCATAAATGTCTTCTGAAAAGTTTCTGTTCATATCCTTTGCTCAATTTTTGATGGGATTGTTTGTTTTTTTCTTGTAAATTTGTTTAAGTTCTTTGTAGATTCTGTATATTAGCCCTTTGTCAGATGCGTAGATTGCAGAAATTTTTTCCCATTCTGTTGGTTGCCGGTTCACTCTAATGATTGTTTCGTTTGCTGTACAGAAGCTCTTAAGTTTAATTAGTTCCCATTTGTCTGTTTTGGCTTTTTTTGCCATTGCTTTTGATGTTTTAGCTTGAAGTCCTTGCTTGGGAAAACTGGCTAGTCATGTGCAGAAAGCTGAAACTAGACCCCTTCCTTACACCTTATACAAAAATTAACTCCAGATATATTAAAAATTTAAATGTAAGACCTAATGCTATAAAAACCCTAGAAGAAAACCTAGACAATACTGTTCATGGAAAATATTTTCAAAAGAATTTTTGTAAAGAAAGAAGAAAACCTGCAGTTTGCTATTCGAGTTAGTACTAAAAATGCAAATTATTTGAGGAGTAAGTCATTTTGTAAGTTTCATATTTTGTTGGACACAATTTATATTTAAAATTATTTAAGGATTGAAAGTTGTAAGAGCAGAATAATTTCTTATACAATTAAAGATTGTCAATGTAAACGTTTATTTTATGAATAATCAAGGGATTATTTAATTCTAAGTACATTTATTTAAATATTACTGCTTTCAGCTAATGAATGAGAAATTAGTAGAGAGTAAAGAAAGAAGAATAAGTATAAACCAGATAAACCAGAACTTAGGAAATACCAGAATGGCCTAGAGGACAATGTTCTCCATGATAATAATCTTTAAGTATATCTGTATTACTTTATCCACTTCCTGTTAGTCCTTCATCTATGTATTTTTCAAATACTTCTTGAACTTATTAATAGTTTCAACATGTATCACAGATTTAACAGATTCTACATATTGATTTACACCAATTAAATCCAAAAAATATTTACCAAGTACTTATGATAAACCAGCCTCTTATTCTGACAATGAGATACAAAGACATAACAGCACCTTCTGTTTTTAAGAAAGTTGCCTAAGATAAACATTGTTATGAAAGAGTGATAAAACTAGTAACATTACACAAAAAGGGTTATAGGATCCCTATGGGGGAACACTTAACTAGTGCTAGTGGTGCTACAGCTTTTCAAGTTTGTCAGAAAACTCGAGGTAAAGCTAGGTGGAGGCAGATAAAGGAAGAAATTTGAAGTGGAGGCAGATAAAGGAAGAAATGGAAATCTCAAGCAGAGGAAAAAATGTGATTAAAATCCAAGAGAAGCATGAATCAGCAGTGCCAGAAACTACGGACAGCTCAAAGTTGCTGAGAGATAAACCTCTCAAAGGAACATTAAGGGAATGACCACTATTTGTAATGTCTTAGAATTTGGGGAATAAAACTGTATTTGGTTGTTTTTTGATTTAGATGTCTTAAAAAAAAACAAACCCTGACCTTTTAGAACAATGATAATAAGAATACTAATAGTAACTATCCTTAGTTACAGGTTTATATACCAGACGTTGTGCTAAGTACTTTGCATCTGTCATATAACTTTATCCTCACAAAATGATTTGAAAAAGCTTATAATACAAGCTACATTTTATAGAATTAGGAAATAAGGATATAAATTTACCCATTTAAGTTCTTCTTTTTTCCATGTATAAGAATCCAAATAATTTTAGATGCTTTCTCCAATTACTTTAAGTTTCCCTGTATCATTTTGAGGTAATAATTAGTCTTACTAATTGCTATTTCAAGCAAAGAACTTTTTAAGTGATGTTTTTTAGTGCTAAGTAATTGCTTATTATTTTCTCTGTTCTCCAGAATAATGTAGAATTTTCTATGAAAAATAGCAACCCTATTTGTCACTGATTTTGAGAAATAATTATCTTTGCTCCTCAAAGCTCTTTAACTCCGTACCTCATTTTTTAATCACTTTCTAAATGACCATTATTTATTCAGTCATTCAGGATTAAATCATGGTTATTATATTTTTATATCTGTTCTCTTTTCCTTCTTTGAACTGGCAAATTTCTCTGCAAAAATGGATGTACTATCCCTGCCTTTTGAAGCAGATTATGTATCTAGTATTACAACAACATCACTATTGTGACTTCTTAATCTTGATTAAACTAATTTCCTATTTTGAAACCACCCATTATCATATTTCTCCCTTAAGCTCAGACAAAAATTAGTATTTATTTTGATTGTCATTAACTTGTTTTTCTGCATTTAGAATACTTTTATTACATTTCTGAAATTTAAAAAAGGAACTATGTCAACAACTTAAACAACTTCCATTTGGCATATTATAATTGAATTCTGTCCCACCCAAAATTCCTTTCTTCCTTTTAATGATATTTCTTTTGTTGAAACGAAGTATTTATTTTGTGCTAGGCCTTTACCTTATTTTATAGACTTATTTTTTAAGATATTTTGGTTCTGAAACTTGAAAGTAATTTATTTCTATTTATATGAACAGATTTACGATTTTCTTTATGTTTGACACAAATAATAGCATCATCCTGTAAAAATGAAATGCTAGTTGAGCTTAAAAATATTCAACTCTCCATCTATTCCTAACCCAAATCCTCAGTGTACTGTATTGTTAACCCAAATTACCTATCTCTTTTGACCAGCTGTTCTCAAATGTTAGTGTGAAAAATAATTACTTCAATAACTCATTAAAATGAAGATTATCTGGCTCCAATGTAGGATGGCAGGATGAGATACAAGAATTTTTATCTGTAACAAAGTTCATTATAGAATTATAAAATAGAGGGGTTCTCAGGTAGACTTAAGAATTACTGCATTTGACTGCTCTAGAACACTCACTTTTACAGGGCTGTCCTTTTGCTTGGGAAGTTCCTAGACACATATTCCCTGAAAGCTCACACAACTAATTTATTTAAAAATGATTTTATTGAAGCAAAATTTATATATTATAAAATATACTCATAATAATATGATTTGAGGCTTTTAGTAAATTTATTGGATCAGGTAATCATTATCACAATCAAATTCTAGGATATGCCCATTATTTCAAAAAATTTCCATATGCCTTTTTGCTGTCTTCATTTTACTTTCTGCCTTTTCTGGAGAGTCTATGTAAATGGAATCATGCACTATGGTCTTTTTTGTCTGGCTTTTTCACTTAGCATAGTGATTTGAGATAAATCTATGTTACTTTGAATCAGTGGTTCATTTGCTTTCATTGATGAATAGTATTCCATTGTTGAATTTACCATATTTTTAAAGTATCTCACTAGCTCATAGACCTTTGGATTGTTTCCAGTTTTTATCTATTATAAGTAATACTGTAGATTTATATGAGTCTTTTTACATGCAATATATATGTATATATTGAGATGGAGTTCCACTCTTGTTGCCCAGGCTGGAGTGCAACGGTGTGATCTCAGCTCACTGCACCCTCCACCTCCTGGGTTCAAGTGATTCTTCTGCCTCAGCCTCCTGAGTAGTTGGGATTACAGACATGTGCTGCCACATCCAGCTAATTTTGTATTTTTAGTAGAGACAGAGTTTCTCCATGTTGGTCAGATTGGTCTTGAACTTCCGACCTCAGATGATCCACCCTCCTCAGCCTCCCAAAGTGCTGGGATAACAGGAGTGAGCCACCACACCTGGCCTATACTTTTATTGGGTAACTTTATACAATTGATTCTTAAAACCATATGTCCAATATTGAAATATTTTATTTCCACAATCAAAATGGCATTATAAAAATAATTATTTCTCAAAGAGTTTATTTACATATATTGCTTATGTTGCATTAAAGATATGATTTATAGACCATGTGCCAGAGATCACTAGTTTTCTAAACCAACTTTTATGCTCCCTTTCTCTTTAAGAAACATAATTTTGACTTTCACTTGATGTGTTGTTACCTGAATGAAAATACTTCCCAAATTCCTTTGCAGTTAAGTGTGGACATGGATTAAGTCTCAGCCAGAGTTGTAACTAAACATGATGTTTAGAATTTCTAGGAAGGCTGCTTAGAGCAAGTTTACCAAGCTTTGGGTTAGTGAAGGCATGTACTTCTCCTCTCTGTTAGGGGTGAATAAAGTTAAAAATAGATCCTCCTATCAAAGGATAGGAGGATCAAATGCTAGACAAAGTGATTCGAAATGACCAAAACATGTTAGAGTCTCTCTAAGATGTATGCAGAAAAGAAATGATCTCATTTTTTTGGTCTCATTTTATGTCTGCATACACCATTCCATGGTGTATCTGTACCATGTTTTGTTTAGCCATTCTGTCATTGATGGGCACTTAGCTTGATTCCATGTCTTTGCTATTGTGAATAGTGCTGTGGTGAACATTTATGTGCATGCATCTTTATGACAGAATCATTTATATTCCTCTGGGTATACACCCAGTAATGGGATTGCTGGGTTGAATGGTAGTTATGCTTTTAGCTCTTTGAGAAATCACCCATACTGCTTTCCACATGGCTGAACGAATTTACACTCCCACCAACACTGTATAAGTATTCCCTTTTCTCTGCAACCTTGCCACCATCCATTTTTTTTTGTTTTTGACTTTTTAATAACAGCCATTCTGACTGATGTGAGATGGTATCTCATTCCGGTTTTGATTTGCATTTCTCTAATCATGAAGACATTGAGCTTTTTTTCATATGCTTGTTGGCACGTGTTTGTCTTCTTTTTAAAAGCGTCCACATCCTTTGCCCACTTTTAATGGGGTTGTTTTTCTATTGTAGGTTTAAATTGCTTAAGGATGCTAGATATTAGACCTTTGTCAGATGCAAAGTTTGCAAATGTTTTCTCCCATTTTGTGTGTATACTCTGTTGATAGTTTCTGTTGCTGTGATGAAACTCTTAAGCTTAAAGTTCCCACTTATCAAATATGCTTTTGTTGTGACTGCTTTTGGCATCTTTGTCATGAAATCTTTGCCTGTTCCTGTGTCCCTGATGGTATTGCCTTGGTTTTCTTATAGGGTTTTTATAGTTTTGGGTCTTACATTTTAAGTCTTTAATTCATCTTGAGTTAATTTTTGTATATGGTGTAAAAAAGGAGTCTACCTTCAACCTGCATATGGCTGGCCAGTTATCCCAGCACCATTTATTGAATAGGGAGTCTTTTCTCCAATACTTGTTTTTGTCAGCTTTGTCGAAGGTCAGATAGTTATAAATGAGAAGCCTTATTTCTGGGCTCTATATTCTGTCCCATTAGTTTATATGCTTGTTTTAGTAGCAGTACCATGCTATTTTCATTTTTGTAGCCCTCTGGTGTAAAGACAGGTAATGCGATGCCTCCAGTTTTGTTCTTTTTACATAGGATTGCCTTGGCTATTTTGGTTCTTTTGTGGTTCCATATAAAGTTTTAAATAGTTTTTTTCTATTCTGTAAAGAAAGTAGCTTGAGAGGAATAGCATTGAATCTGTTAACTGCTTTGAGAAGTATGGATATTTTAATGATATTAATTCTTCCTATCTATGTGTGACATGGTAAAAGCCCCATAAAACTGCATACCTCAACCATACCTCGGCTTTCTGTTGAAACTGCTCTCTATAACCCAAATGTGAATAAGTAATTAAGGACTGTAATTTCCACCCTACCCAGACAATGTGTAAACAAATGCTAATCTTTACTTCTGTGAACCACTTAAGTAACAATCAGAATGTCAAAAGTCCCCTGGCCCTCTGAGTGTCTGGAGCCCCTCACTCTCATCTTCACCCAGGAATCCACTGGAATGTCCGGAGCCCCTTACCCTCATCTCTGCCCAGGAGGTGATTTACAGAATCCACTAGCCCTCAGAACTTCTGAAGCCCCTCACCCCGACCCTTGTCCCTCACCCTCACTCCTGAGGTGGTTTTAGGGGTATAAAAGGTCTTGATACCCTCCTTTCAGGGCCACGGGTTGGAGAGACATGAGTCCTCCGTGGCCGCAGGCAATAAAGACCCTGAAATTTGGCATACTTTTGTTTTGGTGTTGACTTTCTATGCTCGGGCCAGTACAACATTTTGGAGGTCCCACCAAGATTTATCTTCATCCATCACCAGACAAAAGCTGTCTCAGAGTCTCGCCCAAGCAGCCACTCCCACCTCGGGGACCTCTAGGGGAGGTGCCTCTTGAGATGTTCCAGGGCCCCAGAGTTCCAGCCCCATGGAGGATGAGTGACTACACAGCCGACATTCACCCGAAATTCCTCAGGGTCCCGGGAACCTCCGGAGGTAAGTCAAGTCTGGGGTCCGGTCCATCAGGGGGGCCTGAGTTGGGGGGCTGGACGCGGTCTTTGCAACTCTGACCAGGCAAGACTATCATGAGACATCACTGGAGGCTCAGGTTGCCTCACTGGAGGCTCAGGTTACCTCATTAGTGGCTCGGGTTGCCTCATTGGAGGCTCCGGTAATTTAGTTTTCGGTTGTTTTCCATAACCTCGGGTGAGTGAGAGAGTTAGTGTGTATATATGTAGTCCCACGGCTGGAAGGCTACGGGGCTTGTATGGGCCTTCACCCGTGGTTCCACGGGGACGTCATAAGGCATAACAGTGATTCATCTCAGAACTGAAAATTCTGAGGTGACCAGGCCTCCAGGGACGTGGCCGGGCAGGCATCAGACTGGTCTCCCATCTAGAGGGCACCCATCCTTTGTCTGTCAGTCGTATATGTGGCTCTGTCTTTATTGTAAATTCACCAGTTTTGTTAGACTCCTGTTGGCTCATATACAGTGGTTTAGACCTGTTACTCTTGAGATGGATGATATTCTCCATTGGCTAAGTGACCATTGACTTCAAGGAATTCTAATTGAGTTTACACCCCTGGAACTAATTCTGTTCTCTTTCCTTTTCTTCTTCTTATTCTATCATTCAGGCCTCATTCTTCCTTTTTTTCATGTCCGAGAGAAAATTCTGCCCCCGACAACTTGGGTGTAGTTTTTTTCCTCTGTTTTAGGGAATCAAACTTTAAATAAGAAACTACCACCCCTCTTTGCCTGTTTAGGGTAAAAAAGGAGTAATTGTCTCTTCTTCCAAAAGAAACAGAAACAGGGAGGAAAAGAGGAGTGAGGACAAGAAAGTAGGGGAGGGAAAGAGGAGAGAGGAGACAGAAAAAGAGAGAGAGTAGACAGAACAGACAGAAAGTAGACAGGAGAGAGAGGAGAGAGGAGACAGAGACAAAGAAAAAAAGAGAGAGTGAGAAGAGAGAGAGATAGGGAGAGAGAAATTTAATGCATTTTAGGGTCCCTGTGTCAAGGTGACCAAAGCTGCAGGGGCGGGGAACTCGCAGCTGGCCCAGCGGCTGCGAGCTCAGTTTTTAAACTGACACAAAAAGCGTTTTTTACTTTCTTTGTGGTCTGCCAGCCCCGCTCAGCTTTCTGGCAGGCCACACTGCCTCAGGGTGCAGTATTTGCATCCAAAATCTGGCTTTCAGAAAAACTTTCTAACTCTTTGTAATGCAGGTGACTTGTTAGCACAGTAGTTAAGGTGTAGGGCCTACAACTACAAGGTTATTTGTTCAAATCCTCAGTGAAGCCAGTCTTAAATTAGTGAAATCTCTTGGGGGAAATTCAAAAACTGAAGGAAAAACCAAATAGGGTCGTCTAGCTCCCGGCCTTGTATCCCCCTCCAATGCATGACAGCTAACTTCAAGGTTGGGTTTTCAGGCCAATATGGGGTAAAATTAGCCCCTGGAGAACTCTGCTCTTTATCTAAACTAGAATGGCCATCTTTTGGAATTGGGTAGCCTGACACTGGGACCTACAACTCAAAAAAAAAAAAAAATTACCCAGGCTGTATGGAAAATGGTCACAGAAACTCCTGGACACCCTGACCAGTTTCCATACATTGACCGATGGTTGAATTTAGTCCAACAACCCCCTCCCCCCACTCTGCCGTGGCTGAAAAGCTGCATAAAACAGGCTAAATACACTTCAGGTCATGTTAGCTGGCCCAAAGAAAGCCCCTTCTGGGCCAGCCATTCTCCCCACACCAGCGGAGGATCAGGAATTACCTCCACCCTACTCAAGGCCCTCTGAACCAGGGCCTCAGCAACCCCCTCGACAGTACTAGTAACCAAACCTTGTTCCCCCTGCATACCCGCAGTGGGGCCCCACACCAGCAGTCCTTCCTCTCCAAGAGGCGCCCTCAACATAAGAAGACAATCGGGGTCGCCCATTCTTTGTTCACATCACCTTCTTGTCAAGTGACTTATATAACTGGAAGGTGATAGAAATTAAAGAGAGGGCCAAAACACCAAGTGCTGGCACAAGCTTTATTAAGAGCAAGGGAAAAGCTGCCAGGCTGCACCCAAAATTGGCGCTCAGCACGCATGGCATGGCAAAGGGTATTTTTATGGCCTGCAAGCCGGCAAATGCATCCAGTGTGAGGGGCTGTGCAGGAGGGGAGGGGCTGGGGAACTGCTGAGTTTAATAGTTCCTGGGTGGTGTTCCTGCTGGGGAACTGCTAAGATGGCCAGAGGAGGAGGGTTAGAAACCTGCTGAGATGGAAAGTTCCCCAGGAGGGGGTCATGCTGGGAGACTGGGGAACTTAAGGCGGTGGCGGAGTTTTACAATGGAATAAGTTCTGTCAGAAGGCTCAACATCCCCCATTCTCTAAGAAACCCCAGGCTTTAACAGGGCTCTTAGAATCTGTGCTCTAGACTCATCACCCCACTTGGGACAACTGCCAACAATTATTACTAATTCTGTTCACCACAAAGGAAAGAGGCAAAATTAGACAAGAAGCCCTGAAAGCCATCATAGGTCCAGGGTGAGGAACAGTAGGGAAAAAAAAAAGCGGGGGACCAAATTAAAAAGGTTTTTCCGCTACCCGACCCCAATGGGACCCCAACACCTTAGGGGGTCACCAGGCTCTGAACCCTTTTCACTGATATCTTTTAGAAGGGGTTAGGGGAGCGGCCCACAAGCCCACTAACTGCTCCATGGTAGGGACTGTAACTCAGTGTCCACAGGAGTCACCGGCTGCCTTCCTTGACCGTCTACGAGACGCTTATCACACCTACACTTCTGTTGACCCTGAAGCTCCAGAAAATCAGTGAACCATCAATCTGGCTTTTGTTTCCCAGTCAGCTGCAGATATTAAAAGAAAGTTACAGAAGTTAGGGGGATTCCAGAGAATAAATTTAAGCCACTTGCTGGAAATTGCCCAGAAAGTTTTTAATAACAGAAATACTCCTGGAGCCATACAAAACAAAAAAGTTACTAAGGCAGTAATAGCAGCTCTTCAGAAGACATGAGTCATTCCACAAGGGCAGGGGGCCTTGTAAAAAGGCCCCCGGGGTCCCTGGCCCCATCAGGAAGAAACCAATGTGCATACTGTAAAGAAGAGAAAATTAGAAAGAATGAGTGCCCCTTGAAAAAAAAGAAGTAATCGCTCAGGGAAAGCCACTGAGGGCTATCCTCAATTTAAAAAGTCAGGATTAATGGGGCTGGGACTCTTATTTACTAAGCCCCCAAGAGCTCAGGGTCACTTTAAGAGTTGAGGACAAACCTGTCAGCTTCTTAGTCGACACCGGGTGGCCCACTCGGTCCTTAGCCTCTGGGACCACTATTCAGTAAAAAAACAATTATCCAAGGGGCCACAAAAAAAACAAAAAAACAAAAAAAACCACAAAAAGCCCTTAGACCACCAACCAGCTCATTAATCTGGGGAATGGTACCATCAACTACTCTTCTTAGCCATTCCAGAGTGCCTGTACCCACTCCTAGGATGGAACTTAGTTCACAAACTTCAAGCAAATATTTATCTCTGTGAGAGTCAAGCTCGCCTCTCAATTCCTCTTCCCTTGGCATCAGGGCCACCTCGGCAAATCCTCATCACCTGTGCTCTGTCAGATGAGTTTCTCTTGCAGGAAACCTTATCCTCAGAGATGAATCAACCACCAACATCAGACCTCCTCCACCAATTCCAAAAGAATGTACCCAGAGTGTGGGCCAAGACAAATTCCCCAGGCTTGGCAAGTCCCCGTACCCCAGTCATAGTCCAACTATTAGAAATGGCAACTCCAGGGGCCAGGTGTGGTGGCTCATACCTCTAATCCCAGCACTTTGGGAGGCCAAGGCGGGTGGATCACAAGGTCAAGAGATCGAGACCATCCTGGTCAAGAAGGTGAAACACCGCCTCTACTAAAACATACAAAAATTAGCTGGGCATGGTGGCGCATGCCTGTAGTCCCAACTACTCGGGAGGCTGAGGCAGGAGAATTGCCTGAACCCAGGAGGTGGAGGTTGTGGTGAGCCGAGATCGCACCATTGCACTCCAGACTGGGTAACAAGAGCGAAACTCCATCTCAAAAAAACAAAACAAAACAAAACAAAGAAATGGCAACTCCAGTCCAGGTACGACAATATCCCATGAGCCAGGAAGCCAGATGGGGAATTGCTCCATATATAACCAGACTCCTAAAAGGAGAGGTCCTTACTACCTGTAAGTCCCCCTGGAATACCCCATTGCTCCCTGTCTTAAAACCAGGCACAAAGGACTATTGGCCTGTACAGGACTTAAGGGAGATAAACAAAAGAGTGGAAACTGTCCACCCTACAGTTCCAAATCTGTACACACTCCTAAGTCTCTTGGGGCCGCAGAACACCACCATTACACTGTCTTGGATCTCAAGGATGCAGTCTTTTGCATTCCACTGGCCCCTGTTAGCCAGCCCATATTTGTTGTTGAATGGACTGACCCTGGTACGGGGGTCTCAGGACAACTCACTTGGATAAACTGCCTCAGGGGTTTAAAAACTCCCCCACTCTGTTTGATGAGGCACTTAGCCAAGATCTTGCCACCTTCCGAGCTGAGTTCCCCGAGTACACTCTATTCCAATATGTGGATAACTTATTCTTGGCTACAAAAACCCAGGAGGCCTGTAAAGAGACCACCCAGTCATTATTAAAAACCCTACAGATTTTGAATTACCGGATCTCAGCTTAAAAGGCTGAACTCTGCCAACGGAAAGTTACTTACCTAGGCTACATCATAGAAAAGGTCAACCAGGCACTGGCACCTAGCTGAGTCCAAGCGGTGCTGCAAATACCCACCCCCACCATGAAATGCCAAGTTCGAGAATTCCTTGAGGCAGTAGGGTACTGCAGGCCATGGATTTTGAGATTCATGGAAATAGCTAAGGCCCTGTATGCCTGCACTGGGGGAAATCAACCTTTAACATGGACAGAAATAGAGCAACGGGCTTTTGACAAGCTCAAGACTGCCCTGACTATGGCTCCAGCCTTGACCTTGCCAGACATCTCTAAACTCTTCTGGTTGTTTGTGCATAAAAAACAGGGAGTCGCTAAGGAGGTGCTCACCCAGATGTTGGGACCATGGTCCTGGCCAGTCACCTTCCTTTCAAAAAGACTTGATCCCATAACCTCTGGGTGGCCAACTTGTCTTAGGTCAGTGGCAGCTACAGCCCTGTTAGTCAAGGAGGTGGACAAACTAACCTTGGGGCAGGAGTTAAATTTAGTAACACCCCACGTGGTGAAGTCACTACTCCATGGAGCTCCAGGAAAATGCATGTCAAATGCCCACATAGTTCAATATCAGGCTTTACTTTTGGACCAGCCCTGCATAAAGTTTTTAAAGGCTACAGTTTTAAACCCTGCCATGCTGCTACCAGACAGCGAGCCAGAGGAGCCCATACACGACTGCCAACAGACAATGGACGTCCTCCATGCTGCTCAACCAGACCTCACTGATGTCCCCCTGCAGAACCCAGAGGAGGTACTGTATACGGATGGCAGCAGTTTCATAGTCAATGGAGTCAGGTATGCCAGCGCAGCCGTAGTCACCCTAAAGTGGGTTTTCTGGGCCCAGGCTCTTCCACATGGAACCTTGGCCCAAAAGGCAGAACTCATACCTCTGACAAAGGCCTTAGACTGGGTGGAGGGAAAAACTGTTAACATCTACACGGATAGCCGGTATGCCTTTGCTATGGCTCATGTACCTGGTGCCATTTATAAAAAATGAGGACTACTTACCTCAGAAGAAAAAAAAAAACATCAAAAATAAAGAAAAAATCCTGCCCTACTAAAAGCTATATAAAAGCCCAAGGCAGTGGCATTAATACACTATGAAGGACACCAGAAGAGAAATTCACCAGAGGCAAGGGGAAATAGGGCAGCTAACCTACAAGCCAAACAGGCAGGCTTAAAACCAGTAAAACCTCTAACTCTTCTTATAACTCTGCCGACCCCAACCCTGACTCCTACCCCTACATACTAATAAAGAAAACTTTGCTAAAGAACAAGGGGGCACACAAAATTCCACAGGATAGTGGATTCTACCGAACACAAAAATTGTAGTCCCCAAGGCTCTAGGATGGGCCCTAGTTAAGAACACACACCAGGCCACTCACTTAAGACAAACCAAACTAACTGAGCTGCTAAAAGCCAAATACTACATTCCCCACTTACATAAACTTATGAAAAAAAATTACTACTCGGTGTAATATATGTGCCCGAGTAAATCTGGGAGGGAACAGGTCTCGCCAGGTAAGAGTACGACTCAGAGGGACTAGCCCTGGGGAGCACTGGAAAGTAAATTTCTCTGAAATAAAACCCCCAGCAAATAGCTATAAATACCTCCCGGTCTTTATAGATACATTCTCTGGATAGGTCAAAGCCTTCTCCACTAGGTCCGAGACTGCTTTGGTGGTCACAATAAAACTATTAGAGGACCTTGTTCCTCGGTTCAGCCTCCCTCTAACACTGGGGTCGGACAGTGGGCCCGCCTTTACTGTACAAATTTCTCAGGGCCTAGCCAAGGCCCTGGGTGTATCCTGGAAATTGCACTGTGCCTATCTCCTCAGAGTTCAAGGCAAGTCAAACGAATGAACCAGACCTTAAAAGAAACCCTGACAAAATTTATCCTAGAGACCAGTGAAAACTGGGTCAGCCTGCTTCCTTTTGTCCTCCTCCACATCCAATGCACACCCTATCAAAAAGGTTTCTCCCCTTTTAAAATCATGTTCGGCAGCCCCCTTCCTTACTCCCCAGACCCGCAGATACCATGCATGCTGAAGTCCATAGCTATACACTCCTTAAGTCCTTACAGGCGCTCCAGTCTGTTCAATATCAGATACACCAGCTCATTAAGGACACCCGTCCCACCCCATTAGACCTTGAAAACCAGCCAACACACCCCTTCCAGCGCAGAAGCTCTGTCCTTGTTAAAAGATTTGCCACCTCTGGCCTCACTCCCCATTGAAAGGGACCCTACACGGTTATCCTGACCACACCCACCTCACTCAAGGTGGACAGACTAACGGCCTAAATTCAACACACCCATGTCAAGACTGCCCCACCAGAAGGACAATGAAGTGTCAAACACTCATCCCCCGATTCACTAAAGCTAAGACTTGTGTGCTCTTCATGGTCACCACCCTCGCCACCCTAATCTGTGCTGTAAATCCCTATTGTAATATTGGGATGCGAGATTAAATAATTCACCAAGACAAAAGTATGCCAAATTGCAGGGTCTTTATTGCCGGCGACCACGGAGGACTCACGTCTCTCTAACCCGCGGCCCTGAGGGGAGAGTGTCAAGGCTTTTTATACCCGAAAGACCACCTTGGAAGTGGGGTTGAGGAGTGGGGAGGGGGATCAGTGGGCTCCAGACATTCCGAGGGCTGGTGGATTCTGTAAATCATCTCCTGGCAGGGACGGGGGTGGGGGTCTCCGGACATTCCGAGGGCTCGGGGGCTTATTGTCACTCTAATTGCTACATAAATGATTCACAAAAGTCAAGACAAACATTAGTTTGCACATTATCTGGGTAGCAGTGGAATTTACAGATCTTAGTTCACAGGGGCCAAGATGAGATTAGCTTGGGCTGCGCATTCTGATGAGCAAAGGCCAGCAATTCTGTCAGTTACTGATGAGAAAGGTAAACAACTTCACCTGGTAGACATTATCCAGAGCAGACTAGCAGTCTTATTTACAGAAACCAAGTCAGCAGTTATTGCAAAGAGAATGGGGCAGTTATTATAACTCATTTTTGGAGATTCATCTTTGTCATATAAAATGGCATTGCTCAGGTTCTGGCTCCAGGCCAGCTATAGCACATTCCCCCCTGTTCTTTTAACACGTATTAAATCTTTAATAGGTTTCCTCTTCTTGACATAAGGGCCCATAGTTGGATCTTAGGACCATTAACTTTACCGAATCTATTCTTTCCTGGATAAACTTGAGGAGAATGTTCAAGAGGCATGGCCCAAATGTTAACCCTAGGACTATTAGGATCAAGGGTCCTGCTAACCCAGTGAGCAGGGATGTTAGCCAGGGGGACTAAGAGAACAGTTTTTGGTACCAACTCTCTGAAGTTTCTCTAAGGCGCTTTCTGGTTTCTACATTTTTTTTAACTATTGCAAGACTGTCTCTAATGATTCCAGAATTGTTTGCATAGAAGCAGCATGGCTCACCGAGAGCTGCGCATAGCCCTCCTTCCTTTAAGAACAACAGGTCTAATCCCCTCCTATTTTGTAACACTATTTCAGCCAAAGAGTCATCTATTTGGTGTGACAGAGTAAATTAGGATGATGACCAAGAACGGCGCAATAGTCTTAGCTTTAGGGGGTCCATTGAGGATGGAGCTGCTTCCCATCTTGCATCTGGGGGGGCAGTCTTGATGTGTGAGTGGTGAATCCAGGCCGTCAGTCCGTCCACCTTGACTGCCGTGGGGGTGACCAGGATCACGGTGTAGGGTCCTTTCCAGCGAGGAGTTAGGCCGGAGGCAGTGAATCTCTTTACCAGGACTTCGTCCCCAGGCTGGAAGGGGTGTACTGGCTGGTCAGCAAGGTCCACTGGGGTAGGCTGAGTCTCCCTGATGAGCGTGTGCACCTGGGACTGAACAGACTGGAGTGCCTGCAAGGACTTAATGAGTGTATGGTTATGGACTTCAGCATGTATGGCGTTCGCAAGTTTGGGAAGTAAGGGCGGGGACCTCCCAAACATAATTTCAAAAAGAGTGAAGCCTTTTTTATAGGGAGTACATCGGGTACGGAGGAGAACAAAAGGAAGCAGGTTGACCCAGTTTTCACCGGTCTCTAGAATAAATTTTGTTAAAATTTCCTTTATGGTCCGGTTCATCCTTTCAACCTGCCCTGAACTCTGGGGGCGATAGGCACAGTGTAGTTTCCAGGTTATGCCCAGGGCCTTGGCCAGGCCCTGAGAAACCTGTGCTGGAAATGCAGGGCCATTATCTGATCCCAGTGTCAAGGGCAAGCCAAATTGAGGAACCAGGTCCTGTAACAATTTTTTCGTTACTACCAATGCAGTTTCTGACCTAGTGGGAAAAGCCTCGACCAATCCCAAGAAAGTGTCTACGAACACAAGGAGGTATTTGTAGCCACATGCTGGGGGCTTTATTTCAGTGAAATCTACCTCCCAGTGTTCCCCTGGGCTAGTTCCCCTAAGCCTTATCCCTGCCTGACTAAACCTACTGCCTCCTGGATTTACCCAGGCACATGCATCACAACGAGTAGTAGTTTCCTTAACAATCTCATATAAATGTGGAATGTAGTATTTGGCCCTCAGCAGCTCAGTTAGTTTTGTTTGCACTAAGTGAGTGGCCTGGTGTGTGTCCTTAACTAGAGTCCATCCTAGAGCCTCAGGGAGCACAATTTTTGAGTCCGGTAGAATCCACCATCCTGTGGAATCTTGTCGTCCCCCCTGTTCTTTAGCAAAGTTTTATCAGGTGAGTATATAGGGGTAGAGGGCAGGGTTGGGGCCGGCAGGGTCACGAGAAGAGTTAGAGGTTTCACCGGTCCCAAGGCTGTCTGTCTGGCTTGTAGGTCCGCTGCCCTATTTCCCCTTGCCTCTGGTGAATCTCCTTTCTGATGTCCTGTGCAGTGTATTACTGCCACTGCTTTGGGCTTCCATACAGCTTCTAGTAGAGCAAGGATTTCTTCTCTGTTTTTGATAATTTTTCCTTTTGAGGTAAGCAACCTTCTTTCTCTATAAATGGCTCCATGTACATGGGCAGTAGCAAAGGCATACCAGCTATCAGTATATATGTTGACAGTTTTTCCCTCTGCCTAGCTCAAGGCCTTTATTAGAGCTATGAGTTCTGCCTTTTGAGCTGAGGTTCCGTGTGGAAGAGGCTGAGCCCAAATAACCCAGTCTAGGGTGACCACAGCTGCCCCGGCATACCTGACTCCGTCGACCATGAAACTGCTGCCATCTGTATACAGTACCTCCTCTGGGTTCTGCAGGGGGACGTCGGTGAGATCCGGTCACGCAGCGTGGAGGACATCTATTGTCTGTTGGCAGTTATGTATGGGCTCCTCTGGCTCGCTGTCAGGTAGCAATGTGGCGGGGGTTGAAACTGGTTTTTGAAAATTTTATGCGGGGCTGGTCCAAAAGTAAGGCTTGGTATTGGACTACGCGGGCATTTGACATCCATTTTCCTGGAGCTCCACGGAGTAGTGACTCCACCGCGTGGGGTGCCACTAAGTATAACCCCTGTCCCAAAGTCAGCTTTGACTAATAGGGCTGTGGCTGCCACTGCTTTCCGGCACACTGGCCATCTGGAGGCTACTGGATCAAGTACATTCGTTTTTTCAGTGTCCCTCTCATCGGCAGAGTGCACATTGGTTGTGCCTTAATTTGGGCCTTTGTTCCCCGAGGCCTCTCTGCTGGTCTCCTGGTCCTCGTGAGATAACTCGGGTCTCCTGGAGTGCTGCTATCACTGCCTTAGTAACTCCCTTATCTTGTTTAGCCTCTAAGGTATCTCTATTGTTAAAGACTTTTTGGGCAATCTTCAACAACTGAGTTAAATTCCTTCCCTGTAACTCCTCTAATTTTTGCAATTTTCTTTTATATCTGGGGCAGATTGGGAAATGAAAGCCAGGTTGATGGCCCGCTGATTTTCTGGGGCCTCAGGGTCTATGGGGGTGTAGGTACAGTAGGCATCCTGTAGGTGCTCTAGGAAAGTGACTGGGGACTCCTGTGGACCTTGGGTCACATTCCCTACCCTGGAGAAATTGGTAGGTTTTTGGGCTGCCCCCCAACCCCCTCTAGTAAGTACCGGTGAAAAATGTTCAAAGCCTGCAGGCCCGCTGAGGTGTTTGGGTCCCATTCGGGCCTGGTGGAAGGGAAAATTTCATTAATTTGCTCCTGGCGGTCTTCTACTGACCCTTTCCCCGTCCCAAGTATTGCTTTATGGGCTTCTTGTCTAATTTTACTTCTCTTCTCTGTGGTGAACAGAATTAGTAATAATTGTTGGCAGTCATCTTAAGTGGGGCGACGAGTCTAGAGTACAGATTCTAAGAGCCCTGTTAAAGCCTAGGGTTTCTTAGAGAATGGGGAATTTGAGCCTTCTGACAGAACTTATCTATTGTAAAACCCTGCCACCGCCTTAAGTTCCCCAGCCTCCTAGCACGACCCCCTCCCAGGGAACATGTCATCTGAGTAGGTTTCTAACCCTTCTCCTCTTGCCACCTTAGCAGTTCCCCAGCACGAACACTTCCCAGGAACTACTAAACTCAGCAGTTCCCCAGCACCTTCCCCCCCACACAGCCTCTCACACTGGAGGCATCTCCTGGCTCACAGGCCATAAAAATCCCCTTTGCCACACCACAGGTGCTGCGCACCAATTTTGGGTGCATCCTGGCAGCTTTTCCCTTACTCTTAATAAAGCTTGTGCCAGCACTTAGTGTTTGGCCCTTTCTTTGATTTCTATCACTTTCCAGTTATACAACTTACTAGAGGAAAAAGGGATATGAACAAAGAAGGGGCTGCCCCGGCTGCTGCCATTTGCGGGAGATGCTTCCCGGAGGGGTAGCAGCTTTGGCGGGTGTGGGGCCTCGCTTTAAGTGTGGAGAGGAGACAAGAGCTGATTATTAGTACTGTCCGGAGAGGGGTGTCAGGACCCTGTCCCCAAGGGCCGAGAATATGGTGGAGGCATCTCTTGGTTCTCAGCAGGGGCTGGAAGAATAGCCGGTGCCAAGGGGCTCTTCTGTGGGCTTGCTAACATAACCTGAAGTCCGGCCCATTTTGTACATTTTTTTAAGCCAAGGAGGAGGGTGTTGGACTAATTCTAGCCATTGATTAATGTATAGAAATTGATCAGGGTGGCCCGGGGACCCTGTCATGATGTCTCAGACAGCCTGAGTTATCTTGGGGTCGTATGTCCCCGTATCTGGCCAGCTTACCCCAAAGGCTGGCCACTCCAACTTACAGAGAGTCCGAAGCCTCTGTAGGGTTAGTTTAATCCCATACTGGCCAGAGAACCCTGTTTTAAAATTTGCCATCATGCACTGGAGGGGGGTGCATGGTCGGGACTGTGACTAGCCCATTTAGTTGTTATTGATTTTTTTTTTTTTTCCTTTCTCGGGGTCCTGGAACCTGTATTAGCTATTCTTTTTTTGTTTGTTTGTTTTAAGCCAACTCAAATGGAAAAGTTCTGTTGCAGAGAGCCAATTTTAACTGCACTAACAAGTCACTCGCATTATAAAGGGTTAGAAAGCTTTTTACAGCCAGATTTGGGATGCAAATGCTGCACCCTGAGGCGGTGTGGCCTGCCTCACACCCGGGGCGGGGGGGGGCTTCTGGCTGACAGGAGAGAAAGAGAAAAAAAAAATGCTTTTTGTGTCAGTTTAAAACGGAGCTTGCAGCCGCTAGGCCAGCTGTGAGATTCCCGCCCCTGTGGCTTTTTGATCGCCTTCACACAGGGACCCTAAAAAAAACATCAAATCCCTCTTTTCCCTCCTCTCTCTCTGTCTCTCTCCTCTCCTCTCTGTCTCCTTTCTCCTCTCCTCTCCTCTCTCCTCTCTCTCCCCCTCTCTCTCTCTGTCTCCTGTCTCTCTCCTCTCCTCTCTCCTTCCCTCTCTCCTCTCTGTCTCCTGTCTCTCTCCTCTCCTCTCTCTCTCCCTCTCTCCTCTCTGTCTCCTGTCTCTCTCCTCTCTCCTCTCTCTCTCCCTCTCTCCTCTCTGTCTCCTGTCTCTCTCCTCTCCTCTCTCCTCTCTCTCTCCCTCTCTCCTCTCTCCTCTCCTCTCCTCTCTCCTCTCTCTCTCCCTCTCTCTGTCTCCTTTCTCCTCTCCTCTCCTCTCTCTCTCCCTCTCTCCTCTCTGTCTCTTTTCTCCTCTCCTCTCCTTCTCTCCTCTCTCTCTCTCTCTCTCTCTCTCTCTCTCTCTCTCTCTCTCTCTCCTCTCTGTGATGTACCATTGGGCACTGCCCGTAACAACATTGGACACTTTTCTGGCAGAATAGGCAGTTACCAGTTTTTCCACCCCAGCCTGAGAAAGAACACTCGTAGACTCTGATCTAGGGCTTTGTTCCCTACGGCCCCAAAGAAACTACTTCTGAGGTGCTGAGGGCACAACTGCCTCCCCGACATGGAATCAGACCCAGCACGGGCAAAGATACTCTTTTCCCGGGGGAGGTGGCTGGGAGAATTTACAGGCCACAATGATTATAACAAGGAAGAGAATAAAGACAACTACAGTTAAGACTATCTGCCACATGGCAAAAGATGAAAGAGTGAGGCCTCAGTGATAGAAGAAAAAGATGACAAAGAAGGAAGAAGAGTAATTTCTGCTGGAGTGTTATCAATAAAAGTTCCCTGCATCCAGAGGTCCATCAACCACTGTAAAACATCCTCTACCTCAAGGGAAGATGGCCTGAACCAGTGTATGTCTGCTAGCAGGAGTCTAATAAAACTGACAAACTTACAAACAGGACAGGACCACATACAAGAGTGACAGACAAAGGGTGGGTGCCCCCCAGATGGGAGACCAGTCAGATGCCTGCCCGGCCACGTTCCCGGAGGAATATTTCAGGGGCGTCTTAGCGAAAGATGTACCTGTATAAGCCCCAGGCCAGGTCACCTCAGGATGGAAGTCCGGGTAGGACAGCTCTGAGGTGAATCACCGTTATGCCATATGACGCCCCCGTGGAACCGCGGGTGAAGGCCCACACAAGCCCCGTAGCTTTTCAACCGTGGGACTACATATATACACACTCACTCTCTCACTCACACAGAGGTTACGGAAAACAATCGAATGCTGATACCCACTATATCAGCTACCAGAAGGCTGGTACCCCCTGCACCAGCCACACGAAGGCTGACGCCCACTGCGCCAGCTACCAAAAGGCTGATGCCCCCTGCACCAGCCACACGAAGGCTGATGCCCACTGCGCCAGCTACCAAAAGGCTGATGCCCCCTGCACCAGCCACCAGACGGCTGCCACCCACTATGACAGCCACCAGAAGGCTGACACCCACTGTGCCAGCCACCAAAAGCCTCAAGCGACGTCTCGGTGAGGCTTGCCAGGTCAGAGTTGCAATGACTCGTCAGTCCCCCGACTCAGGCCCTTCCACTGAACTAGTTCCCAGATCAAACTCACCTCCGGAGGTTTTTAGGACCCTGAGGAATTTTGGGTGAATGTCGGCCGTGCAGTCGCTTTGCCTCCTCGGTGGCGCTCCGGGGCCCTGAGATAGCTCAGGGGGCGCCTCCCCTAGAGACCCCCGAGGCGGAAGCGGCCACCCGGACGAGATTCTGAGATGGCTTTTGTCTGGTGATGAGAGAATATCTCGCTGGGGCCTCCAGAATAATGTAATATTGGGATGCGAGATTAAATAATTCACCAAGACAAAAGTATGCCAAATTGCAGGGTCTTTATTGCCGGCGACCACGGAGGACTCACGTCTCTCTAACCCGCGGCCCTGAGGGGAGAGTGTCAAGGCTTTTTATACCCGAAAGACCACCTTGGAAGTGGGGTTGAGGAGTGGGGAGGGGGATCAGTGGGCTCCAGACATTCCGAGGGCTGGTGGATTCTGTAAATCATCTCCTGGCAGGGACGGGGGTGGGGGTCTCCGGACATTCCGAGGGCTCGGGGGCTTATTGTCACTCTAATTGCTACATAAATGATTCACAAAAGTCAAGACAAACATTAGTTTGCACATTATCTGGGTAGCAGTGGAATTTACAGATCTTAGTTCACAGGGGCCAAGATGAGATTAGCTTGGGCTGTGCATTCTGATGAGCAAAGGCCAGCAATTCTGTCAGTTACTGATGAGAAAGGTAAACAACTTCACCTGGTAGACATTATCCAGAGCAGACTAGCAGTCTTATTTACAGAAACCAAGTCAGCAGTTATTGCAAAGAGAATGGGGCAGTTATTATAACTCATTTTTGGAGATTCATCTTTGTCATATAAAATGGCATTGCTCAGGTTCTGGCTCCAGGCCAGCTATAGCACACTATAGCAACCCCCCCTAGAACCCACCTGCTATCAATGGGTCCTCACCAAGAGCTCCACTGGAGGTTATGTTAGTTCCTTAACCAGGAAGGGATCCACCCTAGTCAACTTAACCCTGAAGTACATTCCAAAGAACCCCATTACCTTCTACCTAAACCTCTGTGCCCTCCTGTGCCCCAACCTAAATTTCAGAACAAGTGAAGGTGTAGCAGGGTGCAGCAGTTCAGGGGTAGAGCAGCAACTATCTGTGCCCAGGATCCACCCCCCCCAAAAAAAGATGAAACTGTAAAACTTAAATAAATTCTTTTGCCCCCATTAGAGTTGTAAAACTGTCTCCACTGTATCAGGGTACACCAAAAACATAGACTAATAATATTAAGGTCTCAATATAAGCCCTTAGAACCAACAAACAATACTAGCTTGTTAGAGAAATCAATAATTTAATTCCTGTAAATAAAACAAGGGGGAATGTGACATGGTAAAAGCCCCATAAAACTGCATACCTCAACCATACCTGGCTTTCTGTTGAAACTGCTCTGTATAACCCAAATGTGAATAAGTAATTAAGGACTGTAATTTCCACCCTACCCAGACAATGTGTAAACAAATGCTAATCTTGGCTTTTATGAACCACTTAAGTAACAATCAGAATGTCAGAAGTCCCCTGGCCCTGGGAGTGTCCGGAGCCCTTCACCCTCATCTCTGCCCAGGAGGTGATTTACAGAATCCACTAGGCCTCAGAATGTCAGAAGCCCCTCACCCCCACCACCACCCCTTACCCTCACTCCCGAGGTGGTTTTAGGGGTATACAAGGTCTTGACACCCTCCTTTCGGGGCCATGGGTTGGAGAGACGTGAATCCTCCGTGGCCGCAGGCAATAAAGACCCTGCAATTTGGCATACTTTTGTCTGGTGTTAACTTTCTATGCTCGGGCCAGTACAACACATGAGCATGGGATATTTTTCCATTTTTTTGTGTGTCGTCTATTATTTCTTTGAGCAATGTTTTGTAATTCACATTATAGAGATCTTTTACCTTTACCTCCCAGGATAGCTGTATTCCTAGGGATTTTATTTTTTATTTTTATTTTTATTTTTTTTTTGGCAATTGTGAATGGGATTGTTCCTGATTTGGCCTTCATCTTGGCTGTTGTTGATGTATAGCAATGCTAGTGATTTTTGTACACTGACTTTATATTCTGAAATTTGCTGAAGTTTTTTATCAGATTAAGGAGGTTTAGGAATGAGACTATGGGATTTTCTAGATGTAGAATCAGGTTGTCTGCAAACAGAAATTGTTTGACTCACTCTCTTTATTGAGAGTAAGTCAATTATGCCCTTTCTTTCTCATGCCCGATTGCTCTGGCTAAGACTTCCAATACTATTTTGAATAGAAATGGTGAGACAGGGCATCCTTGTGCCAGTTTCCAAGGGAAATGCTTCCAGCTTTTAACCATTCAGTATGATGATGACTGTGGGTTTGTAATAGATGGATTGTATCATTTTAAGGTATGTTCCTTTAATGTCCAGTTTGTTGATAGTTTTTAACACAAAGGAGTGTTAAATTTTATTGAAGCCTTTTTCTGTGTCTATTTTGATTATCATGTTTTTTGTCTTTAATTCTGTTTATGTGATGAATCACATTTATTGATTTGTGTATGCTGAACCAATCTTATACTTCAGGGATAAAGCCTGCTTGATCATAGTAGATTAGTTTTTTGATATGCTGCCTAATTTGGTTTGCAAGTATTTTGTTGAGGTTTTTTGCATCAATGTTTATCAAAAATATAGGCCTAGAGTTTTTGTTGTTGTTGTTGTTGTGTCTACCATGTTTTGGTTTCAGGGTAATAGTGGCCTCATTGACTGAGTTGCGGAGGTGTGCCCCTCTTCAGTTGTTCATAAAAGTTTCAGTAGGAATGATTCTGAATCCATCAGGTCTTGGACTGTTTGGCTTGGTAGGCTATTTATTACTGATTCAATTTTGGAGCTTATTATTGGTCTTTTAGGGAATCAACATCTTCCTGGTTTAATCTTCGGAGGGTGTATGTATCCAGGAATTTATTCATCTCTCCTATGTTTTCTAGTTTGTGTGCATACAGGTGTGTGTAGTAATTTCTGATGGTTATTTTTATTTCTGTGGTGTCAATAGTAACATTCCCTTTGTCATTTATGATTGTGTTTATTTGGATCTTCTCTTTTTTCTTCTTTATTACTCTATCTAGAAGTCTATCTTTAATTTTTACATAAAAACAACTACTGTATTTGTAGCTCTTTTGAATGGCTGTTTCTCAATTTCCTTCAGTTCCACTCTCATTATGATTATTTATTTCTTATGCTAGCTTTGGGGTTGATTTGTTCTTTATTCTCTAATTCTTTCGGTTGAGATACTAAGTTGTTAATTTGAGGTCTTTCTAACTTTTTCACATAAACATTTACTGGTCACACAAATTTCTCTCTTAACACTGGCTTAGTGGTGTCTCAGAGATGCTGGTATGTTGTGTCTTTGTTCTCATTAGTTTCAAATAACTTCTTGATTTCTGCCTTAATAATTTACCCAAAAGTCATTCAGGAGCATGTTAATTTCCATGTAATTGCATGGTTTTAAGTTATTTTCTCAGTCTTGACTTCTTTTTTATTGTGCTGTGGTCTGAGAGTGTGCTTGGTATAATTTTTGTTCTTTTGCATTTGCTGAGGATTGTTATATGTCTAAATATGTGGTCAATTTTAGAGTATATGCTATGTGGTAATGAGAATGTATATTCTGTTGTTTTAGGCTGAAGAGTTCTGTAGAGGTCTATCAGATTCATTCAGTCCAATATTGAGTTAAGGTCCTAAATATCTTTGTTAATTTTATGCCTTGATCTAATACTGTCAGTGGAGTGTTGAAGTCTCCCACTAATATTATGTGGGAGTCTATATCTCTTGGTATGTCTCTAACAACTTGCTTTATAAATCTGGGTGCTCCTATGTTGGATACATATATATTTAGGATAGTTACATTTTCTTATTGAATTGAACCCTTTACCATTATGTGATGCCCTTGTTTGTGTTTTTTGATCTTTGTTGGTTTGAAGTCTGTTTTGTCTGAAATAAGGATTGCAATCTCTGCTTTTTTCTATTTTCCATTTGCTTGGTAGATTTTCCTCCATCCTTTTATTTTGAGCCCATGGATGTCATTACATTTGAAGTGGGTCTCTTAAAAACAGTGTACAATTGGGTCTTGCTTTTTGTTCTAACTTACCCACTCTGAGCCTTTTAGGTGGGCCATTTAGCATGTTTACATGCAAGATTATTATTGATATGTATGCTTTTGATTCTGTCATTGTGTTGTTAGCTTGTTATTATGCTGTCTTATTTCTATGGTGGTTTTATAGTGTCACTGGTCTGTGTGTTTAAGTACGTTTTTATATCAGCTGGTAGCAGTCTTTCCTTTCTATATTTAGTGCTTGTTTCAAGATCTTTTGTAAGACAGGCCTGGTGGTAATGAACTCCCTCAATATTGGCTTATTTGAGAAAGATATTATGTCTCCTTTGCTTAGGAAGCTTAATTTGGCTGGATATAAAATGCTTTTTTAAGTTTTTTTTCTTTAAGCCTACAATCTCTTCTGGCTTCTAGGCTTTCAGCTGAGAGATCTGCTATTAGCCTTATGGGGTTCCCTTTGTAAGTGATCTGCCTTTTCTCTCTAGCTGCCTTTAACACTCTTTTTTTAGACCTTGGGAAATCTGACAATTATGTGTCTTGGACATGATCTTCTTCTGTAGAATCTTGCAGAAGTTCTCTGTATTTCTTGAATTTGTCTGTTGGCCTCTCTAGCAAGGTTGGAGAATTTTTGTTGAACAATAACCTGAAATATATTTTCCAAGTTGTCTTCTTTTTTCTTTATTTTTGTCTGACTGTTTTATTTCAGAGAACCAGTCTTCAAGCTGTATTTCCTGAATTTGTCTGTTGGCCTTTCTAGCAATGTTGAAGAATTTTTCTTGTACAATCTTCTGAAATATGTTTTCCAAGTTGTTTTCTTTTTTAAATTTTTTTTTGTCTGACTGTCTTATTTCAGAGAGCCAGTCTTCAAGTTCTGAGATTATTTTCTCAGCTTGGTTTATTTTGCTGTTAATACTTGTGATTGCATCATGATATTCTGTCAAATTCATTAGGTTGCTTTTTAAATCATGTATTTCATCCTTCAGCTCCTATATTGTTTCATTGTGACTCTTTGTTTCCTTGGCTTGGGTTTGCCATTCTGCTGTATCTTGATGTTCATTACTGTGCACATTCTGAATTAAATTTCCATCATTTCAGCAAGATGAGCCTGGTTAAGAACTCTTGTTGAGAACAGCTGTGGTTGTTTGGAGGACATAGGACAATCGCCATTTGAATTACTGACATTCCTGCATTTAGTTTTTCTCAATTCTGCATATGGGTGTTTCTTTAACTGCAGTTTAGATTGGGTACAGTCAATAGATTTATTTTCTGGTTGTTTTCACAGGGCTGAGGCTTTGTACAGGTCTTTATTTGAAGCTGACATCTCGTCTTTGGTTTCAGACATAGCAAGGTGTTTTTGGTTTGAACCTTTAAGAAATGAGCCAATAGGTGACATTTAGGTGTATTGGTCAGTTGGTAGACTCTTTCTTGGTTTTTGTGGCTCCCCTATGTTCCTTAAAAGTTGCAGCCATGTTCCCTCTTAACTCTGTAAAAGGGTGGGTTTTCTTCCCCTTGAGTGCTGGTTGTAGATCACAGCTTGTCACTCCTGGGCTGTCCACTGCAGCTCTGGGGTAATCTCAGTATTATGTTCCTTCTCCAATGTGGAGGCAGCAGAGGAAGGAAACCTGGTAGTGGTTGTGGCCAAGGTTTTTTGCTTGTCAACTAGGGGCTCCCCCTTAGAGAGATGCAGGTCAGCAATCACTCATTGCAATGAGCCCAGGATAAAGGGTTCATGCTATGAGCCCAAGCCAAAAGTTCCGTGTCTGGTGGCAAGCAGTGGGGTAGGGTTGGGACCCATGGGAGATGGACCTTCATCTTCTACTTGAGTTGACTGCAGCTTATTATAGATGTGGATAAAACCCTAAGGATCTTTGGTTCTTTTTCAGTGTGAGGGTAGCAACTGCAGAGGCAGTGGCAGAGAGGCTTTTAGTTGGCCCTGGGGGCCCTGTCCAAGAAGTTGACAAGCCGCTCCTGCCTCTATAGCTCTGGTAGGAGGAAGCTAGAGGCCCAAGCTTGGAGGACCTGCTCAGTGAAGAGATACGGGAACAAGCACCCATGTAACAGTCTGAGGTTTTTATCATAAGGAATGCTGGATTGTATTGAAAGCTTTCTCTGTATCTGCTGAGATGATCATATGGTTTTCTTAATTCTGCTTGTGTGATGAATCACATTATTGATTTGTGTATGTTGAACCAGCCTTACATCCCCATCCCAGAAATAAAGCCCACTTGATCATAGTGTATTAGCTTTTCGATGTGGTGCTGGATTGTTTGATAATACCTTCTTAAAAATTGTTTGTGTCTACGTGTAGGCTATTGGCCTCAAGTTTTCTTTATTTCATTCATTTTGTTGTTGTGTTGTTGTTGTTGTTGTGTGATCTTGGTATTAGGCTGATGCTGGCATTATAGAATGAGTTATGCCGGCACCCCACCTCATCAATTTTTGGAACAGTTTCATAGGATTGATACCAGTTTTTCTTTGCATGTCTGGTAGACTTCAGCTGTGACTCCATCTGGTCTAGGAAACTTTTTGGTTGGTAGGATTTTTTTTTTTTAATAGCACATGTGATTTTATGAAAACTTAAGTACAACATTAAAAACTCCCCAATAAATAAGACAAAAACAAAAGAAAACTTGTGAGATAATGTTTTTAATGAAGCTCAACAGTCCAGATCATAAAGGAGCACTCATACATTTATATCTGGAACACTGTTGAGCCTGTTTTTAGACTAGGTTTTTCTTTTAAGCTGATCACAGCCTAAAGTGATTTCATAACACTCGACTAATAGGTTATTTTCTATTATTTGAAATACAGTCTTCTGGAGTAATGCTCCCACACCTCTTCTAATGGCATGCAAAATGTGGTTAAGCAGTCCACAGAGAAAGTGTTCCACAGGCAATAAATGTAGAAAATGGTGCATATGCTTTACCTTCTTAGAAATTTACAATGCACGTTACCATATTACTATCTCTGAGAAATCCTATAGTGAAAAGAAATATATTATCCAATCTTTATCAAGCATTAGCATGTAATCCTTCCCATGTATTTATTGGGTCAAAGAGAAAATAATCCCTAATATGTGGATATTTTAAAATAATAAAAACCACAATACCGTATTTTTGATTTTATAAAATGGAGTCAAAATTACTTTCAGATAAAAAGTCATAGCTTTACTAGACTTTGTTGTCTTAAAACATAATTCATATATATATATAATTTGCATTTTAGGTTCTGGGACACGTGAAGAACATGCAGGATTGTTGCATAGGTACAGACATGGCAATGTGGTTTGCTGCCTCCATCCCCATCAGCTATATCTGGCATTACTCCCCATATTATCCCTGCCCAACTCCCTACACCACACTGTCCCTCCCCTTGTCCCCACCCCACAGACCTCAGTGTGTGATGCTCCCCTCCCTGTGTCCATGGGTTGGTAGGATTTTTTTTATTATTGATTTAATTTGAGAACTTGATATTCTATTCAGGGTTTCGATCTCTTCCTGATTCATTGAGATATTGTGTGTTTCTAAGAATTTATCATTTTTTTTTCTAGATTTTCTAATTTGTGCACATACAGTTGTTTATAGTTTTCTCTGAGGATCTTTTGTATTTCTGTGGGACTGGTTGTAATGTCATATTTATCATTTTTGGTTGTACTTATTTTGATCTATTTTTTTTGTTAATCTATCTAACAGTTTTAAAATTTTATTTATTTTTTCAAAAAACAGTTTCATTAATCTTTTGTGTGACTCTTCACATATCAATTTCATTAAACTGTTTTCTAATTTTAGTTATTATTTTTTCTTCTTCTGCTAGTTTTGAATTATTTTGTCTGGTGCCTGTAGGTGCAAAGTTAGATTATTAACTTGAGGTCTTTATAACTTTTCGATGAAGGCATTTAACCTTATAAACTTTCTTCTTAACACTGCTTTACTGGATCCCAGAGATTTTGGTTGGTTGTGTCCCTATTTTCATCAATTTCAAATATATATTTAAATTTCTGCCTTAATTTGGATGTTCATCCATGAGTTATTCAGGAGAAAATTGTTTAATTTGCATGAATTTGTGCAGATTGAGAAAGTCTCTTGATAATAGTGTTTTCTGTTTTTATTGCACTGTGGTCCAAGAGTGTGCTAGGCATGATTTCAAATTTTTTTGAATTTATTGAAACTTGCTTTATGACTGAGAATCTGGTCAATTTTAGAATATGTTCTATGCATAGCTTACAATAATGATATTCCTGGTTGTTGGGTGGGATTTTCTGTATAAGTCTCTTAGGTTCAATTGGTTAAGTGTCTAATTTAAATTCAGAATTTGTTATTCAGAATTTATTTTCAGAACTTTCTGCCTCAATTATTGATCTAACACCATATTGAAGTGCTGAAGTCTCTGACTATTATTTTGTGGTTATCAAAGTCATTTTGTATGCCAAGAAGAACTTGTTTTATGAATCTGAGTGCTACAATGTTTGGTGCATATATATTTAAAATAGTTGTCTTTCTTTTTGACTGTACCCATTATCATGTAATATCCTTCTTAATGTTGATTTAAAGTTCATTTTATCTGCTATGAGAGTAGCAACTCCTCTTTTTTAGTTTCACATTTGCATGTTAGATCTTACTCCATCCCTTTACTCTAAGCCTGAATATGTCCTAACAATGAGATGGGTCTGTTGAAGAAGTCAGAGGGTTGGATCATGGATTTTTATCCAAATTGCCACTATGTATTTTAAATGAGGTGTTTAGCCCATTACATTCAGGATTCACATTTATATGTGAGAGTTTGACCCTGTTATCATGTTGTTAGCTGGTTGTTATATAGACTTGATTTTGTGATTGCTCTATAGTAACTGTTGGCTATGTGCTTCAGTGTGTCATTATGGTAGCAAGTGTCATTGTTTCAATTCCATGTTTAGTACTTCCTCATGGATCTGCTTTAAAGCTGGCATAGTTGAAATATATTCCCTCAGGATTTGCTTGTCTGAGAGGAATTTTGTTTTTCCTTCACTTATGAAGTTTACTTTGGCAAGATATGAATTCTTGGTTGGAATTTCGTTTCTTTAAAGATGCTGAAAATAGGTGCCCAGTTTATTCTGGCTTGCAGTGTATCTGCTGAGGGTATGCTGCTAACCTGATAGTGTTCCCTCTGTACATGACTTGATCCTTAACTCTAGCTGCCTTTAAGATGATTTTCTTTTGTGTTGATCTTGATGAATCTGATGACTATGTGTCTTGAGAATGGTTGTCTTTTGTAATATCTCACCAGGGTTTTCTATATTTCTTGGATTTATATGTCAACACTTCTAGTGACATTAGAGATATTTTCATGAACGGTATCTTCAAATATATTTTCCAAGTTATTTATTCTCTGTCTTTCTCTCTCAGGAATGTAATGAGTTGTAGATTTGGTCTCTTTACATAATCTTATATTTCTCAGAGGTTTTGTTCATTTTTTAAAATATTTTTTTCTTTTTTGAGTTGCTTTGAAGAATTGTTCTTCAAGTTCAGAGATTATTTCCTCAACTTATTCTATTTCATTGTAAATACTTCTGATTGCATTATGACATTATTTTAGTGACTTTTTTAGCTCTAGAAGGTCAGTTTTGTTTTCTCTTAAGATGAATATTTCATCTTTCAGCTCTTGAACAATTTTCCTGGATTTGGGATTTCACCTTTTTCTTGACCTTCGATGGGTTTTCCTGCCATCCAGATTATGAATTCTATGTCTATTGTTTTGGTCATTTCTGACTGTCTAAGAACCATTACTAGGGAGTTAGTGGACTCATTTGAAGGTAAGAGGATACTGAATTTTTTCATTGCCACAGTTGTACTGGTTCTTTTTCATATGTTAAGAGTGGTGTTCTTTTAACTGTGGTGTAATATGGGTATAGTCAGTTGACTTTATTTTTGGATGTTTTCAAAGGACCAAGGACCTGTACAGTGTCTTTATTTGTTGCTTAATTTTTGCCCTTGGTTTCACAAGGGAGTATATCAGCAAGATATTTTTGGTGTAGCAGTTTGGGCTGCGATCCATTATATGGTGCTTAAGAGTAATAGTTGGTAGATAGGCTGTTACTCATCCACACTGCTCCTCATCCACACTGATCCTCTGTATTTTCTTATGTTTGCCACAGTGCTCTGAGGTGACAGGCAGAGAGCAGTGTCCCCTCACTAGGTCCACTCCTGCACTTTGGGGAAGCCCACTTCTATCACTAGCACTGCATCTGTTTCTTTTGTTAGGTGTTCCAGGCTGTGGGCCTCTCTGGGGCAGAGGCCACAACAAGGAGTTTAAGAGTGTAAGCTTTTCTTGCTCCAGTGCTGACCACAGATCTTACCTTGACACTCCTGAGCCGTGCACTGTAGCCCTGGGGCAAGGTCAGGCTTTTTATTCTCTTCCCAGCTTGAGGCATCAGGGGCAAGGGCCTTGAGTAACAATGACAGAATGTCTTTTACTTGTCTTTGGGAGCTGCACTGCAGAGGAACACAGAGCTGCTGCCAATTGGAATAATCAGCTGATGGTGGGTGTCTGCCTGCTGGCCCAAGCTGAACTCGCTTTGCCTGGTAAAAAGCAGGGGGAAGAGTAGAGGGGCTCTCAGGAAAGACAATCTGGCCTCCTCTCTATAGGGTAGCTGTCATGTGCTGTAGGTGCAACTAAAGCACAGGCTTTTTGCTCCTCTCCCAGCCTGAGGTCAGCAAAAGCAGGTACAGCAGCAGACAGTGGCAGAAGGGCTATTAGTTGCCTCTGAAATCACCACCTAAGAGATGCACAAAGCCATTGCCAATGGGAACGTTCAGCTGAGGGTGGAACAGCTAGGTTGTGGGCCCACTGCAAAGGTTGGTGGGGCTTTCTTGGTGAGGAGCAGGGAGGCAGCAGTTTGTGGGGAAGAAAGGCTGGCCTTCTCCCCATAAGGTGGTTGTGGCTACTGGGGGTACCAGTAAAGCAATAAGGGAATCACGGTCTTTGTTTCTTCACTAGCCTGATGGCAGCAAAAGCGAGTACCACTGTGGCAGCAATGGCAGGAAGACTCTTGGTTGGCTCTCAGTGTTCCACCCCCAAAAAATGCAGGGCCACCACCACTGAAGTGATCAGGCAGTGGTAGGGCAGCTGCACTGGGGGCATAGGCCATCCCTGCTGCTGAGTGAGGAGTAGCAGGGATGAGGACCCCAGTGGAAAATGGCCCTGAAGCTTTTCTGTACAGAGGCCTGGGACAGTTCTCAGGTTTTCTGCTCCCTCTCTAGCCTGAGAGCAGTAGGGGTTGGGTGGTGGCAACAGGCTATCCTGGTGGGCCTGTTGGTTACTTCTGGATGCTCCCTCCTAGAGAAATGGAGAACCAGATGGAGTGCTCAGCCAGGGTTCAGGTGGTTGTGTGGTAACCTAACTTGGGCTAGCCTGACTGACTCCATTTCAGCTGAAAACTCCGGCCTCACTTCCACCTCCCTGCCTTGGCCCCTCAGGTTCATAACTGGGTCATGCTGTACTCAGAGCTGTGAAGTGTTGAGGTTTGAAGCATGCTGTTCTCAGCACCTGTAACCATTGTAACTGCATCCTGCTTGGCAAGCCTCCCTGGTATTGTGGAAAACTCCTCTTTGATTATTATGTAGAAAGTACCTGAACACCCCCCTTAGTGATTTTATGGAAAGTTCCCCCTGCTACCCCCATTAATGCCTGCTACTAACTTGCTTTTTCTGCTTCTGTAAAATTCTGCTTCAGCTGGGCACCCCCTCCCCTACCTAAATCAAGGTATAAAAGATAATCAAGCCCCTTTCTCGGGGCCTAGCGAATTTTGAATGTTAGCCGTTTCTTGGTTGCTGGCTAATATAGAACTCTTAATTTGGAACTCAGAGTGTGGCACATTCCTTCTAACTCACTTGGATACAACAGTTGCCCTGGGGGCCCAGGCCAGTGGGGGTTTGCCTGGTGATATGGTTTGGCTGTGTCCCTACCCAAATCTCATCTTGAATTTCCACATGTTGTGAGAGGGACCTGGTGGGAGATAATTGAATCATGGGGGCAGGTCTTTCCCATGCTGTTTTCATGATAGTGAATAAGCCTCACAAGATCTGATGGTTTTGAAAAGAGGCATTTCCCTGCACAATCTCTCTCTCTTTGCCTGCTGCCATCCATGTAAGACATGATCTGCTCTTCCTTGTCTTCTTCCATAATTATGAAGCTTCCCTAGCCACATGGAAATGTGAGTCCAATTAAACCTCTTTCTTTTGTAAATTGCCCAGTCTTGGGTATGTTTTTATCAGCAGTGTGAAAATAGACTAATACGTCTGGTGAGATACAGCAGAGATGAAGCTTGTAGTCTATCTGCTACTCAGCACTATGGATGTGACCCCTATGCTGGGGGTATGCAAGAGTGTAGTCTCCCTTGTTGGTCTACAGCAGCTGGCTCCAGGTTGCTCATGGACCCAAGGCTCATGGGCTCCATATGGGCTTGAGCAGTGGCTCTGCCTTGAGCTGCTCTCCATGTTGGTCTGGAAGTCTTAAGTGGGTCAGGGGGATCTCCCGTGCTTGGGATTGCAAAGATCAGTGGCAGAAGTCTGGCTCCTGAGGGCTGTCACTCACTCACCCTTCCCTCTGCTGGGTGCCTCTCCTGGCTTCACACCATTCCCAGTAAAGCAGCTGTCCTGCCTCACTCCTCTTTGCTCTTTATGGATTGCCATTGCTTCCTTGATGAATCCTGATGTGGCTTCCTGGATGATGCACTTAAAGAGCTAGTGTTTACTCACCACTCTGTCTCCTCTCTGTGAGAGCCTCTCACCCTCACGCTTCTAGTCAGCCACCTAGTTTCTGTTTTTAAAGGCTTTCAGCTGATTGGATGATCCCCACCCACATTATCCAGGGTAATCTCTTTTACTTGAAGACTGCTGATTGTAGATGTTAACTATATCTACAAAATAACATTCACAGCAACACCTAGATTGGTGCTTGGTTGTATTACTGGGTTATTAAAGCCTAGTCAAGTGGACTCATAAAACTGACATTTACACATGGGCTATGGATTAAATCTGTCTTGACACAAAGAAAGACAGTGGTGCTAGTTTTCAAAGTTTTTTTTTTTTCTATCTAATATAAACTTAAATTTATTGTCTGTCATTTGCATTTTAAAATAAACACACAGAATAATCAATCAAATGAAATGTGTAGAACTATATGGTGACCGGAGCAAAAGCTAACTTTGATTATTTTCTGAAAAGGGATAAAAATGAAAAACAATTATATAAAAGGCAGAGTAATTGTTCTGTCTTTGCCAAGGTTCCCTTGAAGTAGAGGCTGAGATAGAGCCTTGTGTTTAATTTATATGGGAATGTAAGCCTAGGATGCAAGAGTGAGGGACATGTGGGTACATAGAGAAAAAATAGGAACAAAATCTTGTGTCTATCACAGGAGCCAATTCTATGAGTAAAGAGTATGAGTACTTCACTTCTAAGGAATCTTATAAAATGCACTTCAGAATTGGCTTCAATTTCCTATTGGTCTAAAGTAGCCACCCTGGCCAACACCCCACACTTCTGCATGTGAGTGCCAAATAGATTTCTAAGACACTGGGGCAGAAAGTGTGCAGGCTCAGGGGAGGGCCTGTTAGATTGCAGCTGTGAGAAGCTGGTCATGTCTTGGGAAACTGGCATCTGGAGTGGTAGCTGGGCTAAGAGGTGGGCCAGGGTAAGAGGTGGGGTTATGAAGATGGAAGAGATGCATAAATGGTGCCCAGACATGTTCCTAGTATGTACAATGATGTTCAATAAAACCATCCTCCATGTCTATTTCACTGTCGGTAGAACATCTGTGTCATTAAAAATATTCCCTTAAATTTCTCACAAGCAAATGCAGCCATTTCTTTATTCGCTTTGGTATACCCAGATGACTAGAATAGACACTGAATGGCTGAAGAGATGCATTTTTCAAATGTTAGAAAAATGAAGTAATTTTCTCCTAGATTTGAGGATTCATTATTTCAACATGGAATATGGCTTCTTGATTGAGGCTCCAGGGTCTCTTTCAGGGACACTTCCATCCAATACCTCCTCCTGCATTGTTTTGTCAGACAAATCTTTTTATTCTGTTCCTTTTGAACAAATTGAGTCTTCTTGCTCCAGTGTTTCTGATAACATTAAAACTAATTTTGAGTTTTAAAACACTGCTTCCAGCATTTGAATAATTCCCAGAACATATTCATCAACTTATAGTATTCTTCTCTCTGAGAGAGAAACTATTATTTTATTTTCCTGATCTTGTTGGTAAATCTTATGGTCTATTGAATCACAGTACCTCAATATGATACTATTTTAAACCTTTTTTCTTTAAAAATTAACTATTCTTTCTTTGCTTGATGCATTGTGCATGAGCCACTGGTCACAAATATAGCTTGCATATGTATATATTTTTTTAACTCAAGAAGTTTAGAATTTTACAAACAAATATTTTCTCTGAAAAAGAATACTGTAAATGAAAGGTTCCTATATATATAATTACCATATTATATTAATTAGGACAAACATCATTTAGTCAGTTTTAACCATTACTGCAAAAATATAAATTTACATATATCTTTCTCATTTGTTCATCTCTTGTTTGGGAGATCTTCTCCCTGATATGTTTTTAATTATGGTTACTGGATTCCTCCAGGTCTCATCAAAATAACTGCAATATTTCAGAAAATAATTGACTGATGAATTATGATAGCAAAATTCATTGTGTTCCTACCATGTGCCAAACATTGCACTAAGTACTTCACATACATTACTTCATTAAGTTCTCAAAAAGACCCGATCAACAGATGAGGGCACTGAAGCGTTTTTAGTGACCTAGTTTGTCAAGCACTGCAGAGTCAATAAAATGCAGGTCAGTCTGTCTCTATGATCAGTATGACAAACCTAATTTTAAAGACACTGCAGAAGCTGGCACTACACTAAAACATTTTTAATTTCTGCTTGATATACATCATTGTCTCCACATTAATCCTTTCTGCGGCTCTCATATAAGGTCTTCTGAAAGGTACAGCTTTGACAAGAGTTTCTGTAATTTTTTTCCTCACAATCTCAATTTCACTCTTAATTTAAACACAGTCTTTCTTCTTTTTACCACAGTGCAAAAATGTATTTTTCCTGTCACTATTAAATACCACCATCACTATTACTCTGCCATTTCTTTATTGCTTCTGTCTCCTCTAATACATTGTGCATGGAATCATTCTTTCTTGCCTGTAAGTTTAATTGCTCTCTCGCCTCTAGTTCCTCCTCTTGTATATAAAAATATGCTTAACTATATTCTATTTTTTAAAGCCATTTAAAAACTGATAGAATTCCTTTGAAAACTTTTTGAGTCTTGTTAAGACTGGATTGTTGGTTGGAAAGAGACTCCACCTTTACATTAAGATATCTGTGGTTCTAGCTGTGCAGAGCAGATAGAGCAGGGACAGGGAAAATAAGACCTAAATTGTCAAATGCCATAAAAACAAAGTAAAATTTAGATTAATAGGGGAAGTAGAGGGGTGTTCTAGATTGATAAGAAAGAATGGGCAAAGGAAGAATAATTCTGACAAGTCCAACAGATAGTAAAGACTTAACCATAACTAGCAGAGAGACAGAAATTTGGCCTAGTTCACCAAGAGCTTGAAATTCTAGCCTGGGAGTGGATTTCAATTAAAATACCTGGAAGAGCTTTGCTAGGTCCTTGATGAGGAAGTAAAGAAATGAACTAGTGTTTCTGAAAGATATTTCAGGTGAAAATGAGAAAAAGAGACTGCAGTGGAAAGTATCTAGAAACAGAAATATTAGTTGAAAGGTATTTCAACCAAATGTTGGTTGAAAGACCTAGGCTTGTAGGTGACTTTGAAAAATATTGTGGTAGAAACATCAGTAAACTATAATGTCTAAATTGATAGTGAATGGAATGGTATACAGGCAGAATGTAATACAAGACAATATCAAAATTTTAAGAATAATGGACCTAGAGATTGATAGTTCTTATTGTATAGTATAATTTTGTATGAGGAGATCTAAGAAAAGCATTTTTACTCATATTGTTGAAAGCCAGAAAATTTTGCAAGTTCTCAGAAAAAAAAGGATTTGATATCCAAAGAACAGAGTTTCATAATCATTTATTTTTAATTAATTTTTAAGGGAATATGTACTATAATGTGGAAATTATTTCAGGTTGTAATGCATTTACTTTGTGTAAATCACTTGTGTATTCACAGAGTTGACCTTTTGTGGCTAGATCAATAGTTTCAAAGAGATCTTTAAATATCAGCCTTATTTTCTATATCCTGATCTGTGCTACTTAAATATCTCTTTTTTTTTTCTCTAAACTTCTGTTTTGGATTCTGTCTTACTTTGATATTTGAATATAGGCAGGGCACAACTTTTAAATATCTGCTTAATAGACGAATATATTAACACAAGCTATATATTCACCTACTAACATTAGGTTCATCGGGAATTTCCTCCTGTCTGTGACCTAGAACCCTGCATGGGTTTTCTTTCTGTCACTCTTCATTTATTAATGTGTATTTATTGGGCACTTAAGAAGTGCTAGCGCTAAGGAGCCATGTGTAACCTAGCACTTTGGGAAATTATATTCTAGTAGGTAGGAAGTGACAAAAAGTAAGTAAGTAAATAAATGGTGTATTTCTGATTGTGGAAACTGCTTTAAAGGAAATAATTATGGTATTGTGATAAAAAAAATATGGAAAGAAAAGTCAAAATTAGACAGAATGGTCAGCAAAGACCTTTCTGAAGACATGACTTTTGAGAGAAGACCTGAAAAATCAGAACACTAACCACGCTGAGTGCCAGATGAAAAGTATCTGCAGCAAAGAAAATAACAGTTAAAGGATAGGACTGTAAACGCTTAAAGGAAAACATTAAGATAAATTTCTATGACCTTGTATTTAGCAAAAAATCTTTAGACAATTTCAGAAGCACAAGATCAACAAAAGATAAAAATAGATAAATCAGGCTTCTTCAAAATTAAAAACTATTGTGTTTAAAGGGAACCACCAAACAAGTGAAAAGACAATATGCAGAATGAGGGCAAATACTTGCAAATCACATATCTGTCTAGAACATATAAACAATTCTAACAACTCAATGATGAAAAGGCAACCAAATTAAAAATGGAAAAAGAATTTGAATAGATATTTCTCCAAAGACAATATGTAAATGGCCTATAAGTACATAAAAATATGCTTAACATCATGAGTAATCAAGAAAAAGTAAATGAAAACATCAATGAGATACCATTTCACATCCGGTAGGATATTTTAGTCCATTTGAGATGCTCTAACAAAACTATCTTAAGCTGGGTGGCTTGCAAACAACAGAAATTTATGTCCCTCAGTTCTAGAGGCTAGGAAGTCTAAGATCATGGCATGAACAAACTTGAAGTATGCTGAGGCCATGCTTCCTCATAGACAGAACCTCCTCCTTGTGTCCTCATTTGTTGGAAAGGGTGAGCTAGCTCTCTGGGATCTCTTATATAGGGGCACTAATCCCATTCATGATGGCTCTGTTCTCACAATCTAATTGCATCCCAAAGGTCCCACTTCCTAATACTATCACCTTGGGATCTAAGATTTAGAGATATGAATTTTTGGGGAACATAAACATTCAGTTCATTGCAGATGCTATAATTAAAAAGTCAGATAACAACAAGTGTTGGCAAAGATATGGAGAGATTAGAATTGCCATACACTGTGGGTAGGAATGTAAAATGGTACAACAGCTTTGGAAAACTGATAGTTTCTAAAACAATTAAACATATAGATATCATATGACCCAGCAATTCTACTACTAGAAGTATATTAAAGAGATATGGAAATATATGTCCACATAAAAACTTGTTCATGGATGTTTATAACAGCATTATTCATGATAGTCAAAAGGTAGAAACAACCCAAATGTACAATAACAGACAGATTTGTAAATAATATAGGGTATATCAATACAATGGAATACTATTTGACCATAAAAAGAAAAGAATTACTGACTGACACATGCTATGATATAAATAAAACTTGAAAACATTATGGTGAAAGAAGACAGTCACAAAAGAAAACATATTACATTATTTCATTCATGTAAAAATCTAGAATAAGAAAATATAGAGACATAAAGTAGATTAGTGGTTGCTTAGGGATGGAGGTGGGGGATAGCAGGATAGGTAACTGATAGTAGCTAAAGGGTGTACCGTTTTTTGAGGTGATAAAAATATTCTAAAATTGACTGTGGTATGGCTGCACATATCTGTGAATATACTAAAAACCATGAAATGGTACATATTATATGAATTAATTATATGGTATGCGAATTATATCTCAATAAAGCTAGGGTTTTTTTGTTTGTTTTATAAAAAGTTCCTATAGAACACAGCCTGCATGACTGAATTAGAATGATATAAATTGCAGTTGGAGGCATGATAAAGCCAGATCTCAGAAAGCCTAGGATGTCCTCTGGAAGCTAACCTGTGGGCTTCCCCTCCTTTCCTACTAACTCTCACCTCAGTAGCTTCTGCCTGACATCTGGGATTACTAGCAGGTACTGAGTAACTGTTGGAATTACCTTCACAGCCATCTCCATAACATATGACTTTTCTCTACTGGCAAAACCAAATCTCAGCTTTCCTGGGAAAATGAGTGATAAAAATGGGAGTCCCACATTTCAGGCTGAATTTAACTGTTTCCTTCTCCTATTTTAAAAAGTTATCCACATACACACTTTGAGACTTGGTTATTATCCCCATTCCCTTTTGTATTTCCTCTCTTGTCTACTTTTCAGGAAAGTAGATCAGTGTCTGGGAAATTAGGGGTGAAAAGTTTGGATTTCCATATGGATCTGCACATGAAGTTTATTTATTTATTTATAAATGTACTTTAGATTCTAGGGTACATGTGCAGATAAGGCAGGATTGTTATATAAGTAATACATGGCAATGTAGTTTGTTGCCTCCAACTCCCCGTCACCTATATCTGGCATTTCTCCCCATGTTATCCCTCCCCAACCTCCCCACCCTCCTGCTGTGCCTCCCCTGCCTCCCCCAAAAGACCCCAGGATGTGATGCTTCCCTCCCTGTGTCCATGTGTTCTCACTGTTCAACACCCACCTATGAATGAGAACATGTGGTGTTTGATTTTCTGTTCTTGTGTCAGTTTGCTTAGAATGATGGTTTCCAGATTCATCCATGTCCCTACAAAGGACACAAACTCATCATTTTTTGTAGCTGCATAGTATTTGTGCCACATTTTCCTTGTCCAGTCTATCACTGATGGGCATTTGTGTTGGTTCCTGGTCTTTGCTATTGCAAACAGTGCCACAATGAACATATGTGTGCATGTGTCTTTATAATAGAATGATTTATAATCCTTTGGATATATACCCAGTAATGGGATTGCTGGGTCAAATGGAATTTCAATTTTAGGTCCTTGAGGAAGCACGGCAGTGTCTTCCACAATGGTTGAACTAATTTACACTCCAACCAGCAGTGTAAAAGTGTTCCTATTTCTCCACATCCTCTCCAGCATCTGTTGTCTCCAGATTTTTTAATGATTGCCAAAGTTTTTAATTAATGTTAAAAGGTTTTCTGTACTTGGACATGCAGCATTTTCATTGTAGCATGTCTGACACAAAAGGAGCAGGATATCACATGTGGTCTGAAACCCATTCTTTGTTTCCATTTCTTCAGTTGTGACATAGAATATTAATACATGAGAAGGGAAAGTTACATGAAATAAGGGAAACAACCATTTATTGAGAGCCTACTGTGTACAAAACCCAATGCTCAAAACACATTATATAATATAAGTCTCTGGACAATTCTATCCTATACGTAACATGAATTTAATATTATACCTAAATAACCTGAGGTTCAAATGTATTGTTCTTTTCCAAAATGGCCACACATATCTGTGGGGGGGGGCCTCTGACATTTGAGACAGAGTTAGGAGGTGACAAGAAGGTAGGTTGCAGTGCAGTACGGAGAGGGTGACGCTCTGCAAACTGCCACAGTGAATTCTGAAATGTCCAAGAATTTTAAATTTGAACATGAGCTTCAAGAATGTTCTGAGAGTAGGAAAATGGAACATATTTGTTGAATATTATTACTTTAATTTCTAAGTAAATTTAGACCTATGGTATGTGGTCTCCCTTTATCCTTTTGTCTCAGGCCCTTCAGTGTTGAATGTAGGCTCATGTCTATGTATGTGAGCATGCAAGGGTTGCAATGTAGACATAGGGGTGGGCACAGCCCAGGGTAGATTAAGGAACTGACTTTGCGTTTACAGAATATAATACATGAAGACCAAATAATTTACAGAGCTTGATATATAAAGGAAAAATAACATGATACATGAAGATGGAATATTTATTGAGCACAGAGTCTTGAAGAAAGTATTTGGCTCCATGGAGGATGTTTCTCCTAGGTACCCCTCTATAAAGGAAGAAAGAATAGATTTGCATGGCAATCTAAAGATGAGAGCCCTTATGAAGCTACCTCAGGCTGGGAGACATGGGCGCAGTTGAGAGGGTGTCTGTTGCTGACCAGAAGTAGAAACTCCACAGTGTCATCTTAGACATTTACTTTTGAAATAATTTGCAGCAGAACAAGACTTCGATCAACTTCCTTTGTGCTTTTCGTTTTTTCAGAAGCAGTAGGGTTGCAGAAAAGCAACCCAACCCTGCCTCTGACTGAAACAGAGTAGAGGATGGTAGTCGGTTGGGAATATATCCGAACACTTAAAAACACTCACTTCCACTTTGAGGGTGTCAGGGTGCACCCAGTGAAGCAGGAATTCTCTTTTCTTTTTTCTTTTTTTTTTTTGAGATGGAGTTTTGCTCTTGTTACCCAGGCTGGAGTGCAATGGCACGATCTCGGCTCACCGCAACCTCCACCTCCTGGGTTCAAGCAATTCTCCTACCTCAGCCTCCCGAGTAGCTAGGACTACAGGCTTCATCACCATGCCCAGCTAATTTTTGTATTTTCAGTAGAGACAGGGTTTCATCATGTTGACCAGGATGGCCTCAATCTCTTGACCTCGTGATCCACCCGCCTCGGCCTCCCAAAGTGCTGGGATTATAGGCGTGAGGCACTGCGCCCGGCCAAGAATTCTCTCTTATTCTGTCCACAGATCAGAGGGTATGGAGTTGAAAGGAGTGCAGAGTGACAGGTAAAGAAAGAGAAATAACAGAAATTATTATTATGGTAGATGCAAAATCCACTGGGAATATAGTAGTTTTACCAATCATGGGTTAGTTGGGAAGATATTTATCTTCCTTCTAATGTACTTAGATCAAGGGTCACAAAGGAATATAGACAGGATGAATTCAGCCTGCTGACACTTTGCATTCTGGCACATGACATTTGAGTTTGTTTGATGTATTTAGATAAGGAAACATACATACAGTTCTCTGTTTCCTAAAGATTCACATTATTTTTCATTTTATATTTACATTACCTTTCTGACTCTGGCAGCATTCTAGTTTGTGGCCAGCTTGGAGCTTAGAACATGTTGTCTCTGAAAATTAATACTTATTCTTGGAAGAGGTGTGTGTGTGTGTGTGTGTGTGTGTGTGTGTGTGAGAGAGAGAGAGAGCAAGAGAGAAAGAGAGAGAAAGTGGAAAAAGAGAGGCAGAGATAGAGAGACACAGAAAGAAAAGAATGACAGGACAGGGAAGCAACAACAGAATGCAGGTACTGAGCAGAAAACATCAGATAAATGTATGCAGCCATTAGCTGCAGCATTCACTAATATGGCAGCCTCTCAGTGGCCTTGACGTTGGGTGTTCACCATCTCCCTGACACCACTAGGAGATTGGGACCCACTAGATTGAACACATTAGTAGAAACATATTGCTATAGATTGAATTGTATTTCCCCCAAATTCTTATTTTGAAACCTTATCCTCCTATGTGACTATATATATATATATATATTTTTTTTTTTAGGTGGTAATTAAGGTTAAATGAGGTCATAAGGCTGAGGTACTAATTCAACAAGATTGGTATCCTCATTAACATGGAGATATCTCTCTCTGTTCATGTGCATGCACTAAAAACAGGCCTTATGAGGATACAGCAAGGAGGCCATCTGTAAGCCAAGAAGAGAGCCATCACCAGAAACCAAACCCTGCTGGAATTCTAATCAAAATTTCAGCTCCCAGAACAGTAAGAAAATAGATTTCTAAGTTACCCAGTCTATGGTATTTTGTTATGACAGCCTTAGCTGCTTAATACTCATATTAGAAAGAAAGAAACATGGATTTCACAGTGAGGCAACCTCTACAGTAATAAGGCTTCCTCCCAGGTGATCAGAAAAAGGAGGTACCAGAGAGTTGTATATTGAGAATAGGATAGCAAGAACAGAAAATGGGATATCTAAATGGAGTTTAACTTTGGGATGCTTTTCTTTTGTGCTCTAGGAAAGTCATATTTAGAGCAGTGATTGAAATTTCTCTATCCCCTTTTACAAAGAAATTATCTGTAGTGACCTTACCCCTTAAGAAAAATCTGATAGACTTCTTTGGTGTTGTTGTTATGGGAAATAAAGATGTAAATGTTCTGCCAACTTTTCTTCAGAGAGAGATGTAGACTATCAAAAAAGAAAGGAAATCAGAGAGAGAGAGGGAAGGATGGAGAGAGAGAGAGACAGAGAGATGTAATACACACTGACTCCCTGGCTAAATTTGGGATGGTAGGGAGACCTTAGTTATTGAGTAGCCACTGCCTGGTGGACAAAAGTAAAATGAATATGAAATAGCCCTTTGTTTATCAAGCTAAGAATAGAGAGGTAACCTCAATTAGTCCTAAAAGGCTTGCTGAAACTGGAATTTGAGTAACTTATGTAGCATTATATGAAGTAACTAGACTCAACATTACTTTGCAATCCTAAATCCTCAGCCTCTAGTTCCAAAAGAGAGATAATACACAGGAATACCTGGAGTGAATTTTCTTCTACCATATACTTTTGGACTGATAATGGGTCATACCAAGATAATAGAAGAGATTCAAAGACAAATCATCACACAGTCTTTTGCAATGGCTGGCCCTGTAGAGGGTGTGGAGATGAGAATGTGGTCAGAGCATTTGAAAAATACATCCATCTTAGCCCCAATGTTTCTAGCATATATACGTGCAAAGTATGACTCAGTGTATAGGTTAGAAGATTTTACTGTATTTCCAGGCCCCTATACTCAATGTATACTGTACATTGTATGAGGAATGAAAATAAGTGTAATGTTATTTTGTTTTGTAAAAGATCTGCATTTATGTCTGTAGAGCATGTACTGAAAATATAGATAATAAAATATTGAGTCAGCATTAGCTATAAGACTATGATAAGGTTTCCATGCGAAATGAAATAATAATGTCTTGCATGTGTATTGCACTTGATAAATTATCACAGATGATCACATTTAATCTTAACAAACAATAGCCCTTTAATCTAGGTAAAATAAATATTATGCTGTTTTTGCAAGTCCATCTAATTTGTAGATTAAAGTTTACAAAATAAGTCAACAAGAACTTGGTGAGTACAAGTCCGGTGCTCCATCCACCATGCCACAGCTCTTCTGCTGAAGTAATTTTCTAAATCTGTTATTGAAATATTTAAATTAAATTAACTTTTTATAATTTACCAGCACAGGTCCTTTTACCTTGCTCACAAATTTAATTGTAACAAAGAATATGAACTTACTATTTTCACTGGGTCATTAGATATTACAACTTTTAGCATTATATTTTAGGATTGGTCAAATATTTATTTTTGAAACCAAGAATACTTGGAGACATTTACAAGGCCATGTGTGTATTAGTTGATAGTTCCTTACAAGTGAAATCCTTGTCTTTGGTATATTTTTAGTCTTAGCACAGAATACAATGCCTGGCACATAGTAAGCATTGAATAAGCATTTAGTTAATTGAATAGAAGGCCATAAATTGCAACATTCAAGAAGTTAAAGGCATGACTTCAGTTATAAGCATTATAGTATTCCAGATAAAAATAAATTCAGAAACAATACCAGCGAATACCAAATCATTAAGCTATACATTTGTAAACATCTTTTCCTTTCCTTTAAAGTCTCAAGTTGAAAATCCTCTACATGATAAAATCCTATTGAAAATCTAGATTGGGTTTAATTTTTGTTACGTATTGTTTTCCAGTGGACAGTGAGTTTCTTAATACAGAGAACCATGATTTATCTGTAAGTACAGATTGGGCTTCCCTGCACTGTACTCCCACAGCAAAATTGACTCCCCCCCACAGATTATTCTGTAGACTAAATGCACATATGAATTTCCCACTGGACTACAATTCCAAAAGACAGGTGCTGACAGTTGATGTATCATTATTGTCTACTCAATTTCTTGTATATATCTTGCAAATAATAGACATTTAATAAATATTTATTTACTATCAAAATTATAGTAATACAGAAAATTTGCAGTTTATATAATCTCATAAATAGTGTATACCAAAGGTAAATCAGTACCTTACAACATTTATTGAACCATTATTCTGTGTAGAAAATTGAATCATATATTTGGAGACAAAAAATATTTTATAATGAAGTTAAAATAAAGCATATGAAATTACTTAAAAGGTTTATTTGACCAGATGTTTTGGCATCTGCTAAACATAATGTGAATAGATTTTTTTATCCACTTTCAACAGAACTGGCTAGAGAAAAAAAATGTCTCAAATAAATTATTTCCAGCTTCTAGAGCTGTATTTGTGTTTATATCCAGTTACATGCTGCGATTCACTCAGTTATTCCTGGGGCATTCTTTACTCAGAATCTGAAAATACTTCTTTCTTGTTCTTATTCCTTTTTCCTTTCCCTCAAATCTCAAGACAAGAAAACAGAATGCAAAAGAAAAAACTTATATTGAGGCACAGAGTTTCACTTTTGAAAGGAAAGTAAGTAAAATACTGGCAATAGGTGAGTCATATCTCCCTATTTGTAGTTTGATTGGAGCTCCAGGCTCTGTAAACCCAAGGAAGAGAAGTCCATTGGGGTCTCCTCCTCATGTTGGGCATGACCCCTACCTCAGGCATATCAACAATGTCCAATGTGAGAGATGAACCTATGTTATCCATTGATTAAATGTCTCATTTGAAGGCTGGGAAGAAAATAAATTAAATTGGTGTTTAAAAATATAAAAATAGATCCATGATGGTCAATATACTAACATCCCTGTATCACACAGTGCTCTTTAGAATTTTACAGAAGAAAAGTAAAAAATTTACTAAGTACAAGAAAAAGTCTTAACCCTAATTGTTACAGTTATCTGAAGCAGACACCAAGATTTGTAAAATCTCTAGATTTTCGGTAATTTTGACTTAAAATAGCTAAATAAATCTCTTTGAATAACCAAACCTCAAAACATTTGTAAATTTTTTTTCTTTGTTGTTCGTTAGAATTTTCAGTCTTATATTGGTGTTTTGGCCTCTCCCTGAAGCTACTAAGACAGTTTCCCCGCTGGTCTCCATGTTGCTAGTTTCTCAATTACCAAATGTCTCAAATAAAGTTTACAGAATAATTCAACATCAAATTTAAGAAAAAAATATTTGTTCCAGTGGCCACTTCTAGGATAGTGAGAGGGAAATTGTAGTGCTGGACAGCCTGAAGTTCTAAGGATACATCTTTGAGGATACGAAAAGAAAAGGCATGAGCAGCTAAAATGTAGAAATACATCTGTGGAAGTTGTCAAAGTGCTCATTCTTAGAGTAAAGATAAAGCAATAGGAAACAGAAAATACTGTAAAAGTTCTCTTTGTGGCAGAAGGGCTGTCTGAAATGATAGAATAAGAATTAGAACATGGGGCCGGGCGCGGTGGCTCACACCTGTAGTCCCAGCTACTCGGGAGGCTGAGGCAGGAGAATTGTTTGAACCCGGGAGGCGGATGTTGCGGTGAGCCGAGATCGCGCCATTGCACTCCAGCCTGGGTAACAAAAGCGAAACTCCGTTTCAAAAAAAAAAAAAAAAAAAAAAGAATTAGAACATGGACTAAAGAATCCCCTGAGAAAATATTTGTCATTCAAAAAAGTTTCTGAATATAGCATAATGACTACATTGTGAATTATTTTCCTGTCTGTCTCTTTTGGATTTGGTCTGTCAGGGTGAGACCACAAAAGAGCTATTTTACTGACACAACATGAAGGGTTATGAAAGAGAATGATTTCTGCAATTCCTTCAATTGCTTTGTGCAAACACAGGAGCACGTGGCTGGAGTTTTGGCCTAAAGAGAAAAATGAGCTTTGAGTGAATAAACTAAAGTAGATGTGGCAGAAAATGGTGACACTATTACAGGAAAACCAAGAGGATTCATTTACACAACCTATGTAAGAAGTACCATTCAAAAGAAAGACTTGGGGGCAATTGAGGTGTGGGGATTTCTTCATTTCTGAAACTATAATTTATTTTGTAAGAGGTTTCATTCCCCCTTCAGCAGTGCAATCTGTTCACGCAACTCTAGGATTTATAGTTCTATCCCTGATTTGTAAGATGCATTTTCAATTGTATAATAACTACTCTACTTGGATAACCTACATGGACCTTGAGCAACCCAAATTTATTACTTTGGCTCCAAAATCAGCGACTCTTGTTGACTTGCATGTTTTGATTAATGACACTTGCAGTCTCTCACTTACACAGAATTAAACCTTTGAGATATGTTTGACTTTTTTTCACATCTACCTGATATATTGAAAAATCCTTAATTACCTTTAACTGCCATATTCTACTTTCCATGTTTACATCTACAACCATTTTTTTAGTTACCTTTATTGATAATGACAATAGCTATTAGTATTTGGTGAGTGCTTACTAGGTGCTTACTAAAGCATGAAGAGCCTTTCATGACTACTCTTAGGTAATCCTCATAACAAATATAAAAAAGATTCAAAATTATAGTCACTGTTTTCCAGAATAGTGGAAAATAGTACTAAAAAAGAATTAATTATTTGCTTGAAGTCACTAAGACAATAAAAAATCAAGCCAGGAGTTGACCAGTATCACTGTAGCCACAGAGCCCAAAGTCTTACACATGCACTTATCTGACTTCCACAGAGATATTTGTTACTATATAGAAGAAGAATTTATTAGACTTCTACGTGAATCCTGCCTTCCAACTGACAGTCACTCATAACACTAATTTATCCTAAATATTGCTGTAAGAAATATCTTGCAAAACCTCAATTATATCAGCTTCACAGTAAACTTTTAATAGCTGCTCATTGCCTTCACAATTAAGCAAAACTGCCCCCTTTGCAATTTCAGACCTTTCGTTTTTTACACACGACCTACAGTGCTCACCCTATTTCCTTCTATTTTTTCTATGTAATAATTCCTAAGGAATTTCTGTTGTCTGATACCATAGTTTATATCGACATAAGAGTAGTTCTTTTTACCTTGGTTGCCATCATGCTGATTTACTTCTTTGTCTTTAAAACTTATTTGAAATAGTGTCTTCATGATTAATATATTTCCAAGCAAACATTTGTAGTGGGGCTTTAGGTCTCTTGGTCTCCCATCGTACTTGGTCTATAAATCACTAAAAACCCTTATCTTACTCTCATGATAGTTAAACTACATATGGGTACAATTATATTTATCAGAGAAGAAATTCCCCTAACATTGGAACTTACTTCCACTAATACTACTCATTTTTTCCACAATGATTAATTAATTGGCTAATTAACTGTGTATTGAATTGGGCTGAAGTAGGGACAGAAGGAGCAAGGAAAAGTATTCAATGTGGAAAATAACTAAGCAGAGGGAAGAGCAAAGGCCCAAAGGAAACAGTAAAATTTAAAGGAATGGGGAGTGTAAGTGATATATAAACTCCAAATTCAGGCATGAGCAGACCACAGATGCAGTCCTATCCTGGAAGGGTCAAGGGCAATATCATATGTAGTCTGCGAGAAAATTGGAAATAAATAGAATTTCTAGGATGTTTCATGGCAGTACAGAAAGTGTTAGGACAGAGGTATTTTAAAGAGGGGAAAAACCAACCATGTATGTGAGAATCACACTGGATAGCCAAATTTCATAAATTGGCAACAAAGCCATCATCTGGGACTAAAGAAGAAAGAGCAAGCTGATGCTTGAAGAACAACAATGTCTCCTATGGGGCAGAAGACAAGAATCCAACAAAAATAAATGAAAATATTTATCTGCATCATAAGACTCCAGTGAAAGAGATGTAATATGAATTCTAATGAGCATAGTGATCATGACTTTCTTACTTTTATCCACAAAGCTTAGACAGATGTCTAGGCAATTAAGAAACAGTAAGTTCTCATACAGCACCATCAAAAACATTGCATAGAAACAATTAAAATTAAATATAGATTTTTTTCATTTTTTTTATTAAAGAAAAACTTTTCCAGCAGTTTTAGGTTCAGTGTAAAACACTGGCAAGTATACAAGGTTCATATGCATGGCTTCATTCAGGATCGATATCCTGTATCTCAGTGGTACATTTGTTACAACCAATGAACCTACATACTGATATATTATTATCCCTAAAGACCATAGTTTACATTAGGTGCATTCTTGGTGTTTACATTCTGTGGGTTTTGACAATGTATAATGAAATGTATCTACCATTATAGTACCATATAGAATAGTTTCACTGCCCTAAAAATCATCTGTACTCCACCTACTCATCTCTTCCACCTTCCTCCCAATCGCTGGGTAACCAGTGACCTATTTACTATCTCGGCAGTTTTGCCTTTTCCCGACATCATATAATGGTTGAAATTATATAATATGTAGCCTTTTCGGATTGGCTTATTTCACCTATTAATGTGCTATGAAGGTTCCTCCATGCCCATTCATGGCTTGTTAGCTCATTTATTTATAGTGCTGAGTAATATTTCATTGTATGAATATACCACAGTTTATTTGCCCATTTTACTGAGAGACATCTTGGCTGCTTTCAAGTCTCGACAATTATGAATAAATCCACTCTAAAACTCCCTGTGCATGTTTTTATGTGGGTATAAGTTTTTCAAATCATTTGGGTAAATACCAAGGAGAACAATAGCTGGATCATGTGGTAAGAGTGTGATTAGGCTTTAAGAAACTGTCTTATAAAGCAGCTGTATTATTTTGCATTCCACCAACAATGGATGGGAGTTCCCATTACTCCACATCTTTGCTAGCATTTGATGTTGGTGACTTAGATTTCCCCATTCGAATAGTTGTGTAGTGACATCTTATTGCTGTATTAATTTGCATTTTTCTAATGACATGTGATGTTTGAATACAAATTTTTAACACATAATCTGTATGTGTATGTGCGTGTATATGTATATACAATCAATTTTGGCACCATATAGTTCTTAGTTCTAAAAAAGAGTATTTTATAGAGTGAAGGCACGTGTGTATATAAATGTATATTAATTGAACATTTAATTCAGATGTTTAATTGAACATAATATATGCCTAATACTCTACATATATTAATTAAATACCAAGTACAGATGAGAGGAGAAAGTAATGAATAAAGTGACACTTTTTCTTTAAACAGTCATATGTTAATATTCAAATGCAGCTAATTTTAGTAAAACTAAATATATTTGACTAAGACGATAACTTCAAATCAATTAAAATGTTACAATTTTTCCAGAATATCAGCTAGATTAATGATGACAATTTCCGCTTTAATATGGATCCCCTTGTTTTTCTTCTATTTTATTTTTATAACACTATAAATATCTGTACTTTTTATAAAACTATTTTTCTGTATTACATGGTTATCTCTTTTCCTAAATAATCCTCTCCCATGCATATAACAAATGCCATTCAGAGAGTATTATTAAAGTCTTATCATCATCAAATATACATTTGTAAGTGGTTATCTATATTTGAAATGATCACTCAGACTCTAAAGTCTCGTTCTCTTCTTTATCATGGCTCTAATTGGATATAACTGGATTGAATATTAGGATTTGTCTTAGGTTAAGCTACTCAGAAGCAGTACCTTGACAAGAATTAATGTGCGAGTTATTACATACTAAGCGAATGGTAGAAGCAGAATAAAAAAGATGAGGCAGGCAAGGGTGCAATTTTAAGAAAAATCTGGCCAAGCCTTTTTCTTTTGGGTTAAATCATTTCTATTCCATCCTCTTACTTCTATATTTCCCTGTCTGCCTCTTATTTTTCCTTGTCTGTCTCTTTAACTTTACATTTTTGAGTATTCAGCTTTTGCAATCTAGCTTATAGGGATAAATTGCAAGACAAACTTTTTTTTTTTGAACACCAAATCATTTCATAACCTTGCCTCTCTATCCAACACTGGCTTGGAATCCCAGTACCTCTCCAATCCTAGCATATTTGAGACTCATCTCTTCAAGTCTGATTTGCTCAGAAAATGATGAGGTTCCCAGAATTTACTCTGACAGTGTTTATGCAAGAACACATAGACATCATTAAATAATTAACTTAGCAATCGGTTTTTATTTTCACTTTTCCTTTTTAATGATAAATAAAACTGGATGAAATATTAGGATTTGTCTTAAGCTATTCAGAAGCAGTACATTAACAAGAAATAATGTACAAGTTATTAAACACTAAGTGAATGGTGGAAGCAGAATAAAAAGATGAGGCAGGCCAGGGTGCAATTTCAAGCAAAATCCTGCCAAACCTTTTCTTTTGGGGTTAAATCATTTTCATGCCATCCTCTTACATCTATGTTGCCCTGTCTGCCTCTTCTTTTTTCTTGTCCTTTTCTTTAACTTGAAATTTTACATTTTGAGTGTTCAGCTTTTGCAATCTAGCCTATAGGGATACAATTGTAAGACAAACATTTTTTTTTTTTCAAATATAGTAAAACACAGATAAAAATAAAATTTTTAAAAATTTTAAATTTCAGATAGTTTTAGGTTATTTCTGAGAAGGTAGGCTGACTGAGATCAGGTGGACTAAAAATGCCTAACTTGGAATATCTTTGAGTGGGATGTAATGGCAAAGAAACAAGATATAAAATAGGGTCTTTCATGCAGAAGACACTAAGCAAATGCCCAAGAAGAAAACAAATTTGCTATATTTAAAGAGGAGAAAGTAGACCTATTTAGCTGTGGCAAGGGAAAGAGGTCTCAGATATTTATGAAAGCAAATTCCTATATGGTCTTATAGCCATAGCAAAAAAATTAAATTTTTTAAAAGGTGATGGGATGCCACTAAAGGCATTCACTTTTGTTTTTTAATCTTGTTACGTTTGTTGTATGGAAAATAAACTGTATAAGGCGAGTGTAGCTGCAGGGAGGATCATATTTTAGATAATGTAAGGAAGAAATATTGATGACTTAGATTCGAGTGTTAGTTGCAGTTGTAAAAGTTTCTCACAAAGAAAACTTTCCAGTGTTATTTGCAGTTGTAAAAGGTTCTCACAAAGAAACCTTTTCAACTTGGTTTTCTTCTTTCTGTCAAAGCTTATAACCCTGTATTTTTTTTACTGTTTTAAACAGTATAACAGTAAACTATTTTACTGTTTTAAACAGTTTTAAACAGTTTAACTATTTTAAGCAGTTGTTCTACAATATAGAATATGTAGCTTGAATAATTATTTAGCATGGAAGCATTCCAATACCAGCAGATCTGTTCTGGCAATAAATAGATTCTCTATTTTTCAAAAGATAGTTCATTGCTTTTTTCAGGGTTTGTGTCATGCTCATTTATTCCAGTCCCTACGAGGATTTCTAACCCTTTATTCCATACTAAGTACCAAGGCAGTGTATTAGTTTTCTACGGCTGCCATAGCAAAATACCAGAGACTGGGTGGCTTAAGCAATAGAAATTTATGTTCTCATGCTTCTGGAATCTGGAAGTCCAAGAGAAAAGTGTTGTTAGATTTGGCTTCTTCTGAGGTTTCTCTCCTTGGCTTGCAGATAGCATCTTCCTGCTGTGTCCTCACATGGCCATTTCTCTGTGCATACATGCCCCTGGTGTTTCTTTGTATGTTCAAAATTAATCTTCTCATAAGGATGCCAGTCATATTGAATTAAGACCTATCCCCAACAGCCTCATTTTAACTTAATCACCTCTTTAAAGGCCATATTTCCACATAGTCACATTCTGAGGTACTGTGGTTAGAGATTCAACATATGCATTTTGCGGGGACACAATTCAGTCCATAATAGGGAGCCTGTTCTTATACTAACTGCCTGGATCTGTGCCCATTGCCTATTGCCAGATCCTTTGATGCCGAACATTATCTAGATTGTTTTTCTCCAGTAAACCTATGTCTTACCTGTACATTGACTTTTTCTACTGTTTATTCTTTTCACACTGTCATTCCACAGCCTTTCCAAGGTAGGTATCTAAGCATCAAATCCTATTTGCTGTTAAGGTCTGAAATACATTATTAATTCTTTTTATATGATATCTGCTCTATGTAGAAACTTTTTGATACTTTGGAACTTAATTTTGTAAAAAAGATGACTTTGCCTCATTTAAAGTTGAATAGAAAAAAAATGCATAGATGTTTCTATTACATCAGTGATGCAACATATAAACTTATTTTCCAAGGGTCACTTAAGTGAAATAGAGGGAATGGAGGTCAACTTGCTGAGCAATGAGACATGACTGGGAAATAAAGAGTTCAAAACAGAGAATTCTTTGTAGATGCTGCTCTTTGAAGCAAGAGATGTTAGTAGCTGGAGCATTTGGGCCCTCTAAGGATGTTTGTTAATTTTTTTCTTATAGCCCTTATTTTAATCAATATTCATTGAGTGTCTGCTACATGTCAGACACTGGAATACTGAGGTGAATGTAACGGAATGGCTTATGGGCTTACTGTCTTGGAATTCAGTCAGAGTAGAAGATGAGACAGAATAAACAGGTAGGCAACATGTGAGATGATCATAAGTGCCGTGGAGAAAAATAAAGTAAGAAAGCAGAAAAGAAGGTAGAAAGGGATGGTGCAATTTTCAACAAAGTGATCAGAGACAGCTTCTCTAATAAAGTGACTTTGAAGCAAAGACTTAAATTAAGTGAGGGCATAGAGATCTCAGGGAAGCATGTTTCCAGATGAATAAATATTCAGATGTTTAAATGCTGATGAAAAAGAGCCAGTGCCAAGTGAGAAGTGGAAGATCCAGAAAAGTAAAATAATTGAGAGAGCAAGGTACCTGATGAGGTGAAAATTGACAGGGAACTGTAACAGTAATCAGATGGACTGACTGGCCTTAGAGAAAAGACACAGGATAAGAGCTTAGATTTAATTTCATTATGATAACAAGTAACTCTTGTGGATTGCTTCCCATGTTTCAAACACTGCTCTAAATATTTGACATACTTACTCATTTATTCCTTATAACAACACCCTAAGGTACTAGTTATTCCCATGTTACTGATCGGGAAACTGAGGTCCCGTGAGAAATTTGCCACAGGTCACAAGCTAATAAATGGTGGAATTACGTAAATACCCAAACATTCTAGAAATGATTAAACTTTTGAGAAAATGCAATGAAAAGATGGAAGTAGTGTTGTGAGGGGTTAGATGTCAGTGAAGAGGGAGCTAGAATGGGAAAGGGTAGCAAGAATCTGGGCTTTGTGAGTAAATAAAAAGTTTTATAATTACTGTTTTTCTACTCCAGACAAAGGGATACTGTGATGAATTAAAACACTGTCATAAGAACTTGTCATCATAAAATTTATTCAGAGTGGAGAGAGAGCTAACAAGTAAATAAGCAAAACTTCACCTATTTTCTATTCTGTTCTTTTTTTTTTTTTCTATAATTACTGAGGTACAGGTGGTATATGGTTACATGGTTAAGTTCTTTAGTGGTGATTAGTGAGATCCTGGTGGACCCATCATCTGAACAGTATACACTCCACCATATTTGTTGTCTTTTATCCTTTTCCTCCCTCCTGCTCTTCCTTCCAAGTCCCCCAAATCCGTTGTATTATTCTTACGCCTTTGCATCCTCATAGCTTAGCACCCACAGATCAGTGAGAACATTCAATATTCGGTTTTCCATTCCTGAGTTACTTCACTTTGCATAATAGTCTCCGATCTCATCTAGGTCATTGCAAATGCTGTTGATTCATTCCTTTTTATGTCTGAGTAGTATTTCATTATATATATATATATTATATATATATCACAGTTATATATATGTGTATATATCTGTGTGTGTGTGTATATATATAGTTATTGTTTTTCTGTTCCAGACAAAGAAAATAGTATTTCATCATATATATATGAGATATGAATTTCACATATATATATGTATATATGATGAATATATGTGATATATATATATGTATATATGATGAATATATATGATATATATATATATATGATGAATTTCACATTTCACAGTTTCTTTATCCACTCACTAATCAATGGGCATTTGGGTTGGTTCCACCACTTTGCAATTGTGAATTGTGCTGCTGTAAACGTGTGTGCAAGTATCTTTTTTGAATAATGACCTCTTTTTTTCTGGGTAGATATCAAGTAGTGGGATTGCTGGAACAAATGGTAGTTCTCCTTTTCGTTCTTTAAGGAATCTCCACACTGTTTTTCACAGTGGCTGTACTAGTTTACATTCCCACCAGCAGTGTAGAAGTGTTCCCTGTTGGCCGTATCTGTGCCAACACCTACTGTTTTATGATTTTTTGACTATGGCCATGCTTACAGGAGTAAGGTATTATTGTATTGTGGTTTTGATTTGCATTTCCCTGATCATTAGTGATGTTGAGCATTTTTTCATATGTTTGTTGGCCATATTGTGTATCTTCTTTTCAGAATTGTCTATGCATGTCCTTAGCCCACTTTTTGTGGGGATTGTTTGTTGTTTTCCTTACTGATTTGTTTGAGTTTGTTGTAGATTCTGGATATTAGTCCTTTGTCAGATATATAGATTGTAAAGAATTTCTCCCACTCTGTGGGTTGTCTGTTTACTCTGCTGACTGTTCCTTTTGCCTTGCAAAAGCTGTTTAGTTTAATTAGGTCCCAGCTATTTATCTTTGTTTTTATTGCATTTGCTTTTGGGTTTTTGGTCATGAAATCCTTGCTTAAGCCAATGTCTGGAAGGGTTTTTTCCAATGTTATCTTCTAGAATTTTTATACTTTCATGTCTTAGGTTTAAGTCCCTAATACATCTTGAGTTGATTTTTGTATAAGGTGAGAGATGAGGATCCAGTTTCATTCTCCTACATGTGGCTAGCCAATTATCCCAGCACCATTTGTTGAAAATGATGTCCTTTTCCCACTTTATGTTTTTTATTTCTTTATTGAAGATCAGTTGACTATAAGTATTTGGGTTTATTTTTGGGTTCTCTATTCTGTTCCATTGGTCTGTGTGCCTATTTTTATACCAGTGTCATGCTGTTTTGGGAACTATGGCCTTAAAGTATGGTTTGAAATCAGATAGTGTGATGCCTCCAGATTTGTTCTTTTTAGTTAGTCTTGCTTTGGCTATGCGGGCTGTTTTTTGGTTCCATATGAATTTTAGAATTGTTTTTTCTAATTCTGTGAAGAATGGTGGTGGTATTTTGATGGGGATTGTGTTGAATTTGTAGATTGCTTTTGGCAGTATGTTCACTTACACAATATTCATTCTACCCATTCATGAGCATGGGATGTGTTTCCAATGGATTGTGTCGGCATTGATTTTTTTAATCAGAGCAGAGCTAAATTAAATTGAAACAAAAAAAAATGCAAAAAAACCCAAAAAGCTTCTTTGAAAAGATGAATAAAATTGATAGATCATTAGCAAGATTAACCAAGAAAAGAAAAGAGAAAATCCAAATTATCTCACTGAGAAATGAAACAGGAGATATTACAACTGACACTACTGAGATACAAAAGATCATTCAAGGCTACTATGAACACTTTTATGTACATAAACTAGAAAACCTAGAAGAGATGAACAAATTCCTGGAAAAATACAATCCTCCTAGCTTAAATCAGGAAGAATTACATTTTCTCAACAGACCAATACCAAGCAGCAAGATTGAAATGGCAATTTAAAAATTACCAACAACAAAAGAAAGTCCAGAACCAGGCAGATTCACAGAGGAATTATATCAGACATTTGAAGAATAATTGGTACCAATCCTTTTGACACTATTCTACAAGATAGAGAAAGAGGAAGCACTCCTTAACTCATTCTGTGAAGCCAGCACCATCCTAATACCAAAACCAGGAAAAGACACAACCAAAAAGAAAACTACAGAGCAGTATCCTTGATGAAAATTATCAAAAAGATAATCTACCACGATCAAGTGGTTTTCATACCAGGGATGGTTTAACATACCCAAGTCAATAAATGTGATGTACCACATAAACAGAATTAAAAACAAAATCACATGATCATCTTAATAGGTGCAGAAAAAGCACTGACAAAATCCAGCATCCCTTCATGATTAACACCTTCAGCAAAATCGGCATACAAAGGACATACCTTAATGTAATAAAAGCCGTCTGTTCTATTTTAAACACAGTAAAGGATTTGTATAGTTGTTGACTGATTTAAATAAGTAATGTGTCATTTGAACAGTATTTCTTGGGTTTTGCAGTATTTAAGATATCAAAAACTGGCCCAAATATATTCTCTGCAATTTATATTTTTAAATATTAAGATACTATATAAAGTGTTTCATTGGTCACATACAGTAAATATTGAATTAGAAACTAAATTAATTGATAGTTTACTAAGCAATAAAGTGAATTAAGTATTGATCTTGAATTTTTTAAGAATGAAAAACTAATTAACATCTGAATTTGATACTGGGTATGCCCTTCATAAAAAGAAGCCTTTTCTTAAAAGAAATAATACAAATATTAACAGAAGTAATTTCTAGTTTAATGAGCATTAAAGAAGCATTACTTGGTTGATGTAGTAAGCTAGTACAACAGTATGTAGAAAAGTTAACCTGGAATTAACAATACAAAGATTGATGACATATGAAACACTAGGAGATCAGAAGGTGTCAAGAGATATTTATCAAAAACAACCAGCTTTATAGGTCATATTTTATTATGGCTGCCTCTTGTTTAAGATGGTAACAATGATAGAAGCCAGAAAATGAATAGTTTTAAATTCACATTGAAAAGTTTTTGAACAATTCAAAAACACAAAGGTGGGAAATAGTGTAATCAGATTTGAATTTTTAAAAATCACACTGTCTTTAAACAATGTATGAACTGAAGAGAGAGAGCAAACCTGGGAGACCAAGAAAGTATTTAAGAAGTTATAGCAAAGTATGTGGAACAGTGGTAATGACATTTAGGCAGATAGTGGCAGGAGTAAAGCTGGAGAAGAAGCAATAAATATGTAACATATTAAGAAGTAGACCCTACAGAATTAGTGGCCAATCAAATGTAAGGAGGTGAAAAACAGGAAGGAATCAGATAGGATTAGGTCATTGATTTGTGCAACTGAGCAGGTAGAAGAATGCCAAGGAACTTATTGTGTTGGAATATTTTCCATTTTCCTTGCAAATCCACCTGCTCTGTGCTCTAGGAAGGTGGCCCCTATCAACTGTTGCAGATGTCTTCTTGTTTTGTGGCTTCTGGGTTGGATTTAGCTTATAGGTAAAAGAAAAGAAGGAAGGAAGCAAATAAGGTGAGTGTTTTTCCCTGGGTCTCTCCTGAGTCATCTCAGCTTGTGGATCCTTTCAAAGGAGCTCCCTTGACCCTCTTTTTTAGAATTTTATTAAGCACTTTTGGTCCTAGACTCAAAAGACCAGGGTTAATAACAGCCCTGCTGCAAAAAAAACTGTGATTTTTATGCTGTTTTTTGTGGTTTTCCCTATAGACCACTAAACCTCTCTAAATATCCCTCCCCTTTGGATATAAACATTCTTCACATTTTTTAGATATAATTTTGCCATCCACTTTCTGTTGAAACTCTGACTAAAATAAGTATGCTCAATTTTTATTCCAAACTGTATTTGTAGATTTCAGCTTTACATCCAGATAAGAAACAGGTACTGAATGTCCTCTCTTGCATGAAACAATAAAAAATTGTGGACATAAGTTAATAATGGACAATGAATCTGGAAAGTAGAAAATAAAAAAGATAAGCTCTATGATTACTATAGGTTTTTGAATGCCATGAGAAAACTTCTAAGCCAAGATACAAAAAGGAGTATCCATATGGAAACAGAGGTGAGAGTGCAGAGAGACTAAGGAAGTTACTATTCACAAGATGGAGTACCAAAGAGAGCTGCATACAGAGAGAATTCCAGACATCTACAGAAGGTCCCCATCAATTATTTAAGAAAAAGCTGATCAGCTAATGAGTGTGAGGAAAATATCCAGAGCTGGGAGAAAGAACCATCTGGAAGGATGAAAGGAAGCAGTGCCCAACACTCAAGAAAGCCAGGAATATCATCTGTTCCAACCAGCCAGCCTGAGAAAAAATTCTTAATTTATAGAATATTAGGTAGAATATTCAAGAAGGCTTACTCAAATAGTGGATAAAAAGCAGTCCTAGACTTGACAATGCTTCAGACTTACCTAACAAATTATTTTATTAAATAGCAGGAAATAGGGAAAAAATAATATGGACAAATAGAAAAGTCCTATGAAGAAGTTAGATTTAAATCCAAATATATTTGGTGATTCCAGTTACCCTGATTTGACTATAATACATTTTATACATGTAGCAAAATATCACATGTAGCTGTAAAATATGCACAGCTCTTACATATCAAGACAATGTTTTAAAAATTTGTAAATGGTATAGTCATTCCTATTAAAAGATACTATCAGAGAGACTAAAAACATATGACCCAATTTTATGCTGTTTATAAGTACACCAATTTTATATGAATAAAAGTAAAGGCTAAAATGAAAAGACTGAAAAATCATAAGGTATGAACACCTTAATCATAAAAAATATATAGTGGCAATAATTGTGTAATATCCAAGAATATTAGAGATAAAGTCAGTCATTTCATAATGACAAAGGAGTCAGCTTATCTAGAGGATCATAAAAATCCTAAAGGCACATGCACTTAACTGAGCTTCAACATGCCTGAAGAAAAATTTATAGAACTGAAAGAAAAACAGAAAAATAATCCCATAATTTCAGTTCAATAGCTTCTGTAAAAAACTGATAGGCCGGGTGAGGTGGCTCACTCCTGTAATCCCAGCACTTTTGGAGGCTGAGACAAGAGGATCACAAGGTCAGGAGATCGAGACCATCCTGGCCAACATGGTGAAACACCGTCTCAACTAAATACAAAAGAATTAGCCAGGCATGGTGGCATACGCCTGTAGTCCCAACTACTCAGGTGGCTGAGGCAAGAGAATCGCTTGAACCTGGGCAGCAAAGGTTGCAGTGAGCTGAGATCGTGCCACTGCACTCCAGCTGGGCTGCAGAGCAAGACACTTTCTCAAAAAAAAAAAAAAAAAATTGATATAAAAAATTGAGAGAAAATCAGATAAGTGTTGGAGATTTCTCTGATTAATTGATAGATAGTTGCATAGATCGATGATAGATAGATAGATAGATAATCATATTCTACCCAACAACAATCCATGGAAGATTAAACAGAAATGGGCCTTGTACTGAAAATTAAAATTTGTCTCAAAAAATTTAAGGTGATTCACATCGAAGTATGTTCTCTACAAAAACAAAATTAAATAAGAAATCATTAACAGGAAAATATCCAGATAATCTTCAAGTGTTTAGAATGTAAACAATATTCTTCATATAATGAAGGTAGAAGACTTTTAAAGTAAATTACAAATCATTGGAATTAAATAAAAAAGACTGACAGTATCAAATATTGATGAGGGTTAGGAGTAACCAGAACTCTCATACTTAGCTAGTAACAATTGTAAAACAAAGAAACAAACTAAAAACAAACTCTTTACAAGTTTGCCACTTCTTATAAAATTAAATATTTACTTACGATTACACTAAGAAATTATATGCCTAAGAATTTTCCCTATAGAAATGAAAGTATATGACTATACAAAGACTTGTACATGGATCTCATACTAGCTTTATAAATAATAAAAAATACTGAGTAACCCAAGTGTTCAACAAAAAATAAATGGATGACCAATTTGTGGTATAATATAAAAAGAGCAATAAATAAATATATAAATAAACTACTAATACATGCTACCATATATTATAGCAGAATCTCAGAAATTCTATCTTAACCAAGAGAAGCCAAATACAATGGATTATATAATGTGTGATTTTAAGTATTTGAAATTTTAGAAAAAACAAAAACCAATTTGCGATGACAGAAATGTGTTCTGTGGTATCTGAAGCCAAGGACTTGGGAGTGAGTAGGTGTGAAAGACCATAAGGGAAACTTCTATGGTGTTGAATATATTATATATCTTGATTAGAGTAGTGGTTACATGGGTATGTAAGTTGGTCAAAATTCATTAAACTGTGCATTCAAAATGTATAAATTTTATTATATGTAAATTGCACCTTAATAAACTTGATTTAAAACAAGAACAAACACATTGAAATGACATATTTGAAGTGCTGTGAAAAAAATTCTGTTACTGTATAGTACCAAGTTTACTAAAAATACCTTTTAAGAATAAAGACAATAAATACACTGTCAAATAAACACATACCAAAGACCTGCATTAAAAGAAATACTGCCAGAATTTTCAACTAGAGGAAAAATTGTTTCAGGCAGAAATATCGAAAGGAAATTTGAGATTTGATAAAGGAATCAATCGAGCTGGAAGATATATAATCCTAAATTTGTATTTAGACAATAAAATAGATTCAAACATATAAAGCAAAAATGGACATAACTAAAAAGATAAACATAATTATCCACAATCACAGTGAAAATTTTTAACATAACCCAAGAGCTGATAGAACAAACTGATTAAAAACTACTAAATATACAAATGACTTGAACAACTTTGACATATTAATACCTGTTTGTATAATGAAGCTAAGAGTTAGAATTCACAAACTTTCTAACAGCACATGAAATTTTACCAAAACTAACCGTAACTGATGGGATAAAGAAAGCCTAAACAAATCTCACATGATTAAATTAATTCAGAGTACGCCTTATGATCTCTGTGGAATTAAAGGTCAATAACTAACTCAGTGGAATTAAATTAAAGATCAATAATTTGAATCATATATGATGCATATGCATATTACTTAATTTTCAGCCAAACATACTCATATGTATTATATATGGTTCAAATACAAATGAAAGTTAAATTATAAAATATTTTATATTGAATAATAAAAACATAACTCGAGGGATGCAGATAAAAAGTGATCAGAGGAGAAATGTAATCTTAAATGCAGGTACAATAAAAGAACATCTGGGCCAGGCGCAATGGCTCATGCCTGTAATCCCAGCACTTTGGGAGGCTGAGGCGGACGGATCACCTGAGGTCAGGAGTTCAAGACCAGCCTAGCCAACATGGTGGAACCTCATCGCTACAAAAAAGAATTACAAAAATTAACCAGGAATGGTGGCAGGTGCCTGTAATCCCAGCTACTTGGGAGACTGACATAGGAAGAAATGCTTGAACACTGGAGGCGGAGGTTACAGTGAGCCAAGATTGTATCACTGTACTCCAGCCTTGGTGACAGACTGGAGTACAGACTAGACTCCGTCTCAAAAAAAAAAAAAAAAATCTGAAAATCATTGATCTTGTTCTAACTTGTCATGTCATCTCAAATGCTAGAAAAATAACTGCAAAATAAACATTAAAATATAGATGGCAATAATAAAAATAAAAGTAGCAATTAATTAACTAGAAAAAAAATGTGTGAAAGAGAAAATCTACAAAGCCAAATGATGGTTCTTTGAAATAACTATTTAAAATGACAAACACAGTAAGGTTGGTCAATAAATTCCAGTCCCAACCAAATAGATTTATTTCAGAAATGTAAAAGGTTTTACTATTTGAAAATTATTTAAATTAATTCATTATACTAATATTAAAATGAAAATATATAGTTGATCTTTAAATAAACTGTAGAAAAAATATTTGATAATAATGAACACCACTTCATGATAAACACTTGTAGCAAACAAAGATAGAGTGAAACATTTTTAATTGAAAAAATTTCAACAGAATCCCTATAACAAATATAGATAATCATGAAATATTGAGACATTTGTCCTTGAGAAAAGTACGGCAGTGTACTACCACATCTATTCAATAATGTACTAGAAAAAGTAACCAGTGGGGTGGGGGGGGGGGGAAGAAAACAAGAAAGAGAATTTTAGAAGGTCAAGTGAAATGGCTCACTCCTGTTATCCCAATACTTTGGGAGGCCATGGCAGGAGGATTAAGGCCTGGAATTCAAGAACAGTGTGGGCAACAAAGCTAGACACCCATCTCTACATAAAATTGAAAAAAATTACTCGAGTGTGTTGGTGTATGCCTGTAGTCCCAGCTACTCTGGAGGCTGATCCACTCTGGAGGACCTCTTGGGTTAAGGTATTTGAGGTTACAGAGGTTGCAGTGAGCTAAGATTGCACCTTTGCACTTCAGCCTAGGTGACAAAGTGAAACCATCTCCCCCAATAAAAAAATAAATAAATAAAATCAAAAGGACTGAAAAATAAGTAACAAAATTTTCTAATGCAGTAATATCATATGTAGGAAGAAAATTCAAAATAATCTAAAGACAGCTATTAGCATTCAAGTTAATTCAACAAGTTTAATGACCAATAATTAGTCAAGATAATAAAACAAAAAGTCAAGAACCAATAATTAATTGCACTTGCATATACAGCAAATAAACAAATAGAACTTGAAATCTAAAAAGACTTGATATCCAACAAACCAAAAAAATCAAGCATATATTTAATATGCTATTCAAGATCTCCATATTATAAAGAGTACATTATAATTGAGGGGAAATTTTTAAAAAGCTAAGCAAAAGAATATACAATCTTCATTGGTCAAAAGATTCAATATTTTTAATCTATTCATTCTTCTTAAATTGATCTATAGATATGATGGATTTAAACAAATTTCAAAAGGGCTTTTTCTATGGGACTTGGCAAGCTATTTCTAAAATTCATATGAAAATCAAAATGGTCAAATAGTCACAATAATCTTAAATAGTACAACATTGAGGGGCTTATATCCTGTATCAAACTGATTATAAAACCATAATATAGGTATACTGTAATACTATGTACATGTGAAGTTGATTCATAAGTTACACAAATAGACCTATGGAGTGGAATAGAGTTTAAAAAATAGAAAGTGTCACTAAGGTAGTCTTTTCAATAAATGGTGCTGGGTCAGTTGGGAATTTATATGTAAAATATATATATATTTGAGCCTATCTCACATGAACATAAAAATTCAATTCCAGATGGATTTCAGATCTAAATTTAAAAAGTAGAATAAAATCTTAAGAAGAAAACAGGTGTCCACCTATAGTTTCAAATAGTCTGAAGCCTAGAGAGAAAGATGCCTGAGGCTAAGTATTTCAGGCTGTAGTGCACTTTTATCATTCTCGTGAGTAACCACTACCCCAGAATGGGCAACATAGCAAGACCCCTGCCTAGAGAAAGTTAAATAAACAAGAAAACTAATGAACCTCTTGATGACCATGGAAAAATCACAGATTTATTGAGCAGCACATGCAAGACAAATTGCAAAGGAGAAAATAACAGTATGTACCACACTGAGGTTAAGAATTTCTGCTCATTTAAAATTACCATTAAAAGTGAAAATGAAACTGATGGAGACAGAAGAAAATATTAATAGTATGTACATTACAACCAAGGATTCACATCTGGAATTTATAGATTTCAAATAAATCCATATGAAAATAAGACAACCAAGCAGAAAAATGGTCAAAAGTCTTAAATGAGAAAAGAATTAAATGTTAAAATATCAATAAAAACCAATAAATATCTGAAGAGATATCCAACATCTATTATTAACCAAGGGAATGCAAATTTTCACTAACATATCATTACATACTGAACAAAACAACTAAAATTTAAAATTTTAGCAATGTCCATTTTATTAAAAGAGAATAACTATTGTGCCTGGTAAGTCATAATATAAAACTGTAAAATCACATAGTGGAACTTTTTGGCAGTTTCTAATAATATGATTTAAAATATATATACTCTATGTCATAGTAATTTACGTAATGGAATATTATACAGTATTAATAACACTTAATTGCCATACAAAATCTCATGGAAGAATATTTAAAATAATACTACATATATAATGTTGCAAATGTAATATAATATTGAGATACAAAAGATATAAAAAGTATATGTTGACTGATTCAAATTTTGTAAATTTTAAAACCTTGCAAAATAAATATATCATATGTAAAATGTAGACTATTATAGTTATCTTTAGAAAGTGAGTAGAGAATGCAAGGTGAGTAAAAGTGGGTTAGGAGATTCTCCTCCAGTTCTGTTTCTTGTTTTGGATGCTAGCTTTACATGTGTGTTCTGTTTGTACATATTTACTCACCTGCACACTAAGATTTGTAGACTTTTCTCTATCTAAAGTATACATCAATAAAAAGGTGACATATAATAATTATTAACAACTGGGAAAGCATTTGCATTTCTGAATATAAAGGGCATTTTCTAATGCATAAAGTGCACCTATGAATACATAAGAAAAATACCATCAACACCTTTTTACCATATGCAATGACATGAACAAAGTTTATAGAAAAGGAAATAAAAATAAAAATATCTCTTACACATTCCAGGATGCTCAATCTCCTTCATAATAAAAGATATACAAATTTAATAGAACTGATATAATGTGTTTTACCAATGTATCAGATTAGCAAAGATCCAAAAGTTCGACAACAGACTGTGATGACAAAATTATGAAGCAAAATAAATTTGATAAAATACTCTTGGGGCCATAATTTTGTTTAAAAAAAAGAGGCTAATTTAGAGATAAATATTTTTAAAAATTTTGTTCTGCTTCTAGGATATTATCTTAGAAATATATTCACATACATGAAAAATGACATAATTTACGCTCTTGGTGATATTAACAAAATTGTAAAGAAACTTGAACGTACATCAGTGGGTGTATAGCATAGACACTCATCAGTGATCACTAACATTTTATTAGTTTCTTTCTGGTCACATCACATTTATTATTCTCCGTATTTTTAGGTGAGATCAGGTAGCTGAGTTCTGTGGGTCAAAGGAATGTAGACAAAGAGATGTGACGAGCTTCTTTTTTTGCATACATTTGACTTTATTATTATTATTTTATTATTGTACTCTAAGTTCTGGGATACATATGCAGAACATGCAGGTTTGTTACATAGGTATACACGTGTCATGGTGGTTTGCTGCTCCTGTCAACCAATTAACTACATTAGGTATTTATCCTAATGCTATCCCTCCCCTAGCCCCCCACCCCCCAACAGACCCTAGTGTGTGATGTTCCCCTCCCTGAGTCCATCTGTTCCCATTGTTCAACTCTCACTTATGAGCGAGAACATGTGGTGTTTGGTTTTCTGTTCTGTGTCAGTTCTCTGAGAATGATGATTTCCAGCTTCATCCATGTCCCTGCAAAGGACATGTATCCTTTTTTTATGGCTGCATAGTATTCCGTGGTGTATATATGCCACATTTTCTTTATCCAGTCTATCACTGATGGGCATTTGGGATAGTTCCAAGTGTTTGCTATTGTGAACAATGCTGCAATAAACATACATGTGCATGTGCCTTTCTAATATAATGATGTATAATACTTTGAAAATACACTCAGTAATTGGATCGCTAGGTCAAACGGTATTTCTAGTTCTAGATCCTTGGAGGAATCGCCACACTGTCTTCCACAATGATTGAACTAATTTACACTCCTACCAACAGTTTAAAAGTGTTCCTATTTCTCTACATCCTCTCTAGCATCTGTTGTTTCCTGACTTTTTAATGACTGCCCTTCTAACTCGTTGGCATGAGATGGTATCTCATTGTGGTTTTCATTTGTATTTCTCTAATAACCAGTAATAATGAGTTTTCAAAAATATGTTTGTTGGCTGCATAAATGTCTTCCTTTGAGAAGTGTCTGTTCATATCCTTAGCCCACTTTTTGATGAGGTGGTTGTTTTTTGTTTTATTTTGTAAATTTGTTTAAGTTCTTTGTAGATTCTGGATAAATTTGTTTAAGTTCTTTGTAGATTTTGGATAAATTTGTTACATAGATAGCTTGCAAAATTTTTCTCCCATTGGGTGGGTTGCCTCTTCACTCTGATGATAGTTCCTTTTGCTGTGCAGAAACTCTTTAGTTTAATTAGATCCCATTTGTCAATGTTGGCTTTTGCTGCCATTTCTTTTGGTGTTTTAGTCATGAATTCTTTGTCCATGCCTATGTCCTGAATGGTATTGCCTAGGTTTTCTTTTAGGGTTTTTATGGTTTTAGGTTTTACATTTAAGTCTTTAGTCTCTTGTTAATTTTTGTATAAGGTGAAAGGAAGGGATCCAGTTTCAGCTTTCTGCATATGGCTAGCCAGTTTTTTTACCATTGTATATTAAATAGGAAATCCTTTCCTCATTGCTTGTTTCTGTCAGGTTTGTCAAAGATCAGATGGTTGTAGATGTGTGGTTTTATTTCTGAGGCCTCTGTTCTGTTCCATTAGTCTATATATCTGTTTTGGTATCAGTACCATGCTGTTTTTGTTATTATAGCCGTGTAGCATAGTTTGAAGTCAGGTAGTGTGATGCCTCCAGCTTTGTTCTTTTTGCTTAGGATTGTCTTGGCTATGCAGGCTTATTTTTGGTTTCATATGAAATTTAAAGTATTTTTTTCCAATTCTGTGAAGAAAGTCAATGGTAGCTTGATGGAAATAGCATTAAATCTATAAATTACTTTGGGCAGTATGGCCATTTTCATGATACTGATTCTTCTTATCCATGAGCATGTAATGTTTTTTCATTCATTTGTGTCCTCTCTTATTTCCTTGAGCAGTGGTTTGTAGTGCTCCTTGAAGAGGTCTTTCACATCCCTTGTAAGTTGTATTACTAGGTATTTTATCCTCTTTGTAGCAATTGTGAATGGGAGTTCACTGATGATTTGGCTTTTTGTCTGTTATTGGTGTATGAAAATGCTTGTGATTATTGCACATTGATTTTGTATCCTGAGACTTTGCTGAAATTGCTTCTCAGATTGAGGATATTTGGGGCTGAGATGATGGGGTTCTAAATTTTCTTCACCATCCTCCCTTCCTCTATGTATACATGGATATTTAAAACATATTGCCCTATGGGCAGGAGAATTGCATGAATGGGGATGTTGGAATAAAGAATAATAAGTATATTTTAGCAATAATGTAATATAAATGATTAGTTTCAGCTTTATAATCTATATCAATATAAATAAATATATTTTTTTATATGGAAATTACATTTTATGTAATGCCTTTCCAGCTCATATTGTCTATTCTTCTCCAAGTATATATTAATATGTTGAATTTTTAAAAACATTTTTTCAATAAATAAAATAACTGCAAAAATTAATGCTAGTTCAAATTATAGGTAAGAAATTATGAACTCCTACAATTTTCTGGGCACTTTTGTAAATGTTTAACAAGTATTTTCCAACCTAAATCTTCAAAAAATTTATCTGAGATAGGTAATATTAGCCTGATAACATGGATTTAAAAAGTGAGGCATGGCACATTTCATTAACTTGACAAGGTTAAACATCCAAGATGTAGTTGAGCTAGTCTTCAAACTCTCCCTTATATACAGATTGGATGTTTCCAATTTACATTTATTTTTAAATTAGCCTTGCATTTCTGAAATTAATGCCACTTGATTACAAGGAATTATTTTAATGTACTAATGAACATATTTTCTTAATATTTAACTTTTTTGCATTTTAGTTTATAACAGAAATTGGGGAGGTTAAAAATAAAGTTTTGGTTCACTTATATTAGCTTTTGAAAATTTTGTTGATGCCTTATTTCTTACTCAGAAATATACAGTATAGAATGTGAATTAGGCAGCTTTAGGAAAGTTGGATTGAACTCATTCATCTAACATTCAGGCTGGAGATTTCAAAGGCATTTTCTTTCCAATATTTTGATTCTCTTCCCTAATTATCTTCTATTCTGATTGTTTTTAAGCCAAGTCTGGTAAAATGGTATATTTTCTCTTAGAATTATTCTGGACCTATATTCTTGTAACTAGAAAAAGTAGAATTTGTTTGCCGATATTCTAGAAACTTTCTCTGTAAAATGACAGTTTTTTATCTGACTTGTAATTTGATCATTACTTATTTGGGTGGATATCCAGTGTGAGACTGGAATTCTCTCTTTCAAGAAATCTTTGTGCAATATGGCCATTTTCACAATATTGATTCTTCCTAACCATGAGCAGGAAATGTTTTTACATCTGTTTGTGTCCTCTCTTATTTCCTTGAGTAGTGGTGGGTAGTTCTCCTTAAAGAAGTCCTTCATGTCGTTTGTTAGTTGTATTCCTAGGTATTTTATTCTCTTTGTAGCAATTGTGAATGGGAGTTTGCTCATGATTTGGCTCTTGTTTCTCTGTTATTGGTGTATAGGAATGCTTGTGATTTTTCCACATGATTTTGTATCCTGAGACTTTGCTGAAGTTGCTTATCATTAAGGAGATTTTGAGCTGAGAGAATGGGTCTTCTAAATATACAATCATGCCATCTGCAAATATAGACAATTTGACTTCCTCTTTTGCTGTCCCCATCAAGCTACCATTGACTTCCTTCACAGAACTGGGAAAAAACACCTTAAACTTCATATGGAACCAAAAAAGAGCCTGCATAGCCAAAACAATCCTAAGGAAAAAGAACAAAGCTTGAGGCATCATGCAACCTGACTTCAAACTATACTACAAGTGTATAGTATTCAAAACAGCATGGTACTGGTACAAAACGGAGATATAGAACAGTGGAACAGAACAGAGGCCTTGGAAGTAATGCCACACATTTACAACCATCTTATCTTTGACAAACCTGATGAAAACAAGCAATGGGGAAAGGAGTTTAATAAATGGTGTTTGGAAAGCTGGCTAGCTGTGTGCAGAAAGCTGAAACTGGACCCCTTCCTTACACCTTATACAAAAATTAATTCCAGATGGATTAAATATTTAAACATAAGACCTAACACCATGAAAATCCTAGAAGGAAACCTAGGCAATACCATTCAGGACATAGGCCTGGGCAAGGACATCATGACTAAAACACCAAAAACAATGACCACAAAAGCCAAAATAGACAAATGGGATCTAATTAAACTTAAGAGCCTCTGCACAGTGAAAGAAACAATCATTAGAGTGAACTGGCAACCAAGAGAATGGGAAAAAAATTTTGAAAGCTACCCATCTGAAAAAGGGCTAATATCCAGAATCTACAAAAACAAAAACAAATTTACAAGAAAAAAAAAAACAACCCCATCAAAAAGTGGGCTAAGGATATGAACAGACACTTTTCAAAAGAAGACATTTATACAGCCAACAAACATATGAAAAAATGCTCATTATCACTGATCATTAGAGAAATGCAAATCAAAACCACATTGAAATACCATCTCAAGCCAGTTAGAATGACAATCATTAAAAAATCAGGAGACAACAGATGCTGGAGAGGGTGTGGAAAAATAGGAATGCTTTTACATGGTTGGTGGGAGTTTAAATTAGTTCAATCATTGTGGAAGACAGTGTGGTGATTCCTCAAGGATCTAGAAATAGAAATACCATTGACCCAGCACTCCCATTACTGGGTATAAACCCAGAGGATTATAAATTGTTCTGTTATAAAGACACATGCACATGTATGTTCATTGTGGCACTGTTTACAATAGCAAAGACTGGGAACCAACCAAAATGCCCATCAATGACAGACTGGATGAAGAAAATGTGGCACATAGGAGGAGAGATCCAAGATGGCCGACCACTAGCAGCTCAGGATTGTAGCTCCCAGTGAAAGCGCAGAGAATGAGAGGACACCACACTTTCAGACGAATTTTTGTTGCTCATGGACCAGATTACCAGTGGAGGAGCCCCACGGGTTGCCAGCACAACTCTTGTGGCTGGCATGGCAGTTTTGCCAGTGCCCTGGCGCAGCGGTTCTTGGTGCAGAGTAAACAGGACTGGGTCCCCTTTTGGTCGACATTTGGAGCTCCAGGAAGGCAGGATCACCTATTTAGCTGATTGAAAAAGGGCTCAAGAAGGAAGCCAGACCAGAGATTCCCGGGCAGAAAAGCACCACGAATCTTAACATCGCTGTTTTAGCCGGTGCAGTGGGTTGCTCAGATCCCAGCACTGGGAATCAACAAGTTGGACGTCCACTCAGAGACTTAATTTGAAAGTTGGTAATTACAAAGACGACAGGTGGATAAATTTACAATGACAGGAAGAAACCAGCGTAAAAAGGCTGAGAATACCCAAAATCAGAATGCCTCTCCCTCTACAGGGGATCACAGTTCCTCATCAACAAGGGAACAAGGCCTGATGGAGAATGAGTGCGTTCCAATAACAGAATTAGGCTTCAGAAGGTGGATAATAAGAAACTTCTGTGAGCTAAAAGAACATGTTTTAGCCCAATGTAAAGAAACTAAGAACCTTGAAAAAAGGTTTGACGAAATCCTAACGAGAATAGACAATCAGGAATATAAGTGAATTAATGGAACTGAAGAATACAATACGAGAACTCCGCGAAATATGCACAGGTTTTAACAGTCGAATTGATCAAGCAGAAGAAAGGATATCAGAGGTCAAAGATCAACTTAATGAAATGAAATAAGAAGACAAGATTAGAGAAGAAAGAGTAAAAAGGAATGAGCAAAGTCTCCAAGAAATATGGGACTATGTGAAAAGACCTAATTTATGTTTGATAGGTGTACCTGAATGTCATGAAGAGAATGAATCCAAGCTGGAAAATATTCTTCAGGATACTATTCAGGAAAACTTTCCTAACCTAGTAAGGCAGGACAATACTCAACTCCAGGTAATACAGAGAACAGCACAGAGATATTCCTCAAGTAGAGCAACCTCAAGACACATAATCGTTAGATTCACCAGGGTTGAAATAAAGGAGAATATTATAAGGGCTGCTAGAGAGAAAGGTCAGGTTACCCATAAAGGGAAGCCTATCAGACTCACAGCAGATCTCACAGCTGAAACCCTACAAACTAGAAGAGAGTGGGGGTCAGTATTCAATATCTTCAAAGAAAAGAATTTTCAACCCAGAATCTCATATCCAGCCAAACTAAGCTTCATAAATGAAGGAAAAATAAAATTTTTCACAAACAAGCAAGAACTCAGAGATTTCATCACCACCAGGCCTGCTTTACAAAAGCTTCTGAAAGAAGCACTATACACAGAAAGGAACAACCAGTATCAGTCATCCCAAAAACTCACCAAAAGGTAAAGAGTATCTCCATAATGAAGAATCTAAATCAACTAATGGGCAAAATAGCCAGCTAGTATTAAATGACAATATTAAACTCACAAATATCAATATTAATCCTAAATTTAAATGGATTTAATGCCCCAATCAAAGACACAGACAGGCAAGTTGAATAAAAAGTCAAAATCCATCAGTACGCTATATCCAGACTCATCTCATAAGCAAGGACATACAAAGGCTCAAAACAAAGGGCTTGTGGAAGACTTACCAATCAAATGGAGAGCAAAAAAAAAAAAAAAAAGGAGTTGTAACTTTTGTCTCTGACAAAATAGACTTTAATAGTAACAGAGACTAAAAGAAACAAAGAAGGACATTACATAATGGTAAAAGGATCAATGCAACAACAGGAGTCAATGATCATAAATATATATGTACCCAATACAGGAGCACCCAGATACATAAGACAAGTTCTTAATGACTTATAAAGAGACTTGGACTCCTGCACTATAATAGCGGGAGACTTTGACACCACATTGTTAATATTCGACGGATCAACGAGATAGAATATTAACAGGGACATCTATGATTTGAACTCATGTCAGTGAATATTTACAGAATTCTTCACCCCAGGTCCACAGAACATACATTTTCCTCAGTATCACATTACACCTATTTTGAAAGTGACCACATAATTGGAAGTAAATCTTTCTTCAGCATTTGCATAGCATTTCACAGACTTAAATGAAATATTGGTTGGCTGTTGGATGTTTGTTATTTTCTTCCCTTATTCCTTCCTGTCTCCACTGTTAAGCACAATTATTGGCATAAAAGAGGTTTTTAATACCTATTTTTAGATTGCATTTCAGCCTGGGCAATAGAGCAAGATTCCTGTTCTCTCTCCCCTGTTCTATTTCTCTTTCTTTCTTTCAAAAAAAAAAAATTCTGTTCTCTTTCCCACTTTCTCTTTCTTTCTTTCAAAAAAAAAAAAAAAGAAGCAATAATGAACAACAAACAACAAAAAATTGGTAAACATGAGTAAATATTTAAAAAAAAAAAAAGAAAAGAAAATGTGGCACATATACGCCACGGAATACTATGCAGCCACAAAAAAGGACGAGTTCATGTCCTTTGCAAGGATATGGATGAACCTGGAAACCATCATTCTCAGCAAAATGACACCAGAATAGAAAACCAAACACTGCATGTTCTCACTCACGAGTGGGTGTTGAACAATGAGAACACATGGACATAGGGAGGGGAACATCACACACTAGGGTCTCTTGGGGGGTGGGGGGCTGGGGAGGGATAGCAGGGGGTGGGGAGATTGGGGAGGGATAACATTGGGAGAAATACCTAATGTAGTTGACAGGGGATGGAGGCAGCAAACCACCATGGCATGTGTATACCTATGTAACAATCCTGCAAGATCTGCACATGTACCCTAGAACTTAAAGTATAATAAAAAACAAACAAATAAATAAATAATTAAAGAAAACCAGAAAAAAAAGAACTGTTTCACTCCTTCATACATTAAAACTAATTAATTTATATATTTAAGCCTTCCAGAAGTCTTGCAGAATATATCTACTTTGTTCTATATATGAATATATCGGAAAATATGACTATAGTCCATTATATTAAAATTTTGCCTTTAAAATTACCTACATGCAAAAAAAACCTTTCATTGAGTTTTTAAAAGCATTTCTATATTTCCAAGTAGAAATATTTTCTTTAGCATTAAAATGAAAATTTGACAATTGACTGACAATTTAAAAATTTTCTTTTTAAAACATCTATCAAAATTAAGCAGTCATCATGCTTAAAATGCCTTATTATGTCCATCAATTTCCCTTTTTACAGGTGTCTCTCAAGGTTTGTTTTGTTTCTTAATGTAATAAAATATACTAGAATATACCAGTGAACCTTATTCTACTTGATAAATATAATTTCTGATTTGATGAAAATAATAATTTCCAGTAATATTTACTTCTTTTGAAAAAGCATGTAAGTAAATTGTTTAAAAAAACAAAGAAAACATGGAGAAAAATTTTGTCTTAAGGGGGAAAAAATATAAGGACCACATATTTTTTCATGTGAAAGTGTCATCAAATAGAAATGAGGTAACTTCAAATATACAAAATGATATAATTTTATCTGGAAGTTTTGGGGTCAAGATTGCACAAGGCAAAGATAAAATTTGGGAGAGGGCAAGAATGCTAACTTACGTTCAAGAAGGAAATGTTGCAACTTCAGAGTGTGAGCCATTGGCCAGCTACTTATATTTCCTCAACACCAGAGGAAGGAAGCTCAGCCAGGTACTCACTTTTTATGTTATATGGGCACAGGAAGGAAATCTTTAGGTTAAAAGATATTTGTACATCGCTGACAGTGTGTATGTTCCTGATTCAAAAGAGAGGATGAAGTAGGAGGGGGATAGGAAATGCATTAGGAAACATCAATGGGAAGGAAATGAGCTGTGAGGGGGTGGTGTATAAATAATAGCTGTTGTCCTAATTGTTCAACAGTCAGCTTAAAAGTCTTAATTTGAGTTGGCAATATACAATGTTTAAATATGCCAATTGAATGCAAATTTAAGGTTACTTAAAAAGGCACAATTTATGTATGGATCAAATTATTGTTTACTTCTTTGACATAACCATTAGCAATGAATGATACACTAAATAAGTTCATGAGGAGTTAAGCTTGTTTTTGTAGACTTAGAAATGTAGCATAAACATAATGACAGGCATAATTTGAACACAGTTATTTGTATATATATGTGTTATTTCAGTGGAATGTGAACTCCTTCAGACGAGAAACTATTCATTTCTCTTTTGTATCTACTCATCACCTAGTACAAATCATTTTATATAATGGGTACCCAATGACTGTAAGCATGATATGGTTTTTTTTAAATATAACGTCTTTACATTTGAATCTAGTACTAAGAACAAGCAATTTGCATGATGATTTACTCTGTATAGATAGTCAAATAGTTGAATTTTAGGATATTATGCAATGATATACTAAAGAAAAGTAGGATATTAAAAAAAGAATCTAGGGAAAAGGACTCTCTATATAGCTAAATTATTATTTTCTATGAAAATGTATTCTAGCCTTTTCCCTACTGGATGCACTGTAATTTCCCTGGCTAGAATTGGCAGTATCCTTTAATTTACTCCCTTCACTTCTCATTTAAATATCATGCACTAGATGACCATTCTTGATTTTACTACTTTTTACTGCCTTTGGGCTTTTTATTTTCAACTCATTTAAAAGGCATTATGCTTTGATAATGGACTGTCTGAAGATGGAACTGAATTATAATTTTTTAAACTTCAATTTAATCAATGCCAGAGGCTACCAAAAGATACAAGTTTGCTCACAAAAAGTTCTACTGTAGTTTAACTCTTTATATATTGTTCTTATTGGAAATATTTTAGAGTGTATACACATGAATATTTGTGGATAAACATGTAAATATATTTGCAAAAGTAATTTTCATAATTATAACAAATTAAGGTATCTTATAATTAAGCATTAAGATATCTTAGAATTTTTATGGCTTTATTTATAGGATGAACATACAAGAAAGAAGCAATGTTTAGTAATTAGAACACAGGCCTTGGGATTTGGCAGGTGTAGCTTTAAATTCTTGTTCTGCATTTTTCTAGCTATGTTATATAACTTCTCTAAGTCTGGAAAATGATGATGACAAGCTCTATTGCTAAGGTCCAAATTAAATAACATTGTAAATCACCAGCATGGTAGAAAGCCTCCAAAAACATTGGTATTCCCCTTAAGAAAAATTAGAGAATCTACTGGCTTAAATCTAGGTGGTGGTGGTTGGTTTTTGTTTGTTTGTTTGTTTTTCTTTTGCTCTGGAATACATAATAACCAAAAAAGAGGAAATTGCATTTTTGCACAGAAACTTAATCTACTTATGAGTAACATAAAGCAAACAGCAACCAGATCTACTTTTGAGTAACATAAAGGAAAAATAAACTAAGTTCAGTGAGACTTCCTAGCCTGGCTATAGGTCTTCGGGTAAAATTATAATTAACTATGAATGTTAGAAGAAATTTTGCATATGTGTTTAGTTTTGCCTGATGGATTTAGGACATATTTAAAACAAATATGAAGAATTAAAGTATTTTTAAAATATATCACAAAAATGAATTCTTTATTTTGCCTCATATCTGTGCCTCTTTAATTTTTCCCTATTTAGTCATGATAACACCATCTCCACAAAAAAGTTGCTCAAACTTGGATTAGTTCTTGATATTTTATTTCCCTTACTCTTCCATATCCAATCTGTTAAGTCCTTTATGCTCTACTTCCAAAATATATCTTTAACTTGTCCTCTTCTCTTTATACCCACCATTATTATAGCACAAGCCACTGCCACCTTTCATTTGAGTTACTACATCGGTCTCCTGAATTAAGTATTACTTGTGATCATAGAAACATCCAAAATAACCATAACTTTAAAAGTTAGTTGTTTTCTCTGTAACGTAAAATAAAGAAAAGTTAAGTAATCCAGAGCTGGTATGATAGATTTATGAAGCTGTCAGAAAGAATTCAGCTAGAGCTCACTATGTAGGTGTGATCCTCAAGCCTATGTCATAATCCATGAAGATTGATAGAGCTCCAACTATCACAAACAGCAGTATGGAGGAAGTAGAGCAGAAGACTGTGCTCCTCCCATTAAAGAGACCACTAGAAGTACATATGACACTTCAATTTTCAGTACCTTGGCCAGAAATTAGGCATATGTTTCAATTATCTGCAAAGGAGCCTCAAAAGTACTTCTAGGTTAATGTGATTGGCTAACAGCTGGGCTTCTGTTTTTATCTGCTTCTTGTCTACCTCTCTAAGTTATGATGTAGTATGCTTCCATTACACTTCAGTCATCTAAGTGTATACTAAGCTTTCTCCCTCTTTATGAGCTTAGCACACACTGTTTCACATCGAGGAGGTTCCAACTTCATCTCCCACCTCCCTCCCCTGCTGGCTAACTGCCTCTCTTTCAGGTTTTGCTTTAATGCAACTTCTTCAGATAGATCTTCCCTGATAACCCAGTCAAAAATTGCTACCTCTCATCAACTATCTATTTCTCTTTCTCAGAGGCCCATTTTTATTCTTCATATAAACCATTGTTTATTTGTTCATTTTCTTATTTGATTTAAATCTTATTCTCTAGTCTAAAAAAAAAAAAGATCTATGAGAGAACTGTGTTTCTTTTTTCTTAGTGTGTAAAGCCTGGTATTAGAAAGTAAAAAAGGAAAGAAATGAAGTAAGGGAGAGAGGAAAAAAGAGAGAGAAATAGAAAATAGAAATTTATTTGAAAACCCAGGTATGTTATTATCTTTTATAGACTAAATGATTGGCTTTCACATGCCTTTTGGACACTTTCCATGTTCCTTACCTCACAGTTATAGTTCAGAAAAAGATACATCTAATTCAACAAACATTCATTGAGTGAGTAATTTGATCTTAAATGGAAAAACAATCAGCACTGATTTTTCAGTGCTGTTTTGCTGTTTCAAAATAATATTATGAAATCTATACCCACTGGATTTAACTCTCCAAGTGAAAATGGAACAGGGTGAATCTAAGAGTTTTAAATCATATTTAGACAATGCCTCCTAAGAAAATGCCTTGAATACGTTCTGGAATAATGTATGAGAATAAAGGCTAACAGGCCTCTGCAAGTACAGGAGCAAAAATATAGGAATTAAATTTGTGAATGCTTTATAAAGTACATTGTCTGCTGCTATAATTGTATGTAAGGAAGTAAAAATACTTTAAATGGCCTTTTGCCTGTGTGGTAATGAGTATGAAAGTGTTCTATTACATACAAGATCATTTATTTCCCCTAAAAAATCAATCCAACTGGATTGTTTCTGACTAGCTTATGAAAGTTTGTTAATCTTAAACATCATTCTTAAACTTGGTTTGTGTTCAGTTGTCAATAGTAGTATCTTGTTTTGCCTTTCCCTGAATGGCAGTTTAACTTTCAGTAACGAAGATTAAAAAAAATTTAAACCAACATTTATCTTGACTAGCATGAGATTATTCTCAATGCTCTTAGCCATTCCAGTCTGTACTTTGATTAGTTTTATTAAATATTTTTTTCTGTTATACAGTGTTAGTGTACATTTGGATTTTCCTTTCTCTCTCTTTTTTTTAATTGATTTGGTTTTACTTCTTCTTTTGGTTGGCTTTGTAGGAAATATAAATTTCTCTTCATTTTACTTTGTACAGGCCATCTTTGAAACTTTAGTGCCTTTTTTAAACTTATGTCAATGAGAGCTTCATAAACATTTGTGAAACAGTGTACTGCCAATACTTTTAGCTGAGCTATATTTTATTTTTAATAAAAGCATGTATTAGTATTCATGGGAGTATATTATATATTTTGAGCTCAGTCACATTTCCATTTGGCTGCTGTGTTGAAATAATTTTTCTTTTTATGTGAACTTATCAGAGAATTTTTAAAAAGGAAAAGAGCATTTGAAAGCCATTACCCTGCCACTGGCAAATGATTCAATGGTCATCATCAAATATGAAAATTATTTTCACCTAAGTAGAAGATGATTCTTCATTGACAAATACAATAACAAGCATTCATACTTAGGAAGTCATTTACCTAAAAATATAGATGTTGTGGTAGGCAGAATAATGGCCTCCCCAAAGATATCCACATCTTAATGCTAGGAACCTGTAAACATGGGGAGATTGTATTTGTGAGTTTCTTCTGTCTACTGTAAGAGATTATCACACACTTAGTTGCTCAAAATAATATTATTGTATTGTTTTATAGTTCTGAAGGTCAGAAGTGTAAAATGGGTTGGCAGAGCTGTGTTCCTTCTGAATTCTCTGGGGGAAAGTGTGTTTCCTTTCCATTTTTAATTTCTGGAGGTCACATATATTTTTTTGGCTGGTGGCCCTTTTCTCCTTCAAAACCAGCAAAGTAACACCTTCAAGTCAATCTCTCTCCTCCACCACCACCTCACTCTCTGTTTCTCTCCTTAATCCTTCTGCTTCCATTTTGTAAGACCTATGATGACATTAGATCCTCATCTCTATTAATCTTGAAACATCTTTAGTTTCTAAGGTGGTTTACTTAATCATATCGGCAAAATCCCTTTTTACCATTTAAGGTAACTTATTCACAGATTCTGTGGATTTAGAATGTGAACCCTGGGGCATTATTCAGGTTACTGCAGTCCCAGATAGTTTAGATTGCCAATCCTCTGACCTTAAAATAAGGAGATTATTCTGGATTATACTGATGACCCCAGTGAAATCACAAAGGTCTTTCAAAATGGAAGGAGGCAGAAGAGGAAATCATAGTGATGCAATGTGGAAAAGGCATAACCCATTGTGGCTGGCTTTGAAGGTGAAGAAAGGGAAACATGAGCCAAGGAATGCAGCAGTCTCTAAAAGCTGAAAAGGCAAATGCCACGTTACAGGAATGAAAAACACCTCTGACAACACGTCAGTTTTAACCTAAAGATTCCCATTTAAAACTTCTGGCCTACAGAACTCAAAAATAACAATGTCTTATTGTTTTAAGCTGCTAAATTTCCGGTAATTTGTCACAGCAGCAACAGAAAACTAACATGGGTACCCATTTTAGGCAACCCAGCAAACTAGTTAGCAAATGATCTCGTAACATTTTTCTTTCACTTAAAAAAGTTTCATTCACTTAAAAAAGTCTTAAATAAAATAATATATTTGATGAAATAATTCGGATCATGGGAAATGTCTGCTTACGTGGGGCATAGTAAAAATATGTTTGTGGCTTCACTTCACTATTCTTTAGACCATTTGGGTTGCTTTGGCATCTGGAAAAATATTATTGAGTTGAGTGATTTGTGTGTAATCACTGCCTTGCTATTGTTAACATTCAAGGAAATTACAGTAACTACTGTGACACTTAATACATTTTATATGTTTTCAGATACATTTAATGAGAAATTGATAATCTTTGAATTAGTATCTACAAATGCCAGACAAGAAGAGAAAATTTCTGTTTCTATAATTCAATGTTATCCTGAAAGAGTTAAATTTAGTTAAAGCAATAACCTGTAAGCCACAAAAATATATATCTTGATTTTATATTCTACATTTTGAATATTCTTCTTGAAAGGTATAGCTTTTGTGGTATTTGACTAATACTAGTGCTTAACAACAAGTCCTAAGAAGAGGATAACTTGTTTTATTTTGAAGATAGATATCCACAAAGGGATGACCTTTAAAGCAACATGGATTACAAGTAATATAAGAACTGTTTGCATTTCCCAGAAGTGCTGGGAAATTCTCTCTGTGCTATCATCGCTAGCCACATTTAGTTATGTCATTTTTTAACATAATGTGGTTCTCAGATGAACAGACCCTTGGGCCCAACCACCTGTTTTTGAATATTAATTCTGTTACTAGTTAGCTTAGATGCTTTGGCCAACTTAACTTCCTCATATCTCAGTTCTTTTCATTGTAAAATGAAGAGAATGGTAATAATACCCACTTCAAAGGGAATTAAATGCAGCCTTTCTATATTTGTGGATCCCATCCTCAAATTCTCTGTGTTGAGAGACCTCTGTCATGACAAACTGATGGTTCTGGCTAACAGATATGTTGGAGAAGTTCTATATTTTAATCAAGGTTTCAGATGACTATAACACTAGCCAAAACCTTGACTGCAACCTCATGAGAGACCCTAAACCAAAACCACCCAATTAAGTTGGTTCAGGTTTCCGACTCCCAGAAATTGTCTTATATATTAAATGTTTGTTCTTAAAAGCTGCTAAATGCTGTGGTTATTTGTTGAATAGTAGATAAATAATGCAAGAATTGAAATAAGCTTGGCAAATTGTCAGCATTATATAAGTGACAAGTATTGCTTTTCTCTTCTTTTGAGGATATTACTATTCTCATATATATACATATATACACACATATATACATATATACATAGTATACACATATGTATATACATATACACACATATGTACATATGTACATATATACACACATATACATACATATATACATAAATACACATATATGTATATACATACACATGCGTGTGTTTATATATGTATATATATGTGTTTATATATATATACACACACACATATATATGTATATATATATTCCCATTTACCTCATTTCAAAGGGAATTCCTAAAGTCAGAAAAGATGAGTAGTCAACCTAGTCACTTTGTGGAGTAAGCCTTCCTGCTCCACAGGCTTGTTTGTGTCTCTTGTATTTCTTTGGGGCTCTGCTCATGTCTGTTTCTTAGCAGGCTTAGGATCACAGTACTAGTAATGACCTCTGCCTTCAGTGTTAGATTATGATCGTTTAAGTTTAGTTTGATAGAACGTGGACAGATGAGCCCAACAGAGTTGGATGCAAGAACTCACAATTAATAAGTGAGAAGGATAAGCGAGTGTGTGTGTGTGTGTGTGTGTGTGTGTGTGTGAAGTGAATGCATTAAGGATTCAATATTTTGTAATGAATTGCATTATTTAAGGGGCCTTCGGGGAAAAAGATTTTGAGAACCTATTAAAAAACAGGAAAACAAGTTTATGTCTAAACAAAACTCATAGTGTGTCATTGTAGTGAAGCTTACATAAAAAATTCTTAATTGTTGACTTGCCAAATAAATAACTTTTGATGCGTTTGGTTTCTAAGGACCTAATATTTAATGAATGTTATAGGTGTATATTATTTGTCTACTTTCAACTTAGAGCAAATGAGGATTAAATTTGAAAGTACTGATTGCCTTTTTATTTATGTTTATTTTTATTTAAGTAATAAATGCCTCCTAAGAGTCTTAAATTATTATATCAGGATAAATATGAGATTGATTTTATTTCTTTAAATTTCCAAAATCCCTGGTTAGTTTAACAAGTTTATGCTGCCATCCTGCTGTCTTTATATTACGTAATCCAAGAAATACCTGAATTTTTTTTTTTTAAGATCTTTCATGCAATTAGTAAGCATAGTTTGATATCATACGTGGACAAAGTTAAGGTCTTAATTCCCAGTGTGTGTGTGTCTCTCTGTGTGGGTGTTTGCTTGCATGCACATAAGCATAAATACCCTTCAACTAAATAGGCCAATTCTGCTATGTTATTAGTGACTTTGAGAAAATAATCTGAATGAAAGAAAGGGACAGCAGCTTAACTTGAAAACAAAATGAATAGAATGAGAGACTCCTTAGCCCTGGAATCCCCTTGAATAAGTAGAATAAACAAAGATGCATTCTGAATATTCCCAAGCTTGAGATCCTATAGCAGCATTTTCCTGTTCCTAAACACTTAACAAAATTCATCTTACTTTATAAATGTTACTGAAATGTGAATTAATGTAACACAAAAATAATAATTTTAAAGAAAAAAATCAGATTTAGTTGATTCACAGTATTATATAGCCATTACCTCTATCTAGTTTACAAACATTTTATCACTCCAAAAGGAAATCCTATATCCATTAAACAGTCACTCACCATTTTCTTTTCTCCTAGTCCTTGGTAACCATCAATCTACATTTTGTCTCTATGCATTTAACTGTTCTAAATATTTCATATAAATTGAGTAATACAATATGTGATTTTTTTTGTATGTTTTTTTTGCTCAGCATAGTGTTTTTAAGGTTCATCTACATAGTACATATTGATATTGTATTTCTTTTTATGCCTGAGTAATATCTTATTGTATGGATATACATATTGATATTGTATTTCTTTTTATGACTGAATAATATCTTCTTGTATGGATACTCCACATTTTCTTTATTGATCCAATGGATGATGAACATTTGGGATGTTCCCTCATTTTAGCTATTGTGCATTCTGTTGCTATGAATATGTGACTACATGTATTAATTCGAGTACCAGTTTTCTTTTCTCTTATATATATATGTAGGATAGGAATTGCCGGATCATATGGTAATTTTATGCATTTTGGCGAGCTACCAAACTGTGTTGCATAACTTCTGCACCATTAGCCTCTGCATTGTACACTCCCATTGGCAAAGTATGAGGACTCCAATTTCTTAATATCCTTGTCAAAAATTGTTACTTTCCTTGTTTTAATAAAAATTATAGCTGTGCCAGTGGATATGAACTGGTGCCTCACTATTGTTTTAGTTTGCATTTCCTTAATGATTAATAATTAATGATATTGAGCACTATTCTGGATACAAGATATTTATCATCTATCAAAATCTACAAATATTTCTCCCATTGTGTAGGTCATTTTTATTTTACTGGTAATGAGGAACAAAACGTTTTTAGATTGAGCACAGTTTATCTATTTTTTATTTTGATTCACGTGTTTGTGATAGCATATCCAAGTATTCATTGCCAAGCCAAGGTCATGAAGATTTACTCCTATGTTTTCTTTTAAGAGTTTATGGTTTTAGATCTTACATTTAAGTTGTGGATCTATTTTTGAGGAAATTTTTGTGTATGGTATGAAGCAGGGGTGTAACTTCTTTCTTTTCGTTGTAGATATCTAGTTGCCCCAACACCATTTATCAGAGACTATTCTTCCCCTATTGAATGACATTGGCACCACTGTTGAAAATTAATCGTGATATATGAGTTTGCTTCCAGACTCTCATTTCTATTTCTTATTTCACTACCACAGTGTTTTGATTACTGTAGCTTTATAGTAAGTACTTACGAAGTCCGAGTACTCCAACTTTGCTCTTCATTTTCAATATTGTTTTGGCTATTTGGTGTACCTTGCAACTCCACAGGAATTTGAGAATCAGCTTTTACATTTCTACAAAATGTGTTATTGGAGTATTGTCAGGAATTACATGGATTCTATAGATTGCCCTAGGGAGTTAAGATACTAATACATCTTAAGAATATTAAGTCTTTCAATCAATAAACATGGGATGTCTTTCCATGTATTTAAGTCTTCTTTAATTTCTTTCAGTAATGTTTTGTAGTTTTCAGTGTATGTCTTTCATCTTCTTGGTTAAATGTATTCCTAGGTATTTTATTATTTTAGATGCTATTGTAAATAGAATTTTTTTCCTATTTTTCTTTCCAGATTTTTCATTGCAGATGTATCGTAACACTGTTTTATGTGTGTAAACTTGTGATTGCAAATTTGCTGAATTTATTACCTCTAGCAGTTTTTTGTGGATTCTTTGGGATTTTGTACTTACAGGAGTAATAGGTCTCTGGATAGACAGAGATTTACTTCTTCTTTCACAATCTGGATACCACTAATTTCTTGTTTTCTAAGTGTTCTGGCTAGTACTTCCAACATTATGTTGCATGAGAGTGGTGAAAGTAGGCAGGCTGGTCTTATTTCTGATTTTAGGGGGAAAACTGCCTTTCTCTGCTGAGTATGCTCTTACTGGGTTTTCCATAAATGCCCATTACCATATTGAGGAAGTTTCTATCTATTCCTAGTTATATATACATACTAGTTATATATAATCATAATATATATGTATATATGTGTAATACATATATACATATATATGTGTGTGACATATATTTATATGATTATATATATAATCATAAAGGGTGACTGCTCCCAAACTTTGGTCACAATAGTACAGCAGTATTTACCGCTCCTAAACATTTGCCACAATGATAAACTTTCGTCACAGTAAGACAGCAATAACTTTTGTTACTTTGCTCCATTACTTCCATTCCTCCACTTAGGTTCTGAGCTAGCCAACTGAATGCATTCAAGGACATATAAAGCACATTGTGATAGAAAAAAAAAGTATACATTTTGCCTATGGCAGCTAACAAATGGAATGAAAGCATTTAGAAGATAGAGTAAAATCAGAAATGCAAGGATATCACAACACACTCAAAGCCCAAGATCATATACAAGAAGCCTGTAGCTTTCTTCCCATGTTTGCACCTATCATTAAAATAGAACTGTAGTTACTTCTAATTTTTTTTTTTTTTTTTTGAGACAGAATTTTGCTCTTGTCGCCTAGGCTGGAGTGCAATGGCATGATCTCAGCTCATTGAAACCCCCACCTCCTGGGTTCAAGCAATTCTGCTGCTTCAGCCTCTCATGTAGCTGGGATTGCAGGCACCCACCACCATGCCCAGCTAATTTTTGTATTTTCAGTAGAGATGGAGTTTCACCATGTTAGCCAGACTGTTCTAAAACTTCTGACCTCAGGTAATCCACCCGCTTTGGCCTCCTAAAGTGCTGGGATTACAGGAATGTGCCAACGTGCCCAGTCAGAACTATAGTTACTTCTAATATCTATTAAAAATAAATGGTTTATTGTTTGATTAATTGATGCCATTGTGATTTTGAAAAGAAATAATTAATCCAACTTAATTATTTGTACTATTATAAAGAATAGTAAATATAAATATAAATATATATATACTTGAACTATTCTTTATATATATATATATATACTATTCTTTAAATATATATAAAGACATATAGGTAATTTACACACATGTGCTTGGTATTTTCAATGAGATTTGTAAAGTTATGTTTTTAAAAAAAATTGGTCATTTTTTGTGGCCAAATTTGTGAACTCAATTCACACTATAACAAAGGTTGTATAATATAAATATGGACGTATGAACTCCATGGCTGGCTAGTAAAATATGATACTTAAACTAGGGTGTGGATAAGACATTTTGAAGTTATTTTTGTTAATAACCAGCTAATTTTAAAAATATATTAATATTTTGAACTAACTTCAGATTTTCAAGAAAAGTTACAAAAAATAATACAGAAAGTTTAAATATACTCCTTATCAAATTTCAAGTGTTAATATTTTATCATACTTACTTTATCAGTTGCCATTTTTTCTTTCTGTCTTTTTATGTCCCACTTCCTTCCACCTCCTTTATGTGTATTCATAAACATTTATTTTTTTCTTAATTATTTGTAAGTAAGTGGCTGATCTGATGCCCATTTAACCATTGAACACTTTGTTGTATATTTCTAAAAACTCATACATTCATTTATATAATCACAATACATTAGCAAAATCAGTAAATTTAAACAATAGAACTTTTTTACATTTAGCCAGTTATCCCATCAATGTTTTTTCTCACACAAAAAATAAAAATGAAAACACAATATGGTCCAGGATCAAATCCAGTATTACACTTGTATTTATTTTTTATGTATTGCGATAATTTTCATTACATTTATTAGCTCTATGCTGGTTGGATGGTCACAACAGTCTGTCACTGAGCATGACATGCAATGTCTGTGTGTTCGATTTTACTATTTTACTTTCTTCTCCCAGAACTGATAAATTCTTTAATTTGGAACTGTCTATTCTAATTTATTATCATTCTCTTAAAATGCCTGGCACTTGCTTTGTAAGAACTATTTTATACAGTATACTTAATAGTGATTGTCATATGCATGATGTCTTTTAATATGAAAGAGCAGAATGACAAAAACTTATACCAAACAAATGTCTGTAGTAATATAAAAACTTGAATGGGATGGTATTCTCTTAAAATACTATTTCAATATTGATAATCCTTTTCAATTGTGTTTTTTATTAATCTTCAAATTAAATAGAAATTTAATCCACTCTTCCTTTTTTGTATTATTCATGATATAAAACAATTGCTTATACATCTGCCTGTCTGGCAAAAGTTTTAATGTACTCTAATACTGTTTTATTAAATCATGTCCTAGCCTTCATATTTTTATTTTATACTGAATACAACAGAAATTAGATCTTCATTTGATGTGTATGAAAAATGTATTTTACTGATGTGATTTTTACCTTAATGAATTGATCTTCCTAAATAATCAATAGTTGAGCTACAATTCAACAATTCAAGGATTTAATTTTAAGAATGTAGTCAATAACTTTCTTCAACAACAATAACTTTCTAACAACAGCTTCATTCCCCTTTTCTGTAATGAAGTACTGCTCCTCAGCTGCTATCAATGCCACCTGAAATCTGTCAGTGCAACAATTGTCTATAGAGATACAAGGACATCCACTCTGTCAGTTTTCCAAACACAGATACTTTAAACCTCAGAAATAGTTTCTCTGGGCTGTTAGGTCACATTAGAATTAAGAATAGTTTCTTCCTTGGCTTTCCTTCCTTTCTCCCTCCAACCCGCTTGTGAGGATTCAGAACAGCAGTGTTCTAGCAGCAGCAGACCCTCAACAAATGTCAATTATTTTCTTTCTGTCTCTATTCTGTTGTTCTTTAATTATACATTTGTGTCAGTTTAAATGTAATATGCTACTAAATAACTAGAATACTTTCCACTTAGGAAACACACACACACACACACACACACACACACACACACACACACGGCAGCTTTAAATGGTGAATATTTATGTGGTACTAATGACATATTAGCATATAGCATAAATTTTGGCTATGAGCATATTACATATTAGAAATTCCTCACTACACATGCTATTACCACTATTGGTAAACAGCAGAGCCAAGTCCCCATTTCCCTGTCCCTTCTTACACTTGTGTAGTTAGTGAAATTAGGAGAAATTAAGATAGTAAAATAGCATCTTTTATATAATGAGCTCTGTTGGGCTTTTCAGTAAATGTGAGACAGTCCTTTATTATACTTTATTATACTCTGTTCTAGGCACGAAGGCATTTGATTGCTAAATGAATATTATACACCTTCATTCTCCATTGTCATTATGTAAATTATTAGTCCAGAACAATTTGGTAAACATATGGTTCTTATTGTGAGTTGGGTTTACTGAGTTCTTAGAGTAACTAGCCAAGAGTTAGTTAATCCTTGGAGTAACTAATCAAGAGTAGCTAGTGAGGTATCCATAAAGTTAATCAGAACTCTAAAAGCAACAGAAACTGTGTTCTATTTGATAATGCAGGCTGGGTATTTTTTTATTAGTTTGCAAGGATTCATCTGATTAAATGCCCTTTAGCATGACCTTTCTTACAAGGGTATATGAAAGTATTGAATACACAGTTTGTGCTTTAACCACAGAACATATTCTATGGTGCATGACTTATTCATCCTTCAAAACCAAATTTGGTTGGGGCAAAATTTTCTATAATATCCCATTTTAAAAATAATGGTTCAGTTACTAGAACACCATTACAAATGTTTTGGGACTAAAACTCATGTTTAAAATAAGATAAATCTCTATTTAAGTTAGATGAATCAATTCAGTGGTGATTTAGGTTTAGTTATTTATATCATTAGAAGAGGTGGGCTAACCAGCAGTTATAATTTATTCAAGGATAGATACAACATATTTTATATTCAATAATCATTTTTAAAAGTTTTTTCTACTTACATTTCTGTTTATAAAATGTTTGCATTTTCAAGGTTTCTCTGAGAGTATTAAATGATAATGTGATACCTATAAAATATTTGCATGTGAAATTAATGGAGAACGTGCAGTAACACAGAGCCATCTATTGAAAACACGTGGATCTGATGCTGGATGAGTGTATACATAGGGCACTTGGAGTTTGTCTTTATGTAGTCATATTCTGTGTAAAAATAGGCAATATTTTGTGAGTTAATTCTGAAGCATATTGATTTTGAAGGGTTAATATACTTATATATCTTTATTTTACAATGTCCATCATGTACTAAGTACACAAACTTTTCTAAAGATTAGATTTTATTTTCTTTTGATTTTTTAAGTTACATGAATATATTGCTTTTGTTAGAACGCATTTTAGGTATTTGATGGGGGATTACATGAGACACTACAAATAATAAATCTTTCATTTTGATTTTGATAATAACTAGAAAAAATTAACTTGACTGTGTTTATAATGACTTGAAGACATTATATGATAAAGTCAGCACTTGGACAGCTCTCTGTGGTAGCCTGTTATTAACCCTTTAATCATAGAAAAGATGGCTGTGAATAATAATGTAATTGTTGTTGCTGGACATTATAAGAGTTACTAAACCTTTTTCATTCATGAAAATGGGTTTCTGCACATCCCTATCAGCACCATATGCTTTTAATCACTTGATATGCTGCCAAGAAAAATGTTATTGTAATTATTGTAAAATATTTTTGTTCTAATTTACATTTATTCAAAAACTGTTACAGTTTTTTGGCTGTGGTTGCCATTGTATTTACCCTTTATTACTATGGCAAATCATAGCCACCTCTTTGAAGTTTGGCAACACATTTTCCCTTTGTATCCCTATTGCAGATCAGGTGCAGGATGCATGACCCTTCAACTACTAAACATGCTGCAAACAGATAAAATAGCAAGAACTTTCTATATATATCCTCAATTCTAAATGATAACTTTGAAAGTAACATAAGAATCAGAAAGAGATTAAGAAGCACATGAATAGAGATACCAATACTTTATGGTTTCCTATTACCTTAGAATAAAATCTAAATAATTTTTATCCATCGAATCCTGGGTGTTTGTACACATCAATCCCCCACCCTTATTGATCCATCCTTTCCCAGATCACAGTAGTCACACTGACTCCAGTCAATTCTAAAAGTCGGCACAGCTCTTTCCCATCACAAGGCTTTTTTCAGGGGCAAGTTCCCCTGCTTAGAATGCCTTTCTTTGCATTTTTTACACACTTAGTTCATTATTTTCCACGAGTTTTCACCTTAAATATCATCTACTTAGCAAGACTGTATGTTTATCCAAATCAAAAATAAAGAAACTAATTTCTTCTCTTGTTTTCTCTTTCTTAACTCATCGGTCCTTTCTTAAGCTTTATAGCAGCCAACAGTTACTATTTCTCTTGTGTGCTTGGTTTTATTTATCGTCTCCCATTAGAAAACATCTTTGTGATGACAGGGAATGAATATGTGTGCATCGTGTTCACCAGTGTTTCTCCACTTTTAAATACTGACCCTAGACTCTTTTCAGTATTCAATAAACATTTATTGAATGCATATATGCACAAATAAGTATTTGAGATACAGAAAAGTAGGTTTAAGCAGCATAATCTGGATCTAAATGGTGCTAATATAGAATTGAACTTAAATCTCAACTTCAGCATTAACTAGACATGAGACGAGTTGTGTTTTGCCTCAGTTTCCACATATAAAAACAGAGAAAGTAATACTTGGCCCACATCTTTCTGAGTGCTTTCTGTGAGGACAAATTGAAATAATGGATGTGAGGCACGTTAAATTTTTTTAAACATTACATAAATGAAAGATAATCTCCTGAAATTATCAAAAAATCAAATAAAAAGGAAAATATTTAAATACAGTAAGATAACTTGGAAAAACTTCAGCATATCTTATTTGTAGCAAAGTTGGCCTTCATTCATACACACCAAAAATAATGGGGAGAGAAGAATGGGGAAATGACTGGTTATGAAAAGAGAACCCAAGACTTGGGGAAAGATTGTTTCCTATCATTTGAGGTATTCAAATTACGTTTTATGGCCGCATTGGTAAGAGGAGGATGGACTTTGCCTCCACGGTTGGTGATATCATGAGGGTTTAACTTTCCTTTAAATAGAGGTGTAATAGATAATACAAAGTAGCTCAGCAATAGTACCTGGTGAAAGAGACTGGAACATCTAAAATGAGGAGAAAGGGGAGAATTAGAGCAAACATAGTTACCTATTTTCTTGTCTCTTCTTTCTTCTACATATCTTCCCAATTTCTTCACAAAGAGTGACTAATTGATCATATATATATATACATACACACACGCACATATATGTTTTATATATATATGTTTTTAAATTCAGCGCCTCTCAACCTCCCTTCCACAGATAGGGTCTGGGGAAAGGAGGCCAGGATAGGTTATCAGAACTAATTCAATATCCCAATGATTGTACACCGGAAGCATGTTTCTGTACAATATTGCTCCGAGACGTCTTATTTGTTTATCAATGAACATCCTACTGCGTCCCTGAGATGTAGGTCATCGGAAATACCAGCTGCCGATCACATGCAGTCTTCATTGTATTTCCAGACCCAGTGCGCTGCTGATTTCTGCGCAACTGGAGTGCGTCTGAGCTATGTGAGGGAAAGGAGACACCTGTGCCTTAGGGACGCAGGTGAAGTCTCAGCTGCCATCCTGAGACTTTCCCTGGCGCTTTTCCACCCTCTCGGCGGCTCACTTCTCATTTCTATCTCCCCTGTCCACTTGGACTCAGGCCTCTCTGTTTAACCTGCGCTTTTCCCGCCCTCTCTCTCCTCCGCACCTTAGATGAAGACACAGAGAGCCCCAAAGAACTGGGCATGCCTAATAGCCAGGGAAGGCTTGGGCTGCGAGAAGAAAGCGTTTGCACCTTCCAAGCTCCCCTCCCCTCTGCAGCTGCCTCATGCCAGTCAGGCGACCCGACGTGCTCCACGGCCCAATGAAGGCCCGCGGCCCTCGCGAGCGCCGCGCCTCTTCTGGCACCACCACCAATGAGTGGCTGGCGGAGGTGGGCCGCGTCCTGTTCCCGCCTCTCCAGTTAAGGCCGCTGGTGTGAGCCGGGGTTCGGCGCGAGCGAGAGACGACGGAAGGGACGGGCAGGTGTGGGCGCGGGGCCACGCAGCCCGACGGCGGGAGTCGCAGGCGCTGGGTGCATGGGCCAGTGAGAACGCGCAGAGACCCCCTCGCCACTCGGAAGAGGAGCAGCGCAGGAGCCAGGCTGTGCCCCGCGACCCTGCATCCGAGCGAGCGGAACCTTGCGCTTCGCCCGGGGACAGTCCGAAGTCCGCGCTATGGAAGAGGAGAAATATTTGCCTGAGCTGATGGCAGAGAAAGATAGCCTGGATCCATCTTTTGTGCATGCATCGCGCCTTTTGGCAGAAGGTAGGACTTGCCCCCACCGCTGGGCACTAAGCGCCGGCTGCCCATCTTGCCCGCAGCTTGATTAGGGGAGTGAAGTTGGGGAGGGACTCCTGTCGCCGCCTTCGCAGTAACTGTCCCCTGAAGATGCTCCTCTCGGAGCTCGGGCGGACAGACCTGGTTCTTGGTTCTTGGGGAGAACAGCTGTGCTCTTTCTCCACGTCTTAATTTGGAGAAGACCAAAGCTACGGAGATCTAATGGCAGTAGAGATGTGACCTGTTAGGATCATAGATAGAGATACCATGAAGTGTAACGCGGTCCACAGGGACATTTTCACTTTGCAGAGGGAGGGGAGAGCAATTTGGAAGTAAATGGTAATCAATGTAGTGTTCTAAGAGCTTCTTAGCTACAGATAAGCATTTGTTTTTTTGATTGTTGTTGTTTGTTGTTTGTTTGTTTGTTTTTTTTTTCGCTGCATTTAGGAAGTGATGTTTGATACCCTTTAATCAAAGTCTTTCCTATGGAAAGTGTTAGAATTAAACTATGCATGTTTATATATATATTTGAATGTGGAAAGCAGAGGCTAAAGTGCTTACACATTTATTTGAAGTGTGATGATTGGGTACTCTGTGAGATATTGGTCCCTGGGAACACTCCATAATTGATCAACTGTTTTACCAAGTGTGCATTTTCTTTTGTGTACCTGCAACGTTAAAGGAGATTTCATTCCCAGAAGAACATATATGTCTTGTCTTTTGCATTGCTTTGAAAGGTTTTTTTTAAAAAAAGACATACGAACTTAACCAAATTACTCCATTTATGTTACAATTATGCCATCTAACTACTAAAGACACCTATGATGTCTGTAGTTATTTACACATGCCTTTTTAAAACATCTGCAGATATTTTTGGATGAATGCTTCATTAATAATGAATTGCTTCATCATCAAATTGTTCACAATGTAATTTTGTAGCTAAGGTTGTTCTGGACTTACCTACAGCAAAAACCTAAAAGGGATAACTTCCTCTACCCAAGCTCCTCAGTATTAAAAGGTTTTTTTTGAGACTTAGTTGTACCATGGAAGAATAAATTTTGCTCCTCAATATATGATTCAAATAGGCATTAGCTATATATTTTTAATTGATGGATTGTTATTTATAATAATGAAGTGTAAGATATGTTTCTATATTTAAATGCTAAACAATTAGGATAAGATTTATAGTCAAAACATGAAATATATGAAATAACTAAATTGTTTTCAGAGAAAAAGCAGATTTTATAGCTAAGTGGGAAGTTGAAATACAATTATGCTTACTACTTTCTTGGTTATTGAATAAAAGATAGAAATTAAAGTGGAAAAGTAAGTCAATAAAAATGAACTTTTGAAAATTTATTTAAGAAGATAACTACATAAAAATAATAGGAAAACAATGAGTTAATAGATGTTTAAGGTTTTTTGAAATGATTTAAAAGGCAAGTCTTATCAGTATTCAGTAGTCTTTAATATATTTTGAATAGTCTTTGTATTTTCTGGAAGTTTCTTCATGTAGCTGATAATGTCTTTCAAGTGAAAAAAAAAGTTACAAATTGGTCATTTTCTTTGACCTGCTAATTGGAGTTCTATTTGAGACAGGTAGCTCAAAGATTAATTTATCAGTTGTTAATGTGAGTTACTGTACTTGAAGACTGCCAAGCTGAATAAGGGCATACAAGAAACTCTGAAAAGAGTGCATAAGTATTTCTGTAGCTGGCAAAACAGTCAGTGAAGGCTATGCACTTGGTTCCTTAACATTTTGTCTTTCCTAGGAACTTGATTTCTTGATACAATACTTAGGACCATGTTCGAATGTATCTTGTAATTTGATTTTTTCCCAGCAGGGGGAAGCATGCCCTGCTTTTGTAAAGAATTAGAAGGAAAAGCTCCTAAACAGAGAAAAGCTAAGTAAGAAACAAAGAGGGTGCCCAAATTTCAGAGAAATCAGAATGAGGAAAAGAGAATGAAGGAGGTTATAATAATCTTGGGGTACATAAAGAGTTATGCAAAAGGATGCATAGGTTTTAGATTACTTCTCTAATTGTACCTCGGGCTCTTTATGTGTGCTTATTAAAGAGTGTAAGATAATTGTTCTTGGAATCTCAATAATGTTAATGTATATTTTATGGTATAGATCTTTCATTATCCTTCCAAAGGCCACTTGCCAAGATGTCCATGCTTTGTTTCAGATAGCTATAGAAGAGTATCATTGAGATGATTTTTTTTCTCATACCTGAGAATGCATTGATTGAAGGCAGTGGCTATAAATAAACCTGACATAGATATTCATTTAGAAAGAAGGTGCATACTGAAGTACATTTCAGTCAGTACTGTGCAGACAGTGTCAAGCCTGAGTGAGTAATAAAAATGATACAGATGATTCAGTTCTTCAGAATGATTTTCCGGAAGCTAATATATATAAAGGCAGTAATATAAACCAATGAGCTTTCACAGTGATTTATTTTGCGTTTTGATTGGTGATAGATGAAAATCAGTGCTCGATTGCCACTGTTTCATGTAGAATTGAAGGCTGTGGGGTTGAAAGTACTAGCTGAATGGTTATTTGAGGTTTTGGTTGGGGGGCTGTCTGTTGTAGTTTATGTCACCTGTTTCTGCTGTGTGTTTTCAGTGGAGGTGATTTCAGTTGATTGTTACTAAAAAGAGATCTTGAATAATATAGTTTGAAGTTTGTTTATGACATGCTTAAATAATCAAAATAATGTTCATTCTGTGATTATAATGTTGTTTAGTTATCCACTTGTTGTGGTAGGTGCTTTTGAATATGATAAAACAGCAAACTCAGCACCATACTTTAAGTTCTACTCAGCCTCTGAATTTGGTTGCCAGATGAAATTCCATGAGGTTATTTATATCTATGCTACTTCTGGGAAATGCATTAAACTGTCAATATAGACACCTGGATTTGAATTCCACTTTTACTTCAAGTGAATCTGTGTAAATTTTCTTTCCCTGGTCCCTGTTTCCTTGTCTTTCAAATTAAGGAGTTGGACTAGGTGATTTATTTGTTTCTTTGCATTGTAATTAAGTCTCAGACTACTGATGATACAACGAAGTGATGTTTGTATATTTGGAACAAAAAATCAATGGCTGCACATTTTTAAAACTTTTCATTCTTTCTGAGTTTAATGGTTAATAATATATTTATGGCACTAAAATGTAATTTGAGGCATATACTTTATTTTGGGTACTGGAGACAGATTTATGTTCTTAAGTCTGTTGAACTACTATTAATACTTGAGGCTAAAAATGTATATACATGAAAATATTGTCTGGAAATATTCTATGTCTGCTGACAGACATAGATCTGTTCAGATTTATAGATTAATTTATGGTGATTCCGTACTCTTAGAAGCATTATAATTTTTTTGCCCAATTGAGAGTGCTTTGGGCAAGATTTTCTAGCCTGAAATCTTTACAAGCACTGGAAGATTCATAACCATTTTAGTTGACTCATCATATGACATGTCAAATATTGCCAAATACTCCAGCAGTTCGAATGGTTTTTGAAAAACTGTAGGTGCTATTTTCAAACTTTAGTGAAAAGTTTGACCTGCCATTTAGAATTGGCATTTATTTTTGCAGATATAAATGGGTTCTTAAAAATATTAAAAGAACAGGGATTAATATTTATCACAAATGCAAACTTGTGGTGAGTTAACTACATTTAGATTATCAATAAGAATCCTTTTTTAGTTAGACTGTATTTCTTAAATATTTTTTGTAAAGCTTGATAAGCTTATAAATTAAGGAAAGTTATAGTGTAATGTCTAAAACAGCTTCTGATTAAAAAATAGTGTTCATGTGACTCTTAAGTGACTTTTCTTTTGATTAATGTAATCTCTTCTCACTGTAGATTTGGGATAATCTTACTTATGTTTCTTAAATACAAAACAAACACGGGCAAAAAATTAAATTCAAGTTATCTTTGATCTTCAATTACAATTTATGACATAGTGGAAAAATTCTACTTTGACAAGAAAAACACTTGGGAGTGAATATTGACACTTCTACCTTCTGGAAAATACAGGATGCATCATTTTTCTCTCTCAGATACTCAGTTTCTTCATCTATATAACGGGAAAAGTAAAACCTACCAGGCAGGGTTCTTTTAAGGTGAAAAAGAAAAAGCTTTTGCTTTTGATAACATAAGGGGTATTTCTAAAATTAAAAAAAAATTTTTTTGAAACAGAGCCTTGCTCTGTCACCCAGGCTGGAGTACAGTGGTGCAATCTCTGCTCACTGCAACCTCCACCTCCCAGGTACAAGCAATTCTCCTGCCTCAGCCTCCCAAGTAGCTGGGACTACAGGTGTGTACCACCACACCTGGCTAATTTTTGTATTTAGTAGAAACAGGGTTTCACCATGTTGATCAGGCTGGTCTCAAACTCCTGACCTTGTGATTCATCTGCCTTGTCCTCCCAAAGTACTAGGATTACAGGCATGAGCCACCATGCCCGGCCAGTATTTTTTTATGTGTATAACAAAATATATAAGCAAAAATTAAACAAATACAAGACGATGCTTGGGAGATTTCACCCATTGAGGACTTCACCTCAATTTGAGAAAATAAGGAAAATAAACACTGCCTTACTTCAGATCACTGTTGAGTTAAATTTGAAATCATAAAGCAAATTATAAAATAAATTACCTCATGAAAAAGAATTACATCGAGGGATTTAAAAATATCATGTTTAGTAAATGATCACTTACCGGTCTTTAACCATGAGCCTGATTAGCTCTGGTCCTATTTATTTCAAGAGTAATTTCAAACCTATTCAGGCTTTTTTTTAAACCTACGTGTTCTTTACTCTCAGCAGGTGATTTTAATATCCATTTTATCAATATCTCTTCTGCTAGTCCTCAACCGCCTACTACCTAAAAATTTCCATAGCCGTCATCACTGCCTTTCATGCTCAGAAAACCAAATGTTTCTTTTCTTCAAGGTTGACTTGCCACCCGAAATGCTCTTCATTTCTGGACGCATTCTGTAGTTAAATTCTTTCTTCAGTGTCTCCTATTCTTTCTCCCAGTTGACTCTTTCCTTATAGCAGCCTGTCACATGATTCAATCTGAATAATTTGAAAAAGTAGAATACTTCTTTCACTTGCCACCAGTATTAAAAAATAATCTCTCTTGACATTTATCCTCTCTTGTTTCCTTCAACTTCTGATAACACTGGTATATACTAGCTGCCTCACTTTCTTAATTTACCTCTTTAAAATTATTCAGTTTGGCTTCTGTCCTCATCACTGCCCTGAAACTGATGACCCTAGTGACAGAATAATCTAATAATTGGCAAATCAAATACATTTTTTCTGACCCCCTCATCAGGTCTCTTGGCTGCACTTTCCACTATTGATCTTCTTCTGATTTCTTGCCATCTTCCTTGTCTTCTGGGCATTATACTGGTTTTACTTTCTTCTTTGACCATTTCTTGCCCTCTTCGTCCTTCATTTTCCTCCTTCCCACACCAACACACATAATGCTGTTACAGTGATTCATTTAAAGTCTCACCATGTCACATTTCTTAATAATTTCCATTGCCTACAAGGTGTCGTCCATACCCCTGGATGTTCTTATAACACACTTACCTCTTCAGAAGCATGTCTTCAGCCTTTCTGCTTCATTTCTCTCAGGTATATCAAACTGCTTTTAGTTCACTTTCTATGCTCCCTTACCACTCCCATACCTATTCACAGAAAGCTGGATATTTTCCCCCCATTCCCATAATGAACACTTCTAGATCACTGTTCAAACTGTTATTTTCAATGATCAGTTTATGCCTGTCTCTCTCACTAGACAACCAGCTCCTCTCTGTGTTCTCTTGGGGAGCAGAACTACATCTTTTTCATTATTATATTAGCAGGACATTTCACAGTGCCTAGTATGTGGTGGGGCCAGGTAGAGGCCAAACAGGCTTTTCTCCATCAGACTTCAGAACCCGTCTTCTGTTGGCCCCTCTGCTACCTCTTCTGCATGTGAATCACACTTGCCCTTCTCTCTGTCCTCTCCTATCTCTAAAGTGTTATGCTTGCTAGGACCTCGCTTTAGAATGCCCTTCCTAGCTTCTCTCCATGATTAAAATTTATCTTCATTGGATAAAACTGAGTCCTGCTCTGCTATTCCTTATTCTAGGAAGCCTTTCATAATGGCTTCTCCTTCTAGTCATTATAAATTAAGTGCACTTCTGGCTTTTTTTTCACCCTATCCACTACTACGACTTTGCAACATGCAATTCTGTTTGATCTTCGCTGTCTTCCCCTCTAAACTTGAGGGCTATACTGTGACTTCTGTCTTTGAATTCTTAATGCCTGCCTTCAGTCTCATGTGAGAAGGCCTCAATAAATGTTTATTAACTGAATCATGCTGACCTCATGTCTTCTTTTTTTTTCCCACTTTTTGTTTAGAAGGTATCTCCAGAAACAATTTTTAGTAATTATATCATTTTAGAATAATTCTAATTCAGTTATATTTTATCTTTGCATAATTCAAAACCTCAGGAGGCCATTTTGAAAGTTTCCATTTGTTTTTTTAAGTCAATTTTGAAAAATTATTCATTTGCAAAAAGTTGGAAAGACAGTACAAAGAGGTCCTGCTTTACTCTGTGAGGTCTCTGAGAATCTGCCCATTTGTTTGCTTATTGTCTGGATTGAGGCTTTGTGTTATGTATCTGCTTTTACTATGTCTGAATTGCCAGCTTTTCTAGCACTCAGTCTGGCACATATAGGGCGCAAAGAAAATCTTGTAAAACCATTGACATGTCATTCCCGAGTCTTGTGGTACTCAGACAGTTGGCCTCCTTTTTTTCCAGTTTCTAGAAAAGAAAGTCTTCTTATGTTTATCTGTAATGTCTAGTCCCCATTCATTTATGTGTTTTGATTTATATCTTTATAAAATTTTCTTTTGAATGAATATTAGGCTTTTTACTTTAATGTCAATATTTCACTAACTAGTTATATAAGAATGAGCATGACCAGGATAAATTCATCTGGATAATGGACATAGTCATCTTCTCTTTATTTATCTCATTTTAAGGTTTTTTTAATGGCATGGTACCTGAGAGTGGGAAGGTAACTGATCATTCTTGCCAGTTTATCTTTATGTACACAGTCTAGAGTGAAGCTCTTTGTTCCTTCAGCAGCTGTAGAAGTGGAGGAAGTGAGGTTTAGAGGTAGTTTTTAGAAACCATTGGAAATAACTATGTAGTATCATCAGCTTTCCTTATGCACTTATTTGAACATTGAATTTAATCTTTCTTTTTGGTTTGGCTATAAGAAATATATCTTCATTGGAATTATATTCTGACACCAGTTTGTTTTTTAAAGCTATAAGCAATGTAATATTTAATATATCCATGGCTGAAATATGATACTTTTCTCCACAAACTGGTGAATTCCAATAAATTAAACATGATTTGGAAATTTTATTAGAGATGGAATACCCACTAATAGCTGATATTCTACATTAATGTTAGCAAATATCCATATTATATGGTTTCCTCTTTTTCTCAAGTGCAGACTTCTGTAATGATTGCATCTTTTATTTGCCAAATACTTGAGAGGTCATGGCCAAGCATCCTCTTGCTCAATGGTTATTAAATTTTGTGGGGGAAAGAAGTTATTTTTAGCACATTCTCCATTTGACTCATGAACAGTACTTCCAAAAGATTTTGCAGTATAGAGAGATAATAAATCATCATAAAAGCATTAGGCTGTTTACCTTATATTTTAGCTATAGTTTGGGAGATGAATTCCATCAGACTAGTACTCTACTGTATTTGACCACACAATCACACATGCCCTTGAATGTGTGTTGGTAAAAACATAGATGATATGTGCTATTTATAAATGAAGTATCAAATGTTTAATTTATGGGGTTTATAATCTATAGGGAATTCAACTACACATATATATATATAGAGAGAGAGAGAGAGAAAGAGACAAATATATGATATAAGTAAGTATATAGAAATTCTGATAGGTATTATATGAATTTTAGAGACCACTGATACAGGAATTCAGAGAAAGTCTTATCTCCTGTTGTTTATAATAATGAGAGATTTATCATTATTACCACTATCATCAGCTCAACATTTATTGGGAGTTTACTCTTTGCCAGACACTGTGCTAGAAGCTTTGCGTGCATTACCACAAATAATCTACCCACCAATCTTATTGTATTGTTTATAGTTAATAATCGTTTATAGTTAATATTGTATTAGTTAATAACTAATGTTATTAACATTAGTTTTACAAATTAGAAAAATTAAGGCTTAGAGAAATTAATTTATATCAGGTCTCAGAGCAGTGAAAATGTAAAGTTGAAACCCAGGCCTTTTCACCTGGATACCACGGGTAACCATTACACCACACTGTCTCCTATGATCGAGACCCAATATTAGGCTTTGAAAGAAGGCCAAATATTAGTATGCAAATTTTATCTAGAAGACCAGTGTTGCTGCTGACATTAGCTTCTGAAATATGTTTCTGAATGCAAATATTGGATGAATTATTACATGTTATCATAAAATATAAGTATAGCTTATAAAAGTCAAATAAATTTATAAATGGAGGAATTTACCTTAGTATGGAATTGAATTAAGCATCATCAAGACAGCCTACATTTTCTGAATGAGTTATATTAACTGCTTCTTAGAGAACTTAGTGATGTGGTGGTAGAGCAGAGGGAACATTTCAAACTTTTTTTGACCAAAAAGTGATTGGAGAATTTTATATGGTTTGCTGAGGCATTTTTTCCCTACGTTTTTTAGAGAACTGCTTACATTTGCTGAATTCTTCCAGAAACAAAGAACAACTGTAGGTCCTCTCTTGTGTCTTGAGGAGGCCAGGATTTTGTTTAACATTTAGAAGTGAACAAATTTCACATTTCATCAGAAAGAGAAAACTTGACAGTATGACTTGATTTAAATGTTATCTATAGGTTCTGAGGTATTAGGATATAACAACTTTCAAACAGATTGGCTGGTGTTATTGTACAGTTATCAGAAATGACACAACTGATGTCTGTTTCCTTTAAAACATTAAAGATTAGATTTTACTATTCTTAGAGAAAAGCAGAATAAGTGTTTTTCTCTAGAGCGTGGATATTTTTAGCAGTTCATAGAACTGTATGCTAGATAATGATGAGTCCTGACTGCAACTCAGGAGAGGGAGCTTCTGTGATGGAAGCACAATAAAGAGGCTGAATGAGAAGAAATTTGTTTAATTTTGAGAAGAAAGGGGTGACTCAAATAATAGCTGCTTTTATTGAACATACACAGTGGCTTAGGTCTTTACATCATATTCTGAGGAAGGTAATATTGTCCCTATTTTATAGGAAAAGATAAAAAAGAAGATTACAAGGTAGCACAATCAATTTGGATTTCTAAAAAAGCAATAAGTCAGAGGTTAGGCAAATGTCCAAAAAAGCGTGAAAGAGTGTCAAAAAGCAGGCATTATACATTGAAACCTTAAACAGTATTAAAGAACATAACTTATTTAAGGGAATAGCAACATCTTTCTTTGATAAACTTTTATAAGAGCGAACTAACTAGGTTATTGTATAATTTATTATTTCCTTTAAAATAATTTTCGCCAGGAAATGTAAAGATTTTTTTTTTCAGGAATTTGATTTACATGCACCAGTACATTCATTTTATAAAAGAATACTATAAAATGCAAACAGTAGATGAATGACTAAATGATATAATATATTTACCATGATATTTATTCCTGTAAATGATAAATAGGGAGATTTAAGTAAGTATAAAATTGGATTAAGAATCATCCACGTCTCCAGACAGTTTTCTGGGGAAAAGTAGAAGCTGCCTTTTTATCCATCTAAGACTTGGTGGAAAAGGGGGCCTTTAAGGAATTGTGTGAAGATGAAAGAACATTTGGTATGCTGAGGCAGATGGCATTTTATTATATGATATTGCTTTGGAATGGACTTCAGTATGATAGATGGTTATACATTAAGCTAGTCTTCTGAAATTAGTGAAAGATTGGATATTATGTCATCTCCACATAGGAAAAATCTGTTAGAATAAAACATTATGATAATTAAAAGCAGTTTAATGAAGTCAGATGAAGTGATAAGTGTTTGAAACGAGTTTCAATAAACCAAATGGTTTCCCTTTGAGTAACATGAGTGAAATACACACACACACACACACACACACACACACACACACATATATATTCAATGAGAGATATAAATATATATTGTGTGTTAAGCATACATTAGATGTAGGGAAATCAAAGAGAAGCAATATAGACTTGGCCCAATTGGTTCTTATTGTTTGTGCTTTACATTATTATCTGAGACTTACATTTAGGTTGAGGAGGGTGTAGGAGATACATAAAATCTGCATAATACAACGATAAGAGAAGTAGATGATGCTTTAGAAGTTCAAGACAAGACACCTAAATAAGCCTACAGAGATGAAAGCCTTCCATAGGAAGGGGCATATTAGTTGAGAGTCTACAAACAAATAGAATATGACCATTATTCAGTGATGAAGAAGCTATAATTTAGAGAGAATTGTACATGAATATAGTAAACAACAACTCTAAAATCTGATAAGAAAGAGAATATTTATTCAAATATGTAGAAGTCAAGCATTGTTAGAGACATAGTAAAGGGGAAAGAATAAAGAGGAGTGTGTTTGAAGAGTGGTAGAGGCTTATCATTACATAGCTTGCAAAATATGTTAGGAAGTTTGGACTTTATACTACAAGCAATGGTAAATCATTGAAAGGTATTAGAAGGGGGCAAGTGTGATGGAGTTTTATTTAAAGCATAATGTAGCTGCATTGCTGGAGACGGGATTGGATAGGTACAAGACACGGGCAGGCCATTAGGTCGCTAGAGCAACAGTTCAAGAGAGAAGTTATAGTGACCTGGATTCAAATAATGAGATCACAGACAGAGAAAAGTAGACAGATATAGGGAGGCCGAGGTGGGTGAATCACAAGGTCAGGAGTTCAAGACCAGCCTGACCAATATGGCAAAACCTCGTCTTTCCTAAAAATACAAAAATTAGCTGGGCATGGTGACATGCACCTGTAGTCGCAGCTACTCAGAAGGCTGAGGCAGAAGAATCACTTGAACCCAGGAAGCAGAGGTTGTAGTGAGCCAAGATCGTGCCACTCCACTGCACCCCAGCCTGGGTGACAGAGCAAGACTCTATCAAAAAAAAGAAAAGAAAAAAGAAATTTGCAAGTAAAATGTAAAGTATTGGGTTGGATATAGGGGCTGAAAAATAAAGGGTAGTCAAGTTGGCTATCTGGATTGCTCCTTGGCAATTAGTTAATGATGGTGTCAATTACTGAGATATTTATTCAAAGAAGGCTAGTGCTGAATTCAGTTGGATACACACTGAAGGGACTGTGAAGTGTTGAAGTAAAAATGCAAGTGGAGAGCTGAATCTGGAGAAAGATCTGTGCTGCAGGTAATGGTTTCCCTTTTTTTAGCATCTAGGTGATCATTGACCTTGAGAGTAGAAGAGATCACCCTAGGAGAGCATATGAAGTGCAGTAGGAAAGAGACTAAGGATAAAACTCTGAGAAACATCAGTATTTAAGGGAAAGACAGAAGAAAACTCGTCTGCTAAGCTGACTAAAAGAACTTGCCTAGATGTAGGTAGGAAAGACCAAGTAAGTTCAGTATCGGGTAAATAGGGTATTTGAAGAATGAAGGATTTGGTTAGTATTTTCAAATGTTGCCATAGATCAAGTGAGACAAGGATTAAAAGCCTCTAGTGGATTTGGAAACAGAGGACAGACTGAGAGAAGGGTTGGAGAAAATCCCTTATTTCTGAAGGTTTAAGAGTGAATAGAAAGTGATGTTATGAGCGAAGGAGGTTGGAGAACTCGCTCAAGAACTTTGACTTCATAGGGGAGGAGAGCTAGTAGTAAGAAAAATGTTGAACTGTATGAAATTGATAATATTTCATCATTTTGACCTGAAAAAATAGCAATTTTGTGTGATTTAACTTATAGACAGGGATAGTAGAAAAAGAGAGACATTTGAAGGTAGTGGCTGAAAGCATAGATGCTGAAGTTAGATCCCCAGTCCATGACTTCATCCTAGAATTAAAGACCCATATTATTTTGGGTGAAGTGCTTTAACTTCTATATCCCTTTTTTCCCTCATGTGCAAACTGCATACACTCTTAGTTCTAAACTGAAAAGATAATGACGGCTGCGTGTTGTTTCTTTTGCTCACTATAAACTACGACACAACTCCTGTAGTCTCCTGTTCTCTACATCTCTGTCTGCTTCCACCTTTCTAACTTGCTCAGTGTAATGTGGAACTTCCTTTTACAAAACTACGTGTGATATTATAAAATTGTAAAATTAATTCTAACTCCTTTTATAGGACTGTTCTTGGAATCCTGATTATTTTCCTCTCTCAAATCCATTGTATAAGTCTGCTTTTTCCTTTTTTTGACAATTCTTACTGACATCTTGGCATATGTGATTTTGCTGACCGCTCACTGCCAACATCTTGATACTTTTTTCCCTTGTATTTGTGCTCCTATACACAATACGGAAGTTTACTGCCTCCATTATGGTCAGCGAAGCTCTGATCCACGGTGAGCATGAGATGGAATGCCTCAGTGGGCATGCCGTTGGATCCTTACTGCTTCTTGTGGTATGAGCATTTCTCTTACTGACTGAGAATATAGTAGGAAAAGATAAATGTATTGTCTTTCAATGCAGTCTGCTACATAGGTCTGTTTCAGTATTGGAGGAAATCATGACCATGTTGGACCTACGAAAAAGGATGTGCTTATGTATCATTTCAAATACAGTCATTTGTTGCTCACTATTCTGAGAAATGTGTCATTAGGCAATTTCATCATTGTGTGAATATCAGAAAGTATATAAATGGTATAGTTACCACACATCCAGGCTATATGATACAGCTGTTGTTACTAGGCTCCAAAGCTATGCAGCATGTTACTGTACTAATTATTGCAGGAAATTGTAACATAATGGTATTTTTATACCTAAACATAGAAAAAAGTACAGTAAATATACAATACAAAAGATAAACAATGGTACACCTGTATAGGGTATTTACCATGAATGGAGCTTGTTGGACTGGAATTTCCTCTGGGTGAGTCAGTCAGTAGTGCTGAGGAGTGAAGGTGAAGGTTGAGGACATACTGTGTACTACTGTAGACTTTATAAACACTGTAACTTAGGCTGTACTAAATTTATTTTAAAAAATTTATTTCTTCAATAATAAATTAATGGCTGACTAGAACTTTTAATTTACAAGCTTTTTAATTTTAAAAAACTTGACTCTTTTTGTAATTAGCTATACAAATATCTTTATATCCTTATTCTGTAAGTTTTTTTGATTTTTAAATTTATTTTATTTTATTTTTTTACTCTTTAAACTTCTTTGTTAAAGAAGGCCCAGCCACATACATTAGCCTAGGACTATACAGGGTCAGGATCATCAGTTTCACTGTTATTCACCTCCCACATCTTGTCCTACTGGGAAGTCTTCAGGGGCAGTAACACATAGGGAACTGTCGTCATCTATGATAATCATATGTCCTTCTGAAATATCTCCCGATAGACCTGCCTGAGCCTGTTTAGCAGGTGACTTTTAAAATATGTAAGTTGCTGACCATGTTCTAAAATAACAGTAAAAAGAGTTGTATAATACCTACATAAAATAGTAACATTTATTGTCATTATCAAATATGAACTATACATAATTGTGTGTGCCATACTTTTATACTACTGGCAGCACAGTAGGTTTGCTTACACATAATCACCACAAAACACATGAGTAATGCATTGCGCTAGATGTTAGGATGTCTAGGCCTTAGGAATTTTTTTGACTCCATTATAATGCTATGGGACCACCGTGATGTTATATGTGGTTTATTGTTGATTGAAACATCATTATGTGTCATATGACTAAATATACAAACATGCCCATATATATGTATTTATATATACATATACATGTGTATATATGTATACATACATATATATTTAGGGGTAAACATAACTTTATGAAACATTTATTATAGTTTATGTGTGTATATGGAATTTGTTTGTGGATTTATCAGGTCATTATATAAAATGCATTCCTTACCCTGGAATATGGTAAAAAATGCTGAAAGCTACTGTTACGGTAGAAAGAACATGGTAGGTAAAGTCAAAATATTATTGCTTGAGTGCCAGATCTGCTAATCTGGTAGCTTTGTGACAGTGGTCTTGAGCCTTCGTTTCCTCATTTGTGACATAGGTTCTTACCAATGATCTCATAGGTCATCCAGTCATCTCATGAATCCTATGCAGGTGTATATACAATATTTATCCAATAGCAGAAATAATAAAGAATTTTTTCTTATCTACTTTGCTTTGTCTAGTTTTCTTACTTTAAGAAAGTTTAGGTAAACTATATGAACAGCGAAATGTAGTTTCTACTTATAAAACTTAATGAATTTTGGTAATTATATACTCTTGTGTGAAGAATGCGCTTGGCAAAGTAGACTACATTTCTGTCAGGCCAGAGACTTACCTTGTGCCCCCTTTCTGTAACCTGCTGTCTCAGTCTTTTTTGTATAGTTATAAAGAAATACCTGAGGACGGGTGATTTATAAAGAAAATAGGTTCATTTGGCTTATGGTTCTGCAGGCTGCACAGGAAGCATGTTACCAATATCTGCTTCCAGTGAGGACCTCAGGAAACTTCCAGTCATGGCAGAAAGGGAAGAGGAGATGATGTGTCACATGGCGAGAGAGAGAGAGAGACAGAGAGAGAGAGAGGGAGAGAGACAAAGGGTCCTAAAACCTTTTAAACAACCAGCTCTTGTGTGAACTAACAGAGCGAGAACTCACTCTTTAGTGTAGGGAAGGCACCAAGCCGTTAATGATGGATCCCCTTCATGGATCCAAACACCTCCCAACAGGCTCCACCGCCAACATTGTGGATCAAATTTTATCAGAAGATTTGGAGAGGGCAAATATTCAAACTATATCACCTCCATTTTCTTTAGGAACCACCTATTCTGATTTCTGTTATTATAGAAAACTTAGTTCTTCAACTTTATATGAAGGGAATAATGTAGTATACACTCTTCCTTTTTCTTAAGTTCAGTATATTTTTGACAATCATCCATGTTGTTGTATTAATAATTTCTTTTATGGTTGAGAAGTACAGCATTGTACAAATATGTCCCATTTTGTTTATTCAATATCATAAATGTACATATGGTCTCCTTTCAGTGTTAGCTGATTTTAGATAAGCTGTTGTAAAAGTTCACCTACAGGATTTTTATAGACATGCTTTCTTTGCATGGAGTGTAGTTACTGGATCTTAGAGCTTATATATGCTTAACCTTTTACTATAATATGTGGAATTGTCAAACAGTTTTCTAGAATGCTTATGCTATCTTACTCTCTTACCAGTGATCTATGAAAATTCTGGCTGTTGCACTTCCCTGCCAACATTTGAAGTTCTCAGTCTTTAGTGGTTTGCAGTGGTAACTTACAGTGGTTTTGATTTGCATCTCTTTCAATATTAATATTGATGAGCATGTGCTTTTGTGGGCTTTATTTTGGGCCATTTATATGTATTCTTACTTGAAATGAGTGCCTACAATATTGAGAAATTTTTCATTGGATTGTAGGTCTTTTATTGTTGTAGGAGTTATTTGTGTTCTGGGTTTGCATCATTTGTTACAAATATGTTTTGTGAATATTTTCCCTAATATGTGGCTCACCTTTTAATATTCTCATCTTTCAAAGAGCAGAAGATACTAATTTTGCTGAAGTCAGTTTATTATTTTTTCATACTTAGTCCTGTGAGTGTTCTTTCTACTGAATGTTTGCCTGTATCAAGGTCACAGAGTTATTCTCGATGTTTTCTTCTAGAAGCTTTATGCTTTTACTTTTAAGTATAGGTTTATGTCCCATCTAGAAATAATTTTTGTGTATGGTGTCAAGATAGTCAAAGTATTTTTTAATTGGAATATCCGTTTGTTCCAGAATGATTTGCTAAAAAGATTTTTCTCTGCCCAGTGCTGTGTTTAAAGTGTTCAAAAATACCGTATAAACACAATGAAGGTATCTGTTTAAATATATAAAATATGGCAAAATAAATTTTATAGTGTTTTAAGAATATTCGAATTCTTTCATTATTGACCCTCTATATGTCTGTTTCAATTTTGAAGGAGACAACAACTGTGTTGAGATTATTAAGCGTGATATTTGTTTATACTGTACTTCAAATTTATACAAAGTCATGTAATCATATCTAGTAAATCCTAAGCACTGCACTGTCCTGAGTAGCAAAGTAGGCTCTAGTGTGACAAAAAAAAGAGGAAACGTTTTACCCTCCATTAACACATTAAACATTTCCTTTAAAAAGGACCATGTAAATTTAGACAGTATGTTATATGCTTTTTATGTTTTTTTCAAGAAGACAATATAGTTTATACAAACAGAATTGGCATACCCACCCTTGGTAGAGTAGATGTCTTGGTAGACTAACAACTGAGACCTACATCTGCATCCACAATGATAGCTCATCTTTATATCTTTATCTTCAGGGGCATATTAGCTGCCAGCATTGCTGTCACTCTGAAATGTGACAAAGTTCTTGAAATTGCTTAACGGCATAAGTAACTGGTAACTTTATGCTTATCCCTCAAGTACCAAACCACTATCATTTAGTAAACATGTATGTACTCATCATGTCAACACTAATAACCAAAATGAAGATTTAGCAATGATCTAGACTGACAGAATATATCAGTGCTGGCATTTGATGAGGTAATTCTCAGAAAAATATGTTTTTATGGGCACAAAAGCTATGAACCCCAAAAGCAAATGAACCTATATAATGGGATTTAGAATAGTGTTGTAGTAGAAAATTTTTGTTTGCATTTAGGACAGCAAGACAAATAGATTTAGATGCTATAAAGTCATATAAAATTATAAAATACTGAAATGTGTTCTCATAGAAGAATTTAATACCCCCTATAGAAAGTTATGAGAAAAGGAAAATACTTCATTTTCTTAAAAAGCTATGTATTGATACTTTCTGGAAAATGGAACTTTTGCTTAGATGACATATAAATATCTATTTCATCTTATTTTTTTTTTGCAATTTCATAGTATTGAACAATAATTTATCATAAAAGCAAAACAATTTGGAAATTTAAGCACAAAATAAATTTTGTGTATGAATGTAAGAGTTGATGTTAAATAATAGTTGATAGATATAAATCCCTGAAAGCATCTTTTTACACTTTTATCAAATTTTTGCAATAGTAGTCAGTTTAATATCCACATGGAGGGACTAGGAGAGTATAAAGTCTCTGGTGCATTTCCACATTTATCATTAGTCTATAGCTCATTTTGACTAATCCCAGTTACAAACAAAAAAAATACAGTTTTCTTATGTGCAATTCGCTTTTTATTCCCTAGAAACTGTTATTATTATATAATTGATATTTCATGAAATTTTTAAGGAGATTGTCCAAGTTTGTTTTGACCCCTCTTAGAACACCTTTCTCCTTCTCTGAGCACTTATATTATGGACCCTTGTTCACCTGGCTGCAGCCAAATGTCTCAGAGCAGCTAAAAGACTCTTTCTGATGAGAACTTGGCACTAAATCTGAGAGGAAGCGAAACAGGTTGAGCTGATTCCTAATATAGAGGACATGTAAACTTTGGAGCTGTAGGTCTCATCTTCAGACAGAACAAAGCAGATGTATCGAGTGAGGTAGAGATGAAAGAGACTTTCCTTGGTTTGCTGTGGCCTTCCAAGCAAGTCTTTGAAGGGGCCCAGCTGATCTTGGTCTCTTGAGAAACCCCACAATTTTTCCAAGATAGGTCCTTTTCTGATTATTGTTTAAGATGGCTTCGATTAGTTTATGCTATTTGAAACCAAAAGGGTTGCAAAGGAGAACAGGACTGGTCATAGAATAATGGCAATCTCTTCCAATGTTTCAGTTTGGGTTCCCACAGAAGGAGACATTGAAATTAGGACTTGAGTGTAGAAACTTGCACTACTACTAATTCCCAGCACTGAAACTAGTGAAAATGCCAAAGGAACTTTATTAATTTCTAAAGAAAAAGTATTTTTTATTTGAATGTGGGTGTCTAATTATAATTATGTATAAATTAAAAACATCTATATATGTTGTACTCCATTCTTTAAAATATTTCCTTTTCAAACTCTACTAATCCTTGAAGATAAAAATAAGGACAAAGAATACAGTTATTCTCTGTTGACATCTGCATTTTTGCTAGCATGTTAGGGTAAATATGTATCTCAGATTTGCCCTTCATTCATTTTGGCTGAAATTAGGCTCAAACTTATTTAGTAAGAGGTGCACAGTGTCTTACAAATTCCTCCAGAAATAATAGACTTTGAGACAAATCATTTGAAATGCAGGTAATTTATTTTTGAGGTGATCTCAGGAAATGAGGAAACTAGACCTGTAAAACAAGCGCCCACATAGGATTTGTTTTCAAGCAAATTACTGCTACCGGCAGCTGGTGCTTAATCAGGGACATTTTAGAAGGTAAGCATACACAAGTGGAGCAGTGAGGGAGCTAAGATATTTACCTGAATTTCATCAGCCATAGATTGAGAGCAGCTCCTAGGAGACATTAATTCACTGATATTTCATGCTTGTCATGTAGGGGCAAATAAGCAGGTTCTGACAGCCAGATATAGCCCTCAAGCAAGAAATGGATAGGCCCTGACTCTTAGAAGCTGGACAGTTGCATACTGAAGCCAAAAGGACAAGGGATGGTAGTCAAATGCAGACACTGCAATGCATAGGATGCTATAATGTAACGATTTTTATTCCTTTTTGGCTGTGTAATACAGACAAAACCTGCCAGAGTCCTTCGTGAGTTGAAAATCAGTCACCTAAGTAAGGAGGAAGATGGCTTGTCAGCCCAGTCTTCTTCTTCCCTCCAAATCAAGAAATGAATAAACATGAACTAGGTTTGGAAAATACCTCCGCTGAAATGTTTCTATATGAATGAACTTTAGAATAATGCTGCTTTTTATTGAGCTGAGGTAAAATATTGCAGTCGCCTGATAACAGCCTGCCACATTACAAATCACCACTTGCAAGGTTATACAAGGTGCTTTTAGAAAAAGCTAAATGAATTACTTCAAATAGTATGTTTGTATTCAAAAGGAAAATTGCTGGTAGTTTGGGAGTGACAATCTTTTCTTTTGATTTCAAAAGGCCCATTGCCATGTTCTGCCTTTGCATTTGCTGCTGGGAGCTAAAAGCCTGCAATGAACAGATGAATATAAGATATTCCTAATTGAGAAAGAAAATAAGAAAAGAGTTTTTGTGAAATAGTCACAAGGTCTCTCATTTTACTATTGTAATATTTCTAGGCTTTTGGGTTGGTTAAACTAAATGTAATTGAAAATATTACAATTAGCTGATTCATTTTCTTAATCCTTCCTCAATTAACTTTATTTTTTAAAAATGTTCCATCTTTTTAAATCTATCTTTATGTGTTAAATTTGGAGTTCATTTAATTTCACTACGAGTGATATGTCTCAAATACACACGCGCACGCACGCGCACACACACATACACACACAGGCATACACACACACAGACACGCACACACACACAGACACGCACACACACATACCCTCACTGTAATGCTGTTATTTCTGCCTATCAAGGTGGAAGCTAATTAATTGGCAAATTTGGTTTGCAATTGAAAGGAACTAGCTGCTCTTTCAGCAAGGGTGGCATGCTGGAGAGTCTTTTCAGTGGTCTATTTTATCCTTTCCCCTTATCATTTAATTACTTATTGTATGAACAAGATCAAATAAGCTCATTTTCTATATAAATAATATTTTAGTGTATATTGCAACACCAGTATTTTCAGGGTCCCCATTGCATCCTTTAATTAAATTTTAAGTAAAACTTTAGCTTAATAGTTCTCTGATAGTTTGTGAATCTAAGCTTATTTAAATAATCATTCTCTTTTAATAAAAATGTGAATTTCCTGTGATTATGCTCTAGATCTATTTGCGTTTTAGAACTTACCTTCATATTAGATAGTTGCAGTTGTTAATCTCATGAGTTTTAGTGGGAAAGGGCAGGGATGTGAAACAAAATACTAGCTATTCAATTGTTAGTCATGTGAAGTTGTATTTGTGGGACTCCTAGGAAGACAGCAGGACCTTTAATGCCATTTACTTTTTGAGCTTCATGTCAGTTTTTAGATTCAATGATTATAATAAGAAACAGGAAAAAGGCCTAATAAATTGGATAATAAATATATATTTATCATATATATGATTAAAATATATATTTCAAAGAAACAAAAAGGCAGTTGGAATGATGTGATAATAAATCCCTACTATATATATCTCAGTAAGTGTAAAACCAGTCAATTGTTGCATGTCACAATAAGAATTACATCATTTAAAACCGTTAACTGTCTTTTGTGAGTTCTTGCAAAAAGAGAGGGCTGTTGGGATAAGAAAAGATAAAGTCTATAGTTAAGGAAAATGAAATAGCCAACCCATGCTCTTTTGTAGATTCAAAAAGTCACCAAGTTGAATTTGAAAATCACTATGAGATCACCAAGTTTAATTTAAAAACCACTGTGAGAAAAAACAAACTGGCTTTCTGTTTAAATGGGAGTGTAACTGCTCTATTAGAGTACATAGAATAAAAAAAATGGTTATGGATATATTCGTTTTGGTCTTAGAGTTTTCGATGATGGGAATGAGTAATAAGCATTTTTGGTATGACATGTTGCAAGAAAGAGAGCCCTTTGACAGATCCCTGGAACACTGATAATTATTACTTTTAAAACTAGCATTAGGAACATAAAGAAAGCATAGTAAAGTGATCAGCTAGTATTTTTTCAAAAAATGTTGTGGCTCAATCATTTCCTATTATTTGCTGACTTTGGGACACAATTTTAGGTGCTTATAAAGAATGTATATATTATTTACATCTTTATTCTGTGTATTTGGCTGGATACCCAATTTACCTGTCATATAAAGGCAGGTTGATTTTAAATGATAATATCTGGTTGATGTTTTCACATTGCATTTTGTGCAAAACTGTGTATCTAACTCTGTGTTTTGAAAATCAAAACTTCCTCTAGTGCTTTTATTTGGTAACAGTAAGGACAAGGATATCCTGTGGCTTTTATTCTGGAGGCTGAAATGATATCCCTGAAATTAAAGCATTTTCTGATTTGTGCAAAATTTGCACATTCAGTTAGGTGCAAGGATTAATTGTAAATGTTACTCTGTGTCAAGAATATAAAACCAATGTGTCAAGACCGTTCTACCTCAAGGCTTGATGCAAAGTTTTATAAATTGTTGAATATGAAGTAGTAACTAAGAGAGTTCAGTAGGCAAACATTAGTATTTAAAGTAACTTCATTTTATAAGAAACACAAAGGATTCATTATATTATGTACGCTTGTGAAGAGATTCTCAGATTTTCCTGTTATAAAGTTGAGAAAAATATTGTTATATTTGCAGTAATATTTTTTGGATGGTAAAATATGAAAACAGTTGCTATGTATTATTCTAGTTGGAATTAACAGATTATCACTCTGTTAAACAAGAATAGTTTATTGTTTCTATTACAATAAACATTAATCATGCATTAGTAAATTTGGTTGAGACAATATGCAGCAACTCTTATTTTTTTAAATATTTTCAAAAAATATAGTTGATATCTGAAGTAATGGAAAAAAGAATTGATATTACATTAGCTGCTAGATCCCAAACATGCTAAAAATACCGCCGTGTTTTTAAGCGTTAAAATGTTCCACATTATTACCCCAGAAAGTAAATGGTATTTTTTGTGAAAATTTCATAACACTGAATGCATTTTTAAAAATTAGGCTGAATAAAGTACACTTACTGCAAATGGTTAGAAAATGCAAATATAAAATTCTAAATTACTAATGAGTCTTTCCTTTGAGTTTTCTTGGCAAACACGATATATGGCAGTGTATGAAAATCAGGTTTGTTTCATGTAATGTTAATGTTTATACTCAAACTTTGATCTCTTGCTTTTTGCTTGCTTGCCTGCAAGGCATGACTAAATGTCAGTATGACACAGGTAAAGCTGACCAAGGTATCAGTTTTACATAGATTTGTTTTTAAAGAGAATGGTTTCTCTCTAGAGAAAAGTACACATATTTTCTATATATTTGTAATTATTTTTTTTGAAATTTGGTTTATTTTTGGCAATGATGGACAAATACTTGTGGATACTTTCATGTATTAAACATATTCTAATAATCCAGTTTAGCCAATACTAATTGAGTATAACCATGTTTTAAGCACTGTGCTAGATGCTAAAAATCAAAGATAATAAATCAATACTTGCTAAAAATAAGTCCCCTGGTACCCCCAAAATTTATTAGAATTTCAGATAGTATTAGGGTCAGATTCCAGTTGAGATTTGATAGATTTCAATAAACATTTGTTGAAACCTATATTTCAAATTATTGAGATTTTTTAGTGTTCATCTTTGTCTTTTATTATTTCATGGTGTGGATTAATATGAATACTCGATTTTGCTGACAGTGACAGAAATGAATAATTCTGTGATATAACCTCACACGGTTTGGCTGACCGATGGTTTTTAATGTAATTTAACTTGAAGTTAATTTCACCTGGTTGTATACAAAACAGGAATCTTTTTATAAAGTGAAGTTAAGTGCTGGAAATGCACAACGGATTCCTGAGTCCTCATTTCTGTGTTTTTGTACTAAGAGAGTATTTCCAGAGTTATCTAGATACTTGAATCCAAATACTGGGGTATTTGTCCTGCCATGTCTTGATAAAATAAACAAAATAAATCTATAGAAGTTCAAAGGTAAGTAGAAAAAAATGGAGTGAGAGAAGCTACAGAATGTGAAATTTTGTTGCACTAAATTCACACCACAGGATTGGTGACCTTAATGAACTTCTAATGCACTGTACAGTCTACATAAACCTAAATCCAAAAAAAATAATAACTCAATGGAAATTATCTTATAATTTTAAGAGTAATCTAGAACTTTGGCCAAATTTGTCAGTTCTTAAATATATCAAAGCCACAAATGAAAACTGCTAGATATATGCTCATATGTTTCCACAACTGATATTTATGGGGACTTTGGAATGAGAAAAATCTCACTATTTTATAAGTGTTGTCAGAATTATCATCCAATTTATGAGCTTTTTAGTATACTAAATGCAAGACTGTGATCATGAGCTTTATAATTAATATTTATTATGTTAAAATTAATGAATTCCAAAAATTTCTTTTATGATCAGCCAAATGCCTCTGAAGCAGATAGGTAATATATGATTTAGAAAGCTAATTTCTAGTCTGGGTCTAATTTGGTTTACCTAACATGATAACAAAAACCATTGTTTCTTGCTTCAGTAGAACTCGATGGCTAATGCTGCCACTAATGGGAAATGGTTCGTTTGTCTCTTATTTAGAGGCCTATTTACTTTTATACTACATAAATAGAATTGGAAAGAGCATATACACATCTCTTTAGTCATGGAACACTTTATATAATGCTTTTTGGTATTATTTTAGCAGATAGTAATGCACTGCTCGTATTATAAAATGGGACTAAATAGTTACCACTCATTGAGACAGGTGGGCTTCTGTCAAAATAAAGACACTGCTAATGATACTGATAATTCTGATCTTTCAGTGCAGAACTGTTAAGTAATTCCATGGAGCTAAAACATAGGCACATGTGGAATAAGGAGTTTGCAGAAATTGACAAGGACAAAATCATGAAGAAATATATACCCTAATGAGCTGAGTACTTATCTTTTTGGTAATAAGGAGCAATTGTAGATCTTAAGTAAAGGAGTAAAATTACTGTATTTGCTTAATGCTACTTAACTGAACAACTTTAGCACATTCATTTGGGATCCCTTCAGTTTTTCACATTAAAAGCTATCATTATGGAATAAAAGTGAATATGTCTGTCGAGAGTCTACAATTTGATATATTGCCAGTGACTAGATTTTAGGAGGAGAGAATTCTGGCTCTGAGAAATGAAAATATCTCAGATATCCTTGAAAAAAGGATACTGGAAGACAAAAGCTCCACTAACACTATTATTGTTATTAAATTGTTATTTTCTTATTAATAAGTAATTCTTCATTTTGCCTGGTTCTTAAATTTTTATTTAGGGATTATGCATACTCATTATACTTAAAAACAATAGGAATGGAAATACTCAGACCTAAAATTTCCCACAATCAGCTTTAGTTAAACTTGCCACAGGGAGATTGAGACTATTTCAGAAGTTATTTTCCTCTAAAATGCACCTTGGAAGTTAGATATATTTATCTACAAATATAATTCTTGAAAGAGATCACCAGGAATTCCAGGTGAAAAAAAGCAAGATTAATCAGGTTTGCTTTAAAAAAAGATTCTAAATACCAGTTTATTGGCGAGATCAGATCTATATCTAACATGGCTTTTTCTTGGACAAAAGAGAAGTGGAGATCAAAGACTTGTTGGTAACTGCTTAGAAATAGTGTGGAATTGTTAAATCCAAGGGTGGATGCCACTGCGTTCCATTTAGTCTAAACATACAGCTCAGCCTGGACCTCTCTGACAAAGAGATTTGGATAATAGAACTAAGAATTGTATTGACGGAAGTTCATTCTGCCCTTCCTTCAAGAGCCACAATCTACATTAATCTGTAAGATTCTGTAAAAGGAAGGTACCTGGCACTTATTATTTCATTTGAGACTCATTCTGCCCTATTATTGATAAGCACAGTCTACATTAATTTATAAGATTTTTTAAAAGGCAGGTAACAGGTGCTTATTACTTCATTTGAGCCTGAAAGCTTTTTGAGATAAATATTGGTATTACCTTCTCATTAATGACAGAGCCAAGGTCCATACAGCTAGGGAGTGGCCTATCTCAGCTTGGACCCCAGCTCTGACTGGCAGCAAAGTCTGGGTTCTATGTACAGCACTACGTGGTCTTCCTGACAACAGTAGAAGATCCTCGTTATATGCCTACACCTACATGTAACAGACTCTACCCTGTATAATGTTGACAACATAAAACTGCCTTGATAATTAGACTTATAGAACTGTGCAAGGTATTTGAACATATTTTCCCTATCAGAGTATAGGCAAAAACACATTTTAAAAACTAATTCTGATTTAAACTTTTTATTTATGCTTTATTCATACAAATAATAATATTTTAAGGGTTAAGTGGCAATGAATATGATGTGTAAAAAATTGCTTTGGAGTGGCATTTACCTTTCTGTGGTTCATGATTTACTATCATAAAAATTATCATAAAATATGAGGCTGATTATTTAATCAGGTGATCAGAGCAAGATTTATTATTTTCAATCAAGAAATGCTTTCTGTCATCTGATTTTTATTTTAATTAATCTAAACCATTCCCCTCTATTCACTTGACTACATTAACAAAATGAAACATTGAGAAACTACTATCATTTATGTAAGAGTGTTTATTCATCATAGTAATATATAATGAAGTAATGAGTAATGAAATTGTACATTGAATGATGGAATGAGGCAGTGGAGTGATAAAAAATAATAAGTTTTGGCCAGGCGCGGTGGCTCATGCCTGTAATCCCAGCACTTTGGGAGGCCAAGGTGGGTGGATCACGAGGTCAAGAGATAGAGACCATCCTGGACAATATGGTGAAACCCGTCTCTACTAAAAATACAAAAAATTAGCTGGGCATGGTGATGCGTGCCTGTAATCCCAGCTACTCAGGAGGCTGAGGCAGGAGAACTACCTGAACCCAGGAGGCGGAGGTTGCGGTGAGCCGAGATCACGCCATTGCATTCCAGCCTGGGTAACAAGAGTGAAACTCCGTCTCAAAATAATAATAATAATAAAAATAATAATGATAATAGGTTTTAAAACTAAATTCCCAGTCAGTTGTCTTGTGAGGTACCTTTTAATGAAATACCATGTAGAAACAAAATATAATATTTGAAGAAAATTTAAGGACTAAATGATAAGAAAAATCATAGAAGAAAAATTATATGTGTAATATGATCCTGACATAAATATTAGAATATATATACCTAAAATTTTGAATTCTGGAATTATCCATGATTATTTTCATTATAGTTTTGGTAATTTCCATTTTTCTTACAATGACCATACATTTCATTTAGAATCAGTAAAATATTATTAAAAGCAAAGTCTTACTATTTTGACCTGTGCCTCTAATAGACATAACTCTTTTATCTTTTGAAATACATCCTTTTTGCCTTCCTTATCTATTAGAGCACAAGACTGGTTTCTCTGCTGGGCTGTACCTTGGTAAGTGAAAACCTGGAAGAGGAGTAATTTCTCTTTTCCTAGTTTTCTTCTCTTTGAAGTGAAGTCATTGCACCTGATCACCTGAGGTCTATTTCTGTACCATCACTGGGTATGTTCCAGAATGCTGTCATGGCTGAGAGGTCACCCTGATGGCAACATGTGCAGTGCTGAAGCTACCTCCCAAGGGTTACCAACAGGAATACTACTCATCTTCATGTACAGATTGAGTAACCCATATCTGAAATGTAGAAGAGTTTTGGATTTCAGATTTTTTAAGATTTTGGAATATTTATATATACATAATGAGTTATCTTAGGGCTGAGACAACTCTAATCATGAAATTCATTTACATTTCATATGTACCTTACACACATAGCCTGAAGGTGATTTTATACAATATCTTAATAATTTTCTGAATGAGACAAAGTTGATGTTCATATCAGAAAGCAAAGGTGTCACTCTCTCAGCCACCCATGTGGACAATGTTTGATTAGTCTGGCAACACTGTCCTTTCTGACTCTGAACTTATATGCCACTAATCCTCAGTCATTTTCTTACATTTCACACATAAGTACTTAACAGTAAGAAGTATGACATGCCATTAATACAATGAGAAGCATAGTCTGTTCCGGGTAACTAAGCAGTACAGAAGCATCACTAGAATATCTATATTAACCATCAAACTACAGCAACAAAAAACAGTGCCAGGCTTTCAGTCTATCTACGACACTGTGTTTTGATTAAAAGGTCACTATAGACTGGAGGAAACATTTAAAAAACCCATCCAGCAGAGTGCTTCTTTATCCTTTGAGGATCCACTTGGTGGTCCCTCAAGTGCTTCTGATGTTTCTTATTCTGGTCTGTGGCATCATGTTGGCACTCATTTTGGAGCATTTCAGATTTTGGATTTTTGGGTTAGGGATACTGAACCTCTATTGGTAACTAGTTAAATGTGCTTCAGGCTTGAACACAAGCTGGGTCATCCTAGAGAGCAAAGGGAGCAAAAACTTGGTAATTGGGTAAAGACCAGATGACGGATGTGAGTTTATGCTTCCAGAAAAGAAGCAAGGTATTTGCTCCATGGCTTTAGTGTTTCACAAAGAAAATCTTATTGGGAAGCCGGTTGAGTGAGAGGTTTGAAACTTTTAAAGTAGGTCACGAAAAGAGGGAAATATGTGGCTGAAGGTAGCTGTGCAAAATGTGGATTTTTCTCATGTAGCTGCAAGGGCCACCTCTGCCCAGATATCAGAGGAAAATAAACTGCTTGAAGATTTTCAAGCCATAACTTAATATTCACAGTAACTTTTGAAAATAAATATGAGTTATTAGAGAGCAAGTAAAAATTAGCAGTAAACGAATGCCTGTTGTAGGAGGCTTAATTGCCTCATGGTGCTGTGAAGAATAATCTGCTGTTATTTATTTCAAGTATTTTTGAGTTTGATAGTTTTAACAGAGCCGAACAGATAATACACAGCTTAAAGAAAAGAAGGAATCAGTGTGTATAGCATCGGTTGTGTGCTATTCAATATTCTCGTGTTTTACACTTCCTTAAATCCATTTAACAACCCAGTAATAGAGTTGATAATAGGGATGGCAACAAAAATCGTAACAATGCATTTTATTGCAAGTTATGTGTCTAGGAGAATGCTGCAAGATTGGAGCTGAAGGTCTACACCGCTAGTGTTCAAATCCCAGTATTAGTACTTACAACCTGATTTACCTTGGAAAAAGTCCTTATCATTCTGCAAACCTCAGTTTCCTATTTGTAAGATGGCAATTACATTTCACTTAACATGAATGGCAGTTTGAGGACTGATCTATATAAAGCATTAACAAACTACATGACATAGGATGTGATGTACTGAGTGAGATAGCCGAGGCTGCTTTTCCTCCACCACTATCTTGTTAATCACCCGCACAGCCAACTCACGGTGCACGTACTGTTTTAACCCTACATGATTAAAACAGGGTTTTTACAGGGAGACAGGATTAAGGAATACAGGCAACTAGCTCAAAGTCACAAGAGGATCCAAGAGTTTCTGTTTCCATATCCATGTAGTTTATCTTCTGTGCAACCTGCATTTGCAAAAATAACTACTGCAGTCTCCTTCCCTTGGCTACTGGGGTAACAATGCTGCCCCCCTGGCAGCTTTTGAGAGGAATAATTTAAATTCTTCAAAAGTAGATACAAGTGTGTATTAGTCTATTTTCATGCTGCTGATAAAGATGTGCCCAAGACTGGGCAATTTACAAAAGAGAGTTTTAATGGACTCACAGAGTTCCACATGGCTGGGGAAGCCTCATAATCATGGTGGAAGGTAAAATGTGTGTCTCATATGGCTGCAGACAAGAGAAGAGAGTCTGTGCAGGGAAACTCCACTTTATAAAACCAGCAGACAGGCAGACTTATTCACTATCATGAGAATACCAAGGGAAAGACCCACCCTCCATGATTCAATTACCTCCCACTTGGTACGTCGACAACATATGGGAATTGTGGAAGCTACAATTCAACATCAGATTTGGGTGGGGACACAGCTAAACCATATCAAAGTAAGAAACTGGGCAAAATGCTAACAGGTTATAAGGTTCTTTGGGTTTATTCAGCTTGTAGTGTGATGTCAGGGCAGAGGTGGCCCCTGTAGCTGGGGCTTAAAATCTAAAATCTTTCTTTAACACTGAGATGAATATTATTTTTTGAGGTTTTTATTTGTTTGATTATTTTTGTTTGTTTTTGGGATGGAGTCTCACACTGTCGCCTAGGTTGGAGTACAGTAGTGTGAATCTTGGCTCACTGCCACCTCTGCCTCCCAGATTCAAGTGATTCACCTGCCTCAGTCTCTCGAGTAGCTGAGATTCTAGACATGCATCACCTCGCCCAGCTAATTTTTGTATTTTTTTAGTTAAGATAGGGTTTCACCATGTTGGCCAGGCTGGTCTAGAACTTCTGACCTCAAGTAATCTGCCCACATCGGCCTCCCAAAGTGCTGGGATTACAGGTGTGAGCCACCATGCCTGGCCTTCTTTCTAGTTTTTTAAAAAAATTGTGTCAATATAGTTTACCAACTTAGTTCATGTAAAAGTGTATAGGATGGTTTTACCTGGGATAGTATAGCAGTATATCTAGTATTCTGAGATGGAGTAGCAGGATATAGTAGTAAATTCCAAAAGGGTTTGGTAAGAACTCACAGTCAAACAGCAACCATTTCTACATTGTGCGTGTGTGTTCACAGTATTTACAGAAATGGTTGCTTCCTTTGAACTGTGAGAGTTTAACTCCCTGCCCTGTTGCTAGTGCATGGGCTAGTTTTTCACCTCTGTGTTTCTTAGTGTTTCATCCATAAGATGGAGATAGCAATAGTACCTACCTCATGAAGTTACAACAGGCTTCAATTAATTAGTGCTTACATATGTTGGCACTCATTTAGCGTTCAGTCAATAGTGGCAGTCGTTATTTTCCTCTGAGATATCATGTGGACGTCTAACTCCAAAAACTAGTGTTAGTAACATGTTATAGATTAGATAGAATTCTCCAGGATACCCTAAAAATATAGGTAACATGTTTTGTTTCTATAAGAAAACGTGTTTTGGATTTCCAAGGACAGATGTGTAAGGAGAGTTTGGAAAGATGATCTACTTGTAAATTAAAAGCTGCCTGTTTATTTTTCTCATATTAAAAGTGCCACTATCTATACTGATTACATTTGCATGACCTTAAGAAGAGTATATCTTACAGTAACTCTCAGGTAAGGTCTTGGCTCACAGCACGTATTTCAGAAATCATGGGAGAAACAACAGCAATACATTTTTATCACTAAAATTTATTTTGGATATACATTGTGTTGTGTACGCTATTAATATTTTACATGTGTTACCAGTTTAGTTGAACAATTGTTTTATGATAGTATTCTTTCTTTTTAACTATTTAAATTGTACTTTAGGTTCTGGGGTACATGTGCAGATTATGCAGGATTGTTGCATAGGTACATCATACGTGGCAAGGTGGATTGCTGCATTCATCCCCCCCATCACCTATATCTGGTATTTCTCACCAAGTTATCCCTCCCCACCCTCACCATCCCCCACTGTCCCTCCTCTAGCCCCCCTCAACTGACCACAGTGTGTGATGCTCCCCTCCCTGTGTCCATGTGTTCTCATTGTTCAACACTCGCCTATGAGTAAGAACATGCGGTGTTTGGTTTTCTGTTCTTGTGTCAGTTTGCTGAGAATGGCGGTTTCCAGATTCATCCATGTCCCTACAAAGGACACGAACTCATCGTTTTTGATGGCTGTGTAGTATTCCATGGTGTATATGAGCCACATTTTCTTTATCCAGTCTATCATTGAAGGACATTTGGGTTCATTCCAGGTCTTTACTATTGTAAACAGTACCACAGTGAACATATGTGTGCATTTGTGTTTATAATAGAACAATTTATAATTCTTTGGGTATATACCCAGTAATGGGATTGCTGGGTCAAATGGTATTTCTATTTCTAGGTCCTTGAGGAAGTACCATACTGTATTCCACAATGGTTGAACTAATTTGCACTCCCATCAACAGTATAAATGTGTTGCTATTTCTCCACATCCTCTCCAGCACCTCGTCTCCTCATTTTTTAATGATTGCCATTCTAACTGGCGTGATGTGGTATCTCAATGCAGTTTTAATTTATATTTCTCTAATGACCAGTGATGATGAGCATTTTTTCATATATTTCTTGGCCTCATATATGTCTTCTTTTGAAAAGTATCTATTCATACCCTTTCCCCACTTTTGAATGGGTTTGTTTTTTTCTTGTAAATCTGTTTTAATTCTTTGTAGATTCTGAATATTAGCCCTTTGTCAGATGGGTAGATTGCAAAAATTTTTTCCCATTCTGTTGGTTGCCAGTTCACTCTAATGATTGTTTCTTTTGCTGTACAGAAGCTCTGGAGTTTAATTAGATCCCATTTGTCTATTTTGGCTTTTGTTGCCATTGCTTTTGGTGTTTTATCCATGAACTCCTTGCCTATGCCTATGTCCTGAATGGTATTGCCTAGGTTTTCTTCTAGGGTTTTACGATGTTAGGTTTTATGTTTAAATCTTTAATCCATCTGTAGTTAATTTTAGTGTAAGGTATCAGGAAGGTGTCCAGTTTCTGCTTTCTACACATTGCTAGCCAGTTTTCCCAACACCATTTATTAAACAGGGAATCCTTTCCCCATTGCTTGTTTTTGTCAGGTTTGTCAAAGATCAGATGATTGTACATGTGTGGTGTTGCTTCTGAGGCCTCTGTTCTGTTCCATTGGTCTGTCTCTGTTTTGGTAACAGTACCATGCTGTTTTGATTACTGTAGCCTTGCAGTATAGTTTGAAGTCAGACTGCATGATGCCTACAGCTTTGCTCTCTTTGCTTAGGATTGTTTTGGCTATGTGGATTCTCTTTTGATTTCATATGAAGTTTGAAGTGTTTTTTTCCAGTTCTGTGAAGAAGGTCATTGGTAGCTTGATGGGGATAGCATTGAATCTGTAAATTGCTTTGGGCAGTATGGCCATTTTCACAATATTGATTCTTCCTAACCATGAACATGGAATGTTTTTCCATCTGTTTGTGTCCTCTCTTATCTCCTTGAGCAGTGGTTTGTAGTTCTCCTTGAAGAGGTCCTTTATGTCCTTTGTTAGTTGTATTCCTAGGTATTTTATTCTCTTTGTAGCAATTGTGAATGGGAGTTCACTTTAGATTTGGCTCTCTGTTTGTCTGTTTTTGGTGTATAGAAATGCTTGTGATTTCTGCACATTGATTTTATATGCTGAGACTTTGCTGAAATTGCTTATCAGTTTAAGGAGATTTTGGGCTGAGACAATGGGGTCTTGTAAATATGCAATCATGTCATCTGCAAATAGAGACAATTTGGCTTCCTCTTTTCCTAACTGAATGCGCTTTATTTTGTTGCCTGATTACTCTGGCTAGAACTTCCAATACTATATTGAATAGGAGTGGTGATAGAGGGCATCCTTGTCTTATGCCAGATTTCAAGGGAGTGCTTCCAGTTTTTGCCCAGTGAATATGATATTGGCTGTGGGTTTGTCGTAAACAGCTTTTGTTATTTTGTGGTATGTTCCGTCAATACCTAGTTTATTGAGGGTTTTTAGCATAAAGGCTGTTGAATTTTGTCAAAGACCTTCTCTGTGTCTATTGAGATAATCATGTGTTTTTTGTCTTTGGTTCTGTTTATGTGATGGATTACATTATAGACTTGCATATGTTGAGCCAGCCTTGTATAACTGGAATGAAACCTACTTGATCATGATGAATAAGCTTATTGATTTGCTGTTGCATTCTGTTTGCCAGTAATTTATTGATGATTTTTGCGTTGATGTTCATCATGGATATTGGCCTGAAATTTTCTTTTTTACTTGCATCTCTGCCCGGTTTTGGTATTAGGATTATGCTGGTCTCATAAAATGAATTGGGGAGGATTCCCTCTTTTTGTATTGTTTGGAATAGTTTCAAAAGGAATGGTAACAGCTCCTCTTTGTACTTCTGGTAGAATTTGGCTGTAAACCCATCTGGACCTGGGCTTTTTTTTAGTTGGTAGGCTGTTAATTGCTGCTTCAACTTCAGCCCTTGTTTTGGTCTATACAAGGTTTCAACTTCTTCCTGGTTTAGTCTTGGAAGAGTGGAAGTGTTCAGGAATTTATCCATTTCTTCCAGATTTACTGGTTTGTGTGGAGAGAGTTGTTTGTAGTAATCTCTGATAGTAGTTTGTATTTCTGTGGAATCTGTGGTGATATCCCCTTTAGCGTTTTTTATTGCATCTATTTGATTCTTCTCTCTTTTCTTTTTTATTAGTCTGCCTAGCAGTCTATCTGTTTTGTTGATCTTTTCAAAAAACCAGCTCCTGGATTTGATTTTTTGAAGTGTTTTTTGTATCTCTATCTCCTTCAGTCCTGCTCTGATCTTAGTTATTTCTTGTTTTCTGCTAGCTTTTGAGTTTTTTTGATCTTGCTCCTCTAGCTCTTTCAATTTTGATGATAGGGTGTCGATTTTAGACCTTTCCTTGCTCCTTATGTGGGCATTTATTGCTATAAATTTCCCTCTAGACCCTGCTTTAAATGTGTCCCAGTGATTCTGGTATGTTGTGTCTTCGTTTGCGTTGGTTTAGAAGAACATCTTTATTTCTGCCTTCATTTCATTGTTTATGCAGTCAATTTTCAGGCCAATTGTTCATTTTCCGTGAAGTTGTGCGGTATGAGTTAGTTTCTTAATCCTGAGTTCTAATTTGATTGCACTGTGGTCTGAGAGACTGTTGGTTATGACTTCCGTTCTTTTTCATTTGCTGAGGAGTGATTTATTTCCAATTATGTGATCGATTATAGAGTAAGGGCGATGTGGTGCTAGTATTATTCTTATCTTTTTATAATTCTTCCATAATTCATTCCTCCATTGCTTTCAAAGGTTTCAGAAGTTGGAGCATATTGTCAGTCTTCTCCAAACTCGAACTGCCTGTTGCAGTTAGAATGAAATCCAGTATCCTACTCTACTCCGCCATCTGGCTGCTGTCTATTTTATGACCTGATTTCACACCACAGTCATTCCACTGCTCATTTTATGCTAGCAGTGCAGATTTCCTTTCTCACTAGACTGGATATTGGCTTTTTCCTGTCTTAAGGCTATTATAGTAGCTGATTACTTTTCTGATAATGATCTGCTTACTTTTCAAAGATCAATCCCAGATCTTTGCATGACTGATTCCATCTTATCATTCTTGCCTCAGCACAGAGTGATTTTCTGTGGATAGTATAAATCAAGTAACCTCCTCATACTTCTCTGTCCCATCATCATCTTTCTCTTATTGAAAACATTTGTCACTAACTTAAATGTGTTAATGTGTAAATATCTTATTGCTTGTCTCCTTTTGATTATATTGAAAATTCTATGACAGGAGGATTCTTTCCTTTATTTTTGTGGTTCACTGTACCTAGACGTATACTTGAAATATACCAAATATTCAAATATTTGTCGAATGAAAAAGTGGGTGCAGTTTAGCACGGTTACAAATGTCTCCTTTATCTAGAGCTTAGTAAAGTGGCCGGACACGGTAGCATTTTAATCTAAAGGCTTCTGTGCTCTGAGCTGGTGAACATATAAAAAATGCAGGAGCAGCAACTGAAAGAACTATAAAAGCGTGTTATGTAATAGTTTTTTGACGTTTATTTTTTCAGTACTCTACCATGCTTTACTTCTTGTTGCACCTTTACTTCCCATGTGAATGAGTTTCTGTCCACAGTGATGTTGTGGATCAGTCATTTCAATCTTTGTTAAAAGTTAGGATTCTTGCTTGTGTTATTCCCCATGGCTGCTAATGGAATAATTTCTCAAATAAAAGAAGAACTCTAACATGCGGTCCTCAGCGCTATGCAAATGAAGAAAAAATATTCCCCACAGTTACACCAGAAATAGCAAAATTTTATGACTTTGCAATAATAATGCTAATTGCAATACATTGTAAGTTCAACATTCAATTAATTTAAGGTCATTTAAGGAATAGTGAGAATGCATTTGGGCCTCAGGGTCAGATGGAAATATTGACTTCAGGGACACGGGCTGTTATTGTAATAATTATTACAGTAAAATTTATTACAAATGGATTTCAAAAATAATAGGAATTTTTTCTTTTTCTTCCTCCTCCTCCTCCTCCTTCTGTGTGTCAGTTTTATTCACTGATAGATTTTTTTTAGAGGAAAGGAAACCTGGATTTCAAACAAACAGCGTTCCAACTGTACAGCTTGCATTTTAACTAAGATAAAGAGAGGGAGTGAAGGAAAGGCCAAAGAGGGGGAGGCAGGGTTGCACACAGAATAGAGAGAGAGAGATTGCCTTAATGAATTTTCTGATCCTAAATACAAAAATCCTAGAGATGGGTCTCGTTGACCCAGATTTGGCTCAACTAGCTCTTTTCAGGGGAGGACCACATAGAGGACAGTCTGTGAGTGTCTGTAATTTTGTATGAATATCTATAAATAATGTATAATTAATATATATACATATACAAAGCAAAAAACCTCCCCTCATTAAAATGTGAGACAATCTTGATACATGACAATATTACTGTATACCAGAGTCCTGGAAATGATGTTGGAGAAATAAAAGATACTCATTGGCTTCAAGAATCTCATAATGACATTTGGGATATATTAAACAAACAATAGTTATAAAGCCCACTCTGTTTTTTTTTAAAGAACATAGTGTTGTATATGCTGTTTATAGAAATTTGAGGGGGAGGTGATCCATGCACAAGAGATAAACCACCCAGTGTTCCACTCTAAGGCTATTTCTGATAGTATCTTTATGTATGCCATTCTAGTTGCTTTAGTTGCTTTATAATGTAACTTGTTTTTTTCATAGTTATGATCATAATTTACATGCAGTTTCTATTTTATGGGTTTTACTTAAGGTTGTACAAATCTGTGATTCAGATTCACATTATCAATAGACTGACTTGAAGAAGAAGAGGAACTGGAAAATTCTGTGAAAATATCTTCATTTGAATAGGAGTTTTACAAATAAAATATTTTGAGCAGAAAAAAGGAAGGGCATTCATGCCATTTGTTTTATTTTTTAAAAAAATAATCAAAAGATTGAAAGTTATTTTCACTTTCCTTGTGAAACTTTGAGACAGATAAAAATAAAATCAGTAAGTAAGTATTGAGTTGACTCATCTAGAGGCTTGTAGGCATTATGGTTAATGAAAAGAAATCTGATACAGTCCTTAGCTCAAGGGGTACATCATCTGTTTGGTTGGAAATGATAGAATTGGTAAAAAAAATAAATAAATAAAATCCAATATCTATAATAAGATTTGCATAGCCTTTTAAAATAATAATTAGAAGACATAATAGAAAATGACATTTATTGCTAAACAATGAGAACAATTGAGTCTGAAATAGGAAAGGTGTTATTCAAATAGATAAGATAAAATTGATCTGAATGGATGAATGGAGACCAGTAGTGACATGATGCTGGCTGGCATGTTGATAAGAATGAAAGCATAGAGACCCCAAAAGTATGAAGTATTGCTGCAAATAAGTCTACCATGAAATGTTCTTCTTGAGTAAATCTAGTACTGATTATATTGAGTGGTATCATCAAGCAATGAATATTATCTTTATTTTTTTGTCAAACTCTATTAAAAATTTTAAAACCTGAGGGAAACAAAACATTTCTAAAAAATTTATTATACCTCTTTTCATAAATTTAGTCAATAAATATTGTTATGTGAAATGCTATGCCAAGAATTTTCTCCTCTTCCTTGGAAGCTATTCATTCATGTTCACGAATGCCCCACTTTGAGGTATTATAAATGGTTATGGAATTGTATTTTTAAATATTTTAACATTTAGTAGGATATTTATTATCCTCATAACTTTAAATATTATTTATATTTTATCTTTCATACTACATTGCTATTTTTTCTTAATAATTGTGAATTTTCAGTAAAAATGTGAGGCTTTGCATGTCTGCAGAAAACAATCTATTTTTGGTTGATTTTCAGAATTATTTCTGTATGTGTGATTACATCAAACATAGTGTTAGGTATATATCCAGGTTAGAGTTTTAGTACCTGGAATCGTTATTAAGTAAGCATCCTCTAACCCATCTCTGGGGATAATTTACTACTTTAATGCCATTTATTAAAACTCCTCAGCTCCCTTTGTTATGTATACTAAGCTAATATTCTATTATTTAACAAAACAGAATTGTCCTAGGAGTAGAGACTTTGGATTTGAACTGCTTAGGTTTAAATGTCACCTCTGTCAGTTATAATCTATATGATATGGATTTGGTTGCTAACTTCTCTGTGCCACATTCTAATATTTCATTATAAAGTAATTGCAAACTTACATGGAAATTACAAAAATAAAAAATGTTTTATGAGCACCAATATACCCTTTACCCAAATTTATATATTTTAACATATTCGTGATTTTTTATGAACCATTTGAAGATAAGTCGCATATATCATGACTCTTTGCTGTTAAGTAGGTCAGTGGGTATTATCTAAAAGTAGAGATATTCACTTATATAGCTACAGTTTAGTTATCAACCTCAGTGATTTAACTTTGATGCGATACTTTAACCTACCTTTCTTAATAGAATTGTATCATTAACATGATAATATTCTTCATAGTATTTCTTCCTTTATTCAGTACAGCATCTAGCTTGGGACCAAATGATCTGTTGAGGAGTCTCTTCAGCCTCCTTTATCTATAACATTTCTATAGCTTGTCTTTGTCTTCGATCACTGATATTTTTGAATACATTTTATCCCCCCCTTTAAATAAAAAGAAACTTCCTTTTTTGTAACTAATATTTTTCCCTTGAAACTTGTGAGCTTATAATGAGAAACTTCAACACCATGAAAATATCTAGTTTCTCCTAGATTTAGCATCCATTGATAATTCCTGTGTTATCTAGTGTTTACTATGAAGATTTAAAAATGATGGTTTTCCAACTATAGCCTCCCTCCACATATACTAGCCAGCCTTCAACATTCTGTTGAAAGCCAGGGTTCTCCCTTTTCTTTCCTCCCTCCCTCGCTCCCTCCACCCTCCCTTCCTTCTTCCCTTCTTCCCATCCATCCTATCTTCTCTCCTTCCTTATTATTTCCTTCTTTCCTTCCTGCCTTTCTTTCTTTTGATATGAGCTCTATTTTTCTATATCTGAAATATATTTCCTAAACTATGTTATGGAATTCCTCATAGAAGTTACCTTTTTAAGTATGTAAAACAAATTGATAGTAACAGTTTTATTAGAATTACAAGACACTTGTCTGATTACACTTTAACTTGTATTAATCAAAGCTAGTTGTCTTCTAAAGCTTGTCATTTTATGGTATTATTTACAGGAAATATCAGGAGATAATATATATGTGGAGAAGCATGTCTAAACAATAATTTGTAATTACAGTATTTCCTTAACAACAGCTGATCTAGAGGATGTCATTTTTCCTCTGCTATAACTGAACTTTTATTCATTTGTCAGGATAGTCAATATGCACTTTTTATTCCTTAGGATTGACTTTTGAAAGTTTTCTGGATAGCAGACCATTGCCCGTGAAACCATTTCCGTTTATCATCTTAAACCATACAATAGTATTTTTCGCTAATTTAAGTCTAGTACTCAATGCAAGAAAGAGTGCTACAGTTAATAAAGAAGATAATTAAGAGACAACATGGGGATAAAATTGGCGCCTTAGTAGATCTTCAGAACATCCTAGGAAGCTGCCTTTTTAAATGTGAACTTTAATTATATAAATTTATATTACTTATTTGAAGCAAAGTTTTTTTTTTTATGGCAGCGTTCTTCATAAATTTAATCTTACGTTAAGAATGGAAGAGCAGTTCTGTTCCTAAATATGAAAGCAACTTTTCTGAATAATTCCACATAGAAAATAGGCCTTTTATAGAGAAATAGAACACAGTCATGCATTGGTTTTCATATGGACAGCAAGCTGGCAGGTTTTCAATTATAGTTAAATGGCCGCCTGCATTCCACAAACTATAGGAAGTAAACTTATTTTTGTTGAATTTTATATATTTCCTAAGTTACTTAATATTTATGAGTTAAGGGTAGAGGAAAATATACAAATTAATGTTTTCCAAATACTGTATTTTTTTTGAAAATCTTAAGTAGGCTTTAACTATACAATTATCTAGATAAGATTTTGGTACATTAATATGTGTGATTTATGACAAATATCCTTTATAGTGTTCAATGATTTTCCTTAGAAACTGACATTTAAAAATCACTTTCGAGTATCAATATGCTGTTATTATTTTGTAAAGTGTGCCTTACAGAATACTTTACAAAATCTATTGAAGGAAGCTTATAGAGTCAGACATTCATTAAGGACTTACTGATTTTCTGTACTTCTGATCACTGTGACTATAAATACGGTGAAATGACATGTATATATATCCATAATTATGGCATTTAAGCAGTTGTGGGGCCACTTTATGAGAATTTTTACACATTTGACCTATAAATTACTTCAAAGAATTTATATAGAAATGGCTGAATGGACATCTTTTTTTTTTTTAATTGTACTTTAGGTTCTGGGGTACATGTTCAGATCATGCAGGATTGTTGCATAGGTACACACATGACAATGTGGTTTGTTGCCTCCATCCCCCCGTCACCTATATCTGGCATTTCTCCCCATGTTATCCCTCCCCTGACCCTCGCAACAGATCCCAGTGTGTGATGTTCCCCTCCCTGTGTCCATGTGTTCTTATTGTTCAACACCCGCCTATGAGTGAGAACATGCAGTGTTTGATTTTCTTTTCTTGTGTCAGTTTGCTGAGAATGATGGTTTCCAGATTCATCCATGTCCCTACAAAGGACACAAACTCATCATTTTTTATGGCTGCATAGTATTCCATGGTGTATTTGTGCCACGTTTTCCTTGTTCAGTCTATCATCTGTGGGCATTTGGGTTCATTCTAGGTCTTTGCTATTGTAAACAGTGCCGCTATGAACATACGTGTGCATATGTCTTTATAATAGAACAATTTATAATCCTTTGGATATATACCCAGTAATGGGATTGCTGGGTCAAATGGAATTTCTATTTCTAGGTCCTCCACACTGTCTTCCACAATGGTTGAACTAATTTACACTCCCACCAACAGTGTAAAAGTGTTCCTATTTCTCCACATCCTCTCCAGCATCTGTTGTCTCCAGATTTTTTAATGATCACCATTCTAACTAGTGTGAGATGGTATCTCAATGTGGCTTTGATTTGCATTTTTCTAATGACCAGTGATGATGAGCATTTTTTCATATGTTTGTTGGCCTCATATATGTCTTCTTTCAAAAACTGTCTGTTCATATGCATCTCCCAATTTTGGATGGGTTTGTTTGTTTTTTTCTTGTAAATCTGTTTTAGTTCTTTGTAGATTCTAGATATTAGCCCTTTGTCAGATGGGTAGATTGCAAAAATTTTTTCCCATTGAATGGACATCTTTAAAGCATCTTTTGAAACAGATTCTTCAGCACTGAGTTGTGAAAACATTGATTAGTCTCATTACTTTTCCATCAACATTTTGCTGAATTTACATGGTCTAAATGTAAAGAATTATTTATCCAAAAATATTACATTTAATATAATAGCATTTATGCTAGGTTTGTTTTTCTTCTCTCTCTATCCCAGGTCCCTAAGTTTAAATGCTCTCATTGTCTTTTGAGCACAGTTTTTACTATCTATGTTGGTAGATTTCACTTCTCGTGTGGTCGTTTTGCCCTGTTTGCAGTAGCAATGGTATAGCATGTTTACTTTGTAATTGTTTTGTAATATAACTTTTGCCCTTTAGCGTTTTTCTCAAAGCAAAAACAGGCAATTCAACTGAGCTCCCCATGAGTCTTTTGAAGATGAAGATATAATGTCATCATTAATATCTTCAATATTAATATCTTTGATAATTCGAGATGGCTTATGCCTATAATTGCAACACTTTGGGAGGCTGAGGTAGGCAGATCACTTGAGGCCAGGAGTTAGAGACCAGCCTGGCCAACATGGTGAAACCCCATCTCTACTAAAAACACAAAAATTAGGTAGGTGTGGTGGCACATGCCTATAATTCCAGTTAGTCTGGAGGGCAAGGTGGAAGAATCTCTTCAACCCAGGAGATAGAAGTTGCAGTGAGCTGAGATTGCACCACTGCAACTCCAGCCTGTGTGACAGAGTGAGATTCTGTCTCAGAAAAATAAAATGGAAAAAATAAAAAAATAAATAAAAGTAAAATAATATTAAAACTGTATTAGATGTTTTGCTGAGCCCCAGTTTAAAAAAAGAAAAGCACTACAAGCTGTCCTTTATTGTACTAGTAATTTTACCTAATTCACTTAATTACCCATGCTTTTGTGTTAGTAACTGTCTCTTTATTTCCTTCTATTTTTATTTTTGGAATTATAGAGGTAATGAAGGCTAGAATACTCACAACCTTAGTTTATGTTAATTTAATGAAATTTATCTTGTGACTACAACTAGGTGTAAAGTAGAGCTAACAACTCTAAAGTAGGCTAATAACTGAGAATTATTAATTTATGGGTAACATTTCCTGTTTAGTAATCTTATCTAAAAATAATTTAGAGGCTGAGATTTGAAATGCTTTATTTGTTTTAGAATACTATTTCATTTAAGGAAAGATATAATCTCATCTTACAGCTTTCTAGGAAAACTCCTTTTAATCGCTACTGAAACTTTATGGATTTTAAAAATGGACATATTCTCTGGAGAGTTCCTTGAATAGAAAATTAATACCTACCTATGGCCTTGTCTTTGACATGTGGAGTGATAGTATTGGTTCCTTGGTATTCTAATCTTTTACAGTTATTAGTAGAATTAACTGAAATGTAATTGTTATTGTGCGAAACACTTATAGGTTTATCTCTTTTCATAGTGATGATTTCTCTAGGAAGTATGAGCTATCATTTGCTCTCTTTTACAAATGAAGGATATGATGCCTAGAGGACCTAAGACAACACAGTGAGTGAGTGGAGCAGCAAGGTCTGGAATCCAAGTTTGCTGGGCCAAAAAGCCTACATATTAATTAACTTGGATAAGCACAATACATTTGTAAAATATTTACTGTAGTTGGTTTCTCTATTTAAGAAATACCATTATTACTTTAGGACAATTCTGAAAAATCTCCCTTTTCTCTTTAAAAGCCAAAAATTTCTTGTTTGTGTTAAATAACATGCGATATAAGTATATACTCTCTTTGGTGTTGAGTTGGTGCAAAAGTGATGTGGTTTAATGGAAAAACCACATGATTTTTGCACCAACCTAACACCAAAGAGAGTATATACTTGTATAGTATATAGTACGTTGCATATAGTATATACTTACAGGTAGTATATAATATACAGTATGTAGTATATACTTACATTATAGTATATACTCTCTTTGGTGTTAATAATAATGTGGTTTATCCATTAAACCACATTACTTTTGTACCGACCTAGCACCAAAGAGAGTATATACGTATACTACATGTTATTTACTTTTTAAAATTATACTTTAAGTTCTGGGGTATATGTGCAGAACATACAGGTTTGTTACATAGGTATACACATGCCATGGTGGTTTGCTGTTACTTACTTTTAATGGCAAAAAATGCAATTACTTTTGCACCATCCTAATAACTTATACTATAATATCTTTGGAAATAGAACTTAAACTTTATGCTAGAGCTATGGCCCTAGTGGGTAGATTTCTAAATGCCCAGAAATGTTAAGTATAATACTACTGGTAACCCAGGAGTGAGAACAAAGAGAATTACTATTTCTCTTTACTTTTAGAGGAGATTTCCTTCCCTTCTCCCCCAAGAGACAGTTTGTGTGAATATATTTGGGAATTGAACAAATCTTGATAGTGAATTGTTGGTAAAATTATTTCAAACATATCTTTTGGCCTAGGATTTAGCAGTCAACACGTTTTATAAATAAAACTTAAAGTAATTTGCCATCAGGTAATTATTCACTGTTACCACTTTTTATGATTTACTTGCTAAATTTTCATTTCCTTTATTTAAAAAATTATAACCTTTATATTTAATTGGCTTATTTGATTGAAATTGAAATCATTATTACTCATGATACAGTAATATTTTGACTTACCAAATTAGGAAAAAATATCTTAATATCAGAAATCACTAAGATATGTGTGGATATATTTCCCTGAAAGCTTCGTTAAAGATACATGGGGGTCGATTTTTCTATTCCTACTTTGTCAGCATTTGAAAATGGTTCTATGTCTTTCTTCCTAAAGCTGACTTTGATTAAATGTCCTATGTACTATACACTAAAAAGTTCTTGTTTCTTTAATTTTGCAGTGCAGGATATAAGTGCAGCAGTAGAAAAGAAAGGAGGAGTGAAGGTTTTTCTTATAGAGGTATCTCAGATATATTTTGTCAGAGAAAGTAAGTTTTCTGAGATACAAAATCATGTAAGTCCAGCTAGCCTATATAATTTGCTGACTAATTCAAAAAGACCTTGTCTATATCCCCTTTTGTAGATACTTCATGATGATAAGAACCCCTTATTTTAATATACATTCTTCTGCTTTATGCACTCTTTTACACATAAAACACGATTAGTATTAGTTTATCTGGGAAGCTTTAACATTGATTATATATATGTATATATGTACATACACATATACACACACATAACACATTTATATATATATATATATATATATATATATAATTGATTACATTAATGTTTCTATGCTGTAGAACTCATAAAATACTATATTCTCCTCTTCAGCAGAAAGTCACCTTTACCTTCCTGGTGTGAGCAAGGTTTGCACATGCTGCTGCATGGCCCAGGGTACTACAGCCCTGAGGTTGTGAGGTCCAGATGTTTACTTGACTGACCCTGCCCATTCTTGTATTTAAAGTCACAAACCTCCACAGATACAATGTGAAAACATGGTGGGACTAATGCAAACTGCTCTGTTCCCTAGAGGTGACATTCCAAAGACCTGAGAGTAGATACAAAAAGGCTTACTTCACAGATCTGTGATAAAGATTTATTGAAACAGATTAAATCTAGTACTTAATGTATTTCTATTTATCGAATGTTTAATTAGAGCATATTATTATTTACCACATAAGTTCATAAATGATGTGTTTGCAAATAGTATGACATTCTTATTCCTATAAACTGTCTTCAACAGACTGGCATTGGCACATGATTTCTCCTATTTTATATTTAAAATATAGATTGAATCTTTTAAAGATATAAATAAACATTGTTTGGGATGATCCTTGCCAATAGTTATTGCAATTATTGAATTTATTTAGGCCCAAACTTTATGGTCAACTAAAATTGCTTGAAGTAGAAACTGAAAGAAAATCAAAGATAATTATTTGATGTCAAGTTTTCAAAAGATTTCAACCACTGTTTTGAATTTAGGGGAATGACGTAATCCTCAAAGTTGTTTTTTTTTAGAGTAGTGAAGCCAGGATTTTCTTTGCATGAGCTACATAGGGTTAAAACATGCAATTAAAATTTTCTTTTAATATATCTGGGCAACAGAGATGACATTCATGAAATTAAAATACTAGAAAGACAACCAGAAAATATGTTGAAAAGTAACAGGGAGACTAGCAGGAACAAAGAGAATGCAGCAAATCTTCTAGGAAACATTAATGTGTTGGAGAACATTTCTGATTTGCACTTTCCACCTTGTGTTCAGTTATTCAGTAATGAGTCTCCAAAAACTCTTCTAGCTGCATGAGAATATTGGTTCTGTTTTCAGTTTTCTAGTATATAGGGATCTCAGGAATATGCTGTAGCACTCATAAAATACTGTATTCTCCTCCTCAGCAGAAAGTCACCTTTACTTTCTTGATGTGAGCAAGGTTTCCACTTGCTGCTGCATGGCCCAGGGTACCACAGGCCTGAGGTTTGTGAGGTTCAGATGTTTGTGTGGTCCTGCCCGTTCCTTTTATTTAAGTCACAGACCTCTGCAGATACAATGTGGAGACATGGTGGGACAAATGCAAACTGCTCAGTTCCCTAGAGGTGACATTCTGAAGACCTGAGAGTAGATACAAAAAGGCGTACTTCGCAGATCTGTGATAAAGATTTATTGAAACAGATTAAATCTGTTGCTTAATCTGTTTCTATTTCTCAGCCTACAGTAGGGACCTGGATTGGTACTGTGGTGACTCAATTCACCTGCCTACAAAGAAGATGTTGAAAAATGAAAAAAAATTAAAATATCTGAGCTATGCTCCCCAAAGATCTAGCCCATTGTCTTTAATCTCAGGATATTCTTTTAATTACTACTTAACAATACTCATGAGCTTTCTTTATTATGTCATAATGTTGACACTTGTTAGTCCTCTCTTACTTCTCTCTATTCTCTTTGTTTTTTTAAAGCAGAACTAGGACCATGGAGAGACGTTATAGGCAGATGAATTTAAATTTCTTTTACATTCTTTTTAAAAAGGATAATCATTCAACAATGGGAAGAGTCATTTAAAAATAGGCAAGTTTCATCCAATTTTCATGGAACTTGTGATATTTATGATATATAAATACTTTTTCTAAGTATAGAGAAATACAGAAATATCTCAGCTTTTATTTATGATAGCTAGCAAAACCTAACACAAACTGATAAAGCAAACAAAGCAAAAATCTAATAATTTCATGTGTAAATTTAGATACAAAAACCCTACATAAACGATTAGCAAACTCAGCAATGTTTTTAAAAGTCGCAGATGACAGGAGCAGGCAATGTTTTGTTTTGTTTTTGTTTTGTTCTAAGACTGGCAGCATGCCTCAATATTGGAAATATGATTGGTAATATTTATCACACTAATTGATTAAAGAGGAAAATAATACTTGAGGTTCTCTAAGAAATTCCAAAAAAGACATGAAAATCGAATGAATTTTTAGTACCCTGTGTATAGGATGCTTCCTTAATCTGCTAAAGATTCACAGCCTCCATTTAGTGAATATCTGCTGTATCAGGCTCTCAGGTTGGCATTTGGCGTACCTCCTAACATATCCACTCAGCAGCTCTGCAGTGTTGGTGATGACATCTTCACTTTGTAGATGAAGCCCCAAAGGATTATAAACTGAGAACTGGTTTTTGAACCTTCATGATATGACTAAAACCACATGCTTTTCCTAGTAGTTCCTTATTACAGCAATTCTCTTTTCTTGCAGTTATTTACAGTTTTTCCTAGTATAATGAGTTGTGTTTTTTAAATAGGTATGATGCAGTATTTTTGAGTCTACTTCATACTATCATTTTTGTTCATACTTAAGAGTAAATGTGATATATAAAGTAATCATCCTTGAGGGTGGGCATCTTAACACATCACATGTCTGTAATTGGCTTAAAAGCCAGACTAGCAATGTGATCATTTCAATTTTAGATTTCTATGTTGAGGCTACTGACTCTTAGGGTGTCTACTGTATAGAAATAATATTTGCATTATACATTTGAAATTGACCCATGAGTACGTATAAACTGCACCCTGTCAATATTTATCAAGAGGTTCACTGACCGTTATAGAAGCATATAGAAATTCACCATTATAGAAGCATATAGAAATAGTATTTGCTCCCTGGAAAACATTAGCATTTTCACAACAAATATTCTATTAATTTGTATATATTGTATTTCTAGAGCAACTTGCACTGTGCCCAAACAGGTAACAGTGAGCCTTGTAGTTAGGCCACTGTGTGACTTCCTTTAAACTTCAGATACAGTGGTAAACTGATGCAAAGCTTACCGAATGGGAAAGTGTTGCTGAAAAAAAAATGATCTGAGTATACACACTGTTACTTTCATACCTTCTGTGAATGTTATTGTTGTGGCACCTGACAAAGTATATAGTAGCAAAAAGGCATGTCCTGCAGGCATAACATGTGGGTCAGATTTGGATTGGATTTTAAATTGTGTCAGTGCCATAAGGGCAGATGTCTTTAAAGAAACAAGAAAAACATCAGTTTTGAAAGAGATTACCTTGTTCGGTTCTCCACTTGTAAAGATGTAATTTTTAGAAGAAAATATTTTTCTTTTTTCTTCAGTGCAACTGAAGACTGTATTTTAGAATAAAATTTGTTAACTCCCAGGGGGAAAAATAACCACCTTTGTTTTTTAAAAAAAATTAAAACTTCTCTTGTTTGCTGTATTACCAATGGTTCTCCTTTTCAAATTCAATAAATACTATTCATCTGAAGTATTGGTTTTCATCCCGGGTAATATTGTCCCCAGGGGGCATTTGGCAATGCCTGAAGACTATTTTGCTTGTCACAACAGGGGAATGTTACTGATGTCAGTGAGTGGATGCCAGGGATCCTGCTAAATATCCTGTAATGTGCAGAATAGCCACCATGACAAAAATTACCTGTCCTGAAATGTCAGTAGTTGAGAAACCTTGCTCAAAAATGTATCCATTGTTTTTAGTAAGTGGAAGAAAAGGTGTCATCAAGAAAAATGAATAACCTGACTTGAAGATTTTGATAGTCAGGGCTGCTTTAGGCTGATATAGATAGAATGTTCTCTAAATTAAAACTCCTGCAGAATGGCTTACATGTTTGAACGGGGTTCTTAAGTCTGTAACCATGGTTGTATCCTCTTTACGCGTGCTGGTCTTTCTCTTGGATTGCCAGGTCCAGTGTAAATTTTAATAATAAGATGCTAAATACCTGTTTTCCTTGTTTGAAGTAAACTGAAAAGAGTGTAAAGTCGTTTGATAAAGACTACAAAGTAGAAGTCTTCAAAAAGTCTGTAAGTTAGGACAATCTAAACTATCTGATGTTGAAATGCTACAAGATGGCATTTGGGAGATCTTTCCCAACCATCTTCCAAAAAAGAACACCACTCCTGGAGATCAGAAGACCAATACAGCAAAACTTTATTTTCAGAGCCAGACTATATGCATATTATATGTATAATACCAATTTGCCCTTGTACTGCACTTGACTCACAAATCTTGAATCCTGGATAACCATGATAATTATTGCTAACATTTTCTGGCAATAACTAGGTTCCAGGCATCATGCCAAATGCTTTATTATCCCTGTGTTCAAGTAAAACTTAAACCTAAAGTATTTCAGTAATTTATTTAAAGTTACTCTTTTAGTTAATGGTGGAACTGAGAGTCAAACCATCTGGTTCTAGACCTGAACTCTTATCCACGATGCTGTGCTGTGCTATCAACACACTTATCCAGGATAACGGAGCACTGCTGGGAGAAAAAACCATCATCTAAAACTATGTGGAATAGTAAAAGTGTAAATGTATTTTTTAACCTCAGCTGGTTTCCTTAGTAATCAATTTATTATTTTCTTCTATTTCAAATGAGCTATTTAGTGCTTTCAACATTTTCTTCAAGTTTATCTTGGGATTCTTACTTCAAATTAATGACCTTGTATCTTTTCTCATAGAAAAAAAGAAGAGAAAAAGACCTTTATTATTGTTTTTAAAGTTAATTCTTGCAGAGAACCTTATTCTGCATCCTTATATGGTGTGTAGTTTCACTGTCATTGCAGTTTTCTTCATTAAGTTACCGCAAATATACTAAGAAGCTAATAAAGCTTAAGGTTCACAGTCTCTTTTGTATGCTTTTTTTACGAGGCACTAGGAGAGCCCCTAGTGATGTGTTTGCACAACTTTATGATTTTATAAATTTTTCAAAATATGTTTTACTTTATTCTTTCCAGATTTAAAAAATTTTGAAACACTTCAAATGGACAAAGAGTTAGTAACAAAACACCCATATAAAGGGAAGAGGTGCTGATCTAATTTTCTTTGGAAATGAGTGCAGTCTGTAAGATTAAAGGCAGAAGGAACTGCAAATTAGCATTGTGCTCTGTTGATAAAGTTGTGTCCTATGGAGATAGAGGTCAACAGTTATGAAACCACTGTATATGTATACTGAGGTTGAAAAATGAATTAAATCTATGATGAATGGTAGAGTTGAAAAGGGAAGTTACAGACAACAGAGGGGAGACAACTAGAATAATTTCTGTGGTAAAGGTTTTGAGTTAAAGACATTCATGTGAGCTCACGTTTAGCAATATATATATAAATACACATATATGTGTGCACGTATGTATATATGTAGATATATGTGTATATGTATTGCATCTATGTGTATATATAGTCACAGATATTTATAAATATTATATATCCAATTGTATGTATGCAATTAGTGTACACCTACTTATTTCCTTGTTCTTTCAGCCCAACTGGCCTGCAAGCAATGACACCCCAAGAGCAACAAACATACCCATTACCCACATCTTAATTTTTGCTAAACTTCTCTAGAAAAGGATTCAGGGTGTTTCGAAAAATGGCTGAGGTTGGACTGGGTAGAATGTATACAAGATGAGTCTGAACATCCTTTAGTACTAGCAAGTAAGGAATTACCCAAAACAAAACACCCACAGTGATGGGGTGTGTCAGAAGTACACAGGAGCCTACTGAGAGAACTCCCAGTGGCAAATCTGGAGCAACTTGAGTAAGAAAACAAATAAAGCAATATTGGATTATAACACAAAATATAATGTATCAGTGATGGTTCATTAACTGTGACAAATGTATCATACTAATGTAGGATGTTAATAATAGGAGCAACTGGTATGTGATATGTGGGAACTTTCTGTACCATCTTCACAACTTTTCTGTACTGTGTATTCTGAAATAATGTTTTTTTTTTTTTTTAAGTTTAAGGCCTGGCATGGTGGCTTAGGCCTGTAATCCCAGCACCTTAGGAGGCCAAGGTGGGCAAAACACCTGAGGTTAGGAGTTCAAGACCAGCCTGGCCAACATGGTAAAACCCCATCTCTACTAAAAATATAAAAATTAGCCAGGTGTGGTGTCAGGTGCCTGTAATCCCAGCTACTCAGAAGGCTGAGGTACAAGAATTGCTTGAACCCAGGAGACGGTGGTTGCAGTGAGCTGAGATCCTGCTACTGAGCAAGGCCCACAGAGCAAGACTCAGTCTCCTCCCACCTCCATCAAAAAAAACTTCAAGAAACATCCACCTTCTAGGGTTTTTATGGTGTTAGGTCTTATGTTTAAGTCTTTAATCCATCTGGAGTTAATTTTAGTGTAAGGTGTCAGGAAAGTGTCCAGTTTCTTCTTTTTGCACATGGCTAGCCAGTTTTCCCAACACCATTTCTTAAACAAGGAATGCTTTCCCTATTGCTTGTTTTTGTCAGGTTTCTCAAAGATCAGATGGTTGTAGATGTGTGGCGTTGCCTCCGAGGCCTCTGTTTTGTTCCATTGTTCTATATCTCTGTTTTGGTACCAGTACCATGATGTTTTGATTACTGTAGCCTTGTAGTATAGTTTGAAGTCAGGTAGCATGATGCCTCTGGCTTTATTCTTTTTGATTAGGATTGTCTTGGCTATGTGGGCCCTCTTGGTTACATATGAGATTTAAGGTGATTTTTTTCCAGTTCTGTGAAGAAGATCATTGATAGCTTGATGGGAATAGTGTTGAATCTATAAATTACTTTGGGCAGTATGGCCATTTTCACAACATTGATTCTTCCTATCCATGAGCATGGAATATTTTTCCAACTGTTTGTGTCCTCTCTGATTTTCTTGAGCAGTGGTTTGTAGTTCTCCTTGAAGAGGTCCTTTACGTTCCTTGTTAGTTGTATTCCTAGGTATTTTATTCTCTTTGTAGCAGTTGTGAATGGCAGTTCGTTCTTAATTTGGTTCTCTTTAAGTCTGTTGTTGGTGTATAGGAATGCTTGTGATTTTTGCACATTGATTTTGTATCCTGAGACTTTGCTGAAGTTGCTTATCAGTTTCAGAAGATTTTGGGCTAAGATGATAGGGCCTTCTAAATATACAATCATGTCATCTGCAAATAGAGACAATTCGACTTCCTCCTTTCCTAATTTGATACTCTTTATTCCTTTTCTTGCCTGATTGCTCTGGCTAGAACTTCCAGTACTATATTGAATAGGAGTGGTGAGAGAGGGCATCCTTGTCTAGTGCCAGATTTCAAAGGGAATGCTTCCAGTTTTTGCCCATTCAGTATGATATTGGCTGTTGGTTTGTCATAAATAGTTTTTATTATTTTGAGATATGTTCCGTCAATACCTAGTTTATTGAGGGTTTTTAGCATAAAGGGCTGTTGAATTTTGTCGAAGGCCTTCTCTGCATCAATTGATAATCATGTGGTTTTTGTCTTTGGTTCTGTTTATGTGATGGATTACATTATAGACTTACATATGTTGAGCCAGCCTTGTATCACTGGAATGAAGCCTACTTGATCGTGACGGATAAGCTTTCTGAGTTGCTGTTGCAATCGATTTGCCAGTATTTTATTGAAGATTTTTGCATCAATGTTCATCATGGATATAGGCCTGAAGTTTTCTTTATTTGTTGAGTCCCTGCCGGGTTTTGGTATGAGGATGATGTTGGTCTCATAAAATGATTTGGGAAGGATTCCCTCTTTTTGGATTGTTTAGAATAGTTTCAGAAGGAATAGTACCAGCTCCTTTTTGTACATCTGGTAGAATTAGGCTGTGAACCCTTCTGGACCTGGATGTTTTTTGGTTGATAGGCTATTAATTGCTGCCTCAACTTCAACCCTTGTTATTGGTCTTTTCAGGGTTTCAACTTCTTCCTAGTTTAGTCTTGGGAGGGTGCAAGTGTCCAGGAATGTATCCATTTCTTCCAGGTTTACTGGTTTATGTATATAGAGTTGTTTGTAGAAATCTCTGATGGTAGTTTGTATTTCTGTAAAATCAGTGGTGATATCCCCTTTATCATTTTTATTGCATCTATTTGATTCTTCTCACTTTTCTTTTTTATTAATCTGGCTAGCAGTCTATCTATTTTGTGGATCTTTTCAAAAAAAAAAAAAACAGCTCCTGGATTTACTGGTTTTTTGAAGAGCTTTTTGTGTCTCTATCTCCTTCACTTCTGCTCTGATCTTAATTATTTCTTGTCTTCTGTTGGCTTTTGAGTTTTTTTGATCTTGCTCCTCTAGCTCTTTCAATTTTGATGATAGGGTGTCAGTTTTAGATCTTTACTCGCTTCTCATGTGGACATTTAGTGCTACAAATTTCCCTCTAGGCACTGCTTTAAATGTGTCCCAGAGATTCTCTTATGTTGTATCTTTGTTCTCATTGGTTTCGAAGAACATCTTTTTTTCTGCCTTCATTTCATTGTTTATCCAGTTGACATTCAGGAGTCAGTTGTTCAGTTTTCATGAAGTTGTGTGGTTTTGAGCTAGTTTCTTAATCCTGAGATCTAATTTGATTGCACTGTGGTCTGAGAGACTGTTATGATTTCCGTTCTTTTACATATGCTGAGGAGTGATTTACTTCCAATTATGTGGTCAGTTTTAGAGTAGGTGTCGTGTGTTGCTGAGAAAAATGTATATTCTGTGGATTTAGGGTAGAGAATTCTATAGATGTCTATTAGATGTGTTTGGTCCACATCTGAGTTCAAGTCCTGGATATCCTTGCTTATTTTCTGTCTCATTGATCTGTCTAAGAAAACCTAGGCACAACTATTCAGGACATAGGCATAGGCAAGGACTTTATGACTAAAGCACCAAAAGCATTGACAACAAAAGCCAAAATAGACAAATGGGATCTAATTAAGCTTAGAGCTTCTGTACAGCAAAAGAAACAATCATTAGAGTGAACCGACAACCAACAGAATGGGAAAAAATTTTTGCAATCTACCCATCTGACAAAGGGCTAATATCCAGAATCTACAAAGAACTAAAACAGATTTACAAAAAAACAAAACCCATTCGAAAGTGGGAGAAGGATATGAACAGACAGTTTTCAAAATAAGACATATGTGAGGCCAACCATATGAAAAAATGCTGATCATCACTGGTCATCAGCGAAATGCAAATCAAAACCACATTGAGCTACTACCTCATGCCAGTTAGAATGGTGATTATTAAGAAATATGGAGACAACAGATGCTGGAGAGGATGCGGAGAAATAGGAATACTTTTACACTTTTTGTGGAAGTGTAAATTCGTTCAGCCATTGTTGAAGACAGTGTGGTGATTCCTAAAGGATCTAGAAGTAGAAATACCATTTGACCCAGCAATCCCATTTGACCCAGCAATCCCATTACTGGGTATATATCCAAAGGATTATAAATTGTTCTATTATAAAGACACATGCACACATATGTTCATTGCAGCACTGTTTGCAATAGCAAAGACCTGGAACCAACCCAAATGCTTATCAATGATAGACTGGATAAGGAAAATGTGGCACATATACACCATGAAATACTGTGCAGCCATAAAAAACAATGAATTCATGTTCTTTGTAGGGGCATGGATGAATTTGGAAACCATCATTCTCAGCAAACTGATACAAGAAGAGAAAATCAAACACTGCATGTCTCACTCATAGGCGGTTGTTGAACAGTGAGAACACATGGACATGTGGAGGGGAATGTCACACACTGGGGTTTGTTGAGGGGGCTAAGGGAAGGACGGTGGTGGATGGGGAGGATGGGGAGGGATAACATGGGGAGAAATGCCAGATATAGGTGATGGCGAGAAGGAGGCAGCAAACCAGATTGCCATGTATGTACCCATGCAACAATCCTGCATGATCTGCACATGTACCCTAGAACCTAAAGTACAATAAAAAAAAAAAAAAAAGAAAAAAGAAATATTCACCTCCTGTCATCTAAATTGACAGTATGCCACTTTTTTTTTTTTTTTTTTTTTTTTTTTTTGCCACAAGCACACTTGTGTTTTATTTTTATTTTTTATTTTTTATCCTTTTATTGATATGGGAGTCTCACTGTGTCATCCAGGCTGGAGTGTAGCGGTGCGATCTCGGCTCATGGCAACCTCTACCTCCCAGGTTCAGGCTATTCTCTTGCCTCAGCCTCCTGAGTAGCTGGGATTACAGGCATGTGCCACCACTCCTGGCTAAGTTTTGTATTTTTAGCAGATACGGGGTTTCACCATGTTGGCAAGGCTGGTCTTGAACTCCTGACCTCAAGTGATTGCCTGCCTCAGCCTCCGAAAGTGCTGGGATTACAGATGTGAGCCACCGTGCTCAGCCACACTCATGTTTTCAATGTTTGTAAATGTTTTTGCAAACCACTTGAAACTAGGTTACAGACATCAAGACAATTTCAACCCTACTCTAAGGATTTCATTATGTACTTCTGAGAACAAGGACATTCTCATATATAGCAATCTACTATAATAGCCAAGAAATTCAACGTTGATTAATAATACTTAATTTATATAGTCCATTTTTAAGAATCAGGTTTAACACAAGATTCACATATTACATTGAGATGTCATGTCTCTTTAGTCCCATTCATTCTATGAGTTCCTTAACTTATTTGTCTTTCATAACATTGAATTCTTTCTAACAGTTCCATCTAGTTATGTTACAGCATCACTGCACTGCTTAGATTGTTCTCTCATTATTAGATTCTGGTTATACATTTTTGGATAATGTATTATAGAAGACACATAAATCTCCCATGACATCACATGAGAAGGTGCATTATTTCCATGTGGCCCATTATTGCTCCTGCTAAGTTGGTTTACTTGGTTAAGGTGGTACAGACATATCAATTAAAAAAAATTAAAAATTTTCCCACTGTAATAAATAATCTGTGGACTGTAGTTTGAAACTGTACTCAAATATATATATACTTAAATATAGATGTAAATTTTCTTAAGAGCCTTTCACCCAGTGTTCTTAGCATCCATCAATGGTGATTGCCTGAGTTATTATTTTAAGGTTTGAATATGGGAACTTAATAATTATATATTTTCACATTTAGGATCTTGAATTATTGTCTAAATAAGAGTTTTTCCTTCCCTCCAAAACTGACTTTAGTCATTATATATTTTCTGAGAAAATATAGTTTTATTTTATAAATAGGTATTCTGTTAAACATAATATATTTAGGTCATGTCCTAAGAAAGGAAAAAGGGAATAACATGTTTGAGTTGCAAAAAACAAACAAACAAACAACAACAAAAAAACTTTTCTGAAAACAGTTTGGGAGTTTCTTATAAAGTTAAAAATATACTTATATAAGACACAGTCATCACACTCTGATGGGTCTCTGTCTCCTTCTCACGCTTCTTATGGGAGAATAATAACAGGCAGCACTAACTGATAACCTTGTACACAAAGATGCATATTTTTTTCATATATAATATTAATAAACTACTGTGAAAATAATGTATGCTAGACTATGTGAGCATATAAATTAATATATCCCAAATGAAACTTACATTTAAAAAACTAGATAATTTTTTAAAATACATTTTTTATTGTACTTGAGGGTTTGGGGTACATGTGCAGAACATGCAGGATTGTTGCATAGGTACATACATGGCAATGTGATTTGCTGCCTCCATCCCCCCTGTCACCTATAGATGGCATTTCTCCCCATGTTATCTCTCCCTGACCTCCCTACGCCCACTGTCTCTCCATTAGTCCCCCACAACAGACCCCAGTGTGTCATGCTTCCCTCCCCGTGTCTATGTGTTCTCATTGTTCAACACCTGCCTATGAATGAGAACATGCAGTGTTTGATTTTCTGTTCTGGTGTCAGTTTGCTGAGAATGATGGTTTCCAAATTCATCCATGTCCCTACAAAGAACACGAACTCAACGTTTTTTATGGCTGCGTAGTATTCCATAGTGTATATGTGCCACATTTCTTTGCTCTTACTGAGAAACTCTATCAATATTTTTCTTGATGTGAGACACAGCAATGATGGCGCAAGGTTGATTTCCAGATGTGGTGTACATTTTCCCTCTAGTGGAAAGGAGTGGTATATTTTTTCACTCCTTTTCATTGCCCTGTGCATATTATAAAATACTTCCATAGTATCAGTCTAATATTTTTATATTTAGGCAAAACACCTGATTTCCAAAGTGGTCAGACATTTATTTGTTTCACCCATCATATTTCTACCTTTTGATACTATTATACAAATAAAATTCAAACCAGAACTTTTTTAGACAACTGCATATCCAATTATGCATTTGGATCCTGATAAGGATTAGGACTTTCAGTAGGTGATTTATTAAAATTAATTCTTTTTGAGACTAGGGAGTAGTTGTTGGACTTATTTGTTCCTGACTTGTCTAAAACTATGTAAAACAATAGACCACTCACACAGGACACTTGCCTTTATATAACACAACCTATAATTGTGATTTAATAAATCCACTGCACAGCCATTATAAATTTTTTTATTAGATACAGATTGTGAAATTCAAAGAAATACATGTCTTAGAGTCTCTATCTTTTTAACACTTTCTTTAAAAATAATTATGCTTATGTAATTGTATAGTTTTTTTGCATATAAAAAAGCACATGTAATGCAATGACGATCTGGAAAACAAAGTGAGCCACCTTGCGTCATTTAGAGAGGAAGTAAGCCATCATATGAAAGTCATAGGCCCCAAGTATAACACTATAATTCAGGACAAGATAGTTATTGAAGCTCAAAAATGGATCCTGAGTCATCAAATAATCTCTTTTGATAGTGAGAAACTTCTAAAATTGTTCTTTTGTATTAAAAAAAGAAGATAATTCCAAATGATGCATTTCTTGAGGATTTACCAAATAAGCTTATTTGTTAACTTACATTTCTATAAATCTTTTGGCACTGTCAGTTATGCTAAGCACTTGTTTAGTATCATGCCATCTTATCAATGTAGTAATATACCTAACAATCTATTCGATACTTTTTCTGTGTCAATTTTTAAGCATTTTGCAGGTATTTTCTTTTTTTAATTATTAGAATAAACATTTGAAAAATGTACTGTTACTGTCCCCATATTATTGAAGAGCAAACTGAGGCACAGAGAACAAAAGCTAATGTGATAAGGCTAGTGTTAGAACTCATATTTACAGTATTTTTGTATGAAATTGCCTTATTCTTTTAAATACTTGTTGGTGAGTTTCTGTGGAGGTCCTGATGCTCCCCATTCTCAAAAACATATAAAATGATTCTGCTAATAGATTATTTTTAATATTATATGTATATATACCTAAAACCCTCTTATTCTCTGGTAAAATTATGTTGTAAATCCTGAAAATCAGAAAAATAGAACTTTTTCATTAATTCTTTTAGTTTCTCTTGTTTTAGTATACTGCTAGTTAAGACTTTGAGATCAAACTATTAATGTTTACTGATTAATCTGAAGATTTTTTCTCCACTAAAACTATGTGCATAGAACATGATATTAATGAAGCTTTCAAAAGAAAAAAAAATCCCTCCTCTATTGTTAAAATATAGAGAGTGCTGCCAGCTCCTCTTTGTAGCTTTGGTAGAATTTGGCTGTGAATGTGTCTGGTCTCAGACTTTTTTTTTTTTTAATTAGTAGGCTATTAATTGCTGCCTCAACTTCGGACCTTGTTATTGGTCTATTCAGGAATTCAGCTTCTTCCTGGTTTAGTCTTGGGAGGGTGTAACTGTCCAGAAATTGATCCATTTCTTCTAGATTTACTAGATTAAATGCATAAAGGTGTTTGTAGTAATCTCTGATGGTAGTCTGTATTTCTGTGGAATTGGCGGTGATATTCCCTTTATCATTTATTATTGCATTTATTTGATTGTTTGTTCTTTCGTTCTTTCTTAGTCTGGCTAGATGTCTATCTATTTTGTCGATCTTTTCAAAAAAATCACTCCCGGATTCATTGATTTTTTTAAGGAATTTTTGTGTCTCTGTCTCCTTCAGTTCTGCTCTGGTCTCATGTTCTCACTCACAAGTGGGTGTTGAACAATGAGGATACATGGACACAGGGAGGGGAACATCACATACTGGGGCCTGTTGGGGGTGTGGGGGGCTTAGGGGAGGGATAGGAGGGAGTTGGGGGATTGGGGAAGGATAACATTAGGAGAAATACCTAATGTAGATGATGGGGGAATGGATGCAGCAAACCACCAAGGCACGTGTATACCTATGTAACAAACCTGCACATTGTGCACGTGTGCCCCAGAACTTAAAGTATAATTTAAAAAAAAAAAAAAGAAAAACAAGCTTACAAAAAACACTAGAGGGAGTGCTAAATAATAAGCAGTTTATAAAGAACTCTAATATATAATGTGGTATATTTATGGTGTGTCATAAATAATTAGTAATCAAGAAAATTATTTTGAAAATTAATTAGTGGCCTGTGCCAAGACCATGAACAATTTTGATTTTGATTATCATTAAGCAAATTCTATAAACATAAATAGACTATTGAAAGACATTAGAGTTGATCTAATTTTCTTCTTCCAGAATAAAATATTGTATTTGAGACAGATAATGTGATTTACCTGAGATTATAATGCCAGTTAATGTTAAATCGAAATGTATAATCTGTCACTTCTTTAGGCTCATAAATTATTTTCAATGTAATTAACATGGACTTTATATTTTATAAATCTCCAAATTATACCATGGAAGAGTTGTGATGTGTTCTTTATTTTGGAGAAGTAAATGGTGACAAGGAAGGGAAACACTTTGCTGATATCCCCATTTATTTTATTAAATTTTAAAAGGACTCAGGATGTTTTTTTATTTTCATCTTTTAAATGGATGTCACTGAAAATATTGTAGTATTACATCAGGTTGTCAGGAAATTCTGATTTTTCCACTGCCTTTTTGGGACAGACTTTAAAAATTTTCAGTGAGAAAGCACAAGGTAACTGCACATAATATCTGATCCCAGAGGAAATAAATATAATTCTGGGACCAGAAGATAAAATTAAAAGCAAATAAAATTCTCTGTAATAATTAAACTCAGAAAGATGTGAAAAGATAATTTGAGTTTTGGTTTCAAGTTTGCTAAAATAGATACAGAATGCAGGCTGGTAAATAGGTGGGTTACAAAACTAATATGTGGGAGAAGAAAGTATCTATTTGGCAGTATTTGGAAGGTTGTGGTACCAGTCAATTGAAGATTAAGATCTAACAGTATATCTCTAGAGGCAATGGAGAGATAAATATAAAACAGAGTTCAGAGTATAAAGAAACAGGCTTTCTTTCTTTTCTTTCTTCCTTTCTTTCCTTTCTTTCCTTCCTTTCTTTCTTTCTTTCTTTTTCTTTCTTTCTTTCTTTCTTTCTTCTTTCTTTCTTGACGTCTTGCTCTGTCGCCAGGCTGGAGTGCAGTGGCGCAATCTCAGCTCACTATAACCTCTGCCGCCTGGGTTCAAGGGATTCTTCTGCCTCAGCCTCCCAAGTAGCTGGGACCACAGGCGTGTGCCACCATGCCTGGCTAATTTTTGTATTTTTAGTAGAGATGGGTTTCACCATGTTGGCTAGGATGGTCTTGATCTCTTGACCTCGTGATCTGCCCATCTCGTCCTCCCAAAGTGCTGGGATTACAGGCGTGAGCCACCGCGCCCGGCTGAAAACAGCATTTCTTAAACAATTTACCGTCCCATGTATCAAGTGTTTAGTCAACTATAAACTGAAAACCTAAAATAGAAATAAATCATGTAAACATTAGTCCAATGTTTCCTTATTTTTAGCTGGCTCAAAAAAAGCCTAAAGTAAATGGAAACATCTCAGTTTGTAAGAATATGTTCTATCATTTCACATAATAATTTTTGTAATTTTTATTCATTTTTTATCATTATAAACAAATTCACTTAAAAATAAGATATACTAACATTTTAAATATTATAATTTTTGCAGTTTAAAATTTTGTTTTAGTTGAGTTTTGGTGACAAAGGGGAACCTCATGGAACTTTCTGATTTAGAAGCTCAGTTTTAATCTTTGTAAAATCTACTTTAGCCGTAGAGATAGCACTGTAATATTACAGATAATGATTGTGTGGTGGTGTCAGAAGTGCTTCTGGATGACTTCTTTTTAAGTACTCCTAGGAGCTGGCCACCATTCACTGCCCAAGACAAGTAATGAGGTAGTCAGCATTAAATGGACATTAGGTATTTGATGATGTTAAGGCCTATTCTCTCTATCAAACTTGCTCAGACTACTCTGTGGCTATTGAGTTAGAAACTTTTCAAACTAGCATTCTTCACCTTATTACAACATTTTTATATTTTTAAAACCATTGTTTTTTTTTATGTTCCAGGTTAAGTATGATGAAAAATATTGGATATAATGAAATGATATTTGTCATTTTCATCATTGTGTGTGCATTTTCTGGCATATAAAAAGTTCTCATTAAATATTTTTTATTGACTGAATAAATTACTTTCATTCAAATTGACCTTTCATATGCAGGTTGCTTAATCTTTATAACAGAATTATGCTGTAATTAGTAATAAACCTACATTGCACACAGAGAGAGAAAGATTAGATTGCTTTTCCAGGGTGACCCAACTAGTATGTAGTAAACTAGAACTCAAATTCGTTTTCTTCCAACCATAGGTACTAGTTTGGGAGATGTTTTTACCTTGATCATTTCAAAGCATAGAAGGGTGCTATTTTTGGAGAATCCTGGAAAGATCCCAAGGGGATTTTATTTCATTATTGTTACAGACAGTTGTCAGTCTGGAATTTATTTTCTGAACATATTGCTTTTATTGACCAATTTTTTAAACAGAAATACTACTTGACACAGCAACCCCATTACTGTGTATCTACTCAAAAAATATAAATCATTGTATCACCAAGACACATGCACACATATGTTCCTTGTGGCACTATTCACAATAGCAAAGACATAGAATCAACCTGAATGGTTGACTGGATGAAGAAAATATGGTACATATACACCATGGAATATTATGCAGCCATGAAAAATGAGATCATGTCCTTTGCAGGAACATTGATGGAGCTAGAGGCCATTATTATGCTTACAAAACTAACACAGGAACAGAAAATCAAATACTACATGTTCTCACTTATAAGTGGGAGATAAAGGATGAGAGCACATGAACACATAGAAGGGAACAACGTACACTGGGTCTATCAGAGGGTGGAGGGTGGGAGAAAGAAAAGGATCAGGAAAAATAACTAATGTGTACCAGGCTTAAAAATAACTAATGTGTACCTGGGTGATGAAATAATCTGTACAACAAAACCCTATAACACAAGTTTATCTATATAGCAAACCTGCACGTGTACCCCTGAACTCAAAAGTTAAATTTTAAAAAGATCAGTTTTTGTTAACTATGCTATGCTTGAAATAACTTATATTAAATCTTCTCTAAATGTTAAAAGCTTAACATTTAACGGTATTGATTAGATATGAGAAGTTAAATCTTTGGTTTCTGTGAAATGAATGTGATATTGACAGCTTTTAATGAGAACCATTAAATTTCCATTTTACACCTTCAAGAGTTAGAAACATTCAGACAATCATGGTGTGAGGTCTAGGAGAAGGAGATTGTTTGTTGGATGTGTATTTTACCCACTTACTCATTATGCCTTCATTCCTTCCAATGGAAGCCAGATTTTCCTCTGGCATCTGAGCCTCCTTCACACAGCTTTGTGGTTCTGAGTAAGCTACCCTCTTCCTAGCTTCAAGGGTGAATCCCAATTAGTCTAAGTTAATCACCATATGACAATTTTTAAGCAACTATGGGAAACTTAATATTGCCCATTGAGACCGAGTGGAAGGACTTATGGCTATGGTTCAAAGATTGATTTCTTTCTCCTTGGTTAAGATGTGACAGAGGGCTATAACAGTACGTGCTACTCTTTGGTTGGGTATCAGAGCAAGGAGAATCAAGGTCTCTTTGACCTTGTTCTACTTTGTTGGTGGCTTTTAGTTCCCTAGTGGTTTGCCTCAATTCTAGGCTTCTTAAAATGTCAAATAATTAATTACAATTTTGAAGCCATTTTGAGCTTGTTTTTTGTTACTTGCAGTTAAAACCAACTTAACTGTCCCCTTCAAAGACATTTCAAGAGAGTTTCACAATAGAAAAAAATGGACAAAAGAAGATAATAATTTGTTTACTTGGCTATCTATAGGGATATGTGTAATAAAGTGTTAGGCACAACATAGTCACTGGGTTTCAAGTGTGTGTATTTCAGGTATATTTGCATAATTTAAATAGCATATGTGTGTATTTCAAGTATGTGGTTGTGTGTATTTAAGGTGTATTGTTTTTTCCACTGGGGAAGTGACTGGTACCTTTTCCTGTTTTAAACTTACTTCCTTAGAATTATTCCATAATAGAGCAATGGTACGGTCAAAATATAATGTTCATACTATACATAATGGGATTAGGTAGGATGAAAATCATTCTCAATTACATGAGGAGAGGACAATTAAACTTATTTTCTGACGTTTATTCATTCAATAGTTATTTGTTAAGTGACTATTACATACCAGGCAATATTTTGAGCGATGGGAATATAGATCTCAGTAAAACAGAGTTCTTTCTTTCATGGGGCTTATAAGTTTACGTACCTAACATATTGTCATATTACAGTGTTATTATATCTGTACTGTTCATGTAAGTTTGAAAGTTGTATAAATAAAAAGCAAAAAAGTTCTCTCCTTTCTAAGAATAATTACCTTTTCCAATAATTTGCTTTTTCATCAATAAAAATGACAGTGTAACTCAGGTTTAATACTGCCCTCAAAGAATACAGCAAATGAGTAACATTAGATAGGCACATTATTTCATAACATATTAAGCCAGGAAACTCTGTTTAGATTTATTTCTATGAAATATGGCAAATTAATGTTTATAAGAAATATTTTAACAGAGCTTCATAAGAATTCATCAGGAGGTAATCAAGACAGATTGGTATCTTGAGCAGTGCATCATAAATAGAGTATTTATTCTACTTCATCTCAAATAAGCGCTGAGAGTAAATGCTTCCAGAGAAAGAAAATTCTTCATGAAGAATAAACAAAGGGAAAAAATGAAAGATATTAAAGATCTTCTTTGGAAATTAAACTGTAGTGCAAACAATATTCTATAAATTTTACCAATTTATTTCCAGCTGCACCTGATATGCACGATTTGGGCTTGATGTAAAATACTCTTGATGTTTTCTTGTTCTCATTGTTGAATAATCTTGGGATGTTTTATATTGCAGGGTAATATGGTTTGGCTCTGTGTCCCCACCCAAATCTCATCTCAAATTTTAATCCCCCTGTGTTGAGGGAGGGACCTCTAATCCCCATAGAAAAGAACCATCACAGCGTGAGAATCCTGCATTAGCAACCCAGGTATCCAGGCTCTGTCATCAGGATGGACTAGGAGGCTGGTGTGACCAATGAAGAGGAAGGAAGAGTAGTGTGGAATGGCAACCAGCCTGAGAGTCACAAGGGGCAGGGGAGCTCCTACCCCCCCAGCCAAGTGAGGTGGTGAGTGAGCATGCTACCCAGCCTGGGAAAACATGCTTTTCCACAAAACTGTAAAACCCATGGATTAAAAGTCTCACTTGTGAGCCCATGCCACTGGGGCCTAGGGCCCCAACCATGGAGTTGCACAGATTCTCAACAGCAACTAAGCTAGAATCTGCTTAAGCCTGCTTAGCTCCCATGGGGAGGGGCAACAAGCACCACAGCTGTGGAGGCCTGCTGTCTAAGCCATCTGAGTTACTTGGGAGAGGGGCGATGGCCAATACTGGGACTGATAGCTGCCTGACACACTAAGCTCCCAGGGCTGGGGAAGGGCAGCAGCCATCTCTATAGCTCCAGGCCACACTTTTCTCCTGCTGGAACCTGGAAGACTAAATGGCTTGGTTGCAAGAGGTATCCTCCACAGCCCAACACAGCAGCTGTGACAGACTGTGGACAGAGTGTCTCTTCAGGCCTGACCTTGACCTGTCTTTCCTCACTGGGCAGGACCTCCCTGAAGGAACTCTGACAACTTCTGCCAGGGGCTCAGTACAGAACTCTGATCTCTCTGGCATGAGCCCCTAGGGGAAAGGATGACCACAGTCTCCATAGACCAGCTGACTTAGCCTTTCCTCCTGCTAGTTCTGAAGAATGCCGGCAGCCCAGATGATTGGGTTTCCCCCCAGGGAACCACACCTCCTCCACCAAGGGACAGTCAAAGTGCTTTGTTAAACAGTTCCTGCTCCCTGTGCCACCCAACTGGGTGAGATCCTCCAACAGGGGTTGTCAGATGCCCTATACAGGAACGTTCCTACTGGCATCAGATCAGTGCCCCTCAAGTTCAGAGATCCCAGAAGAAAGAGCAGGAACACATCTTTGATGTTCTTCAGCCTCCTTGAGTAGCAGCTCCAAGCACAGGAGCAAACCAGATGAACAGGGCCTGAAGTGAACCCCCAGCAAACTGCAGCAGTCCTACAGAAGAGGGATCTGAGCAATGCAAGAAAAATAAACAGAAAGCAACAACAGCATCAACAAAAAAAATCCCCACAAAAACCCCATTCAAGGGTCAGCATCTTCAAAAATTGATACTAGAAAAATTCATGAAGATGAGAAAGAATCAATGAAAAAACACTGAAAACCCAACAGGCTAGAATGCCTCTTCTCCTCCAAATGGTCACGACACCTCTCTACCAAGGAAGCAGAACTGGACAGAAGAAGAGATGGGTAAATTGACAGAATTAGGCTTCAGAAAGTGAGTAATAACAAACTTTGCTGAGCTAAAAGGAGTCTATTCTAACCCAATGCAAGGAAGCTAAGAACCTTGATAAAATGTTACAGGAGCTGCTAACTAGAATAGCCAGTTTAGAGAGGAACATAAATACCTGATGGTGCTGAAAAACACAGCATGAGAACTTCGTTAAACATATACAAGTATCAATAGCCAAATCAACAAGGCAGAAGAAAGGATATCAGAATTTGAAGACCAGATTGCTGAAATAAGGCACGCAGACAAGATTAGAGAATAAAGAATGAAAAGGAACAAAGAGAACCTTCAGGAAATATGGGACTATGTCAAAAGACCAAACCTACAGTTGATTGGAGTGTGTGTAAGAGAAAGGGAGAATAGACCCAAGTTGGGTAACACACTTCAGGATAGTATCCGGGAGAACTTCTCCAACCTAGCAAGACAAGTGAACATTCAAATTCAGGAAATACAGAGAACACAACTAAGTTACTTCATGAGAAGATCAACCCCAAGAAACATAATCTTCAGATTCTCCAAGGTTGCAATGAAGGAAAAAATGTTGAGGGCAGCCAGAGAGAAAGGCCAGGACACCTACAAAGGGAAGCCCATCAGACTAAAAGCAGACCTCTCAGCAGAAACCCTACAAGCCAGAAGAGAGTGGGGCCCAATATTCAACATTCTCAGGGAACAGAATTTTCAACCCAGAATTTCATATCCAGCCAAACTAATCTTCATAAGTGAAGGAGAAATCAAATCCTTTCCAGACAAGTAAATGCAAGGAGAAAAGAGATTTTGTCACCACCAGGCTTGCCTTTCAAGAGCTCCTAAAGAAAGCACTAAAGATGGAAACTGCTTTCCATATTTAGTGGTATAAGCCATTGCAAAAACACACCAAAATATAAAGTCCAATGAAAATCTGAAGAAACCACATCACCTAGTGTGCAAAATAACCAGATAACATCATGCTGACAGGATCAAATTTACATATAACAATATTAATCTTAAATGTAAATGGGTTAAATGTCCCAAATAAAGACACAGACTAGCAAATTGGATAGAATCAAGACCTATCAGTGTGCTATATTCCGGAGACCCATCTGAAGTGCAAAGTCACACATAGGCTGAAAATAAGGGGTTGGAGGAAAATTTACCAAGCAAATGGAAAGAAAAAAAAAAACGGGTTGCAATCCTAGTCTCTAACAAACAGACTTTAAACAAACAAAGCTCCAACAATACAAAGAAGGCCATTACATAATGGTAAAGGGATCAATTCAACAAGAAAAGCTAACTATCCCAAAAATATATGCATCCAATACAGGAGCACCCAGATTCATCAAACAAGTTCTTAGAGACCTACAAAGAGACTTAGACTCTTACACAGTAATAGTGGGAGATTTTAATACCCCACTGTCAATATTAGATAAACGAGACAGAAAATTAATAAAGATATTCAAGACTTGAATTCACCTCTGGATCAAGCAGACCTAGTAGATATCTACAGAGCTCTCTACCCCAAGTCAAGAGAATCTGCATTCTTTTTAGTGCCACATGGCACTTATTCTAAAATTGACCACATAATTGAAAGTAAAACACTCCTCAGCAAATGGAAAAGAACTGAAATCATAACAAACAGTCTCTCAGCCCACAGTGCAATCACATTAGAACTCAGGATTAAGAAACTCACTCAAAACCATACAATGACATGGAAATTAAACAAGCTGCTGCTGAATGACTCCTGGGTAAATAATGGAAATTAAGGCAAAAGTCAAGAAGTCCTTTGAAACTAATGAGAACAAAAAGACAATATACCAGAATCTCTGAGGCGCAGCTAAAGCAGTGTTAAAAGGGAAATTAACGGCACTAAATGCCCACATAAGAAAGCTAGAAAGATCTCCAATCGACACCCTAATATCACTATTAAAAGAGCTAATGAAGCAAGAGCAAACAAATCAAAAAGCTAGAAGATCAGAAATAACTAAAATCAGATCAGAACTGAAGGAGATAAAGACACAAAAAATCCTCCAAAATATCAATGAATCCAGGGAGTGGTTTTTTGAAAAAAATAAAAATAAAAAATACAGAGACAACTAGCTAGACTAATAGAGAAGAAAAGAGAGAAGAATCAAATAGACACATTAAAATGATAAAGGGGCTATCAGAAATACAAGCTATCATCAGAGAATATTATAACGACCTCTATGCAAATCAACTAGAAAGTCAAGAAGAAATAGATAAACTCCTGGACACATTCACCCTCCCAAGACTAAACTAGGAAGAAGTTGAATCCCTGAATAGACCAATAAAATGTTCTGAAATTGAGTCAGTAATTAGTAGCCTACCAACCAAATAAAGCCCAGGACCAGATGGATTCACAGCAGAATTCTACCAGACATATGAAGAGGAGCTGATACCGTTTTTTCTGAAACTATTTCAAACAATAGAAAAAGAGGGACTCCTCCCTAACTCATTTAATGAGGCCAGCATTATCCTGATACCAAAACCTGGCAGAGATACAACTAAAACAGAAAGTCAATGGTAGCTTGATGGGGATAGCATTGAATCTATAAATTACTTTGGAAGTATATCCATTTTCATGATTTTGATTCTTCCTAACCATGAGCATGTAATGTTCATCCATCTGTTTGTATCCTCTCATTTCCTTGAGCAGTGATTTGTAGTTCTCCTTGAAGAGGTCCTTTACATCCTTTGTTAGTTGTATTCCTAGGTATTTAATTCTCTTTGTAACAATTGTGAATGGGAGTTCACTCATGATTTGGCTTTCTGTTTGTCTGTTATTGGTGTATAGGAATGCTTGTGATTTTTGCACATTGATTTTGTATCTTACCTGTCTCCTTCCTTCTTCAGCAAGCTACTCTCCCATAGGAAAGTTGTATTTCACTCTGCATCTTCATGATCTGGATTGTAATAGGCAACACTCTCCATGCAAGTTAGGAGATATAGCACTGCATGTATGTTGGTGAGGAGGGAACTATATCGAATTCTAGAGTTCAGAATTGGAAAACTCTCTTGTGTATATAAGTTATATTTTTGAGTTTTTACTTTTACAGTAATGATGTGATATTTTGGTCTTTCTAATGCTTCACTTTTATTTTTCAGCTGGTTCTGACTTAGCATAGGGAAAAGGTATGCTACTTGTTAGACAGACCCCTGTTAGCTTTTTAAGGAAACAATAGACAATTCAACAAAACGGTTGAGATTTTGGATTTTTAAAATTTTCTTTATCTGATGTCTTGATTTGTATGTATATCTCTGTCCTTAGTTATCTGAATGAATTTAAAAAATGTGAGTATCATATGAAGAAGAACATATGGTTGGAATCATTGATAGAAGAGAATAAGGCTTTCACCCCCTCAACTTTGGAAGAAATAAGGGAAAATTGATTATCGTGATATGTTACAGAAAGAAGAAAAGTATATGTGTGACGTACTTAGCATCCTGCTAGTTTTGCTGCTCTGGGTAAACTCTGTATGTGACAGAGACTTGCTGGATGCTACTCAGACGGTTTCCTCTTTTGAGCACTCAGAAAAATCTACCTTCCTAAGTATCCCTTTCAGATAAGTTGCAGTCATGTGAATGAGTTCTGGTCACAGTGATGTGAGTAAAAATATTGTTGACCACTTCGAGTCCTGCTTCCGTTTCTTTTTCAGTGCCCTCAGGGGGCTGTTTTTCTTGGTTATGTCTTCAGCTTACTGTTGTTATCCATGGGAGGACTGGTCTGATAAGGTTGTAGCCATTAACAACAGTCAACTTTTAGATGAGTGCATAATATTTGTAAGTTACTATATCTAGGAAATTTTATCCTCTGAAATTTCCTGTTAATTCAGTTTTCTAGGGTCATGATTCTTAGTATTTAAAAAAAACTCATAATACATTAAAATGTCATACTTACCTGCATTGATATAATAATTAATGGCTGTTCTAATATGATATATAATCTTTTCCTGCATATGGAAGAATGGTATAAAATTTCTATACTGTGGTTGAAAAAGTAAAGGGTATATCAGCAGTCACGACATCAATATAGGCTTTGCACAAGGAAATTTTGCCAGGGATGTATTTTCTGCAATATAAATTAAATCTAAAAAGTAAACAAGTGAAACATCAAAAAGATTTGAACCTACAGAGAGATCTACAAGAGCTAGAAGATAAAGCTGTCCAATTTGCCATAGACAAAATATTACAGCTTGTTAGCTATTTTCTAAATATGTTTTATACTCAAATGTCTAAATATTTTATCATCATGTGTTTCTTTTGCTAGAAAATCTATTTGAGAAAACAAACACACACGTATGAGAAGGAGTTGTTTAAGATACTTCATTGTTTATTTTAATAAGGATAGCATACCCCAGACATGATTCATCTCTTATATATGACTGCAGTTTGGTTTCTTCTTTCCCCATGACTCTGCTAAGTCTGTTTTATCAAAGTCATCTCTTCCAACATTCTATCCCTGCTGAAAGTCTTTCTTACTTTTCACTTTTCTGATTTTCCTTTGATTTCTAAGACTTTTGTCTTTTCATTAACCTTCATGATCCCTCTTCTTCTGCTGGCTCTCTAAAAGAGGTAGGGTTCCACAAACCCCTATTCTCAGATAATTTTTTTTTTCATATTCTGTTGTATTTGCAACGGCAAACTCAATCTCAGGACATAAAAAAACACTTTGGCATCTTCTCCCCCGAACTTGCTTCTACTCTTGAGTTTTCTCTCTCAATAAACATCTCACTGAAAGGCAAAAAAAGATTGAAACTGAGAAGGTACTTATCTTATAATCATGTTATCAATGCCCCAGCATTATACTGATAGCCATTATAAAAGGATTAAAATTCCCCTTTCTGCTTATCTCTGGAATCCTACACTTTGCTACTTGTGCTGCCTTGGATGAGCCAGGTAGCAATATTTCTTTTTTCTGAACCATTCTCTGAATAGCCTTTTTTACAGTCTCCCCTGTCTTTAAGTGTTCCATATTCTACAAAAATATTTATTCACTTTATTTATATACCTAAATCTTTTAATAAGCGATTTCCTAGCGCAGATCATGGTACATATTATGTACCCCCTTCCCTCTATCCCGTGTTCCTGTCTTCCTGTAATTAGTTTGCTAGGGCTGCCTTACTAATTACCAAAAATTGTATAGTTTAAAATGACAATGACTTATTGTCTTATAGTTCTGGAGGCCAGAAGTCCGAAGCTGAGGTGCTGGCAGGGCTGTGCTCTCTCTGAAGGCACTAGGGAAGAATCTGTTGCTCTGTGCCTCTCTCCTAGCTTTTGGTAGTCTCAGGTATTCTTTGACATGTAGTTGCATCATTCTAATCCTCTGTCTTCACATGCCATTCTCTCTTTGTCCTCTTTTTATAAGGACACTAGTCATATTGGATTAAACGTCCACCCTACTCCAATATGCCCTTATCATTTTAACTTTGCTAACTGCATCTGCAACAATACTATTTCCAGAAAGGTTATATTCTGAGGTACTTAGAGGGTTAGAGCTTTAACATATTAATATCTTTCAAGGGGACACAATTCAGCCCATAACATTTTCCTTTTTCCCCTTTCCTCTTTATCTCTTATATCATTTCTCTCTCTCTTTCTCTCACTCTCTCTCTGTATGTATATACATACATGGTATAATATTTTATGTATTTCATATGTATATGATTGAATATTTTTTAGTTTGTAGTGAATTTTACATTTACTATGTATAGCATTTACCTATCTATATATACAGGATATATAGGAGATGAAAGTTCTACATTGCATTTGACTGAGCTTTTCTCTAACAAGTATTCAAAAATATTATCACAAGTAATTAGTCTTAAGTTTAGTATCTCTATCAGCCATTAATCCTTGTGTAATGTTAACATGATGCAACTGATAATATAGATATACAAATAATTTTTATTTTTGTAAAGTAAAATATTTCATTTTTTATCAACCAGAAATTATGTTATCAAATAAAATGTGGTTCCACATGATGTTGCAATGTTTATTTTCCAAATAATTGTGAATTTATAAATATTAGTTAATGCATTATTAGTCTATTAGTCTATATGACAATAATATTTCTGCTTCAACTATTTCTGCATATCTCTGGAAATTAAAGACTAAATTTAAGCAAACGTCTAAACCTTAGATTTGATAATTTTATTCATATAATATTCTGTTTGCAGAATAATTTAATAACCCAAGATGATTTTTTTTAAGGAGTACACATCTGTTTTGGTACAGACTAGCTTATAATTACAGCAATTTAGATGCTTAATTTATGATGTAGCTTTGTTTTAGTATAAACTAAAAGGGATAATTTGGAACTGTGTATGGGTGTTTGAACATATGTATATTTAGAGAGAAAAAAAGAGAAAGGAATTAGGCTGGGTTTGACATTTTGATAGCTTTATTTCATTTTTTAGTATTTATTATAAATGGAACCTAATAGTATATTAGGCTATTATTAAGAAAAAATTTACTGTCTTTTTGGTCTGTACTCAGCCTCACTTTGTCATGTTTATTTTATGGAGTAACTCTGTGAGAACTGACCAACCTCATCTTTCATGCGAATGAATTAAATTAATGATAAATTATTATTTATTGAATTAGAATGTTAATTTAACTATTAATATTCGGGGTTCTCTGTTAAAATAATTTGTTCTGTGAATAACTCTTAATTGGAAATATGTGAAGAAATAAGATATTTCTAGAAAAAGGATATTCTATTTACCAGTGTTTTTAAGAATGATGGAATAATACGACTTTTTTCCTTTAGTGGCTAGTATGTGCAAAAATAGGATCTCCATTTTAAAGGTGAAAAACAACAGTAAAATATTATTGTATATTTACACATATTACCACATTTTCTTTATCTATTTGTGCACTGATGGACACTTAGGTTGTTTTAGTATCTAGGCTAGTGTGAATAATGCTGCAGTGAACATGGGAATGCAGATATCTTTTTGAGGTGGTGATTTTACCTCCTCTGGATGTATATTCAGAAGAGGGATTGCTGGTTAGTCTGGTGACTCTATTTTTAGTTTATTTAAAAACCTCCATACTGTTTTCCATAATGACTGTGCTATTCTACATTCATACCAATAGTATACTGGGTTTCACTGTTATCCACACCCTTGCCAACATTTGTTATCACCTAACGGGTGTTAGGTGGTATCTCATAGTGGTTTCAATTTGTGTTTCTCTGATGATTAGTGATGTTGAGCACTGTTTCATAGATATTGGTCATCTGCATGTCTTCATTAGAGAAATATCTGTTCAGGTCTTTTGTCTATAGAAGAAAAGCCCCTTGACATGGGCCTTGGCAATGATTTTTTGTGTGTCACACCAAAAGCTCAGGCTACAAAAGCAAAAATAAATAAATAGGACTACCTCAAACTTAAAAGCTTCTACACAATGAAGGAAACAATCAACAAAATAAAAAGACAGCTTACAGACTGGGAAACATACTTCTTCAACACATATCTGATAAAGTGTAATATTCAAAGTGTATAAAGAGCTTGAACAACTCAATAGCAGAAATACAAATATTTGTATTTCTTTAATCATTTAATATGATTAAAGGGAACTATATAGTTTTAACGGTAGTAAATAATAGTAAATAATTCCTTAGAAAATCCATGGTAGGAAAAATAGAAACATGATTTTCAACATGTTTTGTTTGAAATGATCCTATCTGGCAAGGTGGCGCGCCCTGTAGTCCATGCTACTTGGAAGGCTGAAGCATGAGGATCATTTGCAGCCAGGAGTTCAGGACTCTAGTGCACTATGATTGTGCTTGTGAGTGACACTGCATTCAAGCCTGTGCAACAAAGGGAAACCTTGTCTCTAAAAAACAAGAAAAAAATTGTAGCTTTTGCCATTTGTTATAACATAGATGATCATGGAGGACATTACGCTAATGAAATAAGTCAGATATAGAAATAAACATATTTCCTGATCTCACTTATTTATAGAATATAGCTCAACTATACAGAGATAGAGAATGAAACAACATTTATTATGGGTGAAAGGGGGCAGAGGAAATGAGGAGGTGTTAGGTCAAAGGATATAAAATGCAGATGTATAGCTTGAACACATTTAGAGATCTAATGTAAAACAGAGGACTAATAAAATTGTATTGGAGATTTCTGTCAAATAAGATTTTAGCTGCTCTTGTCACAAAAATAAGTATGTGAGATGATGTGTATGTTATTCAGCTTCACTATAGGAACTATCTTACTATCTATATGTATTCCGTAACATCATATTGTAAACATCAAATATGGACAACATAAATTAGTTTTTTAAAAATCCAATATCATTTTAATCTTTGTATGAAATGCTCCTCAAAATATAGAGATGACATTAGGTTTAGCCATATGACAATTAATGGGGTTGACAGATGTCAAAGGCAGCTTATCCTGCTGTGATAATACTTAGTTAACAGTAAAGAGCTTTGTGGATTCCTATTAAATTTTATTGTTTTATTATGTGTATCTTTTATTAGTTACAAGTTTTTTTTTAACTTAAAATTCACATGGATTTTTACTTTGGCTTTAAATAGTCTGTAAGATAAATTGGTATAGTTTTTACATACTTACCTTCAGGGCTAAGTAGGTATCAGGTTTTGTAATGTAATGGTTTTCATTTCTTTTATAGTTTATAAGCTTAAACTGGCAGATCCAGGAGTCTTGTTTATCACGTAAACCACATCAGCCTTGGCATTTGTGGATAAAGCAGACATTGATAATACATATTGAAGTATATCTGTGGATAGCAAAGTAGATCCTTTAAAATCATTAATTTTAGTATTATTAGTGTATTTATATATACATATGTGATTTTCTGATTTTTACATAATGCCTTATCATTTACAGAATCTTTACACTTTTTTCCTCTGATTTTCATAACATAGACATAATTCTGTTTTATAGCTTAGAAAATTAGATGTTGAACAAGTTTAAAGATAAATGCAACTCACAGATAGGAAGTATCACAGGTAGGATAGCTACTTAACCCTACAAAATTAAAGTCTTACAGGATTAAAGTCCATTGCTTTTTTCATACATTATATTGTGATGTGTTTATGTATACAGCACTTGCAAACATGGATATGTACCTGTACACATAAGTTTGAAGAGAGAAGATACGGACATTTTTATTCTTGGGAATGAATCAAGGATTGAAATTTCAAGTTAAAACAAATTAAGGGATTTTTGTTGAAGTCAAACTTTATTCTTCATCACAAGCACTGAAAAACAAAATATTCTTTAGCTTATGTTCCCAGTTCTTATCCTCATATACTGTCCAAGTGAGAGTCATTATTGCCACACATACATGTGGCATGTAGAGGAACAAACTAAAGCAGAAATTTGAGACAGGAAAACAAATAATTATAAAGAATTGAAACCTATTGGGAAAAGAGTAATTAATTATGTAAGCATTATTAAAATTATTCCTGACTTAAAAATCTTATTATAGTTTTATTTCTGTATATATAAAGAATATTCAAAAGTATCACTGTTTTCATTTTATTGAAGGTATTTAAACACTTAGCATATGAACGAATAGTGAAATATATGAGAATATTCACTAAAAAATAGGACTTAACATAATGTTAGTATTTAGAATTTTCTAAACACAAGTGGCCTTATTAATAACAAGGCGTCTGAGAATGCCATTCATTTACAGTCAATTGATATATGTTTGAGTTTCTTTTTACCAAAGAACATTGTAGAGAAAAGCTACCCAGAGCTCTCTTTTGTGGGCATTTGCTAGATTTATTATGACATATTTGTGCATAAACATTTAGGTTAAAAAATGAAACCTAAGTAGATTTGCTCAATGAACTCTACTTGTCATGTTAATGATTTTCTAAATTTATGTATAGTTTTAAAAATTAAATGTAGATTCTATTGAAGTTAATTTTAGTTTGGGTCTCAGTTGTATATGGACTCTTTAGTCTCCAACAATTATTAGTCTCCAACAAGTATTAGTCTCCAACAAGTAGTTTAAATAGAATGAATGGATGTTTACTTCTAATATGTAAACCATACTATGTATATGTATACTGTGGTTTACATATTAGAAGTAAACATCCATTATTATTCACCATTAAGCATTTGACCATTTTTTCTTAAGCTCCTTTAGTAAGTTGGCTTTTCTTCTCTTTAACTAAAATTCATGAATTCCCAATTTTTTGCTATTCATTCTTTTTTGCTTTTGCCATACTTCTTGGATTCTCAGAGTCCCAAAACCAAATTCCAAATCCCACCAAACCTGCTCTTTTGCTTTCATTTCCTGTCACAGTTAAAATAATCACAAGTATTTGGTAATCCATGATAGACAGTTTGATATGTTTCTACACACAATCTTGTCTACCATTCCCTAAATTCTAAGATGTGCAGATTTTATTTAAGGCATGGGAGGAGGAAATTTGCTAAGAAAGGAAACCTTTCTTCATCCTGTCTTCTTTATTTTTCATTAATTTTTGCCTTACCATGCATCTCTACTCTTTTCTTTTCTCTCTAATGCAGATTCTGTCTTTCCTGTTTGCTAACCCTCTTGCAGTCAGCTGTTCCTGAAATTAAATCTGGGCTTATCAGAAGGGAAAGAGACCCTTAGTAGGTTTAACCTGTGATTTCTGCCTAGTTCAGGAAGCTGTGTTGTTATTTGGGTCACAAACACAGCCAATAATAAAGAAGACCTTACTTTGTGTTATCATTGCATCTTATACATTTGGGGATCTAATAGGAAAAATATGGATGCTGAGTAAGGCTAGATTCAAATATTTCTGGGTCCCTTAACCATGGTACTGCCAAGAACTTGAAATATATTAGATTTAGCCCCACTTGTATACTAACAAGTTAGCTTGCCTTATGGACACTGGCAGAATACATAAATCTCCTGGGTCATTTATGGAAGACTTTACTACTCATAGTAATAGCAGTAGCCAGAGTCTCAGCATTTGTGTCAATTCCCTAAATTCCAGATCCCACATGGTATTTTGAAATGGATCACATGATTCCTCACCATGCAGTGGGTTATGTTACAAAAGATGAACGTTAAGTTTAGGCAACTTGAATGTTTTAAAATTGGCAGTAAGCTGATTAGCTTTGCCCCCGCAAAAAAGATATGATCTTCATTATATTAATTAATTAACAAACATTCCCTTTGCTCCAGAGGGAGACACTATTTCTGTCCTCTGAGGCCGTTTCCTACCTACTATTAACCCTTGAATAACATGGGCTTGAACTATATGGGCCCATTTATACATATATCTTTTTTAACAAAATATACATGGAAAATACAGTACTCGCAGGACATGAAACCTGCATATACTGAGGACTGACTTTTTGTATATGTGGATTTCTCACAGTCATGGGTTGACTAACCATGGGTTTTTGTATACATGGGAGTTCTGGAACCCACCCCTGATTTGTACCAAACAACCACAGTAAACATCTTCAAAAAATTAGTCTGGTATAAAAGCAGTCAATGCCTTTTCTCCTAAGAAGTACAGAAACATGAGAGAATATCTAGCATTCTAATACAGGTTGGGCATCCAAAATCTGAAAATTCAAAATCTGAAATGCTCCAGAATAGATTACTTTTTGAGTGTTGACATGGTGCTTAAAGAAAACGCTCATTGAAGTATTTTGGACTTCAGATTTTTAGATTTGGGATGCTCACCTGTTAAGTATAATGCAAATATTTCTAAACCAAAAAAAGTCCAAAATCCAAAACTCCTCTGGGTCCCAACCAGTTTTGGACAAGGGATAGTCCACTTATAATATCCAGTTTGCCTCATTCCATAAAGCTACTTTCCAAAGATTTCATGAGTCAGTTCTTTGCTAAGGAAACTCATTGCTGCAGTCTTAGTTTTAGTACTGACATTACAGTGCATTTCAACTGATCTTTGATAATCACTTCAGCCTCTTTGAGTAAGTTCCCAATAATTTTGTATTGCCTAGTGTCATAATCCATTTGTGTTGCTATGAAGGAATGCCTGAGGCAGGATAATGTGTAAACAAAATAGGTTTATTTGGCCCACAGTTCTGCAGGCTGTACAAGGAACACCAGCAACTGTATTTGGTGAGGGCCTCAAGCTGCTTCCACTCATGGCAGAAGGGGATAGGAACTAGGGTTTGCAGATCACAGGGGAGAAGCAAGTGGGGCAGAGGGGAAGGCAGGCACTTTTTAACAACCAGCTGTCATGTGAATTAATAGAGTGAGAACTTATTTGTTACCTTGAGGAAGACACCAAGCCATTCTTATGACATCTGCCCCCATAATCCAAACATCTGCCATTAGGACCCCCAAAATATTGGACTAAACTTTAATATAATGTTTGGTGGGACAAACATCAAAAGTATGTTTGATGTTGGTATGTAGGAAGTACCAGATAAATGCTAGTTATAGCTATGTCTCAGTTAAAAATCTGATCTTGCCAGTTCCCTCTAGTATTCTGCCATAAACTTACCTTTTATATAAAATCTTTTATGATTCAGCTATGGCTACTTCATGTACTCCTGCATTGGATAGTCTCACGTGGATGCTTCAAACATATCAAGCTCAAAACATCTTATACAAATCTCCTGGTCCTTTTGCCTCCTTTCCCCCACCCACAACATGCAGACTCATTCTCTCACAGTTCTCCTGATCTGAGTGAATTTTATGCAAGTACCAGTGGTGCAAATCAAAAACTTAGAAGTTTTTTATTGTACATTCCTCTTTTCTGCCCACATCCCTGATCTATTAATAAGTATTTTGAAATTTATCTTCTAAATAAATATCAAGTTATTTCACTTCTCTGCATTACCACCCTAGTCCAATCTATCATTAGCTCCTCTCTTTCCTGAAACATTGCACTGGCCTCCTATCTGTCTTATCCCTGCCCTCTCACTGCCCCCACATGTATTTCAGTTTTTCTAGGTGTAAATATGCTTATGTTAACATCTTTAAAATCTTCCCTAACATCTCATTGCCATGAGGATGAAGACAAACTCCTTCCACATCCTAAAAATACCTGCAAGATGTTTTTCCTGGCTACCTCTCCAATCTTATCCCACGCTTGCTCCCCCTGGCTCCTTCTACTGCAGATTCACGTCATTGGTCCTTCAACAAATATTACTGAACAATAATTTTATTTCAAGTGCTGGGGTTATAGCAGTAAACAAAGAAAATATTCGTAACCTCAGAAATTGCATTCTGTTGAGGAAAGATGGATAAGAAATAATAAAATAAAATCAGTTATAGTTGCCATGACCTTTTCTGCCATAAGTTGATCATACATGCTATTTTTACCGCCTGGAATGAATTCTCATACCCTTTTCACACAGTTATCTTATCCCTCATTTCTCAGATCAGGGTCCCTTGCTTGGGATTGCCTCCTCTGGAATCATAGACTGAACCCATTCTACTGTAAACTCTAATAGAACCATGTACTTTTTTTAGTGGCACTTGTCATGATCATGACTTTACATTGAGTTATATGATTAATAGATTGATATTTGTCTTAACCAGCAGGCTGTAAGCAACTACTTTGGTTTTCCTCTTCCATAACATATCTTGGGTCTAGAATGAATACCACATAACAGTAGACTACCCAAAGCTAGAGGCTTTGTTCTGTTTTATTCACTGATGTGTCCCAATCAGCTTGTCAGTAGGGAGAAGAAAAAAAAAAAAAAACTCTCTCTCTCTCTAAAAATCTCTCTCTCTCTAAAATCTGTCTCTATTATATAGCATAATACTTTTGTCTCATGATTGAATATGATATATTGTGTGAGTATATGAAAATATTTTAAAAGGAAACTGAGGAAATCGAGCAATGTCTTAGATATATAAAGATAAAAACTTTTGAGGTTAAGGATGTTGCACAGTTTCTATGTTTTTAGGTTACCAACAGATGATGACTTGGATTGGAAGGTCAATTGTTAGTCACAGTTGGTGTGGGAGTCTCTAAGAATACAGTTTCTATTCATTTCAAAAATCTTATTTACTGATTACACATATTTGAGAATGGTATAATCTGTTTTAAACTACAATTTTCAACTAAACTAGAATTTGTATACTTTTTTGAAGTGCATAGTCAGAAATACAAGTTCTATACCCAATTCCAATTTCTCTTTAAGATTATCTTTGCATATTGCTTGAAAACCTCATCTTAAAAAAATGAATATTTATTTTTTGTACATTTAAGTAATTACATAAAGTTTTTGACCCTAAAAGTTATTTAAAGATAATTTTTAGATATCCATAAGAATAAATATTTCTGAAATTCAGGAGATATATTTCAATGTGCCTTAAACATATATGTCTTTACTTTTAGAAATGTGTGTAACTTTGAAGTGTGTAAACATTGACATGTCTATTCTCATGTCTATAGTCTGTTGACTATGATCAATTTTAAATAAAAATAAATATTTTTAATAAAAATGACTTATGAACAGGCACTTTTAAAAAGAAGACATTCATGTAGCTAGCAAACATAAAACGCTCCTCACTGGTCACTAGAGAAATACAAATCAAAACCACATTGAGATACCATCTCATGCCAGTTAGAATGGTGATCATTAAAAAATTTGGAGACAACAGATGCTGGAGAGGATGTGGAGAAATGGGAACACTTCTACACTGTTGGTGGGATTGTAAATTAGTTCAACCCTTGTGGAAGACAGTGTGGCAATATCTCAAGGATCTAGAACTAGAAATACCATTTGTCCCAGCGATCCCATTACTGGGTATATACCCAAAGGATTATAAATCATTCTGTTATAAAGACACATGCACGCATATGTTCATTGCGGCACTGTTTACAATAACAAAGACTTGGACCAACCCAAATGCCCATCAGTGATATACTGGATAAAGAAAATGTGGCACATATACACCATGGAATACTATGCAGTCATAAAGGATGAGTTCATGTCCTTTGCAGGGACATAGATGAATCTGGAAACCATCATTCTCAGCAAACTGACACAAGAACAGAAAACCACACACCACATGTTCTCACTCATAGGTGGGTGTTGAACAATGAGAACACATGGACACAGGGAGGGGAACATCACACACTGGGATATGTTAGGGGCTGAGGGGCTAGGGGAGCGATAGTAGGGGGTGGGGAGGGTGGGAAGGGATAACATTAGGAGAAATACCTAATGTAGGTGAAGGGGAGATGGAGGCAGCAAACCACCATGGCATGTGTATACCTAGGTAACAATCCTTCAAGATCTGCACATTTCCAAGCTTAAAGTACAATTTAAAAAAAAATAGAAAAAAAATGACTTATTTGCCCTACTAGTTTAAGGTATTAGGCACAAATGACTTTATAATGGTTTCTGGTGTTTTAAGGTGGTGGAACAAAGTATTTTATCCTTCTAACCGTTTTTTCCAAAGCAAAAGTGAAACTTTAAATTTTCAAATTAACTTAGTTTTGTTAGAAGCATGTATTTTTCAATTGTAGCTTATTGTCTTCTTTTATTTATATACTAGGTAGATTTCATTTATGAAATTTGTTAGAAGCATATATTTTCTATGCACAGCTTGTTGTCTTCTATTTATATACGAGGTAGATTTCATTTATGTACAGTCTCAAAGTATTTTGGGTATTTTAATAAAAACAGCACACTAATGTTCTAAGCATGTCAAATGATTCACAGCCCCTTCCTACAACTTTCAAAATGCCTTTCAAATGTCTGCCACATCTGCCACATTTTAATTGTACCTTTTCTGTTCTAATTTTGTATAAGCTATCTTTCATCTATTTATATAAGCATTAGAATTCTTGTCCCTACTCTAAAATCTGTATTTATAAATTCATGGACTTTGTCTCTACTAGACACACTAGAGGGATTTCATGTTTATTAATCTGAAAAACTGGGCTCAGGAAAGCTCATTTTTAATGCTTAGTGTGATAAATACCTGAATTGGCAAATAACATGTCTTACAAGAAGGGCAAACTCCTTCAAGACCCATTATCCCTAGAAGCAATGTTCTTAGAGTAATCTTAAGGAACGGTTTCTGTAGATGATTGGTGATATATTGTATATAATACCAGTCAGAATTCATGCTGATTTGATTGTAACCTTAGGTTTTCTCAGTGAAATACAGGTTTTCACAAATATTGTTTGAAATTGAGTTTGCAAGTTTTAACTTGATATTACAGTACATATCTTTATCCCATTTGTGTCGGCTTGTGAGGGAATTTTAGGGACTACATAAGACTGTTAAATTTACTATATATGACAAATTCATTTACTATAATTTAATGCCCATTTTTGAAGGGAAATCTTCATGTTCTATATTCTTGTTATGAAAATTTTCCAGAAGATTAAAAGGTTAAATAGTTGCTCTACTTACTGTGCAACTTCTTTCGTCAGTGTGATTTTACTCATGTTTCTACTCATGTTTGTTAGTGTGATATACTCATGTTTATACTGCAGTGTGATTTTTATACTACAGTGCTAGAGGACAAAGTAGATTATAGAATGACCAACATAGTACTGACCCTATTATAGCTGGATTGGAGGGGCCATCTGTGCTTTATGGGAGCTTCCTATGGTTCTCTTCTGGCTGTACCCATACCATAAGGCAAGGAGTGTCATAGGGCCCAGGTGTGAGCATGTGGAGCCAGTGTTCCCCTTGTCATACTCTAGTACATATTCTGAGCACCTGAAATCCCCCAAGTCCTTGCCTATTTGGTCCCAAACCCACCTCCAGGACCTATTTAAGTCTGTTCCTTCGGTGCATCTACCTGTGAACAGACCTCATTGCTAGTGAATGAACTTCTAGGTCTGCAGGGTTTCCAAGAAGTGGATATGTGCAGGGGATGTATGACAGAAGCTGGCAGTGTGGGTTTAGTGTCGATCTTCCCAAGGGTAGACCATAACACAGATGTACGTACCTCAGACCTAAAGGATTCCAGGACATGAGTCTATATAGGGAGCTCAGTGGTGTGGGAATGGATGACCATGCAAATGTGAGCATAACCTTTTGTAGTACTGTACATAACTAAGAGTGAGTCTAGACCTTCCCATACCGATCTGTTCTGGCACAGGTGGAGTTCTAGAAATCTAAATTCTATAAGGCTCTTTGCCTAATTGGAAGTATACTGATAGGAAAGTAATTAATGCAAAGCCAATATGAATAAGAAGGTCTAATTGTCATGGTAGAAGTGTAGAATTTATTTTATTTTATTGTTAACTTGGCTTATAACTCTAAATATTTTAACTTATGCTATAGGAGCTTCCATTTGCACTACTACCCTAGGCTCAACGAATGTTAGAAGTCTATACAGGGATTTCAAATTCTGTTTTCTAAAATCAATATTAATTAATTTATTAGAAAATTTGACTCTTTTTATAAAGCTTTTGATCCTAAAGGGAACCTTGAAGTCTTCGGGTCCACTGACTCACTCACAATGGGAAATCACTTTCTAGAATCCATAAAAGATGCTTATTCTGCTTCTGTTTTAATATTTTTAGAAACTGTTTTAATATTTTTAGACTTAGTATCCTTTTAAGGTCTCAAACATTACAGCATCAATTATAAATTATTAATATTTAAAGGTAGTAATGAAATATATATGATGAAAAGAATTGAGAAATTTTAAATTAAGACATTTCAGTTAAGCTCATAAAATTTCATTTTATCTTTGGGAGGCCGAAACAGGTGGATCATGAAGTCAGGCGTTTGAGACCAGCCTGGCCAACATGGTGAAGCCCCATCTCTACTGAAAATGCAAAAAGATGGTCGGGCGTGATGGCACACACCTGTGGTCCCAGCTACTTGGGAGGCTGAGGCAGAGGAATCGCTTGAACTTGGGAGGTGGGGGTTGCAGTGAGCCGGGATCTTGCCACTGCACTCCAGCCCAGGTGACACTGTGAGACTCTGTCTCAAAAAAAAAACCAAAAAAACCCACATTGGTAGGGAGTGATAGAAAATTTTTATTTAAAATAATTAAAAGAAATTTAAAAATAAAAACAAAAAGAAAAAAGTTTTTAAAAAATGTCATTTTATTTTCATTTAAAAGGGGATTCACATTATTGATACCTGGATAACTAATCATATTAAAAGACTATGTGGTTCCAGCTCAACTTTTAATATATTGTATCCTTTAAAATTATCATGAAGATTATAATTCTTTTGGGAAAGTTTTTCTTTTTGTTTTTTGTTTGTTTTTGAGACGGAGTTTCGCTCTTGTTGCCCAAGCTGGAGTGCAGTGGTGCAATCACGGCTCACTGCAACCTCCGCCTCCCAGGTTCGAGCAATTCTCCTGTCTCGGCCTCCCCGGTGGCTGGGATTGCAAGCGTGTGCCACCATGCCCAGCTAATTTTGTATTATTGGTGGAGATGAGGTTTCTCCATGTTGGTCACACTAGACTGGTCTCGAACTCCTGACCTCAGGTGATCCACCCACCTTGGCCTCCCAAAGTGCTGGTATTACAGGCGTGAGCCACCATGTCCAGCCGGGAAAATTTTTCAGATAGCAAAGATTTCAAATGTTAAAAGAGATAAAAGTCAGATAATACTATCATAAACATTGAGTCAGAAAATCTTTACTGTATAGAAGTTGCTTTCCTGATCAAGTCTGAAGTTCAGCTAGTGCTAGAGAACTATTTTCTATGACTTACTTTAACCAAGTTTTATTTTAAGCTGTTTCTTTCATAGATTGGCCATGAAAATAGGATAGGAGGAGATAAGGGATTGGTTTGGTCTTTCTCAATAAAGATAGAAGTTGTTGAGGTTTTCTGAATTAATAATGACTTAGATTGTGACCTTTTAGATTTGGTGTTGAGCTCTGTGTTCTATTACTTCCTAAAAGATAATGCTTAAACATTAAGCATTAGTGTGCTCTTCATGTTAATATGGCAGACTTTTGTAAACTAAATTAAAACTTACTGATATATTGGAGTTTGAGCCAAGGGAAAGAATGAGTACTATCTTTCCAGATATCTTAAGGGTAAAAGCTTATTCTAAGATTGTCTGTCCATTGAGATTATTAGATTTCTGACTTGCAAATATGCTTTGTGCTCCAGAAGAATTAGAGGGAAAGCAGATACTAGAATTCTAATTGAATTACATATATAGCAGTCTTTGTTTATAGCGTAGAATTCTTTATATTTTGTACAAAAACTAATTCTTCTGGTAAAATGAACCATTTACAGTTTTGTTTTGCACTCTGAGTCAAAGGATTTTCCTTTCAATGTTTGTCTCAATTTTAGTCTGGTCTTTTGGACTTTTCTTCAGAAGAAATGAATTAAAGGGTACAGCTGCATAAAGTGGGGTTTTATCCTAATGTATTGGAAATAAATGATAAACTTTAAAAAAAAAGTAATAAAAAAATTGGCAACATGGTGAAGCCCTGTCTCTACTAAATATGCAAAAATTAGCTGGGTGTGGTGGTGGACACCTGTAATCCCAGCTACTTGAGAGCCTGAAGCAGAGAATCACTTGAATCAGGAGGCAGAGGCTGCAGTGAGCTGAGATTGTGCCACTGCACTCCAGCCTGGGCAATAGAGAGAGACTCCATCTCAAAAAAAAAAAAAAAAAAGGAAGGAAGGAAGGGAAGTGAAGTGAAGTGAAGAAGTGAAGTGAAGTGAAGTGTGGACATAAGAACAAACATGTAGATCAATAGAATTGATTAGAAAGTCCAAAAATAGACCCTTAGACATTCATGGTTAATTGATTTTTTTTACAAGGGTTCCAAGAACATCCAATGTGGAAAAACAATAGTCATTTCAACAAGGGGTGGTAGAACAGCTGGTTATCCACATGCAAAAGAATGAAGTTGGACTTTAACCTTATTTATAAAAATTTAGCTCAATATGAATCAAGTAATTAAATGTAAGAGCTGAAGTTATAAAATTCCTGAAAAAAAAATAGGAGCATATTTACCACTATGGGTTAGGCAGTCGTTTCTTAGATATGACACAAAAGTTAAATGGTGAAGAAAAATCAAAATAAATTGAACTACATCGAAATTATAACTTTCATGGTGCAAATAGTATCAAGGAGTGATAAGAAAACATGCAGAATAGGAAAAATATTTGGAAATTATTTTTCTGATAAGGGACGTGTATCCAAGAGTATAAAGAACTTTTATGACTCAGTAATAAAATGACAATTCATTTGAAAATTGAAAGCAAACTTGTGTGTTTATTTATAGAAGATACCAAATTTCCAGTTGTCATATGAATATATGTCCAACATTACTGGTTATTAAAGAGCTGTGAATCAAATTCTCAATGTAATACCACTGCATACATGCTATAATGGCTAAAATTAAAACAGACAATAGCAAGTGTCAGTGAAGATGAGGAGATCCTGGAATCCTCATGCATTGCTGGCATGAGTGTAAAATGGTACAGTAACTTTGGAAAACATTTTAGCATTTTTTAAAAATGTTAAGTGTATAGCTACTGTATGACTTATTCCAATTCCAGGAATTTACCCAAGATAATGCATTAGAGTAGCTTTCTCCTTTGGAGTTGTGTGAAGGGGTTATTGTTAAAGGGAAATGATGTATAATCTTTTCCTGGAGATTAAAAATCATCACAAACATTGACCCTTAAGTTATATATATTAGGGCTAATTTTCAAAACAACTCAACAAGTCCAGATGTAGTTTCATAATTTTATATGAGATCTATTTACATTTTTCAGGCCCATAAAAATTAGGACACATTTTTGATTAGTCTGACTTCAAAAATTGTGGCTGTTTTATCTTTCATCTCCAACCACAGAATCAGTTTACAAAATGCTGATCTATTTACCTAAAACAAAGGGACCATATCAGATTTCAGATACACCTTAAATTTAACAGAAGAACAATCTTTGATGGAGTATTTATCCCTGGGAAAACATATATAAATATATATGCATATGTGTATATAGGTATGGGTATATCTATACATATATTGAGATATACATTAAATACATATATATTCATTTTAAATATATTTAAAGAGACTATCTTAACTTCTTTGATAGTATTAGTATTTATTATATTCAGCCAAAATATTGATGCTGAGGGAGATGGCCTTCCAATTTATATTTAAGCCATTCATAAATACTAGAAATGTATTTAATAAACTTCTCAATTTGCTTTATGTAAGTTTGGCTTCTTGAAATATACAGGTAATAAATTAGGAATAGTATGAGCAACAAAAAGTAATGACTGTTTCATTGTGATCCTTGCGATGAATGGTCACGGGATAACCAGGAGTTTAAAACAGTGTAACATCACCTTCTTCTACTTCCCAATAATTTATACACAGTAAGATACTCTATAACATGTGCTGAGTGAATGAAATTATTTGATGAAGAACCTGTGCCCTGGGGCATGATGGATGTGAAGCAGGTCACATTCAGTTCTATTTAAATACCTCATGCTATTGACATCGCTGGAATTTTTGCCTCCAATGAATAATGGCTTGCCTCTATACATTCAGGAAAATTGAGTTTTAAACACAAGGAATGCCTAATGTAATTAGAGTTCTGAACATCTTGAAAATAAATTAATACAAATTCAAGCACATCTGCTTGTAGCATTTCTGTAAATTGAGTCTAAATGGTGAATGTCATTTTATATAATTATCACAGTAAAAGTAGGATCAGGGAAAAAAGTCTTTTAGTTTGAACCAAACGAATGCAGCTTGAGTTGCTGATTTTAAATGTGGTGTTTTCTTTTCATTAAGATAGTATATCTCAAGATATCTTTGGCAACAGTAAAGCCTCTTACTTTTTCACACACATATAGGACATATGTTCTACTCATGCTCTGGAAATAAATGCAATTGAATATGATTCTGAGAAAATCAGAAATAACTTGGTAGTAAGTACAGGTTGTTCCCAATTAATAATTCATTTTAAAAAATCAGATGTGTTGCTTTTCATATCAATATCAGATCTGTTGATTTATGAGATACATTGAATAAAAATAAGCTCTCTGAGAGCTTATTTTCTAATTTTTACATGAAAAAAATTACAGTGCATATCATGTCAACTCAAAACCTTCAAACAATTTCTTAAAATATAACCAAAATTGTACTTAACCGTTAACATATAAGTAACGAGATTATGCTAGGTTGTAAAATGCTCAAAATATCGTTTTCTAATCATTGATCAATAAGGTTGTTAAAGTTTTTTTGAATTCCTATCACCTCTCTTAGATGTCACCCTTTTGTTATGGTTTCCAAGATGTGTACATGATATTAAAACCTATCCAGGGTATTAAAATGTATTGCATTTTGTGGAAATAAATATGAATTTTAAAGTTTAGTACCATGTTTTATGGAAATAAATGTTAAGTTTTCTTGTGTAAATAACAGTCTAAAAATCATTGTATTGAGAGTTGCATATGTTTTATGAAATTTTCATATTAAAAACCAAGTGATATTCTTCTAGAAAGATTTATTCAGAGGGACAGGCCGATGAGTGACGTGACTGAGTTTAAACTTTAAGTTATCTATTGTGATGAGTGCTGGGAGTGAAAAATAATAGATGTGATGTGGTCTTTGGCTTCAAGGAAGTCACAGTGTAATGAGGAAAACACTTTCAAATAGCACATTAAAAAGTGATAAAAGTGCAGCATTTAGAGTACAAAGTGCTAAGGGAGACCTGAGATGAGGCAATAATGCAATATGAGTATTAAACTTGGGCCTGCCTTAAAGATGGAGTAATATCCCATGGTAAGAGGAAGAAGGGAAGATCATCACCAAAAGCCTAAGGACTCTGAGAGTACCTTTTGCTTCGATTATATATAAGGATAGAATACAGCGTGCCTGTTTTAAGGTGGCAAGAAAGAAGACTAGAAAGTGGTGAGAAACAAGACTAGAATGGTTGATCCGTTTTTAGTGACCAGAGAAAACTTAGAAGTTAACCTTCCGACAGTGAGAAGCAGGTACATGTCAGGGTAGTGACACTCACACTCATACATTCAACAAAGATTTGAATGCTTAGTACAGCCAGGGAATAAACACAGTTCATATACCACATTCCAATAGAAGAGAGATATGTGGAATGCTCAGATCTGTGTTTTAGAAAGACAGCTTGGATATGGAAAATAAGTTTTACATGGATTTTCAGGGAAACTGAAATACCTGATGTACCTCTTGCATTCCAAGATGTATCCAGCAAGGAAAAAAAATGTCATTGATTTATATCTAACTCTTAATGAAACAACAGAAAATACACATCTCTTTAATGAAATATTGATGAGCAGTGTCCAAAAATTTAGTTACTAAGAAATCCTCCTTTGAATTCCAAAATACAGAAATAATAAAGAAGACTCAATATTAAAAAGAAATTAATATAAAAATAAAATGACAGGTTCTAACACCCGGACATTTATTTAAATGCTCCTAAACAATATTTTGGGAATAACAAAATAAAATTTCAGAAATTCTACAAATAAATTTCAACGAAAAAACAACTAATCAGAATCTATAGGCACAGATAAAAAAGTTTTTTTAAAGGAAAACTCATAGCATTAAGTATTTTTACCAGTAAAAAATGTAAAAATAAAAGGAATTAAATAGACAACTAAAAATCTTTAAAAAGAAAACCAAGAGAAAGCATAATTCAGAAAATAATATTCACAAAGAAAATGAGGGAGTGGTGAGGCAAGAGCAAAACTAAATATTTTATACAAAATAGCTCTACCTTCTTACCATAACTTCCGTTTGACTTAAACCAATGGGTTAAGTGGTGCAAGTGGATGCAGACATGATCTGACTTGGCTCTTTTGTAATCTTCACATAATCTTAGTACTGTGATGATAACCACATCAAATACAGTCAATGAAGGCTAAAATAAATTTTTGGATGAATATATACATTAATAAACTGAAAGATCAGAAAACACTAAACTCTCTGTAGTCTAACTTTTTTTTCAACTAAAGATAAGTGGGCTCTAATATATCGAGTATATTTTCCCAACAATACTACAGGTAAATTTAAATAGACAACATATAATCAAGTATGGAAAGGATTCAGTGCCACTACACAACACTATCTAGTTATTGGAGAGTGATAATACTATGGACATCTTTAAATTTTTATGAATACCTATATTGTCTAAATGTTCATAGGTTAGGCACAAAGAACATGCATTAATTATTAAATTAAAAACAGTTATTTTAAATTGAAAATAAAATAATAAAGATGCTGTTTAAATTAGCTTTCTTGGGTTTTAAACCCAGGCAAGTTTGGCATATAACATTTTGTTACTTATGTATTTGACAAATGCAAGTATTGAGCTATTACTCATGGAGATATGCCAAAGAAGACAAGATAACTCCCTGAAAGTATTAGGAGGGCAAAATAATACCCCCAAAATTCAAAAGAAACTTGTAGAATTGAACAGAAATAGCAGTGGAAATGCTATTTCATGTAACTCTGTTTCTTGATGGGAAGGTTATTAGAATTAATTGTGGCCTGATCAAATTGCAAATGTCTAAAAGAAGCCTAAGGTAGTAGTTTTGTGGATAGCAAATAATGTCAGACAAATTCAATTTACTTTTATGAAAAAGTAACAAGGGAGAAGCCATATGTATTATAGATCAGGAACTGAGACAGCTTCTTCAGTGTGTTCCACATTACAATTGCCTCAGCAAGCTACAAAGTATGACATTATGTAGGTGCATGCATCCATAGGGCAGTGATCAAAAGTTTATTCTTAGTAACAGAGGACATAATGAATAGCTTTTCTTTGCAGTTATCATAGTTCTGGTTGTAATAACTATATAAGGGATTGAAAGATTGGAATAAAGATCGATTTTCAGTTTAAAGAGGCAGTTAGTTAAAGTGACTTGTTAACACTTCCGTGTAGGAACATAGGAATCTAATGTTATCATACTAAATAGAAATTATAGACATATAACTTATTTTCAAACAGTTCAGTTTAGTTCAAGATACTTGTCTTTAGGGAAATTGTACCATGTAACTGATAAGATGATTATAAATGACTTTGTAAAATTTATGCAGTTTAGATTTCATGCAGGTACTACCTGGGTAAGTAATGTAATATTACTTCAAAATAATTGTTTTAAATTCCACACAACCCGAATAATTAGTATGTAAAAAAATTACTAACTGGAATGTTTTAGGGATTTTTCTTTAAGTCATTTGAAAACATGGGGGACAAATTTCGGTTAACTAGAATAACAAAGAAAAACACTGTTAGATAAAATGTATATTCCACTTACCTTTGGAAGTAGTCAGACCTTTAAAAAATAATTGTTTTAATATGCAGTATAAATAAATGTATATGAAAAATGTTCATACTTAATAACTATCATTACCTTTTCTCTACTCCAAAATAACAAAAAATAGGATGTTTTGTTCTATCCATAACAAAAGTAAAACACTGTCACATTCATATCTTAATTTAGTTAATATTTTAGTACATTGACCAAGAGCAAAGAAAAAAAATATTTACTGATTATATTATCATTATAATAACTATGTAAAAAACATAAAGGCAATTTGTAAAATGAATTTTTTAACAATTCTTCAAAACACTTATTTTATATGGTGCATTGCATGAGATGACTTGCTGTAGCTATACAGTCTTCTAATATTTCATTCCTACCTTGTCAGCATTGTTTCCCAGCTTGACAAATTTAAGTTGGTTTCCTTGTTTGTTTGCCTTCTGCTGTGATTGGTTTTAAATATTACATATGATGTTATCCTTAAAAATACAATGTGGCTGCCTTCCTTTGTCCTTCAGTGGTCCAGAGGCTTACCATTACGGTCACAATAAAAAGCAGAAAACGTTATGTATCCTACAATTCTTACATGATCTGTTCTATAACCACCTAGCAAGTCTTTTTTCTACATTCACTATTCTTCAGCCACACAGGCTTTCTTGCTTCTTGCTATTCCAAGAGCAAGTAAAGCATGTTTTTCATAGAACTGTTAAGCTCTTCTTCTCAGTCTTCTCATGGCTTACTCTTCTCTGTCATTCAGGGCTTTGCTGAAATATCACTCTGCAAATCTGAAGTAATAGCCACCGTGTGACTCTCCTTTGTATTCTTAACAGCTACATTGTGTTTATTCTTTGCTCTCACCCATAACTGTATTTGTGCCCATGTATTCTTTTTCTCATTGTTCATTTTCCATATTAGAATATATAGTCTATAAAAGAAGAGATATGTTATTTTTTTTCTGTTGTATTTCTGGTGCCTAGTAGAGGTTTAACATTTTTTATGGAATAAATTAATTCAAAAATGAAGGGGCAGATAAGTATGCTTCAAAATGTCAAATTTGGTAATATTCTAAAGTTTTTCTTGAACATCTAGATAAATAATGTCATGTTGATGAATACCAATGTTACCAATTTTAGATTTGATTTCATCCTTTTTTTTTTTTTTTTGAGATGGAGTTTCACTCTTGTTACCCAGGCTGGAGTGCAATGACGCTATCTCGGCTCACCGCAACCTCCGTCTCCTGGGTTCAGGCAATTCTCCTGCCTCAGCCTCCCGAGTAGCTGGGATTACAGGCACGCGCCACCATGCCCAGCTAATTTTTTGTATTTTTAGTAGAGACGGGGTTTCACCATGTTGACCAGGATGGTCTCGATCTCTTGACCTCGTGATCCACCCACCTTGGCCTCCCAAAGTGCTGGGATTACAGGCGTGAGCCACCGCGCCCGGCCTGATTTCATCCTTTATATGACTTTTCTATAACCCTTGTAAAATATCATGCAATTTTTCTTTACTATCTATTTTAGCTAACTTAATAATTGCCATTTTAATTATTTTTATTTTCTTAGGAATAACTCTGAGTAAAAATAAAGTATATATTCTTAGAATGTATTTTGTTCTATTTGTTGCTACTGGAAAAAATTATGTTTGCTAAAACAGTTTAAATAATCAAAGGACGTATTTTACCTTTTTATTGTGTTTGAAGATGTTAAAATTAATTACATTCATCAATTTTTTTCACAGAAGACACAGTCACATCTTCAATTATCAATTTTTAGTTTGGGTTGACAGAGGTTCTCTTAAATACAGTAGCAGCATTCACATATCTGTTTGTGAGATGCTGTTTCAGGCCTTTTATTCATCAAAATGTTATTTGAGAAGAGAAGTAATATGAACGATCAGCATATTTATGATAATATTTTTCCTCATTTCACTTGTCTTCTTCTTGTGATTTTTTTTCCAGAAATTGAAAAATTTCAAGGTTCTGATGGTAAAAAGGAAGATGAAGAAAAGAAATATCTTGATGTCATCAGCAACAAAAACATAAAGCTCTCAGAAAGAGTACTGATTCCTGTCAAGCAATATCCAAAGGTACTGCCAAATATACTTTGCTCTCATAGAATTGAGGAAAAAAATGATAAAATAAGATGATATTTTATTTGTTGACTTTTATAAAATAAATATTTGAAGCTTTATTAGGTAAGTATATGTAAGCACATGATATTGACATAAGGGAAGGAAAATTTTTGAAAGTGCAATGATGAGGGTAGTTTTCAGCTGAAGGCTACAGCATTTTTGTTCTGTGAATGTAGGAGGCAAAATCAGATATTTTATTCATTTATTCAAAATATAAATGATTCATCAGTTTGTCCAAATATGAACATCCATTTGGCTATGTTTGGTTCATGTTAAAATGTATATCCTTATTATAAAAGGGAGTAGAGTTAATGATACTAAATATGTAACATTAGAAAATCAGCAAGGAATCGTTATTAATATATCTAAGAAAATCACATGGTGGTTATTAGACTCTTAGATTATAAACTATAGTCTTCTATATTCAAGGTTCATTCATAAAATCATTATGATACAGTTCTTAATGTTATATCTTTCTTTAAACTATTTTTTCACTGGTAGATTATTGATTATGAAAGATAGCATTCAGTGGCATGGTTTCATCAGTTATATTCATAAATGTCAGTGGGTAAAAGGAGGGATTTTTTTTGGTGAAATGAATGGAGGAAGCTAAAATATAAATTCAACGATTCAAGCTGATAATTTACTTTCTGAAGAGTGAATGTGAAGCAAGGACCATGTAATTATCCTAATAGTAATGATTACAGAAATAAACGCTCTAGTTTACCAATTGTCTCCTAATATGATAAACTTTAGTAAATATAATTAACTAGATGGTTTGTCTATAATTATTTCAAACAGGGATACAATTGTTAAAGCCCAGCAAACCATAAAATTTATATTTCAGATGAAGTATTTTGGGCGTGCGATTTTGTTTAGTTTTGTTGTTGTTGTGTTTTGTTTTTTTTGTTTTGAGCTAGACTCTGTTGCAAGAAAGCCGTGTTAAATAGGTATATGTTTTTAAAAATAAACTTTATTAGATTTGGTTTATAATAATGTTCTCTTGAATATTGAATTGGGCAGTCTTAGAAATATACATGAAAAATTTGCATAGTAGTAAAATAAGGTAGAAATATGTTGGAGTATAAAGAATAATGTGTCCTCTTTCACTTGACCAATTAGCTAGTATAATCTTGAATACAAGGGTCTTTTCTTAAATCATATATTTAAATATGGCATAACTTGATGATGTTTCTTGGATTAACATTTTTGTATTCTCTGGATATGGGAAAGTCAATGACAGTTTAATACTTGCCTCTAAATAAAAATGTAGTTCTATAGTCTCTGATCAAATTAAGCTGGCAAGATATATAAGGCATTAAATTCTTGATGGCTCTTCAAGTGGTTTTATGCTGATTATTACCAGAGTCTATGCTTGATTCAGAATGATGAATACCAAAATAAGAATATTCTATGGTGTCAGATTTTTGTGTTTAGTTTAATTTCATAATGTATAAGAAAATGCTCAAACAATAAAACTGCTTATTCTTAACTGCCATGAACCACAGATCACCAGCAAACTGTTTTATCTCTTACAATTTTTAAAATCATGGAATGCATAGGCTGGAACTAATCTTGGAAGTCACAGAATATATAAAACTTTTATTTTACGGATGAGGTAACTGAAAAATTATGAATTGCTCAGGGTCATGCTTTTGTTATAGATGGAAATCTTTAGTACAGTTACCATTATTTTAGATTCTTCAATTTTGGTGAACATTACATTTTTAACTTGACTGATCAAGCCCACATATTACCATTACATTTTCATGTTAAATGTGGAAGATGTGAAAAATGATAGCACCTGATGGTTAATGTAATAGTTGTATGGAACAGTCTCAAATAACAAGTCATGCTTGAGAAAATTGATCATTTCTTTAAATGAGTAATAGCTTGCCAAACGTCTTTAATTTCTTTTTAAAGGAATATTCATTTCATTTAATTACCACACAAGAGACCTTTAGAGCTCCTTTACAGAGAAAGAGTGAAATTCTGAGAAGCAGACTGTACTCACTTATCAAAGTTGACCTACCTTGTTCTTTTGTTTTTATACTACAACAATCAATCATAATATTTTGGAAACAAATTCTATTTTATACTTAATCGTCTTTTGAAAACAAACCGTATTTTATTATAAAAGTTGTGATATTCTCCTGCTGTTTATTGTCCACTTTTTAGAAAAATATCAGTGAAGTAGAGTTGATTATGATCACTAAACTTGAGCTGTATTTGATGTACATTTATGAGCTGTAAAATGTGGGATATGGTGTGATACTATGAGCTGTTGAGCAGAGTACAACAGTATTTATGGATTTAAAGTTTAATCTTTTATAATAAAAAAGTGATTTATCCTTCAGGGGGCCACACTGGTGAAAAACCTGCTTTATACAGCTTTCTCTCAGAACCATTTCTCCCCTTGATGCCTGCTGTCTGTTTGTACCAATAATTCATGCGGTGATGATACATTCTTCTCAAAGAGCAATTAATGACTATGGGAATTCTTGAGGAAATGGCCTTCCCAAGACTTGGCTACATGACTTTTTTTGGATAGATTGTGTTTCAGTTAGTCTCCAATTTCAAGTTAATTTGCTTAGTTGAATACTACAAGCAATTCAAATGAAGTTTAAAATTTAAATTATAAAAATGCTCTTTGAGAATGATTTGTCTAGCTCTGGTGCTTTATATTTAATAATTTAACCTGGGGAAAATATGCCATATTATAATATTAAATTATTTTAATTAGCAGTTTTTCTTAATTGGCTTTATATATTTGTAATAAAATTAATAGACGTATATTTGGGATTCATGCTAAAGGAGTAGACTTTAACTGCTCTTCCCTACAAAAACGAATAAAACAAATGGGCAACTATTCAGATGGTGAGTATATTACTTTGCTTCACTGCAGTAACTTTTTTACTTTGTGTATATATTTCATAATATAATTTTGTGAACCTTAAAAATATACAATAATATTTATTTGCAAAAGAGATTAATAGAGAAATAGATGTTGCACATCTGTTTGCATTTGCAAATGTTTCAGAATCACAGCAATTACTTCTTTTTAATTTTTATTTTAGTTTCGTGGGTACGTGCACAGGTTTATTATATAGGTAAATTGTGTGTCATGGGGGTTTGGTGTACAGATTATGTCCTCACCTAGGTAATAAGCATAGTACCTCATAAGTAGTTTTTCCATTCTCACCTTCTTCCCACACTCAGCCCTCAAGTAGGCCCCAGTGTCTATTGTTTCCTTCTTTGTGTCCATGTGTACTGAATGTTTAGCTCCCACTTATAAGTAAGAACATGCAGATTGGTTTTCTGTTCCTGCATTAGCTCACTTAAGATAATGACCTCCCACTCCATCTGTATTGCTGCAAATGACATGGTAACTTCTTTTATGACTGCATTGTATTCCATGGTTTATACGTACCTCATTTTAAAAAAATCCAGTCTACCATTGATGGACATCTAGGTTGATTCTGTGTCTTTGCTGTTATGAATAGTGCTGTGATGAGCATATGTGTGCATGTGTCTTTATGGTAGAATGATTTATATTCCTTTAAGTATATATACTATAATGGAAATTGCTGGGTCAGATAATAGTTATAAGTTCCTGGAGAATTTGCAAAGCTGCCTCCCACTGTGGCTGATAAAATTTACAATCTCACCAGCAGTGTATAAGCATTTCCTTTCCTTGGCAACCTCACCAGCGTGTGCAATTTTTGGACTTTTTAGAATAGCCATTCCAACTGGTGTGAGATGGTATCTCGTTGTGCTTTTATTTGCGTTTTTCTAATGATTAGAGATGTTAAGCATTTTTTCACATGCTTGTTGACCACATGTATGTTTTTTTAAAAGTGACTGTTCATCTACTTTGCCCACTGTTTAATGGGGTTATTTTTTCCTTGTTAATTTTTTTATGTTCCCTATAGATGCTGCATATTAGAACATTGTCAGATGCATAGCTTGCAAATATTTTCTTCCATCCTGTAGGTTGTATATTTACTCTATTGATAGTTTATTTTGCTGTGCAGAAGTTCTTTAGTTTACAACCCATTTGTCAATTTTTGTTTTTGTTCCAATTGCATCTAGTATCTTTGTCATGAAATCTTTGTCAGAGCCTATTTCCAGAATAGTATTTCCTACATTATCATCCGAAGTTTTTATGGTTTTGGATTTTTCATTTAAGTCTATAATCTATCTTGAGTTTATTTTTGAAAGTAGTGTAAAGAAAGTGTCAGTTTCAATATTCAGCATATGGCTGCCAGTTATTCTCATTGCCTTTTGTTGTTGTTGTTGTTTGTTTGTTTGTTTGACTTTGTAGAAGATCAGGTGGTTGTAGGTGTGTGACTTTATTTCTGGGTTCTCTATTCTGGTCCATTAGTCTATGTGGTTGTTTTTGTACCAATAACATGCTGTTTTGGTTATTGTAGTCTTGTATAGTTTGAAGTCAGATGCCTCTAACTTTTTCCTTTTTCTTAGAATTGCTTTGGCTATTTGGACTCTTTTTTCATTCTATATGAATTTTGGAATAGTTTTTCCTAATTCTGTAAAGAATATCATTGGTAGTTTTATACGGATAGCATTGAATCTGTAAATTGCTTTGAACAGTATAGCCATTTTAATAATATTGATTCTTTCATTAGCCATACACATGGAATGTTTTTTCATTTGTTTGTGTCTTGTCTGATTTCTTTCAGGCAGTGTTTTGTAATTCTCATTATAAAAATCTTTCACCTTCCTGCTTAACTGTATTTCTATTTTTTTGTGTGTGGCTATTGTGAATGGGATTGTATTTTTTGATATGATTCTCAGCTTGGATGTTGTTGGTGTATAGAAATGCTACTCCTGATTTTTGTACATTGATTTTGTACCCTGAAACTTTGTTGATGTTCCTTATCAAATCTGGGAGCTTTTGAGAAGACACTATGGGATTTTGTAGGTATAAAATCATATCATCTGAATATAAGGATAGTTTGGCTTTCTCCCTTTCTATTTGAGTGCCTTTTATTTCTTCCTCCTCCCTGATTTATCTGACCAGGATTTCCAGTACTGTGTTGAATATGAGTAGTGAGAGAGGGCATCATTGTCTGTTATCGTTTTGAAGGAGAATGCTTCCAGCTTTTGCCCTTTCAGTACGTTGTTGGCAGTAGGATTTTCATAGGTGGCTCTTATTATTTTGAAGTATGTTCCTTCAATGCTTAGTTTGTTCAGGGTTTTTAACATGAAGGGATATTGAATATTATTGAAATAATTTTGTGCATCTGTTGAAATGATCATGTTGTTTTTGATTTTAGCTTAATTTATGTGATGAATCATATTTATTGATTTGCATATGTTAAACCAAGGTTACATCTCAGGGATAAAGCCTGCTTAATTGTGGTAGATTAGCTTTTAATCTGCTGCTGGATTTGGTTTGCTAGTATTTTGTTGAGGACTGTTGCATCTATGTTCATCAAGGATATTGGCCTGGAGTTTTACTTTTTTTGTTTTGTTTCTTCCAGGTTTTAGTATCAGGATGATGGTGGCCTCATCATCCTGATGAATTAGAGAAGAAGGACTCCTCCCCTATTTTTTGGAATAGTTTCAGTAGGAATGGGACCAGCTCTTCTTATACATCTAATAAAATCTGGCTATGAATCCAACTGGTCCTGGGCTTTTTCTGGTTGGTAGTCTATTAGTCTATTTATTACTGATTCAATTTTGGACTTAATTATTGGACTCTTCAGGGATTCAATCTCTTCCGGTTCAATCTCGGGAGGTTGTATGTGTCCAGAAATTTGCCGGTTTCTTCCAAGTTTTCTAGCATGTGTATATAGAGGTGTTTATAATAGTTTCTGAAAGCTTTTGCATTTCTGTGGGATCCCCACAGTGGTAACATCCCCTTTGTTATTTCTTGGTGTTTACTTAGATCATGTCTTTATTTTTCCTTTATTAGTCTAGCTAGTGGTCTATATATTTTATTTATTCTTCAATCAACCAACACCTGAACGTGAACTTTTGTGTGTTTTTCATGTTACAACTTCCTTCTGTTCAGGTCTGGTTTTGTTTATTTCTCGTCTTCTGCTAGCTTTGATGTTGCTTTGCTCTTGTCTCTAGTTCCTCTAGGTGTCATGTTAGGTTGTTAATTTGAGATCTTTATAGTTATTTTGTGTGGGCATTTTACACCATAAACTTTCTTATTAATAAGGCTTTAGTTGCATCCCAGAGATTCTTGTATGTTGTATCTTTGTTCTCAGTAGTTTCAAAGAATTTCTTGATTTCTGCCATAATTTTATTATTCACTCAAAAGTCATTCAGGAGCAGGCTAATTTCCATGTAATTCTGTGGTTTTGAGGAATCTTCTTAGCATTGATTTATATTTTTATTTTGCAGTGGTCCAAGAGTGTGCTTGGTATGATGTCAGTTTTTTCAATTTGCTGGGGATTGTTTTATAGCCAATTGTGTGGTCGATTTTAAAGTGCCATGTGCAGAGAGAAATATATATTCTGAAGTTTAGGGGTGGAGAGTTCTTTAGATGTCTATTAGGATTATTTAGGCAAGTGTTAAGTTCTGGTTCTTTTATCTTTGTTAGTTTTCTGCCATGATGATCTGTCTAGTATTGTCAGTGGTGTGTTAAAGTTCTCCCACTATTTTTGTGTGGTTATCTAGGTTTCTTTGTAGGCCTCTAAGAATTTGTTCTATGAATTTGGGTACTCCTATGATACATGCATGTATGCTTAGGATAGTTAAGTCTTTTTGTTGAATCGAACTCTTCTATTATGTAATGTACTTCTTTTTCTCTTTTGATTTTTGTTTGCTTAAAGCCTGTTTGTCTGAAATTAGAGTAGAAAACCCTCAATTTTTTGATTTTCTTGTTTGTTTGTTTTCCATTTGCTTGGTAGATTTTTCTCAATCCCATTACTTTCATCTTTTTTCTTCATCCCATTATTTTTAGATTTTTTTCCATCCCATTACTTTGGATGTCATTGCATGTAAGATGGGTCTCTTCAAGGAATGTATAGTTGGGTCTTGCTTCTTTATTCATTCTACCATTCTGTGCCTATTATTTGGGGTATTTCACCCATTTATATTCAAGATTAGTTTGTATATGTGTGGATTTGATCCTGTCGTCATGTTATTAAGTGGTTATTATGCAGACTTGATTGCCTGATAATGTGAATGGTCTATATACCTAAGTGTGTTTCTGTGGTGGCACATAATGGTCATTTGTTTCCATATTTAGCACTCCATTAAGGTCCTTTTGTAAGGCAGGTCTTGTATTAATGGATTCCCTTAGCATTTGCTTGCCTCAAAAGAATCTTATTTCTCCTTTGCTTATGAAGCTTATTTTGGTAGGATATAAAATTATTGGTTGTAGTTTCCTTTCTTTAGAAATGCTGAATATAGACCCTCAGTCTCTTCTAGCTTACAGGGTTACTGCTGATAGGACTGTTGTTAGCGTCGTTGGGTTTTCTTTGTAGATGACCTGCCCCTTCTCTCTAGCTGCAGTTAATGTTTCTTCTTTCATTTTGACTGAAAATCTGATGACTATGTGTCTTGGGGATGGTCATCTCGAATAATATCTTGCAAGGATTCTCTGCATTTCCTGAATTTGGATGTTGGCCTCTCTCACAAGATGCCATTTTCCAAGTTACTTGCTTTCTCTCCCTCTCTTTCAGGGATGCCAGTGAGTTGTTTTCAATCTCTTTACATAATTCCATATTATCATAGATTTTGTTAATTCTTGTTTATTCCTTTTTCTTTAAATTGTCTGACTGAGTGGATTTTAGAACCAGAGTTTGAGCTTTAAGATTCCTTCCTCAGCTTGGTCTATTCTGTTGTTAATACCTGTGATTGTGTTATTAAATTCTTTAGTCCATTTTTTAGCTCTATCAGGCTACTTTGGTTCTTTCTTAAGATGGTCACTTCATCTTTTATTCTCTGTATTAGTTTATTGCATTCCTTAGATTCCTTGAATTGGATTTTGACTTTCTCCTGAATCTCGATGGTCTTCATTTCTATCCATATCCTGAATTCTGTATCTGCCATTTCAGCCACTTCAACCTGGTTAAGAACCATTGTTGAGAAACTAATGTAGCTGTTTAAAGATAGGAAGATATTCTGGTTTTTTGAGTTGCCAGGGTTCTCACTGGTTCTTTCTCTCTGTGTAGGCTGATGGTCCTTTAATATTTGAAGTTGCTTTCCTTTGGTTGGGGTTTTTTGCATTTATTTTCTTTGATGCCCTTGACAGTTTGACTCTGGTATAAGGTGGGTTCGGTCAACTGGCTTTGATTCTGGAATATTTCAGGGGGCCATGGCTCAGTTCTGCTCTCCTGGGCTACATGCTCTTACCTGAGTGGGCTGGTACCAGGTCCTCAGCTTTGTTCTCTGACCCCCTGAGGTTAGGAACCTGCTGTGCTGGGGAGATTAATGTGTTCCTGGTTTGTGGCCACAACTGTTTGATGGGGAATGCCAGCCAAAGTGCTTCATCAGTGCATTTTGGTAGTGGGATCCATGGTTGTTCTCATGTGCCAGCAGCCATGGTGGTATAGCAGGGTGCATATGTGTTGTCTGGGATATCCTGGGAAAACATTTTAGTCTTGTATTTTTGGCCACAGTCCAATAGATGGCACTTAAGAGTGCTAGCCAGCAGATGGCCTCTTTTTTTTAATTAAACTCCAAATTTTATTTTGGTTTCACTAGTTTTTCCACTAATGTCCTTTTTCTGTTCCCAGGTCCAGTCCAGGGCACCACATGGCATTCAGTTCTCATGTCTCCTTCGTTTCCTCTGTTCTGGGACAGTTTTTCAGTCAATTTGTTTTTATGACCTTGACAGCTTTGAGGAGTACTGCTCAGGTATTTTATAGAACGTCTCTCAATTTGGGTTTGTCAGGTGCATTTTGATATGATTAAACTATGATATGGGTTTTTAGAAAGAATATCAGAGGTGAGGTATCCTCATTCTGTTATGCCCAGAAGTATTTGAGATATCTGAAGAGGTATTTGATATCAACATAATATAACATAGTGATGCTAACTTTGATTACTTGGTTAACATAATGTTTGCCAGATTTCTACACTGTGAAATTACTACTGATTCCATTCCATAGTCTATTCTTCTGAAGCCAGTTCATCCAGTCCGTGCTCAAGCTGGGGAGAGATTAAGATCTACCTCCTGGAAAAAGAGAGAGTAGCTACCTATAGTTTTCAGAATTATTTTTTTTTATTGCATTTTAGGTTTTGGAGTACATGTGAAGAACATGCAAGATTGTTACATAGGTGCACACATGGCAGTGTGATTTGCTGCCTTCTTCCCCTTCACCTATATGTGGCATTTCTCCCCATGCTATCCCTCCCCAACTCCCCACCCACCGCTGTCCCTCCCCTGTTTCCCACCAACAGACCCCAGTGTGTAGTGCTCCCCTCCCTGCATCCATGTGTTCTCATTGTTCAACACCCGCCTATGAGTGAGATCATGCGGTGTTTGATTTTGTGTTCTTGTGTCAGTTTGCTGAGAATGATGGTTTCCAGGTTCATCCATGTCCCTCCAAAGGATGTGAACTCATCGTTTTTGATGGCTGCATAATATTCCATGGTGTATATGTGCCACATTTTCCCTGTCCAGTCTATCATCGATAGGCATTTGGGTTGGTTCCAGGTCTTCGCTATTGTAAACTGTGCTGCAATGAACATTCGTGTGCATGTGTCCTTATAGTAGAACGATTTATAATCCTTTGGATATATACCCAGTAATGGGATTGCTGGGTCAAATGGAATTTCTATTTCTAGGTCCTTGAGGAATCGCCACACTGTCTTCCACAATGGTTGAACTAATTTATACTCCCACCAGCAGTGTAAAAGTGTTCGTATTTCTCCACATCCTCTCCACCATCTGTTGTCTCCAGATTTTTTAATGATCGCCATTCTAACTGGCGTGAGATGGTATCTCAATGTAGTTTTGATTTGCATTTCTCTAATGACCAGTGATGATGAGCATTTTTTCATATGTTTGTTGGCCTCATGTACTCGGCTGCATGGCTGTTTTGTTTTTTGGTACATTTGGCAGTACTTCTCTGTGATGCTTCAGAGAAGAATGACCCACTCATACAGTCTACTTCCGGGCCTTGGAGGAACTCCCTTCAGTCAGGCTCCACATCCACATTTCTCTTGTTGGATGTTTGGTCCATGGGGCTTTCTCAGGTAGAGGCCATGGTCTGCAGACAGGCTTTACGTGGCCCCGTGGAGGGAGGCACACCCTGATCCTCCACCAGCCTATGAACACAGGTTTCTCACTTCTTTCAGTGAGCGCTCCTCCCTGCTTAGTCACCACCCAAGCCATCAAGTCCCACTCAGCTAGGTGCTGTGGGAGTGGTTGGGTCAGATGACTATCTGGGTGCTTCCCTGTGGAACACGTGCTTGTGCCTGTCCACAGAGTTCAGACAGAAGTAGGACACGGGGCTCAAAGATCTAGCAGGCGTGGTGCACACTACTTACCAGTGTTGGGGTAGGTGAAGTCACCTGCCGTGCTATATGAGTGTTTTCTAAGACAACAGAAGACTGTACCCGCCAGTTGAGTTCAGGCAGCAGTGGCTCCACTGGGCCAGAAGCTGGCTTCAAGCTTTGTTTGGTGAGAGTGGATGGATCAATCTTACTGCTCCCATGCATTGTGACTGTGGCTTCTGTCAGGGCTATGTCGCTGTTACCAGTTTGTTCCAGGGTCCAAGGCTTGAGAGGTCTCTGTGGACTTGAGAGTTACCTTTGCCAAAACTACTGGTAGCTCCCTGCCTCCGTCTAGAAGTGTGTGGTGTAGTGCAGCAGGGCCAGGCATTTTCCCATCCCCAGTCCTGCACAGGTTCCTGTCAAGAGAGTGTGACTCTCTCATGGGACTCCTACTCACTTAACCTTTCCCATGTGGGGAGCTTCTCCTGTCTACACACTGATTCCAGATGAGCTACTGCCCAGCTTTGCTCTTCTCTGCTGTGTGCCCTTCCTGCCTTGATGGATCCCAAAGCGGTTTCTTAGGTGATCACCTTATTGGGTCAGTGTTCACTAGCCCTTTTATTTCCTCTCCAAGAGAGTAGTACACATGAGTTTCTTGCTTCTAGTCCACCATTATGATGCAATCCCCAATTATTTCTTGGTAATTAAGCCTCTACAAAGGCAAATATGTCAATGTGTTCCTTCATATTCCTAAGAGATTCATGTAGAAGACTCTGGAGGCTGACTCTCAGTGCACTGTCTATGAGTTACCCTGCTTTGCAAGGAGTAGCTAATATGTGTGTGTGTGTGTGTGTGTGTGGTGTGTGTCTGTGTGTGTGTGTGTGTGTATATATATATATAGAGAGAGAGAGAGAGAGAGAGAATGAGAGAGAAAGAGAAAGACTGGAGAACAAACACTATTCTTAACATTAGCTGTTTCTCATCCACATATACTGTGCTTCATAGTTCAATACACCATTTCTTTAACATTTTAACAGAATTTAACATGTTAAATTCTTACAGTCAGAATCATACTACAATCTCTTTCCGGCAAGCAGTGGTCATAGCTCACAGTTTTTGCCTGTTCATGTATAAACATGGTACTGGCTCCTTATAGTAAGTTGTTTGTAGGGTAGGAACTTTGTGTATGAGTTTACTTGCAGTTTGAAATGTCTTCAACACAATTATATCATGAGTTAGTGGTGAAATGCAAAGCTGTAACATTACAAAAAGAATAAAAACATATCTTAGGGTATAAATTTGATGTTAATGAAGACAATTATTATCCTTGGAGAAATGATAAAAATTCCATGTCATATTTTCTTGTGCCACAGCAAACAAGTGCCTTGTAGGATCTAATAAACCAACATATACGTACGTGGCACAAGCTGTGCTATATTTTGTTACTGCTTAGACATGCAAAAGGAATGTTTGGCATGTGTCTGGGTAAACTGAGAGAGCATTAGAGGACTGGAAACTGCGGCTTCCTCTTGTGAAAAGGTATCTACTTGTTGCTTTCTGGTGTACCTGTTTGTTCACCTAGGCAATTCAGCCTCTCAATGCCTTTTAACAGTATCTTTTTGATGTACTTTTAGAATTCTGTGAAATACATCGGACCTTTCCTTCATTTAAATTTGCCCCAAGGCCCACTTTATATTTCTTGAGTTACTGCCAACTTTTTAAAGCAATATATTGCCAGGAGTATAAATCTGCCCCAAATTTGGTCTTTTTAAAGATCAAACACAGCCACATTCCCCTGTGATGGTGTTCAAATCAATTTCTTATGTAGATTAATGCAGAAAATTAAAGTTCTAGAATATGTTTAGAACGATTTTACTTGCTCAATACTTCTTAATCTGTTCAGTCCCAGAAAGAGGGGCAGCCTTCTGTGCCTGGTTAGAACAAGTCCCGTCCAAGGTTGCAACTTGCCATGTCTTCCTATGGAGGGTGTGCTTCCTTCTTTATACTTCAAAAGATGAAATACTGAAGTCCAAGTACTTGATGACTGTGATTTTTCTGACTTTTAAGTAGTTATCAGATCATTTAAGAATAGTTGCTAAATGTAGAAACTATGACTACATTTCAAAGCCAAATACAACCACTTATAATCTTGGAAATATGTCTCTATTTTTGTAAGCAATATGGTTTTCCAGAAGCCACTCTGTAGCTTACAGCTTAAACCTGTTTTATTTTTACCACAGACCACTGCACAGCATTGCTTTTTGTTTCTCTAAAGTAAATGGAAGAATGGATTTGATGGGCTTTGTGATTTCAGTTTCATTCATGTCAGTTTCCCAACTCCTCATTTGTGAATTTAAATTTTAATTGAGAAAATGATGTGATACTGATTCACATTTTTGTGAGGGAAAAAAATTTCAAAGTGTTGTAGACCGTATTCTCTCCAATAGAATGGGATGTGAAATAATCCTGTTTTCTAGAAAAATTTAGAAATTTTCAGTGGTATTATGTCTAGAATTTGTCTTTTCTGATTACCCCTCCTTTTAATTAATGCCTATCCCATGTACTTCAGATATTATTTTTCCATTTTATATTTTTAATTTTTTTTGTTTCCATCCCACATTGACTCATGTATTTCTAATTCTGAATTAGTTGAATTGGTTGTGCTTCTACTGACGTCATGTTTTATGACCCTTTGCAAATATGTCCTTGATGTTCTGGAAATCATGCCAGTCTCTCCCTATCTAGGTCCAGTGAATATTCAGCCTGTTTTAGCTAGTTGTTTTCATTCTGTCACAAAGCCCCTACCCCTTTCCTTCTCACAGCTCAGGCTAATATTTTCTACCTTGTTTGGGAGGGTTGCTTCTTATTTTCACATTTACCCTCAGCTGGAAAACTGAAAAATACTTCAAAAGGACCATTAAAATGCAAGCACTTTTTGAAAAGTGTCCAAACCTGTATGCTTACTTTAGGGCCCCATAACAACAAAAATATCTTTTATCTCATATCCTTCTCTACAATCCTGCCATTCTTCATTTGCTTGTTTGTTCATTTGTTTGTTTAACTCACTGAGCCTTCAGTAAGCTCCTCTACACTCATTACAGCACAGATGAATCTTCTGGTATTCCTTTTGTTGTTGCAGTAGGAGTGACTTTTTATATAGACAGATGTTTAAGAGATCAGACAAGAAATATCACCATTAAAATCAAGAGACTTTGCATTATCAAGGGATTATTAATACCTTTCTGAAGTTAGGACCTGAAATCAAGCAACTTGTTGAAAGACATTTAAATCCATGTAGAAAATTATAAGTAACTTTTATTTTCATTTTTAATGTAAATAATTATGAAAAAGTGTAATATGTAATTTTTGATTTATGCCATTTTATAAAGAACTTTCTTAAAAATATATGGGTTTCACAAGGATGTCACAAAAATAAAACTGTAGAACAACCTCACTTGTAAATACCAATTGGATAACTGTAAAATATTACCAAGTGTGGAGCACTAGTGTACATAGAAGTATTATTCACAATAGCCAAAAGATAGAAACAGCCCAAATATCCTCAACAAATTAGTAGATAAATAAAATGTGACATACACACAGAATGGAATAGCATTCAGCCTTAAAAAGTAATGAAATTCTGTTACATTCTACAATATAAATGAACATTGAAATGTTATGCTAAATAAAATAAACCAGTCAAAAAGAACAAATATTTGACTCCACTTTTATGAGGTTCCTAGAACAGGCAAATTTATAGAGACAGAAAGTATAATAGAGGTTACTGGGCACTGTGGGGTGGAAGGAATGAAAGTTTTGTTTGGAATGATGAAAAAGTTACAGAAATGGACAGTTGCACAACAATGTAAATGTAATTAATATCACATATTTGTGCACTTAGAATTAGTTACAGTGGACTGGGTATAGTGGTGTGCAGCTACTTCCCAGCTACTGGGTAGGCCAAGATTGGAGAATCACTTGAACCCAGAAGTTCAAATCCAACCTAGGTAACATAGACCCTGTCTCTGAAAATAATAATGACAATGATACATATTTAAAATAGTTAAAATGGTAAATTTTATCCTATGTCTATTTTACAATAATAAGAAATATTACAAAAATATTAGCAAATGTATTTTAGTAGCACACATCCATCAATGTAGAAAATTATACTCAAATGTAGTTCATTTCAGGAATGCAAGATTGATTTAGTTTTTAAACATACTTAAGCAAATTCACTAATTTTATTAGATCAAAAAAGCCATTTAATAAAACCAATTTTCTATTCCTTATGAGATAAACATGGACATATATAATTAGTAGATATTAACAAGGGTGTGGAGAAATCTTATGAAATAAACATGGACATATATAATTAGTAGATATTAACAAGGGTGTGGAGAAATAATTTATTGAATAAGTGTTAGAGAGATAACCAGTGAGATAATTTGAGACAAAAGAAAAGGAAGACCAGATCCCTATCTTATCTCATACACCAAAATAAATTCTAACTGTGTCTCACCAAAATTGAGTGCCAATAAATAAATAAAGAAATAAATAAACGTACTAGAATGAGTTATGGGCAATTTTATTTCATAAAGTTTAATTAGGGGAAAGAATTTTTTAAAAGATGCACATTACTGATGCCAAAAGTAAATGAATAAATTCTTTTACAACATAAATTTAAAACTTCTGTACAAGCAAAGTCATGTTGATAATTACTAAAATCAAAAAGAAGATTCTAAATTCATATGAATATATGAAACATATGACAGAAAAATTATCCCTTTCTATATAGAGAAATCCATATTTCTAATTGAAGAAGCAGCTAATGTTCCTATCACACATGTATAGTTTAAGGAAAATTTCAAAAAAATGTGAACCTTACTTCTTAGAAAAATACAAGTTATGATTAATTTGAGATGCTTCTGTTCTTTATCAAACTGACAAATCCGTTTTGATTATAATCAATAATGATTTTAGGGCATGTGGAAAATTTCACTCTATAATATCTTAAAGAGTACGGACTCAAGTATTTTAGAGAGCAGTTTTGCAAAATTAATATCACAAAGACATAGACTTTTGAAAGCAGTTGCATATCTAGCAGTTTATGATAGAATTCTGTATTTGCAAAAATACGTATTATTAAGTGAAACAAATGAGTTTGTTCTTCTTGAGTATAAGAGGTATACATGCATGTATATATACATGCATACATTTACATATAAATAAATGTAAGACAGATAAAACAGACACTTTTGTGCCATTTGATTGTTACTATATTTTATTTTTCTAATAATAAAGACATTTTGAAAATAGTTTGGGCTAATATAAAGCAATTAATGAAAAAAAAGATTGGTTCTATATAGAAGCTTTTTTCCTATAATGGAGGAACAAATAATTAAAACTAAGAATTATTATGTGTTTTCTATATGCCAAATACCTTATAGTTTTTACATATACTGACTCATTTGATTGTCACAAAATCCTAATAATACTATCCTGCACGTTTTATATATAAGGAAACTCTCATAGGAACTGACTTGCTAAAATAACATCATTAATAAGTTTACAGTCTGTTGCCTTTACCTCATTACATTGCATAGTTCATTATTATAATTTAAGCAAATTGTATCTTAAAACATGCAGTAGAAACTTAACCCCAAACATGACTCCAAAACCCGTCAAAATCTATTATAAATTTAAAAACCGATTCAAATATTCCCTTTATGGAAAAAACGATACACATTTTATTTCTGGTTTATGAATAGTTATGGTGCTTAAATTAAGAGCATAGTCTAAAACTCAGGCTTAGAGGAATGACTACCTTTAAAACATTGTAGAATAGTCCTTAAACCTGGGACCTCACACTTAAGAGAATTATAGTTTTTATGACTACCCTGTATATATCAGACACTGAGAAAAGCAGAATGAACTGCTATTTTCTTTTCTCAAGTATATATTGTCAAGTGTTCTCAAGAAGAGAGTAAGGTTTAAAACTATATAAGTCACTTTCCTAAAGCCCCACAATATATTAATGATAGCGTTAACATTTCCTAGGTCTGTCTGCACCGAAGACTCTTTGCATTAAACTATTGTATTATTCACTTTCTTTTATCTTAGGAGGCATTGAGATAATTCTGGGCACAGACTGCCAAGACTTCAAAGGCCTATATATGGAAAAGCAGATGTATTTCTCCTCTGTTGTTAGTGAGGCAGAAATAATCTACTCATTAGTTGGGAGTGTGTCCCATAGATCATATGGCTGAATCTTCTACCCCAATTTAGAAATCATTTATACAATATTTGTGCTACTCATCAGTCTGTATATGAATATTTCTAGGATTAAAAAGATAGTTCAGTGCCTCATAAGCCAGTTGGATCTAATATTGAGCAGACATCACTGTTCAGTTTTTTCATTTCCTTATTGAAATATGATTCTTATTCCCATAAGTTTCCACTGGTGCTGATTTTGCCTCTGCAGCAATAAAGAAATCACAGGAATTAAAGTCTGTCTTTAACTATTATTGATACATTGTCTTCATTGGCTTCCAGGTCAAGACTATTTTTTATCTCCTGTTGCAAAACTGCTTGTATTTTCCAGCCTAGTTTGCTGGTTTCTACTCTTCCACACAACTTAATAATACTGAAGTTCCCTAGGGATTATCCATGGTGCTCTTCTGTATCTACACCCATACTCCCTTTGTGACGTCACATGTGCCATGCCCTACATAATGCATAAGTCTCTCCAAGACTTACTTGAAGCTGTCCAATTGACATCACTATATGGATATCTAGACATTTCAGATTCACCCAGTATTCTTCTCACTCCATTTCTACTCTGTCATCTACACTGTCACCTTATCCTTTTACTTGGTCATGTCAGAAACTATGGACATCACATTCACTCCTCTCTCCTGCACATTCTGTCCAACCTGTCAGGAAAACTTAGTAGTTTTATGTTTAAAATATACCATGAATTTGCAAAGGGACTGTGGGAAGATGATGAAGTAGGAAACAACAGAAATCTGTCTTCCTACCTAGACAACAATTCCAATTGCAGAATATGTCTGATGTAACTATTCCATAACTACTGAAGTCTATTAAAGTATTGCAAAATATAGGGAAAGCCATGAGAAGTAAATTGCCATTAATTTTGGTCCATTTCAACTTTTAACACAGTAGTAGCTATCCATCTCCCAGCATTATCCCCTGGCAGAAAGAATCTTGAAAGCAGCAAGAGAGAAGCAGCTTGTTACACACAGGTATACTTAATAAGACTATCAGTAGATTTCTTATCAGAAATTATAGAGACCAGAAGGCAGTGGAAAAATATATCTCAAATGCTAAAACAAAAATACTGTAAATCAAGAATCTTATATCTACCAAAACTGTTCTTTAAAAGTGAGAAATAAATTGAGACATTACCTGTCACATGAAAGCTCAAAGAGTTCATTGCCACCAGACCTTCCCTCCAAGATTGCCACCACAACTTCCCTGCAAGAAAAGCTTCAGGGAGTCCTTCAGGGTGAAATTAAAAGACACTAGACAGTAACTTGAAGCCACATGAAGATATAAAGATCTTAATAAAGGTAAATAAATGGCAGTAATAAAAGTTAGTATTATCTTAAAAATGGTTTGTAGCTCCATTTTTTATTTCCTACAGATTTAAGAGACTAATACATTTTTTAAATGATCTAAAAGCTGGTAAAATTGTAACTTCACTTTTTTTACAATATAATTAGAAGAGATTAATGAACTTAAAGAATTATTGGTTTATGTTTTTGGACATGTAATACATAAATATGTATTTTGTGACATCAACAATGGAAACAGTTATAAAGCCGTGAAGATGAGAGTTTTTGTTTGTCACTGAATTTAAGTTGGTATAAATTCAAATTAGAGTGTTATAATTTTGGGATATTAAATATAATGCCCATGGTAGTCAAAAAGAAAATAGGTATAGAATATCTACAAAAGGAAATGTGAAAGGAATTTAAATATTTCACTACAAAAAAAATGAAGTAAACATAAATTAAGACAATAATGCAAGAAATGAGAGACAATACAGATATAAAGCACGTAGAAGACAAGTAGCAAATGACAGAAATACATTTCTCCTTATCAGTACAGTTTTTTATTGAAATCTTCAAACGATTTGTTCTGGGATCCCTTGCAAATACCAAAATTCTCAGATGCTCAAGTTCCTTATTTAAAATGGCCTAGTATTTGTGTACAACCTATGCAATTCTCACGTATACTTTAAATGATCTCTATTTTACTCATAATAACTAATACCATATATATAACCTATAATATTTAATACTATGTAAATTGTTGTTATACAGTATTGGTTTTTTATTTGTATTGTTTTATTATATTGATATCTTTTATTTTTTTCATTTCTTTTAAATTCATAGTTTACCATTTGAATAGATGTGGAATTATGAGTATGCAGGGCTAAATTGTAATTACTTTAAATATAAAACAGTTTAAATTCTCCAATCAAAAGTGATTGACAAAACAGATGTTTAAAAGTGACTCAAATATATGCTATCTATAAGAGACTCACATTATATCCAAAGACACAAGTAGATGGAAAGTGAAAAGAAGGAAATCCTGGCATGTGCCACAGCATGGATGAACCAAGAGGACATTATGCCATTCATAAAAGGAGAAATACTGTATGATTACGCTTATCTATGATGCATTTAAGTAGTCAAAATCATAAAGATGGAACATAGAATGGTAGTTGCCAGGGCCTTGGCAGAGGGAGGAATGGAGAGTTACTGTTCAGTGATTACAGTGTTTCAGTTTCAAGGATAAAAAGAGTTATGAAGATGGGTGGTAGTGATGATTGTACAACATTGTGAATGTGTTTGACACCACTGAACTGCATACTTAAAAATTGTAAAGATGGTAATATTTTATGTGTATTTCCCCCAAATTTTAAAAAATTAGAGCAAATAACATTTGCTACCCAGGCCTATGTCATCACCTTTTCTCAACTGGGCTCTTACCCAGGCTGAAGTCATCATTTTTCTCACCTGGGGTATTCCCGGGCCTAGGTCACTATCTTCTCTCAACCCGGCTATCTGCTCCTATACCTGTGTCTTTACAATCTATCCTTCACATAGTAGCCATGGTCATCTTTAAACACATAGGTCATACAGATCATGTGACTCCTCAAAAAGTTCCAGTGGTCGTCCATTTTACTCAAAGTAAAAGACAGGGATTTGCAGTTGCCTACAAGAGCTGGCTGCCCATTGTCATTCTGTCCTCCTCTCCTGAATTGCCTTGTTTATTCATTGTGCAGCAACCCTGGCTGGCTAGCTTTCCTAACACATAGCAATAACTTTACAGTAGGCTTTCCCCAACCAAGAATGTATTTCCCTCATATATTTACAAAACTAACTTCCTCATGTGAAAGCCACTCTTTGTTTTGATAACACTTTCTTAGTGAGGTCTTAGACAATCTATTTAATACAGTAGCTTTCATCCATCCCTACCCAAGTACTCGCAGTCCCCTTGCCTTTTTCTAGTTTTTCTTTCTTCCCATAGCATGTATTGTCTTTTAATGTAGTTTGTAATTTGGTTGTTTGTTAGGTTATGGTCTCTTCATGTCACAATGTAAGTAAGCTGCAAAATGGCAAGTTCAGCTTTCTTGGTCACTCATCTATTCCACTCACTTAGAACAATGTCTAGCACATAGTAGGTGGTCAATAAATATTTTATGAAAGAATATACAATACAAATGACCCTTGAACAATGGAAGTTAGAACTACTTGGTCCACTTTTGCATGGATTTTCTTTCACCTCTGCCACCTCTAAGACCACAAGATCAACTCCACCTCTTCCTCCTTTTCCTCAGCCTACTCGATGTGAAGACGATGAGGATGAAGGCTTTCATGATGATCCACTTCCACTTTAAGACTAGTAAATATATTTTTTCTTCCTTATGATTTTATTAATTGCATTTTATTTTTCTTATCTAGCTTTCTTTTTGTAGGAATATGGTAGTTAATACATATACAAAATATGCATTAACTGACTGTGATCAATAAGGCTTGTGGTCAACAGTAGGCTATTAGTAGTTAAGTTTTGGGGGCATCAAAAGATATATGTGGATTTTCAACTCTGTGAGGAGTAGATGCTCCAACTCATTGTTTAGGGATCAACTTTAGTAACGTAGTCTCTTCTCTAAGATACTTCCACTTAAGGAAGCACAGTTGCTGTAGAATGGATTCAGAACAAGGATCACCTGATCTTACAGAATTTACAGGGGACCTATCACAGTTGCTGCAGTGACATCATGGGTACTCTGGAAGAGGCTCTATATTGCTGGCTTCATTGCTGCCTCAGTGCTGCTCTAATCTTGGCAGAGAGAGTTAAAGTATAAGAATAAAGCATGACTGGGCAGGGTGGCTCATACCTGTATTCCCTGCACTTTGTGAGGCCAAGGTGGGCGGATCACCAGATCAGAGATTGAGACCATCCTGGCTAACACAGTGAAAACCTCATCTCTACTAAAAATACAAAAAATTAGCTGGGTGTGGTGGCAGGTACCTGTAGTCCCAGCTACTGGTAGGCTGAGGCAGGAGAATTGCTTGAACCCAGGAGACAGAGGTTGCAGCGAGCCGAGATCATGCCATTGGACTCCAGCTTGGGCCACAGAGTGAGACTCCGTCTCAAAAATAAATAAATAAATAAATAATAAAGCAATTACAGTGTAAATTTTACTCATCTCTAATGCCTACCTAATCGGTTGCTTTACTTAACCACATTTTCTTGTTAAAATGAAATGGAAAAGTTAACTCAGGGATCACTTTCAAGTTGTTACTGAATATTATGCTTTCATTATTTAATTATCTATTTTTACTAAGTGCAGCATATTGAACGTTATTTGACTTTTTACAAATAAACCTACATATCCTCCACATCATAATTTTGAATATTAATTCCAATTAATTCAGTCTTTCGAAAGATATTTATTGGCTCTGTATGACAGTCACATACCATTTAACTAATAAATGTGAAAATACAGAAGATGCTATCACTGGTCTAAATAAGTCCTATAGTACATTTGAACAGTTTTCCTAATTTTATCTCACAGTAGGATGGCTTGAGAAACTTTGAGATTGTATTAGTTTGCATAGAAACTTGACGTCAGATTGTTTTTAATCATTTTCCTTAAAATATAGAGGCTAAGGTTTAAAAAAAAAGCCAGAATGCAAAAAAAATAGATCATTATTTTTAAAACATAGAGAAAAGAGAGATAAGGTATTGTTTGGAATATAGTGTTGAGAGGAACAGAGAAGTAAGATCAGGGTAATGTTTATATTCTCCTCTCAAGTCCTCTCAATAAGAGAAACCTTAATTAATGTGGATGTTTTGTCACATGGTAATTATTATGTATGGCCTCTTTCCTTGCCTGTAAAGTTTCTCTCTGGAAAGAAATCTTTAAGAATATATTAAGATATAGAGTTTTTGAGATGCTAATGAGATCTGTGGAGAGATAACATAATATAATGGGAAAATAAAATTTTGAACCAGATAGACCTGAGTTTGAACCATACCTGCACTTCCGTTTAACTATGACCAGTGGGAAGTTTCATAAACCCCTTGATCTTAGCTGTTTTTCAGCTGCAACATGAATATAATGACATGCCATGAGATTTCATCAGAAATACATGAGAACTTATGTACATACCTGGCATAGTGTCAACACATGGTATAAGCTGACACAAGTATAATTATCAAGTAAATATTAGCTGCTTCTGTTTTTTTCATTTAATGACAGTCTTTTTAAAGGGATTACCTACTCTGTGCCAAATTCTCTGTGTGTGTAATAAAACAGTTGGAATTATTTCTCTAAGAGTTCTGTAATGCCATTCCTGAATAAGAGAATGATTAAGACACTAAGAAGAATAGGGATAAAATGAATGAAAGGAGATGATGATTATATTACAGATAATAAAAGTTGTTATTTGCTGACTGCTTACCATGTATCAAGCACTTTTCTTTGTGATTTATATTATTGCCTGATTAAATCCATTTAATATCTGTGGAATAAATACTATACAGAAGAGAAGATTGAGGCACATATAATTAAATTGTCAGAACTCACATAGACATTTGAAAATGCAACAAGATTGAAAAAAAGGGGGAAGCTATGCATAAATCTTACATTGATATCTGCATTGCTTACTTACAAACTAAATTTTTCAGCCATATTCACTTAAATACAATTCTAAAACATTATTTATCTTTATACTGCTTCTTTGTTCAAATATTTGGAAGTTGTGATTGATATTTGTGTAATGTCATAAATTGGAAAATGAATAGTCTACATAAATTATGAAATGATAAAAATTATATAAACTTCCTATTATTATTGTATTTTATGTATTAGACTTCTGACTCATATGCCATTTTGAATTAAAATAAATGAATACATACTTCAATAGTATATTTCCTGTATTCCCATCTGAACACACATCTCAGAGCAAAAATTGATGCTGTTGCTCATTATCCCATAAACTAGTTTAATTTTAATTGTATGTACTAACTAAAGGAGAGCAAAATGTTCTGCATTTTAGTTAGTTGGATAAATGTTGAATAGTTCCAGAACTATAAAAGAAATACTGAAGCTTCACAAACATGAATTAAATTATACCCATATTGGGCTTAACTTACTTCATTCTTATTTTCTTCTTTTAGAATAAGTTATTATATTTAACTTAATAGAAAAAGTATTAATTTCATGTGTCATAAAAAGCTACAAAATTAACTTTTTAGAAGAAGAACTCTAAAAAAAAATCTAGTAACACATTTTTATGACTTTATTAGCAAATGAAATCTTGCAAAATGTGAAGAATATTTCCCGGTGGTACGCTTTTTATTTCAGTCTTAAAATAGTTTTGTTTCAGAGTTTTATACTAATATTGCAGTTGTCTTGATTACCAATGTATGATCACGTATCCCATTACTTCATCATGCTCCTAGTTCCATCTAAGTGTACCGAACTGGCCAAATAAATATTTTATTGTAAGATGTAATGTAGTCTTTAAAAGCTTTCTCAGAAATTAACTATAAGCATATAACTTTTTGGGTAATAAAAAATAGATAGTACAAAATACATTAAAAAGTACATAGTTTAGTAGAATCTGGGAAACATTTTTCACGTTTATCATTTTTATATTTGCCATAGTCTTTGAAATTATTAAGAGTTTTTTACACACAGTGATTCTGTACCTGAGCTATCAGGTATAACTGGATTGATGGCGTGGCTAAGATCCTTTTATTTTTTCGTATATAAAGAATTTTTTTCTGACTACACCCTGGAAAATGTATGGGGAAATGCCTTAAATTAACATACAAAATTTTGCTGCCAAACAATATATTGTCTAACTAGACAGAGAAATTGCTGCAATCTTATTTGACATGTGTGAGAAAAAGAATGAGCCCATTATGTACTCTGAAATTATGATGGGATTTTTCCCCTAAAATATACCAGCAGGATAGCACACTTCAGTCTTCACAAAAATGGAAAGATTATGCTGAAACACTCACTTTTTAAATTTTTACCCCATTTTCATCCTTCTTGTAAATGACTTACGTGAACTCTTGTATATTTGTAAACTGTGGAAAACAGATATGGGAATATCTTCTACTGTTCATTTTAAAAACAACTATATGGGGGAATTTTTTTAGATTATATAAATAGTATTCATGAGTTACAGAAACGATAGCTTAGCAATGAAGTTGAATGAAATGTTGCTTGCATACTTTGCTATGTCTTGGGCATTGTTGGAGGCAGAGCCAAACCTTAGTAATCTTAAAGACTGCATGCAAGTCAGAAGGCATATGCACAGATATTGGCCTAGGTCCTTTATATCCGTCTGTACCAATCCCAGGCAATCTTGTCTTCTGCCATAATCTTCAGATCCATGTATTTGCTAATGACTCCTAAACCTGTATCTTTTCCCCAAAGCAGATACCTTTCTCGACCTCCAGATTTATATATTCAGTAACTTAGTTGACATCTTCACATGAATCTTTCTAAGATGATGCAAACTCAACACATTCAAACCCAATTAATTTTATTTTATTAAGAATCTTTGCTGGTACTCATCTCTATTCCAATGAATTTATTCTTTGTTACATAGTCAGAATTGGGTGTCATCTTTAACTCTTGCTTTGACTCTGCAATACTAAATCCTGTTAATTTTTTTTTCTCTAAACCTAGCTCAAATCCAGTCACATTTCTTCAACCCCACTGCCACCCCTGTCATCCAGACTATTGTCTCCCAGGCTATCATTATAAATGCTATATATATTTCTGCTACAGTCTTCTGACTGGTTTTGAAGAATTCAGTCTTTCTCTTTCTGATTTATTTTTCAGAAAAGATCTTAGTGAGGATTTTAAAATAATGTCATTCTCTGGTGTAAGACATTTCAATATTTCTCCAATGCCTGAATCCAGTCTACATGATGCTTCTTGTACGACTTGAATGGTCCCCCCTCCCTTGAATTGTGTCATTAGTCACTTAGCTGTTCTGGTTTATTTGTGGTATGAATAATTCTCGAAAATAAAAGCTTTTGGTGTCATTTTGTAACCAGAATCTAAATAAAATAAAGCTATGTGCTAGTATTTCTAATGCGGCGTTCCTTCAGTTGGCTTGCTCCTCAACATCGTTTGTGACACCCTCATTGTTTAATCGTTTTTGCTCCCATTGTTTTTTAACCCCTTTATCCATGAATCAGTCATTCCCTTTTCTATATTTTCCTGTACGTTTTAACTCTTAACATGAATAGGAGATCGATGCAGAGAAGGCCTTTGACAAAATTCAACAGCCCTTTATGCTAAAAACCCTCAATAAACTAGGTATCGATGGAACGTATCTCAAAATAATAAAAGCTATTTACGACAAACCGACAGCCAATATCATACTGAACGGGCAAAAACTGGAAGCATTCCCTTTGAAATCTGGCACTAGACAAGGATGCCCTCTCTCACCACTCCTATTCAATATAGTACTGGAAGTTCTAGCCAGAGCAATCAGGCAAGAAAAAGAAATAAAGGGTATTCAATTAGGAAAGGAGGAAGTCAAATTGTCTCTATTTGCAGACGACATGATTGTATATCTAGAAGACCCCCTCATCTCAGCCCAAAAGCTCCTGAAACTGATAAGCAACTTCAGCAAAGTCTCAGGATACAAAATCAATGTGCAAAAATCACAAGCGTTCCTATACACCAATAACAGACTTAAAGAGAGTCAAATCAAGAACGAACTGCCATTCACAATTGCTACAAAGAGAATAAAATACCTAGGAATACAACTAACAAGGAATGTAAAGGACCTCTTCAAGGAGAACTACAAATCACTGCTCAACGAAATAAGAGAGGACACAAACAGATGGAGAAACATTCCATGTTCATGGTTAGGAAGAATTAATATCGTGAAAATGGCCATACTGCCCAAAGTAATATACAGATTCAATGCTATCCCCATCAAGCTACCAATGACCTTCTTCACAGAACTGGAAAAAACCACCTTAAACTTCATATGGAACCAAAAGAGAGCCCGCATAGCCAAGTCAATTCTAAGCAAAAAGAACAAAGCAGGAGGCATCACACTACCAGACATCAAACTCTACTACAAGGCTACAGTAATCAAAACAGCATGGTACTGGTACCAAAACAGAGATATAGACCAATGGAACAGAACAGAGGCGTCGGAGGCAACACAACATATCTACAACCACCTGATCTTTGACAAACCTGATAAAAACAAGCAATGGGGAAAGGATTCCCTGTTCAATAAGTGGTGTTGGGAAAACTGGCTAGCCATATGCAGAAAGCAGAAACTCGACCCCTTCCTGACACCTTACACTAAAATTGACTCCAGATGGATTAAAGACTTAAACATAAGACCTAACACCATAAAAACACTAGAAGGAAACCTAGGCAAAACCATTCAGGACATAGGCGTAGGCAAGGACTTCATGACCAAAACACCAAAAGCATTGGCAACAAAAGCCAAAATAGACAAATGGGACCTAATCAAACTCCACAGCTTCTGCACAGCAAAAGAAACAGTCAATAGAGTGAATCGGCAACCAACAGAATGGGAAAAAATTTTTGCAGCCTACCCATCTGACAAAGGGCTGATATCCAGAATTTACAACGAGCTAAAAAAGATTTACAAGAAAAAAACAAACAAGCCCATTCAAAAGTGGGCGAAGGATATGAACAGATACTTTACAAAAGAAGACATACATGAGGCCAACAAGCATATGAAAAAATGCTCATCATCACAGGCCATTAGAGAAATGCAAATCAAAACTACATTGAGATACCATCTCACACCAGTTAGAATGGCAATCATTAAAAAATCTGGAGACAACAGATGCTGGAGAGGATGTGGAGAAATAGGAACACTTTTACACTGTTGGTGGGAGTGTAAATTAGTTCAACCATTGTGGAAAACAGTGTGGCGATTCCTCAAGGACCTAGAAATAGAAATTCCATTTGACCCAGCAATCCCATTACTGGGCATATATCCAAAGGATTATAAATCGTTCTACTATAAGGACACATGCACACGAATGTTCATAGCAGCACAGTTTACAATAGCAAAGACCTGGAACCAACTCAAATGCCCATCGATGATAGACTGGACAGGAAAAATGTGGCACATACACACCATGGAATATTATGCAGCCATTAAAAACGAGGAGTTCGCGTCCTTTGTGGGGACATGGATGAACCTGGAAACCATCATTCTCAGCAAACTGACACAAGAACACAAAATCAAACACCACATGTTCTCACTCATAGGTGGGTGTTGAACAAGGAGAACACATGGACACAGGGAGGGGAACACTATACATGGGGGTCTGTTGTGGGGGAGTGGGGGGGACAGCGGGGGGGTGGGGAATTGGGGAGGGATAGCATGGGGAGAAATGCCAGATATGGGTGAAGGGGAGGAAGGCAGCAAATCACACTGCCACGTATGCACCTAAGCAACAACCTTGCATGTTTTTCACATGTACCCCAAAACCTAAAATGCAATAAATAAAAAAAAAAAAAAAAAAAAAAACATGAATAGGAGAAACTAAGGGAATTTTAAGAAGCGATCTTCTTTCACACAGAGAAAATGAGCAGAGATTGAGACGGCATACAAATCCAAACCCTCCTTCTTTTTTAAAATAGATAAAGACCAGGGCTTATATTGCTTACTATTTTTGTAAATTAAAATTTGATATATTCTAGAAGTAATCTGACTAGAAGTCCTATAAAATCACTTTGGTGAAGTAATTTTAGGGAATTTCATTTCCTTTTCTTCTACGCAAATCCAGATGAGGAGGTAATACAGCAGATGAAATAGGCAAAAGAAAATCCGTATGGGAGAAGGGTCTATCAAGAACAGATACAGACAGAATCTTCGTGCCACTTGAGTGGTGGTGTGTCCCTGGAGCCCAGGCATGTTATTTCACCTCTGTGCCCACCTTTCCTAACCTGGCACTTGGTTGTTCCAATGTTTTCCACAAAATCTTCTCTGATACTTTGTCATACAGCATCTCTCTTGGTACTCTCCTTACTTACCCCTTTTTGCCTTGTCTGGAAAGAACTGTGGTCATTTACTACCAAGATAATTAACTCGATGATAAAAGAAAGAAACTCTTCTATTAGTGAAATGAAGAAACCAAACACCCAGGACTCTAGAACCTCAGATTCCTTCAGAGAGGCCTATTTTGTGGCTTCAGTGTAGGCAGGTGGTGGATGACATAGTGGGATGCTATGTGAGAAATACCTGAGACTGTTGCTGTTAAAATCATACTGTGAATGCTTTAGGCAAAGTCTGGTTGGAGAGTTTATGAGAGTACCAGAAGAATCTCCCTTAGACTATACACATGCTTTAAAAAAACTAAGTATCCTTTATGCCAGACATTGTTTTAAAAGGCACTAGGATTGAGTGAGTCTGATAGTAGTGGTAGGGACTCCTAGATTATGACATAAGTAAGCATGACCCTAGTAAATAGCAGTGATCATTTTTGGCAATTTTTATCCCCATACCTTAAAATCAACAAAAATAATTACCAGAGTTAATGTGTGTATAGTTTATTTTTAAATGCATACTCTTTTAAAGGCGGGAAGCATTGTGCTTATTTTTCGTGCTTAAAAAAAAAACAACATAAAGGCTGAAAAGTTTTTTAAGAGTCATGTATTGACTGTTTTGTCATAATATCAATCTCAGTACAAGGAAAAAGAATGTGTCCATTTGCTATTTGAGATGAAATATACTTGGACTCCAAGAATTTGATTCTCTACTCAAATTATCTTTCCTTTATTACTAATTGCACAGTATTAGAGTTGTACAAGAAAATTTGGATTTGGAATTTGACTCTGCAGCATGTTCTGTTTAAAATACTAAGCAGGTTATTCCCTAATGTTCAATTCATTCATAGTTTATGGTAATTAATTTAAGTCTTGGAAGAGAGTGAAACTAATCCTTGAGATATGACCTTAAAATGTGCAATTTAATATTTTTCCCATTGAGCAAGCTGTAACTGTGATAATGTTTCAAAATCCAGGATTTCCCCTCCAAGCCGTTCATTCAAATACATAATCACCAGTGAGCCACATGTGGGCTAAAGCCCTGATGCTATCAGGTGGATCTGGGATGCTGTATCTTTACCCTGCTGTGTTCATAGAATCCAAATATGCAATTTAAAGAGCCTGTAATAGGCTGGAGATATTAATTTGTTTATTTCAGATCTGAGTTATGGTCCCTGAGGTTGCTTGTCATGCACAAGTTACTTCTCAGTCACTGCTGAGGATAGTGTGTGTATGTGAATGACAGCCACAGAGCAGCCTGCGCCAGTTTGTACCAGGCATCTCCGTGGAGCAAGCAGGTGGCAAAGGGATAAATGAATCTCAAAGAGGATTTAGTCAGGTCAAGATTTGAATATGTATTTCTCATCATCATGTTCAATAATATTTTAGACAGTCTTCTATGCAAATTTGACCTCTTCAACTTTTTAAATAATCTGATAGATTAAACGAGTAGTGTATATCACACTAAGAAGAATTTTTTGTCATTTATTTTCTTTCTTGAGAGTCAATAGATTATTAAGTAAATAAAACAATGCCTTCTCTAAAGAAAGACTGTCAATCTCATTTGTCTTAATATGCATAAGAACTAACATTTAGTGAATTCTTAATAAGTGCAAGACCCTGTGCACTGGTTTTGTTTTGTTTTGGTTTTGGGTTTTTTTTTTTTTTTTTTGGTTTAGTTTGGTCTTGTTTTTTTTTGTTTTTGAGAGGGAGTTTTGCTCTTGTTGCCCAGGCTGGAGTGCAATGGCGCAATCTCGGCTCACTGCAACCTCCACCTCCTGGGTTCAAGTGATTCTCCTGCCTCAGCCTCTGGAGTAGCTGGGATTACAGGCATGCACCACCACATCCAGCTAATTTTGTATTTTTCTTAGAGACAGAGTTTCACCATGTTGGTCAGACTGGTCTCGAACTCCTTACCTCAGATGATCCTCCCTCCTGGGTCTCCCAAAGTGCTGGGATTACAGGTGTGAGCCACCACACCTGGCTAGTAAATATTATTATTTCCATATAACAGAAGAAAACACTAAGGCATGGAGAAATAAAATGTTGCCCATCACATACCTATTAAGATATGGATGTGGTTCTTAAATGCAGGTAATCTAACTCCAGACAACATACTTATATTAGCTGCTCTATAAAGTAGATGGGCAGATGTTACCTCTCATCATTTTTTATCCATGTAATTGATATTTGCTGCATTACACTCTACCTTTATTTGAATTTATTCACCAGTGCTAATTCTTTGCTAGGACAATCTACTGACGTTTTTCATTTATATTGCATTATTTGAAGTTGTGTGTGTGTGTGTAAATACACATTCTTCTTATTGTAATAATAAGGACTTCTGTTCACCACCTAACAGATCGAGTGTGCCGCTGCCACTTCCTTCAGAGGTCGTTGAGTTAATTTGTATTTCCAAGATGTGTGCCAGTGTCTGTTTCAGATTATACAGGCCTGGAGAATATTAAATTGTGGTGGGTTTTTTGGATAGCTTCAGAAATATTTCTTCTTTTATTTAAGATAAATTTTAAAGATGCCCTATTCATCACTAAAGAGGAATATCTTAACTATAGAACCAGCTTTATTGTTTAATAGATTTTCAAAAAGTGGAATATCAGGAATATTCCCAGACAGGAAGAGGTTAATTCTGGGACTGTGATTGTGAATTGTACAAGTAGATGGATTGTGTGTGACTGTATTTGAATCTAATATATGTTTCTGTGCTAGAGGAAGGGAGAGCAACTATCAGCAACTATTTATTGGCCACTTAATAAGGGGCAAGTTTTAGCCTGGTGTTCTTATGTTCAATTTAGAGATGAGGAAACTGAGGCTAAGGGAAATTCATTAAATATATTGGCATTTCATCAATAGTATGTGATCAATAGTACATGGCTAAGCCAGAATTTGATGGTTTTGAGTCCAGAGTCCATATTTGCTTCCACTCTGTCCCTACTATCTTGTAGCAAAATGTGCAGGTAGAAGTATGGGGTAGGGAGGGATCAGGTGATGGGATGAGGAGGGGGAAAAACTTACAAAGTAAAGCTAAAAGATGGTCCTGGGAGAATTGAGATTAAATTAAGATCAAACATGAATTATAAATAAGGATTAACTTTGACTCTTAAGTGGATGTAAGAATGAGACAGAGATCTGTCGGTTGCCTACAGAAGTATAAATTAAATTTGTTAACACATTGATTTGATGTTTCCTTTTAAATATTTCGTGGGCTGTAGAAATGTAAAGATTTCTGTGACACGAAGCTTAGATATCAAAGGACAAACTACTTTTGGAAAAACAACATATATATTAAGAGAAAATACCCAAATAAGTGAAGGGGAAGGAATCAGCATGTTTTATTTGGGTGCTTTCAAAGTTGTACAGTTGGTTCAAGTATTTTTTTTTTAAATAATTTGGATTTCAATCTTTAGTGGAACACCCTTAGAAAGAAAGGAAAACATTATGATTTGGCATTTAGGCCCTGAAATGGGACTGCTCTGAATTCAAATACTGTACAACTCTATTACTTACTAGTTGCATAGACATAGGCAAGGTACTGTCCCCTCCTAACCTCTGTGATCTGGTGGCTACCTACAAAATGAAGATATAAGCACCAACTTAGCATTCTTTCTTTTTTTAATTAAATAAGATAGTAAATGTCAAACACTTAACACATCTTTTAGAACATGGTAAGCAAGACTGTATGCTACAATTTCTAAAACCTTTTTTTCCCACAATCTCTTAAACATGATCCCTGCATCAACTTTCACCAGCCACATGGTGGCAGCAAAAATACTGTCAGGGCCATTAGTGAAGAGAGTACTCCCTCATATGATGAAACTGGATGTGGCAATGAATGAACCAGCCCAGCATAGCTGGATTGAATCTAGTAATTCCATTGGCTAGGTGACTTTCTAAGACTCCTTTAATGCTGATTGGTTTTTACCATGAGTGAAAATGAAGAAGGGTAGATTAGCCTGAATTCAGGATGTACTCTGTACTAGCAACAGAACTATATGTTTTACATTTGTTACCTCATTTCATTGTTTTAATAGTTTATGATCTAGACATTGAAACTTCACACAGAAAAAAAAAGTTCAGGTGAATTAAATAGCTTCTTACGATCCACTACTAATACGTTTTAAATGTAAAAGGCTGGAACACACGTTTTCTAACTTAAGCCTATGCTGATGAAATGCTGATAAAAGACAGCATGGATCACCATGTTTCTGGTATACCTTTAACGAAAGCTGATTTTCAAAAAACCTTTCTTTTTTTGGCTGTGACTTAAGTTCTTAAATCACTGCACCCTATTATACTTAGCTACAAAATGACTGTCAAATTCTTTTAAAGTGTTTTGCTTATATCAGTTAATTCTCATGTATTTATAAGTTAATTTATTTAATGAATATTTGTTAAGAAAATTACAGTAGGCAGTGTAACCACAGACACCAGTGGTAATACTTGCTTTTTAAATGCTTACATTTTCTTAAAAGACCTTGTAGTTTGGGGAATGGACAAATAAGCAGACCACTAAGTACAGTATGGATGGATCCTGAGAGGTGAACTGCAGGGTGATTTGGTAACACACGAGATAGCTGTCGCTCCAGACTTCAGAATAAGGAAAGGCCCCTCAGAGGATCTCAAGGACATCTGAGATGTTTAGGAATTAACCCATAAAGGAGGAAGGAAAGGGAAAGGGAAAGGGTGAAGGGATAGGATTTGCCAGTATGTTAAAAGTGAATATGTAAAAGCCTTTATGTTGTGACTGTGATGTTATAAGCAACTTTGAGTGCAATTGAAATAATTATGGGTATTTTTTTAAGTCAATTTAAAAAATGACTGAAGTAGTCATTTTAGGAGGTTTATTTGCCAAGGTTAAGGATGTCTATGGGAAAGAACACAGATTCACAGGAAAAATTGTGGTCCATTCTTTTTTCAGAGGCAGTCTGGGGACCTCAATATTTAAGGAAATAGGACAGGTATTAGAGAAAGAGGATTACGTTTTTAAAAGGATGTAGGTAGATAAGAGGCAAGTGGTTGCATTCTTTTGAGTCTTTGATTAGCCATTCACATTTGAGGAGGATAGAGGAATAGGTACTTAAGTATTCTCCTAACTCAGTGAATCTGCATTTTTATGTAAGAGGAAATAAACATAGGGCAGAGGAAACAATTAGATATATTTGTCTCAGGTGAGCAGAAGAATGACTTTGAGTTCTGTCCATTGTTCAATACTTGTGAAGATAGGCTATCAATTTACATTGTCAGGGTGAAATTTAACAGAGCTGTTTTAAGGTAAAGTTCTTGGGGCCCTCAGGGAATTTTTTTTGTAGGCAAATGGTGAGATAAGTCTGTGGCTTTTTTTTGTTGTCTTTAAAAAAAATTTTTTTTTAACTATATATAGCTATCTTATTTAGGAAGAAAATGGGAAGCATATTTGTGTGACCCAGTTCTTGGCTTCACTTTTTACTTTGGCGTAGTAATTTTGGGATTCTGAGATTTATTTTCCTTTCACAGTGGTTATGATGGACTCTGTGTTTAGCCATATAATGCTTACCATATTGCACTCTAATTCTGTCTATTCATTGTCCTTGTCTCCAAGACTCACCAGCTACTTAAGGTTAAGGACTGTCTTTAATCATATTATTCTTACTGTTGAGTAGAGTGTGAAGCTCATAAAGTGAGCTTACCAAGAGTCTGGGTATATTACCTAATTTATATCCATATTATGGGCCTTGTTCTTTAGATCAATAAGTACTAAGAACTAGAGGTTTGGTCTATGGTCAGAGAATAGCTTTTGTCAAAATGAGGGCACTATGATTTTTGTTTTAATTTGTCTTTTTGCTCTAATCAATTAAAAAATATCACCAAAGAAAATCCAGTTATACCAACTTTGTATTAATTTCCAAAGTCAATTCACGAAGTTAATCTGCTCTGCAAATGTTAACATAAAAATATTTCTTAACCCATTTGCTTTGAATGGTATTTATTTTTTTCAATTTGCTTGCTTTAGAATATTTAACATTTTTTTCTACATCCTGTGGAGTGTATCTGTCTATGTTTATTTATTCTTAGTTCTGAAATGGATAAAATTTGTAAGAGCTTTGTGTTACCCTTGCATATGCAAACTTTCTAGTGCTGAAACAAATTACTTAGTCATTAGCTATCTGACCTTCTCAGGCACCAGTGCCAAGTATAGAGAAGAGCAAAGAAACTTTGCTGTAATGAAAAAAGATAATGCTATCACTATTATCACACACAAACACAGCCCTTCTTAACAAGGCACTATAAGTGGTTTAATGATTACATTCATTATCTCCTCCAGCCACTGGACTTGCCAGATTATTCAAGGGCACACTTTCAGAAATGTTGGCAATTTCTAGGATTTTAAGAATTACTTGAATTCTTTGTTACATCACAGTCCTCTTATAACACATAATTACTCTAAAGGGCCTTTGAGTAGAAGCTGCTGATGTGGTAGCCAAGAAGTTACAGCTGCAGCCTCTCTGCACAGAAAAAAGAAACATACTGAGGAACTGAACAAAGAGAAATGAAGCAATGCCTAGTGGCTTATGGGAAATTGTATGTTTTCTCTTTCTCTGTCTCTTTAAAAGATATTGATAATGTAATTTATAAAATAAGAGAACACTAGCTTACTAAACATATTGTTATTATTTGGCAGATTTAAGGAAGCTCTTCTGCTTAGTAGATCATTTCTGGGAAGGGATAGAAAAAAAGACTTTTGCTTACTTCAGTTTGGGCCATCTCCAAAGTCTTTGAAGCCCTAGATTGATCATCCTAGGAAACTGAGGGAACATAGTGCAAACTTCTAAACTGGAGTTAGGATACCGTATATATAAGAATGACTAATAGAAACCTAAAGTGCAATTTCTGAATAGAATCCAATTGTAGGGCTGAATAAATGTGCATAAGGTCATGTGACTATTCTTTTGTATATCTCATAAGCATTTTTAATAGTAAGGAATCTAAACAACTGGGTGTAAATATAACTGCTGGGGGTGTGTATTTGGGCATAAAAATGTAGCCTTTTACAGTGGGAGCTGTTCATATCCAAATTCACTGGATCACAGATTGGGCTCCTTTACAAGTGGAGAAGCCTATGTTCACATCATTATGCAAAAATATCTTTGAGTGTGTCTGTTGACATATCAAAAGTTAGCATAGCCATAAATGTATAGATTTATCATTTTTTCATAATCCTTGAATTGGTGTTGGAGCAGAAGAGAAAAATCTTGCCTCTGCTATTTAAGGGACAGCTTTCTTTTGGTCTCTTTACACATTTTGGCACATAAATGGAGTTTATGTGCATATGCCTTCCTTTATTTTTATTTGATTAAAAATAAATTTATTACTCTGTGGATAACAGACCTTGGCAGTCAGATAAAAAGCATTGTAGTAGAGAACATGTTTTAGAGAAATCAAACCTGTAGAAGCTTATATAAAAGCTATCCTTCCAAGTTGACAAGTATGTAAGGGAATTTTTAACCCTTTTTATTTTTTTTCTTTTAAAATTCATCTATAAAGTAGCTACTTAAAGTAAGATTTAATGAGGTAAGGAATAGTAGATAAAAGAGACAATAGTGAATTTTAAAATACTTTTCTTTGCTTACGTGACTTTGGAAACTGGTCATCCAATATACAACCTTGGATGGTATGCCACCTTGGAGAGAGATTATGGAAACAGGTAGTGAGGAAAGTTCAAAAGCTATAGAGGATTTTCATTTGTTTGTTTCTGGGAGGTATTAATTTATAATATTTGATGATACTCTGAGGGTAGTAGCCAAATAGTTTTGCCCTTTCAGTAGAATAGAAAAGAAATTACACTATAATTCTCAAGGGGAGATATATGCATATGGAATCTCTGAGAGCAGAGATAAGGAAGAGACTTAGCCAAAACAGACAGTGGTCTCATTATTTCATTAACGTAATTGCCAAACCTTCTAAGATTCTTAGCTGACCTATGAGTAGAGAAACTGAAGGGAAGATATATTTTGAAATATTTGCATATACATAATGAAATCTCTTGGGGATGGGGCTCAAGTGTAAACACAAAATTCATTTATGTTCCATACCTACCTTATACATATAGCTTAAAGGTAACTTTATACAATATTTTAAATAATTTTATGCATGAAACAAAATTTGTGTTAAGTGCTTATGTATAGAATTTTCCATTTGTGGTATCATGCCAGCAGTCAAAAGTTTTACATTTTAGAGCATTTCAGAATTCAGATTTTTGGATTAGGGGTGCTCCATCTGTGTTAGATTACAGTGAAAAGTTTGATTAAGCTTCTACAGTAGATGTGATACAGCTCACATTGATGTGTTAAAATATGATTAAACTAGAATTAATAGGTAAAGCTAACTCCAACTCCTGATTACTTGGAAGTAAACCTAAAAATGAAAGAAAGAAAAAGAACTACTTCAGTATCACATTGGTTCAAGAGTAAAGTAAAACTGAAATTATTGTCTGGAAAATAATTTTATGGAAAACACTGTACATAGAAAAAGATATGATACTGACAAAATTTTTCTCATACAAAAGTCAGTGTCATAAATTACTTTTCTTAAGAATGGAAATTATTAGAAATACATTAAAAAGTGAAAAAACAATGTAAGCTTAAATTAAATATAATTAATTAAAATGCTAAATTAGAAAACTATAAATTTATTAATTCATGAACTGATATTTTGAAAATATCTAGCCTACCAAAAAAAATGAAAAAGAGAAAGCATTAGGAATGATGTATTGGATGTAATCATTATTTCAACAAATAATTTTTGAGAACTGAAAACATAAAAATTATTAAGACATTTATACAACTGTCTTAGTCCTATTGTATTACTGTAAAGGAATACCTGAAGCTGGGTAATTTATAAAGAAAAGAGTTTTATTTGACTCATGAATGCAAGCTGTACAAAAAGTCATGATGCTAGAATATGCTTCTGTTGAGACCCTCATACTGCTTCTGCTCAGGGCAGAATTGAAAGGAGACCAGCAGTGGGGGATCTTTTAAAGATATAAATTGAATTATGAATCCTGCTGGAGACAATTGGTGGCTCCCTAATGCACTAAGGACGTATCTTTAGTGTTTAACAAGGTCTATTACATGACCTTCCTTCCTAAATTTGTAGGCATACTAGTCTTCATTACTTACTATTCTTCATCCATGGCAGCACCTGACATGCATAATCTTATCTCAGATATTTCACATACCTTGCATGTTCACGCTGGGATGTTCCTTGCACTGTGCTTATTATTTTTATTTATTTTTTTGTGGTTCACAAATGTAGTTTTTTTTAAAATTGTACTTAGGTTCTGGGGTACATGTGCAGATCATGCAGGATTGTTGCATAGGTACATACATGGCAATGTGGTTTGCTGCCTCCATCCCCCTGTCATCTATTGTTAACTAAAAACTGCTTTTCTTTGAGCTATTAGATTGGATGTTATTTTTGCGAAGGAGACTTTCTTAAAAAACTAAATTAAATAGCGCATATTACTGCAAATGTTAGAGTAAATATAGATTGGTAAGATGAAAGTGAGATTCAAATCATTGAGTATGTAAAGAGCATGTAGCTGTTTCACGTGAACTCCAGGCTTCTAGAACTTAGAAGTTACATATAGAGGTCTTAGAGGAAATTGCAGACAAGATTATTTAGCCACTGTCAATGTTTGCTAAGGAAAAACAAACCATGAGGTTAGGGAGAGTTTTGAAGGACTAAATATAGGAAACTGCCTATTAATTTAAAAATATGTTAGTCAAGTTTACAAATTATTAACTGGGTACTTGCTATCAATGCTGAATGCAATTTTAAAAATACATATTTTGTTAACATCTAAAGCAGGAAAAATGTGTGATTATGAGTAATTAGTTTGGGTTTCAAAATGCAAATTCTGTCAAACTAGCTTTTTAGATAAGAAATATACACAGCACTTCTTGTCTCTATTAAGAGATTTTCACTAATTTCTTTAAGATATAATAAATAGAGAAATATGAAACAGGTAAAATTAAGAAGATGGTAACTGGTTGAAATAGTGTGCTTGATTTTAATAGTCAATTTTGAAAGATGTTTTTGGTATGCTACAGAATTTATGATCACTGGCTTAGATGAGATAGAGAGTGGGCTTATCAGATTTTGTTGTTTCAAGTTGCAAAGGATGGCTGTTACGTTGAATATCTGAATTAAGTGATAAGTTTTTTATCTTAAAAAGCATAAATTTCGAAAGGATAAATATAAGACCATGTAATTTGTTCCCAACACTTATTTCAGAAGTACTGTCAACATGAATCCATAATACAGAACAGCTTTAAGAGTAGCATACCATTCAGAATAAGTGAGTTAGTAATCCTACTCTGCACTATTCAGACTCTTAAATATTACATTCTATTCTAAGACTAACATTCTGAAATAGAGAAAAATAATAATAATCTGAGACTTAGCCAGGAGAGAATAGCCATTATGATTGGAGAGTTACAAAATCATCTCTTATAGAGAAGAATGCATGGAAGTGGAAATTTACCTTGGAAAAGAGAAGACTCCAGAGGAAAATAAATGTAGCAGTCTTCAAACACTTGAGAGTGATACCTGGTCATGGACTAGCTGTGAACTGTGAAGTTCATATTACTAATGAGTGATAAATAACAGAGGCATTGCTGCCCGATGAAAAATTATGTGAATGAAATAGATTACTGTCTTTGACTATTAAATATATACATTAAAATTAATTGTTATCCATGATAAAATAGTTTATCTATTATAATATAAAAACCAAAGCCTATATTCATTTCTGAGTTCAGTACAATGCAAAATATGTGTAATTATGCATAAAGGGAAAGCTTTTGTGGGAGGGGCAGATGAATTGGGAATTATACCTTTCAGCTTAGTCACAATAAGTTTGTATCATACTGGTATTACATAAATTTTTTTGTCGGAAGACTGAAGCATCAAGTATATGCAGAAACATTACTGCAGTTTTTGATGTATTTTCCCATAGTTTTTAAACCAGAATAAGTCACTTATGTTATAATTAGCTTTAAGGTAACTCTATTATTGAACTTAAGATTTCACAGACGCAGAAATGAAAGTGATTTTAAAACTCAATACTTTATACAAACTTAAAACGTATGTTTTCCAGTAAATATGATATCTTTGTTATATGGATGTTGATCAATTAAAATAAATTGTTACTAATCATTGAAACATAAGTCAATTCAATTATTTAAGAGTGGGATGACATATACTATTATTATAAACCATATATATTTTTTCCTTTTTGTCTCTCTCAGTATATATAATAATAATGTTTGTCTGGATATATTTTACCACCTGTTTGTTTGAAATATGAAGATAACTTTTAGAACTTCAAAATACATTTTTTATAAAAAGTATACACATATAGCTGTTAGATGCTTCAGCAGTTATCCAGACCTTCCCAATTTATAGACATATTCATCTGGACTTAAAGTAGTCCTATATCCTCTTTATCATGAAATTTCTTCAAATATTCATGCTGATTATTTCATTGTGGTGTTCTAGAGCTAGGAACAGTGCTGCTAATGTTTACTTAAGAATAATTACTTTGATTAGAGTTTTAGAAGGAAAATAAACTCATATTTGCATGTAAAACAAACACAATGGTTTGGTACTTAGAAGAGCTAATCACGTTATGGATGACACCCAAAGGTTCTCATTGAAATCTGTATGTAAATTTATCCAGAGAGATGAAAGGTTGCACAGTTGTACACTCCAGGAATATTAATCAGCAATCTTTCAGGCTACAAGACACATTTATACGCATCAAAACACAAATAGAGACCTAAAACAAGACAACAATTAGAAAGGATGAAGGCAGAAGTTTTTTAGCTTGTTCCAATTTTATATTCTCTTCACCTAGATCTGGGCCTTTGGCAACCAGGAGCCTTGCTACAGTTTACCCACTGTTATTTTAAAATATCTTGGCAGATTAACCCCAATTGCTTGCCCTTTATTAGTACTCTTCTCTCTATATTTCCCACAAACTCAGTATAATCAGAGAAAAGTGTAGAGATGCTACTGGAGAAGAGGTCGTGTAGTATGCAAAGACTTCTAGGACTGGTAGTTAAATTTTGTTCCTCTACTTTTAGTGAGTTTTTGTATGGACTCCTTAAAATTACTCAGCGATATTTTTGCCTCCATGTAGTGTTCGATAAAGCTTAGGAAAGGCATACTTTTAAGCCCAGGAAAATCACACAAGATAATATGTTGTAGATGTAATACATTTGACTAAAAGCTCTGCAGATCAACTTTTCTTCTAACTCAAGATCTGAGGGTAAAATTGTATTAGCACTCATGTACATGAAAATTATCAAAGGATATCCGCTACCGTTTATATTATTAAGGGCCAGAATAATATCTAGGATAGAGTAAGTGCTCAGAAAAAGAAGAAATGTTTACTCTATAGAGGGATTGCATATGTATATCAAAACTGACTGTAAAAATATGATCACGTGCCTATGATACATTTTTTCAAACAGCTACAAATGTAGTATCTTATTCATTAAGCACAGGGAAAAGATTTTCTTTAATGTACTGCAGTAAACAGATGAAAAATTAGAAATCATCTACTTCACTAACACTCTACTGTATTTTATGGAGATAATTCATAATACCCAAGGGCATCTCCTTCCCCTGTCACATAGGATGAGGTTTTTTCTCTCCTATATGAGGTCAGATCATTTATATTTTTGCCAGTTCTTACAGCATTCAGAGAACTTCTCCGGAGCCTTGGTCTATGATATTATTTTTTGATATCACTTTCTCTTCAGATTTTTTACTCCTTAGTCAACATATATGTTTAAATCTTCCCTCTTCTACAAAGAAAGTATACATCTAGCTGCTCTCTAGTATCTTTTCTTTCTTTCTCATTTTAGCTTTACGATATGCATTCTACTCTCAACGTCTTCACTTTTACATTGCCATTAGTTGCCAGGTCTGCCCTATTCTGACTTTCATGCTTATGTCTTCATTGTTCAAGATAGTTGCACATATTTTGAAAATGTTTACCATCTCTTAATCCTGTGAATTAAATTTCAGTCTTTATAACAATCTGACAACACATCATACATTTCCAAACACCCTTGATGGGATGGAATTATCCTGATTATAAATTATTGTTCTTTCAAAAACTGTTCTTTTTAAGGTGCTCAGTGACACTCTAATTTTGAACACCGATTGAAGTTTCTTTGCATGCAAGACTTCCATGCTTCATTGTACACAGTTAAACTCATTCTCCTTTTTAAAAGCTTATATTTCCTTTGATTGTAAAGCAGTACACTCACCAATTTCTCTTTATACTTCTGTGATTTTTCTCTTTGCTCTTTTCCCTTGATCTACCCCTTAAATATCAGTGTTACTCAGAGTTACATTCTTAATCCACTGCATGTGACACTCTACAACAGAGGTTCTTAATACTTTTGGGCTTTTTTGAGGATCTCCTTTAGAATCCATCCCAAAAGGGAAAGTGTGGATGGTAATATGTATATCAAACAAGGAAAGACAATTATATGTACATTTCAGAAAGCTTATGAATTATTTGAGACTCATTAACGGACTTTTGACTAAGAACTCCTAAACATCTCTTCTCTTTAACTGGGTTAATTTTGATAATTTTATATAATTTATCTCCATGTTCAGTAAAAAAGTCTCCCAACTGTCCCTGCCTCTAATCTTGCCTCAACAAATGCATCTTCTATTTGGCTGTCAGAATCGTTTATCTAATATGGAAATCTGATTGCCAAACCTAAGGTCCACATTATCTGCTTCTCATTATCTGTCCGTACCTAGCTCTTCTGCCTCATCTCTTGTCATCTCCAGTATAGAAATACTTTTCACGGGGTGCTTGCAATGAACGAGACATTGTATTAATGATTTACTTTGCCTGTTTCAAAAATATTGTATCTTTTTAAAAGATATTGCTAAAAAATTTGGAATTTTTAGTGGAAACTATAGTAATCTAGGAGCTTAAGCAAAATATGGAAGGAAGGTAATAGTGAAGGAAAATATTTCCTGGGAATCATGGAACAAGATTAATAAACCACAGGGTTTAGGTTTTTTAATTTATATCCAGACATTTACAATATTTTAATTGAATATTTGAAAGTAAATAAAATGGGTTGAGTAAAGGAATAGTGATTGCAAGGTCTCAAGACAAAAGGGAAAGGTGGAGCTGACATTGGAGGCAGTAGCAGAATATATTTTATCTGTAAAAAATCTAGGTTAATTACCTACAGCTAAAGCAGCCCTTAGATGATTGCCATTTAATGAATGGTTGACTTATCTCAAGTTAGTATAATGGTTAAAAGTCAATGACCTTCTCATTCTTCTCATCAGTACTGCATAGCTCAGATGAAGTCTATATTGTACTAGACAGGGTGTTATATATTCTGAAATACATATATTGAATCAATATTTGGGCAATGGGACAATAAACAGTAGTCACAGGATATATTTTATTTCCTCTGAATTTGTCATTGCATATAAATAGTTTTTTAATTTTTAACTCTAATTAATAGTTCCTTTTGCATAGTAATATATATATATAATATATATATATATATTATATATATATATTCTCTTGTCTTTCCATTGGCATCTAGGGAAGATTTTCTTTTTCTGAAAATTTTTGTCAATGGCTTTTTGAAAAGTAATAAAATCTGAAACTAAAGGTTTCAAAAATGCTATGTTCTCAAATTGTTTTCCATCTAAAAAACATCAAGCAATTTGTTTTCAGCACCACCCATTTCATGATGAAAAGAACAGCATTGTATTTGCTAAGGTAAAAGTGGATTGCAAACAATTACTTATTTTCCCATGGACATTTGTATATACTGCCTTGGGGGAGTAATTTAAAATAAACAATTTTACACTCTTCCTGTAAAAACATGCAGGCGCATTGATAAGATAAAACACTAAAGATGCAAGTTGGTGTATATTTAACATTATATTTTGTTGTAATAGCAACACATATAGTTTTTGGTAACATATCTTTTCTTAAATTTTTCTTGAGGGATTAATCTATATAAGTCATATCTGCAAAGTATAATGGGTTTATAAAATCTAGTTCACAGTCAATTTCACAGGGAACCATTTCTAGGTTTAATCAACTCCTAGATAGTCTTGACAAGCTTCAGTTATTCTGTTATTTCTATTGTTTGGCAACAGACTGCTATTTTAGGATTAAATGAAAATGCAAAAGGGATGACTCACTGTAGAATCACTTTTTTAAATCAGCCTTTGAGTTGGTCACAGTAATAAAAGACAACATTTTTAGTTAAATTTTTCATAAGTAGAAATTTAGAGACCCAGTTGCTTTAACACAATTTCACATAAATTACAGTGGATGGTATAATTTTCTCCTGAAATATGGATCCTTTAAAATACCAAATGACTTTTACCAATATTGGCTTTATTGCAGAAGTGGCACTGCATCTCAAGTTATCTGATTAGTCAAAAGAGCAAATGCATTTCAAGGGCACAACTGTTGAAAAACAGTGGCAATTACAAAATAATTGAAGCATGTCAAGATAACCTAGATAGCTGAAGAGGAGAATATGATAACCTTTATGTATATGAATACAGTATTTGGAATCAAGAAGACAGGAGGTTATTGAGTGCCCTTTGCATAGGATTACTTGAATGCCACATCTTATTCAGAATACAGTCATCAGTTGTGGTTGTGCTCCTACAGCAGAGTCAGCCCACAAGTCAGTTAAAATCCATCAGCTGGGGACCTAGACAATGAGGAAATAGGAAATGCCTAAGTGAACATTGCAACAAAGCAACCATGCAGAACAATAGACATAGAAAGACAGCACATTATGAATTTTTTGATGTGGTATCAAGATCACAGCTAAATCTCACTGTATAATAATTAAACCACTTAGAAGAAACTTTGTTCATATAACTTTGGGAACACTAGAATATAAACTTGGATATTTTAAATAATATATAGAAACTCAAAGTTTCTCAAGTGGTAGTCTATGAGCAGTCAGTCCTTTTACAAAAAAAAAAAAACTTTGTATACTGCTTTGAGGGAATTAGTAGACAGTATTTATGACTTCAGTATGAAAAAACTGGAAAAGAGAGTACCCTGGGATTTTATAGTCTAAGATTGGTAGAAAGAAGTGACTGTTTCCTTTCTGTAGAACATGTCTGTTCCAGTTTGCCCAAGTCTCCACCACTCCCTATTGTTCACTGACACTAAGGTTAACCATCAGTTGTCACTTAATGTAAATGTTGCAATGCTTTTTGATTTATTGCTGGCATTTATAATTATTATTGTTTGTTGCATTGCCTCTGAAGACCTTGTCTTTATAATTCTGCTCTAAATAAAACTGATTTGAAATTATATGTCTAAAATGAGTTATCCCAGAAGTGTCTACTTTACATGCCAGAAATCTAAAAGAACAGGCACAGAATCTGAGAATTACATCGATTTATGAAAAAAAGATGAAAGTCAGTCACATGAGGTTTAGCATCCAGGGGTCAGACCTAGTAATAGGAAGAGGGGAGGAATACATTTCAAATAGAGAGACAAAGCCAACTCTGCAGATGTTATCACCTTAAGCAAGTTCTTACTTATGTCATCAAAGAGCAAAGTACTTTGCTTCAGGGAAAAGGATGGATGGCTGTGTGTCTAAATAGCTATGCTTTTAAAATGGTTGGCAAGTGTTTGCCAGGCAGAAGCCAAGAATCTCATGTGATAGTGGCTATTCATTGTGATAGGGGCCAACCTCTCACTGACATTTTAGCATTAGTAATGTTCTTACATTATAATTGATTTTCTAGTGTTATCATCATGGAAGAGAAAAACACAAAGCCATAACATTATAAAACGTAATTTCAAAAACAAAACCTATCATCTAAAGGAAAAGCAAACACCATTTCTTTTGTGACAGTCATACAAACTTAAGATAATCTAGAATAGAATATAATGAATAAAATATACTAATAGTAATGAATGATGCTGAACTTAAGCTATAATGCATTTTAAAGGAGCATATCACCTGATTGAGAATCAGTTAGTGAAACTGCCTTATGTTCAGCTATATGATTTGTACAAAATTCTTCACCTGCCTTAGTTCTACTTTTCTTATGTAAAGTGTTATCATTAGAATACAAGATTCCTTAGACCAAGAGTAGACAAACTGTGGCCTGTGGACTAAATTCCATGAGTTGTTTCAATAAATACAGTTTTTTAAATGTACACTTTAAAAATATTTTATTGTATATATTTAAGGTATACAACATGATATTTTGATATACATATGCATAGTGAAATGATTACTACAGTCAAGTAAATTAATATATCTATCATCTCACATAGTTACCTTTCTTTTGTGTGAGTCTGGTGAGAATACCTAAATCTACTCTCTTACCAAATTTCCAGTGTATGATACAATATTAACTATAGTCCTTTTACTATACCTTAGGTCTCTAAACTTATTCATCTGAGATAACTACGTCCTGGTGCCCTTTGATGCATATTTCTTATTCTCCCCCACCCGACTTTTCAACTCTGTTCTTATAGTCCTTTGTTTTGTTTTGTTTTTACTTTCCATATGTGAAATAGACTATGCAGTATTTTTCTTTGTCTGGCTTACTTTACCTAGCATAATATCCTCTAGGTAATCCACTTTGTGGCAAATGGCAGGATCTCTTTCCTTTTTAAGGCTGTATAATGTTCTATTGTGTGCGTATGTATATATTCGTACATATGAACATATATATATATATATATCTCACTATTTCTTTACCCATTCATTTATCCATGGATGCTTAGGTTGTTTCTATATCTTAGCTATTGTGAATAATGTTGCAATAAACAGGAGTGCAGATATCTTTTGGAGGTGATGATTTTATTTTCTTTGGGTTTGTACACAGAAGAGGCATAGCTGGGTCATATAGTAGCTCTATTTTGAATACCTTTTAGGAATATCCATACTGTTTTCCACAATGGCTGCACCAGTTGCATTAGTCTGTTTTCATGTTGCTGATAAAGACATACCTGAGACTGGGTGGTTTATAAAGGAAAAGAGGTTTAATGGACTCACAGTTTCATGTGGCTGGGGAGGCCTTACAATCATGGCAGAAGGCAAAAGACATGTCTTACATGGCAGCAGACAAAGACAGAATGAGATCCAAACAAAAAAGGATTCCCCTTATACAACTATCATACCTCATGAGACTTATTCACTACCACAAGAACAGTATGGGGAAAACTGCACCCCTGATTCAGTTATCTCCCATGGGTCCCTCTCACAACATGTGGAAATTATAGGAGCTACAATTCAAGATGAGACTTGGGTGAGGACACAACCAAACCATATCATTCTGCACCTGGTCCCTCCCAAATCTCATGACTTTGCTTTTCAAAACCAATCATGCCTTCTCCCAATAGTCTTCCAAGTCTTAACTCATTTCAGCATTAACTCAAAAGTCCATGGTCCAAAATCTCATCTGAGACAAGGCAAGTTCCTTCTGCCTGAGCCTGTAAAATCCAAAGCAAGTTAGTTACTTCCTGGATACAATGGAGGTACAGACATTGTATAAATGCACCCATTTCAAATGGGAGAAATTGGCCAAAACAAAGGGGCTAAAGGCCCTATGCAAGTCTGGAATCCAGTAGGGTAGTCAAATCATAAAGCAATTTTGTCCTTTGACTACATGTCTTACATCCAGGTCACGCTGACGCAAGAAGTGGGTTCCCATGGTCTTGGGGAGCTCTGCCTCTGTAGCTTTGCAGAGTATATCCTTTCTCCTGGCTGCTTTCACAGGTTGGCATTGAGTGTCTGTGGCTTTTCCAGGTGCACGGTGCAAGCTATTGGAGGATCTACTATTCTGGGGTCTGGAGGATGGTGGCCCTTGTCTCACAACTCTGCTAGGAAGTACCCCAGTGGGGACTCCGTCAGGACCTCAACACCACATTTCCCTTTCAAAATGCCCTGGCAGAGGTTCTCTATGAGGGCTGCCACCCTTCAGAAAGCTTCTGCCTGGATACCAGGTATTTTTACACATCCTCTGAAATCTAGGCAGAGGTTCCCAAGCCTTAATTCTTGACTTCTGTGCACCCACAGGCTCAACACCACATGGAAGCTGCCAAGGCTTAGGGCTTACACCTTCAGAAGCCATGATCTGAACTGTACCTTAGCCTCTTTTAGCCATGGCTATAGCACCAGGGACACAAGGCACCAGGTCCCTAGGCTGCACACAGCAGGAAGGCCCTGGGCCCAGCCCACAAAACCATTTTTTTCCCCCTAGGCCTCTGGGTCTGTAATAAGAGGGGCCACTGCAAAGGTCTCTGTGTGACCCTGGACACATTTTCTTCATTGGTTTGGCATTTAACATTTGGCTTCTCACTACTTATGCAAATTTATGCAGCTGGCTTGAATTTCTCCTCAGAAAATGGGATTTTCTTTTCTGTTGCATCACCAGGCTGGAGATTTTCCAAACTTTCATGTTCTGTTTTCCTTTTAAACCTGAATGCTTTAACAGCACCCAAGTCACATCTTTAATACTTTGCTGCTTAGAAATTTCTTCTACCAGATACCCTAAATCACCTCACTCAAGTTCAAAATTCCACAAATCTCTAGATCAGGGGCAAAATGCTACCAGTCTCTTTGCTAAAATATAGCAAGAGTCACCTTTGCTCCAGTTTCCAACAAGTTTCTCATCTCCATCTGAGACTACCTCAGTCTGCATTTTATTATCCATATCACTATCAACATTTTGGTCGAAGCCATTAAACATGTCTCTAGGAAGCTCTAAACTTTCCCACATTTTCCTATCTTTTTCTGAACCCTCCAAAATATTTCAACCTCTGCCTATTACCCAGTTCCAAAGTCACTTCCACATTTTTGGGTATCTTTATGAAAGCACCCTACTCTACAGTTACCAACTTACTGTGTTGTTTCATTTTCATGCTGCTATTAAATACACACCTGAGACTGGGTAATTTATATAGGAAAAGTGGTTTAATGGACTCACAGTTTCACTCAGCTGGAGAGGCCTCACCATCATGGCAGAAGGTAAAAAACACACCTTACATGACAGCAGGCAAAGAGAGAATGAGAGCTAAATGAAAAGAGTTTTCCCTTACAAAACTGTCCAATCTCATGAGACTTATTTACTACTATGAAAACAACATGGGGAAAACTGCCCCCGTGATTCAGTTATCTCCCATCAGGTCCCTCCCACAACACATGGGAATTATGGGACCTATAATTCAAGATGGGATTTGAGTGGGGACACAGCCAAACCATATCACCAATCTACATTCCCACTATAAATATAGAAGGGCTTCCTTTCTCCCACACCCTCACTAACATTTGTTATCTCTTGTCTTTTTAATAACAGACATACTATTTTTTTTTTTAAAAAAAAGCCCATTTGTATATGTGTTGTCTATGGCTGCTTTGTGTTATGGCAGAGTTGAATGGTTTCAAGAGACAATACGGTCTGAAAATACCAAAATATTTACTATGTGGCACTTTATGGAAAAACATTATTGACTCATAGCTTAGATCCTCAACTAATTTTTATGAGCAAATTAGATCAAAGCAAGCCATGTTGATCTGAGTTAAACTATTTGGATCTGTGTTATGATATATAATTTCTGAGCTTAATGTTAGAATTTATGGGAATTTCATAAAATCCATTAGAAAGGAAGAGAATAAAAAACCTGATAGCTTTTAAACATATTAAATTATGTAATGAAAATAATAATACCATGTTTTATGTTTCTACTAAGCATCTTTCTGAAAACAGAAACATAATGGTCAATAGGTTTCTATGGAGACAGATTTATTTTTAAATCAGCCTAAGACCATAGAAAAATCAGTATATTTTGGTTCTTTCCAGACACTCAGGTTTCAACCGAGGTAGCTGCCTGTAGGTGATTAAAGGTAATCCATTAAAGGAGTGGTTCTCAAACTTCAGGGGCATCAAATTCATCAGAGGGCTTGGAAAGAGACAGGTTCCTGGTCTTCACCCTTAGAATTTCTGGTTCAAGGGGCCAGGAGAGGCAAAAATATGAATTTATAATAAGTTCCCAGCAGGTAATGATTGGGATGCTTGGTCAAGGAACCACACTTTGAGAATCACAACCTTAAGGTATTTACTCAGCGATGAAAAAACAAGTGGTGTCCTATATGACATCTTCATGTGTACATTTTGCTATAAGAATGACTTAGACGACAGAGTAATCATTTAAGCAAAATAAGGAAAGTTTAAAGCAACAATAAAGGTGTGAATCTCAGTCCTGGTTCTTCCATGTTTTCATCAAATCAAGTAAAATTTCAGAATTCTCATAGTGAAATAGAGGATGGAGATGAATTTTGCCTTTCTTACAGGTTTATTTGGTAGTATTTTTTATTACTTAGTAATGTGAAAAAATTACTAAAGTGTAAGATATTTATGAATATGTTAAGATTATCAAGTTTATAGAGATGTAGTTCATCAAAATACACTGTATGATTTCACTGATTTCTATTCAGATTGTCTACTTCATCTTATCCTCAATATATTTTTAATGAACACTGGTGTTATTTATATTGCTGGAGCCTTTCATGTACTCTTTCAGAACACATTCCAACATAAAAATAATAAACCATTTATTGAAAATGAAACAGTGTGCTGGAAACCTTAAATGTATAACATATATTTCTCACTTACTTCTCTCCATATCTACTTTTTACTTGTCTTCCCCGTTTTCTGCTATGGGAGGCTGATATACATGGGTATCATCAACAGGTTTTGTGGCCTCTGGCCTACTGTTGAGTTTAGACATTTAAGACCCTGACAGGAAACCAGAGGATGAGAAGAGAATGGAAAGTAAGGGAGGATATCTATTCCCCTGGTTCTGCCCTGTGAAATTCCCTTAGAATGTCTATGTTTCATCAGTGTCTCTGTTCCTCTCATAGTAGCCTGCTCTACACAACTCCCACTCCTTCTGCTAACCTTGGCTCCCTCCTTCCTTCAGACTTGATGAAGATACAGCTTGATGCTGCCAGCTTTACAGGGGGATTTGTTTGTACTACCCCTATACACTACTCTAATCTTCATAAGTAGCCCTTTTGTAAATTAGCTCCCTTTAAATTATTGCAAGTTCAATAGAATTTGTTGAGATGCTTGCTAATAATAGCATCCTTGTAATAATTTAATGAAGGAAATATTTTTTCATTTAACAAATGAGAAAACTAAGGCTCCAGGAGATGTGTCAGTGTTGAGATTCAAAATGAGTCAATTCTCAAATGTACTGCCAAAGGTTCTACTACCAAAAGTTCTCAAGTGTGGACAAATATAAGATTGCTTGGGGACTTTGTAAAACATATCGATTAGTAAGCTTCAACCTAAAAAATTCTGATTACAAAATATATCATATGTTTTAAAAATCTGTATTTTAATAGTAGCCCAGGTTTTTCTTAAAATAATGCTGCTAACAATATTAATTCTTATAACATGATTATAATAATTATGTAATCATACCAGTATAGGTCTTTCTTAACTTGAAATTATTTGACTTACTTCAACTTTAACATGGTATGAAAATGATATGCATTCTGTAGAAACTGTACTTCCAGTACCCATACAACCATTGTGTTTTATACTTTTAGTACAGTATTTAATACATTGCATGAGATATTTGACACTTTATCATAAAACAGGCTTTTTGTTAGATTGTTTTTGACCAACTATAGTTTAATGTAAGTATGCTGAGTATGTTTAATCTAGGTTAGGCTAAGCTATGATGTTCTGCATGTTAGTTGTTTTAAACACACTTTCTACTTAACAGTATTTTCAACTGACAGTGGGTTTGTCAGGACATAACCTTATCGTTAGATGAGGAGCATCTGTATATTATTAATTAAAGATGAATCATCAGTATATTAATATATTATAGTAAATGACAATTATAGTAAAATGACAATTATGTTAATACAAGTTCCTTTATAAATACCACTGCTCATTAACATTTGTTATCTTCCCCATTAGTTATCTTCATAACAATTGTAATGAAATACGTAGTATTTTTATCTTCTTTTACAAATGAAGAAACTAATGAATCAAGAATTTAAGTAATTTGACTAAGATTATATAATTTAGTTCAGTGGCACAGATATCTGATTACAGAGCCCATGCTCTTGAATCCTGCACTATGCAGCTGGCCTCTGGATGATTTTTGGTGAGCTGCAACAATCTATCACTAGGTCCCCAGTTTTGCTGCCTCAATTTTCTCACCTTATCTTACATCGCTACTTACTCATTAAAGTAGATGATCCTACCACAATTACTGCCCTAATTTTAAATTTATCTTCTCATGTGAAGGGCTGTAAAATGAATGAGTCCACCTGTTTTTATTTCTTTATTCATTGGTTTTAATAGACATAGTTGTATCTCTTCTGAGCATTTTGGAATTAAAAAAGATAACCATAAACAATGAAGCTAGTTTTAAAAAAATTATCTGGATTTATTAGTTATACACAAATATATGTCCAGTAGGAAATGCACAGGTGTTCTTTCAACTAATTATATACAAATAATCTCAGCTAATTTTCCTCAGTTTTTAAATATCATTTTAAATGTCTAGAACATTGCCTTTAGGTGCTAATGACAATTTAATTATATAGTATTTTCTTAAAATTCTAGAATACCATTCTCCAGTAAAACTGTGCTGATTAAAACTATCTGTCTGCACTACCTAATACAGCAGTCACTAGCCGCATATGGCCATAGAGTATGTGAAATACGGCTAGTAAAAGTGAAAAAAATGATTTTGAATGCTATTTCAATTCAACTGATTTAAATAGTCTCTTGAGCAGCAGCCATCTTTTTGGACAGCACAGTTCAGTAAAACACCTTAAAGAGCATTCTTTTGTTCTTGCTTCTTTATTTGACATATTTTGAGAATATTTTAAATCTATGTTCTTTTTAAACTTGGACATGGTTAAGATATTTAAATCATTTAAAAGATTTTGGTCTTCTTAAGTTCTCTTTTATTGCCATTTTAATTTAACCCACTGTATGAAAAATATAGTTGCATTTATGTATTTTGAATCTAATGACTTACTCCTTTTGTTCTTGTGTTATATTTTTCATGACTGCAATTTTTTCACCTTGGAACTTACCTCTCTGTAACTGTGATGGATGTTGTCAGAGTACTTCAGTGTTTGAACAGTTCCTCATGAATGACATTTACCTGTAAGAATGCAATCCAGTGTGTCTTCTATAAATCTTTAATCAAATATATAACTTGTTGTGGGGTTTTAATAAACTTGTAAACACAGGAAATTTAAAGCCATCATTTCACACTGTTTTAATCCATAAAACATAGAAAAGTGGTTATTTTATCCATCTGCAGCAAGATGGAGTAATTTTAACAAGCCTTGAAATAAATACATTGAATATGATACACATTTGTCAGTTGAGTCTGACATCCAACTTCATGAATATAAAAGGTCCTATTTATCATGCAGTGATAGTCACACACATTACATTTATCATGTCTATACAGGAATGAGGTATTTTCTGAAGCTGTCTTATGTTACTATATAGGAAATATCTAAAACAAAGTAATTATAATCATGTTAAGCATACAAGCAGAATGTAACTACTTCAAATTTGCATTTAATTTTATATTAATCTGTATGTTGGCTGGGATATGATTTTAATTTGTTGATATTTTTATTGTGTTCTTATAATTGTTTTCATCTGGAAGAAGGAAAGATTAATTCTATCCTGCTTGTAAATAGCTGTATTAAAATGTATTTAGAAATATATGAATTTAATTTATTAAGCTGAACAAAAACCAAAATTAAAGCAGTTGACTTTTTTTCTAACAGATATAAAAGGAGATTTTTATTTTAAGAGACAGTGTTACTTCTACATTATCTATAAAAGAGAATATTCAAGGAAGAGTGAAAGAGAGATATCATTAAAAGAAATTTAGAGACATCATTACATTTTGATTTAAATAGTGTCTCATTCCTAAAAGTCACTTCTTGTATATTTCCAGTAAAATACTTATTAAAACACATTCTTAAAGAGAAAAAGCTCACATGATGAATAGTTGGGCTGTCAGTCGATTTTTTACAGGAACACAGAAATCTTTTCACCACCTGCATGGCCAATGAAAGTAGGCTGAAATATCCAGTCACAGAAACTCTCACAACAACCTTTTAGGGTAGCTATTGATTACATCCCTATTTTACAGGTGGGAAAATGAGCTCAGAGTCGTATGACCATAGTTCTATAGGGAGTAAGGTGCAGAGTCAAGATTTGAACCTAGTCCTGCTCATTAGTTCATGCTCTTAACTATAATTATATAATCACCTAATAAGCTCTGCCTTGGGAGACACTAATAAGATGAGGAAAATTTGTAAACATTTAGATGCCAGGAAGTAACTGTTTCTGCATTAGAATCATGTAAATAGACATAAAAGAATAAAAGTTGCTAATTCTGTAAAAGATAGAAAAAATATAAGACAGAGTCTATTGTTATCAGTAGCTTCTCAGCACAACCCATGGTCCCTGGCAGATGTTAACTAATTGATAATTGCATGGTTGAATAAATGAATCAATTAGCTGATCAATGAATTGATCATCTATGAGTGAGAGTCTTAACAGAAAATCATAATCAGAATGTTGAAAGAATCTTGAAGTATTATACAGAAACTATAAATATTAGACTTGAAAGACAAATATAGCCTTCTTACAAGTAAAAATCTTTCAAATAATTGAAGACAGGGTAGATTTATTCTGTGTGGCTCCAGAGAGCAAAATTAGGACAAATTAGTAGAAATTACAACCCAGCAAATTCTAATACAAAATCAGAAAGTATTATATAAGAGTTATTTTGATTTGAATTTTAACTTATAAAATGTAAAATAAACATTAGTGTAGTAAGGAACCATTTTTTCAAATTACATGTATTTTAGCTTATCAGTTTGTAACCTATCAATATATTATTGAGATTATAAGTAAGGGTTATTTTATTTTGATCAACTCAGAGATAAGATTGACCAATTTTAAGTTTTAAGCTTAATTTGTCTCAGCTTGATTCTTTTTAATTATTTCAAACTTGTTGAGAAATTCACCTGATAGCATCCCAAATTTCTCCTTTGTGTTATCTTGAATTTCATTGTGTTTCCTCAAATAGCTACTTTTCATTCCCTATCTGAAAGGTCACATATCTCTATCACTCTGAAATGAGTCACTTTTGCCTTATTTAATTTATTTGGTGAAGTCAGATTTTCCTGGATGGTCTTGATGCCTGTAGTTGGTCACTCATGTCTAAGAATTAGTTAGGTATTTCTATTAGTCTTTGCAGTCTGGGCTTGTTTGTAACCATCATTTAGGGAAGGCTTTCCAGATATTTGAAGAGACTTGGATGCTGTGATCTGTTTTGGGTCACTACAATTGTATCTGCATTAAGGGGCACCCCAAGCCCAGTAATGCTGAGGCTCTTGCAGACTCAACGGTATGGCCTTGGTGGTCTTGGATAAGATCCAGAAAAATTATTCAGATTACCAGGCAGACTCTTGTTCTTTGATGTGGTTTGGCTGTGTCCCCACCCAAATCTCACCTTTAATTGTAATAATCCCCATGTGTCAAGGGCAGGACTAGCTGGAGATAATTGAATCATGGGGGAAGTTTCCCCAATATTGTTCTCATGGCAGTGAATATGCTTCATGAGATATAGTGGTTTTATAAATGAGAGTTCCCCTGCACAAGCTCTCTTGCCTGCTGCCATGTAAGATGTGCCTTTGCTTCTTTGTCTTCTGCCATGATTATGAGGCTTCCCCAGCCATGTATAACTGTAAGTCCATTAAATCTCTTTTTTATAAATGACCCAGTCTTGGGAATATCTTTATTAGCAGCATGAGAGTGAACCAATACAGAAAGTTGGTACTGGGATGCTGCTTTAAAGATACCCAAAAATGTGGAAGCAACTTTGGAACTGGGTAACAGGCAGAGGTTGGAACAGTTTGGAGGGATCAGAAAAACATAGAAAAATGTTGGAAAGTTTGGAACTTTCTAGATACTTGGAGGGCTCAGAAGACAGGAAGGTGTGGGAAACTCTGGGACTTCCCAGAGACCTGTTGAATAATTTTGACCAAAATGCTGATAGCAGTATGGACAATAAAGTTCAGGCTGAGGTGGTCTCAGATGGAGATGAGGAACTTGTTGGAAACTGGAATAAATGTCACTCTTGCTATACAAAGAGACTGGCAGCGTCTTGCCCTTGTCCTAGAGCTCTGTTGTACTTTGAACTTGAGAGAGATAACTTAGGGTATCTGATGGAAGAAATTTCTAAGTAGCAAAGTGTTCAAGAGGAAGCAGAGCATAAAATTTTGAAAATTTGCAGCCTGAAAATGCAGTAGAAAAGAAAAACCATTTTCTGAGGAGAACTTCAAACTGCAAAAATTTGCATAAGTAATAAGGAGTCAAATGCTAATCATCAAGACAATGGGGAAAATGTTCCAGCACATGTCAGAGACATTGCTGGAAACCCCTCCCATCATAGGCTGCAGGTCTAGGAGTGAAAAATGGTCTAGGAGTGAAAATGGTTTCCTGGGCTGGGTCCAGGGCCCCCTGCTGTGTAGCCTTGAGACTTGGTATCCTGCATCCCATCCTCTCCAGCCCTGGTTAAAAGAGGCCAACGTACAGCTTTGGCCATGGCTTCAGGGGTGCAAGCCTCAAACTTTGACAGCTTCCATGTGGTATTGAGCCTGTGGGTGCACAGAAGTCAAGAATTGAGGTTTGGAAACCTCTGCCTAGATTTCAGAGGATGTATGGAAACACCTAGATGTCCAGACAGAGGTGTACTGAAGGGGCAGAGTCCTCACACAGAACCTCTGCTAGGGCAGTGTGGAAGGGAAAAGTGAGGTGGGGGCCCCTACACAGAGTCCCCACTGGGGCACTTCCTAGTGGAGCTGTGAGAAGAGAGCTAACATCCTCCAGACCCCAGAATGGTGGGTCCACCAACAGCTTGCACTGTGCATCTGGTAAAGCCACAGGCACTCAAAGCCAGCCCATGAAAGTAGTCGGGAGTGGGGCTGTACCCTGCAAGGTCACAGGGGCAAAGCTGCTCAACAACATGGGAACTTACCTCTTGCATCAGCATGGCCTGAATGTGAGACATTGAGTCAAAGGACATCATTGTGAAGCATAAGATTTTACTCCCATGTTGGATTTCAGACGTGTATAGAGCCTTTAGCCCCTTTGTTTGGGCCAATTTCTCCCATTAGAATTGGTGTGTTTACCCAATATCTGTGCTACCTTTGTATCTAGGAAGTAACTAACTGATTTTGATCTGACAGGTTTATAGGCGGAAAGGATTTGCCTTGTCTCAGATGAGACTTTGGACTGTGGACTTTTGAATTTGTGCTTAAATGAGTTAAGACTTTGGGTGACTCTTTTGTATCATGGGAGTGATTTCCCCCATACTGTTCTCAAGGCAGTGAATAAGTCTCATGAGATATGATGGTTTTTAAATGGGAGTTCCCTGTACAAGCTCTCTTGCCTGCTACCATGTAAGATGTGCCTTTGCTTCTCTTTTTCCTTCCACCATGATTGTAAGGCCTCCCCAGCCATGTGGAACTGTGTCCATTAAACATTTTTCCTTTATAAATTACCCAGTCCCATATCTGTCTTTATTAGCAGCATGAGAAGAGGCTAATACATTCTCTTCCCTTACTTTCCCCCAACAAATGAAGTCTCTCTGTGCTGGGCTACCTAGAGGTGAGGGAGGAGTGATCCAAGTACTTCTGTGGCCATCACCACTGGAAGGGTACTAGGTCATAGTTGAAGCCACCGTGGCTCTAAGTTTCATCTAAGACTCTTGGTAACCACTGTCTGGCTACTGCCTATCTTTGCTGAAGAACCTATGGTTATACAATCAGCAGCAGGTGAAACCATCCATCCTTTAGCAAAGTAGTAGCTCTAGGCAGGTTCAGAGATGCTGTCCGGGAGCCAGGGCTTAAAGTTGGAAACCTTAGAAATCTACCTGGTGCTCTACTCTACTACAACTGAATTGGTACCCAAGACACAAGATAAAGTTCTGCCCACACTTCCCTCCTTTTTCATAAGCAATGGAATCACTCCCCATGCCCACCACTGTCCTAAGCCCACGGCAAATACTGCCAACCTACTGCTAATGTTCACTCAAGGCCCAAGGCCTCTTCAGTCAGCTTGTGGTCAATAAGGCCAGGCCTAGGACTCTCCTTTCAGAACAGTAGGCTCCCTGCTGGCCCAGGGCAGGTTCAGAAATGCCATCCAATAGCCACGGCCTAGAATTTGGGACCCAAGAGACTGGTTGATGCCCTACCCCACTGTGGCTGAGCTGGTACCTAAGCTGCAAGACAAAATCCCCATTACTCTTTTTTCGTCCTTACTGAAGCAGGAGTCTGTCTCTGTACCCACCACAGCTTGGAATATTCTGGGTTATACCTGAACCCAGCACATCTCTGAGTCTCATCCAAGGCCCAAGGTGAGTACTTCCTGGCTACCTCTGCTGGTTATTTAGGATCAAGGGCTCTTTAGTCAGTAGGTGATGAATTCTTCCAGTACCGGGCCTGTCCTCTCAAGGCAGCAGGTTCCTTCTGGCCTAGGGTATGTCTAGAAATGTCATCTAAGAGCTGGTGCTTACTCTTCCCTCTCTTCTCTTCAAGTGGAAGGAAGGCATTTCTTTCAAAGCTGTTGACTGTGCTGCCTGGGGCTGGGGATGGGTGATGCAAGCACTACCTTGGCTACCCTGGCTAGTGTCTCGCTGGGTTGTTTCCCCCCAAGTCCACTGGCTCTGAGCTCAACATAACACCAAGACTTGCCCAGAAATTTTAGTGCGAGTAGCATAGACTACCTTTCAAGTTCACTGAGGACCCTAGAGCCCTTTAGCCCAGGATGGCAAGGCTTACTGAAACTCAGGTTCTGACCACTGGAATGGGCATTTCCCCTCTGGGTAGGTCTGAATGTTCCCACTGTGGAAGCCAGCTGAGTTCTTCACAACATTGCTTTCTGCTGTGACAAGGCAGCAGTGAGTTCCAGTGCAGAGTCTGATAATCACTGTCCTCTTCCTCCCACAAGCACACAGATTTTCCTTCCCTCCCACACAGCTGCTGCTGCTGCCAAGGGTTTTGGGAGGCATGGCATGGGTAATTCAAGACTGTCTTACCCACTTCCATGCCTCTTTCAGTGGAATGAAGTTAAAACCTTATTAATAAGTGGGTAAAGATGAATGTTTTTCAAAAAAAGACAGGTGGCCAAGAAACATATGAAAAAATGTTCAATATCTCTAATTATCAGAGAAATTCAAATTTAAACCACAATGTGATATAACCTTACACCAGTCAGGATAGCTATTATTAAAAGCTCAAAATAACCACGAATGTTGACAAGGCGGCAGGGAAAAAGGAACAGTTATACATGGTTGGTGTGAATGTAAATTTGTATAACCTCTATGAAAGACAGTATGGAGATTTATAAAATAAAAATTGAACTACCATTTAATTCAGCAATCCCAGTACTGGGTGTCTACCCAAAGGAAGACAAATCATTATATCAAAGAGATACCTGCACTTGTGTATTTATCATGTTATTATTTACAATAGCAAAGTCATGGAATCAACCTAAGTGTCCATCAACAGATAATTGAATAAAGGTCATGTGTGTGTGTGTTTGTGTGTGTGTGTGTGTGAGAGAGAGAGAGAGAAAGAGAGAAAGAGAGAGTTCAGAAAAGGTGTCATGATAGAGCTGATTCTTAAATTGAGCAAGTTTCTATTGAATTAAGTAGAGGACATTCCAGGAAAAGGGAAATATGTTAATAAAATACAAAACAGGTTTGCATCATAAGAATTTCTACATGTTTTTGTGAGCCCACAGCACATGGTTTAAAGTGGTGTCTGTTGAGGGGAGCTCTCCAGAGAATGATTTTTAGAAACAAGGTCACACAAGAACCAAGTATTCATCTAAAAAAAACCTTGGACTTTATCTTACAGGCATTACAGAACTATGAGCAACTTCTGTCTTTTAGGAAGTTATAAATTGCTTGAAATTGGTACTCAGGATTGAGGTTCTAAGTAAACATTTACGACACTTGAAGCCAAAGAGATGAACAAGTTCACTCAGGCAAGATTAGGAGGCTATACTGAGACCCCTGGGGATAATGATATTTAGAGTCCCCATGTCTTTACAAAGTAGTCAAGTAAGATGAGAGCAGAAAATTGTCCATCAAATTTAGCAACTTTGAAGTTACTTGTAATCTTTGCCTGAGCAGTTTAAACATATACAATAAAAAGGGCAAGTACAAGGGGAAAATAAATCAATGACTCAGTGTGATAGGATTTTATGTACTCTGCATGTTACCAAGTTTCAAAAGATGAGTTGTTTTATAAGGAGTATGTCTCATTTGTTTATATTTTAATTGATAAATGCAAATTTCCCAACAAAACAGTACATAACAAAAGGAGCAATATTCATAAATGTCCATAGGCCCCAGACTGCCTGATGTCAAATAGCACTGTAGGATTTCCATGTCTAAATGCACTAATAGAAAATGCATCTCATCAAGTGGAGCTATCAATGGTAAAGTTGAGATATTCTCATATTTATGGCCTAATGCTCTCTGAAAAATTAAACACAAGTTTGAACAAATGTAGTTTGTTGAATGGTATAAATTATTTAAAAAATTGTGAATCTCAATATAGCTAAGATATTAAGAGGCTGGCTGTACCATTACAAAACAGTAGGCAGGATTTCAGGGTACAGGATACATTTTGTGGTGTGTTTTATAAAACCTTATTAAAAAGAAAATAAGAGTTTATTCTCAAGTACTCTGATGATGTTTATGAAACTGGCCTTGTTTAAAACTGGCCTTTACACACCCAAGTGGACACTGGTTAAAAGGGGGCTGTAGCTCTACAGCTGTCCACTTTCAGGTAGTGTTTCCATATAGTTCAGAACCATAGTATGCAGGCACCACTTGTAAACCAGGCCCATTCTTCTCTTCCTCTGTCAACTGATCACGGGGAATTCCCCATGAGGCCATCAGTGCAGGCTGAGGGAGAGAAGGCAGGGTAGTAGGAGTGAGGACAATGGGCATTTGAACTATTTCATCATGAAACCCGCTTGTTTACACAGGACCCGCTCAAGCCCAATCACATATTTACTGCTTACATTTGATGATGGAATGGAATGCTGCTGTGTAAGCACAACTTTATGGTTAGATGGGTCAAAAAGCAGTTTATGATAGGCAGTTCAGGTCACATGGTGACTTGATGACCCATAATCAAATATTCAGTTTCTACCAAAGCCCAGTAACAAGCCAAAAGCTGTCTATCAAAAGGAGGGTGGTTATCTGCAGAAGATGGCAGGGCCTTGCTCCAAAATCCTAGAGACTTCCTCTGTGATTCACCTATAGGGGCCTACCAAAGGCTCCAGATAGCATCCCTATTTGCCACTGACACCTCAAGCACCATTGGATCTGCTGGATCATATGTTCCAAGTGGCAGAGCAGCTTGTACAGCAGCCTGAACCTGTTGCAGAACCTTCTCCTGTTCTGAACCCCACTCAAAACTGGCAGCCTTTCAGGTCACTAGAAAAATGGGCTAAAATAGCACACCCAAATGAAGAGTGTGTTTCCTCTAAAATCCAAATAGGCCTACTAGGCGTTGTGCCTCTTTCTTGGATGTAGGAGGGGCAAAATGCAACAACTTATCCTTCACCTTAAAAGGAATATCTTGACAGGCCCCACACCACTGGGCTCTTAGAAATTTTACTGAGGTAGAAGTTTCCTGAATTTTAGTCAGATTTATTTCCCATCCCCTGGCACACAAATGTCTCACCAATAAGTCCAGTGTGTTTGCTACTTCTTACTCACTGGATCCAATCAGTATAATGTAATCAATGTAATGGACCCTTGTGATATCCTGTAGAAGGGAAAAGCGATCAAGATCTCTGCAAACAAGATTCTGACACAAAGCCAGAGATATGATATACTCCTGAGGTAGGACAGTAAAGGTATATTGCTGGCCTTGCCAGCTGAAGGCAGATTGCTTCTGGTGGGCCTTATGGACAGGAATGAAGTAAAAGCATTTGCCAAATCAATGGCTGCATACCAGGTACCAGGAGATGTGTTAATTTGCTCAGGTAATGAAACTACATCTGGTAGAGCAGTTGCATTTGGAGTCACCACTTGGTTAAGCTTATGATGATGTACACTCATTATCTAAGACATCTGTCTTATACACAGGCCAAATAGGAGAGTTGAACCGGGAGGCATGTGGTGGGAATCACCACCCCTGAGTCTTTCAAGTCCTTAATGGTGGCATTAATATTTGCAGTCCCTTCAGGGATGCAATATTGTTTCTGGTTTACTATTTTTCTAAGTAGAGGTAGCTCTAAAGCTTCCATTTGGCTGTTCATACCATAATGGCCCTCACCCTACCATTCAGGGAGCCAATGTGGGGATTCTGCCAGCTACTAAGTATGTCTATGCCACATATACATTCTGGCACTGGGGAAATGACCACAGGATGAGTCCAGAGACCCACTGGACCCACTAAGTCAGACCTCAGCTAAAACTCTGTTAATTACCTGACCTCCATAAGTCCCTGCTTTAACTGGAGGACCACAATGACATTTTGGGTCCCCTGGAATGAACATCAACTCAGATCCAGTGCACAGTAGTCCCCGAAGAGTCTGAACATTTCTCTCTCCCTAGTGCACAGTTACTCTGGTAAAAGGTTGGAGATCTTGTTGGAAAAGGATGGGAGAAAGATTAGTAGCATGAATTATTAGTAATGTAGTGGGGTCCTTTTTCAAAGGGACCTGGCTTCCCCTTCATTCAAGAGGTTCTAGGTCTGTAAACTGGTTAAAGTCTTAAATTGATTGAGGTGTCATGATTCTCTATTTTTATAATTTAAATTACTCATTTGTCCTTTTGACCTGGAGGTGTTCTGTGTATACAAATTAAATAAGAATGCAGTAGGCTTCCTATCAGTTTCACTTCTAGGGATACTGTGATTAATTAGATAATACCAGAGCTCTACATGAGTCAGACTATTCTGATTGCTGCTTTGCCTCTGCTTTCCATTACAGTAGCTACACCCACCTTGCCTTTGACAGTTGAGTGCCACCACTTGGCCCCTGCCACTTTGGGATCCAGTTATTCCCATTGCATTTAAATATTCTAATTGAGTGACTGTGGTTCCACTGTAAGATCTGGCATACAGAGAAGAGTGATCACAGAGCTCTTCAAGGATACAGATGCTCCCCTCACAAATCTTTTTCACAAAGTATTGATGAAAGGCATGTGTTCTGGACCCTTCCAGCTGGGATGAGTAGATCTAAAGTGACTAATGTGCTTTAGCATCCCGATCTTCCTAAGCCTTTGGATCCCTTCTTCTACCTTAAACTAAGGAAGATCAGGCATTTTCAGCTCATTCACAGTGGGCTGCCTTTTTATTTATATTTCAGCTAACCAAGCAAATAAACTATTAGAACCTTTTTCAACTCCGTGAGCTGCAACATTAAATGCAGAATCCCTGCTTAGTGGCCCCAAATCAATAAATTCAGCCTGATCCAACTTTTTATTTCTTCCACCATTATTCCACACCTGTAATATCCATTCCCATGTCTGTTCTCCAGATTTCTGCTTATATAAATTAGAAAAAGCAACCATTTCTTTTGGGGAGTAGTGTACTGCCTTGTAGTCACACTCTGAACCTCACCTCTAGGGGTCTGCTAGGAATTTAGTTACAGGTCTAGAAGCAAACAGGGGTGCTGGGAATAGGTCCTGAGGAGAATTGGCATTGTCTTGCCTAGCAACTGCTTTAAGAGAGGCCATCACTGTTGCCTTAGGCAGTGCACGGTTAATCTCAGTCAAAGGTGGAAAGCTGATGGCAGTGTGGGTGGAAGAGGGGATGTTGCCACCACTGAGGGTGGGAGGCTGTTTCCTCTGGCAAAGGAAGGCTTATCAGAGTTTATAAGCTTAGTGTCCCCAGCTTCATCAGGGTCCTCCCACATGTCCTCATTCCAAGTTGCAGGGTCCCATTCTTTTCTAGTCAGTGCCCTCACTTTAACAGTAGACAGCTGGTGAGGCTGTGCATGCACCTGTTGTTGCAGGTCAGCCACCTCCATGATAAGAGCTTGTGTCTGATTTCCCACATTTTCAGCCCTTTGTCTACAGGAGATAAGACTCTCACTTAGGGCAGTCTTTGGAACTGACTAACAACAGGCAGAGGCTCAGTAAGTGCTTCTGGAGCCATGAGTTGGAATCCCTGAGCTCATCATTTTCTTTCTTCACTTTTTCCAGTGAACTTAGGAGCAACCAACCAACTTCATTATATTCCTTTGTTACCCACATATGGTTGAAGGTATTATGTATAGAGTACTAAACTTCTTGCCTCTCAAAAGTAGTGAATCAGAAATATCAAATGCATTTATTTTGCATAACCCTCTAAACAGTTTACACCAAGGACTATTAGTGTTCTCCATATATTAGAGTCCTAGCATTTTGGGTCGAATCATATTTAGCAGCCAACTCCAGTAACCCCAAAACCGTCTTTAAATTCTGTATCTCTAGAACCACTTTGGGTATTATAAAAATTAATTGTGCTTCATATTCAAACCAGTTCTCTTTTGAGGTAAAACAGTTTTGAAAGAAATCAGACAACTATGAAAATATTAATTTTGAAATGAGAATTTACATTTCTTTGTGGATATTTTTAAAGAAAATTCAGAATGATTTTAATACTCCAACTTAGTCACTCCTAAATTGAATGAGTACAAATAGATTAATTGATAAATAGTTTCAAAAATCAGATAAGAATTTGTTAAATATTTATGCCAACAAAAATAATCGTAGATTTAAAAATTACTTACTAAATATTAAATATCTTGTTTTCTCAACAGAATTCTTTTTTCAATTTTTAACATAAATTTCTAAAAAGTTAAATTATTACATATTGCAATCAACATCCATTTATTGCATGGCTTTGTTTATTAAATTAGGATAATAAAACTGGAGTGCCTGAGAGTTCAGACTCTGTAGCCAACATTTATTAATGTAATGCCTTTGATTCCTTGTCTGTAAAATGGACATAATAGAACTGTTATTATGTTAATATATTTATTATATGTAAAGTACTTGGAACAAAACTTAGTGAAAGGCAATGCATATTAAATGTAAGCTATTCTTGTCATTGTTTATAATACCAAGATTTCTGCCTTCCATCACTTAGATCACAATATAGTTAGATGATGAATATTATTTGTACAGAGAAATCTTTTAAAATAATTTTACCTATTTTATTCTATTTAACACTATTTATAATTGATATCATTGCTATTCCATTTCTCAAATAAGAAGTTCCTTAAAATATGCTGTTTCTTCTTTTACTCAACTCACAACTCACAGCCCTATTACTTCTATTTATTTTCCTTTATGCAAATAAATGTTTTATGCAAGTGACACCAGATTTTGTTACTGCAGCATCTTATGGCCCTTGGTTAATTCCACAGGATAGGAACTGATATGGTTTGGCTGTGTCCCCACCCACATCTCATCATGAATTGTAGTTCCCATAATCCCCGTGTCATGAGAGGGACCCTGTAGGAGGTAAGCGAATTAGGGGCACAGTGATTCTCAGAATGTTCTCGTGATAGTGATTGAGTTCTCATGAGATCTGATGGCTTTATAAGGGACTTTTCCCCCTTGCTCAGCACTTATCTCTCCCACCACCTTGTGAAGAAGAATGTGTTTGCTTCTCCTTCTGCCCTGATTGTAAATTTCCTGAGGTCTTCCAGCTATGTGGAACTGTGAATCAATTAAACCTCCTTCCTTTATAAATTAACCAGTCTTGGGGGTTTATTTATACCAGTGTGAGAAGGGAATAATACCGTAATGTTGGCATCTTGTCAGCTCCTGAGATTCATTCCCAAGTGTGTCAATTGTTGTAATGTTAAGAGTTTGGAATTTGTAATTTCCCTGTTAGTAAATATATTTTGTCAGATCTCTGATCCTTCCTGCTGATTTCTCAGGTAATTTTCCTCATTTGATAAACAGCAAATATGCAAGGTATTTTACACATTCGAAAAAGGCTCTAGAGAGAGCCAGATATTCATAATATTACTCAGTTAAGAACATGGAGGCCATGCGATTGTATTAAAAATAGCATTTGGAAAATATGAAAGGGGAATAAGGTTTGTTATTTTGACATAAACATCACTTGTCATGTTTCTCTGAGAGAGTTTAGAGCAAAACAAAACAAGTTTTTTTGTTTGTTTGTTTTGTTTCTGTATTTTGTATACTGAACCTAAATACCTGGCTCTAAAATGATTTCTTCAAACTAACATTTGGTAATGTTGGGTTTTCAGGGATTAATAAGATATTTTAATTACATTAAGAATTATGTTCTCAACTGTCAGTAGCAATTCAAATATACTGTGACACAGTTTTTCCTCCTCTCCTAATTTTAGATCTTGTTTGCCTGAATTTAGGTAGAAGTCAGTATATTTAATGAATCATATGTTCAGCCAAAGCCTGAATATGTTGGCATAATATGTGCTTAAAGAATGTCAGCTCTTAATGGGAGGTTTGTTCTAGGCTTCAATATCTAATATACTGCTTTTATAGTGACACAATCTCCTTGGCTTAAATTTCAAATGAGATATTTCAGGTAATCCATCCACTGGGCAGCTTCATTGGCTTTAACCAAATAACCTCATATCATTTTGGATGCCATGTATTATGCATCAATGGTACTTCAGAAAAGTTATAGCTAGCTATATAGATATGTAGGTGAGAGGATGGGTAGGTGAATGGATTGATGAGGAGAGCCATCAAAATTTTGAAGTGTATTTCCTTTTTCAGTGAAATCTTTTCACCTACCTAGGAATTCCAGGGATGATCACTAGCTAAAGATAATTTTGATGCACCAGCTGCTCTGTTATTCTAACAATATTTGTATTGCACCATGTTGCTAAAGGTATGGAATCCACTGAACACTTCAGTGGACAGTATTCCTGTTTGTAACTGCAAAATAGTTTATTTCAGTGAGATAAAAATCAGAGGAAGGTTACCAAATAATTCACCATATTTATTAGATTTTGCTACCACCCTTTCATCATATAGCTGTTTTCATTTATGAAAAGGATTCTCATACTATATAGTTTACTTTATTACCTTTCTTTAAGTTCCAGTCATCTATTTTATTTTCCTCATGGGAACTCAGTGATACTATTTGCTGGTGTATAAATCCCAGTGGAGATGCCCTATTTATTGAGTGTTAACCTGAATGTTTTATCACCCTGAGGTGATCCTTTCACCTCAGCCTCCCACATAGCTAGGACTACAGATGTTTGCCACCTTACTCAGCTAATTTTCTAATTTTTTGTACAGATGGGGTCTTACTATATTTCTCAGGTTGACCTCTAACTCCTGGCCTCAAGCGATCCTCCAAAGAGCTAGGATTACAAGTGTGAGCTGCTGCATCTAGCCTGCAGTCTGTTTTTTAAACAAACTGTCTAGTTAACTTTGATGATGCTGAAGTTTGAGAACCACTTTAACAAATCATCTAACTTACCAAAGAACAATTGGGTATGAGACTTGACGTGACTAAATTGCCTCAATGTACTGTCCAATTCCACAAAGTACTTGTTAGACCTCACCATCAAATAATTTTATGTAAGATATTATACCATGATAGAGGCCACACACAGAATAGATATTCAAAAATACTTGTTGAGTGACTGAATGACCTCTGTGCAGACTTAGTTCATTTAGGCTTTATAGTGGTACAGTAATTTCAGTATTTTAAAAGTGACCTAACATGCAGCATATCTAAATGTTGTTATCTGTGTTTAAGGGAAGTTGTAATACATTACAAATTTTTAATGTTAATAAATTTGAATCTATCTGTAAATTCAAGATATGTGGATACTTTAGCTTCTAAAAGATGCATAAAATATCTACAAAGCATATAGTGTGAAAAATACAGTTAAATTGCAGTAATTGATCTTGTTCTGAAATTGGTTGTTACAAGTTGTAAGCAGTTTCTCTAGATCCTTAGTTAACCAGGAAAATAAAATACTAACTTTATGTATTTAATTGGTTATTATAAAGGTCTATTATACTTAAAAGCAAGTTCTAAATTTTAACATGGGTACTGGTTTACTCTGCCATTAAAATACCACTTTACTTTTTTTTTTAATTTAACAACTTTATTGAGGTAAAATTGCACTTGTAAAATGTACACAATTTGGTAAGATTTTACATATTTTTACATCAGCGAAATTATTACTACAATCCAGATAATCACTAAAACCTTCAACCTCTAGCTTTTCTTGTTGAAAAGATTGCTTTGTAATCCCTCACTCCTTAGCCTCTTCTACCTGATGTAGTCCCCGGGAAACTGTTTCGATTTTCAGTACTATGCATAAATTTGCATATCCTCAAAATTTTATATAAATAGAATCATGAAGTATGTGGGATTTTTTTGTTTATTTTTTGTGGGGGAGGGTACTCTGGAGGACTCTGGCTTCTTTTACTCAGCATAATTATTTGAATATTCATCCATCTTCTATGTGTATAAATAGGTCATTTCTTTTTATTGCAAAGTAATATTCCATTGTATGGCTATAGTACAGGTTCTTTGTTCATTGATGCGATGAACATCTGGGTCCCAGGTTTGGCTTGTTTCCAGGTTTGGCTATTACAAATAAAACTGCTACAAACTTTAGTGTGAAAATCTTTGTATGGATACAGATATTTCTTTCTCTTGAGTAATTATCATTTGAATGGCTGAATCATATGACAGATATATGTTGGCATCTTAAGAAATTGTGAGATTGTTTTCCAAAGTAGTTGTATCATTTTATATTTCCATCAACAATGTATCGAAGTTCCTTCACATTAGCACCAGTATTTGATATATTCATTCTTTTTAATTTAAACCATTCCATTAAGTAGGTAGCAGTATCATTTTATGAGATATATGCTTTGGAAAGACTTTCTTCCTTCTCGAGGTTTTTCTTTTTATTCACTTGAGAAGAGCAGAAATTTTAATTTTGATGAAGATCAATTTATCACTGTATTAGTGTTTCCTTTTATGACCTTGCTTTTGGTTTCATGTCTAAGAAACATTTTCCTAACACAAGGTCATGACAATTTCCTCCTACATCTTCTTTTAGAAGTTTTATAATTTTAGGTTTTAAATTAAAGTGTACCATCTATTTTTAGTTTATTTTTTTGAATAATGTGATTTAGATTGAAATTATTTTTTTCTTTCCTTCTCTTCCTCTTTTTCTCTCTCCCTTTTCTTTCTTCCTTATCTTCCTTTTATATCTTCTCCTTCTTCTCTTCACTCTTTTGCATATAGATATAAAATGTTTCTAAAACCTTTTTTTAAAAAGTACTATTGTTAACATTTTTAGATGCTATTGTAAATGGTATTTTAATTTTCAATTGTTCATTGCCACTATATGAATATATTTTATATATTCATATTTTATTCTTTCCCCTTGCCAGACTTTTCTATTAGTAGCTTTTATATAGATTCCATTAAATTTTCTACACAGTCGTCTGTGAATAAAGACAATTTTACTTACTTTCTAATCTGAATGACTTTTTTCTTTTTCTTGCCTGAGTTTGCTGGTAATGTTGATTAAAAGTGTTAAAACCAAACATCTTTATATAATCTCTAATTCCACTAAGTATGATATTAGCTATAGAATTTTTTAAAAGCCCTTGAAAAAAATAAGGAATTTTCTTTTTTTTTCTAGTTTGGTGAGTACTTTTTAAAAAAAGGTCTGGATATTTTCAAATGTTTCATCAACATCTTGAGTAGATGATAGAATGTTCATATGGTTTCTATTATTTAGATTGTTGATATGATGAGTTACATTGCCTTATTTTCAAATTTTAAACACCTTTGCATTTCTAGGACAAGCAGCCCTTGTTCAACCTTTTTATACAACTGTTGGTTTCTATTAACTAAAATTTGGTTTTGAAATGTGAAATTTATGTTCATGGGGGATGTAAGTCTGAATTTTCTTTTTCTGTTTATGGTACTTGGGTAATGCCAGCCTGTTAGAATGAGATGGGTATTTCTTGTCCTACTTCAACTTTTTGGAAGAATTGATGTAGAATAATGTTCGGTAGAATTCACTATTGAAGCCATCCTGACTTGTTTTATTTGTGAGAAAATGTTTAACTAAAAGATTGATTTTTTAAATTGATATAGGACTGTACAAATGATCAGTTTCTTACTGTTAGGAATGAATTTGTTTTTCAATGAATTAGTCCATCTTTCTGTGTTTTCAAGTTATAGACACAGCATTATTTATGATATTCTCATATTTTCCTTTAAATATCTCTAGAATCTATAATGATGTCATTTCTTTCCCTTCTGTTACTGGTAGTTTTTATCTTTCCTCTTCTTTTTTGACAAGTATCACAGAAGGCTTATCAATTTTATCGACCTTCAGTAAGAAATAGTTTTGTTTTGTTAATTTTCTTCTATTATTATGTGTTATCTATTTCATTTATTATAATCGTGAATTTTTTATATGTTATTTTATAACATATTTATTTCTTTCTTTGTTTTCATCTTCTTAATTTGGAACCTGAGGTCACTGATTTGAGAACTTTCTGTTTTATGACAGGCATGTAGTGCCATCCCTTTTCCTTATGGAATGTTTTGGTGAGATGTCACAAATTCTGATTTTTTTGGATTTTGTTTTTAATTCAGTTTAGAATACATTTTTATTTCTCTTTTGATTATGTTTTGACTCACGTTACTTAGAAATGTGTAATATACTTTTCAAATATTTGAGAATAATCAAGATTTTCAAAATTACTGATACCCAATTTTATTCTATTATGGTAGTGGGACATAACCATGAATGACTTGAATTACTTCAAATTTAACAAGATTTATTTAATAGTAAAAAGATAGTCTAGTTTGTGTAAATGTTCTAGGTATACTGGAAAGAATGGGTATGTGCTGTTGTTGAATAGAGTGTTCTAAAGATGTCAGTAAGGTAAACATAACTGAAAGTTTTAAGTCTTTTATACATTACTGATAGCCCACATTGTTAGTGTATTTGTTTAAACAGCAATCATTTAAAAATTTAAACAATAAAAATCCTATTTTTAATAAGGTTATCATTATTTCCAGTGTCCTTCGGCCCTTTTTTGTAGATCTGTATTTCCCTCTGGTATCGTTTTTCTTTTCCATGGTCATCCTTTATGTTTCTTATAGAAAGATCTGTTGTTGATGAATATGTTCTGCTTTTGTGTCTAAAATGACTTTATTTCACATATACTTTTAGTGCTATTACACTTTTAATAGAATTGTAGATTGACAGCTTTAATTCTTTCAATACTAAGCATCAGTCTTGTTTCATTGTTTCTGATGAGAAAAGTGTTTTTGATGGCGGCAGCAGTCCCCTGTAGTGGTCACTGCGAGGTCGCCAGCTGCAGTGGGAGAGATGCGGCTGGGGCTTGCCCTCTCTGCCAAGACAGACGGGCCAGGAATAGGTATTACCAGAGGGGGCGCCGTTGTGGGGTTGGAAGCCTGTGCTCCTTGGTGCAGCTGCATCTGCATGATTGTGTAGGGCGGAGGGCCAGGAAGTCCCCTGCCTTTGCAGGCTCGGAAGTGTCTCTTCCCACACCCTGGCCTTTCTCTGCTCCTGGCACTCAATCCAGTGGGGAACAAAGTTTTGCCCAAGCTCGGGCATGTGGCAACCCAGCCAGGTATGCAGCTGGTGGCAGTGCTGACATGCCAACCCTTTTATTCCCTCCCTCTCTGGACTTTAGGCACTGATGAGCGTGAGAGGCAAGCCAGAGGGCTGAGGGCAGTTTGGTGGGGCCTGGAGGGGCCACTTAGTACGGATAACCTGGCAGATGACATGTTGATGTCAGTAGGAGGCAGACAGATTTCTGGGTGGGAGGGATCGAGTCCCTGGTGAAACCCCATCTTCAAGCCAGAGATGGCCAGAAGTCTGAGGGCTGGACTGCAAGTTCTGGGTGGAGTCTGCGACCTGGAGTGAGAACTTCATTTATGCTTTTTGGCCAGTTGGATGGTACTTCTTCCAGGCCTGCCCATGGCTGCCCATCGACCAATCAGCATGCATTTGCTCCATTCTGAGCACATAAAAACTCAGACTCAGCCAGACTCAGGCACTCATGGGGACAACTACCTGTGGAAAGGAGCTATCCACTTCAGATCTCCTGAGAGCTGTGTCACTCAATAAAGTTCCTGTCTGCCATGATCACCCTCCAGTTATCCATGTAACCTCATTCTTCCTGGATGTGAGACCAAAAACTCAGGACCCTGCAAACATAGGGAGCGAAATGAGCTGTAACACATTCCTGACTGGCTGGTCAATCTGCAGGTAGTGACACACTCACAGAATGCAGGAGTGAAGAGTGGTAACCCTTCTGGGGGCCCAGATCTTTGAGTTTTCCAAGCCAGAGCTGCCATAACACTCTAGTCCTCCCAGCCTCTGCTGATGCCCAGCAGCCACCCCATTTGACAGGGGCATGGCAGCCCAGGAGCTGTGAGCCAGAGTAGGGCAGCGGGACCAAAAGAGCTGTAGCAGAAATGGGCTGAAACACACATTCCTTGCCACCCCACTCACCATGCTGTGGCAGCAAGGAGAGAAGAGCTTCAGCCTTCTGGGGGCCCAGAACTCGGGGCTCCCCAAGCCTGAGCTGTGACATGCTGTAGCTCTCTCTTTGAGGCTCTGTTGTGCCTGGCATCTGCACGGTTTTGGGTACTATTGCATTCCCCAATGCCCTCAGTGGAAGCCACTTGCAGTATGCCTAGTCCAGCCACAGCCTCGCATGGAGCCAGCGTCTCTTCCAGCACCTGGGGCTGCCCTCTCCACTGTGGCCTGTGTGCCTAGCTCTGCGCTGTGGCCAGATCCTGCACTTGTTCAATCACATACCCTTCTCCACTCTGCTTGGCTCACTCCTGGCAGGCATGGGATCTGGAGCAGTAGCGTGAGTCCAGCACAGCCTGCCAGACCAGGCAGGCAGAACGAGCCCAGCAGGTGCAAGCAAAACCAAAGCACAGGTGCTACTGGCTACAGAGGTTTCCAGCTGGTGAAGCAACACCCTAAGGATCCTGTGATGCTGCTATCCTCATTGTTTGTCTCAATGTGTCTTTATTCTCTGGCTCCTTTAAAAATTTTCCTTTATCACCGGTTTGATCAATGTCAATATGTTGTACCTTGGTGTAGTTGTCTTCATGTTTATGGTACTTGGTGAGCAATGACTTGAATCTTTTGGTTTATAGTTTTCAAGGATTTGGAAAATTTTCAGTCATATCTTCCTATTTTTTTCTGTCCACTTTCAGTATTCAAATTGCATAAATATTTGAGCTCTTGAAGTTGTCCCACAGTTCACTGATAATCTTTTTATTTATTTTTGATTTTTTCTTGCTGTTTTATCTCAGACAGTATCTGTTGCTATTTCTTCAAGTTTAGTAATGTTTTGTTCTGCAGTGTTTAATCTATTGCTCACTACATTTAGTATTCTTTATCCTTGATATTTTATCTTTCATATCTAGAAGTTATTGGGATCTTTAAAAAAATCTTACATTCACCTCTAATTTTTTGAACATATGGAAAACAATATAATGATTGTTTTTATATCCTGGTCTGTTGATTACATCATCTATATTAGTTTTGGGTCTGTATCATTACTTGATAATTCTCATAATGTATCAGGATTTCTTGCTTCACATGCTTGGTAAATTTTTGATTGTATGCTAGATTATGAATTTAAACTTGTTGGACACTGGATATATTTGTATTGTGATAGATATACTTGAGCTTTTTCTAAGCTACTGCTGAGTTATTTTGAGATAGTTTAATTCTGTCAGGTCTTGCTTTAATGATATGTTAGGCAGTTTCAGAGCAATGCTCAGTCAAGGCTTAATTATTCTTCACTGCTGAGCCACAGCCTTCTTGGATATTGTATTCAGCGCTTGTGAAGTTTTACTTATTCAAACTGACTGATGGGAACAAGCACCATTCCCAGCCCCATGGGAGTGCAGGCAATGTTCCCTTTAATTCTTTCAAGTGGTTCTCTTACTGACCTCAGATAATTTTCTCACATTTATCTGCTAATTGGTAATATGCTGAATACTTGAGGGAAACTCTGTATATCTCTGGTGTTCTCACTTGATAAAGCCCCCCTCTTCTCTAATACTCAAGTGAATTCTCTCCAACTCTTAACTTTGTCTCTCAACTCAGGGAGTGTATAGCTGTCTGCCTGGGAACCCCTCATCTACCTCATTCCCTAGAAACTATGGCAGCCAAACTGGTATAGACTTAGGCTTCACCTAATTTGTTTCTTTCCTGTCTCTTGGGGGAACTGTTCTTCATTACTTGATAAGCAGTATATTAAAAAGTGTTTTTCTTTTTTTCTTCATATTTTTTTTAAATTTATTTTTTGGTTGTTTCATGCAGGAAGTTAAGATTTAAAAAAACTGGGATTGAATTTACCTAGAAGTTGAGAAGCTATGTATCTTTAACTGGCTTTTCCGCTAGGCTTTATGCTCCAGCATTATTTTGTTCAGAATGTAATAAAACCTGCTGAGACACCCATACATGTATATCATTTTTATGTTTTTGCTTGCATAACAGTATTTAGTATACCTTATGTTGCGTATTGCTCAGTGTTTTTCCACTGTTACTGACTTAAGTTGGTTTCAAGTGGCATATCTCAAAATTATATTTTTTTCAAACACATGCAGTAGAGAGTTTAAGTTTTGTTAACAGAAAAATAAAATATTGTTGCAAGTTTATCTCTGTGCAGAACCTTGTTAAATTAACTGGAAAGGTTAAAAATATTAGCTGGATAAACTTGGTACAAATGAACAAATATTATTTTACATTTACATTAATCTATGCCTTTGTGCTTTATTGTTTTCTATTAACTAACATTGTTAGGTTATCATTTGTTTCAATTATTATTTCTCATGGTTACTGATTGTTTTGGAAAAGTTTGAGTAAACAAAATTAGTATATATTTATATTTAAAAATTATCTAGCTGGGCATGGTGGCTCACACCCATAATCCCAGCACTTTGGGAGACTGAGGCAGATGGATCACCTGAGATCACCTGAGTTAGAGACCATCCTGGCAAACATGATGAGACCCCATCTCTACTCAAAATATAAAAATTAGCCTGCTGTGGTGGCACACACCTGTAATCCCAGCTACTCATGAGGCTGAGGCGGGAGAATGGCTTGAACCCAGGAGGCGGAGGTTGCAGTGAGCCAAGAACACACCGCAGTTCTCCAGCCTGGGTGACAGAGTAAGACTCCATCTCAATTAAAAAAAAAATTATTCATTGTTTAATGATATAATTTCCACAATTAGAAATTAAATAGGAACATATCTGATATGATTTGGCTGTATCCCCATCCAAAATCTCATCTTGAATTATAAACCACATAATCCCCATGTGTCAAGGTGGGATCAGGTGAAGGTAGTTGGATCATGGGGTGGTTTCCCCAATGCCATTCTCATGACAGTGAGTGAGTCTCACAAGATATGATGGTTTTACAAGCATCTGGCATTTCGCCTGCTTGCACTCACTCCATCCTGACACCCTGTAAAGAAGGTTCCTGCTTCTCCTTTGCCTTCTGCCATGCTTCTGAGTGTCCTGAGGTCTCCCCAGCAATGTGGAACTGTAAGTCAGTTGACACTGTTTTCTTTATAAATTACCCAGTGTTGGGTATTTCTTCATGGCAACGTGAGAACAGACTAATATAATATGTAATAAATTAACAACTCAGCTATCATAAGAAACCCTCTAATTATATTCAAAATTTGTAGGTTTATTAATTTATAAAGTTAAAGCATCCTGCATTTTCAATGCCTATTAAATAATTACCATTAAAATATAGCTCATTATTATTTTATAAATATACTGGAAAAATAGACATAGGAAAATATGATTTAGTTATTGTAATCAAAGAATGTTGCTTATTACCCAAAACAATGACATAACTAGTGTATTTGCTTAAGTGTAAAGTCTTATATACTCAAGGAAAAAGATTCATAAATACGAGTAAACTTCATGTTAGAGTTATAATACTTCTTTGTGCATTTTAAAGACTTATGACAAGACCATGTTAGGTTAATATAATTGTATCTTTAAATTTTTGAAGATGTGTGCAATAAAAGAATGATGCAGAAATAAAGAAGAAAGTCATGTGGTATTTGCATTGAATTTTAGGTCCTTAAGAATAGATGTTCATATACAAAAATTAACATTCCTACAGCTAATATGTCCAAAACTGAATTACTGATCATCTATCCATTCTCTAATTTCCTTTACTTATGTTTCTTTCATTTGTTTAGACCAAAACATCTTTGATACTTGTTTCTCTCATACTCCATATCCATCATTCACTACATCCAGCTAGCTCCACTTAGTACCTATCCAGAATCCTACTATTCTTCCCTGACTGACACTATTGTCTGATCCTCTGTCATCTCTTGCCAAGATTATTGCAGTGACCCAACCCATCTCCTTGCTTTCCTTCTTTTACCCTGACGTATATTCACAACACACAGTCAAAGTGATCTGTTAAAGTGGAGTTTTTCCGACCCCTGCATAAATCCTGTGGAGGTTCTCATTTTGCCCCACGAAACCCAAGACCCTGCAGTTACTTAGAAATCCATACATAATCTGTTTTAAGCCCACTCACCCCCTTTGAGGCCACTGCTGCAAAACTGTAGTTGTTCCTATCTTGTAGTGTAAACCTGAGATTGGCCATAGCATCTAGGTAGGAAAAAACATTTTAGGACAGGCTTATCATAGATATAAATTTGGAGATTTTGATTGTGCAAGCCTAGATTTTCATACCTGGTATGTTTTATTCTCTTCACATTTTAAGTAAAAAACAACTGCCTGAACATTTTAAACTCAAGGCCACATTATGAATGAGCTGTAGCGCTTGTCTTGCTGTAAAAAAGGAGTTTAAAATTCATGCTCTTTCAGATACTAGAGATAGATTTTCTGCCTATAAAACTATTGGAGGACTGTTTTGAGTGATGAATATTTATTCTCATCAATTTGTTAGTTTTTGTAAAAATCTATTGCTGTAATACAATAGCCTTCATCTCTTCTTTTAGTCTACAAGTGTAGACATACCTCAGAAATGTTATGGGCTTGGTTCCAGACCACTGCAATAAAACAAATATTGCACTAAAGTCACACAAATTATTTGATTTCCCAGTGCATATAAAAGTTATGTTTACACTACACTATAGTCTATTAAATGTACATAACATATGTACATTTATGTCTAAAAATGTACATATGTTAATTACCAAATAAATTATTGATAAAAATGCCAATGATTGCCTGAAACTTCAGTGAGTCAGTCCTTTTGCTGGTGAGGGTCTTGACTTGATCTTGATCACTGCCGACTGATCATGGTAGTGGTTGCTGAAGGTTAGAGTGGCTGTGGTAATTGCATAAAAGACAACACAATAATGTTTGCCGCATCAATTGCCTTTTCCTCTTATGAAATGTTTCTCTGTAGCATATGATGCTGTTTGATAGCATTTTACCCACAAGTTTATGTAATATTCTGAATCCTTTGTTGTTATTTCAACAGTGTTTATAGCATCTTCACCAGGAGTAGATTTCAACTCAAAAAATGACTTTATTTGCTAATTTATAAAAAGCAACTCCTCATCCATTTAAGTTTTATCATAAAATTGTGACAATTCAGTCACATCTTCAAGCTTCACTTCTAATTCTAATTCTCTTGCTATTTCCATGACATCTGCAGTTACATCCTCCACTAAAGTCATAAAACCCTCAAGGCCATCTATGATGGTTGGAATCAACTCTTCAAAACTTGTTGATGTTGATATTTTGACCTTTCCCATGAAACATAAATATTCTTAATGACATCTAGAATGACAAATCCTTTCCAGAAGGTTTTCAATTTACTTTGCTCAGATTCACAGAGAAATCTCTATCTGTGGCAGCTATGCCCTTATAAAATGTATCTCTTAAGTAATAGGACTTAAAAGTTGAAATTATTTTTTAATCCATGAACTGAGGAATGTATGTTGTGTTAGCAGGCATGAAAACAATGTTAATGTTCCTGCATATATCTTCATCAGAGCTCTTGGGTGACTAGGTGTGTTGTCAATGAGTGGTGGCCTTGAGCCACCAATAAACCTCAGCAGCAGGCAGATCTATTGCAGTGTGGTCCTTGGATGTGCCCCTCTGCTGTGCTTTGTGACTGTGGAGCAAACATGAAGAGAGGCATCATTTGCTTGAGAGAAGGAGGCAGTAGTGGACACAAGATGTTGCCTTGGAGGCCAATGCTGGCCCTCCACAGAGAGTCCCAGCATGAGTCACAGCCCCACAGTGCATGACCCAGGTGGGTTATCATGGACAGTACATCTGGACCTGCCCTAGCCCCAGGTAGAAATTCACAGACCCAACAGAATATATTGCCATCTTTAGGACCTACCCTAGGGAACAACACACCAACTGGGGATATGGGATATATCTGGGCTTAGGACACCTCTACTGTTGAAAAGTGGCAACATACTAACTGCAGATGTTTAGCAAACCTGTGCTTTCACCACTAAACAGAGGTGAAACTGAGGTGGTGATCACAGGCTCTAGAACATAGTAACTAGCCTGTTTAGAATCTCTAGAAGGACTGGCATCAACAAAGCTGTGTTGTGAAGACTAAAATATCAAATCATGGAAGGTGCAGAAATCATTGTATGCTCATAAGCATTAAGAACATTTAGGGAACCATGACCTCACCCCAAAGATCTAATAAAGTGCCAGAGACCGACCCTAAAACAGTGAAGTTGTAATTTCTAAGACAACAGATAATTTAGAATAGCTGTTCAGTGAAACTCAATAAACTTTAAGAATAGAGAAACAATTGAATAATTTACCAGAAAAAAACTTAACAAAGAGATTAAAATAATTTTTTTAAAAAGCCAGCAGAAAACCTGGAGGTGAAAAATACAATGAACTAAATAAAAAATATAATAGTATCAAAAGCAGAATAGATCAATTAGGAAAAAAAAATTAGTGAGCCCAAAGACAGCCTGTTTGAAAATACACAGAGAAGAAAAAAGAATGCAAAGGAATGAAGAAAGCATGCGGGAACTATGGGGCAGCATCAAAATAGCAACACTTCATGTTATTTGGGTTTAAGTGGGATTTGAGAATGCCAAACGGATAGAAAGAATATTCAAAGAAATTATAACAGACAACTTCCCAAACCCAGAGAAAGATACAAAATCCAGATACAGAAAGGCCAAAAGCCACTTAGATTAAATTCAAATGAGTATACTGCAAGACATATCATAACCAAGCTCTCAAAAATCAAAGACAAAGATAGGATTCTGAAAGTAACAAGTGAAAAGAAGCAAATATTTAATAAGGAAGTTCCAATTTTCCTGGCAGCAGACTTTTCAGCAGAAATCTTACAGGCCAGGAGAAAGTGTGATAATATAAAGTGCTCAAGGAAAATCAAAACAAACTGTCAACAGAAAATGCTGTAGCCAACAAAGTTATCCTGCAGAAACAAGAGAGAAATACTTTCCCAGAAAAACAAAAGCTGAGAGAATATATCACCACCGGATCTGTCCTATAAGAAATTCTAAAAAGAGTTTTTTATACTGAAAGAAAGAGATTCTAACCTATAACAAGAAAGTGTTTGAAGTTATAAAACTCACTAAGAGTAAGTATCCAAACAAATTCATAATATTCCTATAGACATTGTAAACTAGACATATCTTTAGAATGAAGATAAAATTATTAAAAAATAAATTAATTTGTGAAATGATAGGCAATATAAAAAGATGTAAAATTGGACATCACAAATTCTAAATGTGTGGAGAATTGATGTATAGTGTAAAGTTTTTTTGTTTTATTTCCTATCTTTGTGATAAAAGTAAAATTGCTATCAGCATAAAATAACTTGTAATAAATCCAAGATGTTTTGATAAGACTTTTGATAACTACAAAGCAGAAACCTATAACAGATACACTAAAAATAAAGAGCAAACACATCACTGGAGAAAATCACCTAACCACAAAGGAGGATAGAAAGAGAGGAAGAAAGAACTACACATGAATGCATGCACACACTCAAACACACAAGAAAACAAATAACAAAATAGCAGTAGTAAGGCCTTATTTAATGGTAATTACCTTAAATATAAATTAAAATATGTAATTACAGAATAGATTTTTAAAAAGATCCAATATATGCTACTTACAAGAAACTCACTACACCTGTAAGGATACACATAAACTAAAAGTGAAATGATAGAAAAAGATATCCATGCAAATGGAAACTGTAAAAGAGCTGGATTAACTATGCTTATGTTAGATAAAATAGACTCTAAATAAAAAGCTGTAAAAAGAGACAAAGAAGGTCATTCTATGAAGATAAAAGTGTCAATTAACTAAAAAGATGTATGTGTACCCAATATAAAAGCACCTAAATATATAAAGCAAATATTACTAAACTTAAAGGGAGAGAAAGACTCAATTGCAGTAATAGTAGGGGACTTTAATACCCTACTTTCAGCAATGGACAGGTCATCCAGATAGGAAATCAACAAGGAAACAGTGGAGTTAAACAGTATGCTAGACCAAATGAACCTAACAGACCTGTGCAGAACATTCTACTCAACAGCTTCAGAATACACATTCTTTTAAACAACCAATGAAACATTCTACAGGTTAGATCATGTGACAAATCATAAAATAAGTCTCAACAATTTAGGAAAAAAAAAGATTATATCAGGTGTCTTTTCTGACCACAATGCAATAAACCTAGAAGTCAATAAGAGCTTAGGAAACTATACCAATACATAGAAATTTAAAAATATGCTTCTGAACAACAAATAGGTAAAGGAAAAAATTAGAGGAATGATTAAAACACTTACTGAGATAAATAAAAATGGAAACACAGCATTCCCAAACCTATAGCATTCGCTTAGTTGTTATAAACTTCCCTCTTGGCACTACTTTTGTTGTAATGTCTGTATCAGAAAAAATAAAATAAAATAAACAACCTGATGTTTCAGCTCAAGGAAATTAAAAAACGCAAATATAGCAAACACAAGTAAACAGAAAGAAATAATAAAGATAAGAGCAGAGATAAGTGAAATAGAGATATTAAATCTGTACAAAATATCAATAAAATGAAAATCTGGCTTTTTTGAAAAGATAAACACAATTGACTAACCTTTAGCAAGTCTAACTAAGAAAAGAATGAGAAGATTCAGATAAATACAATCAGAGATAAAAAAAGAAATCATTAAAAGTGACACCTTAGAAATACAATGAATCATTAGAGACTATTGTGAACAATTATAACTCAACAAATTGGAAAATCTAGAAGAAATGTATAAGTTCCTGGACACATACAGCTAACAAAGACTGAATCATGAAGAATTAGATAATCTTATGAGACCAAAATTGAGTAACAAAATTGAATAAGGAATAAAAAGTCTCCCATCAAAGAAAACGCTAGAACCAGAAGCCTTTACTGATGAATGCTACCAAACTTTTAAAGAAGAACTGACATCAATTTTTCAAATTATTTTCACAGCAACAACAACAACAAAAACTGAAGCAAAGGAAATTCTTCTAAATTTATTGCAGCACTATTGACAATAACCAAGATATGGAATGAACATAAATGTCTATCAATGGATGAATTGTTAAAGAAAATGTGATATATATATATATGATATATATATGTATACACACACACACACACACACACAAACACATACACAATGAAATACTATTCACCATAACAAAGAATAAAAACATGTCATTTGCAGCAACATGGATGAATCTGAAGGACATTATGTTAAGTGAAATAAGGCAGGCTCAGAAAGACAAATGCTGCATGATCTTATTATATGAGACTCTAAAACATTGTTTTTATAGTAGAGAGTAGAATAGTGGTTACCATAGGATTTGGAGGGTGTAATGGACTGAAGTGTTGGGAGATTGGTCAACAAGCCCAAAGCTATAGTTAGATAGGAATAAATTCTGGTGTTCCATTGTATAGTAGGATGATTAGAGTTAACAATAATATGTTGTTAAATATACTGTATATTTCAAAGTTTTACCTAGAAGAAAACATTTTTTAATGTTCTCAATACAAAGAAATGATAAATGTTTAAAGTGATGAACATACTAATTACTCTGATTTGATCATTACATAACTTATACATCTATGGATATATCACATTCTACTCTGCAAATACGTATGATTATTATGTATCCATCATAAAATAAAGCTTAGTTGGGAAAGTAATATCTATAGAGAATTGCCTGAAGCTTACCCATTCAAGTTGAAACTATAAATTTTGCTCTTGGATTTGGTGAAGCCATCTGAGACTTGTGCTTTGCATATTTTTCTTTTAAATTATTCTTACTTTAAGGTCAGGACAATTTCTCCATTTCCTTATTTTTATACTGTTTTATTGTACATATTGTTGAACTTTTCTTTAGGATTTTTAATTACTTTCTCCCCAATGGATTAAAAGTAGAGGATCTCACTTGCCAAATGTTCATAGTTGAGTAAGACATACAAATATGTATTAATAAAGGTACTTAAACTAAGTAACATAAAACGCTTATACTTCCATTGATTTCCCAGTATTAAACCAATAATATAAAACTCATTCAATATTGCTATCAGCCCTTTAAAAATTAACCTATCTGATGATTCTTGCTGGTTTTATCTAAATTAATATCTCAGTGAAACCTAGAGGAGGGGCTACGGGTGGATGTTTTTTATTTCATGCTTATCCAGGATTCATATGGCTCACATATTAATTGCTAATTGAATCTAAATGTAGAATTTCTTTTTCTATAATGAAAATTAAGTAATTACCTTGCCCTTTCATTGTGAAATGCCTTTTGCACTTTGCTTGTAAATTAAAGTAACAGAAGACTGATGAAAATAAAGGTCATTTATAAAATCATACCTATTTCAGGGCGAAATGTTTTATGAAAACATGTAATAGAAGAAGCAGAGTTACAATGAAATATTATTTTTACTTAAGTCAGGTAGGCAATTATGATTAGCATGAAATAACCACTTTGCCCACTGGCAGAGGCCGGAGGGGAAATAAAATAACTTAGACATTACTTCTTACCAGGCTGACTTTATAGGAAACTTTTAAAGAATCTTATCATTCCAACTTCATAGGAAACTTTTAAAGAATCTAGTAAAATTGTTCTTTGTAACATTTTGATTCAATTGTATCTGTACTTTCTGATGTCAATGAGAGCTAAGAGAAAACATTTGAATCTGATTACCTCTATGGAGATATTTCAATAAAGATATTATCTATTTTTAGGTAGTTCTACTTACAAGAATATGATTTGATAGATCTCTTTGTGGTACTGTAGCCTAGTAAATGCCATTTGGGTGAGTTGTGAGTTATGCAGGGGGGTTGCAGGTGTCAAACCCCAATTTCACTATCTGACATGAAAGGGAATGAACAAGAGAGTCTCAGGTTCCTGGAAATGGTAAAGAGCTAGTGGAAGCTGACCAGAACATTTGAAAAAAAACAAAAACAAACAAACAAAAAAAACTGGAGACATCAAGCAAAACTCTAGGAAATGTGTAATTGGATGTGAATAGAGAATAGTAACAATAGGCCTAATTATCAAGTAGGAGTAATTTTATATTATCTTTGCAGCGTGCTCACTAAAAACAAACAACTTGGCGCATCCACTTAGAGCCTCTTTGATTTACTGAAGTCTCTTTGATCCAAAACCTGGAAGATAATTATATTTAATAATTAATAATTAGTATGTAATTAGAATTGTTAGTCACAAACCATAGTGTTAACTATCAACCGTGCTTTATAGTTCAAGAAACAACAGTATTCCATTAAGTATTTTGTCATGGAACAGATCAAGGATGGACCAGGTGATCTGGCTCCAGCATGTGTACTTTTTTCTTCTGTACTCTACTTTTTGATGATCTGTATATATTTTCATACTTTTTCAAAGCGAAAATTTTAAAAAATTGAATCGTTTCAAATTTGGTGAAAATTTGATATCTATTATTAATTGGTAATTCTGACAGCCAACTTGGAACAACAAATTGCACACATATGGACTTTTAAGTAACTGTAGAAAAATACGGTTTATTAAAGGAAAATGAAAAATATCAACAACTACAGTCATTGTGGAATGAGTGCCCTATTTAAGTAAATTAATTTGGTAGCTTTCTATTAAATGCCAAGGGATTTGTAGCTTCAAACAAATTACTATTGCCTCAGATTTCCTTATGAATAGCAACAGGGTAATTAAATACAGTTTGATATTTTATACTAAGAATTATTAGAAAATTAGAAATCTGTATGTATGTTACATAATCTAACTAAAAAATAAAAAATCTGTGGTACAACTATATCAGCAGCTGTATGTATGCACTCAGTGACCTTTGGGCTTCATTCTAGGGTTAAGATTGTATGATCATCCTTGTAAGGCCCCCACCCTCATAGGATAATTTAAAAGTACTGTCCAGTGTGTCCAGGAATGTGGCAGTTCTTGTTCTGAAAACCTCCTTTTAGGAGAGGTGTTGCTCTCCACAGTCATTCAAACAGGCACGTAGATAGCATTTCTGCTCTCCTCCAGATGGCAGAGTGGCAGCTAGGTTGCAATGAACATTATGATAGTTCCTGACATTTCCAATTACAGTGTCACTGATAGGTTGTGGGAGTGAGATTATGCCAGTGGTAACTTTATTTTTCATAAAAGGCTATGCCCATTCTAACCCTGCTGAGTGGTACTTAAACTGGTTGTTGGTCAATACTCCCTGTGACACTTGCTAAAATTGTGTACCTAAATATACCTCAGTAATATAATAATGTTTCCCCTCCATTTAGGGGAGTTTGAAACAAAATTTAAATCAATAATATAGAATGTTGAGTTCATTGGAAAAAAATTGGCACTTAACTGACGGGTAACATTTGTCATATGTACTTCATTTTAGCAACTTCTGTTTCTTTTTAAATCAGACTCTTGAGTAATATAAATGTAACTCTGTTCTCTCTAGCACATAAACATTTTCAGTTCTCTTTAGAGAATCATGCATGACCGGTTCTCATTAAATGTTAAAAAAATTAAATAAGTAAAATTAAGAAAAAAAAAACAGTTTTCCTGTACTCACTGGATGTTTTTGGGAGAGCGAGCATTGCATTGGTGTTAACAAATATAGCCCTTCTCTTAGACATTTTGTGCACCAAAAGGGAATTTGCTTTGACACCAAATTATCTGACAGTGTAATGCACTTACAATGCCAGGCACAGAATTATTGACTAATACATATTTTTATTCTGTTTTCTTGAGATAAATGTTGTCCATCTTTAAAGCCAACTATTTTTGGGGCCTTAAAACTAGCAACTGTGAATTAAAATATATAATCCCATTAAAAATTTCTAACCTTTTCAAAGACCAATCCCTTGAGTATGGTGAAGGAGCCATTTCCTTAAATAGTTCTTGTTAATATCCACTCAAGCCTCAGATTACTTTTGAAATAATTTTTGGTGTCTTTTATTTTTGTTATTATCTTTGTTCTACTGTCATTTCTTCACCTCTCTCACCATCATATACCAGCCCTGAGCAACTTCCACATATTTATTAATGCTTTTTCTACCTTGAGCATTTTATTCTGCCACCATCATCTGAGAGTCATTTTCACCTGAGTGGATGCTCCAGTCATCATGCAGACATCGCATTTCTTTAATATTCACTATTTACTCTACATCAGGCCCCTTATCTGTGGCTTTATTCTAAGCTTTTCTTAAACCTAGAGTGGCTCTACATCTTTTTATTCTAAGCTTCTCTTAAGCCTAGAATGTCCCTATATCTTTATTCAGCCTTTACACACACATTACACAAACAATAGTCTGCACAAAACATAATTACTTAAGAGTAAATTAAATTTTAGATACAGAAAACAAAAAACAAATGTGTGTCTTAATGAATAATTGTAAGACAGAAAACTTATACTTACTACTCAGTTTAGAGATACAACTTTGCAGGATTACTGGGCAAGATGGGTGAATAGGAACAGCTCCGGTCTGCAGCTCCCAGTGAGAACAATGCAAAAGGTGGGTGATTTCTGCATTTTCAACTGAGGTACCTGGTTCATCTCACTGAGACTGGTTAGACAGTGCGTGCAGCCCATGGAGGGTAAACAGAAGCAGGATGGGGTGTCACCTCACCCAGGAAGCACAGGGGTTGGGGAACTCCCTCCCCTAGCCAAAGGAAGCCTTGAGGGACTGTGCCATGAGGGGTGGTGCTATCCAGCCCAGATACTACACTTTTTTCAGGGTCTTTGCAACCCAAAGACCAGGAGATTCCTTCGGGTGCCTACACCACAAGAGCCCTGGGTTTCAAGTAAAAAACTGGGCGATCCTTTGGGCAGACACCCAGCTAGCTGCAGGAGTTTTTTTTGTAACCCATTGGTACCTGAAACCCCGATGAGATGGAACCATTCACTGTACTAGGGAGGGAGCAGAAGCCAAGGATCCAAGGGGTCTTGCTTAGTGAATCCCACTCCCACAGAGCCTAGCAAGCTAAGATCCACTGGCTTGAAATCTCACTGCCAGCATAGCATTCTGAAGTCAACCTGGGACATTCAGGTTTGGTGGGGGAGGGGCATCCATCATTACTGAGGCTTGAGCAGGCTGTTTTCTCCTCACAGTGTAAACAAACATACAGGGAAGTTCAAACTGGGCAGAGCCCACTGCAGCTTGGCAAAGCCACTGTAGCCAGACTGCGTCTCTAGATTCTTCTCTCTGGGCAGGGCATCTATGAAAGAGAGGCAGAAACCCTAGTCAGAGGCTTATAGATAAAACTCCCATTTCCCTGGGACAGAGCACCTGGGGGAAGGGATGGCTGTGGGCACAGCTTCAGCAGACTTAAATGTTCCTGCCTGCTGACTCTGAAGAGAGCAGTAGATCTCCCAGCACAGTGCTTGAGCTCTGCTAAGGGACAGAATTCCTCCTCAAGTGGGTCTCTGACCCCTGTGCCTTCTGACAAGGAGACACCTCCCAGCATCAGTCAACAGACACCTCATACAGGAGAGCTCCAGCTGGCATCTGGTGGGTGCCCCTCTGTGATGAAGCTTCCAGAGGAAGGAGCAGGCAGCAATCTTTGCTGATCTCCACCCTCCACTGGTGATACCCAGGCAAACATGGTCTAGAGTGTAACCACAGCAAACTCCAGCAGACCTGCAGAAGAGGGGCCTGATTGTTAGAAGGAAAATTAACAAACAGAAAGCAATATCAACATCAATAAAAAGAAGGACCACACAAAAACTCCATTTGAACTTCACTAAAAGCAAAGATGAAAGACAGATATCTCCATGAATATGAGGAAAAAACATTGCAACATACTGAAAATGCCAAAAACCAGAGTGTCTCTGCTCCTCCAAAGGATCACAACTCCTCACCAGCAAAACAAGAAAATTGGTTGGAGAATGAGTTTAGTGAATTAACAGAAATAGGCATTAAAAGGTGGGTAATAACAAACTCCTCCAAGCTAAAGGAGTATATTCTAACCCAATGCAAGGACGCTAAGAGTATTGATAAACAGTTACAGGAATTGCTAACTAACCAGTTTAGAGAAGAATACAAATGACCTGATGGAGCTGAAAAACACAGCATGAGAACTTCATGAATCATACAAAAGTATCAATAGTCGAATCAATCAAGTGGAAGAAGCGACATCAGAGATTGAAGATCAACTTAATGGAATAAAGTGTGAAGACAAGATTAGAGAAAAAATAATTAAAAGGAAGAAACAAAGCCTCCATGAAATATGAAACTATGTGAAAAGACCAAACTTATGTTTGATTGGTATACCTGAGTGTGACAGGGAGAATGGAACCCAGTTAGAAAACACACTTCAAGATATTTTTCAGGAGAACTTCCCCAACCTAGCAAGACAGGCCAACATTCAAATTCAGGAAGTATAGAGAACACCAGAAATATATTCCTTGGGAAGAGCAACCCCAAGATACATAATCGTCAGATTCACCAGGATTGAAATGAAGGAAAACATGCTAAGGGCATCCTGAGAGAAAGGTCAGGTTACTTACAAGGGGAAGCCCATCAGATTAACAGGGGGGTTCTCAGCAGAAACCCTACAAGCTAGAAGAATGGGGGCTAATGTTCAACATTCTTAAAAATTTTTAACCCAGAATTTCATATCCAGCCAAACTAAGCTTCATAAGCAACAGAGAAATAAAATCCTTTACAGACAAGCAAATGCTGAGGGATTTTATCACCATCAGATCTGTCTTACAAGAGCTCCTGAAGGAAGCACTAAATATGGAAAGGAAAAACTGGTGCCAGCCACTGCAAAAACAAACCAAAATGTAAAGACCATCAACATTATGAAGAAACTGCATCAAATAATAGGCAAAATAACCAGCTAGCATCAAAATTACACGGTCAAATTCACACATAACAATATTAAATTTAAATGTAAATGGGCTAAATGGCCCAATTAAAAATCATAGATTGGCAAATTGAATAAAGAGTAAAGATTCATTGATATGCTCTATTCAGGAGACTTATCTCACATGCAAAGATACACATATACTCAAAATAAAGGAATGGAGGAAGATTTACCAAGCAAAAAAAAAAAAAAGCAAAGATTGACAAACTGAATCCAGCAGCACATCAAAAGCTTATCCACGATGGTCATGTGAACTTCATCCCTACAATGCAAGACTGGTTCAACATATGCAAATCAATAAACATAATCCATCACCTAAACAGAACCAATGACAAAAACCACATGAGTATCTCAATAGATGCAGAAAAGGCCTTCTATAAAATTCAACACCTCTTCATGCTAAAAATTCTGAATAAATTCACTATTGATGGAACATATCTCAAAATAAAAGAGCTATGTATGAAAACCTCACAGCCAATATTTTACTGAATGGGCAAAAGCTGGAAGCAGTCCTTTTGAAAACCAGCACAAGACAAGGATGCCCTCTCTCACCATCCTATTCAACATAGTATTGGAAGTTCTGGCCAGAGCAATCAGGAAAGAGAAAGAAATAAAGGATATTCAAATAGAAAGAGAGGAAGTCAGATTATTTCTGTTTGCAGATGGCATTTTTGTATATTTAGAAAACCCCATTGTCTCATCCCAAAGACTCCTTAAGCTGATAAATAACTTCAACAAAGTCTAAGGATACAAAATCAATGTGCAAAAATCACAAGCATTCCTATATACCAATAACAGACAAACAGAGAGCCAAATCATGAGCAAACTTTCATTCACAATTGCTACAAATAGAATAAAATACCTAAAAGTACCACTTAAAAGAGATGTAAAGGACCTCTTCAAAGAGAACTACAAACCATTTCTCAAGTAAATAAGAGAGGAAACAAACAAATGGAAAAACATTCCACGCTCATGGATACAAAGAATCAATATTGTGAAAATGGCCGTACTGATCAAAGTAATTTATAGATTCAGTGCTATATCCATCAAGCTATCTTTGACTTTCTTCACAGAATTAGAAAAAACTACTTTAAATTTCATATGGAACTAAAAAAGAGTCTATATAGCCAAGACAATCCTAAGCAAAAAATCAACATTGGAGGCATTATGCTACCTGACTTTAAAGTGTACTACAAGGGAACAGTAACCAAAACAGCATGGTATTGGTACCAAAACAGATACATAAACCAATGGAACAGAACGAAGGCCTCAGAAATAATACCACACATCTACAACCTTCTGATCTTTGACAAGATATGGGGAAACAATTCCCTATTCAATAAATGATGTTGGGAAAACTGGCTCGCCATATGCAGAAAACTGAAACTGGACCCCTTTCTTACAACTTGTAGAAAAATTATCTCAAGATGGATTAAAGACTTAAGCATAAGACCCCAAACCATAAAAACCCTGGAAGAAAACCTAGGCAATACCATTCAGGGCTTAGGCATGGGCAAGGACTTCATGACTAAAATAGCAAAAGCCAAAATTGATAAATGGGATCTAATTAAACTAAAGAGCTTCTGCACAGCAAAAGAAACTATCATCAGAGTGAACAGGCAACTTACACATGGGAGAAAATTTTTGCAATCTACTCCTCTGACAAAGGGCTAATATCCAGAATCACAAGGAACTTAAATTTACAAGAAAAAACCCCACCAGAAAGTAGGCAAAGGACAGTAACAGACACTGTCAAAAGAAGACATTTATGTGGCCAACAAACATATTAAAAAGAGCTCATCATCACAGGTCATTTGAGAAATGCAAATCAAAACCGTAATGAGATACCATCTCATGCCAGTTAGAATGGCGATTAAAAAGTCAGGAAACAACAGATGCTGGAGAGGATGTGGAGAATGGGAATGCTATTACACTGTTCGTTGGGGTGTAAATTAGTTCAACTATTGTGGAAAACAGTGTGGCAATTCCTAAAGGATCTAGAACTAGAAATACCATTTGACCCAGCAATCCCATTATTGGGTATATACACAAAGGATTATAAATCATTCTACTATAAAGATACATACACACGTATGTTTATTGCAGCACTATTCACAATAGCAAAGACTTGGAACCAATCGAAATGCCCATCAATGGTAGACTGAATGAAGAAAATGTGGCACATATACACCATGGAATACTATGCAGCCATAAAAAAGAATGAGTTAATGCCCTTTGCAAAGACAAGGATGAAGCTGGAAACCATCATTCTCAGCAAACTAACACAGGAACGGAAAACCAAACACCACATGATCTCACTCATAGGTGGGAATTGAACAATGAGAACACATGGACACAGGGAGGTAAATATCACACATCAGGGCCTGTTCTGGGGTGGGGGACAAAGGGAGGGATAGCATTAGCAGAAATGCCTAATGTAGATGACAGGTTGATGGGTGCAGCAAACCACCATGACAGATGTATACCTATTTAATAAACCTGCACGTTCTGCACATATATCCCAGAACTAAAAGTATAATTTTAAAAAAAAGATGCTCTAATAGACCAACTATTCAAAATTCAAAATAAATAGAACTTTGGTGGAATCTCTCCACATGACCAAAATAAAACTACCTGTCTCCCACCAAAATTAGCCACTATTTTGACATTTATAGAAATTTGATTTGTTTTATTATATTTTCTTTCAATTATTTATAGTTATATCATTCAAATATTAAATGTTAAGCACTGTAGTTTAGCCTTGCCGATTTTTTGTTTCATTTTCATCCCCTTTCCTTATAGTTTACTTGTTGAAGAATTCATATTTTCTGTAGACTTCTTCATAGTCTAGTTTTTTCATTGCATGTTTCTGATACAGTTCAACATATTCCTCCAACCCTTTTATTCCTTCCATTTTTACACATTGGCAGTTAAATCCAGAAACTTGATCAGACTCAGGTTTAAGCCCTTTAGCAGACCCATACATTTTTTTTCTTCTTTCTCTTTTGGAGATGGAATCTTACTCTGTCATCCAGGATGGAGTGCAGTGGCATAATCTTGGTTCAAGTGATTCTCCTGTCTTAACCTTCCCAGTAGCTGGTATTATAGGCGTGTGCCACCACGCACAGCTAATTTTTGTATTTTTAGTAGAGAGGGGGTTTCACTATGTCAGCCAGACTGGTCTCGAACTTCTGACCTCAAGTGATCTGCCCACAAAGTTCTGGGATAACAGGTGTGAACCACCACGGCAGGCCAGGACCACACTTTCTGTGTACCTGTATGGCTTTCTGTATGTATCATGACAACCATTGTTGATGCCCAGTGCCTGAATCTACTTACTCATTGAGGGATATGCAAATTAATAATTTGTCAAAGCTATCATTACTTTTTAGGCAAACTTTACTTTTCAGCAAACATTTTTTTTAATGTATTAGCTAGAATTACAAAGAAATCCTTCTACCTATCTGCTATTTATTTGTCAGAATGAATACATTCATTTTATATAAGCTTTCAAGATAATGAATTGACTCATCATTCATCAAAGTTGTAAAATTATTTATTTTAAAGTATCTTTATAAACTCTGAGATGAAAATACATTTTTAGGGTTTAGTACATTACAATTTTCATCCTTGTTGAGCTCAGATTATTCTATTTTAGGCCAGTGGGTGTTTTATTCACATTTTAAATTGGTTTTTGGATTTTTTTTTTTGACATGGCCTTAGTAATCTTTAATGGCTTCCTCACTGTCTGCTATTGCAAGAATTCCAGTGTTCTATATACTCATTTTGTTGATTGACTACCCAAGAATATGTTATTTATCTAAGAAACTCTAATTCATTTTAGTGGGAGATGGTATACAGGACCACAGTCTACGTGCCAGGACTGTGGCATCATTAGGCCATATGTTCATTATTCTTTTGGGGACTTTTTAGTAGACAGAGCACCAAAGACTAGAAGGAGCACAAAGTACTTAGGTGTAAACTTCTCATAAGTACCCATTGATACTCTCAGTTCAAACCAAGACCATGTGATTCTTACTTAACTTCTTCAAATTTATATGTATATGACAAGCACATCACACACCCTGGTCCTCCAGGAGTATCCCATATGGTAGACAGATTCTAATGTGACCCCCAGTGACCTCACTTTCTGTTATTCATCCTTTTGTAGTCTTTTTTCCTTGGCTGAGAGACTTGCTTGTAAATCAATGGAATATAGCAAAGCTGACCAGTTGTCACTGCTGTGATTGTGTCATGTAAGATTCTATCTTGCTAGCAGACATATTTTTTTTTTTCTAGTTGGATTATAGATTTAATGTTAAGGGAATCTCCACTCTCAGGAAACCAGTTTTCGGCTTTTGCTAACAATACATTGGAACAAACCGTAGTGATCTCCCTTAGAGCCCCAACAGTATCCCCTCCACAGAAGGGATACAGTTTGTATTTTCTAGTGTTTTCTTCGTATGAAATAATACAGCATGAAATAAATTTGTCAGCTAGCAGACATATTTTAAAGACTGTCTTGCTGGATTGATCAACTAAGTGACCATGTTGAGGAAACCACATGGCAAGGCATTCCAGGTGATTTTTCCAAACTGCAGGTGGCCTCTAGAAGCTGAGGGTGTCTTCAAGCCAACAGCCAGCAGAAAAACAAAAACAAAACAGAAAACTACCAGTGTTACAGCTGCAAAGAAGTGAATGCCACTAGCAACGATGTGAGTAGTTAAGAGGCTCCTTCCTTATCAAGGCATTAAAATCAGAATCTAGTCCTGATCAACCTGTTATTTATAGGCTAAAACAGAGGATTCAGTTAAGCTATTATTTTAAAACACTTTTTGGCAATTTGTTATGCATCAATTGGTAAAGAGTAATCTCATTCAAGTGCTTGTTGTATACCAAATTACACATATAATAGCATAATAGTCTTAGAGTAACAATTTTAATACTATCCACCAGTATAATTACTATAAACAGTATAAATAGTAAAGAAATAAAATGTTTTCTCACATACACATTAAAAAATAATTGTATAATACTAACATTGTCAGAGCATATAGCTATTATTCAATGCACTTTCCACCTTTTAACTCTTGTGGAGACCAAGTACTGTATATAGTGATCTATTTAATGCTACAATTCATATTTTAATGATGCAGTTATTTTGGTTATCCAAACTACTTCTTCATAGGATTCCTCAGAACATATTTCTGAGCACAATATTTTCTGAGTTCTTACATGTTAATAACAATTGATTGTGGCCTTTGGGCTTCAAATTTTGCTGGATACAAAATCCCTAGTTATGTTTTCTTCTCTTGAATATCTTAAGTATGTTAGTACATTGTCTTCTTGAATAAAGTGTTACTGTTGAAAAGTCTGATGATAATCTCATTTTGTCTTTTTTTAAGTCATTTTTGACTAGATGGTCAAACGATATTTTTTCCTTTTTATTTAAAGTTCCGTAATTTTATCTGACAAAGTTTTGAAATTGTTTTTGGTCAGTATTCTCAGATAAGTGATATGGACATTCCATATGTAGCATCTGTTTTTTTCTTTTTAATTTCAGGAAATTTTCATGAATTATAATAGTATTCATTCTGTTCTATTGTGTTGGTTTTCTTCAGGGAACCATCTAATTCTGTTTGGAACTATTTTACTTACCTTCAGTATTTCACTTTCTGTTAAATTTTATTCAATATCTTTTTAATTTTTTTAAATGCTCACTTCTACCTTTTGTCATAATTTTTTTTGTTATCTTCTAGATTAGTCTAAATTTATGAAATAGTCTCTTTATTTCTAATCTTTGTCTTAGTTTTAAAATCCAGTTTTTAGATTCTAAAATATTATTCTTCCTAATTCTGATTTCTTTTTAACTCCAATACAATTTTCTTAACGTCTTTTAGGTTGTTCGGAGTCATGAAAAACAGTATTCATGTATTTTGTGACCACAAACTTTTGATATGCTTTCACTGTTTGTGGGAATGTTATATGGATCAATATTCTAAGTTATAATAACGGCATGAGATTGGATTTCATCCTTTCTTTTGCTCATTTTCATGTGAATTTATATTTTTCTGAATCTTCTAGATGCTGACATGGTTCATACATGTCTTATAAATGTATACAGTTCCTTCTTTTGTTGTTGTCGTATTGAGTTAAACAATATAGTGGATTGTTTTTGTGATTTCCTGGCTCTCATCCTTTCTCTCACCTATATCTTTTCCTTTCCTTTTTTAGTTATTGCCACTATTCTGCTCCAATTTTGACTTTACTCTTGGTAATTTTTGCTCAGTGTGATGTTCTGCCCTGAAATGGATCCCTGCCTGTCAATTTGGAGAGGTTACAGAGGCTGAACTGCTCTTTAGAACTTAAAGTGGATACCCTGTACCTACCTGCTAATCTGTTGGGAAAAACCCTCATGTTCAACTGCTGATCTCAAATTGACCAACTGTATTTTCCAGTGAATGCAATTTAACAATTTGGGGATTCTTCTATTCTCAGGTTTGTCAGACAACTTGCTTCTCTCCTTTATCCTGAATAGATGCGAATAACAAACAGTTTACCATCATTTGTGTTGTGTGGTTCAAGGAGAATCTTTGTCACCTTGTTTTGTTATGGATTTGCTATCTAGTTGCTCAGTTTGTATTATGAAAGCATTCCAGGAGATTTCAACACTATACCACCACGACTGCCTCCACTTTCCCAATATTCTCAGACTTCTTGTATTTAAAACCCAAATTTCTAATTTTCTACTACATTCTGTATAATTTTAGCTCTCCCACTGTTTTGCTTAATTAAATATTTTCTATGACTATACCAAATCTTCTAGTCTTTCTACCCCTTCCTATTTTTTGAACCTTTGAATCATTTCCTATTCAGTCAGAATCCTGGGATTAATCAGTCACTTTTAAGTACTCAATAGTGCTGTCATTTCCCTAGTCTTCTTTTCCTTTTTGAGAACAATTCCTGTCTGTCAAAGTCCCATTGTATTTTAAGCCAACTTTCCTGCTTCTTTACCCTTATATATATCTATCAAGCATCACTGAAAATTGACAAATGAAATTGCTAGACATAATTAGACATAATTTCCAAACTCTTTCAAACTTCTAGTTGAATTTTTGATGTACATTGGTAATTCTTTTGTTTGTTTCCACTCAGCAAACTTCCTTATTCTTCATAGCAAATTCCTAAATCATCACCAGTCTTCAGAAGCCCTTTAGCCACTCTTCTTAACTATTAGCAGATCACATTTTTTGATAATTCCCAAAGAAAATCCACTTCATCAGATACTATTTCCCCCAATCTTAACCGTAACTTTATTCAAGGAAATTATTTTCCCCTCTTATTCTTCTCTTTCAGTGCCCTTTTTTCATGAATTTTCAACATGTAATAACATTCTATGATTCTGAAGTCTTCAAATTAACCCTAACCTTAACTCTAACATTAACACTTATTTTCTATTTATTTGTCAATGCATTGCCAAAGACCTTTGCCCTTCATTATCTGGTAAAAATACATTCCTCAGTATTTCCCCTAATTTTCCAAGAGCTGAGATTCATGCACTTGATTTTTCAACAGCATTTTGTTTATGTTTAATATAACATTTATGTCATTTATACATTAAACTCTTGACTTCTATAAATGCAGTCATTTTTATGGCATATTAAAGATCTTGGATTTTTCGTAACATGTTTTCCTGTTGGCCTTTCCTTTTTTTACTGAAATTTTGCTTCTTTAACACTAATCTTTCCTATTTTTTTCAGTTACTTTTGATAATAATTTTCTGCTGCTTTCACTGCCATCTATATTTTAATGATTCTGCTTTTTATATCTCACTCCACAAATTTTAATGTGTCGGACATTGAATTTATGCCTTCTTTTCAATCCACATTCTCCATTGCCTGAATTCAGAATTTCATTTAATTTTGCCAACAGTTTCATCTAGCTAGCTTCACCATGTTTTGTGTCTCAAATAAATAATGTAAGTATTTACATTATTTATTGATAATGTAATTATCAATTGATAATAATTACATTATCAATTGATAATGTAATTACAATTACAATGTCAGTTGATAATAATTACATAATAAATTACATTATCAATTGATAATAATTATTATCAATTGATAATGTAATTTATCTATAATTTTATGATAGCAGTTTATTGTTAGATGCTTGAATTTTGATAAATAATGTAATTTTATGATACCAGTTTATTGTTAGATGGTTGAGTTTTGATAAATAATGTAATTATTTATCAGTAAATAATTTTATGATACTAGTTTATTGTTAGATGCTTGAATTTTGATGAATAATGTAATTATTTATCAATAAGTAAATAATGTAAGTTCTAAAGAGCGATACTGTCTCTACAACCTCTCCCAATTGACAGGCAGGGATCCATTTCAGGGCAGAACATCACACTGAGCAAAAATTACCAAACCTAAAGTCAAAATTGGAGCAGAACAGTGGCAATAACTAAAAAAGGAAAGGAAAAGATATAGGTGAGAGAAGGGATGAGAGCCAGGAAATCACAAAAGCAATCCACTATATTGTTTAACTCATACAAAAACAACGAAAGAAGGAACTGTGTAAATTTATAAGGCATGTATGAACCATGTCACCATCTAGAAGATTCAGAAAAATATAAATTCACATGAAAATGAGCAAAAGACAAGGATGAAATTCAATATCATGCAGTTATTATAACTTAAAAAGAGAATATTGATCCATATAACATTTCCACAAACAATGAAAGCATATCAGAAGGATACGGTCACAAAATATATGAAAATTGTTTTTCATGATAATAATGTCTCAAACATAATGAGTTCTTAATATCAGAATGAGTAGGTTCTTAATAACACTCCTTTAGAATTCTAAGAGACTAATATTTAAAATTAATTTCTTGGAAATATACTATGATGCAGATAATTTTATGATACCACTTTATTGCAAGATGCTTGAGCTTTGCCTGCACACATTTAAGTGTTTTGTTAGAATTATTTTGTAGGCACTAGTATTCATTTATATGTGCTGTAAGAATTCTGAATTCACTAAATCACTTATCTTTCTTGAAAGCAAAGGGAAATAGTCGTAAGTTAATTTGTCATGAAAATTGTATTTCTGTAATGGGTGAAATACATTTAATGAACTATGTAATGGGAATGCTTTTCTCAGCCGAAGCATATTTTGAGAAATGTGAGAAACCATGATTATAAATCCACATAATACTTCATTAAGACTATTTACAGAAAATACATTTTTCATTTTTAATGATGCAACATTAATAATTTTGTACTTTTAAAAACATCTTTGTGATTAGTTCAGAATAATTTTATTTCAGAGAAAACCTTGTTATTTTATTCATGCCTTGAGATAGCCCCATAAACATTTTTCATATGTCTGTACTGTAACTCTGATTTCTGATTCCTTCTTTTTTATGAAATGGAGTCTTGTTCTGTCACCCAGACTGGAGTGCAGTGGTGGGATCTCAACTCACTGCAACCTCGGCCCCCCGGGTTCAAGCAGTTCTCCTGTATCAGCCTACCAAGTAGCTGGGACTGCAGGCACACACCACTGCATATGGCTAATTTCTGTATTTTTAGTAGAGATGGGGTTTCACCGTATTGGTCAGGCTGGTCTCAAACTCCTGACCTCAGGTGATTCACGCACCTTGGCCTCCCAAAGTGCTGGGATTACAGGCATGAGCCACTGCTCATGGCCTCAAACTCTGATTTCTCTGTCTACCTATTGTTCCTCTGGGAAAATGCTAATCTCCACAAGAGTCTCTCTCTCTCTCCAGGGTACACACAACTGAGTGTCATACTTTTATTATTGTTATTATTATTATTATACTTTAAGTTCTGGGATACATGTGCAGAACATGTGGGAGTGTTACATAAGTATACAAGTACCATAGTGGTTGGCTGCATCCATCAACCCATCATCTACATTAGGTATTTCTCCTAATGCTATCCCTCCCCTAGCCCCCTGCCCACAACAGGCCCTGGTGTGTTTGTTCCCCTCCCTGTGTCCACGTGTTCTCATTGTTCAACACCCACTTATGAGTGAGAACATGCAGTGTTTGGTTTTCTGTTCTTGTGTCAGTTTGCTGAGAATGATGGCTTCCAGATTCATCCGTGTTGCTGGAAAGGACATGAACTCATCCTTTTTAATGGCTCCATAGTATTCCATGGTGTTTATGTGCCACATTTTCTTTATCCAGTCTATCATTGATGGGCATTTAAGTTGGTTCCAAGCCTTTGCTATTGTGAACAGTGCTGCAATAAACATATATTTGTATGTATCTTTATAATAGAATGATTTATAATCCTTTGGGTATATACCCAGTAATAGGAGTGCTGGGTCAAATGGTATTTCTAGTTCTAGATCCTTGAGGAATTGCCACACTGTCTTCCACAATGGTTGAACTAATTTACACTCCCACCAACAGTGTAAAAGCATTCCCATTTCTCCACATCCTCTCCAGCATCTGTTGTCTCCTGACTTTTTAATGATTGCCATTCTAATTGGCGTCAGATGGTATTCAATTGTCGTTTTGATTTGCATTTCTCTAACGACCCGTGATGATGAGCATTTTTTCATGTTTGTTAGACGCATAAATGTCTTCTTTTGAGAAATGTCTGTTCATATCCTTCACTCACTTTTTGATGGGGTTGTTTTTTTCTTGTAAATTTGTTTAAGTTCCTTATAGATTCTAGATATTAGCCCTTTGTCAGATGGATAGATAGCAAAATTTTTCTCCCATTTGGTTGGTTGCCAGTTCACTCTAATGATAGTTTCTTTTGCTGTGCTGAAGCTCTTTAGTTTAATTAGATCCCATTTGTCAACTCTGGCTTTTGTTGCCATTGCTTTTGCTCTTTGAGTCATGAAGTCCTTGCCCATGCCCATGTCCTGGTATGTATGGTATTGCCTAGGTTTTCTTCTAGGGTTTTTATGGTTTTGAGTCTTAGGTTTAAATGTTTAATCCATCTTAAGTTAATTTTTGTATAAGGTGTAAGTTAAGGATCTGGTTTCAGCTTTATGCATATGGCTAGCCAGTTTTCCTGGCACCATTTATTAAATTAGGAAATGCTTTCCCCATTATTTGTTTTTGTCAGGTTTGTCAAAGATCAGATGGTTGTAGATGTGTGGCATTATTTCTGAGGCCTCTGTTCTGTTCCATCGGTCTATATCTCTGTTTTGGTACCAGTACCATGCTGTTTTTATTACTGTAGGCTTGTAATATAGTTTGCAATCAGGAAGTGTGATGCCTCCAGCTTTGTTTTTTTTGTTGTTGTTGTCGTGTTTTGTTTTGTTTTGTTTGTTTGTTTTGCTTAGAATTGTCTTAGCTATGTGGACTCTTCTTTGGTTCCATATGAAATTTAAGGTGGTTTTTCCAATTATGTGAAGAAAGTCAGTGGTAGCTTCATGGGGATAGCAATGAATCTATAAATTACTTTGGGCAGTATTGCCATTTTCATGATACTGATTATTCCTAACCATGAGCATGGAATGTTTATCCATCTGTTTGTGTCCTCTCATATTTGTTTGAGCACTGAATTGTAGTTCTCCTTAAAGAGATCCTTTGTATTCCTTGTTAGTTGTATTCCTAGGTATTTTATTGTATTTGTAGCAATTGTGAATGGGAGTTCACTCATGATTTGGCTCTCTGCCTGTTATTGGTGTATAGGAATGCTTTTAATTTTTGCACATTAATTTTGTATCCTGAGACTTTGCTGACATTGCTTATCAGCTTAAGGAGATTTTGGGCTGAGACAATAGGGTCTTCTAAATATACAATCATGTCGTCTACAAATAGAGACAATTGGACTTCCTCTTTACCTGTTTGAATACCCTTTGTTTCTTTCTCTTGCCTGATTGCCCTGGCCATAACTTCCAGTACTATGTTGAATAGGAGTGGTGAGCTGGGGCATTCTTCTCTTGTGCCATTTTTCAAAGGAATTGCTTTCAGTTTTTGCCTATTCAGTATGATATTGACTGTGGGTTTGTCATAAATAGTCTTCTCTCCATCTATGGAGGTAGTCATATATTTCTTTTCTTTGGTTCTGTTTATGTGATTGATTATGTTTGTTGATTTACATATTTTGAACCAGCCTTGCATCCCAGGCATGAAGTCAACTTAATCATGATAAATAAGCTTTTTAACGTACTGTTGGATTTCATTTGCCAGTACTTTATTGAGGACTTTTGCATCGATGTTCATCATGGATATTGGCCTGAAATTTTCTTTTTTAGTTTTGTCTCTGCCAGGTTTTGGTATCAGGATGATGTTGGTCTCATAAAATAAGTTAGGGAGGATTCTCTCTTTTTCGCTTATTTGGAATAGTTTCAGAAGGAATGGTCCAGCTCCTCTGTGTACCTCTGGGAAAATTTGGCTGTGAACCCATCTGGTTCCCTTGTTATTGGTCTATTCAGGGATTCAACTTCTTCCCGGTTTAGTCTTAGGAGGTTGTAAGTGTCCAGGAATTTACCCATTTATTCTAGATTTTCTGGTTTATTTGCATAGAGGTGTTTATAGTATTCTTTGATGGTAGTTTGTATTTCTGTAAGATCAGTGGTAATATGCCCTTTATCATTTTTTATTGCATCTATTTGATTCTTCTCTCTTTTCTTCTTTATTAATCTGGCTAGCAGTCTATCTGTTTTGTTAATCTTTCCTAAAAATAAGCTCCTGGATTTATTGATTTTTTTGAAAGTTTTTTTGTGTCTCTATCTCCTTCAGTTCTGGCCTGATCTTAGTTATTTCTTGTTTTCTGCTAGCTTTTGAATTTGTTTGTTCTTGCTTCTCTAGTTCTGTTAATTGTGACGTTAGGGTGTTGATTTTAGATCTTTCCTTGTTTTTCTTTTGGGCATATAGTGCTTTAAATTTTCCTGTATACGTTGCTTTAAATGTGTCCCAGAAATTCTGGTATGTTATGTCTTCGTTCTCATTGGTTTCAAAGAACATTTTTATTTCTGCCTTCATTTCATTATTTATCCAGTAGTCATTCAGGAGCAGGTTGTTCAGTTTTCATGTAGTTGTGTGGTTTGGAGTGAGTTGCTTAATCCTGAGTTTTAATTTGATTATACTGTGGTCTGAGAGACTGTTTCTATCATAATTTTTTTATATACTGATTTCCTCATGGGAGCTCTTCTTTATTCCACTCAGAAATGGAGAAATACCTGTTACCAACTTTGGAGAGTTTTGTCACCAGAGCTCCCCAGCATTATTGGATAATGTTGAATCTTTAAAAATTTCTTTGGATTTTGTATGTAGTATCTTGTTCTTCAGAAGCTAAAAGCCAGTCTATGAAGTTGAGAACAGGAAGACATTAAACCATCTCCTTTATTTTTCTCCTCTTTTCCAAAATTCATCTCCCCTTTTTCAGTCCAATATTATGCAGAGATACCAAAGGTAGACAAGAAGCATATGCAATCCCCATTATTTAATATCTTGTTAGGGATCATACCTCATAGGACTATATGGCCATATAAAAATTTGTACTACTTGGAGGAGTACAAGACAGGAATAACAAAGTATCTGGTAATATCCTTTTCTAACATGTGAAAATTAGAAATGTATTTTATTTATCAAGGTATTTTGTTCATAATTACATTTAGCATTTCTACCACTTTCTTGATGATATCTATTACTGTTTACCTAATTGTTTCTAATGGGACAATAATAAATTTGGAAAACAACTAATATAGTGAAGCACTGTTGTGATAAACAGCTTGTCACAGGCCTATGAAATACAAAAATATGTATAGTAGTTAGCTACTGATGCTGCATTTTTCAGAAATCTTTTTTAAACGGATTAGTTCCCTTGATTCCTTTGTGGGACTTGTGAAGGGATTGGCTGGTTACTCAGCCCACAGCTCTCAAGGTCTTATGAAATGTGGAGCATGCAGGTAAATGGGTGAAGAGGCAGGGATGAGTGCTTCTGGGCAACTGGCAGGAGCAGAACTCCCTATGGGCCTGCAACAGCGTCTAGGGGTTGCCTGCAACAGCGTCTAGGGGTTGCCTGCAACCCCTGGAGCCTCAGAGGGCATGTGTTACAATGTGTTCTTTTAGTTTTGACATCCATGGATGGCTTAAGTGTTAAACAGCTCAGTGGGTGGTCAGTGTAACAGCCTCTTGAACCTGCACTTGGGTCCTTGTCTGGCATCCAGGAGGAATCTAATTGCACAAATGAATTGAAGATGGTAAATGCAGAGGATTTTATTGCCAATGAAAGTTGGTCTCTGTGGGATCGGGAGCTGGAAAGGGGATGGAGTAGAAAGGTGGTTTTTCCCTGGAGTCTGGCTGTCTCTGGCTGAATTCTTCACCAAGTTCCCACCATCAAGCCATCTCTCTGGAGTCAAACTGCTTCTCACTGATATTAAGCTGCTGCTTCTCTTCTCTCCTTCTCTGCTGTGCCACTCTTCCCTCTGCCAGTGAAGCCTGGGGTTTTTATGAGTACAGAATAGGGGCCAGGGTGGGCCAGGGTCATTTTGGAAAAAGCAACATTTGGGTGGGAAAACAGGAATGCATCTTCTTACTTTGGGCCACAGGTCTAGGCTTGAGGGTAGAAACTTAACCATGAACCCTGCCCTTTCTACCTAGTATTTCCTTGCCTTCTATCCATATCATTGCAATTGCCAGTGATGAGAATTCAACTTAGAATATCTTTATCATAGGGGGAATTAATAGTGGATTCTGGGGGTATCTCGCATACTTGAAGGAAGGATTGAACATTTAAATTCTGGAACATGGAGGACTTCAGCTGAGCCTCAGGTGCAACTAGTAAGCAGGGTTCCAAAGACATAAAAGCTTATTCATCATCTCTAATCTCTGTTTTTAATCTAAATTGCAGCTTTATTTTCCTCCATTTTATACCTATTTCCTACACAGGACAGAAAACATGGCTACACTTAGCTCTGAATTTCATATTTAGAACTCATGTCAGAAGGAGGTTCTTTGTCAAGTTTTTAAAAATCCCAAGAAAGGGCCCTTGTTGATCTGATCACACGTGTATCTTTGTACCATTCAAATGTTAGAAGACAGATGTAGTAATAAAAGTATGAAATAGTTTCCATAAAAGGAGAAGTCTAGCACATAATATGGAGGGAGAAGAGTATCCCCTGGACAGCCTTAAGATTTATTCATTATTTTCCCTGGTCTTCACCTCAAACCAGGAGAAAAAAGAAACCAACTTTTTATCATAAATATGGAAAATATTCCTAGGAATTCTTCTATGATATATATTAAAGTTGGGTTTTTCACACACACACACACCCCCACACACGAGTGTGCTTTTGTTCTCTTTTTAAACTGAGAATTTCATTTTGGCCCTTTTTCTTGTAAGAAGATGGATTTTAATAATCTTTCATCATTTTGTTTCATAATTTTTCTTAGTCTATAAGTCAGATTAACTAGGCAGTAATCCAGCCCCAATCCTACACTTCCATTAGCTCCCTTTTAAGAGATGAGTCTTATCCGTGGCCTCTTAAAGTAGCTGTTTTAATGGTAAATTATCAATTCCCATTGGGCATACAACTGTTTTCTTCATTCTAAATTCTCAGATCAATACCCTCTTATGTTTGTGATACATTTCAATATTGCAATTAATTTCTTTAGTTATTTCCAACAATGGCAACAATATTATGTGTATACTAGACAATTAAATCTGACTATTCAGAAATAATAGGAAGAAGAGTAGGTAACTTTAATATATGTATCGTTTTCTCCTTTTTCTCCCAAAAAGTGTCAGAAAATTTATGAACATCTACAAAATTTTTGCTAACAAACCATGCTAATAACTGCAAATATGAGAGGATAGGTTAAAAAAAAAAACCAAAGGAACAATTTATTTGCATAGTTTTATACTTTAGTAATTAAGATATTTACATAAAAATATGTTCTGGTTTGAATAACTCTTTGAAATGTACTACAGTTGAGTACGTTTTGTTAACTTTGGAATATCCTTCCTTTTCCTGATCTGCTTAAAGAGAACTTGGTCTTATTCTTTTGTCTTACTGTTCTAATTTTGCATGATTCCATTTATGCAACTTCAGTAAATTATTATTGCCCCAAATTTAAATCTTTGACAGCATATGTTATTCAAAATTTTCAAACTCATTCTCTGTTTAGGCACAACTTTAATATACAAGAAATTTAGTTTTCCCTTTGGAAAGTATTAGGGAAACATTTAATTCCTCTCTCTCTCCTTCAAGTATAACACTCTATTTTCTTTAGAAGTCTTCCCAAGTCTCTCCAGGTACATTTGATCTCATTTAAGAACTCATTTAATCCCAGGAAACTTTATTATTACATTCTTTTTGCTATTATTTTACTGTATCTTTTAGCATTTCTGTATAAATGTGACATGTCCATCTATTACATACATAAGACTTTTTAAGGTATCCTAATTGCTAAAAATGCATCAACATTACCTTTGTCCTTCCTAGATATATGCAGAATCCCAAAAGAAAATAGGACACATTCAAAGTTGGTGATTTACAGGAGTTTTATGAAGAGGATATCTGTAAAGTATGGTCAGTATTGAAGGAAGCTAATATGAAATGACGATGTTCATCAGGGATCGTAACAGTGGGGAGCCTTATGGTTCCTAGCCCTAGAGGGACAAGGAAAGAGAGAGAGACCATAAGCTATAGAAGAAGGCTGCCAGACAGGAGCTGTATACTGTAATTGCCAAACCAAGATGAAGCAAGGTGGGAGCAAAGTTATAAGCACTCTAGCTTATCTGTTCTACACTCCAGATGCTTGAATTGTCTCCAATTGGCCAAGCTCAACAAGAAGCCAAAGGGAAGGAGCGTGGACAAATCAGGATCCACAGACTTCACAGAGAAGCTCAGACCACAGAGCAAGATACAGAAGGGTAGTCAGTGGGTCTGAATGGACAAGTGGAGACTATCTAGAACAATAAATAACATACAAAATCCTCAATCAGTGTGTTGCCACAAAATATAACCACAAACATTCACGTCACTGTTCAGATCTTATCACATACTTGATTGAGAAGAGTATAATGGATTCTATATTATAAGACTTTGAGCTCATTTATGCATTTACAAAGTCTATATGTTATCTCTAAATTGATCCCCATAATTAAAGAGGCTATATTTTTTTTTCTCAATTCTCATGTCTAATGGAAAAAAAAAAATGCCTTTGAACTGTTTTTGATATTATCCCTGAAAACTTGGGTACATAAATCAACACCTCCATGTTGGCACTCCGCAAAACAGGTTTGTCTTTTAGAGGTTTATCCATCATAGGTTTGTCTTAAGAACTAAGTAAAATAATGAATGTATACTATTTAGTATGTGCTTGGCACATCACAAACGTTTAATAGGTATTGGTATCATGTTTTTAGCTTACTTTGAGGAATGCAACAAGAAACTGCCTTTTGTAACATGTCTCTGAACAAATTATTTTATGTAATTGAGAATCTATTTGTAGAGTCATAAAACATTTATTTCACATGTTTTTTATTATTATGCTTTAAATTTGCATTCTGTTTATAAATATATATATATATATTTCATGAGGAACATTGTACATTTTGTAACTTAATCATATTTTATTTTAGCCACAAGAAAATTCATGGCCAAATGTGCTCCCTTTATGCTCGAATGTCTGTAGGCATTAATTTTTAAACTATTATGTTGTATGATTGTATTTGGAAGAGTTCTGATAGTGAAAGTAAGAGAACTATAAACATAAATAAATACATCTTCCTAAGTCTTGGATTTAATTATGTGGAAACTTGGGATATGTTTGTCCTTGCATCCTCCGTCTTAGCAGAGACATTAGGAATACAATTAATATTTGTCGAAGTAAATTAGATATCACTCTGTTTGTGAGGTTAATTCTGTATTTTCAAAGTTTTATGGGATTAAGTAATTAGAAATAAATATTTGAAGCAGGCTAGGTTAAATTTTCAATTTTACTTTGTCAGTGAAATTCCTTTTTGTCGTTTGAAATTCAACAACTGGATCCAGTACCATTACAAAGATCCTCAAATGTTGTATAGTGTTTTTCTATAACTACCTGTGCAGCCTTAAATTTGTCTTAGAATTCTCTGCAGTGACAATTGTAAAACATATTCTAATTGTTAAAAGTTTGTTAAATGCTAAAACCTGATTCTAGGGTGTACGATAATGCTACATACATAGTAGCTGCCTACAGGATTTCTGACTTGTGTTCTGGTGACCATTATGTTAAATGCTACCATCTTTCTTTGTTATATTTCACAAGAATGACTAACATGTAAATAAGTAAATAATTATGTATCAGATTAAAAGAAAAGGCACTTTCCATTTAAAATAAGAGACCAACAAGCATGCTAAATAAAAATATAATGAAATGCATATCCTTACACAGAAAAACCCAAGATGACTTTATTCACAGTGGGCAGACAGTTAGGGATCATGGTGAATTATTGTTTGTGCTTAGTTCATGATTTAAAGCAATTTTTTTTTAGATATGCCACACTGAATTTTTCTAGTGAGCTGTGCCGCATTGATTATCATCCCTTTGCAAGTCAGTCAGAAACGCAGTTTGCATTTGAAGAAGTTAGATATTATGAGAAATTTTTTGTAAAGAAATAGCTTAAAAATATAGCTGACTTCTCTAAGAGCAAGTCTTCCAACAGTGACACACAAAAAATGTTCCCTTTTAGTAGCAAATGCAAAACATATTGATTGTCTCTAAAGTATGTCATTTGCCATTTTACGTCAAACCACTTTAAAACCTTTTAACATCATGGAAGTAGAAACTAAAGTACATTAAATGTACTTTCTGTGGTAATTTTCTTCAGACTATTAGATCTTAGGTATAGAATAATTATTACATTTCATGCACACTTTTATGAATTTACTAAGTTTTCCTTTCAATTTCTGTCATGACCTCAATGGTATAAATAATTAAAAAGAGTAATCCTTTTCTCAGTTCCCCTAATAAAGATTAAATTATAAATTAAAATATTTTGCTCTAAGAAGTCAAGTAGTCCATATTTTTTTCTTTGTTTTAAGGAAAATAGTCATAAAAATTCTTCCCTTACCTAGAGGTAAAATTACAACATTTTGGATTATAAAATTTGATACTTTGAACAGTCTAAAATACTTTACATATTTGACAATATACCTGTTATCATCTCTGATGAAGCCGTGCAACTGATAAATTTATGAGAACTTTGATAAGAGACTATACACACACACCAAAGAAACACAATTATTTTATACCATCATCTATTACTTGTATATTGTTTTAAGATATTGATAAAAATATCCTAGAGCATAGACATTTCTGAATTTCTCAATCACTTGGAATTTACATTTGGGCAGTTTTATATTCATAAATTATGTCAAGGTGTTACATCATTAGAGTGAATTGCAAAGCTATGGAGACCAGGTGATTTTACAAGCAAGGTGTTATGCAAATACTCTTAGTCAGCAGCATTTATTAAGTCACTTTGCTGAAAACAACAAAAAAAAATGCCATTGTAATGATGCTATGTGTGCATTTTCAAATATGTGGTAAGATGCTCTTTCCCTTATGTTGTAAAGGTACTTAGAAAGATAAACATTGTATTTCTTAATGAGTGGGTTTTTTTTTTTTTTTTTTTTTTTGAGACAGAGTCTTGCTCCGTCACCAGGCACCAGGCTGGAGTGCAGTGACAATCTCGGCTCACTGCAATCTCCGCCTCCCAGGTTCAAGCAATTCTCCTGACTCAGCCTCCCAGGTAGCTGGGACTACAGGTGCACGCCACCACGCCCAGATAATTTTTTTTGTATTTTTAGTAGAGACAGGGTTTCACCATGTTGACCAGGATGCTCTCGATCTCTTGACCTCATGATCCGCCTGTCATGGCCTCCCAAAGTGCTGGGATTACAGGCTTGAGCCACCACGCCCGGCCGATGAGTGTTTTAAATCAGAGGAGATGCTATGGCCATTGGCACTGTACATTTCTGATGAATTTATTTGTTCCTCAATTTATTGCCTGTGACATATCTTTCTTATTCATTCATTAATTAATTTTTTTCTTCAGTTTGATTAATAGAGCAACTACTATGTGTCCAGCTGCCAGGTGCTAAGATTGTCTATTAGAACAGTGAGCATAACTGAAGGTAATAGTCAAGCCCTCATTCAGTTGCTGTGCTAGTGCAATCAAAAGGCAGAAAGGTGATGTGGGCCATTTTTCTCCAAGGGTTGGCACCCGGTGAACATCAGATGGATGCAGCACAGATGAGGCAAACTGTCTTACTGACAAGGAGCCCCAACCAAAGGCTCCTGTCTTATTGGACTGAGTGTTGAATCAGACCTGGGAAAATTGCCTCATTCAAGATCCCAGATAAAGAAGTTTTCACGGAGGTGCCTGGAACTAGGAATGCAGACATACATATGAGTATGGCTAGCCTGAAGGCCTGAGTCCTTGACTGTAACTCTTTTCAGAAAACTGCGGTGCACTAGCTGCACAACAAGACTGGTGTGGGAAGGGCCCACCACCTTAAGGCCTGGCAGGCAGTTTCATAATTGCTTCTAGTAGGTCTGAAAGATCATACATAGGATCTAAGCCTGGAGTCAGCCTTCTTAAAGTGTGATGTGCACTAGTAAGAATAAAAGAGCATACTTAATAATATGGTCCTTGCTCTTCAGTAAATGAAGTTTTGTCAAATGCAGCATTTTTCTTCAAAATAAAAAATGTATTCTGCAATGATAAATTCAACAAGTAATCCTACAGTTCTGCAAGATCTTGGAGTGAATTTATTTTTATTTATTTTATTTATTTTTATTTTTTTAGACATAGGGTCTTACTTTGTTGCCCAAGCTGGATCCCAGTGATGCAATTATAGTTCACTGCAGCCTTCAACTCCTGGGCTCATGTGATTCTCCCACATCAGCCTTCTGAGTAGCTAGGACTACAGGTGTACCACCACCACACCTAGGTAATTTTTAAAATTTTTGTAGAGGTGAGGTCTCACTATATTGCACAAGCTGGTCTCAAACGCCTAACTTTAAGCAATCCTACTGACACAGTGGCCTCCCAAAGTGTTGACATTACACGTGTGAGCCACTGTTTTTATTATTCATTTGCTCATTCAGCAAATACTATTGAGCATCCCTTCTATTCTCATCAGTGTCGGGACCTGGAAACGTGAGGACGAACTAACAGACTTGCATCCTAGGCAAACACTTTTAAAGCCTCTGTTATCTGTTAAATGACGTCAAGACCCTTTAACCTGGCATTTGAATCATTTAATTAAATTACCCCAAGTAACTTTCTAGCCAAAAAGCCTTCATAGTGAATTCCTGGAAGAAGAGCCTTTCCCCACATTTCATTACAACCAACATTATCTACTGATTTACACCAATTACAGATCCACTTAATGTACCTTGACTTCTTTGAACCTTTCATGAACATCTACCTAATTCTTACCATCACTGTCTCTTCGTCTTCACACAATGCTTTTAGCACTTATTATAATGCACTTTGTATTAATTATAATTTAACCATGTCACCATATGAAATCATAGCTGTCAAGATGAGATGAGTTCTCCTTTTGTGTAATCCACAATAGCATGTTTGCTGGCACAGAGTGATAACGCAATATGAATTTGTGTAATTCAATTCAATATAGTGTTTTAATCCATTTTTAACGTCTAAGAGAAAAACTCTTTAAATCAAAAATCAGTTGGTACTGCACTAGGGCTGACAGAAATATATGGGGGTGAGGAGAAATAAGCATAGATATCTGAGTTAATTTCATTAACAAGAAATATTGAGATGTGTGGATGAGATCCATTCCCCTGCCCCATATTCAAACAAATGCATAATGCATGCACATAGAAACTAGAGTAAAAGCATAAAAGCAACAAAAATCTACATGCAAATTGACCAAAAGGAAATTCCTTGGTGCCATTAAAATTGAACAGAGAGAAAGAGAGATTGCCAGGCCACCAGCAGGGTGTACACAGAGATTAGACAACAGATAGGCTTTTGAGTCTGGAGACTAAAAATAGAGGCTCTATTACTTACAGAGGCAGAGTGTTACCTTAATTAAGATTGTCATAATATGCCCACAATGTCAAAGTACAATTGTGCTCACGGCGTAAAGCTTCGGATGATAGAGTTACTTATCTATAAAATGGTACCAAAAAAACTTATGCCAACTACACAAAGAAAGCAGGAGCAAAAAAATTGATGCTGATAGAAGCTAGGAATCGGAAAAAAAAGTTACTTATAGAATGAAACTCCAATCCACTACCAAAGGCAAATGAGAATCTGTGTACATCTTCCCACATGGTATTTTACACTCAAGCAATTAAAATTCATATAAAATTTAACCAGGATCATTGGTATACCAGGGTTTTAGTCTTTTCAGCCTACTTTAACAAAATACCTAGAACTGGGTGATTTATAAACAACAAAAATATATTCCTCACGGTTCAGTTGGCTTGGGGGTCCAGAATCAAAGCACCAGCAAATTCCTTGTCAAGCTTTCTCTCTGCTTCATGAATGGCCTATTCTTGCTGTGTTCTCACTTGGTGAAATAGGGTAAACAAGCTTCTTCAGGCCTGTTTTATAAGGAAGTCTCATTTAGGATAGTGTGGCCCTCATGACCTGAGGCCCCACTTCTTAATACCATCATCTTGGAGGTTAGGTTTCAACATACAAATTTAGGGAGGACACAAACGTTCAGACCATAGCACAAGAGTTCAAACATAAGCAAACGTTTACTCTCTATTTATAAAATCTAAGTGTTACTCTCAGTTTGTCTCAGTATCTCTTTCACATACACACACATACAAGTTCATTTTAACTAATGAAAGAGAATAAGTAATCAAAATCATAATTTAAAAAGTATTAGAAAAATGATCCTAAAAATGAAATTCAAAAATTGGAGGGATGTTAAACAGCAAAATTCATAGATTGCATAATACATTTACTGAGCAATCTGATAATATCTTCTAGGATGTAGTTCAGAGAGGCAAAAATGTTGAAACTATAATAAAATATTTAAGGTCTTAGAGGATATAATGAGAACATTTAGATGATTTCTTTTTTATTTTTATTGTACTTTAAGTTCTGGGGTACATGTGCAGAACATGCAGGTGTGTTACATAGCTATACACGTGCCATGGTGTTTGGCTGCATGCATCACACTGTCATCTACATTAGGTATTTCTCCTAATGCTGTCCCTCCCCTAGACCCCACCCCAACAGTCCCCTGTGTGTGATGTTTCCCACACTATGTCCATGTATTCTTATTGTTCAACTCCCACTTATGAGTGAGAACATGTGGTGTTTGATTTTCTGTTCTTCTATTAGTTTGCTGAGAATGGTGGTTTCCAGCTTCATCCAAGTCCCTGCAAAGGACACAAATACATCATTTTTTATGGCTGCATAGTATTCTATGGTGTATATGTGCCCCGTTTACTTTATCCAGTCTATCATTGATGGGCATTTGGGTTGGTTCCAAGACTTTGCTATTGTGAACAGTGCCACAATAAACATACGTGTGCGTGTGTCTTTATAATAGAACGATTTATAGTTTTTTGGGTATACACCTAATAATGGGATTACTTGGTCAAATGATATTTCTATGTCTAGATCCTTGAGGATTCGCCACACTGTCTTCCACAATTGTTGAACTAATTTGCTCTCCCACTGACAGTGTAAAGTGTTCCCATTTCTCCACATTCTCTCCAGCATCTGTTGTCTCCTTACTTTTTAATGATCACCATTCTAACTGGTATGAGATGGTATCTCAAAGTGTTTTTGATTTGCATTTCTCTAATGACCAGTGATGATGAGCTTTTTTTCATATGTTTGTTGGCTGCATGAATGTCTCCCTTTGAGAAGTGTCTGTTCATATGCTTCCCCACTTTTTGATGGGGCTGTTTGTTTTTTTCTGTAAATATGTTTAAGGTCTTCATAGATTCTGAATATTAGCCCTTTGTCAGATGGGTGGACTGCACAATTTTTCTCCCATTCTTTAGGATGCCCGTTCCCTCTGATGATAGTTTCTTTTGCTGTACAGAAGCTCTTTAGTTTAATTAGATCCCATTTGTTAATTTTGGATTCTGTTGCCATTGCTTTTGGTGTTTTAGTAATGAAGTCTTTGCCCATGGCTATGTCCTAGGTCATCTTCTAGGAATTTTATGGTTTTAGATCTTACGTTTAAATCTTTGATCCATCTTGAGTTAATTTTTGTATAAAGTGTAAGGAAGGGATTGTTTCAGCTTTCTGCATATGGCTAGCCAGTTCTCCCAACACCATTTATTAAATAAGGAATCGTTTCCTCATATTTTGTTTTGGTAAGGTTTATGAAAGATCAGATGGTTGTATGTGTGTGGCATTTTTTCTGAGGCCTCTGTTCTGTTCCATTGATCTATATATTTGTTTTGTTATCAGTACTATGCTGTTTTGGTTACTGTAGCCTTGTAGTATAGTTTGAAGTCAGGTAGCATGCCTCTAGCTTTGGGGTTTTTTTTTGTTTTATTTTAGTTTTTTTTTGTTTGTCTTGTGAGTATTTATTTATTTATTTATTTATTGCTTAGAATTGTCTTGGCTATGTGGGCTTCTTTTAGGTTCCCTACAAAATTTAAGGTGTTTTTTCCCCCCAATTTTGTGAAAAAAGTCAATGATATCTTGATGTCAATAGCATTAAATCTATAGATTACTTAGGCCAGTATGGCCATTTTCACAATATTGATTCTTCCTAACCATGAGCATGGAATGTTTTTCCATTTGTTTTTGTCCTCTCTTATTTCATCTACAAGCCAGAAGAGAGTGGGGGCCAATATTCAACGTTCTTAAAGAAAAGAATTTTCAGCCTAGAATTTCATATTCTGCCAAGCTAAGCTTTATAAACAAAGAAGAAATAAAGCCCTTTGGACAAGCAAATGCTGAGAGATTTTGTCACCAGTGGGCCTGCACAGCCAATATCATACTGAATGGGGAAAAACTGGAAGCATCCCCTTTGAAAACTGGCACAAGACAAGGATGGCCTCTCTCACCACTCCTATTCAACATAGTTTTGGAAGTTCTGGCCAGGGCAATCAGGCAAGAGAAAGAAATAAAGGGTATTCAAATAGAAATAGAGGAAGTCAGATTGTCTCTAACTGCAGACGACATGATTTTATATTTAGAAGACCCTATTGTCTCAGCCCAAAATCTCCTTAAGCTGACAAGCAACTTCAGCAAAGTCTCAAGATACAAATTCAAAGTGCAAAAATCACAAGCATTCCTATGTACCAATAACAAACAGAAAGCCAAATCATAAGTGAACTCCCATTCACAATTGCTACAAAGAGAATTAAATACCTAGAAATACAAGGATGTGAAGGACCTCTTCAAGGAGAACTGCATTTAGTTCCTTTCTTATAGCAGTTGTAGAAGAAAGTAAAAGAGCATATTTGAATACATGACTAACAATATGTGATAAAACTCCAGCCGGACGTATTTAGCTATGATAATACATTTTAAAAAATTGGAAGTTTTTGAAACTTTGATCTAGTTAAATATCTAGATCAAAGAAAATAAAAAATAAAAGTTAGTATAAATAAGTAGACACACAATTAATTTGTGACCAAAAACTGTAACTGAACCCAGATTTGGCTGCTTACCAGTCAAAAGCCAGACTTGAAAGTTGAGGGTTTGTGGGAGGAAAATCATGTTTATTCGGAAAGCCAGCAAAACCAATAACATGGTGGACAATGTCACAAAGACCATCTTAAATTGTCACACTTCCATCGAGTTTTTAAAGGGATACTTGTTATGGGAAACATGCAGGAATGGTGCAGGGTGCAGGATCTGTGTGTCTTTGACTACAGATCAAAGATGACTATGATCTGTAGTTCCAATGACTATCTTGGCTAATCACCCATCTGGAGGTCTGGTTGGCATTTTCTTGACTTTGGCCTGATGGTGGTGGAAAATTGTTTTGAATTCCCTTAAGTGAAAGGATCCACAAAAGCCTAAGCCTGGTTTATTTCAAGATGTGTCTCTAGAATTTTTTTAAGTAAGAACATAATTAAATAAGCATTCATTGCTAGAGAAATGTGTCTACAGTGAGAAGGAATGAAGGAATGAAAGGGGAGAAAAGGAAGGAAAAGTGAATGATTAAAATATATTTTTAAAACTGAGAACCTCATTTACAAAATTAACATAATAAACAGAAAGAAGCAATAGAGTGCATCAATAGTACCAAATGGGATTTCTTTTGGAGAAAAATAATAGAAAGTACCTTTAGTGATACAGTTTAATAAATACTAGTCACCAATATAAAATATTATCAATGAAAATGGTACATAAGTACAAATAGAGTTGTTTCAAGAAATTTGAAGGGTCTGCCTTATACTGCATTTACTTAATGTGTTAGCCTGCCAATTTTATGGAGGCTGACAGAAAATACATGACTCTTGAGTCACAGACAAAGGACGTTATTACTTATGGCACAGCATACAGCATAATCATTGGCCTATTTTCATCAGTTCCCCTTGTCCTTAAATTTCAAGAGGTGACAGCAAAGGGACCATATGTATACCTGCACATTCAGTGGGTCGCATTACAGGATGGTAACCCTAGGATCACAAAATGTGAGGATAATAGAGCATATGATTTTTAAGAAAAACTGTTTGCAGTTCTCATGCTGATGACACAGTAATAAAACTGTTATTCTAAGATTATTGAGTTTGTGATATAGGATAAAATGATTGTGTATATATGGGATATACCAGTTTTTATTTTATAGAACAAATTGCCATAAATGTAGTGGCTTAACACAACATAAATTTATTATCTCACAATTTCTATGGTTCAAAAATCCAGGCATGGCTTAACTGGATCCTAACTTATTTAATTTGGGTTTGGTTAGAGATTGTGTTTAAGCTCCTTGTGTCAGTGAAGATTTAGCTTCATGCCAATGGCTCTGTGTGTGGTTTGGGGAATGCTCTCAAGTCTGCCACATTCTTCTTTCTGCTCCAGTCACTCCTAAATGGGCACAGTTTAGCACAGTTTTACAGCCTCACCAACTCTCTGAGTTGACTTTGATCCATACTTACAGAGCACGTGTATTACTATAGAAAAAGTGGGTCCCACACCCGGTTCTTGTGCAATAGTGTGGGAGATCCACTTAGGGGAAAAAGCAGGGCATAATTCCAAAGGATCTGCAGTTCTTCTTTTGAGGATAAATATTATTTGTAATAGAGAGTGGAGAAATACTTGATTCCAACTATTGACAGCTAATGCCTATCTTGGTGGAGAGCTATTAGGAGGAAGCTGAGAACTGCATGATTAAAAAAAAAAATCAAATAGCAACCAGAAATTTAATAAAGAGATACAGGAAATAGTAGCCAAGAAGTGCCCTTCTGAGACCACAATAAATGCCTATATTAAAAAGAAGAAAGGTCTAACATCAATAAACTAAACTTCTACCTTAATAAACTAGAAAAAAATAAACTAGAACCAAAGCAAGCAAACAAAAAGAAATAACATTAGAATAGAAGTAAGGGAAAGGGAGAATAAAAAAAAAATAGAAAAAATCACCAAACCAAAAGTGGGCTCTTTGTAAAGATCAGCAAAATGGCAAACAATTAAATAGACTGAAGGGAAAAAGAGACAAATCAAAACTACTACAATAAAAAATGAAACTGGGACATTACTAGTGACCTTTGAGAGGTAAAAAAAGTTATGAAAGAATATTATAAACAAGGGTATGCCAACATATTAAATAATGCAAATAAGATGAAAAATTCTTAAAAATATACAAATTATCAAAACTGACTGTAGAAGAAATAGAAAATGTGAATAAAACTATGACATGTACAGATAAAATTAGTAATTTTAAAACTCCCACAATGAAAATTCCAGGTTTGGATGTCTTCACTAATGAGTTCTACCATTCAAAGAAAGAATAAAATAAAATGTTCTAATCCTTTCAAAGATTAGAAGTGAACACTTTTGAACTTATTTCACAAGAGCAGTATTTTTCTAATGCTAAAACCAGACAAAGACAGAAAAAGAAAACTATATATCAATATCCCTTATGAATATATGTGTAAGTCTTCATCAAAATACTACAAACCAAATCCAGGACCTATAAAATGGATTATGTGCTATTACGAAGAGGGACCTCACAGGGATACAAATTGGTTTAACATTTATAGATCAATTAATGTAATATACCATAGTAATTAAATAAAGAGCAAAAACCATATGAATCTCAATAGATGGAAAAAAAGCCTCTGACAAAATTTAACACCTTTCCAAGATAAGACACAATAACAAAACAAACTAAAAACCCTAGGAATAGAAAGGAATGTCCTTATCAAGAGAAAGGGTATCTATGAACTATCCACAATTAATATTATACTCAACTGTAAAAGACTAACTGCTTTCATCCTGAGACCAGGAATAGGACAAGGAAGGCAAGTTTTATCATTTCTATTTGACATTGTACTGGATGTTCCATCTGACACAATTAGGCAAGAAACATAAATGAAAAACACCCAAATTAGAAAGAACTGAAACAATTTTTATTTGCAGATGATATAATCTTATATATAGAAAATGCAAAGAATACACTAAAAATGCTATTATTAGATTGGTGCAAAAGTAATCATGGTTTTTTGCCATTAGGAGTAACCTAGAACAAACAAAAAGTTTACCAAGTTTGTGACACATTAGATTAGTATATAAAAAAAGATTGTATTCCTATATAATAGCAATGAATAATCCAAAAATTAAATCATGAAACTATTTTATTTATAATAGTATCAGTAATAAGAATAACATTCCTAGGAATAAATTCAACAAGAGAAATATAAGGCATGTGCATTGAAAACTAAAGAATATTGCTTAAAATTTTTTTAAAAGATATGGATAAAGACATAACATATTTGTATATTGGAATATTAATACATTTGACTTTTGAATAACAGATTTGAACTGTGTGGGTTCACTTACATGCTGAGTTTTTCAATAAACACATTAGAAAATTTTTAAGTTTTGCAACAATTTGTAAAAACTCTAGATAAACTATATAGCCTAGAAATATCAAAAAAATTAGGCATGTCATCAGTGCATAAAATGCATGTAGATACTAATCTATTTTACCATTTACTACCATAAAATATACTCGTTTATTATAAAAAGTTAAAATTTATCAAAATTTACTCACATAAATTCTCAATTGAGAGAAATGTAAACAAACATAAAATCAGAACTGCATAAAATGAATGGTAGTACATACTGTCCTACTGTAATAATTTTATAGCCATCCCCTTGTTGCTATTGCAGTGAACTTAAGTATTGATGAAGGTATCCACTTTAAATGTTGTGTAATGTTAATCATCTCTGTATGAGTCATTTATCTCTCCAGTAAATTGTGTATTCCATGAAATGTGATTTCTCACAATTCTGTTGTATTTTTCATTGTGTTAAATGCTGTATCATAAACCTTAAATAACACCATGAGACCTATATGAAGTATCACTAGTGATGCTGGAAGCACTCTCAGAAAGCAAAATCATGATATTATAAGAAGAATATTAATAACTTGATATGTACTATAGATTGAGGGCTGTAGCTGGAGTTGTCTGCCATTTCACACAGACCATTCACCTTCTAAACAGATGACATAAACCTATGGATCAATACATTTAGTAAATTACTACAAATGTATTTTCTGTTCCTTACGATTTTCTTAGTAACATCTTCAACTTACTTTATTGTAAGAATACAGAATATAACACATATACAAAGTATGAGTTAATCAACTCTCTTTTATCAATAAAGTTTCCAGTCAACAGTAGACTATTAGTGATTAAGTCTTTGGGGAGTCCAAAGTTATATGCAGATTTTTAACTGCAAAAGGGGTCAGTTCCCCTAACCCACATGTTGTTCAAGGACCAACAGTGTTGCTAAGATGACAATTTCATCACAATCTCTATCAAAATCCCTATTGTCTATTTTCCAGAAATTTAAAACCAATCATAAAATTTTAAGATGAAAATATAAATAGCCAAAACAGTCATGAAAGTGAAAAACAAATTTAAAGAACTTAAACGGTAAATTACCAAATATATTACAAAGCTACAATAATCAAGATGGTTTAGTATTAGCATAAAGATAAAAACAAACTCTAATGGAATAGAATTGAGATTCCAGAACTAAATCCATGAGTCTGTGGTCACTTGGTTTTTTATAATAATGCCAAGATCATTCAATAGCGTTTCAACAAATGGTACTGGGACAACTGATCAGTCACATGTAAAGCAATAAAGATAGAGTACTACCTCACACCATACACAAAAACTAATTCAAAATGGAGCACAGATCTCAATATATGCATTAAAACTGTATGATTCTTGTAGCAAATCACAGGAGTAAATCTAGGTTAGGCAGTGGTGTTTTAGATATGACACCAAAATCACAAGCAACAAAATAAAAAGTAAGTTAGACTATTACAATTTTTAAAAGTTTGTGCTACAAATGACAGCCATCAAGAAAATGAAAACACAGCTCCAAGAATGGAAGAGAATATTTGCAAATCATACATCTGATGAGAGTCTTTGAGCCAGAATGTGTAGATAACTTACATCTCAATAAGAAAAAATAATTAAAACTGGATATATCATCCACATAGACATTTATTCAAGGAAGTTATGTAAGTGGTCAATAAACATATAAAAAGATGTTCAATATCATAATCCATCATTCAGTTTCAAATCATAACAACTTCACACCCACTAGGATGACTACAATCCAAAAAACAAATAATAGCAAGTGTTGACCAGAATGTGGAAAAATGAACCCACATGCATTACAGGTGGAATTGTTAAATGTTGCAGCCACTTTGGAAAACAATTTGATGGTTCAATAACATATTAAACTTAGAGTTCCCATATATCCATTGATTCCAGTTCTAAACATAAGAGATAACAGCATTCAACTCACACAAGAATATGTACACAAAATTTTCTAACAGCATTATTATAATAGCCACAATGTGGACACAACTTAAGTGTCCACTGTTAAATGGATAGACAAAATAAACTGTATCCACATTATTGAATATTTTTAGCAATAAATAAAGTTCCAACACATGTGTGAACCTAAAAGACAGTAAGCTAAAGGAAAGACCACATGTTGTGTGACCCTATTTAAATAAAATGTGCAGACTAGGTAAAATTAGGCAAATATATAGAAATCAAAGTAGATTAATGGATGTTTAAGTGTAGGGGTGCAATTGGTAGTAAGTAGTATTAAGAATGGGATTTTTTTACAGAAGACTTAAACATTCTAAACTTAGATTTTGGCAATGGTTGTATAACCCTGTGAACTTAAAAACTGAATTTTACACTTTTAATGAATTTACTTTATGCTATATAAACTATGTATCAATAAATATGTTGAAAATATTCAAACCAATAGCTGAGACATTCTGAAGGGGATATAATGTAATGATGAGTTAGCAGCCATGACAATTTTAAATTTATCAGCAGAGTTCTTAAGATAGTCTTTAGTTTGGACAGAGCCTCTTGCCTTATTAGAATTATGTACAAGCATGGGACACATTGAGTTTAATAAAGAGTGTTTCTGTTTCTGGTATAAGAAACTTTCTTTAAAATATACATTACCTTTACTGTTTTCTAATACCACTAAATGAGCACTAAGAAGAACTTAATGGGTAAGAAGAAATTTGGATTCTCTTTTTCTTTTTCTAACAGATCCGTATCAGTTTCAGTTGAGGCTCTCAGAAAAACAGATAGGAATACTAAATGGACTTGGGTAAAAAGTAACCTAAGTAATCTGCTCAGAGTCCTTAATCCTCTATCTACTTGAACAGATTGACGATATTTATTTATTTATTTTATTTTATTTTATTTTTTTTAATTGCATTTTAGGTTTTGGGGTACATGTGAAAAACATGCAAGGTTGTTGCATAGGTGCATACGTGGCAGTATGATTTGCTGCCTCCCTCCCCTTCACCTATATCTGGCATTTCTCCCCATGCTATCCCTCCCCAACTCCCCACCCCCCCACTATCCCCCCTCCCCCCAACAGACCCCCGTGTATAATGCTCCCCTCCCTGTGTCCATGTGTTCTCCTTGTTCAACACCCGCCTATGAGTGAGAACATGTGGTGTTTCATTTTGTGTTCTTGTGTCAGTTTGCTGAGAATGATGTTTTCCAGGTTCATCCATGTCCCTCCAAAGGATGTGAACTCCTCGTTTTTAATGGCTGCATAATATTCCATGGTGTATATGTGCCACATTTTTCCTGTCCAGTCTATCATCGATGGGCATTTGGGCTGGTTCCAGGTCTTTGCTATTGTAAACTGTGCTGCAATGAACATTCGTGTGCATGTGTCCTTATAGTAGAACGATTTATAATCCTTTGGATATATGCCCAGTAATGGGATTGCTGGGTCAAATGGAATTTCTATTTCTAGGTCCTTGAGGAATTGCCACACTGTTTTCCACAGTGGTTGAACTAATTTACACTCCCACCAACAGTGTAAAAGTGTTCCTATTTCTCCACATCCTCTCCAGCATCTGTTGTCTCCAGATTTTTTAATGATCGCCATTCTAACTGGCGTGAGATGGTATCTCAATGTAGTTTTGATTTGCATTTCTCTAATGACCAGTGATGATGAGCATTTTTTCATATGTTTGTTGGCCTCATGTATGTCTTCTTTTGTAAAGTATCTGAACTAATAAAAAAGAAAAGAGAGAATAACCAAATAGATGCAATAAAAAATGATAAAGGGGATATGACCACAGATGCCACAGAAATTCAAACCATCATCAGAGATTATTACAAACAACTCTATGCACATAAATTAGAAAACCTGGAAGAAATGGATAAATTCCTGGACAGTAGCCTCCTCCCATGCCTAAACCAGGAAGAAGTCGAAACCCTGAATAGACCAATAACAAGGTCTGAAGTCGACACAGCAATTAAGAGCCTACCACCCAAAAAAAGCCCAGGCCCAGATGGTTTCACAGCCAAATTCTACCAGACATACAAAGAGGAACTGGTACCATTCCTACTGAAACTATTCCAAATAATCCAAAAAGAGGGAATCCTTCCCAAATCATTTTATGAGACCAACATCATCCTAATACCAAAACCCGGCAGAGACTCAACAAGAAAAGATAACTACAGGCCAATATCCATGATGAACATAGATGCAAAAATCTTCAATAAAATACTGGCAAGCCGATTACAACAACACATCAAAAAGCTTATCCACCATGATCAAGTAGGATTCATCCCGGGGATGCAAGGCTGGTTCAATATACGCAAGTCTATAAATGTAATTCACCACATAAACAGAACCAAAGACAAAAACCACATGATTATCTCAATTGATGCAGAGAAGGCCTTCGACAAAATTCAACAGCCCTTTATGCTAAAAACTCTCAATAAACTAGGTATCAACGGAACATATCTCAAAATAATAAAAGCTATTTATGACAAACCGACAGCCAATATCATACTGAATGGGCAAAAACTGGAAGCATTCCCTTTGAAATCTGGCACTAGACAAGGATGCCCTCTCTCACCACTCCTATTCAATATAGTACTGGAAGTTCTAGCCAGAGCAATCAGGCAAGAAAAAGAAATAAAGGGTATTCGATTAGGAAAGGAGGAAGTCAAATTGTCTCTATTTGCAGACGACATGATTGTATATCTAGAAGACCCTATCACCTCAGCCCAAAATCTCCTGAAACTGATAAGCAACTTCAGCAAAGTCTCAGGATACAAAATCAATGTGCAAAAATCACAAGCATTCCTATACACCAATAACAGACTTAAAGAGAGCCAAATCAAGAACGAACTGCCATTCACAATTGCTACAAAGAGAATAAAATACCTAGGAATACAACTAACAAGGAACGTAAAGGACCTCTTCAAGGAGAACTACAAATCACTGCTCAACGAAATAAGAGAGGATACAAACAGATGGAGAAACATTCCATGTTCATGGTTAGGAAGAATTAATATCGTAAAAATGGCCATACTGCCCAAAGATTGACGATATTTAAATGACATACTAAACAATTTGGCTGTTATTCTTCAAAATGTTAAAGTTAAGTTAAAACTTAAGACTTAAGTCAAAAAAAATTAACTTTTTTTTACTCCACTACTGAATTGATATTTAACCTTAGGAAATTCAGGCATACCTTTTTTACAATGGTTAGAATGCTCTGTATGGTATGCAATAAAATAGTAAACAATAGAGTAGTTGATTTTTAAGCAACCCAAACTTTGAATAATCTAGATATTATCTGGGGAAAAAAAAGCAATTACTTATTTTAAAATATTTTGGTTGGAAAATGAATTTATATTCAGAATATAAATTCCATAGAGTCAAAGATTTTTGTTTCATTTGCTTCTATGTACCCTAGAACAGTGCCTAGCACATAATATATGCTCAATAAGTCCCTCTTGATGGATTAATTTGTTCTTATCAAACATAAGCATATATATTTATTTCATAAAATCATGTAGTGATTGAAAACTTCTTTAAAGTACAAACATCTGTAATTTGCACATGTAAGCACAGCATACAAGAGATTTGTTTTGTGACATTTAAATAAAGGATTTACTTAGAAAGCCAAGATTTCATCTAATGCAGTAGTAAAAAATCTGAAAGCTCCATTATGGCTCATTTAAAGAAAGTCAAAATTCTAAAATATAAGAATATAGTTGACATTAAGATGTTACTTTTATGACTATTTAAAAGGCTAAAGAAATATCTCTTAAGTACTAAAAGGGCAAAGATTTAGATAAAAATAGAATTGTTGGCCAAGCGCGGTGGCTCACGCCTATAATCCCAGCACTTTGGGAGGCCGAGATGGGTGGATCACGAGGTCAAGAGATCGAGACCATCCTGGTCAACATGGTGAAACCCCATCTCTATTAAAAATACAAAAATTAGCTGGGCATGGTGGCACACGCCTGTAGTCCCAGCTACTCGGGAGGCTGAGGCAGGAGAATTGTTTGAACCCAGGAGACGGAAGTTACAGTGAGCCGAGATCACGCCATTGCACTCCAGCCTGGGTAACAAGAGCGAAACTGCGTCTCAAAAAAAAAAAAAAAAAAAAAAAAATAGAATTGTTAAGCCACATTTCACTGTACTGAGTGTACATTCAGTCATCTACCTCTACAGATGATTTTATGAACTGCATACAACTCTAGAAACATTTGTATTCAGGCAATTGTATATGTTGAAGAAGTTAAGGTTTGGTTTTGAGCTGTATTTATAATTAAGATTAGGGCTCTTTGTTGATGTTAATAGTTTTTACTTAACAATAATAGTTTAAATGAATCTTTTTAAATAAAAAGTTGAGCTTAGAGAATGTACCCCTAATACATTTGTATAAATATGGCAAAGATGTGTCTTGGAACACATTTAAGGATTCTCCACACAGAATAAAAAACATTTAAAATATGACCAAAGGCTCTTTAGATGTCTCTATGAAAGAAATACATGATTAACACACACAACAACACAGAAGTGTAGTAAATAATTATTTATAAGAGAATTAATGGTACATGAATTGTGTATGTGTTGACATTATTAAAATTCATGTTGAATCATTTTTATCAGCATGTTCTTGTTTCTTTGTTATTTCTGTATAATATGGATCATTCTCTAAACTATAATATGATTTTAACATAGATTATGTCATTTTGAAACATCTGGGGCATGTATCCATTAAGTACATGGTATATATAATCAACAGATTTGAAAGGACCTACATTTTTATACTTAGTATAAATGGATTCTATTCTCCAACTATGTGTGCTTTCTTCAGATTCAACTGTTTTCTTCAATAGAGCAATGCCAAGTGAGATTTTTGGGTCTTTTGGCAAACAAGAGTAATTGCTTTTTATATTTGTGGAAGATATTTCTCTTTTAAATTCCTTTTAGTTCATATATAGAGACCCTCACTATTTCACTTTGTAATGTTATATAAATTATGAGATTAAGTATAACGTAAGATTGGTATCTTTTCCCAGAATCATCATTTTTCCTGATTGCCAAATCCAATGAATTATTTCAGTTTTTCCTCAAATTCTAAATTACTCCCATCTGTAGGCTTTGGTGTCATGATTGTTTCCAGATTTCTATAGCCCTTTCTGTACTCCTTTCAATCCTCGCACTGCAGTCAGCAAGATGCTTTAAAGGTAAATGTTAATTATGCCACAGCCTACTTCCCACGCACCCCCAGCCCATCCCTCAGTTCAACCCTTCAACTGAACTACATTGCTTTCACCTGAAGACCAGAATTTTCAACATGGTCAATAAGTGCCTGAATATTATTTTCTATATCACCCCTTCAAAGTGAATTATTTTCCATTTATCAAATTTGTCATGCTCTTGGAGTTTTCTCACATATTATTCCCTCTGCCAGGAAATTCCCCATCAGCGCCTTTCTCTCATGTTCCTGCCCCAACTTCTCATACATCACATCTCAGCTTAAATACTAGAGAAATGCATCCTTTCCAGGGAGGGTTTCCTGCTGATTCCGGTTCTGGTTATACATTCCCATAGAATTCTAGACTTTACTTTGCACTTAGCTAGCCACATAATTGTCATGTGGTACATATTTGCTCATTAACAGATTTATAAAAAGTTTTTCCTTCTGTTTTGTTTGTTTGTTTGTTTGTTTTTCCTTGAAATGGAGTCTCGCTCTGTCACCCAGGCGGGAGGGCATTGGCGCGATCTCTGCTCACTGCAACTTCGGCCTCCTAGGTTCAAGGGATTCTCCTGCCTCAGCCTCCTGAGTAGCTGGGATTATGGGCACCTGGCACCATGCCCAGCTAATTTTTATATTTTTAGTAGAGATGGGGTTTCGTCATGTTGATCAGGCTGCTTTCAAACTCCTGACCTCGTGATCCACCTGCCCCGGCGTCCCAAAGTGCTGGGATTACAAGCGTGAACCAGTGCGCCCGGCCCCCTTGTGTTTTTTAAAAAAAATATTTTGTATTCTTCCAGAAATTATTCACCCTTCTTTCTTATTTTTTCTTTTAAATAAAAGTATTCTTCAAGTTTCCCTCCTGTGCCATCCCTCTCTCTTAGCAATTTCATGACTTGAAATACAACTCCTGTATAGAAAATTACTAGGTATATATTTTTATCTTATATTTCTCTCTAGGGTCTAACCATACATGGTTGCTAGGTTTCTCCATTTGGAAGGTATCTCAAATTGAATATACTCCAATTTTTTCTCCAACGTTTTTGTTCCTGTATTCCATAATTTTATTAATGGTATACTACCTATCCAATAATTTGTGATTATAATATATTTTGATTACTACTTCACCTTACTCTCCTCATATACCCCCCCAATTTAATATAATAAATTGCCATGTCTTATTGAGGGTATTGCTTCAGTCTCATCTTATCTCCTTTTCTTTCTTCTGTGGTCTTCATTCTGCTTTATGTTCCCATAATCATTTATCAGCTTATACCAAACAACTTCTAGAGCGCTCCGTCGTCTTTAGCTATTTCCTGCTCCACTGCATCTTTCCCCCCAATTTTTTTTTTTTTTTGAGCTTGTTTCTATTGCTGCCTTTTTCCATGCCCAGCTTCAAGCTCCCTATTCAGTACTCAGTGCTCAGCACAAAAAAAAACTTCTTACCTTTTCCTTGTGGAAATCATTTTTTCTTCCTTTTAATTCTCATAGCACTTAATCTGTGCTTCTTGTATGGCACTATTAGTTTTTTGTTTAAACTACAGTGTAATTGTTTATGTACAGCCCCTGTCACCTCAGCGGAGTTTTTACTTTTTTTTTTTTTTTTTTTTTTTTTTGAGACGAATTCTCACTCTGTAGCTCAGGCTGGAGTGCAGTGGCGCGATCTCCATTTGCCGCGACCTCCGCCTCCCGGGTCCCAGCGATTCTCTTACCTCAGCCTCCCAAGTAGCTGGGACCACAGGCGCGTGCCACCACAGCCGGCTGATTTTTTGTATTTTTAGTAGAGGCGGGGTTTCACGGCGTTAGTCAGGATGATCTCAATCTCCTGACCTTGTGATCCGCCCGTCTCGGCCTCCAAAGTGCTGTGATTACAGGCGTGAGCCACCGTGCCCGGCCCGAGTTCTAAATTTTCTAAAAGAAATATTTATGTCTGGTTCTTTCATACATTTCCTAAGTTTCAGGTGCTAAGCAAACGTGGTTATTAGTGAGTGACTGAATTGATTCCATCTTTTATTTTATAGAAATATATCCACTGAATAAAGTTCTGTTTGTGGTAACATATTGATATTCACTTTAATAGTTAATTCTAAATCATTCTGCTTTTATTCTCTGTTTTCTTCAATACTCATCATTGTCTATTTTGTTACATTGGAAGTGGTTTTCTTTGGTAGAAACCTCTGTAAATTCCAAATGAAATTAATTTTACAGACATTGCTTGATATTTTTGCAATAGAATGAAACAATATTCTACTCTATTCTAATAAAACTTTATTTCCTTGCTCACCAGTGTTCTTTGATGATTGCTACTATGAATACCTGAAGTGTTGTCATTTCCTATTTATACAGGAGTATTTTTTATCTGCGACTATGGCTCCACTTAGTGCAATCTGCCCCGAATTGCTTTAACTTGTTTTAATGACAACAAACACAAGGATAGAGTATGATTCAATGTTGAGTTCTCAAGGCGTGTAACAGTCGTTTTGTGAATTCCTATTGATTAAAAAGGGGATTCATTCTCAATTCAGGAATATGAAGGACATGAAAATTGCATTCAAATATTTTCAAGTGTTAGGAAAAAAGAAGTTTGAGTATCAAGGAATTGAGGAATTCAAGACCAGCTGTATCATATGAAAAACGATGACTTCTCTCTGCACGCTGTCTACTGTAGAGAACTCATAGGATACAGCTGGCAGTTCAGGAATTCTTCACAGGTGATGCCAGTGAGCAACACTGACCTTCCATCACTTGGCAGATACAGTTTCAGTGCCCATAAAAAGTGAAATAAGAGTAGGTGGATTGCTTATCTTATTTGAGAAAGGACAGAACTGATGGAATTAGTTTATATACACGTGACCAGAAAAATGTCACGTGTAAAAATAAATGAAAGGTTCTTTTTTTTTTTTTTTTTTTTTGAGACAGTCTCGCTCTTTCACCCAAACTGGAGTGCAGTGGCACGATCTCAGCTCACTGCAACCTCCGCCTCCCAGGTTCAAGCAATTCTCTTGTCTCAGCCTCCCTAGTAACTGGAATTACAGGCATGCGCCACCAAACCCAGCTAATTTTTGTATTTTTAGTAGAGATGGAGTTTCACCACATTGGCCAGGTCGGTGTCTGTCTCTTGACTTCGTGATCCGCCCGCCTCAGCCTTCCAAAGTGCTGGGATTACACGCCCGGCCAGAAAAGGTTTTTTTTAATGTGAGTATTAATGAAATAATATTAATCATGAAGAATTTCAAATATGCCTGATATTATTGATGTTTGTTTTGACTTAATTTTAAATCGTTTTTGGGTAAACTGTGTTAAAAATGTCCCTAAAATATTTTTCTTAAAACGGCCTGACACTTATGATAAGTACCCATTTTACCACCAATTATGTTTTGTTGGTTTTCAAATCCATTAAAACATATTATTTTGGTTTATTTTACTTGTAACATAATTTAAATACTTGCTTTTAGAAACAACTCAAAAATGATTAAAATTGCCCCACTTTTTTTAATAGACATGTTATTACAAAACGACTGTTCAATGACAAGCGTAAATGAATCTGACATATGACTTATATGATTGACTTATATGACTTATACAATTGTCTTAAAACACATGTGAATAAAATACCTTGAAATTATTTGAAGTTATTAATATACTGAAAACATAGCTGTGTTCACTCTGTTAAGCCTAAGAATCTTAGACATTCCTAAGTTACTAAATTATGGTTAAGTATTAAAGACACTGGTGTGTAGTGTTTGATTTATTTTCTGTCTTCAAAAGAGGTTTGCTTTTAAGAAAAGGTTAGACACCAATTTGCTGACTAAGAACTGATGATTCACCTGTCGTGATTATGTCAATTGGCTTTGTTTGAAAAGAAACTGAGTACAGGGTAAAAGTAGATGGAAAAAATCTTATTAGAACAACTTTTGTGTTGATTATTAGTTTCAGTTTATCTTAAAATAGATTTCCAAGAACTAAGAACAGCATCATAAATACATAACCAACTTCGTGACTACTTCTAATGCTTTAAATTTCAAATAGAAATGGTATCTGATCTTTCGTAAAAAAAAAAAAAAACAAAAAAAAACAAAAAACAAACCTTCTAAGCCTTTCCAGAGTGTTGTCTTCAAAAACTCCAGATATTGTAGAAGGGATAGAATCACATAAATAGACTTAAACTGTGACAAGTAAATACTTTTGAGCAAGAGCAAATAGTAGATTGTACTTTTATAAATTTTAAAACATGCACATTAAAAGAAAGATTGCTTGATTAAAATAATTTTATATAGTTAATGTTGCTCATAAAAGCTCATTTTCTCTCACTTTGTGAAATTCAGCCTCTGATTATACAACATCTTCATTCTACTGGCTCTTTGTGTTCTATTTTAACAGGCAGAGTGTGTAAAAGAATTTAAGGACATGTTTCTCTTACAGCCTCACAGTTTGGTTTCAAATTGATTATTGGTTAGAAATAAAATGAGTATTGAAATAGAAGTATTGGGAAACATGTCACAAGAATCAAGACAAAAAACAAAAAATTCTGAAAGTAGGTACCACATATATATTCTGTCAATAACCTGTCCTCAGCCAGGATTGTGTGAAATTTTCTCTTTTCGTAGTCTTAAGCATTCCTGGTGGAGACATCACTTTTGGATGCTTTGGTACTTCTGAATTTGATGTTTTGCTGTCATCAATAAAGGGGAAAGGTTTTGTAGCAGAATATGAAAGAGAAGTTCAGTGAGATTCGGCTAAATTTGAATTGTTTTTAATTTTTTAAAAGTTATATAACATGTAATACATCCAAAAGAATATGTGTAACTTTCATGTGGCATATAAAACAAAATAAAATGAACACTCTTGAACCCATAAATTAAACCAAAATCTAAAATATCACCTGTTGCTTTGTACTACCTGTATGTCTTTCTTCAATCATGTCCTATATTCCCCATTCCCGGAGATTACCAAGATTATAGATTTTGTGTTATTATCCGTTATTTAAGAAATATATTTACTACATAGGAATTTGGTCATAGTAGAATATTATTTAATTTTACTTGTTTGTGAGTTTTATAAAAAGTGTTATATGTGTAAATGAATTTTCAGTCAAAATTTTATTTCTTGGATTTATTAATGAAATTTTATATAGTTATGAGTAATTCATATTTACTGCTCTATAATGTTTCACTGCTAATATATCATAATTTATTTATTCATTTGTACCAGTCAGGATTATGACAGGCAAACAGAAGCCACTCTGTATTTAACAGTTAGAACCTACAATTCAATGCTAATATAACTGTGTGAAAAGATGAGGGAAGGGTCTTCAGGAAAGTTCCACCCACAGTAGTAGATTGAAGCCTAATGCCTCAAAGCACAGGGGAGAACCCAGAGCTCCAGGATATTCTGTGAAGCCTGTCATGATCACAGAGTGAAAGTTTTGGGAAAGATTTGCAAAACTTGCCAAGACCAAGTACTGGGAATTTGTGGACAGGTCTGTGACGCTGCTGCATCTATGGAGTAAGCACTCACAGAAAAGTTAGCAGAGCACCACGTCTGACCTCCATGGCTTGCCAAGAATAACACCCCCATTCATGTCCACCTTCCAAATTTGATGCAACTTCTCGGTATTGACAAAACCCACCACAAAAGGGAACATACATCAAATGGGATCTGAAAAATTGTTTTGAGACACAGAAATGCTGGTTATGGTGTTGAGTTGACAACACAACATTCTTGAATTGATCATTTTCCCCCATTATTTTGGCTATTGCGAGGATTGAGACTGAATACCCTTGCACATATGCCAAGACTTCTGTAGATGGTCTATCTAGGAATGAGATTGCTGAGGCATAAGGTAAATGGATTGACAGATTGACAAGACACTACCACTATGGTTGTATCCATTTACACTTTCACAGGTGGGTATATAAGTAGATGTTTCTCCACATTCTGGCCAATGCTTGGTGTCTGATCTCTTCATAGTCATGGACCTCTAATATAGTGTCTGTAAAATTATATCTCATCATCATCTTAAATTTTATTTATATAAATTATGAGGTTGAATTTCTCATAAGATTTTTCATTCTTCCTTTAATGACTTTATAAAGTCATTCCATTTATGACTTTATTAAGTCATTTTTCTTTTTCTTAGTTTTATATTTGTTTCTGTAAACTACTGCTTTATTGGTAATATGTAATGTCAGCCAACTATATTTGTAATTATGTTTTCACCTACTTTGTGGTGTATTTTCACGAGCAGATATTCTTAATTTTAATCAAACTTTTATTTTATGGTTATTATATTTTTGTCTTTAAAAAAATACTTGCAAAACTTGCCAAAACATTTTCTGGAAGAAAACTAGACAATTTTCTTCTAGAAGTTCTAAAGTTTTACCTTTCACATCTAAGTCTATAAACCCTCTAGAATTTAGGTTTTTTGTTATGATGTAGGAATTAATTTTATTTCTCTTACTATGGAGAGCGTAATATGCTATATATTGGGTAGTTCATTCATATTTTAGTTTCCTGTTGCTTCTGTAACAATCACCACAATCTTCATGGTTTAAAACAAAACAAATTTATTAGTTTACAGTTGTGAAGGTCAGAAGTCTGAAATGATTTCTTTGAAGCTAAAATCCAGCTGTTTGCAAGGTTGTATTCCTTCCAGAGGGTTTAGGGGAGAATCTGCTTCCTGTATTTTCCATCTAATAAAAAGTACCTTCATTCTTTGGCTCATGGCCTACTTCCATCTTCAAAGCCAGCAATTGCCCCACTCGAGCCTGTGCTATTGCCATCATATCTACTTCTCTGACCCTGCTGCCTCCCTCTGTCATTTAAAAGACATCAGGAACAGCTGGATTATCCAAGATACTCCTCCATCTCAAGAGTTGTAATTTAATCACACCCATATAGTTTCTTGTGTAGGATAACATATTTACAGATTCTTGGTACTAGGACATGGACATCTTTAGGGGACAATTATTCACTCGATCTATAACACCACCTGTGTCAAATGTCATTTTATCATACACAGGAGTCTGTTTTTGGATTCTGGATTCCATTGCTCTATTTGTCTATCTGTGCCCCAGGACTGCATGCTTCATACTATCATAATTAACACAGCTTTATTAATATATAAAGGAATAACTCTTGACTTTTTCTTTTGCTTCTGAATGGTTTTGGCTGTTCTTGGGCTTTCACTTTTTCAAACAAATTTAGAACCAATGAATAAGTTGATCCAAACCCTATAGTGATTGTAATTAGAATTGCATTGGATCTGCAGATGAAAATCTTATATTCATTGAGAGTTCCTATTTATGAACATAATATATCTCTCAATAAAATGTATTTTATACATGCTCTGTAAAGGTTTGAAAATCTGTGGCTAAATTTATTTCTAGAAAAATCTAATTTTTAAAATTCCTGTTGTAAATTATATCTTGTTTCTTTAAAAAAATATATAATTATATGCTGCTGGCATATAAAAATACAATTAACCTTTTTTTGTATAATAGTACCTTGCTAACTTCTCTTACAAATTCTGAGACTTTTAATGAAAATACTTTGTTTTCTATGTACATAATTATGTAAGTGGCAAATAATTTTTCTTTCTGATATTTATAACATTTATCTTGTCTTAGCAGATAATTTGAGTCATTGATTCTGAATAAAGTGCCAAGAATGTGCATCTTTACCTTGTTTATGATTTTTTTAATTAGTAAGTCTACTATTCCTATGAATTTTGAGTAGAAGCCTTGTGTTGACCGATGATGTTTCATTTATTTTTTAGATGAAGTGAGTTTTTATAATGATTAAATTTAAATTCTATCAAATCATTTTTCCAAACAATAAAGTGTTAGCCTTTTTCTCCATTAATTTATTAATAAGTAAATTACAATTAGAGGTTATAAATCTTAAAATACTTGTATACGTATGATAAATACAACTCAATCATGATGTATTATGTACATACAACAGGGCTTGGCTATGCTTCTCTTTAGCCAAGTGAGTTTTTTCATGTTATTTTTTTTCTTTTCTGGGCGGCTTTGGTCTATACATTTCCTTTTCTAATTTGGTTTTGATATGACACTTATATTCTCCTGCTGAGTTCTTGGATATTTCTCCATTTCTTTCTCTGGAATATTATGCATAGATTGGAATAATATATTTCCCATAAGTCTAGAGAGATCTCCTTGTGCATCTCATGAGACTGGTATTTCTTTATAGTACATTTCATTATGTTTTTTTGCTGATTTTATTTTTTAATACATTTTATTGTATGCATTTGAGGTATATAACATGACGTTATAGGATAAATATAGATAGCAAAATGTTTACTGTTATTAAGCAAATGGACATATCCATCATCTCACAGTTACCCTTTTTTCTTTTTTTTTAGTTTTTGTGGCAAGAGCAGCCAAAATCTACTTATTTAGGATGAAATCAAAATACAGAACAATTTTAGTACCTATACTCTACATAGTGTACCCCAGGGGTCCCCAGTCCTTAGGCTGGAGACCTGTACTGGTCTGTGATCTGTTAGGAACTGGCACGCATAGCAGGTGGTGAGCAGCCAGCAAGCCAGCATTACCGCCTGAGCTCCACCTCCTGTCAGATCAGCCCTGGCTTTAGATTCTCACAGGAGAGGAACTCTATTGTGAACTGCACATGTGACAGACCTAGGTTACACATTCTTTATGAGAATCTAATGCCAGATGATCTGAGGTGGACAGTTTTATCTCAAAACACCCCATCCTTTTCCACCGAACCCCCACCAGTGGAAAAATTGTCTTCCATGGAACTAGTCCCTGGTACCAAAAAGACTGAGGACTACCAGTGTACACTCTGTCTCTAGACAAGTTCATCCTACATATCGCCTACATTATATCCTCTTACGTCTCGTTATTTCCACCCCAACCCTGGTAAACACTGTTTCATATTCTCAGTATATTTGGGATTTTTTTTTTCAGATTCCATACATAAATGAGATCATCCATATTTTTCTTTTTGTGTCTGGCTTATTTCACTTAACATATTGCCCTCCAAGTTCATCCACATTGTGACAAAAATTGTTTCTTTATCCATTTGCCTGTCAGTGGACACTTATAACATTGTTTCCATATCTTTGTTATCAAGAATAATGCTGCAATGAATATTAAAGTGTAGGTATCTTTTCAAGGTGATTTTTATTTCCTTTGGGTATATGCCCAGGAGAGGGATTGTTGGGTCGTATAGTAGTTCTATTTTTAATTTATTTAGAAACTTTCATACGGTTTTCTATAATGGCTACACCAATCTACATTTCCACAGGCAGTCTACAAAAAGTAGCATTTTCTGCTCCCTCATGTCAAAATTTATCTTTTCACTTTTGGGTAATACTTAATGAGTATGAGGTGATATCTCATAGTGGTTTTGATTTGCATTTTCCTGATGATTAATGATGTTGAGCATCTTTTCATATACCTGTTGGTTATTTTTATGACTTCTTTTAATAAGTGTCTATTAGGTATTTTGCCTGTTTTTAAATTGGGTTGTTGGTTTTTCTGCTGTTGAGTTGTCTTAATTCGTTATAAATTTTGAATAATAACTCCTTAGTGGTTGTGTGCTTTGCAAATATTTTCTTCCCAATCCAGAGGCTGTTGTTTCAGTTTGGCGATTGTTTCCTTTGCTGTGAAGGAGCTTTTCAGTTTAATGTAGTCCCATTTATTTGTTTTTCCTTTTGTGGCTTGAACTTTTGATATGACATCGAACAATTCTTTACCAAAGCCAACCTCCAGAGGTTTGAACCTATGTTTTCTTATAAATAAATCTAAATATATACGGTCAAGTAATTTGTACAAGTGCACCAATAGAGCACATTGAGGAAAGGATAATCTTTGCAATAAATTGTGCTAAGACAACTGGATTTCTATATGCAAAAGAATGAAATTGGACTTTTATCATATATCATATGCAAAAATTAACCCAAAATGGATGAGACCTAAATATAAGAACAGAAACCATAATGTTATTTCAAAAATATTTTTACATGAGTTTTCATCCATTTTGTTTTGCACATTCTTAATTGAAGTGCTATTTCCATACAATGAAATAATAGTTCTTAAGAGTGTAGCTTGATTAATTTTAATAAAAGTCTACCTATACCTCCAACAAATATAGAACAATTCTGTCACCCCAGATATTTTCTTCATGCCACTTTCCATCCAGTCCAACTCCAGGCTCCGTTCTCAATAGATAACCACTCTTATGGACTCTAACACCATATATTATTTTTGCTGCTAGAATTTTGTAATAGTGAAAGCTAACAAGATGTGTTCTTTTATATCTGGCTTCTAAAATGTCTGTTAGATACATCCAGATTGTTGTGTCAATCAGTGGCTAGTTCCTTTCTGTTTATGTGTAAACTTGTTTGTCCGTTCTTCTAGGATGAACACTAGTTTACATTTGACTTAATGGTGATTGTGAATAAAATGTCATGAATATTCACGTGCAAGTTGTTTTATGAACATATTTTTTAATTCCCTTGGATAAATACTTGGCAGTTGAATTACTGGATCATAGTAGAACTGTATGTTTAACTTTATGAATAGCTGCCGATCTGAAAGTGATACTACTGTATCATAAAAAGTAATACTACTGTAAACTGCCAACAACAATTGCTCTAATAATTCCACATCGTCATCAACATTTACTATGAGTTTTCTTTTCAGCTGTTCTGGAATGTGTGTGTATGTGTGTGTGTGATTCACCATTGATTTGATATAGTTATTTATAGATTATAGATATTAGTCATTTTTCAGAAGTAAAGAGTGTTTTTCTTGAATCTGTAAATTACTTTGGGCAGTATGGCCATTTTCACAATACTGATTCTTCCTAATCATGAGCATGGAATGTTTTTCCATCTGTTTGTGTCCTCTCTTATTTCATTGAGCAGTGATTCATAGTTCTCCTTGAAGAGGTCCTTTACATCCTTCATTAGTTGTATTGCTAAGTATTTTATTCTTTTTAGCAATTGTGAATGGGAGTTTGCTCTTGAGTTGGCTCTCTTTTAGTTTATCATTGGTGTATAGGAATGCTTGTGATTTCTGCACATTGACTTTGTATCCTGAGACTTTGTTGAAGTTGTTGCTTATCAGTTTCAGGAAATTTTGAGCTGAGACAATAGGGTCTTCTAAATATACAATCGTCATCTGCAAATAGAGACAATTTGACTTCCTCCTTTCCCAATTGAATACCCTTTATTTCTTTCTCTTGCCTGATTGCTCTGGCTAGAGCTTTAAATACTATATTGAATAGGAGTGGTGAGAGAGGGCATCCTTGTCTAGTGCCAGATTTCAAAGGGAATGCTTCCAGTTCTTGTCCATTCAGTATGATATTGGCTGTTGGTTTGTCGCAAATAGCTTTTATTATTTTGAGATATGTTCCGTCAATACCTAGCTTATTGAGAGTTTTTAGCATGAAGGGCTGTTGAATTTTGTCAAAGGCCTTCTCTGCATCTATTGAGATAATCATGTGGTTTTTGTCTTTGGTTCTGTTTATGTGGTGGATTACATTTATAGACTTGTGTGTGTTAAACCAGCCCTGCATCCCCGGGATGAATCCTACTTGATCATGGTGGATAAGCTTTTTGATGTGCTGTTGCAATCAGTTTGCCAGTATTTTATTGATGATTTTTGCATCTATGTTCATCATGGATATTGGCCTGAATTTTTCTTTCTTTGTTGAATCTCTGCCAGGTTTGGTAACAGGATGATGTTGGTCTCATAAAATAATATGGGAAGGATGCCCTCTTTTTGTATTGTTTGGAATAGTTTCAGAAGGAGTGGTACCAGCTCCTCTTTGTACATCTGGTAGAATGCAGCTGTGAACTCTTCTGGTCCTGGACTTTTCTTGGTTGGTAGGGTATTAACTACTGCCTCAACTTCAGCCCTGGTTATTGGTCTATTCAGGATTTCAACGTCTTCCTAGTTTAGGCTTGGGAGGGTGCAAGTGTCCAGGAATTTATCCATTTCTTCCAGGTTTCCTAGTTTATGTGCATAGAGTTGTTTGCAGTAATCTCTGATGGTAGTTTGTATTTCTGTGGAATCGGTGGTGATATCCCCTTTATTTTTTTTTATTGCATCTGTTTGATTCTTCTCTTTCTTTTTTTATTAATCTGGCTTGTGGTCTGTCTATTTTGTTGATCTTTTCAAAAAACCCACTCCTGGATTTATTGATTTTTTTTGAAGGGTTTTTTTTGTGTCTCTATCTCCTTCAGTTCTGCTCTGATCTTAGTTATTTCTTGTCTTCTGCTAGCTTTTGAGTTGTTTTTTAAACTTTCTCCTCTAGCTCTTTCTGGTACCAAAACAGAGATATAGACCAATGGAACAGAACAGAGGCCTGGGAGGCAGTGCCACACATCTACAACCATCTGGTCTTTGACAAACCTCACAAAAACAAGCAGTGAAGAAAAGATTCCCTGTTTAATAAATGGTGTTGGGAAAACTGGCTAGCCATGTGCAGAAAGCAGAAACTGGACCCTTTCCTGACACCTTACACTAAAATTAACTGCAGATGGATTAAAGACTTAAACATAAGACCTAACACCATAAAAACCCTGGAAGAAAACCTAGGCAAAATCATTCAGGACATAGGCATAGGCAAGTACTTCATGACTAAAACACCAAAAGCATTGGCAAGAAAAGCCAAAATAGACAAATGGGATTTAATGAAACTCTAGAGCTTCTGTACAGCAAGAGAAACAATCATTAGTGTGAACCAGCAACCAACATAATGGGAAAATTTTTTTACAATCTATTCATCTGACAAAGGGCTAATATCCAGAATCTGCAAAGAACTAAAAACAGATTTACAAGAAAAAAAAGCAAAGAAACCCATTCAAAAGTGGACAAAGGACATGAACAGACTCTTTACAAAAGAAGACATCGATGAGGCCAACAAACATAAGAAAAAATGCTCATTATCACTGGTCATTAGAGAAATGCAAATCAAAACCACATTGTGATACCATCTCATGCAAGTTAAAATGGCAATCATTAAAAAATCTGTAGACAACAGATGCTGGAGAGGATGTGAAGAAATAGGAACACTTTTACACTGTTGGTGGGAGTGTAAATTAGTTCAACCATTGTGGAAGACAGTGTGACAATTCCTCAAGGACCTAGAAATAGAAATTCCATTTGACCCAGCAATCCCATTACTGGGTATTATCCAAAGGATTACAAATCGTTCTATTATAAAGACACATGCACACCTATGTTCATTGCAGCACTGTTTACAATAGCAAAGACCTGGAACCAACACAATTGTCCATCAGTGATAGACTGGACACAGGAAAATGTGGCACATAACACCATGGAATACTATGCAACCATAAAAATTGATGAGTTTGTGTCCTTTGTAGGGACGTGGATGATTTTGGAAATCATCTTTCTCAGCAAACTGTCACAAGAACAGAAAATTGAATACTGCATGTTCTCACTCATAGGCGGATGTTGAACAATAGAACACATGGACACAGGGAGGGGAGCATCATACACTGGGGTCTGTTGGGGGGGACTAGGGGGAGACAGTGGGGGGTAGAGAAGTTGGGAAGGGTTAACACCAGGAGAAATGCCAGATATATGTGACGGGGGGATGGAGGCAGCAAACCACATTGCCATGTATGTACCTATGCAACAATCCTGTGTTATCTGCACATGTACCCAGAATCTAAAGTACTATATATATATATTAAATTAAAAAAAAAAAAACACCTCTTCTCACATTAGGTTCTGTTTAACATTCTCCCAATTTTTCATCCCCAAACCACAAAACAGATCATCATGTCCTCCTTATGGCTAAATTCACTTATCACTGCATTCATATTAAATTTCCTTGAGGAATATCTCCAAAGAAAAAAATAAAAGAGGCCATGAGGTAGCTCACACCTGTAATCCCAGCACTTTGGGAGGCTGAGGCGGGAGAATCACGAGGTCAAGAGATTGAGACCATCTTGGCCAACACGGTGAAACCTCGTCTCTACTAAAATCCAAAAATTAGCTGGGCGTGGTGGTGCACACCTGTAGTCCCAGCTACTCGGAAGGCTGAGGCAGGAGAAATGCTTGAACCTGGGAGGCAGAGGTTGCAATGATCTGAGATTGCACCACTGCACTCCAGCCTGGCACCTGGCGACATAGCAAGACTCTGTCTAAAAAAAAAAAAGAAAAAAAAATGAGTGTTTTCTCCTACCCTGTGGCTTATCTATTCAATTTTTTAATGTTTTTTTTTTTTTTTTGTCATTAGCGATATTTTTTTTTCTCACCACTCTTTTTTTTTTTTTTTTTTTTTACTTTAAGTTCTGGTATACATGTGCAGAATGTGCAGGTTTCCTTTATTATTATTATTATTATACTTTAAGTTCTGGTGTACCTGTGCAGATCGTGCAGGTTCGTTACATAGGTATACACATGCCATGATGATGGTTTGCTGCATCCATTGCCCTGTTATCTACATTAGGTATTTCTCCTAATGCTATCCCTCCCCAATCCTCCCATCCCCTACTATTCCTCCTCTAGCCCCCAACCCTCCAGGCCCTGGTATGTCATGTTCCCTTCTCTGTGTCTGTGTGTTCTCATTGTTCAACACCAACATATGAGTGAGAATATGCAGTGTTTGGTTTTCTGTTCCTGTGTCAGTTTGCCGAGAATGATGGTTTCCAGTGTCATCCATGTCCCTGCAGAGGACATGAACTCATCATTTTATATGGCTGCATAGTATTTCATGGTGTATATGTTCCACATTTTCTTCATCCAGTCTATCATTGATGGGCATTTGGGTTGGTGCCAAATCTTTGCTATTGTGACCTCTGCCACAATAAATATACGTGTGCATGTGTCTTTATAATAGAATGATTTATAATCCTTTGGGTGTACACCCAGTAATGGGATTGCTGGGTCAAATGTTATTTCTAGTTCTAGATCCTTGAGGAATTGCCATACTATCTTCCATAATGGCTGAATTAATTTACACTCCCACCAACAGTGTAAAAGCTTTCCTATTTCTCCACATTTTCTCCAGCATCTGTTGTCTCTTGATATTTTAATGATCACCGTTCTAACTGGTGTGAGGTGGTATCTCAATGTGGTTTTGATTTGCATTTCTCTGATGACTAGTAATGATGAGCTTTTTGTTTTATGTGTGTTGGCTGCATAAATATCTTCTTTTGAAAAGTGTCTGTTCATATCCTTTGCCTAATTTTGATGGGGTTGTTTGTTTTTTTACTTGTAAATTTGTTAAAGTTCTCTGTAGATTCTGGATATTAACCTTTTGTCAGAAGGGTAGATTGCAAAAATTTTTTCCCATTTTTTTGGTTGCTGGTTCACTGTATTGATAGTTTTTGCTGTGCAGAAGCTCTTAAGTTTGATAAGATCCCATTTGTCTACTTTGGCTTTTGTTGCACAGGTATACATGTGCCATGGTGATTTGCTGCACCCATCAACCCATCATTAAGGTTTTAAGCCCTGCATGCATTAAGTGTTTGTTCTAATGTTCTCCCTCCCCTTGCACCCCATACCCCGACAGGCTCCCATGTGTGATGTTCCCCTCCCTGTGTTCATGTGTTCTCATTTTTCGACTCTCACTTATGACTAGGAACATGTAGTATTTGGTTTTCTGTTCCTGTATGTTAGTTTGTTGAGGATGATGGTTTCCAGCTTCATCCATGTCCCTGCAAAGAACATGGACTCATCCATTTTTATGGCTACATTGTATTCCATGGTGAATATGTGCCACATTTTCTTCAACCAGTGTATCATTGCTGGGTGTTTGGGTTGATTCCAAGTCTTTGCTGTTGTAAATAGTACTGCAATAGACATATGTGTGCATGTGTCTCTATAGTAGAATGACTTAAAGTCCTTTGGGTATATATCCAGTAAAAGGATTGCTGGGTCAAATGGTGTATCTGGTTCTAGGTCCTTGAGGAATTGCTACACTGTCTTCCACAATGGTTGAACTAATTTATACTCCTACCGACAGTGTAAAAGCCTTTCTATTTCTTCACAGCCTCACCAACATCTGTTGTTTCCTGACTTTTTAATAATTGCTATTGTAACTGAGGTGAGATGGTACTATCATTAGATAACAGGCAATCTACAGAATGGGAGAAAATTTTTGCAATCTACTCATCTCTCAAAGGTCTAATATCTAGAATCTACAAAGAGAATAAAAAAACAACTTTACAAGAAAGAAAATCACCATCAAAAATGGGCTAAAAATATGAGTAGACACTTCTTAAAAGAAGACATTTATGAAGCCAAAAAACGTATAAAAAAAGCTCATCTTCACTGGTCATTAGGGATTTTTTCTAGTGCTCTTTGCTTCCTAATTAAGTAATCTCTTCCTAGACTAGATTCAAAAAGGGTTTTTTAAAATTTTTTCTTCTTAGAATCTTTATAATTTTAGATATCACATATGCTTCTATGATCAATCTCAAAACAAGGTTTGCTTACCTGTGAAAGAGGTCATAAAGGTTTTTTTTGTTTGTTTGTTTGCTTTTGTTTTGTTCGGTTCTTTTTCATGTAGATATTCAATTGTTTCAGTACCATTTATTAAAAACACTATTTTTCAAATTTGGTTGCTTTGGCATTTTCTGGAAAATAAATTGACCATCCATGTATAGTTTTTTTGGGCATTATACTGTCTCATATCTCTTTACCTATATGTACAATAATCCATATTCCAGTACAAAACTGAATAAATGTGGTAAGAGCAGACATCTTTCATTTTATCCTGGACTTAAGGAAAATACTGAGTTTTATACCATTAACTGTGGCATATTTCTTACTGTGGGACTATGGCAAGAAAAAAAAGAAAATCTCTCATATAGAAAGCAATTTAACTTAGTCGTACTTATCATTGTTCTTCATGTTCCCAACATAGTTTTTGGTGCATTCTATGCTCTTTGTATCTTTAATTTAATCAATGGATTGTGGCACAAATTATTACCTCAGTCATTCAGTTTGGTAATGTTCTTTTTAGTAGCTAATAAATACTTTCATCACTGCTCTTAGTTCACTTGTTCTTATTCATGTTTCAAGATGATTAAACAAATTGTATGGACCCCTAGAATTTTTTATTTAGACAAAGTGTTTTGTGTATACGTTTTATAAATACTATTTTTCAACTTTTATATGCTCACATCTTTTATTTACTAATCCTGAAATAACTCTTTAACATAGAGAATGTAAGATTGAAGAATAATTGAGTCCCTTTATTCCTGATTATGAAAGTGGTAATAGAAAGTTATGGGTGCCAGACAATGCTTAACAAACTTGAATATCAAATTTTATTTTAGAAGTTGATTTAAAACATCAATTTTAAAATATTGATTGTAAACTTTTACAATTTTGATGGTCTGTAGACTTATGTTAAAAATCATCTTTTATTTCAATAATCTAGCATGAGAGAAAAAGCCTTTAGAAATTCTGTAAACCAGCGTGATTCTACCTAATAAGTGATTTATTTTATTATATATGTAAAATGATATTTTCAACATACTTTTTTGACTTTGACATTTCCTTAGGAAGAGATGTAGCCTTTAAAATGAGTGTTAGATTCGTTATCTGAAATGGTTTCGGTTGTGTGTGTGTGTGTGTGTGTGTGTGTGTGTATGTATGTTTATGGCATGACTGTCTTCTCCATGGTAAAGTTTCAAAAACCTGTAACCCATCAATTATTCTTGGTGCAAATCATCACTTTACTTTACCTTAAAAAATACATTCTATTGATTTTGTTTCCTAGTTCAATTTTGTGGGGAAATTGCTTGGACCAAGAGGAAACTCCTTGAAGAGACTACAGGAAGAAACAGGTGCTAAAATGTCTATCCTGGGCAAAGGATCAATGAGAGATAAAGCAAAGGTACTGAACTTTGAATTTGATATTTAACACATACAGGAGGTTACCTGTAACACTGATGGCTAAATTTACAAGCACACCTGAACAGCTCTTTCACCGTTTCCTATGATTTTCATCTCCTGGAGTCACCCTGTGTCACTTTCTGCTAGCTCCTCTGTCCTCCTAAAAAGCAATTATTGCCTCCCCTTCTTTTTCTTTTCAGAATGTATATTCTCGTATTTTCATTTTCTTTAGTCCTTTGTGTAGGTTGCTTTCAAATCTTTTCACTTTTTCTGTGTCCTCTGCAGGATGTTTCTATAAGTCTGTGTTCATTTTCTTTTTTTTTTTTTTTTTTTTTTTTTTTTTTGAGACGGAGTTTCGCTCTTGTTACCCAGGCTGGAGCGCAATGGCGCGATCTCGGCTCACCGCAATCTCCGCTTCCTGGGTTCAGGCAATTCTCCTGCCTCAACCTCCTGAGTAGCTGGGATTACAGGCACGCGCCACTGTGCCCAGCTAATTTTTTGTATTAGTAGAGACGGGGTTTCACCATGTTGACCAGGATGGTCTCGATCTCTTGACCTCGTGATCCACCCGCCTCGGCCTCCCAAAGTGCTGGGATTACAGGCTTGAGCCACCGCGCCCGGCCCATTTTCTTTAATTCCCTCGCTGTTTCCTTTTTCTTTCTTCAGTCATATCACCTAATCTCATCCATTGTATCATTCTCTCATTTTCTCTCTGCTCTATTTCACTTTGATCCTCTTACCTGAAGCAATTTCAAATACTTATCTGCAAATCTAAGAGAATCCTGCTTATTTCTTGAAATGTTTCAATGTTATTAAACAACTCACCTGATCCCCAAAAGAACAATAAGCTAAAAATATATATCAAGTTTGATGTTTGAAACAATTTATTTCACATATGAACCACATTATTTCTTATTTTATAAAGTGTTAGCAGTTTTCTCTGTGTTAGAATTCCGTGTTTGGGAGAAATAACAATTTGTAGAGATTTATTCTAAAAGGATCTTTGAAAATTCACTGTGAAAGGCTGGATATGTTTGGTAGTATCATTGACCAAGCCATACTGTTAAAATTTGGTAATGTTATTATGGAGAATGAAATGTTTAAATATTTATTTCTGATTGTGAGTATCCTTAGAAAATTACTCAGGAGTTCTGTATTTGTGTTAATGAAACATATTAATTGAGGAAATTTATAGTATGAAATGTCACTGAACTGGTGAATATATCATACATAAAATATCTTTACTGTGATGAGTCTACATTTGGAATTTGAGCAAGCACCTCTCTTTGGGTGCTTTCTTAGAATGGTTCAATAGTCAACTGTAGAAAGTCACAGAAGGAATGATTTTTACAAGCCTTTTCTTTGGGATGACTTTTGATCATTCTATACTGTGTACAATTTCAGCAACAACTACATTCTTGCCAATCTTCCTGCCTCTAGGTTCTCTGACTACATTTAAAATACATATTACAAGTATTTAAAAGATGAGAAAACCAGCATCTAGATAGTAGATAAGTTTTTGTCCCTGTCACAGATTTAGATTTTCTTTATGTAGGAGGAGAAAATGACACATAATAATCTATGCCTGTACTTTCATGTATTCTTTAATATTATTTTTGTTATGAATTTCCCAAATGCTTCATACTGTTATAAACTACATACACTGTGTGTTTCTATGCTCTCACACATTCTTTAAGATTTAAGTCTGGTATTGTCTCCCCAGCAGGGCTTCCCTGAACTCCTGTAATAGGCTAAGTCCTCTTTTGTCACTTAACATGCTTTACTGTATCTGTTTATCTCCAGGATGGGGAACTGTTCTAGTTAGCTTTGCACGTGTAGAATCTTCATGTAGTATTTCTATATCTTTTAAAACAGATGGATGCATATTTTTTTATTCTTAAATATTTTGACATTTTTCCTGTTCATAAAGTTTTAAACTAGATTTACTTTTCCCTGGGAGCATGTTAGGTACCAGCAAAGTATTAGAAAACCCAATAGGAAACAAATTTGCTTCTATTAAGTTTCCATTAGGTTTAATTTACTCGTATTACCCGTTACTTACAATTCAGTTTCTTATTACTCTTTTCGTGATCCATCATATGTGGCTATGATTTGAGTGTTTTCACTTTTTACCAAGTTAAATAAAATAAACATATTTAATACAGTATTGAATTACAAAATATTTTTTAGAATCTAGATAAGGCCTTTTCTTTCATTTATTTTATTTTTGGCTCCACTTGCTGGCTTTTGAATGATAAGGTCTTAACTTTCTAGAGTATTGGATACCTAGCTGAAATAAAACCACAGGCATGGGTATGAAAAATTTACCTTAGGCCAGGTGCAGTGGCTCACACCTGTAGTCCCAGCACTTTGGGAGGCTGAGGTGGGTGGATCATCAGGTCAAGAGATCAAGACAATCCTGGCCAACGCGGTGGAACCCCGTCTCTACTAAAAATACAAAAAATTAGCCGGATATGGTGGCACATGCCTGTAATCCCAGCTACTTGAGAGGCTGAGACAGGAGAATCACTTGAACCCAGGAGGCAGAGTATGCCGTGAGCCGAGAATGTGCCATTGCTCTACAGCCTGGGCAACAAGTGCAAAATTCCATCTCAAAAAAAAAAAAAAGAAAGAAAGAAAAAAAGAAAAAAAAGAAAAAAAAAAAAAGAAAAACTTACCGTAGTGAACACTTGATTAAAATAAGAAATAAATCCTCGGTAAATGGTTGATTGTGATGCTGTTATTTTGCCTCTCTGCATCATGACATGAACAGGAGAAAAGATTTTACGTAATTTTTTTTTTCTAATTATTAAATAAATCACATGTCATTGTGCAATAAAAGTGTGTATGTGGGCCGGGCGCAGTGACTCATGCCTGTAATCCCAGCACTTTGGGAGGCCAAGGCAGGTGGATCATGAGTTCAGAAGTTCAAGACCAGACTGGACAAGATGGTGAAACCCCGTCTCTACTAAAAACACACAAAAAATTAGCCGGGCATGGTGGCATGTGCCTGTAGTCCCAGCTACTCTGGAGGCTGAGGCAAAAAATCACCTGAACCCAGGAAGTGGAGGTTGCAGTGAGCCAAGATCATGCCATTGCCCTCCAGCCTGGGCAACAGAGTGAGACTCCATCTAAAAAAAAAAAAGTGTGTATGTGTGGTTGTGTGCACACATGCACACAACCATACAAACAGTCATATATTCATGTATTAATTATTTTTTTTTTTTTTTTTTTCCTTTACTCTTTTTTTTTTTTTTTTATTTATTGCATTTTAGGTTTTGGGGTACATGTGAAAAACATGCAAGGTTGTTGCTTAGGTGCATACGTGGCAGTGTGATTTGCTGCCTTCCTCCCCTTCACCCATATCTGGCATTTCTCCCCATGCTATCCCTCCCCAATTCCCCACCCCCCCGCTGTCCCCCCCACTCCCCCACAACAGACCCCCATGTATAGTGCTCCCCTCCCTGTGTCCATGTGTTCTCCTTGTTCAACACCCACCTATGAGTGAGAACATGTGGTGTTTGATTTTGTGTTCTTGTGTCAGTTTGCTGAGAATGATGGTTTCCAGGTTCATCCATGTCCCTACAAAGGACGCGAACTCCTCGTTTTTAATGGCTGCATAATATTCCATGGTGTATATGTGCCACATTTTTCCTGTCCAGTCTATCATCGATGGGCATTTGAGTTGGTTCCAGGTCTTTGCTATTGTAAACTGTGCTGCTATGAACATTCGTGTGCATGTGTCCTTATAGTAGAACGATTTATAATCCTTTGGATATATGCCCAGTAATGGGATTGCTGGGTCAAATGGAATTTCTATTTCTAGGTCCTTGAGGAATCGCCACACTGTTTTCCACAATGGTTGAACTAATTTACACTCCCACCAACAGTGTAAAAGTGTTCCTATTTCTCCACATCCTCTCCAGCATCTGTTGTCTCCAGATTTTTTAATGATTGCCATTCTAACTGGTGTGAGATGGTATCTCAATGTAGTTTTGATTTGCATTTCTCTAATGGCCAGTGATGATGAGCATTTTTTCATATGCTTGTTGGCCTCATGTATGTCTTCTTTTGTAAAGTATCTGTTCATATCCTTCGCCCACTTTTGAATGGGCTTGTTTGTTTTTTTCTTGTAAATCTTTTTTAGCTCGTTGTAAATTCTGGATATCAGCCCTTTGTCAGATGGGTAGGCTGCAAAAATTTTTTCCCATTCTGTTGGTTGCCGATTCACTCTATTGACTGTTTCTTTTGCTGTGCAGAAGCTGTGGAGTTTGATTAGGTCCCATTTGTCTATTTTGGCTTTTGTTGCCAATGCTTTTGGTGTTTTGGTCATGAAGTCCTTGCCTACGCCTATGTCCTGAATGGTTTTGCCCAGGTTTCCTTCTAGTGTTTTTATGGTGTTAGGTCTTATGTTTAAGTCTTTAATCCATCTGGAGTCAATTTTAGTGTAAGGTGTCAGGAAGGGGTCCAGTTTCTGCTTTCTGCATATGGCTAGCCAGTTTTCCCAACACCACTTATTGAACAGGGAATCCTTTCCCCATTGCTTGTTTTTATCAGGTTTGTCAAAGATCAGGTGGTTGTAGATATGTTGTGTTGTCTCCGACCCCTCTGTTCTGTTCCATTGGTCTATATCTCTGCTTTGGTACCAGTACCATGCTGTTTTGATTACTGTAGCCTTGTAGTAGAGTTTGATGTCTGGTAGTGTGATGCCTCCTGCTTTGTTCTTTTTGCTTAGAATTGACTTGGCTATGCGGGCTCTCTTTTGGTTCCATATGAAGTTTAAGGTGGTTTTTTCCAGTTCTGTGAAGAAGGTCATTGGTAGCTTGATGGGGATAGCACTGAATCTGTATATTACTTTGGGCAGTATGGCCATTTTCACGATATTAATTCTTCCTAACCATGAACATGGAATGTTTCTCCATCTGTTTGTGTCCTCTCTTATTTCGTTGAGCAGTGATTTGTAGTTCTCTTTGAAGAGGTCCTTTACATTCCTTGTTAGTTGTATTCCTAGGTATTTTATTCTCTTTGTAGCAATTGTGAATGGCAGTTCGTTCTTGGTTTGGCTCTCTTTAAGTCTGTTATTGGTGTATAGGAACGCTTGTGATTTTTGCACATTGATTTTGTATCCTGAGACTTTGCTGAAGTTGCTTATCAGTTTCAGGAGCTTTTGGGCTGAGATGAGGGGGTCTTCTAGATATACAATCATGTCGTCTGCAAATAGAGACAATTTGACTTCCTCCTTTCCTAATTGAATACCCTTTATTTCTTTTTCTTGCCTGATTGCTCTGGCTAGAACTTCCAGTACTATATTGAATAGGAGTGGTGAGAGAGGGCATCCTTGTCTAGTGCCAGATTTCAAAGGGAATGCTTCCAGTTTTTGCCCATTCAGTATGATATTGGCTGTCGGTTTGTCATAAATAGCTTTTATTATTTTGAGATACGTTCCATCGATACCTAGTTTATTGAGGGTTTTTAGCATAAAGGGCTGTTGAATTTTGTCAAAGGCCTTCTCTGCATCAATTGAGATAATCATGTGGTTTTTGTCTTTGGTTCTGTTTATGTGGTGAATTACATTTATAGACTTGCGTATATTGAACCAGCCTTGCATCCCCGGGATGAATCCTACTTGATCATGGTGGATAAGCTTTTTGATGTGCTGTTGTAATCGGCTTGCCATTATTTTATTGAAGATTTTTGCATCTATGTTCATCATGGATATTGGCCTGTAGTTTTCTTTTCTTGTTGAGTCTCTGCCGGGTTTTGGTATTAGGATGATGTTGGTCTCATAAAATGATTTGGGAAGGATTCCCTCTTTTTGGATTATTTGGAATAGTTTCAGTAGGAATGGTATCAGTTCCTCTTTGTATGTCTGGTAGAATTCGGCTGTGAACCCATCTGGACCTGGGCTTTTTTTGGGTGGTAGGCTCTTAATTGCTGCCTCGACTTCAGACCTTGTTATTGGTCTATTCAGGGTTTCGACTTCTTCCTGGTTTAGGCTTGGCAGGAGGCAGCTGTCCAGGAATTTATCCATTTCCTCCAGGTTTTCTAATTTATGTGCATAGAGTTGTTTGTAATAATCTCTGATGATGGTTTGAATTTCTGTGGAATATGTGGTGATATCCCCTTTGTCATTTTTTATTGCATCTATTTGATTATTCTCTCTTTTCTTTTTTATTAGTCTGGCTAGTGGTCTGTCTATTTTGTTGATCTTTTCAAAAAACCAGCTCCTGGATTTATTGATTTTTTGAAGGGTTTTTCGTGTCTCTATCTCCTTCAATTCTGCTTTGATCTTAGTTATTTCTTGTCTTCTGCTAGGTTTTGAGTTTTTTTGATCTTGCTCCTCTAGCTCTTTCAATTTTGACGATAGGGTGTCAATTTTAGATCTCTCCTTTCTTCTCATGTGGGCACTTATTGCTATATATTTTCCTCTAGAGACTGCTTTAAATGTGTCCCAGAGATTCTGGTATGTGGTGTCTTCATTCTCGTTGGTTTCGAAGAACGTCTTTATTTCTGCCTTCATTTCATTGTTTATCCAGTCAACATTCAGGAGAAAGTTGTTCATTTTCCATGAGGCTGTGCGGTTCTGGGTTGGTTTCTGAATTCTGAGTTCTAACTTGATTGCACTGTGGTCTGAGAGACTGTTTGTTATGGTTTCCGTTCTTTTGCATTTGCTGAGGAGTGATTTACTTCCAATTATGTGGTCAATTTTAGAGTAGGTGTGATGTGGTGCTGAGAAGAATGTATATTCTGTGGATTTGGGGTGTAGAGTTCTGTAAATGTCTATTAGGTTTGCTTGTTCCAGGTCTGAGTTCAAGTCCTGGATATCCTTGTTAATTTTCTGTCTCGTTGATCTGTCTAATATTGACAATGGTGTGTTGAAGTCTCCCACTATTATTGTGTGAGAGTCTAAGTCTCTTTGTAAGTCTTTAAGAACTTGCCTTATGTATCTGGGTGCTCCTGTATTAGGTGCATATATATTTAGGATCGTTAGCTCTTCTTGTTGCATTGATCCTTTTACCATTATGTAATGTCCTTCTTTGTCTCTTTTGATCTTTGTTGCTTTAAAGTCTATTTTATCAGAGATGAGAATTGCAACTCCTGCTTTTTTTTGCTCTCCATTTGCTTGGTAAATCTTCCTCCATCCCTTTATTTTGAGCCTTTGTGTATCCTTGCATGCGAGATGGGTTTCCTGGATACAGCACACTGATGGGTTTTGGGTTTTTATCCAATTTGCCAGTCTGTGTCTTTTGATTGGGGCATTTAGTCCATTTACATTTAGGGTTAATATTGTTATGTGTGAATTCGATCCTGTCATTTTGGTGCTAGGTGGCTGTTTTGCCCTTTGGTTGATGCAGATTCTTCATTGTGTTGATGCTCTTTACCTTTTCGTGTGTTTTTGGAGTGGCTGGTACTGGTTGTTCTTTTCTATGTGTAGTGCCTCCTTCAGGAGCTCTTGTAGAGCTGGTCTGGTGGTGATGAACTCGCTGAGTTCTTGCTTGTTCACAAAGGATTTTATTTTTCCTTCACTTATGAAGCTTAGTTTGGCTGGATACGAAATTCTGGGTTGAAAGTTCTTTTCCTTAAGGATGTTGAATATCGGCCCCCACTCTCTTCTGGCCTGTAGGGTTTCTGCTGAGAGATCTGCAGTGAGTCTGATGGGCTTCCCTTTGTGGGTAACCCGACCTTTCTCTCTGGCTGCCCTTAGTATTTTCTCCTTCATTTCAACCCTGGTGAATCTGATGATTATGTGTCTTGGGGTTGCTCTTCTAGAGGAGTATCTTTGTGGTGTTCTCTGTATTTCCTGGACTTGAATCTCGGCCTGCCTTGTTAGGTTGGGGAAGTTTTCCTGGATAATATCCTGAAGAGTATTTTCCAGCTTGGATGCATTCTCTTCGTCACATTCAGGTACACCTATCAAACGTAGATTAGGTCTTTTCACATAGTCCCATATTTCTTGTTGACTTTGTTCATTCCTTTTTACCCTGTTTTCTCTAATCTTGCCTTCTCGTTTTATTTCATTGAGTTGATCTTCGACCTCTGATATCCTTTCTTCTGCTTGGTCAATTCTGCTGTTGAAACTTGTGCATGCTTCACGAAGTTCTCGTGTTGTGTTTTTCAGCTCCATTCATGTATTAATTATTTATTGAGCACCTTTTGTGCAATTCACAGTTCTAGTTTATAGTAATGAATGTGACAGGTTTTCCTCTGAGTTTACATTCCAATGGGAAAGACAGATGATAAGTACATGAATAAATTTTGTACAATTAGGCATTGATACTTTTATGGGTTTAAATAATTCAGATGCAGGGAAAAGAGGTTAGTGGTGATGGGAGCAAATTTTGGTAGAGTGGTCAGGTAGAACACTAGATGATGAGAATGAGCCAAACATAGAAAGATCACAAAGGAGAGAGAATGCCAAGTGTGAAGATCCTGAGGGAGAATCCGTACTTTATGTGTAACCATATATATAACTAATATGACAACTATAGCCATATATTCTTATTCCCCTTTGGCTACCAGCTGATTTCTTAGCACATCTTTATAGTAAAACTCCTGAAAAGTTATTTGCCATCTGTGGCTCACATTCCTTCTTTATAGTTCTCCTCCGCAGTCTCTGTGACTGGATCCTCTTCTTCCAGACTTCCAAGCCCAGACTTAGTCATCAGATTTCCTTTTTTCTTTTATATTATAGCACCAATGTGCTCTGAACCTCAAATTTATGTCTAACCTCCAATCTCCCTTTTAACATTTTTTAAAATGTTCTAGATTCTGAATTTATATATTGACCTACTCAGCATGTCAATGTGGATGTAACAGGCATTGAAATGTAGTATGTCTAAGGACACATACATACACACAAATATGTATAGGCATGCATGTTGACAAAGATTCTCCTTGACCAAACTTTAGTAAGGCCTCTCAGAACCCTCTTCTCAACTGTGCCTGACTTTACCAAGATTAGCCATGTTTAAAATTTAGATCAGCAAGTATTAAGAAGTTCAACATGCAACTGCCAATCTTTTTTTACATTTTATCCAATAGAAAAACTAAATAACTAAATCCATATGAGGGGCTCCTTGTGTGCTTTACAAAGCCTGGGCCAGCACTCTCCTCTGTGGTTTCATAGATAGACTACTTTACAGAACATAGTGTTTAATAAACATGTTTTCTTCACCTTTATATGACATGATGATGCAGACTGCTTTTCGATGTTGGGTATGCTGCTAAGGTAGTATATGAATGAATGTTCATTCATTCGTATTTCTTTCTTTGTTTTCTTTCTTCTCTTTTCCTTCCTTTTCTTCCTTTCCTTTCCCTCCCTCCCTCCCTCCCTCCCTTCCTTCCTTCTTTCTCTTTCTTTTTTTCTTTTCCTTTCTCTCTTTCTTTCTTTCTTTTCTTTCTCTTCCTTTTTTTTCTTTCTTTCTTTCTTGACAGTGTCTCACTCTGTTTCCCAGGCTGGAGAGCAGTGGCACTATTGTGGTGCGATCACTGCTCACTGCAGCTTTTATGCCTCCACCGGGCTCAGGCCTCAGACAATCTTTTACCTCAACTTCTCAGGTATATAGGACTAGAGGAGCACACTACCACATCTGGCTAATTACAAAATTTTTTTTTGTAGAGATGGGATCTCATTTTGTTGCCCAAGCTGGTCCTGAACTCCGGGATTCAAGTGACCCTCCTGCCTCAGCCTCCCAAAGTGCTGGGATTATAGGTGTGAGGCACCTTGCCTGGTCCAATACAAAGTATGTCTTAAACTTGATCTTTACTTCATTATAAAAGAAGATACTTGGTTGTGTAAGTCAGGGAAAAAAACCCAAAATATTTATTCTGTAGCTACTGTTAGTTCAAGAGTAGATTCAATATTATGCTGTATAAAAAGTATTAGACATGACTCACGCCCTCACAAAGCTTGATATTTAATTAAATATATTACCAGTGTAACTTTTTTTTAAATTATATTTTAAGTTCTGGGGTACATGTGCAGATCATGCAGGATTGTTACATAGGTTTACACATGCCATGGTGGTTTGCTGCATCCATCCCCCCATCATCTACATTAGCTATTTCTCCTAATGTTATCCAGCCCCCTCACCCCCCAACAGGCCCCAGTGTGTGATGTTCCCCTCCCTGTGTCCATATGTTCTCATCGTTCAACCCCCACTTATGAGTGAGAACATGCGATGTTTATTAAAGTTAAGAAAATAGTCTTAACCTATTTGGATTAATAGGTTGATAGAATGACAAACTCGTTTTGTTTTGTTTTTTGTAGATCTAATAATACTTCTTAATCCTTATATAAGAAAATATGAAGTATTAAGATTTGTTTCCAGGTCATTATAAAGTTAGCTGCATCAAATAGAAAATAATTCTAGCGGTATCTAATAAGAAGACTCACATTCAATGTTTTTCTTTGTGTTATTTTGTTCTGGGGAAAACATTGTCTTTTGTTCAGTTATACCTAGCCAATAACTCTGTAGGCAGAAAAAGAAAACAAAAACAAAATCAAATATAGTAATATTCAAGGTAACACCAGTAGCAAAATCTTACAATACAGTCATGATTTCTTCCCATTTTGTTTGGATTCCGCAATATACGAACTCACATCCTACTTAAGACCAACCAGGCATGCTTGCACAGAAGCTACATTTTAAATTGTGAGAAGAAAAAGTATTCTTAGAGAAATCTAGAAAGGAAAATATACAGTATGTGTGCAATATTTCCAAATGCCTTAGGAAATTAACTAGCAGTTTAGAAAGTTCTTTTAAGTCTAAGTCCTTCATATACCATATGGCCAGCTAGTTCTAAACAACCACACAGCTGCCGCTTTCGCTGGCAATTGCTTCTGAGCAATCTTCAGGGTAACTTACTGTAGCTTCAGATAGAGTGTTGCTATTTTTGGTGGTGTTGATGGCAAAGACTGGTGAGGGAGAACCGAGGAAGCAGTAGCTCTACTTTAATAGCTTAATAAATAAAAATGTTTTGCAATATGGTGGGAGAGACTGATTCTGTGATTCTCTCATTTCACTCTTCTTGGGAAATAAGGGTACAACACAAATAATGAGTGACAAGGAAAAGCTACTTCACAAACAGCGTTAATAAAATATTTTCTGTATGTGAAACTTGGTTTGTGGCTGTGACATTAGGTCCCTGAAAGTTTCCAAGGAGCAAGTCTTAATTATAAAAATTAAAAGGAATTTGTCTAAGCTTATTTTTGAAAAAGGTGACAAACAAACATACTATCTCTAAGAAAAAAAGATTAGAGGGATTAGAGAAAAATCAGACAATAGCTGAAGGCACTCAAGAGAAGAGTGAGGAAAATAGGAAAGTTTGAAAGCAACTTTCTTACAGATTCACCCATTGTCTGTCTTTAAATGAAAATCGCAAATGTCTGTGTTGCAAATAAATTATGTTGTAATGAAAGGTATTTTGGCATTTCTGTTCATAATCTTGGTTGAAATTATGAAATAGAGTATTAGAGCTGTCTCATGATTATATGTTAAAAGTACAGTGCTGTTTGGTGGATTTTTATTTGAAAACTGTAATACTTCTCGAAGCAAGCTTTTCTGTCTTTGATGCAGTAATAACATGTAGTTTCTATTCTAGAATATATCTTCTGCATTGAGTGATGACTACTTTAGTAAATTCTTTGTGATTTCATGGCAAATTGATTTTCATCAACAATAAAATCAACAAGAAACCTTCAAAGAAATGTGGCTACCTAGTGGGCAATATGGGTGTGAACCTAGCACCAGCCATCTCTCATTTGGCTTCTGGGCTCTGCCTAACATCAAATAGCATGATAGTCTCGTAAATCCTGAAGGGGCGAAGTCACAGTCATTGCTTGTCAGTCAGGTTGTGACTAGTTACGTAGACTCCTGTTTCAACTCTTTAGTATCTTGAACACCAAAGTAGTTTATAATCAGTATATAATCCTGACGTTCATTTTAGCTGTGCCTCTAACGAACTGCACAGTAGATCAACATTTCTTTCTCAGCTTTCCTTCTGCAGAAAAGAATGCCTAACTCATTTTGACTTCCAGTAGAGTTAAAGGAATAAGCATAAGAATTTGCTTAAATATCATTTATGTTTGTGAAAGATAAGCAGAAAATTAGAAAATACAGATATGTGGAATTTTATTTATGTTTGATTCATTCAACTTCTCTGTTTCTCTGATCTGAATTTTAGAGTAGGAGTAACAGACTGAAAGATCCACCTGAACCATAGCTCTTGTGATAAGAAACTTTGTGTTAAAAATATATATTTGTGGGACCACAATGAAACTTAAATGTTGCAATTTTGAACCAATATATTATTTCAGTCTGTTTAGTTACACCTAGCCCATAACTCTCTAAGAAGAAAAAGAAAACAAAAACTGAATAAAATATAGTACTATTCAAGGCAACACCAGTAGCAAAGTCCCACTGTGCAGTTCATTTGGACTATATGTGACCAAATAATTAAACTAATTAAGTTGGAGTTGAAGAGTGAAATAGATCATCATATTTGTGAGTCAATTTTTCAAATTAGCATCTTCATTTTTTTGTGTATGAATAATTTATCATTCACTGTAGTGTTCCTGTGACCTTAGAATGAAAAAAAAAAACAAAAGCCATAAAGCTATCTAGGCTCAATGTCTTCATAAGCTTCAGTGATGGAGTAAGAGGTAGTTTTAGGAATTTTGAATCAAAGTTATACAATATCTTAAATCATTGATTTTCTCCCATCTGATTTTATTCACATCTAGACAAGTTCCTTTTAATTTTTGTAATTAACACCTGCTCCTTGGAAACTTTCAGGGACCTAAAGTCACAGCCATAAACCAAGTTCTATATACATAAAATATTTAATTAATGCTACTTGTATAGTATTTTGTCTTGATTGTCACTTGTCACTCATTATTTGTACTGTACCCTTATTTCTCAAGAAGAGTGAAATGAGAGAATCACAGAAGTAGGGTCTCTCCCACCATACTGAAGACATTTTTATTTATTAAGCTATTAACAAAGAATGTATGAAAATAGAAATTTTTAGACATTTTACATTTTGTAAACCAAAAGTATAATGATGTAGCTCCTTTCTACCACTGAGGATAGTCTATTATTTTTGGTCATAAGCTTTACTGGCCCTCTAGAAAATTTTTCTTCTCTATCTTTTTTTTTTTTTTTTTTTTTTTTTTTTAAGACACGAGTCTCGTTCTTGTTGCCCAGGCTGGAGTGCAGTGACGTGATCTTGGCTCACTGCAGCCTCCACCTCCTGGGTTCAAGCCATTCTCCTGCCTCAGACTCCCAAGTAGCTGGGATTACAGGCGCCTGTAACCATGCCTGGCTAATTTTTGCTTATTTGGTAGAAATGGGGTTTTTCTATGTTGACCAGGCTGGTTTTGAACTCCTGACCTCAGGTTATCTGCCTCCCTTGGCCCACAAAAGTGCTGGGATTACAGGAGTGAGCCACTGTGCCTGGTCTAAAAATATTACAGTAAAATAAAAATGTGATATAACCAATATAGAAAGGGGCCAGATTATATATCTGGAGAATATTTTAAATTTCACATTCTGTGAAACTTTTGAAAATGGCTGCAAATGAATAGAGTCCAATTCTCTTCCCTTTGAATCTGGATAGTTTCGGTGACTTGCTTGTTACCAATAGAATGCAGATTAATGTTGGTTTGTGATTTTTGCAACTATATTGGAAGAAGCTGTGTACCTTCATTCTCATTTGCAGAAACACTATGTCTTGGAGCTTACAGCTTCCTTGCAAGGATTCTGAAACTCCTGATGCTGCTTTCTGTGAAGAAAGCCAAATTACGTGGAGAGTCCATGTATAGGTGCCAGTGGGCAGTTCTACTTGAGTCCAGCATTTGAGGCACCTTAGTGCAGGCTTTACACATGCGATTAAAGAGCTCAGCAAATGATTCCAGCCCTTAGCCATTTGAGCAATCAGCTGCTCAAATCTGCATATCTATGGCCCAAAAAATCCTGGAGCAGATGCAAACTATATCCATGGTACACAATTTAAATTTCTGACCCACAGAAACCATGTACATAATAATAATATTAAAATCATTATTTTAGAGCCCTAAATTTGGCATGGTAATTTATGCAACAATAAATAACTGGAACACATTAATACTTTTTATATATATAATGTTATATTCTCTTCTTGCATTTCTGCTGTCCTCTAATGGCCATCAGTGCAGACTGATCATTTCTAGAGGAGTGTGTGTGTGCGTGTGTGTGTGTTGGGTATTTGTCTTTAGTTTTGTTGTATTGTATGGTATTGTATTGTATTGTATTGTATTGTATTGTATTGTATTGTATTGTATTGTATTGTATTGTATTTGCAACTTATTTTGAATTTGCCTCTCCCGCCATCAAATAATTGACACACATGTCAACATTTTATTTCAAACTTGTCAAGGAAAACACTGCCAAGAGAGACAATTCAAACATTTCTTTTCGGTAGAGATGTTTTACAAGATACTAGACATCAAAAATAGAAAGCTCTAGTTTAAAAAGCATTAGGTTAGTCATAAACCTGGTTTAAAGTCTTTCTGCTTTTGGATATCTGATTTAATGTCACAAGACTCAAGGTTAATTGGGCAGGTGATTCCAATTTCTCTGTAAGTCTTCTTAATTTTACTACAGCTTGAAAAAGCAATTGTCTAACATTTTATCAGGGATGCTAGATGGATCCCAGAAGGGAAAGTAAATGGCACCACACAAACGTGCTGCCCCAGACCAAGACTGGGAGAGTTTTTTTCTCTTAGTTCCTTCATTTGAACATTTTAGATTGTTGAAGATTTGTCTTGGTCAACAGTGTTCTATATGGTGTTTTTGTGGAGAGACTATTAACTGAGTTTCTTACGTCATTAGTCGTTTCTCACATTTTATAGAAAAAAGAATTTAGATACCTAGAGATCAATTTATGCAATACCTAGAACAAGATTACTGGGAATATATGTAGCCATTGACATGATGTATTTTGACTAGTTTGCTATATTTCAGAAAAATGAGCAGAATCCCAAGTTAATTAAGTTTAGAAATATATGCTTGGGTTTTATATATATATATTTTTTTAGTACCACATACCTATTATTTAGTGGATAATTTCTCTCTCCATACATAAATATATATGAATTTTGAATGAAATTCAAAATTATATGAAATTCAGAATAAATATATATTTCTGCTGTCCTCTAATGGTGATCAGTGCAGACTGATAATTTCTAGAGGGGTGTGTGTGTGTTTGTGTGTATGTGTGTGCATGTGTATCTGTATAGGTAATGCATAGCTATATAGATATATACATACTGTTTTATTTAATAGAAAGCATGATTAACACATAAAACACCCATAGCTGTATAGCAAACAAATCTAGAGCATGTATAATTTGTCAAGTTCTGTATTGCATATATTACTTTTTAAAATATTAAGATTTGCTTAATTTTTTTATACTCGATGCTGTCTTTGCTTTGCTCACAAACTCAGTAACCAAAGTAAAGGCCCATATTAACAGGTTATTGTTCTAATAAGGTTGAATATTAAAAGAAAATTTACTTAAATAGCTTTATTTTCCTTGTTGTAAGATATAATACATTATTAATTAATGGGTAACTTTAATGTCAAACCCAGTAGAAATGGTTATTAAAAAGGCAAAATAATAATGATGTTTAATTTTTTAGAAAAATCCTTGATGAAAAGGTTGTTGTTATTATTTGAATGTTTTTAGAAAGATCCCGTTAAAATACAAAAAATTAGCTGGGCATGGTGGCTTGTGCCTGTAATCCCAGCTACTCAGGTGGCTGAGGCAGGAGAATTGCTTGAACCCAGGAGGCGGAGGTTGCGGTGAGCCGAGATCGCGCCATTGCACTCCAGCCTGGGTAACGAGTGAAACTCCGTCTCAAAAAAAAAAAAAAAAAGTTTATTTTAATAGTTGAAATGACCCCAATAAGCCATATTTTTAAAGAGATACTTGAACAACTTGTTCTAGCACAGCTTGGGGAATTTGGAGGTACGGTTAAGAGCATAATGGGACCAGAGTGAGAATGTTAATGAGAAAAAATCTGCACTTAACTCAAGTGCATCATCAGCACTCATTTAGATTCTGAATTTCATTAGTTGCATTGATGTTTATTTGACAGTATTCTGTTTTCAGTTTTTTAAATTCACAAGTCGTTCAGAAGTTGAATAGTAATCTATTTTTATCAGTCATAAATATCTGAATCATTCCTTAGTTGAATAGAGTTGTCATGAGGCTTGCAAATTTGTTTGGGCTCTTGACAATCATTGTTAAACAGTAGAAAACTCTGTTTTCTGGCTTTAGTTAATGACACTACACAGCTCAAAGAAAGACCAAAAAAAACACCAGCTTCTCAATCTAATGAATAACAACACTGCAGAGTTTACCTTTAATTGTTTTCTGGGTATAGGGGTTCACCAAGAGTAAAGTCGAAAACACTAAGGAAAATGAAATGCCAGGCACACAAATAAAAATTTACATATTTTGCTATAAACGCAATGGATTGCACCACTTTGTTTTTTGCAGCAGGACAGTGTTTTATGCACTTCCAGGAATGCTGTTCACGAGGCATTTCATGTGAATGGTGCCTCTGAGTTGTTCCACTGTGGCAATTAAGCAAGCTATAGGAACAAGCATACCAAATGCCAATAAAGGAAACACATTTATGTATTTTTGCTTAATATCTAAATATTAAAAATCATTGGCACCCATTATGAATAGATTTACTTTTAAAATGTTATATGCAAAGTAGTTTACTCTTTGCATATTTTTGTACAAACTTAGCATCTTGTTTTAATTTTGAAAAATACTAACATTAAATTTCTTTGTTTTTGAGGTCAGAGTTTTGAGATGGACAGTAAAACTATGCTAGTATTCTTGCATATTTTTTTTTTCCAGATAAGGAATCCCTTAGCTATAGGTATATAATTGCTATCATCTAATTTTAACACCACTATGGGATTAAAACAAAAAACAAACAAACAAAAAAAAAAACAGGCAAACAATATATGAGCCTGAATTTAAAGAATTTGGAACATCTCCAGAAGCTTTAACGTTTACATTTCTAAACTTGTAATGCTGTCTACTTGCTACTTCCTCTTAGTGAGCTTATTGCTACTTCCTCAATAGTGAGCTTATTGTTTTCTCTTTGTTTTGAGTATTTTGCAGTATTTTATTTCTGTCATTCAACATTCTTATGGAATGTTTTTCCCAGTCTTCGTTTTCTGTTTTTCACCTAAAAATTTTAAACTAAATAATTATCAGAATAATTTTTTTCAGAATTTGAAACACGAAATGACTCTCATTTTTATTTTCTTGAATGTGCGAGAGATGTTTATTTTCCTCAGCAACACCACCAATATCAGATTCACCTAAATCAGGTTGTTTAAGAGAAGTCACTCCTACCAGTCCAGAAACATAAATGATGCAAGCCATTTTTTTAATGGCTTTTGTAATGGCAAGCCATTAAAAACAGACATATCCTACCAGTGCTGAGTTAATATTTTCAGGATTCCAATTATATAAATTTTAGGTTTAAAAATTTTATCCACATTTTATTTTATACTAATAATCTAAATAAACTATGTAAAAACTTATGATTGGTTATAATTTGTTTTAAGAAATGTTTTATAGGAGTAAGGCAAGGCTGTGTTTCGTTGGCAACTCTATAGCTTTAACATAATAATCTGGGACATAAGAATTAAACTTGAGCAACATTTAATTTCAGAATATTATGAGGATGACTGTGGGTTGTGTTAGTTTCATTCATCTGGTCTGAAGAATAACCTATGTGGTTTAGTGTCATAATGCTCATAGTAAATTGGTTTATGCAATCTTAAAGGTGGCAGAAAACTTAAAGATACTAATTTAATTCTTTGATTTGTATAGCTGTGATATATTATTGCCTGTGAAACAGTAATTTGCCTGAGATTACTGGGCAATTACTAGGACATACATAATTATTGACTGTAAAAAATGCCTGAAAAACATGTATGTCATTTTATGAAATCAGCTTGCTTTTACTAGTAAATTAATATCAGGGAACCAAAACATTGGAAGAAATATACTTTTCCAAGCCTTCTCTTGATGTTTCTTTGACTATTGCAACCTAAGTTAAATAAATAGAAAATTCGTCCAAATTACTTTTTTTTTCTTTCCAACTGTAATCTTAGGCTCAGGGAATAAAAGTGCAAGTTTGCTACATTGGTAAGTTGCATGTTATGGGAGTATGGTGTACAGATTATTTTGTTAGCCAGGTGATGAACATAGTACCCAGTAAGTAGTTTTCTGATCTTCACCATCCTCCAACCCTCCACCCTCAAGTAGGCCCCGTATCTATTGTTCCCTTTCAGATTACTTTAAATATTGTAAAATTATTGAGAGTACATAGAAGATTTAGTTGACTGGTTCTTCATTATAATATGGTCTATATAAATTTGAGTGGTTGAGATATGACTTATTTACAAAGTGTTGCTCTCCATCCTTTCTTCTGTTTGCCACAGATGATTTACACCCTGTGCTCAGGGTGCCTGAGTCAACAGTTTATACGTTGGGATTTGACAGCTCTCTGCAAAGAGTGAGGCAAAGGCAGAGAAACTAGTTTACCACTTCTTTGCAACTGTAGTCCCACCCTTAGGAGAAGACTAGGAGTAATATGGGCTCTTCTGGGAAATCTTCATGTCTAGAGCCCAGAATAATCTTTTTAGGAGGAGAGAGTTTCCCTATATAGTTTTGTAGGTTAGAAAATTGATCAAAGTATATTTAACTGCACATCTAATGAACAATTTCTTATCACATTGCTATAAATTATAAAGCTGTAAACCCAAAGTGCTACTTTAGTGCAGATGTTCCCTCTTTAACCATTAGTTTTATTAAAATGGCCAGAGCCAAATTGTTACATTTTTAGAAATGTTTTTAGTTTAATTGTTGTGGGTACACAATAGGTGTATTTATTTATGGGGTACATAAGCTGTTTTGATACAGGGTTGCTATGCGTAATAATCACATTGTGTAAAATGGGGTATCCGTCCCCTCAAGCACTTATCCTTATATTATAAACAATCCATTCATATTCTTTTAGTTATGTTTAAATGTACAGTTAATTTATTATTGACTATAGTCACCCTTCTGTGTTATCAAATACTAGGTTTTATTCATTCTTTCTATTTGTTTTGTACTCATTAACCATGCCCACCTCCCGCCACACCTGTTCACCCCTTCCCAACTTCTGGTGACCATTCTCCTACTTTCTGTCTCCACGAGTACAGTTGTTTTCATTTTTAGACCCCACAAACACGTGACAACATACAATGTTTATCTTTCTATACTGGCTTATTTCACTTGGCATAATCACCTACATTTCTATCCATGTTGTTACAAGTGACAGAATCTCATTCATTTTATTATGGCTGAACAGTACTCTATTTTATATAAGTACCACATTTTCTTTATCGATTCATCTGGTGGTGCACACTTAGGTTGCTTCCAAATCTTGGTTATTGTGAACATGGAAATGCAGATATTTCTTTGATATATTGATTTCCTTTCATTAGGATATATCCCCCGCAGTGAGATTCAGCAGTCTCACTGCTGGGGATATACCCTAATGAAAGGAAATCAATATTTAAAGGCAATAATTAATTAATGGTAGCAAGGATGTGGAGAAAAGGGAACCTTTTTATTGCCTTAAATCAACATTTAAAGGCAATAATTAATAAATGGTAGCAAGGATTTCTCCACATCCTTGCTACCATTTATTAATTATTGCCTGACTACTGGATATAAGCCATTTTAACTAGAGTCAGATGATATCTCATTGTAGTTTTGATTTGTATTACTCTGATGATCAATGATGTGGAGCACCTTTTAATATATTTGCTTGCTTGAGAAATACTTATTCCAATCTTGTGCACATTTTTAATCAGATTATGATTGTTTTTTCTTCCAGTACTGTGTTCAATAACAATGGTGAAAGTGGGCATCCTTGTTGTGTTGTGTTGTGTTCCCAATTTGAGGGGAATGGTTTTTCATTTTGTTTGTTTGTTTGTTTTCTGTTCAGAATGATACTAGCTGTGGGTCTGTCATAGCTTTTATTGAGATATGTTCCTTCTATACATAATTGTTTTAGTGTTTTTATTATGAAGAGCTGTTTAATGTTATCAAATGCATGTATCATGTTGATTTATTTGCATATGTTGGACCATCCTTGCATGATGAATAATCTTTTTAATGTGTTGTTGAATACAGTTTGCAAGTATTATGTTGAGAATTTTTGCATCAATATTCATCAGAGATATTGTCCTGTGGTTTTCTTTTTTTGGTGTGTCTTTGTCTGGTTTTGATATCCGGGTATTGGCCTTATAGAATGATTCTGTTAATATTCCTTTCATCTCTGTTTGTTGGAATACTTTCAATACGATTGCTATTAGTTCTTTAAGTGTTTGGTAGAATTCAACAGTAAAGCCATCAGGTTCTGATCTTTTTTATTTATTTATTTTTTACCGATACATCTTTTATTATCGCTTTGATCTCATTACTTGTTGGTCTTTTCAGGTTTGGAATTTCTTCCTGATTCAATGTTGGTAGGTTGTTTGTGTCTAGGAATTTGTTCATTTCTTCTAGATTTTCCAAAATAATGGCATATAGTTGTTCTTACTAGCCACTAATGATTCTTTGAATTTCTGTGGTATCATGGTATCAGTTATAATGTCTCCTTTTTCACCTCTGATCTTATTTATTTGGACCTTCTTTCCCCACTGCCTCTCCCCCTTCTTTATTTCTCTTTCTCTCTCTCTCTCTTATTTATTTATTTTTTTGCTTACTCTGGCTAAGGATTTCTCAATTTTTTTTTTAACTTTTCAAAAGAACAACTTCTCATTTCATTGCTATTTCATGTAATTGCCTTTATTTCAGTTTCAGTTATTTCTGCTCTCATGATGATGGGTTCAAGCAATTCTCCTACCTCAGCCTCCCTTTTGTTTATCTTAGAAAGTCATTATTTCTCCTTCACGTTTGAAAGGTTTTTTTTGCTAGATATAGTATTCTAGGGTAAAAGTGTTTTTCCTTCAGCACTTCAAATATATTATGCCAATCTCTTCTGATCTATTTGATTCCCACTGAAAAGTCTGCTCCCAGATGCATTTGAGCTCCATTGTCTGCTATTTGTTTCTTTTTCTTTCTTTTTTTTTTTTTTTTTCTGACAGAGTCTCACTCTGTTGCCAGGCTGGAGTGCTGTGGCATGATGTCGGCTCACTGCAACCTCCGCCTCCTGAGTTCAAGCGATTCTCCTGCCTCAGCCTCCTGAGTGGCTGGGACTACAGGCATGCCCCACTGTCCCCTGCTAATTTTTGTATTTTTGGTAGAGACGGGGTTTCACCATCTTGGCCAGGATAGTCTCAATCTCTTGACCTCATGATCCCCACACCTCGGCCTCCTAAAGTGCTGGAATTACAGCTGTGAGACACTTGCTATTTGTTTCTTTTATCTTGCTGCTTCAGTAGCTTTTCTTTATTCTTGATCTTTGGGAATTTAATTATTAAATGCCTTCAGGTAGTCTTCTTTTGCTTAAATCTGTTTGGTGGTCTATAACCTTCTTGGACTTGAATATTAATATCTTTCTCTAGGTTTGGGAAGTTCTCTGTTGTAATGTCTTTGAATAAACTATGTCCTTATTGCTTTCTCTACCTCCACTTAAGACCAATAACATTTTACCTTTTTGAAGATATTTTCTAGAACCTACAGTTGTGCTTCTTTGTTTTAATTCTATTTTCTTTTGTTTCCTCTGTCTGGGTATTTTCAAATAACCTGTCCTCAAGCTCACTAATTATTTCTTCTGCTTTGTTTATTTTGCTATTAGAAGACTCTGATGTAGTTTTTAGGATGGCAGTTGCATTTTTCAACTCCAGAATTCTGCTTGATTCATTTTCATTATTTCAATCTCTTTGTTAAATTCATCTGATAGAATTCTGAATTACTTTTCTGTGTTACCCTGAATTTCATTGAGTTTCCTCAACACCACTATTTTGAAATCTCTGTCTCTTATCTCTGTCTCTGCAGGATTGGTCTCTGGTTTCTTATTTAATTCATTAGGTGAGGTCACATTTTCCTAGATGGTATTGATGATAGAAGATATTTTTGGTGTCTGGGCATTAAAGAGTTAGTTATATATTATAGTCTTCACTACCTGGGTTGATTTGTAGCTGTCCTTCCTGGAAATGCTTTCCAGATATTTGAAGATACTTGGGTTTTGTGATCTAAGTTTTTTCAGCTTCTGTGGGTACCCCAAGCCCTATAATACTGTGGTTCTTGCAGACTCATAGAGGTACCACCTTGATGGTTGTATTAGTCAGGGTGTTCTAGAGGGACAGAACTAATGAAATTTATATATAATTATAATATGTATAACATATACATATTATTTTATATATAGGAGTTTATTAAGTATTAACTCACATGATCACAAGGTCCCACAATAGGCAATCTGCAGGCTGAGGAGCAAGAAGAGCCAGTCTAAGTTCCAAAACTGAAGAACTTGAAGTCTGATATAAGAGGACAGGAAGCATCCAGCATGGGAGAATGATGTAGGCTGGGAGGCTAGGCAAGTCCTCTTTTCACGTTTCTTTTTTTTTGCCTGCTTATATTCTAGCTGCAATGGCAGCTGATTAGGTTGTGCCTACCCAGATTAAGTGTGGGTCTGCCTTTCCCAACCCACTGACTCCAACTTTAATCTCATTTTGCAGCACCCTCACAGACACACCTAGGATCGATACTTTGTATCCTTCAATCCAATCAAGTTGACACTCAGTATTAACCATCACAATGGTCTTGGACCAAATCTGGGAAAATTCTCAGGATTACCTGGCAGAGACTTTTGTTTTCTTCCTTTAATTTCTCCCAAATATGCAGAGTTTCTGTCTCTCTTCTGAGCCAACTAAAGCTGGGGTTGGAGTGACCACCACTTTGACTATTTTAGGTCAAACCCAAAGCCAGCACAATGCCAGCATTGGCATTGGTCTTGGCTAAGACCTGCTATAACCACTTTTGGCTACTGCCTATGTTTGCTCAAGGCTCTGGGGCTCTACAATCAGCAGGTGGCAAAGCTCACCAGGTCTGTGTCCTTCCCTTCTGGGTGGCAATGATCCCTAGGCCCTAAATGGGTACAAAAGTATCAACTAGTGGCCTAGGACTAGAGTTAAAAACTTTATAAGTCTACTTGATTTTCTCTTGTACTGTGAATGAGCTGACATTCAAACCACAAGACACATTTCTTCTTACTCTTCCCTCCTCTTTCCAAAGGCAGAGGAGCCTTGCCCATAGCCACTGCTACCACTGGAGCATGGTGTGTACTGTCAGACTATCACTGATAGTTCCTTAAGGCCCAAGGCACTTCATTCACCTTGTGGTGAATGCTTCCTCACCTGGGACTTACGCTTAGGCTTTTTCCTAGCCCAGGGAAGGTTAAGAAATGCCATGTTAACATTCAAGTCCTGGAATTAGGGACCTCAGTAGTTTACCTGGTGCTGTATTTCACTGGGGCCAAGCCTGGTACCTAAGGTACAGGACAAATTCTACCTTACTTTTTCCTCTACTTTTTTCAAGTGGAAGGAGAATTGCTCCATAGCTGCCACAACTGATAATGTGCTGAGTTGCTCCTGGAACCAGCAGTTCTTAGAATCCTACCCAGTTTTCTCAACATTTTATCTGAGTATCATTACTGGTTATTCTGGGCCCAAGGGTTTATTTTTTTATATATACTTTAAGTTCTGGGGTACATGTGCAGATCTTGAAGGATTGTTACACAGGTATATACATGCCATGGTGGTTTGCTGCATCCATCCCCCTGTCATCTACATTAGGTATTTCTCCTAATGTTATCCCTCTCCAATTCCCCTACCCCCTGCTGTCCCTCCCCTAGACCCCTAACCCCCCAACAGATCCTGGTGTGTGATGTTTCCCTCCCTGTGTCTATGTGTTCTCACTGTTCAACATTCACTTGTGAGTGAGAACATGTGGCGTTCGGTTTTCTGTTCTTGTGTCAGTTTGCTGAAAACGATGGTTTCCAGCTTCAACCATGTCCCTGCAAAGGACATGAATTCATCCTTTTATATGGGTGCATAGTATTCCATGGTTTATATGTGCCACATTTTCTTTATCCAGTTTATCATTGATGGGCATTTGGGTTGGTTCCAGGTCTTTGCTATTGTAAACAGTGCCACAATAAATATACGTGTGCATGTGTCTTTATAATAGAATGATTTATAATTCTTTGGGTATATACCCAGTAATGGGATTGCTGGGTTAAATGGTATTTCTAGTTCTAGATCCTTGAGGAATCACCAAACTGTCTTCCATAGTGGTTGAATTAATTTACACTCCCACCAACAGTGTAAAAATGTTCCTATTTCTCCACATCCTCTCCAGCATCTGTTGTCTCCAGATTTTTTAATGATCGTCATTCTATCTGGCTTGAGATGGTATCTCAATGTGGTTTTGATTTGCATTTCTCTAATGACCAATGATGATGAGCTTTTTTTCTTATGTAATTGGCTGCATAAATGACTTCTTTTGAAAAGTGTCTGTTCATATCCTTTAGCCACTTTTTGATGGGGTTGTTTTTTTCTTGTAAATTTATTTAAGTTCTTTGTAGATTCTGGATACTAGCTCTTTGTCAGATGGGTAGATTGCAAATTTTTTTCCTATTCTGTTGGTTGCCAGTTTAATGACAGGTTTTTTTTTGTTGTTTTTTGTTTGTTTGTTTGTTTGTTTGCTGTGCAGAAGCTCTTAAGTTTAATTTAGATCCCATTTGTCTATTTCAGCTTTTGTTGCCATTGCTTTTGGTGTTTTAGTCATGAAGTCCTCGCCTATGCCTATGTCCTGAATGGCATTGTCTGGGTTTTCTTGCAGGATTTCTTTTGGTGTTAGGTCTTATGTTTAAATCTTTACTCCATCTGGAGTTAATTTTTGCATAAGTTGGAAGGAAGGGATCCAGTTTCAGCTTTCTGCATATGGCTATCCAGTTTTCCCAATGCCATTTATTAAATATGGAATCCTTTCCCCATTGCTTGTTTTTGTCAGGTTTATCAAAGATCAGATAGTTGTAGATGTGTGGCATTACTTCCGAGGCCTCTGTCCTGTTCCATTGGTCTATGTCTCTGTTTTGGTACCAGTACCATGCTGTTTTGATTACTGCAGCTGTATAGTATAGCTTGAAATCACGTAGCATGATGCCTTCAGCTTTTAGTTTTTGTTTTTTGCTTAGGATGGTTTTGGCTATGTGGGCTCTTCTTTTCTTTTATATGTAGTTTAAGGTGTTTTTTTTCCAGTTCTGTAAAGAGGTCGATGGTAGCTTGATGTAAATAGCATTGAATCTATAAATTACTTTGGGAATTATGGCCTTTTTCACAATATTGATTCTTCCTAACTAGGAGCATGGAATGTTTTTCCCTTTGTTTGTGTCCTCTCTTATTTCCTTGTGCAATGGTTTCTAGCTCTTCCTGAAGAGGTCCTTCACATCCCTTTTTAGTTGTATTCCTAGGTATTTTATTCATTTTATTTTATTTTATTTTATTTTGAGACAGTGTTTCGCTCTTGTTGCCCAGGCTGAAGTGCAGCATGATCTCAGCTCACCACAACCTCCACCTCCTGAGTTCAAGCGATTCTCCTGTCTCAGACTCCTGAGTAGCTGGGATTACAGGCATGCTGGGCTAATTTTGTATTTTTTACTAGAGACAGAGTTTCTCCATTTTGGCCACACTGGTCTAGAACTCCCAACCTCAAGTGATCCACCACCTTGGCCTCCCAAAGTGCTGGGATTACAGGCATAAGCCACCACAGCCAGCGTATTTTATTCTCTCTATAGCAATTGTGAATAGGAGTTCGCTCGTGATTTGGCTCTGTTTGTCTGTTACTGGTGTATAGGAATGCTTGTGATTTTTGCACATTGATTTTGTATCCTGAGAATTTGATGAAGTTGCTTATCAGCTTAAGGAGATTTGGGGCTGAGTTGATGGGGTCTTCTAAATGTGCAATCATGTCATCTGCAAATAGAGACAATTTGAATTCCTCTTTTCCTAATTGAATACACTTTATTTTCTTTTCTTGCCTGATTGCTCTGGCCAGAACTTCCAATACTATGTTGAATAGGAGTGGTAAGAGAGGGCTCCCCGAGGGCTCTTTAGTTAGCAGGTGATAAATCATGCCAGGACTAGCACCTGCCCTTCAGGTAGTAGGTTCCCATCTGCCCGAAAAATTTATTTGAGCCTCCCTCCTCTCCTGGTCTCTGCTAAGCAGTAATCTGCTTTGTGTTACTATCATCTATTTTTTTTCTAGTGTTGCATATGTAGACACACGTTGACTTGTCCCTGCTCTTTTCACTTAAAATAATGCTTTCCAGGGTTATCCCTGTTGTGTATATCAGTAGTTCATTGTTTTAAGTCACTGAGAATTTCTTCTTCATGTGGGTATTCCACCATTTATTTACTCATTCTCCTTTTGATGGTATTTTAAGTTGTTTCCAATTTGGCTATTATGTGTATTGCCACTACAATGATTTATATGTGCCTTTTGTGGGTGTATGTTTTCACAGCAGAGTATTTAAAAATTATTCATCAAAAGTTAAAGTGTGGCACATATACACCATGGAATACCAAACAGCCATAAAGAAACAATGAGTTTGTTCTCAGCAAACTGACACAAGAACAGAAAATCAAACACCCCATGTTCTCACTCGTAGGTGGGTGTTGAACAATGAGAACACGTGGACACAGGGAGGGGAGCGTCACACACTGGGGTCTCTTGGGAGGGCTAGGGGAGAGACAGTGGTAGGGAGGGAGGAAGGGATAACATGGGGAGAAATGTCAGGTATAGGTGATGGGGGGATGGAGGCAGCAAACCACCTTACAGTGTATGTACCTATGCAACAATTCTGCATCTGCACATGTACCCCAGAATCTAAGTACAATTTTAAAAAAAGTTAAAGCACATTATAAATTTTTTAGAAAGTTAGAAAGTGCTAATATATTGGCTGAATATTTACTCTGATTTTTGGTTTAGTTTATTTGCTGTTGGTAACATCTGTTAACTCTAGGAAAGATTCTTCTTAATTATTCATTTTTTATTCTGCAAATAATCATTTTAAATTAAGGTTAAGGAGATTTTTTTTTTTCAGAAGTACCCTAAATGAAGGTACCAATATTCAGAAGTTAAGTTGAGATTGTGATTCCCTAGGAAGAGAGACTAGATTTGCTAGAAAAATGAAGCCATCTGCATCAATTTAGACAGTTTTACCAAATTGATTCATGAAATGTCTAATATTTCTATGTAATTAGCTGTGGCATTTTCAAACTCTATAACCAAGAGGAAAATTTAACCTTCTCTGAAGAATTGCACACTCTAGGGCTGATACTTTAGAAAATTATATTGTTCTAAGGGAGTACTCACCAAAGAATTATATCAGACTTTGAACAGATGCTGCAAGATCCTTGTCTTATTACTGTGCACCAGAGTGGTAATATTAGAAATCTTCATCTCCTCCCTCGCATCTGATGTTAAAGCAGATTTCCTATTTCTCATCTCTGACAGTTTATTGGTGAATCTCTTGTGGTTGCCAGAAAAGTTCTGTTTTCTCTTATATTTTCTACTGTACTATAAAATTAAATTATAGTCATTAAGTCCAGTGTATGTCTTTTGTTGGATTCAAAAGGGTCTTTTCCTCTAATGGAAAATAAAGGGCTTATTTCAGATGATAAAATCTGATTTTTTTAAATTGAAATTTTATTTCTTAGTAAAAGAGCTTATATCTACATGTGCACATTCACTTAAGGTAAATAAAAATGCAGAATCTATGTATAATATTAGGGGAATTTTATGTATGACAATAAAATCCATGCATTGAATGTCTTATACAAGTGCTTCACTTGCAGAAATCTTGAAGATAGATTTATTATGAAAATCCACAGGTCTCCTAATATGCCACACTCTCTTCTGTTTTATCTTTGAAGCTTATATTTTTGATCTTTTTCTCCTTTGTTCTGTGTTCCTGGTACTGAATGGAGATGACTCATTCAGCTATTTTATGTAATGTGGGATAGATATGCTTGGATTATTAATCTGGAGAATGTTTGTCTCCATGACCTATTGCATAGGAATTAAAAATGAATTCATAAACCAAGCTATGTTTCTCAATAATATTACTTATTCATACATTTCTTTCACAGTATAATAGATGCTAGATTTAGCTTATTAAGTTAGAAAATATTTGATACATTTTATGAAACAGTTTCATAAAAAAAGTTAGATAAATTGAGCATATCTTAAAAGTCGTTTGAAGATTTGGTTTAACTCTACATAACTCAGATTAAAAAACAATTCCTTTCCAAATGTCAAGCAGTACATGTCAGTTGGTCCTATTAATGTTGAAAAATAAGTTTTGTTACTGTATTCCTAATATTTTCTTGAAACTGTTACTAAAATTTTGTTACAAATTTTTGATAATTTAACATTATTACAGTACATGCCATCAAAAATTATGTTTAGATAATTATTATACAAAAATTTAAAATATAAAGAACCATTACCCATACTTAGATAAATTATAATGTAATTCATAACTACAGTTAACTTTTACAAGTCTTTTCTAACTCAGTTTGAAGAATGTAATTTGCCAGATACATGTGCTTATAAACATGTTACTGTTACTGTTTCTTTGAATAATTGAACAGAATTCTTGTAGATTGGAGAAAAATCCTTCAAGTCACAAGAAAAAAAATTATCACTTCTCAGTCTTAGTCATTTTGAAGCATTTATTATACACTAAGACAAAGCGGTCTTGTGAATTCTCCCATGTGTTGACAAGTAAATTTTCACTTTCTATGAAATTGGCTAGTTGAAATTGAGCATTACTTTATTTAAGCAGGTTATTTGATAATGTCTTTAAGAAAACAAATTACCAATGAGTGCTACTAGTCTGTGATATTTCACACACGTATCCTCATGCACACAAAGCTGTTCTTGTATAAAAAGTAAACATGGAGACAACATTTCTCGAAGATCCAAGATGGCCATATAGGAACAGCTCTGGAGTGCAGTTCCCAGCAAGAACAACGCAGAGGGTGAGGGATCACTGAATTTCCAAATGAGTTTTCACTGCCCACAGACCAGGAGATTCCCAGGCCAAAAAGCACCACAAGTTTCCAGCATGACTTTTTCAACCAGTGCTGTGGGTTGGTGCACAGAAACTCACACAAATCTGGGCAGCCATTTCAACTGGCACATGGAATGCCTGGGAGACAGAGCTACCCATTCAACTGAAAGGAAGGGGGCTGAGACAGGGAGCCAGTTGATCTGGCTCAGAGGGTACAACCCCCACAAAACAAACAATCTGAAATGCTCTGGATTGAGAGTTTCACAGCAAGTGCAGCTGGACCCGGGATGGTCCAGCTCAGTGCGGGGAAGGATGTCGCCATTACCAAGGAAGTCTGCCAATACTGAGGCAGTTCTAACTGTACCTCTATAAACAACATCTCAAGGAAGTTCACACAGCAGATGGGCAGAGCCTGCAGCAGCTCAGCAATACCTCTTCTGATAGACTGTGACTAGACAACTCTGTGCTGGGCAGGGCATCTCTGAAAAAAGGCAGCAGCACGTCAGAAACTTATAAATAAAGCCCGACCTTCCTAAGACAGAGCAGCTGGGAAAAGAGGCATTTATGAGTTGCTCTGCAGCAGACTTAAATGTACCTGCCCAGCAGCTCTGCATGGAACAATGGAGCTCCCAGCACAGCACTTGAGCTCCTATAAGGGACTGACTCTCTCCTCAATCAGCTCCCTGACCCCTGTGTACCCAAAGAGACACCACATGAAGGAGAGCTCAGGCTGACATCTGACGGGTACAGAAGAAGAGATTGGCAGCAACCCTTACTGTCCTGCAGCCCCTGCAGGTGATCCCCAAGTAAGCAGGGTCTGGAGGGGACGTCCAGCAGTCCTACAGCAGAGAGGTGTGACTGTTAGAAGGAAAACTACGAAACAGAAAGAAATAGCTTCAACATGAGAAAAAGGAGGTCCACTCAGAGACCCCATTCGAAAGTCACCAACTACAAAGACCACATGTAGATAAAGCCATGAAGACGGGAAGAAACCATTACAAAAAGAATGAAAACATGAAAACAGGAATGTATCTCCTCCTCTAAGGAATCACAACTCCTCACCAGCTAGGAAACAAAGCTGGATGGAGAATGAATCTGATGAATTGATAGAAACAGGCTTTAGAAGGTGGGTAATAACAAACTTCTCTGAGCTAAAACAACATGTGCTAACCCAATGCAAAGAAACTAAGAATCTTGAAAAAAGGTTAGATGAAATGCTAACTAGAATAAACAGCTTAGAGAGAAATATAAATGACTTGATGGAGCTGAAAAGCACAACACGAGAACTTTGCGAAGCATACACAAGTTTAAATAGCTGAATTGACCAAGAAGAAGAAAGGATATCAGAGATTGGAGATTAACTTAATGAAATAAAATGAGAAGACGAGATTAGAGAAAAAAGAGTTTAGAAATGAACAAAGCCTCCAAGAAATACGGCATTATGTGAAAAGACCTAATCTACATTTGATAGGTGTACCTGAATGTGATAGGGAGAATGAATCCAAGCTGGAAAAGACTCTTCAGGATATTATCCATGAGAACTTCCCCAACCTAGCAAAGTAGGCCAACATTCAAGTCAAGGAAATACAGAGAACACCATAAAGATATTCCTCAAGAAGAGCAACCCTAAGGCACATAATCGTCAGATTCACCAGGGCTGAAATAAAGGAAAAAATGCCAAGGGCAGCCAGAGAGAAAGATGTGGTTACCCACAAAGAGAAGCCCATCAGAGTCACAGCAGATCTTTCAGGAGAAACCCTACAAGCCAGATGAGAGTGGGGGCCAGTATCCTTAAAGAAAAAAACTTTCAACCTAGAACTTCATATCCAGCCAAACTAAGCTTCATAAGCAAAATAGAAATAAAATCCTTTATGGACAAGCAATTGCTGAGAGATTTTGTCACCACCAGGCCTGTCTTGCAAGATCTCCTGAAAGAAGCACTAAACAAGGAAAGGAACAACCAGTCCCAGCCACTCCAAAAGCATACCAAATTGTAAAGACCATTGGCACAATGAAGAAAATGTGTCACCTAACAGGTGAAACATCCAACTAACATCAAAATGGCAGGATCAAATTCACACATAACAATATTAACCATAAATGTAAATGGGCTAAATGCCCCAATCAAAAGACACAGACTGGCAAATTGGATAAAAAGTCAAAGACCATTGGTGTGCTATATTTAGGAAACTCATCTCATGTGCAAGGACACACACAGACTCAAAATAAAGGGATGAAGGAAGATTTATCAAGTAAGCGGAGAGCAAAAAAAAGCATGAGTTGCAGTCCTAGTCTTTTATAAAATGGACTTTAACCCAACAAAGATCAAAGGAGACAAAGAAGGGCATTACATAATGGTAAAAGGATCAACGCAACAAGAATTAATGATCCTAAATATATACGTACCCAATTCAGGAGCAACCAGGTACATAAAGCAAGTTCTTAATGACCTACAAAGAGACTTAGACTCCCACACAATAATAGTGGGTGACTTTAATACTCCACTCTCACTATTAGACAGATCATTGAGACAGAAAATTAACAAGGATATCCAGGACTTGAAATCAGATCTGAACCAAGTGGACCTAATAGACATCTACAGAACTCTCCACCCCAAATCAACAGAATGTACATTCTTCCCAGCACCACATTGCACCTACTCTAAAATTGACCACATAATTGGAAGTAAATCACTCCTCAGCAATGCAAAAGAATGGAAATCATAACAAACAGTCTCTCAGAACACAGGGCAATCATATTAGAACTCAGGATTAAGAAATTAACTCAGAACTGCACAACTTCATGAGAAATGAACAACTGGCTGCTGAATGTCAACTGGATAAACAGTGAAATAAAGACAGAAATAAAGATGTTCTTTGAAACCAACGAGAATGAAGACACAACATACCAGAATCTCTGGGACACATTTGAAGCAGTGTCTAGAGGGAAATTTATAGCAATACATACCCACATGAGAAGAGAGGAAAGATCTAAAATTGACACCCTATGATCAAAATTGAAAGTGCTAGAGAGGCAAGATAAAAAATACTCAAAAGCTAGCAGAAGACAAAAATAACTAACATCAGAGCAGAACTGAAGGAGATAGGGACACACACAAAAAGAAAACCCTTCAAAAAATCAATAAATCCAGGAACTGGTTTTTTGAAAAGATCAACAAAATAGACAGACCACTAGCCAGATTAATGAAAAAGAAAAGGGAGAAGAATCCAATAGATGCAATAAAAAACGATAAAGGGGATATCACCACTGATCCCACAAAAATACAAACTACCATCATAGATTACTACCAAAAACTCTATACACATAAACCAGTAAACTTGGAAGAAATGGATAAATTCCTGGACATTTGCACCCTCCCAAGCCTAAACCAGGAAGAAGTTGAAACCTTGAACAGACAAATAACAAGGGCTGAAATTGAGGCAGCAATTAATAGCCTACCAACCAAAAAAAGTCCAGGTCCAGATGGGTTCACAGCTGAATTCTACCAGATGTACAAAGAGGAGCTGGTACCACTCCTTCTGAAACTATTCCAAACAATCCAAAAAGAGGGAATCCTTCCCAAATCATTTTATGAGACCAACATCATCCTGATACCAAAACCCAGAAGAGACTCAACAAAAAAAGAAAACTTCAGGCCAATATCCATGAGGAACATAGATGCAAAATTCTTCAATAAAATACTGGCAAACTGATTGCAACAGCACATCTAAAAGCTTATCCATCATGATCAAGTAGACTTCATCCCGGGGATGCAAGGCTGGTTCAACATGTGCAAGTCTATAAGCGTTATCCATCGCATAAACAGAACCAAAGACAAAAAACACATGACTATCTCAATAGATGCAGAGAAGGCCTTCAACAAAATTCAGCAGCCCTTTATGCTAAAAACTGTCAATAAACTAGGTATCGACCAAACGTATCTCAAAATAATAAAAGCTATTTATGACAAACCCACAGCCAATTTCATACTGAATGGGCAAAAACTGGAAGCATTCCCTTTGAAATCTGGCACTAGACAAGGATGCCCTCTCTCACCATTCCTATTCAATATAGTATTGGAAGTTCTAGCCAGAGCAATCAGGCAAGAAAAAAAAAATAAAGGATATTCAATTAGGAAAAGAGGAAGTCAAATTGTCTCTATTTGTAGACAACATGATTGTATATTTAGAAGACCCTATCATCTCAGCCCAAAATCTCCTGAAACTGATAAGCAACTTCAGTAAAGTCTCAGAATACAAAATCGATGTACAGAAATCACAAGCTTTCCTATACACCAGTAACAGGCTAACAGAGAGCCACATCAAGAGAAAACTCCTATTTGCAATTGCTACAAGGAGAATAAAATACCTAGCAATACAACTAACAAAGGATGTAAAGGACCTCTTCAAGGAGAACTACAAACCACTGCTCAAGGAAATAAGAGAGGACACAAACAGATGGAGAAACATTCCATGCTCATGGAGAGAAAGAATCAATATCATGAAAATGGCCATACTGCCTAAAGTAATTTATAGATTCAACACTATCCCCATCAACCTACCAATGGCCTTCTTCACAGAACTGGAAAAAAACACTTTAAACTTCATATGGATCCAAAAGAGAGCCTGCATAGCAAGGACAATTCTAAGCAAAAAGAACAAAGCTGGAGGCATCATGCTACCTGACTTCAAAAATACTACAAGGCTACAGTAATGGAAAAAGCACAGTATGGTACCAAAAGAAGATATAGATCAATGGAACACAATCGAGGCCTTGGAGGCAATACCACACATCTAAACCATCTGATCTTTGACAAATCTGACAAAAACAAGCAATGGGGAAAGGATTCCCAGTTTAATAAATGGTGTTTGGAAAACTGGCTAGCCATGTGCAGAAAGCAGAAACTGGACCCCTTCCTGACACCTTACACTAAAATTAACTCCAGATGGCTTAAAGACTTAAACATAAGACCTAACACCATAAAAAGTCTAGAAGAAAACCTAGGTAAAACCATTCAGGACATAGGCATAGGCAAGGACTTCATGACTAAAACACCAAAAGCATTGGCAACAAAAGCCAAAATAGTCAAAAGAGATCTAATTGAAATCCAGAGCTTCTGTACAGCAAAAGAAACAATCATTAGAGTGAACCAGCAAGCAACAGAATGGGAAAATTTTTTTGCAATCTACCCATCTGATAAAGGGCTAATATCCAGAATTTACAAAGAAGTAAAACTAATTTACTAGAAAAAAACAAGAAACCCATCCAAAAGTGGGTAAAGGATATGAACACTTTTTGAAAGAAGATACATATGAGGCCAATAAACATGTGAAGAAATGCTCATCATCACTGGTCACTAGAGAAATGCAAATCAAAACCACATTGAGATACCACCTCATGCCAGTTCGAATGGCGATCATTAAAAAATCTGGAGACATCAAATGCTGGAGATATGGAGAAATAGGAACACTTTTACACGGCTGGTGGGAGTGTAAATTACTTCAACCATTATGGAAGACAGTGTGGCGATTCCTCAAGGACCTAGAAGTAGAAATTCCATTTGACCCAGCAATCCCATTACTGGGTATATACCCAAAGGATTATAAATCATTCTATTTTAAGGACACATGCACATGTATGTTCATTGCGGCACTGTTTACAATAGCAAAGACCTGAAACCAACCCAAATTCCCATCAATGATAGATTGAACAAGGAAAATGTGGCACATATGCACCATGGAATACTATGCAGCCATAAAAATTGATGAGTTTGTGTCCTTTGTAGGGACATGGATGAATCTGGAAACCATCATTCTCAGCAAACTGACACAAGAACAGAAAATCAAACATCACATGTTCTCACTCATAAGCAGGTGTTGAACAATGAGAACACATGGATACAGGGAGGGGAGCATCACACACCGGGGTCTCTTAGAGGGGTCAGCAGAGGGACAGTGGCGGGGGGTGGGGAAGTTGGGGAGGGATAACATGGGGAGAAATGCCAGATATAGGAGATGGGGGGATGGAGGCAGCAAACCACCTTGTCATGTATGTACCTATGCAACAATCCTGCATGATCTGCACATGTACCCCAGAACCTAAAGTACAATAATAAAAAAAAAGTAAACATGATTTAAGAACACATGACTGTAAAGTCTTTCTAAAGTACATGGGAAACGTAAGTGTATATGGAAACTAGTGGCTTTAGAGTAAATATAGATTTTTACATTGCATAACTAATCATATACTGGCAGTAAGAATATTATATTTACTGTATATAAGTACAAAAATTTATATGAAATAAGTAGCTCATTTGCAGGTTCACCAATCAACACAGGGTTAAATCTGACAACATACATACAGAAGATGTTTTAAGGTATTGAGTTCTCAAATATTTTCATCACAGCACACTGCACAGAAAATGATTAATAGTAACCTTAAGTCTTATTCAGATTTTATTCTGCTGATCCCAATATTCTATGAAATCAGTAGTTTTCTATAGTGTTTTTAAAAAATAAAACATACATTGCATTTTCAAAGAAAGACACTCCCATTTCTTCTATACTCTGCTACTATTCTCAAGACTTTATTTCTGATTGCAGATGTGTGGCTTTTTTTTCCAGTACCAACTTGATTCTCTGACACCAGCTGGGTGTCCTGCAATTCAACTCAGTTCTGATACTAACTGCCTGAAGTTAGTACAGATCTCATAGGTTAAGTGTTCTGCCTGCCTCATGTCAAAGGCTAGTCAGAAGTGGTTTAAGTCCCTGTGTTATCTACAATTTGTGACTGACTTAGCTACAAACTGGAGGTTCCTACGACTATCTCCCCAGGTTCATTAATTTGCTAGACTGGCTCACAGAACTCAGGCAAACAATTTACTTAACTAGATTATTGGTTTCTTATAAAAGGTTATAGCTCAGAAACAGCAAGATGCAAGAAATGCATAGTGCAAGTTATGGGGAAAGGCACAGACCTTCCATGCCCTCTCTAGGCACGGCACCCTTCCTCTACCTCTGTGTGTTCAACAACTTGAAAGCTCTCCAGACTGTCCTTTTGGGTTATCATGGTGGCTGCATTTCATAAGCATGATTTATAAAACCATTTACCACGTATGGTTAAGTCAGTCTTTAAGCCCTTGCCCCTCCCACTCCTAGAAGTTTAGGGGAGTAAGGCTGAAAGAGCCAATCCTCTAAATCACATGATAAATTACCCTGGCAACCAGCCCCTCTTCCTTGGGGACTTTCCAAAAGTCATCCCATTAACATAAACTCAGGTGTAAAGAAAAGAGGATGGGATCTTTTATGAATAACAAAAGATATTTCTTTCACCTTTATTGCTTTTACTGCTTAAAAAATTCTAAGGTTTCTAAGAGTTCTATGCTAGAAAACAGGGACAGGGAAGAAGATCAAATATATATTTCTTATTATATCACAGTCCTACATATTTGTCTTCATATTTTTAATTTTTAAATACTAAATGCAGTTGGGACTAAGAAATAAAGGTTATGTTTTAGCTATGGTTTTGTAAACTTTGTAATGATAATATTTCTCAACACACTCTCCCCACAAAAACCACTACAATACAGCTTTATTCTCTTTCTTCTAACTACAGTAGAAAAAAATTGTATTTAGTGGTCTGCTTATTTCTAACATGAATAGTTATTTCTTAAGTTCCAGAGATTGATTTAAAATACAGGCAAAGACATCCACCACATGCACAATAAGAGTTCTCAAAATGAAAAAAAAAAAAAAAAGGAAATAAGAATTAAAAGCCATAATGGAATAAAATTTTCGTGTACAAAAAGCAAATCTTGAAACTACATCCAAAGTATTCACTATGTATCTAGCTAGACTGGCCAATAAGTATGAGACACTAATAAAAAAAAACTTAGACTGAAAAAAGAGGATTTATGCATGCAGTCACAAATCAGGCTGTCTCACCAATGACTGTTGCCAGAGTTATACAAGTAACTTTTAAAATATACTTAAGAATGGTGATCATTAAAAAGTCAGGAAACAACAGATGCTGGAGAGGATTTGGAGAGATAAGGAACACTTTTACACTGTTGGTGGTGAGGGAATGTGTTCTCTTTCTGAGTCCACAAGGGGGCGTGCTTTCAAGGGCAAGAACTTCCCAGCACCATGCCCCCCTCCTATCTCTCTCCATCTGGGAGATTTAATTGTCTCTGTTTTAAATTTTTGCACACACAGGGCGGGAAGAACCAAAGGTCAAGGATACTCTTTTCATTGGTCAAGGGACTTTGGGGAAGGAGGGAATTCCTCCCAGGTTAAAAGTCCCTGTCTCCCTCATCTGGGAGGATTTCTCCTCTGGGGTCCCCTTCTACCCAGTGTGGAAGCTGTTTTTCTCTCTCCTGAATTTGGTCCCTCTTGGGTCCCCTTCCACCCTCATGGAGCTGCTTTTTCTCTCCTAAATTCCATCTCTCTCTCTCAGTCCCCTTCTACTCAGTGTGGAAGCTGCTTTCCTCTCCTGGATTCCATCTTTCTGGATTCTCTCACTCAGTGTGAGAGGAGCTTTCTTTCTCTAGTTTTACCCCTTCTGGAAACTGTTCTCACTCAGTGTGAGAGCAGCTTTTCTTTCTCTCACTCAGTGTGAGAGCTAGCTGTTTCTCTCTCCTCCTCTTTCTCTTTCTCTACCTAAGTAAATCACTTTCTGCAAAAACTTTTTTGGGGTCCAGTATTTACTTTACAAACGCACCTGCCGTGGTCCCTTCTCTCATTCTTGAGAGAGCAGGAGACCAAGAACCTACAACATTCTCTCTGGGGAACTGTCCCCTACACTCAAAATCCGGTCACAGTGGGACTGTAAATTAGTTAAACCATTGTGGAAGACAGTGTGGCAATTCCTTAAGGATCTAGAACCAGAAATACCATTTGACCCAGCAATCTTATTATTGGGTATATACCCAAAGGATTATAAATCATTTCTACTATAAAGACACATGCACACATAGGTTTTTTACAGCACTGTTCACAATAGCAAAGACTTGGAACCAACCCAAATGCTCATCAATGATAGACTGAATAAAGATAATGTGGCACCTATGCACTGTGGAATACTATGCAGCCATAAAAAAGAATGAGTTCATGTGCTTTGCAGGGACATGGAAGAAGCTGGAAACCATCTTACTCAGCAAACTAACACAGGAACAGAAAACCAAATAGTGCATATTCTCACTCATAAGTGAGAGTTGAACAGTGAGAACACATGGACACAGGGAGGTAAACATTACACACTGGGGGGCCAAGGGATGGGGGGCTAGGGGAGAAATAGCATTAGGAGAAATACCTAATGCAGATGATGGGTTGATGGGTGCAGCAAACCACCATGGCACATGTATACCTATGTAACAAACCTGCATGTTCTGCACATGTATACCAGAACTTAAAGTGGAAAGAAAAGAAAGAAAAGGAAAAAGAAAACTAGAAAAAAAAATACTTAAGAAAAGATAATGTGAACCAGTAATTTTTAATTCAGTCATACAGACTTTTATGCAGGAAAACACTGTGCATGATGGCTCATGCCTATGATCCCAACAACTTAAGAGGCTGAGGCAGGTTGATTGCTTGAGCCTAGGAGTTCAAGTCCAGCTGGGCAACATAATCATAATGAGATTCCATCTCTGAAGAAAGAAAAGTTAGCCAAGCACAGTGGTGCATGCCTGTAGTTACTTAGGAGGCTGAGGTAGGAGGACTGCTTGAGCCAGGGAGGTTGAGGCTACAGTGTGCCAATATTGTGCCACTGCATTCCAGCCTCAACAACAGAGTGATAGCTTTTCTCCAAAAATAAATAAATAAAGAATAATAATAAATTAAATTAATTAAAGAAGGAAAGAAAGAAAACCCTCATATGTGCAGTAACATGCAAGAACTAAGAGAATAGTACTGTTCTTATGGGTTTTTTATGAGTAATTTACTACAGAAATCAAGTGTAATTGGCTTATTGTGTCACCTGCATTGCCTATTGCCAAGTGGGGAAAGCATTATAGAATTCTGTCATTTATATAAGTAAATGGGTACTTAGAGCTTGAAATACCTCATCATAATAGAAGAATATAATTAAGTCTGTAGGTCTCAGGAATCAACTTGAAGTAACTCCTTCCATTCAAAAAAACGGGACAGTTTGAATATCAGTAATAGTCCATTGAATCAAAGTAATAAATCTATTGAATTGAAACACAACAATTTTTTTCATTCTATGATAAAAACATACAATGTTACTTATAAGAAATACTTTCTAAAGAGCTGAATCTGTTTATCAAACCTTTATATGTAATTAAAATTTATAGCTAACGGAGAAAGAATATGTTAACAATGCAACAATGAAATTATAAGCAAAAGTTGGACGATCATGACCTTACAGGAAAAAATGTCTGGGTGTCTTCTATAAGGAAAAGACGTGAGAAAATAAGCGATACTGAGGACCAACATAAAAATTAAAACAATCTTAAGCAACTTATGAACCAACAACAGTCCATGCACTGGATTTCAACCCTGATACTATCCAAAAAAGCATAAAATATTATAATTGGATACATCAATAGTAACTTGTTAGTTGTTGAATCAAAAAAATTATTGTAAATTCTTGCATGTGATAATGGTATTGAGGCATTATATTTTTTTAAAAAATTATCCTTTAGTAACACATACTGAAATAGTTATACTTTTTAATAATCTACATATGTAGAATAATTTTTTATATAAAATAGATTAACAGTACATATTCTAATTTGAAAAAATAAGGTATTTCTTTCAGAGGTAGAAAGACACCAATATCTTTAAAGTTTTTCTAGTAAAGTAATTAGGAAGAAGAAAGTAGTAAGCAACTGACGGTATTAGTTTTGAAAAAATAGTGATAAAAGAAACATGCAAAATTGAAAACTTATGTTCTAAGACAATAAAATATAAATCACCATTAACATAATATTTTTATAAGAATAATATACCAAATCAAGACTATCTCTTTAGCTGGGAAAGGAATAAACATCTATCAAAATTAAATATCAGTTTTATTAAGTATATCAATTTGAGAACATTGGCAAATTTAAAGAAATTTGCTATTCATTAGAGTGATTTTTTCCTGATTTTTAAATGTAAACATATTTAGAAATTTCAATACTTTGTTGATTTTTATAAAAATAAGTTTTAACTTTACTCTTTAGTTTAATGGTTATAGTTTTGACTTTTTTACATGTAGAGAAATAGAGACCTATTATTGTGAATTATTTGTACTGATTGTATATCCCAGGTTTCTATTTGTTGTATTATTGGTACTGATAAGGACCAATGATAAATACTTTTAATATACTTTAATGGTTTACTGTTACAAGAAATTTTGTAATGCCATGATAGAGACAGCATTTTCATTAAATTAAATTACAGATTATAGTTAAATAGAATGATGAAAAAATAAAAACTAAAAGCAGCAACGTTTTAGAGCTCAGATAAATTAGATTCCTTGTCAAACAATTCAAGAAGATGATAAACAGAATTTAGATAACTAAACAAAATAATTTTGTTTGTAATAACACCATTAAAGATTAATGATCTCTTTTAGGAAGTTTCATAAGTCAATAACATTATTTTATTTTGATAAATTTATATCACAATGTTTTGCTTTCATATGTATCCATGATTATTTTTATTTAAAAGTTATGACTTTAAATAGGGTGACATATGACAAAACTTTAGTAATTTATGGTTTTCAAAATATATATGTTGAATGAAAATTTTATGGTGTGTGCTTCAGTTACTACGCACATGCTTGGCAATAGAATGAAAAATAATGTTACACAAAAACCTTGAAATGTATCTTTACCAAGTGAATGTTTTAAAAATAGTGTGAATGAATCATTAAATGTATTTATTTTGTCATTCTCATCCTCTTTTTATCTCTACATTTAGATTTATTACTTTTGAACAGTACAGTCACAAATTATTACTTATTATAGTTATATTCTGTTAGGTCTACAGGCCTAAGACTTATTCAAGATGGTGAATAAGTTGATGAAAAAAAATTATAAATTCTATTTCTAATTTTTATGATAAAGATATTCAGATTTCCTAAAATAATATATTAACTCCTATTGTATACATATTTAACATATGTATTTTCTTATATTAAGATTGAATGTTTAATTATTTTGGTAGAGACTCTTGGTCAAAAAATTTTAGAAAACAATGATCGAATGCCATGAAGATGCAAATTACATAGATGTTAAAAATAAAGGTATAGTTTAAAATAATATGGATTATTAGGTGAAAAAAGCCTCTGTTTTTTAGCAATATTTATATTTTACATAGCTTGAATATCTAAGTAATTTTAGAAATAATGATTATATAAATATTCTCACATTTACTATAATTACAGTCTTACTTTAACTTCATTCACATTATATGAAGTTGCTGACTGAAAATTTAGTTCATATAACTGATGAAAAATGTTATGAAAACCATATATTTGGTTTTTTTTATGTTTTTTATTGTTACTTCATATTAAAAATAAATGTATTCATTAAATACAATTTCTCTTTAATATCTAAAAACATTAGATATTGCTTATTTAGGCATTTAAAACACAATAGTCACAAAATTATTTTTAATAAAATACTTTCCACATAAAGTATTGTTGGGGTTATTTTTTCTTAGCTAAACAAAAAAAAAGAAAGGGGGAAATGTTAAATTAATATGAAAAATAAGGGCTAGAAAGCAAAATTGTATGACTGATTACAACGCTTTAGAGAATATCTATGCTGGAAACCAACATTAATGAAGTCCATTTGACCATAGAACCCACTGTAAGTGCTCAGCATCAGGTCTTTTTATTTTGTAATGAATCACAAAGATACATAAGTATGTACCCAGATTGTTTCTTGAGGTACACAGTCATTGCTTATAAATTAATATTGTTTAAAAATCTGGAAACACATTTTAATAAGCTGAATTTTTATGGATCTTTCTTACACATAGATTAGTATATAATTCTCTTAATCTTACTTTGAACTCTTAGCTTTTGATGAGATTTAAGACACTCGTTTTTAAGGTATTGCGTTTTTTCTTTTCCACGTTCTAAGCTACACATCCTTCAATATTTCTAAGGTCATAGAAGCCTGCCCTTTTGTTGGAGCTTTTAAAAGTTTATTATCTTTCTATTTCTTAATTTTGATGATAACTTCTTGCTACTTCAATTTAAAAGCTGCTTCCAGTTTCCTGAGAGCTCTTAACATGTTTTTACTGCTTTGTGAGATAGCATATTAACAGAAAAACAACAAAAATTAAAGAACTTTACTATTGCAATAAAGCAAATATTAACGCATAGGAGAAAAACATATGCTGTGCACATGTTATGTGATGATTACATTGATAAAATGAGAATTCAGAAATTTCTTAAAGTTGAAATTCTATTGAAGTTTGAATGTTTTTTATGGTAAGTTAAAAATTAAAAGCTGAGGTAATAGCCCAAAGAGGGAGCTCATGAATTCCATCAGGACGAAATGAACAATAGAAAATAATTCTAATAAAAAGAAATAAACATTAAGCAACATACAAACAATTTTCTCAATTGTCATTATAAACTTAGTTGTCTTTTTTGGATACAGTACACAAATAATTTGCCCAGAATTTCTTCGCCTATTAAGATGGCCAGTACAGCATGTTAACTTGTGGTTACTGAGAGACTGAAACACAGAAAACATATACAGATACAGGTTGGTCAATGCATACAGGCCTAAAGCCTTTGGGAAACCTCAGGGTGCTTCATAATATGATTGATGCCTGAAAAATACTTGATAAAATCCAAGAACCATTTCTAATAAAAATATTCTCCGTAAAATTGGAATAGAAATAAGCTTCTGCAAACTTATAACAGCATCTATGAAAAACCTGCAGTTAATATATTATACTTAATCTTATTGGTACTTACTAATACTACTAATACTAATTTTATTAGTACTTATTAATCCTAAAAATGAACCTAACTAAAATTCTAGTGCTCAGTTCAATGGGAAACTTCAGTTATTGCAATGAAAATAAATGCTATTTCAGATCAGCACTTTTAACAACTGTCATTCACCTTATAATGAATTATTTGTTACTATCTATTTAGCATAAACTAGCTTATTGTGTCTTCATTTTTAAAGTTCACTAGTGTCGGAGATAAAATCCTCTTTAATTTTAGAAAATAATGTGTGTATAACTAATAACATTAGAAAAATGATGCACACATAGCCAAAATATAACTCAGCAGCCCAGTGAAGTATATTATTAAAACAATTGTTAGATAATAGCAAAGTAGGTGAATTCTAATTTTTTTAAAATCTGTACTATTTAATGGGAAAATCAGTAAATAATACAAAAATATTTTAGTAATGAGAGGGTTTTAAAGTAATCTCAAATTATAACTTAATTAATTCTTAATTAAATCTTAATTAATTCTATTGTCTACTCAGTCTTATGTCCATGAGTCTTCTGTTGGTATCCTAAGATATTTTGGCTTGCTCCTTAGTAGTATTCTTTATAGTAGAAATAGTAATGCTAATGTGTATGTGAGTGCTATCTATTATTATTCCTTCATTACCATTATAAGTACTAATTGTGTTAGTACTTACGAATACAACTAAGAGTAATTTTAGTAATACTTATTTATACTAATACTAGTTGTATTAGTGCTTATTAATTCTAAAAATGTAAATCCTAATAAGTACTAATGACAAATGTTTAATAAAATCATATGTCTTCAGTAACTTGCAGTGGGGAATAAAGTTTTTATATCACATTTATCAGAGGCAAATTGATGTATTAAAAATGGCTCTTTGTTCTCTATGATTATATAATTCAAATCAAAGTAATAACCAAACATTCTTACACTTGGGATCTGTTTGCTATTTTGCCACCTATTTAGCTTTTAGAAAGCAGAAGATTACAATCTAAATTGTTATCCAAAATTACAGTTCTAAATTAAATTGAGAGCAGTTTAGTTCTATATCTCTGAACACTACAATAGTACAAATTTCAATACTAACTTCTATGGATTTTTCTTTTGGTAACGGGGAAAAAAGATAATCTCATTTTGTTCTTTAATTTATGCCACTCGTGGAGATAGTAGTAGATATCATCTTATCAGAATACAACCTTTTTCTAAGAGTTTTTCATAGGATGTTTCTTTTTCAGAGTTTTGAAGAGTTAGTTCAAAGACAATAAATGGGTAGCATTATTTTTTCTCATATAACAATCCTATTAGTTTGTAGTTTGAGGATTGATTTCTAAAGAGATAATTATTTCAGGTTCATATTTCAACCATGAAGTTTTGTGTTTGTTATTATTATTTAAGATACATTTTTTATTACTCCTCTTACTGAATTTTATTATGTTCTGGTGGCAAGTCTGATTATTCTGTCTAAAGCAATGTTTACCTTCTTACAATGATACCAGAATGCTACTGAAACCACCGTGTCATGTGACCCTAGGCACAGTTTCTTATAGGTATGTCCATCAATCTGAAGATTAGGAAGAGAGAACATAGTATATATTATTGAGTTTTGCATTTTTGTGTCTGTTTGGTTTATTTCATATACCTTATAAAACAAAGTCAGCGATGAGGAAGTGAGAAGAGATAAAAGAAAGAAAATTATTTAATAGAAAAAGCAGATTGATTCTACCAATATAGGGCATTTCTTTTCACTTGATTATTTTGTTTCAATTTGCTGAATATTTTTTAGTATGTATTCCATTATTTTAAATGGTAAAATTTGAGTAAAAGAAACAAAGGGTTTGTTGACTTTATATAATGTTGAGATGGGAAACACTGCCTTAGAAGTAGTAACATTATAGTTACTGACATTTAACTGGAGCTTAGTTATGGCCACTATTTATGACCAGTATCTCTTTGGATTGCTCAGTGTCTAGGGATGTTTGGTCTGTACACATTGCTAATTGATCATGACCCATCTGTACCAGTTCTTAAATACTTTAAATGTTGCTCTTGATCAGACTATATATAAAATCAGATTACATATAATATTAATATTGAATTATATATACTATACCTATGTGTACTACATATTATGTAAATATGTATTTAGAATCAAATATTTTTATATTTATATAAATATACATCTAAATGTATAGACATTTATATTATATATGTATATATATGCACTATATATTATATATGTATATATGTACTACATATATACATATATATATAAATATGTTCCTTATTTCCTTCTCATCCAAATACTTTACTAGACCTTTTCCAAAGTCATCAAGTATTTTCTGAACACTTATTTATAGTCAGTGATATACTGAATGTTCTTGTATTTCTGCTAGTATGACTAGTACTAAATTTTCTACACTAGCATGAGAATACAAGCAATTCAGTCTCATAAATTATTTCTAAAAATGATTACATGTGATGAAACTTTTGAGATTGGTTTATTTTGATCCTACTTCATTTTATATACTGGGGTCTCAAGTTTAAATACCCAAGTATAAGCTCATAGAACCACTAAAAACTAAAATATCTATGGGGGGAAAAAGTGAAAGAAAAAGGAAAGAGCTTTTCTGAGAAAGACTCTTTAGTTTTTTTGTTTTTTGTTTTTTCTGAGGTGGAGTCTTGCTCCGTCGGCAGGCTGGAGTGCAGTGGCTCAATCTCAGCTCACTGCAAACTCTGCCTCCTGTGTTCAAGTGATTCTTCCGCCTCAGCCCTCGGAGTAGCTGGGACCACAGGCGCGTGTTCCCACGCCCGGCTAATTTTTCTTTGTATTTTTAGTAGAGATGGGGTTTCACCATGTTGGCCAGGATGGTCTCGATCTCTTGAACTCGTGATCCACCTTTAGTTTTTATAATTTTTGTTCTTTCTTTCTGGGTCTAATTAATGCTTGATTTAGAAACATACTTGAAAGTCTAAATCTGGATGAACCAGCTTGAAGGTTCAGAAGGAAGGCTAATGACTATAACCATAAATGGCACCATCTCTCTTTGCTGACACTGGAATAAAAGTATTGAAATTATCAGAGCAGGAAGGAAAATCTTCAAACAATTTAACCTTTGTGATTCAAGAGGGAATGCTAATTGTACTTACTCTAAGAGAAATGCAGAAATGACATGAAATCTAATTTTCTGATCTGTGGATAACAATTCTGGCTTTCATCAGTAGGATTTGAAAATGTAAAGGCTTTCTTATCTTTTCGACATTTTATACCTATATGGAGCTGTTGTTTTTGCCATCTCTGCAGACTTTTTAGTCTATCTCTGAGTACCTATCTATGGAACTAAAGGTGGAGTTAGTGAGTAGAAACAAAGCTTTTCAGTTTTTGTCTGGAACTCTGGAAATTGTCAGTGCACTAAAAGAAGGATCATGGGACCTTTACATGGAGTGCTGATCATGAACTAGGCCATTTTTGGTTAAGATGTTTTTACTAGAGGAATGTAGACTATATGGTACTGCCCAAGGTAAAGAGTGGCAGGGTTTGAGAATACTGCAACAGACAGAAACCATGTCCCTGAGTCTCTACCACCTTTTCCTTATGTCTTGTAAAGGCAAGTGCAGCAGGATGTGGGATCTGGGTAGGGCTCCAGCTGTTTCAAGCAGTAAGAACTTTAGTAAAACTTTTAATACTATTAGACTTCAGTGTCTTTATCTGTAAAAATCAAATTGTATAAATAGAAAATTCCTCTAATTCTGTAATGTCATATGTACTCTGTGTGTATTAATCTTAAAATATCATTGAACTAGTGATATAATGATTATTCAATTATGTAAGTTTTTTTATTATTATACTTTAAGTTCTGGGGTTACACGTGCAGAACGTTCAGGTTTGTTACATAGGTACACACGTGCCATGGTGGTTTGCTGGATCCATCACCCTGTCATCTACATTAGGTATTTCTCCTAATTCTATCCCTCCCTTTACCCCAACCCCTTGCTATCCCTCCCCTAGCTCCCCACCCCCTGACAGGCCCCTGTAAGTGATGTTCCCCTCCCTGTGTTCCTGTGTTCTCATTGCTCAACACCCACTTTTGAGTGAGAACATGGGGTGTTTGGTTTTCTGTTCTTATGTCAGCTTGCTGAGAATGATGGTTTCCAGCTTCATCCATGTCCCTGAAAAGGACATGAACTCATTCTTTTAGATGACTGCATAGTATTCCATGGTGTGTATGTGCCACATTTTCTTTATCCAGTCTATCATTAATGGGCATTTGACCAAAATGTCCATCAATTATGTAAGTTTTAAAGGAGAAAATTATGTAAGTTTTAAAGGTGAAAAAAAGAGGCAAGAATTACTTTTGAATGTGTCCCTTGTTGCATTAACATTGAGACAACCAACCCTAATCTCATTTACTGATTATAAATTGTCCTCATATGATTCTAGTCTTTTCTTGAATATCTTCTAGGTATGATTTGCCAAGGCAAAAAGCCCACATAAGAAAACCAAAGCTGGGAAACTAAAAGATAACATATTTGCAGATATATCTTTATGTATTAAGAATCTTCCTAATTGAAACCACATTCTTATTCTTAAGTAATGTAATTTATATAATTTATTAATTATATGACAAGCTGTCAAAATGGTAACATTCACTTGAAAATATTTCATGTGTTGTTTAACTAGACAGAAGTAAAAAATACAAAATGTTCCATTTAGAAAAGAAATAACTCTAGAATCTAAATTAAGTTTTGAATATTATTTAAGAATAAGAAAAATATTCAGTTAATCTTCATTTTATTAGTAAAATTACTTGGATTTCATGTCACTTAAACAATAATTTTAGGTCTTTCATTACCATATGAATTGAATTATTGTTTCCTCATTTATTCTGACACTTGTACTGTATCTAGCCAGTCGGGTTATACAGTGTTCAAAAGAAATCAGAGACATCAAATTGTTATGTTTATACTTTCAGGAAACTTATCTGTTTCTTACTTATTCATAAAAAATTTTGAACTAGAATTTCAACATATTATATGAGTACTTTGATAAACTAAATCCTCAGTCCAAAAATTGGATTTTAAAAACCAGATAGAAAACACTTTTCTATCCCTAAGCGGGATAAAGCAAGATCTCAGAACATTTATCCTTTATTTATGAGAAACTATAAGAAAGAAAATTTAAATGTAATTGATTCTTATCAAAGATATTTGAAACTAATATATTGTAGACTGAAAAAATGTAGAGGAACTCATTGAGGGTAGATATACCACCTAAGAATTAGATGGAGAATAACTAACACTTATTTTATTAAAATATGTTTGCAATTAGTTAATACACTATGCATTTAATCTTATGTTTAACAATATTTTCTTAGAAATATTAATCAGTGTCATTCATACTCACTGCAACAATCCACTTAGTTTTCAGATCTGTCAATCAGAACTCTGTAGTGAGACTCTCGTCACACATAACTGCTTTGTAACCTAGGAAACGAACATGGTGCAGAACTGTGGAGTAGGAAACACCTCTTTCCTTCCTGTGGTTGCTGGCATCTCTTTGACTTAATTCTGCTATTTAAACTCTTATGACATTTGCCACATCAATGATCTTTACTGAAGTGTTTATATCACTGGGTTCAGAAGCCCAGAGGTATTAGCATTATGGTGATACTGTGGGAATGGTGTCTGGTGTGAGGCAACCCACTGCCAAAGGATAGTAGCAACCTCACTGAGTTACTTCAAGGACTGATGCCTGTAAAGGCATGGCTAATTAGAGTTTCTAAAATCACATACAACAGTATCTGACTGAGTGTTAGTTCATAATAACCTCAACTTGCCTCATTTTTATAATAATAATGTAATAATAGTAATTTAAATAAAATTGATTTTGCTATGATTTTACGTTGTACTAAACACATCATTTTTGGATAATATAATCATTAAAATTTTCATTAAATTATAACCAAATGATAAAATTCTATTATTTTAAAGAGGCCAAAATGTTGAGGATGTAAAATAAAATTTTCTTTCCATTTCAGTTTGATCAAATTATATCAGTAAATTTTAATTAATACATTTAGTGTCTAACCTATTTGAAATAATTTAAGTATCTTATCAATTATTGTTTTTTGAATAGACTCAACATTAGGAGTTATTTTTTAATAAATTCTATTCATGTTTATAACTAGTTATACATCATATTTTCTAGCTTTACATACTGCTATCTAGAGGTATGAATAAAATGCTCATAACTTTCCAACTGATTAAAGCTTCATAGAAATCTTCTCCATTAACATGGCTCCATAGGCTCTCATTTGAATTCCAAAGAAATCAAGTCCCCCTCTTAGTTTTGCAACCAGACTATATTTTTACAGTGAAGAAGCTATTCAACTGCTAGGAGCACAGTGCATGATGTGATCCTCCCTCTCAGTGTCATTGCAGTTCCCAATCCTTCTTCCACAACACCATCTGTTCATTTTCTAGATGCTAGTGATATTGCCTGAACAAGACAAACATCTCTGCTTTCACTGAACTTAAATCCTTTTGGGGAGTGCAGTAGGAAGTGAAAGAAAATAGATGAGCAAGCAAACAGAAAAATGCCTCAGGTTGTTAGTAGTGCTACATAGGTAACTAAAGTGCCGTCATGTGATAGGAATGCCTGGTTAGCTGATCTATTTAGAGTAGTCAGGAAAGATCTCTCTGAGAGAGTGGCAGTGAGGCTGAGATACTAAGCCAAATTACAAAAAGTCAGCCATGTGAGGGTCGAAGAGCATTCTAGGTCATGGGAAGAGTTAATGCAAAGACCAGAAGGAAGGCACTTGCTTGGTTTGTTTGGAGGACTTTAAGTTTCCTTGAATATAAAGGGCAAATAGAAAAGTGTCACAGATGAGGTTGGTGATATCTAGATAAAAATAGGGCATTTAAGCCAGAAAGAAGAGTTTGGATTTTCCTCCAAGTGAAAGAGAAAGGACTTGAAATGAATCTGATTTATATTTTAAAAACACAATTTTCTCTGTGTGGTGAAAAAGGATTGTGGATGAATAAGAGTGGATACAGGGTAACTTGTTAGGAAATTGTTACAATGGACAAGCAAGATTATGCTGGCGACTTGGACTAGAAACCTAGAACTCTAAGAGAGAGAGAAGTGCATGATTTTGGAATGTGTTTTGAGATCAGAATCTGCAGGACTTACTGATAGATGTGGTATAGTTAGTGAGGAAGAGTAAATAATCAAGATTACTCTTGGACTCTGGAGGGAATGTGAACAATTGCTGTCAGGTAGGTTTGCAGTGGTAAAGTTTAGTTTTAGATGTCTTCCTGACATCCACATGGACTCGTCAAGAAGGGGATTGTTATGTGAATCTAAAGATCTAGGGAGAAGTCAGTATCAGAGTTCAAATCAAGAAACGTTTGTAAGATAACATTTTTTTATTTGCTTACTTTGTGTAAATACCCTTACCACTTTTTTCTTGTTTGTGTAAAAATTCCTAAGTCACTTAAAATCTGTGCTACTTTTAGAAACAGTTTTAATGCCCTTAACCTATTTGCCGAACTTGTTTTCCGGTAATACATTTGAGAAAGTTTATAATAAAGTGAATGTGAATAAGAAACTAAAATAATAATAATGATACATAACTTACATTGAGCACTTAGTATATGTCAAGAATTTCTACAAATACTTTCAGACGTCTGTTATCAAAATTAATAATCACAACAATCGTAAAAAATAACTATTAATAAGAATAAGAAATCAAGACCTTAGAGATAAGGAGCAAATGGGCTAGCCAGGAGTATTGATGGTATCACTGTCATTGATCCCAGTGTGAAAGTGGGTTCCCTGTAATGCATTTGACATAAATCTTGTGGTTAATATGGAGAAAGCATAATAGTTTTTCAAAGGAGAAAAATATTGTCTTAGTACTATTAACAAGACGATTTTCCCAGCGAGCATGTTATTTAGGCAGTATTGAGTTATAGAATTTACCTGTATTGCCATATTTAATTCATTGTAAACTGCATATTTTTTTCACATTTCTACATCTCAAGAATTAGTATGCCTATTACAATCATGAAAAACTAAGCAACAGTCAGGCAATCATAGTTGTCATTGGGCTTCAGAATTTGCAGAATATACATTTGAAAGAAAGACCTGGGGATGTTAGTGAACTAATCTTTCAAGAAATGTTGATTCAGCAAATATTCCTGATGATACAGTGATCAGGTTGTATGATGGGGTACACTGAGTTGATGATCCTAGGTCTTCTCTCCATATGCAATGTAATTTTGCAGTTCCCACTAGTTATGAGTGAATTGGTCTGTCCCACATCTTGGTACTGGGTTCTTGTTTTAGCCAATGAGAAGTTAGTAGACACCACATAAGCAGAGGCTTGAAAAGACCTTGTTCTCTTGCACACATGCCATCAACATAAGGATATTCTTCCACCATCTTGCTGTAAGATGAGACATAAGTGGAGATGAGATCACCTGCCTCCATGGGCCAATAGCCATCGAGCCCCGACAGGTAAGTAAACCTAGCCAATTTCAGCGAAGTCACGTAGCCAACATCCAGACAACTACAGGTGCATGGGCAATAAATGTTTATTGTTTTATGCCTCTGTAGTTTGGACAGTTGGTTACTCAACAAAAGCTAACTGATACTTCTAGAACAAAAACAGGCATCAACCAACCCAGAGATGAAAATGATTCAGAAAATTTATACTGTATGAAAACATTTTAGAAACTACTAAACCTATTTATTTTGCTAATATTTTCACTTTTTACATAGGCACAACAGAGGCATACAATTTTAAAAATCTGCCTACATATGTCTAAAACGACTCTATCAGTAATATAAAGTGAAAATTCTGAGGTAGAAAAAGAAGCAGTACTTTGTAGTTAAATTGCACCATGTTGTTTCTTAGGGGTACACTAAATCTAGGTGGGTCTTACAGTCGATAGAGCCCCTATAGTACATGTAAGTAAATGATTATATCATTTCAATGTCCATTTCTTCCCTTGAAAGGCAGGAACCATCTCATAAAAATCACCAGATTAGTCATAAGCCCTGTTGCTTTTATAATTAATAAATATTGTTCTATCTGCGTCTATAGGGCAAAAACTTTAATAAATAATTAATTAACATGCCCTTTTGACCATCACCATCCTTTTTCACATAGTTCTTTGGACTTCAGTATTCAGATAAAAAGATACCTATTACTTCATCTGCTTTTTTTTTTAATTTATTTGCTTATTTGACGTGGAGTCTCACTCTGTCACCCAAGCTGGAGTACAATGGCATGATCTCAGCTCACTGCAACCTCCACCTCCAGGGTTGAAGTGATTCTCCTGCCTCAGCTTTCCGAGTAGCTGGGATTACAGCTACTCTGGACTAATTTTTGTATTTTTCGTAGAGACAGAATTTCACCATGTAGGCCAGGCTGATCTCAAACTCTTGATCTGAGGTATCTACCTGCCTTGGCTTCCCAAAGTGCTGGAGGTACAGGTGTGAGCCACCATGCCCAGCCTTCATCTGCTTTTAATATAGCATGATGGTATGACAAAATGGGAAGATACTGGAAGTTGTCTGAGAAATTTAATTATTTCAAAATATTGTTATTTGAATATTCAGTTTTCATGAGAATAGAAATCAATTTACTTTGTATTTGAAAAATCACTAGTTAAAATGCATTCTCTCATAAAATGTTTGTCATTGATTGAATGTCACCAGGCTACATAATTGCTTACTTTTACTTTTTATTTTCATGTTCAATGTGTTATTGCTTTCTAATGTTGGTTCATAGTAGAATTTATGTTTGTAAATACTGTCACTTGACTTCTCATGCAAGTTTTGTTAACACTACCAAAGAAATGATAGAACTCATTTCTACCCAATCCATTCCAAATTCTAGGTGCTCCTTGAGTTTCAGCATATGTAATTCTGAATGGATGGTGAACTTTTAAGATGAATTCTAAAATTTCTTTCACACTACCCTGATTGTATATTTTTAGAGGGATATGTAAGTCATCAAAATGTTTCTGACATTATATGCCTGACTATTATTTAATAATAACCTCTTGGTTGGAAACCACAAAATGAAGATCTGTGCAGGTAAATTAAACAAAAAATCTTTAAAGTAAGGATCTGAAATAAGAGGGACATATGTTTATTTTTTTTTAATATAGGAGTTGGAATGTTTAGGCCTAATTTTCTTTGCTGATAGGTTTCTCTGCATTATTTTTAGAAAAGTTAATTTTAAAAAAGTAAACATTTTGGATAGGAATTAGGTAATTAACAGTTTTTAAAAAATCATCTGTTAAATACTTTAATGAAAACTAGTAAAAATTATTGGTCTTTGGCCTTTGCCATCTATTCCTAAATATCTTGTTTTACAATTATCATTTTGGATAGGAATTAGGTAATTAACAGTTTTAAAAAAATCATCTGTTAAATACTTTAATGAAAACTAGTAAAAATTATTGGTCTTTGGCCTTTGCCATCTATTCCTAAATATCTTGTTTTACAATTATCGATCAAATTTTTAATGTGCATCTTTCTGATACCTTGTTAAATAAAACATTTTCATTTTGCATAAGCCTCATACTTATATTAAAAATACTGTTTTAATTTTCAAGACAGACTTTGATTACTTTTTATAAGGGGTTAAGGGACTGTTAAATTTTATTTAAATTAATTATATACAAGGTTAACAACCCTCTACTTTCTTACCATATGAAGACATGCCTTTTATTTTCAAGCACAATGATTTATATAAATTACGTAGATTACTTTGGAGAAAAATTTATTTGGCGTTAACAGTCTTCAAAAGAATGTGCTTACAGGTGATAGTTTATGAATTGATGTCTCTTGCTTTCTAGCTCTTTCCCTTTGGTTCCACTCTACACCTTACCAGTCCCCTAGGAGCACTACAGTTCTGATGTCTCCATTAAGCTTTGTCCATCATTCAACCTACTTTGATTCTTTTTTGTTTTTTGCAACAGGCTGGAGTGCAGTGGGGTGATCGCCCAGTGCAGTTACCCAGACTGGAGTGGAGTGGGGCGATCGCCCAGTGCAGTCGCCCAGGCTGGAATGCAGTGGGGCAATTTTCCAGTGCAGTCGCCCAGGCTGGAGTGGAGTGGGGCAATCGCCCAGTGCAGTCACCCAGGCTGGAGTGGAGTGGGGCGATCGCCCAGTGCAGTTACCCAGGCTGGAGTGCAGTGGGGCAATCTTGTCTCACTGCAACCTCCACCTCCCAAGTTCAAGTGATTCTCCTGCCTCACCCTCCCGAATAGCTGGGATTACAGGTGCGGGCATGCGCCACCACGCCTGGCAATATTTTTTAAATTATTTTTAGCAGAGACAGTGTTTCACTCTGTTGGCCAGGCTAGTTTCAGACTCCTGACCTCAGGTAATCCACCTGCCTTGGCCTCCCAAAATGCTGGAATTACAGACGTTAGCCACTGTGTCCAGTCCCCATTTTTTAAATCTTTTATAAATTTTTCATCACCTGTAGACACTGTCATATAGCAGTTTTCTTATTACAGTTTTGTCACTCAGTTGTCTCTTATAATTTTTAAGTGAAGTCATAAGCATCTAGATGACAAAAATAATACCTTAAACCTGTATGTTCTGTAGCAATTAGCCTCAAACAGGAAGCTGTAATTAATGTATGGAAGAAGAGAGACAGAAAGATTCTCTATTTCAACCTTGAGGTCAGTGGCTGTTAAAGAACGTTAAGTCTGCAGTTTTATTACAGAGGTCTGCCATATTGATGTGTTTTCCCAAGTTAGGAATAACAATGATGAAAACAAGAAGAATAATAACTGCTGTTTTTAATGCCAACTGTGAACTATAAATTGCACTAAAGTAATTGTGTAGGTCATGACCTTTAATCCTTACAAGAAGGCTGTGAGGGAAGAATTACTGCCCTATTGCAAAGATGAAGAATTTGAGGATTTTGAGATGTTAGATGACTTAACAAATGTCAACTTATAACTACCAGGTGGCAGATTTGGGCCTTAGAATCACATAGGTTTAACTTCAGAGCTTGTGCTCTTAACCCACTAGCGTGCCCTCAGTAGAGCATTCTCTTCTGATACATAAAGCTTAATAAATCAGAATGGTGATTCATTATCTTAAACTGGGAAATTTAAATTTTCAAGTGAGTATTTTCTGACGAACTGTTGTCATTTAGAAACCTTATGCTTCTGTTTGTATTAATCACTAATGTGGTTTTCACTGTTGCATTTTATGTGGAATGTCCCTTTTTTGAATCTGAGGGTAAAGAAAAGTTCTCAGCAAAACACTATAAAATGTAGGCTCATTGTTATCAGTTAAATTTAGGGGTCTGTTAGTCCATTTTTACAGTACTGATAAAGACGTATCCAAGACTGGGTAATTTACAAAAGAAGGAGAGTTATTGGATTTACAGTTTCACTTGGCTAGGGAGGCTTAACCATCATGTTGGAAGGCAAGGAGGAGCAAGTCACATCTTACGTGGATGGCAGCAGACAAAGAGAGCTTTTGCTGGGCAACTCCTGTTTTTAAAATCATCAGATCTCATGAGACCCATTCATTATCAGAAGAACAGAATGGGAAAGACTCACCCCCATAATTCAGTCATCTCCCACTGGGTCCCTCCTACAACATATGGGAATTCTGGGAGCTACAAGATGAGATTTAGGTGGGAACACAGAGTCAAACCGTATCATTCCACACCTGGCCACTCCCAAATCTCATGTCTTCACGTTTCAAAATTAATCATGCCTTCCCAACAGTCCCCCAAAGTCTCAACTCATTTCAGCATTAACTCAAAAGTCCACCGTCCAAAGTTTCATCCAAGACATCTTAGACATCTTAGTTTGTTGTGTCTTCTTTTAAATTAACAGAAATTTACTATTTAATTTTTCTGTATATATGTTTGAAAGTTATACATTCTGTATTATACTTTATTAGTTAGCTTTAAAACATTTACTCTGGCCTCATAAAGGATAAAGCAGATCAGTATTTTAATTTCACCCATGAGCAATGGAAGAATTAAAGATACTTTATTATTGTCTGCTGAATAACAAATGTTATGGCATTCAGTATTTTAGCAGTATGTGTGTGTGTGTGTTCTAAGCCATGTTTAGTTGTTATTGTGTTTTTATATAGTCTTTGATTAGATGTATCTCTTTGCTTATGAATTTCTTTGCTCATTCCACCTTCAGCTCTGACCTTCATTTTTAGTTGATTTATTCTTTCTTGAAATATTTTTTTTTTTAGCAATTTCTTTGGAGAAAATGAGACTTAGTTTTATTTACCTGAAAATGTTTGTCTTGCTCTCTGTCTTACCAGATTCATTTTTGCATATATAACTTTAGATTGGCAGTGTTTTACTCTCAGAATTTCAAATTTATTACTATATTTCTTTTTGTCTTCCATTGTTGCCTTTAAGAAGTCTCTGTCAGTCTCTGTAGTTTGTGCATAATCTATCACTGTTAGATTTTTTTTGCTGTTCTACAGTTTCATTACTGTATAGTCTAGAGTAAACTATTAAAAATTTGTCCTGCATGAGATTTATTCTTGACTCACTTTTTAGAAAATCTTAGCCCATAGAATATTTCTTTTTCCCAATTCTGTTTTCTACATTAGAGGCTGCTATGGAATATATGTTAAACAGTCTTATTGCATACTCCATTTCTTAATATTGCTTTCAAATTTTTTATCTCTTTGTGTCTCTCTGTTGTGTTTGGTATAATTTCTTCAGTGTTTAGTAATCTCTTAAGCTGTGTATTATCTCAAGATTGGTTCATCTATTGAATTTTATATTTTACCAATTTTGTTATTTTCATTTCAGGAAATTCTATTTAGTGGTTTTTACATCTGCTTTATCGTTATTTTTTCTTTCACAACTGTAGGTTTTTTATTTGCATGATTTACAGTTAGAACCTTATAAATATATTGTTATTATATATTCTTTGTTGATGATTTCAAGATCTAAAGATTTCAGTTTTTATACATATTTGGGTTTTTTTCATACTCACTTGGAAAAGCTTATATTTTTAGTGTTACTAATATTTAAGTGAGTTTGATTTTTGGTCTCTAAAGACTTTCCTTCCTCTCTTGTAAGTCTATAATGTACCGAAAGGTATGTTTGTTGTAATTTTCTAAAAGGAAAATCGTATTTTAGGAGATAGCTCTTCAAAATATTTTATTTTTTCTATTGTTAAAGCACATTGGAATAATTTGATTTTATTTTCTTATAGGACAGATAAATTAGAATTGTTTTTAATTGGAGAGTATTGCAGTGGCTTCAAAATAATGATGACAAAAACAGAAATGCAAACAACAAAAATTAACAAGGTTAATAACAATATCTTTACATGTCAGTTATATTTTAGTTATAAATAAAATCAGTTCTATAACTGAATTTTTCCTTTTAAGTAGCTAGTTTGCAAATGTTACTTTGTTGATGAGGAAGACGAGTGGATTGAAAAATCACTTATTATATTGGCAGACATAACCCTACTAATCAATGACCATTAATATGATATATACAGTAACAACATCAAGAGATTGTAATCAGACCTTCAGACCTCTTAAATGAACTTTAAAAATGAACGTGTGTTGCTTTTGTTTAAATTAAAGGAAAAGACAGCTAGGATTCTCAATCATAGAGTTGAAAGATTTTCTCCTCTCAATAAATAACTTGAGAGTTTAGCTAATAAGAATTATATTTTAGTTGAATAAATGATTTTGTTCTAAAATATAGAATCCATCTATGTGGGTACAAATGTGATTTTATATTATTTTATTTTTTTGAAAGACAGGGTCTCTGTCACCCAGGCTGAAGTGCAGTGGCGTAATAGGAGCTCACTTCAGCCTTGAACTCCCAAGCTCAAGTCATCCTTCCACCTCAGCTGGGATTATAGGCATGTGCCACCATGCCTGGCATTTTAAATATTTTTTATAGAAATGAGATTTCACTGTATTGCCCAGGCTGGTCTTGAATTCCTGAGCTCAAGCAATTCTATATTTTACAAATGTAGAAAACCATCAATTGGAAACAGTGTTGTTAAGAAAGATAAGGACTATTGTCTTAATTGGAAATATGTTTACATGCAAAGAAAAATGAGTTAGATATATCAGTTGGAAAAAAATATGTAATTTTGCCAAAAAGTAAAGGGATTCATTTTTATATACATTAGGTTTTAACCATGAAATTTTTACAGATGAGTGAATGGTATCTACTAAATCCTAGAATGGTTTGATAAAATAGAGTAATTAGGAAATTTTAATTGTCTCAATTTTCTAAATCACATGTTATTATTTTAAAATTGTGTTAGAGAATATCATATTTTAACTTAACATGTAGGCAATAACAATAATAAAAATAATTAAGAAAATTAAATTATAAGAAATTTAACCTATACTATATTTTCTCTTTATGTTATGACACTTGTGACTAAAATGCAAGTATAGAAAAAGAACATGCAATAGATGAGACTTTGTTGATAATGCAATTTTATTACCTTCTTTGTAATTTTTATTGAATCACTGACATTTTTAAATAATTATAATGATTTTTGCATTGCTCTATTACACATTACAATAGAAATTTTCACATAATTTATTTTTCAAAAGAATATATAGTATTTAAAATACTATATTTAGAGTGTATAGGTTAAACACTGTTATTTAGAGTGATGTGTATATAAAGGAGGAAAATAAATAATTTTATAACATTAATATAGAAATTGTTATAGATAGCAAAAATGATAGAAAAGACAGTTAGTTTTGATGTTTAATGAACATATTTGAAAATACATTTTTATCAAAAAAGTATCCCAAAGGACAGCTGATGCCCAGATATATAATAAATTTTAAAAACCTTACTTTTTATTTTATTATTTCAAGCAATAACAGTGTACTGAGAAAAGGACTCATCCAACCAATATTATCATCTTACTTCACTCATGATTTATTTTTAATAATACAAAATTTTAGAGACCCATAAATAACAAACACCTTTGGTGAATTTTTTTTAATCAGTGTGGTGATTATGCTTCTTAATGCCCATAAAGGAAGCTTAAAATGTCAAAATTGAATGGTTTCAAATGTGTGCACTTTCTGATTACTCAAGGTAATCAAAGAACATGCTCTAACTATTCAGTAAAAGCTTTACAGATATCAGGGAACATTACACTTTCTATGCTTCAGCTAAAGTGAGTAAAGTGTCATAACGTGCTCAAATTTATTTTCCCTTTGATCTATTTTGCAAGTTCACTTGCTTCTTTCAAATAATTTCTCAAATAACCTCCTTTCAGTAAAAGCCATGCAAGATAATCCTCCTCTTTTCAACCTAAAGATGAAATAGATGTGTCATTAGTAAGCACAAAGAAAATTGAAACAAAAATTCAATAACTTTTCACCTCTGAGATTTGTTCACCTGAGTGTTATTTTAGTTCAATTTCTGTATGTGTCATTAATGTTTGCACAGACCTTCTATGTGGTATTTCATCGAAAGACCAAATTAGTCTGTTCATATTCAACAAATTCTGGAAGTAATACCAGCAGGGTCTATGAATGACTTGCATTAACATTGAAATGTGAATATATTTACCAGATGTTAAAATGTAATCTTATTACATTAAGAATATGGACCATGCTAAGTATCACTTTGTTGTCCTAGTTTTCTGTAAATTTTTTCCACCCTGGATAGTTTCAAGTTAGCAGTTTTATTCTATTTTTTCTAAAAATATCTGTTATTTTGAAAAATATTTTTATTTTTCCAATATATTCCATGTTTTTAATGCAGTGTCACAGTAAGAAGTGCACCAATATGTTAAAAAAAAAAGAATGGTTTTAAGGATTTCAATTTTACATCATACACCCACGAAATAAACTTTCTTAGTAATGCTATATTCATAGAAAATAGTGTGTCACTTTTTTTTTTTTGATGAAGCTCTGTATAGTTGATGGTTTTTAAACTTTAACCCTGAGACTACTGACCCACTAATGCCACTAATTAGGCTGAAATCTAATTTACATGTTCTTTAAGGACTTTGCTCTTAAGTTGCTTATCTGTTTTACATTTCACTAATTATTTAAATTGTCCTCAAGTAAGGTGACCAGAACACAAGAAGCTTCTTCGAGAATGTCTGAATGAGGCCAGGAAGGGCTGCTTCTCAAACCCACACATTATTGCTCAAGCACAAATGGTGGCTCTTGTCAAAGTCACTTTGTGTTACTTTTGCAGCATCTTCTTTTCTTAGTTTTTCTGTTCAACCATTTGTATGTCAACTAAACATATTTCTGCTGAATTTTTGACTGATTTAATAGTATCAGTTTTTCGTAATAGCCAACTTTGTTTCTATTTTTGCTATTGAAAGGCCATACTTTTCCAATTTTAAATTGTTTAAAAATTCCAAATGTTTTGAACATGTGACGCTGACTGAGGCCATGAAGTATAGCTATTCTGGAAGAACCTCACAAGACCGCCTCTCTGCTGAGGTGCTCTACCTTCCTGCCCACCTGTATAAATCTTGCCAAGTGCCACTTTCTGCAGGAAGCCATCCCAAAGCTGAACCCTTAGCATCTTTTTGTCTGATTCCCTATACTCTTTTACTGGACATCTGTAAAGCTTATATTTGACCATTTACATGAACACTGATTTAACTCTCACAAATCTTTATGGTGCTTGATTTGATACTTTTTTCTAATTTTCCTATCATTTCTTTGACAAATACCAAATTTTCAGTTTAATTGGAGAGCTCATTGTTGCTATTCTTTCAACAATAATGCAATTAGGAGAGACAGTAAAAAGTGAAAAACTTACATTCCAAACCCAGACAACTAATATTTTGTTAGAATCTGTGTTGAGAAGGATTCTGAGGTTGCATTTAAGTTTAGCGGGGAAAAGAAAATGAGATCAATTAGTGACATTTACTAGACTGTATGACTTGGGAAATGGTATAACTTTTGCTGCATATTTTTCTATCACTGGATCTAAATGAGTATTTCAGACGTTTTTAAACCAGAACTCACGGTAGGAAGTATGTTTTATATCATGATACAGAATGCACATGTGTGCACATGCTCACACACACACACACACACTCACACAATTGTGGTGGTCTATATATGGCCCCCTAAAGATGTCCATATCATCCTAATCCTGAAAACGCTAAAGAAGTTATCTGACATAGTAAGATACTTACAGATATAATTAAGTTAAGGATCTTGAGATGAGAATACATATAAAGGAATAATTTTTGTTTTGTCTTTATAGTAGTAGAAAAATAACTATAATGTCCTTTGATTTTCACTGTAATATATCTAATATCTAACTTTAATTTTAATAATAAAGATACCTTTCTGTAATTTAACAGCTTTTTACTGGCTTTAAAATTCGTTTTGTTCTAATATTACCAAAACTCACTTGGTCAAATAATTTTTTATCTGAGTTGGTAGACTTAAATTTATGCAATTTGTGGGATATTAAAAATATTTGTAGTTTTAAGCTCTATAGGAACTAATTGTGAAATTTAAGAAGGATCATAGCTTTGTAGCTTTGGATCCATAAATTCCAAAGGTATGTGCCATAACACATCCAAAGGTATGTGTTTTTGGTATGCCCAAAAACGTGTGCCACAGCATATAAAGGAAGGAAGTATACTGAAAACAACCTTAAGTTATCTCAGCATTATTACTCATAATAATGATGCTGGGCCAGATATGAATTTATAGAAATGGTTCTCCATACATACATAACTTAATAAATATCCATTTCAGTAACTATGAAAACCTTAATTAGAATTTTTATTTACAGGATTGCTTGTTTGCTAATACAGAAAGAAAAGTTAGCATTTCTCTGGGCACTTAAATAAAACCACTTGAGGATGATTTTATTTAGGTTGGAGGTTAGAAATTGGTGACCAGATTTGTATCCTAATGTAAATGAGTGAGGTCATTTGTTAGGTCAGTTTATAAGTGTAGTTTTGTTTCTTTCATCCCAATTACTAAATATTTTCAACTTGATCTATACTTTGCCTAAATGCAAGAAAATTTTAGGCAGCTTGTAAGTATATAAAGGTAACAAGTTTCAAAACAAAATAAATGAGAAAATGCAGGCATATAAAACAAATTTTAGAAATATAGCTAAGCCTAAAACTTATAAGATATAGTTAAAAACATATATGCACATATATGTGTGTATATGTGTGATGTGTATCTGTTCATATATGAGATAAAGTTATACTTAGATGAACAGGCAGTATTTTGTATGAGTTTGAGGTCAACATTTGACGCAAGAAAGGTCAAGAGAAGCAGAAAGCCGTTTTGTCTTGGAGTTTTTCTGATTAATTCAAATGGATTAAAGTTTTTATTTTCTTTCTAGCCAAGGTGACCTTTTTAATTATTGGCATGAATTTGGAAAGCACAGAACAAAAGAGAAAACACACACAAAAACATACTAAAATGATATGCCAGAAAGAAAGACTAAAACAGTATTTTCTGGAAATTGTATCTGTGTATTTTGGTTTAAAGTGACCTCGAAAAATAAAGATCAAGAAAAAAATGAGGTTTCCATTTTGGGAAAAAAGTCCCATCAAATTCGGCATGTTTGGCCATTTGGTTTTGTTCATAAGATAGAGATTGAGTATTACTTAAAACAAAAATGTAGATCTTATGACAAAAAGAAAATCTCATTTTGCTAGAGGGAATTGAACGTCTTCCAGACACCTTTGATTAAAGTTTTCAAGAGTGTAAGAAATAGCAACTTATTATCGTATGAGTAAAATATCTTCAATGAAGTATGATTACAAGATGGTTGACTGAAAGTTGTTCAGTGAATTAATTCAATTACTTTTCACTCTTTAAAATTGCCTTAATTGAACTGCATTAAAGATTTTTTATTTTACTCATGGTTTTTGAGACTGCTTTGACGTTTTCAATAAGTCTTCCTCATTCGGGTTCTTAATTTAACTAAATCTATTTAAAAGTAAATGTATTTCATTTCCAGTACCACTGTGTGCACAATAAGTGAATTATGTAATGTTAATTTATACCTACAATTCAGTTTTAAGATTAATTACAGTTGCTTTATCTCTAAACTTTAGAGAACATTAGTAAACGAAGCCTATTAATTCCAGCTGATTTTAGGCTCCAACTTCTTTGTTCTAAGCATTTTTCTTAGACATATTTTGGAATATCTAACTCTTTCTGAATGTGCAGTAGTTATTTCTCTCCTCTGTAGTACTGTGCATTTCTTATAGAATGATGTCATTGATCTTTGCAGCATGGCAACAGAATGCCATTGGAGCTTAGGAAACTAACATGCAACCTGGACTGGGAGTTAGTAGGGAACAAGGCCTTGAGAGAAGATTCTCCGGAGTCAGTGTACATGATGCTGCTCACTCTCCCCTCGAGGGCTTTGTTGAGGATTAGGAAGATTCATAGCTTGTTAAACCCTAAAAATGCTTATTTAAATGGATTGGCATCAAATTAGAAGAAGGTCCTAAGTGTAGGTAAGGTCATTTTTTCCATGGGCGTTGATGGGAATGACAATCACATCCTCACCAAATTTGCAAGAGGAGAAGAGACCTGGAGGGAGATGTTTGGGACAAACTGGTATAGATAAACTTAAATAATGGGTTGCTTTAGTTCTTTCAATTAAAAAATTTAACAGCTCGTTTCAGAATACGAGTGATACTACTTATGAGCATTTAGCAATACATGTGACATAGTCCTAGAGGTCTCCATTGACTATAAGTCTAAGAGGAGTCAAGTGTGGGGCAATCCTGTCTTATCAAGTATTTATGTATCTTTGCACTCAGAACCAATAGGGTGATAATGATTTTCTCTTTTTCATGACAAAATTATTCTTTTAAACTTGTAGGCAGTTAAAAGCTACACTTTAAGAAGAATATTAAACTAGAATTTATCAGAATGAGAAGGTCCAGGATGGTGAAAGATGCAAAGTATGCTTTAACACAGAAAACAAATAATGGAAAATGTCTTAGTTTAAAAATATGTGTGGATGGGCCAGGCACGGTGGTTCATGCCTTTAATCCCAGCACTTTGGGAGGCCAAGGCAGGTAGATCATGATGTCAGGTGTTTGAGACCAGCCTGGCCAACATGGTGAATACCTGTCTCTACTAAAATTACAAAAATTAGCTGGCCATGGTGGCGAGTGCCTGTAATCCCAGCTACTCCCTCCTGAGGCTGAAGCCAGAGAATTGCTTAAACTCTCGGCGGGGAGGTTGCAGTGAGCTGAGATCACACCACTGCACTCCAGTCTGGGTGACAGACCAAGACTTGGTCTTGGACAAAAAAAAAAAAAAAAATGTATGGATGTTTATTTAGTATTTAAATAATATTTAAAAGGCTATCACAATGAAAAGATATTAAAGTTATACATGACTCAAAAAGAGCAATAGGTAAAACTTTCAATTGGGTTCAATTCAAGTTAGAGGACATTATAAGAAATAGGAATACCCTGCATTGGAAGAAGTTGCCTTTTCAGAGGAGGAGCATTTCCACTTTGCCCTCTACTAACCATTCCTTGATATAACACAATCCAAAATGCAAAGTGAATACCTAACTTGCCAATAAAAAGGCCCAGGAAAAAAAAAAAACAAACATTTAGCAAACTTGATTATCAAGACATGTAGGAATATAAATAAAATAGCAAATATCCACCTAGGATATTAACTAAATTGGATAGAGAGATATTTAAATAGTGCTTTTTTTTTTCCTGTTTGTCTCATGTATTTAATGTCTTCAAACTCTTGACATCAGTATCTTACTTGGCTAATCTTTGGGTCATTGAAAAGTTTTCCTTAGCACATCGTTTTCATTTTCATGTAAGTACTTTTTGAAACTCTATGTGATGCTCTAATTGGAGATTGCATTCCAAGTCACAGATACCCTTTTATAAAGTAGTAAAACATTTTTAACATTTGCCCTAGAGGTAGATTAAATATGATAATATTGCTTTTAAAAGATATCTTTGAAAGACAGTTCACATAGCCAGTCATGAGGTCATATCTCCAGAAATAGTTAGACTTGTGTTCTATTTTTTTGTCTCCTTTCCTTTTTAACCAGTGTTATTAGATGATCTATAAGTTTCTCAAGCTAGCATGCATTGATGGAAATCTAGACAAATGTATTTTTCACGAACAGTAATTTGCCATTTCAAATTAAGCAACTGATAAAGATCCTTGTAAGATGATACTTAAACAACATGAATTTAAGGCATCTATTTACAAATAGATAATTGGTGGGGAGAAAAGTGGTGAATCAACTTAAAAGTAGGCAGATGCATTTTATAAATTACTAGCTGACTCTTTTTTCTCTGAAACATAGTACTAATTACCCTCCTCATAAATATTCTTCCCCACTCTCTGGTAAAATAATTCAAGTCCAACTCCTCAGTTATAACTACAGAGTCCACACTCTCAAACTCACCTGACTTTTGCACATGAGATCACTTGCACCCCTTGCTTGCCTGCCTTTTGAGTGGCTTCTGAGAGTGAAAGGAAGTACCATTAACTATGGGACAAAGACAGTGTTACAAGCCTGGACTTCCCAAAGCAAACAGACAGGTGAGATTACATTCTTGATGTTCCTTCTTGACTTAATCCTTGCTCCCTGTTCATTTTTAATCCCATTCTTCAAAGCCTAGCTGAGCCAATACCTCTTCTATCATACATTGTATGTTAGAAAAATAGACATTAGTAGCCCTCTTAGCACAGTGGGCAGTGTGTCAGTCTCGTAATCTGAAAAGTAGACATTAAATATGTTAAAAAGTAAAAATAGTCACTTGTAGAATAAAGTCTTGTTTTTCTAATATTTTGATATATTAGCAATTTTATCACTTGACAATTGAGCATTTCTTACCATTTACCTCTTCTTAATTAATTGCACCTTTTGTGATACACTTAGCTCAAAATTCATCATCAAAGCTCCCATCTTCCCTAATGAGCAACATACAGATATTCTATATATTATACATGATATAGTGCTTTGTAGGCCACGATAAATGGTTCAAAAGAAAGAAAAATGCTTTTGAACCCGGCATCTTGGCCTTACAAAGCCCCATATTAGTTGTCCACATCTTCTACTTCAGACCTTATTTGCTTCCATTTTCTGTTTTATTCTCTATGCTCAAGCCACACAGGCTTTCTTTCTGTTCCTCAGACATGCCAGTTTTTTTCCTGCCTGCCTTAGAATATATATTTTCTCCTCTTCTCCTCTGTGCCTGCAGTACTGCTTCACCCACTCACCCCTGGGATCCTTGGAGGTGAGCACCTTCTCATTACTCACACTAAGACCCAAACACATTCTGTGCAAATAATACACCATTTTACTAGGATCCTCCCACTCCGTTTTGTTTCTTTTATTGCACTTATAATAAATATTTTGCATACTTACTCAGTAAACTTTGCTGAAGGAGTATATAAGCTCATGAATCAACTTCTCATAACTTTGCTTCTGACCTTTATCTCTTACCAGAATCCATTATGTGTAGCTGCCTTATCTCTCTGTGTAAACAAGGAGCTCTCTCAGGTCAGAGTCCACCCCTAAAAACTCATTAACACAGAGTCTTCACAAGAAGGTGCATTTTATATTAACATATGTTAGTGACTACTGAGAGCACAACCATCAAGGCCATCTTTCCAGATCCTTATTTTTCAGACAGATTTAGGTGTTCGCGAAAGGGGAATGGCAGAGGTTTCTTAAGTAAGTGATCAGTTTCTTCTTACCAGTCTTCCTCTGGAATAAAAGTAATCTGTTGTCAATTCATGCTGGTCCTGAAAGACATTTTTTTAGAGGTGAGTTCCATGCCTATTCTGGTCAATGGGAGGCTTTGAATTTAGAAGACTGAGGTAACTATATCCTTGAATTATTCCTCCTTGCAGAAATCCTCCCTTGAGAGTTAAAGCTTTGTTAGAATTCCTGAGACCACTGAGATCAGGAAAATAGTAATTTATTTGGTACCTTACATTCAGCTCACTAAGGGGAGCTCCTTGTACACCAATAATATCTGCATTCCTGTCAGTCAGTTCCGTGAGCAACTGGCAGCAAGGTAAACAGCAAAATACCCTGTAGATCAGAATCCAGCCTCAGGCTTGACTTGACTTTCTATTTTGTTACATGAGATAAAATATGATTATCAAGTGTGAGTTTGACAGTTATCATTGAGCTAAGCATTTGAGTCAATCCATTTCCTAAAGTTTATTCTGACAGTCAAAAATCTTTTGTTTCCTTAAGAGTCAAAATGCAGGTAATGTTACCCTATTACAAGGTTTAAATAAGTTCGTAGGTGAGAAAATCCCTAGTGTTGTTGTAAGATGTCGTGGATAGCCAATATACGTTCGTTTTCTTCTCAGAGCTTTAGCAATGTTAGCACCAGGGGCAAGCAGTTGAATATATAAGCTCACATTAAAAAACAGGTATATGGTTTTATGGGGCAGAAGAGTAGAGGGCAGTTATAGCCGTCCTGTCCATGATCTTGGTTCTCTAGATATGTTACTAGACATTACTTCTGACTGCCACAGCTGTAGGCACACTGGCTTTTGAGGCTAGCAGTGGTGGGGTGGGGAATATACTGAGAAGAGATTAGATTAAAACTATATTTTTTTGTATCTCTTCTTTAATTATTAGTTCTATAGGACAAATACTTATTTTAGGCTATTATTTTCCTTTCTATTTATGTAACATCTCTATATGCTTGCTGACCTGGAGTAAAGAAAGAGTGAGTCTAAGCCCTATGTAAACAGATAGGTGGTGATGAAAGATTTTCAAGGGATACTGTGAAGAAAACATCTGACGTGGCTAGTGGGGAAAAGTTTCTCTCCTGGCAAACGTATTTTCTGGGCCATGTGAAACAAAGTGTGTGCCAACAAGTATAAAGTATAATGGGGAGCCCATATCCAGGCCTTAGGTCTTCATCCCATACTCTGCCCTTACACTTTTCCCAAAAACACCAATTTTGCACACTTGGAGAAAACATTCTGCAAAAGGGCTTTTCAGGCCCAAGAGAAATTTCTTAGCAGCCTCCATATCATATCAGTTTCCTGGTAAGTGACTGTGCTTGAAGCTTAATTACAGAAGGGCACCAGTATACCCTTCCTGCCATATACTCTACCTCTTACAGGTTTGCAGGCATCTCTGGTGCTGGGATTGTACTTCCCAGTGTTGGTAGAGCATTCAGTAAGTTGACAAAAATAACGGACAGAAAGGGAAGAAAGATCGTTTGATAAGACATTGCAATATTAAAAGGTCAAATTCCTGTGTCCTTCATTTCTTCTGGAAAATACTTGTTTTCCAAGTAACAGAAAGCTAAACTGTTTCTTTGGTTAAAATGATGAATACAAATGTATACAGTGATTAGAGATTATACATCTTATTAACCATTTATGATTTTAAAAGCCTCACTTAACTATACTCTTCCCACTCTGGTTACACATATAAGCGCATGCACGCGTGCGCGCATGCACACACACACACACACACACGCACTATAAGTCAGATCCCTACAGAAAAACATACTCCATGTTTAAAAGGACCCATGGAGCCAAAGATTCTGAGGCACGATAAAATTGATATTAGTAATATAATATCAAATATTTATTATCTAATATCATTTAGAATATATTACATGGAAGACACTATGGAGCAATCACCTAAGCATTGTTGAGTCTGTGGAATCTAGCTAAATATATTCACCTTGCAAGAAGAAGAAATGTCCATAGAGGTTTGAAGGAGGATGGTAATTTCAAAGAAAGGTGATTGAAAAATGTTGTTCACAAAGGAGATGGCAGAAGATGAAACAGATAAACTAAGCCAGTGTCAAATTAAAAAGGTCTGAAATGCCAGGATAAAATTGTAGAACTTTATGTAAACTAGATGTTAGTAAAGACTTGTAAGCAGGAACTAATATTATTGAGTTTGAGTTTCAAAAGCTGAAAGTGGCAGCTGAGTATATTTTCTGCCCCTGGCATTTATTGACCTTGAGTCCATGCTGTAAATTTGGATGCCCTTTCACACTGATACTGGCTATATTCTATCTAGTAAGTGGTTAGCCACTTTATAGGTCCTAATGGTGCTTACTTCTCAGTCCGTTTGCCTGATAAATAGCATAATGCATCCTTCCTAAATAAAATCACATTGTGTAGGGCTATATCGATCTGTCTGCAACCATAGCCTTCCCAATGGGCAACCTCTATACAATTCTACAAGACCTTCTTCAGCAGCCTTGGTAGCCTTTTGTTGTGTTCTTGATTTCCCCTGTCTGGCTTAGTCACTCCATTCAGTGCCCTGGGTCATCCTACTGCTGGCCCCTCCACAAACAAGATGTCCTCTCGGAAACTGATATTCCACCTTGAAAATGTCTTTTAAAAACAGGCATTTGGCCTATTGCTCACTGCCAACTGGGACTCACTTGTGTTTGCTTTTCCACTATTGATTGGCAGTGACAAGTCACCCTTTCAACATCATAAGGCTCAGAAGTGATTCTGACAATATCTACAGAGGAAAGATTACTTTGTTGAGATCCTCTTGCCCAGCTCACTAGCTGTCTGCACTTCTTAATTGGTTTCATAGGTTTCTTTTCAGCCCATCTTTCTTCCTGGGCCCTATTCCAAACTCAAAACATGCCTGTCTCAGACTTCATTAAGCCTTTTCTTCACAAGGATGCGTCTTCTTGAAATAGAAAACAGGACCCAGCTACCCTAAGACTTTGAATGCTGCATAATGTAATTTCAAAATGCTATCCACAAAGATCTTCTTGACAATCAGCTTTTGATTTGCTTATTGCTTTATTTGGCATATACTCAGGGCATTTTAAGTTCTCATTAATTTTAGGCTACTGAGCCTTCTTAGAAATAAACTTCTCCTGTTTGCATTAGTGAAAATGTTTTAATGGACTTAATTCCAGATGATCTGAACATTGTATTTCCTGGAAGAATATCATATTTTATAGTGGAAAACTCAAAATGATGACACATCGCCTTATTATACTGTAATCATCCATGGCCCTGTGAACTCAGGAGTCATATAGTTCTCAATACTAAAAAGGACTATCAAATGCTAGATACCATTTCTGAAGTACAAAATAAAATTATGTGTGTAAAGTACTCAGCACAGAGCTTGCTGTTCAGAAGATGTTATTTATTATTCTTATTTCTAAATTCAAATTTTCGTAGATGAGAAGTTCGATGCCAATTGAATTTTTTCTTTGTAGTTCTAGTTCTAGAAGTCTGTGTGAGCTTTTGTTTGTTTTTTTTCCTTCAAGTTCAGAGATTTTACTGTGATATACCCTGTGAGTCTTTTCAGTTAAATGTGGAATTAAATAAGCCAGTGTAATCAACAGATTCATTATTCATTTTTGTTATTTCTTATGTTTGCTCTTTGTAGAATTTATATAAGTAGAATTTTTGAAAATTATTATTATTTCCATATTAACTTTCCTGGCTCTACCCTCCACTTCCCTCCTTTTTCTTTCATGATCTTTGTTAATTCATGGCTTTATTTTGCATTTAATCTTTCTGGACAACAATTCTGACTTCAGCTATCTTGTTCTTAATTTAATCTACTGAATTACTTTGGTTTGAGTCCTCTCAGCAAAGGTGCTGTGGCAAAATTTACTTATGTGAGGTTTGTTCGGAAGATCTCTTGTGGTCCAGGTAGAGGCATGAGCAAGTAAAATAAGAAAATGAATGACACCCAGAGAGGGTGCATTCTCAAGCAAGTTAAAATTGGGGCAACTTGTGCTTATCCCACTACCAAACTTGAGAAAGAACATACAAGTCAGCACATGCAAGGTTGAACAACCTTAGCTACTTATACACCCCACCATCCCCACCTCAGTCACTAGTTAAGACTTAGAAAGGGGATTTCTTCCCTGCTCTATGCTTGGGTGGAGCTATCCACAGGCCAGAGCAAGCCCTCAGGCAAAAAGACAAATAAATGCTGACCGCAGGGAGATAGTAAGGTAGAGGGATATGGGCAGAGTATCAACAGCATCTGTTACCATTTGTTTCAATGGGTGATGGGGAAATACAATTAAAAACAAAAATCTCTCAACCCAGAAAAACTCTCCTCTTTCCAGAGAAAGTAAGTACTTTTATTAGTGAATAAGCATTAAATCTGAATGTGATGCACATCACAGGCAATCTGCTAAGAGATTGCAAAGACAAAAAAAGCTCAGGCTTGTATTCAGCCAAGCAGATGAAACACATTACATATGTGTTTTTTCAAGATAAACAATAGGTAGGCCTCAAGTAAGAGAATGTGAGGGCACCATTTGTCAAACATAATTCACTCTAACTTTACCTAGTAATTGGCGTGAGCCTCTGAATTAGCTAATTGGCTTTACCCAAAGGAAAAACAAACTTCTTGAATCTTTAACAAGAAATCCATCAAAGTTAGGCTCCTATCCTTTGACAAAAACTGGGAGACAGGGATGCTCTCTCCACTGATGTTTACATTTTAAAGAGATGGTTTCCTGAGCCCTTGGGAAAGACATTACTAGGTCATAAACCTGACAAAAGGCCTATCTAGTCTTCAAAAGGATTTATATACATTTCAAAGGGAGGAGAAAGTACTTATAATTACAAGTTTTCTAACATCATAAATGCTCTGAGAAAAAGGAGAGTGGGGAAATCTATTTTCAACAGGGAGAATTTAGCCTCTTGATTTTTAATTTGTATTTGTCCTTATATGGTAAATCATGGCTTTTAACACTGTAATTTTTTGTGTGTCTGCATTTTGTCTCCTCAACTACTTTTAAAAATGTTTTTGTTCAAGTGTTCATCTTTTTCTTCCAGCAATTCAATTGACGTGTTCAAATGGCATGTGTTGAAATGTTCTTTCTGATTTTCCTCTTTACAACTGCTAGTTTTGGTGGTTGTTTTTATTTGCGAGTGTAAATATAGCTGTTGAAATACAATAGTGTTGGAATCCAACACAGTGAATTTGGTTCCACAGACAGTGGAAACCAAAGTGATTCTCACCCTCGTGGGCCTGTGATGCCTCTCCTGATACCTTTGCTCTTCAGTTTTTCTCATTTTTCCCAGTCTCAAAGGCAAAATATACTCAACACATTTCTTGGGGAGGTCAGAGAGAACTAGTTCACTATTATGCACTTCCCCTGTGAGTCCAGAGATCTCTGAGTGCCAGTTTCTTCCCAGGACCCACTCCCCACTTTCTGTGTCTTGTCATTAGGTTTCACTACTGGTTTCCAAGTACCTCTGTAGTCTCAGACAAGTTTCTTTTACTGAACCCTAAGAAAGCCCATTTGTGTCCAGTTGGAATAAGGAAAGATAAGAGAAGCTCATTGAGGTTAGTGTGCTCCCATATTTCCCTGTTCCCATAAAATAAGCATTTCTGAGTATCCTAATTAATAGGCAACTGAAATGTAGGAACACAAGTCTCTCATATGTTAATTCAGAATGAAGACCTATAAACTTTTCTGTAGACTCCATTTGGTCAAGATTAATTGTCTTCTTTTCCTTGATTAATGAATCAGATGTTCTTATTGTATCAAGGCACTCACTGTGTGGACAATGCCCTTTTATTATTTGAGGAATTAACCATCCTTGTTATAGTCTAGAGTGTATGATTTAAGGGTCCTACTCTCTAGTAAACACACAGACCACAAACGTAAGATAAGTAAACTTGTGTTTGGCAGTAATCCCTTCTCTGTGTTCAAAATCCTGGGCTACACTTAAAATATCACCCTTAGTTCTATTGATGCTTCTAGTACTTACTGTGCCCTTTGTGAATCTAGTGAGTATTGGATGGATGTGCAATTGTGAAAAGATTTCCCTTCTCATAGATGACCATTTGGAGTATGGATGGCCTGATCCTGGAAGAATTCTTGCAACATTTAATTCAAAGAGAGCAGGCATTTGGAAATGAAGTGACAAGAGTTTGAGGTGCTCTTTAGGATCTAGCTATTGCTACTCTATCATGCACTTATGTGCATCCATTTGTACAAAAACCCTTTGTGTGTGTAAATTTGAGGCAACTAGTTTGTACTGGTATGAAATAATTTCCACATATGCCCATTTAAAAATGTCTTTAAATTGGGGATTCAGACAAATCCCACTCAGGCCAAGGTATAAATAATAAATGTATGTTTATTTGAATTTCTTGATGGTAAAAGCTGTGCAGACAATAGACTTATTTATTTCGGAAGAAGATTTATATTAAAAGAAAGTTCCCTGGGGCATCAAGAATAAAAAAACCTGCAAAAAGCACTTTAGTAAGTTATAACTCTGAGGGTAAAATATGATAATAATAATTGTTAAAGCAAAAATACAAGTGTAAAACTTGCATATGCTGCATATCATGCGTTTTCAACTTTTTTGTTATTTGGTTTATTTCTGTCACTGGAAGAGCTACTCCCGTGAGATTAATTGGGATTTTAGAAGTTTGACTCTTTTGGTTTATATATAATTTAGCATATTGTATGAAAACTAAGATTTTTTAATGATACTGTTTAGTAAGAGTAATATTTGGTTTGGTCTTGAGTTATTACTGTTATAACTACCCATATTTTATAGGTGAGGGATTAGAAGGATGAAATAGTGAAGTCACTTGCCCAAGTTTACACACTATTACGTGGAAAAGCTGGAATTTTTAATTCTGGCCATCATGAAATAGAAACTGTACTGTTTTTTTTTTTTTTTTGAGACGGAGTTTCGCTCTTGTTACCCAGGCTGGAGTGCAATGGCGCGATCTCGGCTCACCGCAACCTCCGCCTCCTGGGTTCAGGCAGTTCTCCTGCCTCAGCCTCCTGAGTAGCTGGGATTACAGGCACGCACCACCATGCCCAGCTAATTTTTTGTATTTTTAGTAGAGACGGGGTTTCACCATGTTGACCAGGATGGTCTCGATCTCTTGACCTCGTGATCCACCCGCCTCGGCGTCCCAAAGTGATGAGATTACAGGCCTGAGCCACCGCGCCCAGCCTAGAAACTGTACTGTTAACTGCCGTGATATGTGGTCTATGTTATGTGATCCATGTAACGTATTGTAGACAATAACCTTACAGTTTGTTTGAATGGTACAAATTCAGGAAAGTACACATGATTCTGTGGACTAAATGTTTGTGTCCCTCAGAATTCATACGTTGAATCCTTAATCCCTGATGTGACAGTATTTGGAGGTGGGGTCTTTAGGGGTAATTAAGTTGAGATGAGATCATAGGGATGGAGCCCCCCCATGGTAGGATTAGTACCCTTGGAAGAAGAGGTTCCGGAGCCTTCTCTTTTCTGCTGTGTGTGGGAGGATACAAAAATAAGGTGACCTTTCTGCATGCCAAGAAAAGAGCTGTCACCAGGAACAGAATCTGCTGGCATCTTGATTTTGATGTCCAGGCTTCAGAACTATGAAAATAAATGTCTGTTGATTAAGCCACTCAGTTTATGGTTTTTTTTTTTTTTTTTGATAGCATTTTTTTTTTTTTTTAATTTATTGCATTTTAGGTTTTGGGGTACATGTGAAAAACATGCAAGGTTGTTGCATAGGTGCATACGTGGCAGTGTGATTTATGGTATTTTGTAATAGCGGCCTGACCAGACTAAGAAACATAGTGATGTTTATTTTTCCTTATCTTTCTAAAACACTTCAGCTTTTTGGTTAAGAATAATTTTCAAGTATATGTTTTCTTTAAGTTATACATTTAAATTAACTTAATAACTAAACCAACATCAAACTGATATACTCTTCCTTATACCAAAGCAACATTTAATTGGAAACCTTTGTAATTATATTATTTCAAGTGAATTTTATGTACAGAATAAACATTTATTAACATAAAAATGTGGCTTGGGCATAGGGCAGACCACTTTCAAACCCCTTACTAACTGGATAACCACAACCAAGTTACTTAGCTTCTCTGAGAGAAAAACTTTAACTTTCCTTGAGTGTTTATAGTATGCCAGGCACTGTACTTGTAATTTATGTATGTTACCTCATTTCATTTTTACATGAGAAGTCCACAGTCTTCCTGTATTACAGATTAAAAAGCTAAAGCTTAAAAATTAAGCAGCTTTCTTCAAACAACACAGATAATAAATATCAGACCTGTTAATTCAAATCTATATTTCTCTGACTCCCAAATTCATTTTTTTAAACCACTATACTCTAGTGCTTCCAAAATCCACCCAATGTTTCTATGATTCTATAAAGATTAAATTACATATGCACATGAAACATGCAGAAATTTCTATATTATGTATGCTTAAATATTAATAGAAAAGTAGTTATTTATTTTTAATTTTGCTGGTCATCTATCTAGAAGACACTGTATTTGGATCATAGTATATTCTAATACTGAAGTTCTAAGTATCAGGATGCCTGTGAAGGAAAATCACATGGTAAGTCATAAACTCCTGAGGCTGTGAGCAACCTGAGACATCATCATGTCTAATGTTGCCTTTTGTTTTTGGTTTATTGGACTTGCAGAACATTATCATCTCATCTGAAACTTTTCCGTATAACGAGGTTCAATTTGAGCTGATGTTGTTGAATGCATAGGGAAGGATCCTCATTTTGATCCATGGTGATCCCTGAAATGCCTTCTGGAACCTCTGTGACTCCCTATAACAACATTTGAAAATTTCCTCTTGGGTTACCTCCTCTTATTTTGCATATGAAGTTAAGGGGGAACCACAAGAGCAAACTACTTGCTGCAGTTTTACAGTTAGTAGTTCTAAGGCAGCTTTTAAATTCTGGTCCAATGCTCTTCCTGGACCCAGGGCTACATAAGGATCTCTACAGGAAAAGTTGGTATTTGAAATATTGAAATTCGAGTTTTTAAATATTTGTTTTTATGCTTAGAGATAAGTATATATATATGTGTGTGTATATATATACACACACACACAGAGATAAGTAAATTATATGTATTTGTGTGTGTGTGTGTGTGTGTGTGTATATATATATATATATATATGGACCCTACAAGATTTCATAAGGTTGATTTCAGGGTGAGAAATCGTAAGCACTGTATTTATACAGCTATGGATTCTCCTAAAGTTGGAATATCCTAATTAGAACCTATGCAACTGCCCATACCATTGTCCAATAAGGTAACAAGCCATAGGAGGGACTAGATGGGAGAGCCTGTTGTCGAAAAAATTACTGAATGCTAATTTGTTTATGAGCACGATAGTCTTTTGGATTGCAACCTTCTATTTTTTGTTTACTTACACAGCCTCTGTTTGTGCTTGTAATTTCAGAACAAATATGTGATGTGGTGCATACTTTAATTGCATAATTTTTTTAATCATAAAATGAGTTATACCTGCATATGCATATTTAATGTGGGCAGAAAACTTCCTATTCTAACTTGGGTCCAACAGCAATAGATTAACAAAGGAAAAGACAAAGTTTACTTACACAGGCATGGGGCAGTTGCTCAGTAATGAGCAGTTCACTGAATAGCCAGGGATAAAGTTTATATACCAAACTTTAGGAAAGGGAAGTTTTCAGGTTTTAATGAATGGATGGTTCAGATAGGCTTTTTATACAATATTTTGGAATGTCCTGGTGCCTAAGGTCAGTGCCTCCTTGACTGGAGACCACTCCAGAAGGTAGGGGTTATGGTAACTGACTTTAGTAAATGTCTGTTTTAGTAAGATTAGGGACATTCAGATCATATTTTTTCTCTGCTTCTTTAGCTCAACCGTTTTCACTTTAAGATAACATTTGTAAGAACCCTGGCGCCCCAAATGGGTCTCTAAATTTCTCCCATCTGAAACTTCTCTAGAAGTTTCACACACACACACACACACACACACACACACACACACACACACACAGCTAGATTGATTGCTCTGGGGAGAAATTTTAGATTAAAAATTATCAAGTATGATATCTGTGAGAGGGAAACAGAAAAACGAAGATGAATGGTTGGAGCAGACTAGGTAAATCCAGTTTTTAAGTTAATAGTATAGCCCACTGAGAAGAGTACTTGACGTTGGACTCTAAGTATCTTAAGTGAGAACAGAAGTGGTATGATTGTAGTCATAGTTAATTTCTGGAACACAGCATGGAAGGTGCAGGTGTTCTGGTGAACTTTTTGAGTGGCCCAAACTGTTTCAGCAATAAATCTTTTGGTGTTTATGTAAAGTCAGCAAGCTTTTGTTACAGGATTTTGGTGAAGTGGCAGTTTTAGTTCTCAGTGATGCCAAGTAAAGTGGTTGAGAGAGAAAGTGGAACTGTTAATTACTGACAAAATTAACAAGATGGTAGGACCCAGTTTACAAAGAGATGCAAGTAGCTAAAAGACAATAAAGATTAGAATGTAATAACCCATAAGAGTTGTTTATAGTTTTTTATTGAGACATAAACCTTGTCTTTACAGTTAACCTCATTTTTAATCAATGATAATCAAAGGAAGATAATTCTTGTTTGCAAAACAAGTCTGATTACATCTGATTTAGTTTGATTATAACCGAAGGGACGCAGTAATGACAACTGACCACATGGATCTTTTTAAGTTTCTTCTGCTGGAGTTTTTTATTAACATAAGGAATCTCAGATTGGACTTTTAAAAGTCTTCTCAAAATTGGATATAATTTGAGCATATTCTTCAAAATAAAATCAGGTAATTTTACAACTTAAAATGAAAATGACCTTAGTGATTTTCTCATCTAAATTCACTTTACAGCATTTGAAAATCAAGGGCCTATAAAATTAAATGACTTGTCCAAGACCACAGACTTAGGTAGCAGCAGATACAAGTCTAGACGTTAGTCCTCATTCTTCATCTACTAGTCTTTACTTTCTCATGTAGTGGAAATAATTAAATAAATAAATAAAAGTCTTCTCAATGCTATGAAACCAAGCCAAGAACCAACCACCTTACTTCACCTGTGGTACGTATAAAATTTGGTAAATTCCTCTCTTCTCAGGGTTCCCAGAATATCCCAAGTATTCTAGGCCCATCCAGAAGTGACCTCTGTTATTCATCTTAAAGGCTAGAAACCCTGTAATCTAGGTATGAGGCGTGTTTCCAAGAGAGCAAGCAGCGACTCCATAAAGTCAATCTTAGTTATGGCCATGAGATGTGTGGTAGCTCACACCTGTAATCCCAGCACTTTGGGAGGCCAAACTGAGAGGATCACTTGAGCCCAGGAGTTTGAGACCAGCGTGGGCAACATAGTGAGACTTAAGTCACTATATAAAAAAAAAAAAAAAAGAAAAATATAAGGAAAAAAAACCTTAATTACTCAAACTGCCTGAGCATACCTCATCCGATGCACATAATTCTCAAATATGACATTCCAATCCAAGCTATGGTTATATAATCAATGTTTCTAATCATGATTTTTTTTTTCAGGGACAGATTCCTATTGAACTTACGCAACTATATTGCCATGAAAATAAGAATATTCAATAAGAGTTTCCCAATTCCAAAGGAATTAGACAAAGAGAAAACGATATATATTTCATTTCTGTTTATAAAAGTATCATCAATTCAAACAGTATGAATTACAGATAGCTTGAGAAAAGAGAAAAGAGTTCCTTAAATTTAGAAAACAGAACATTAAAGGACCAATACTGTTTTAAACAAAGGCCATAAAAATTATAATCACCCTTTCTTAATCTACTGTGGCCCATATAATTACTTCTTGTTCTGCTTAATTCTATGAGGGGTCCTATGAATTCCTCAGCATCTCCGCTAGAGTTCTAAAAATCCTTACTTAGTCTAGTGGCATGTTCTTAAAAGTATTTAATGACGTCAGAAGGTTGCATCCCAGAGTACTTGTCATAGTGCTTTCTGTGGGTCTCAGAGGGAATCCCTTTTTGTGAAGACAAGGCATGCTAGCTAGTAGCTGCTTGCAAGAGCTTTCAGAAAAGCATCAGAGTAAGATATTAATAGTAACTACCTATGGATGACAAAAAAGCTTAAAATGACAATGTTAAAGATCTGATGAGACTTCATTATAGGACGGTTGACAAGGGATTTTGGTGGTTTCTGTGGAATACAATATTTAATTTATGGAATTTAGATCACAGAATTATGACTGACTGTATTATACCAGGACATATCAGGGAGATCAATGTTATTGACCAATGCCTGGGAACTTCATAAAATTTCTGAAACAATAAAATCTGCCCATACAAATATAATGTCAGGAAATGTAAATATCTCTTCTTATTTGACAATGCTTCCCATGCAATTTAACATATCAAATGAACCTAATTAGTTTAACGCCTGGCTTTTTACAAAGTGAGAGAACATGAATCCTTAGAGATTTTCCAGGGGCTTTCTGAAAAATCTAAATCCATTTGAGGTCAAGCAGACTTCATTTAGAATCTGATTTTTACAAATTGTCAAACATGTCAAAAGATGGAATACTTCATTAAATAGGATCACAGGTCACTGTGAAACAATACTTGGTTATCCACTTACCTAACTAACAATACAAGATTTCAAAAGTATATATAGGAGGTAACATATTTGTGGGGAGAAAAGAAACAACAATAAACAAACAAATTAAAAACAAACAACTCTTAGTTCTTTTTTTAAGTGAGAGGACTTGGTTCTCTTAAATAATTGAAGGTGATAAATGTTAACATAAAACATAAGAAATTATTCTAATAAGACACAGAATGTTTTCTAGGCAGATTACTTAACAGGTAAAGAAAAGCTTTTATAATGTCTTAAGAGCAGACCAATAATCGAAGAAAACATTGTTGTTTTAACAGAGAAAAAACAAACTCTAGTTTTGAATCAGCGATCTATTGATATAAAAGTTGTCATTTGAAAGACCACCAGGATGGCTAAATAGTAGATAAGAGAGCTTTATTGACAATATCAGCTTGCAAATTTGAGAAGAGAAACTCTCTAGTGTGGATCAAAGATGCTCTTTCTTTAAAGAAGGGAAGGACACAGAGAAGGGAGCATCACACTGGGGTCCTTTGCGGGGGCTAGGGGAGGGATAGTGGGAGGGAGGGTGGGAAGGGATAACGTGGGGAGAAATATCAGGTATAGGTGATGGGGGGATGGAGGCAGCAAACCACCTTGCCATGAATGAACCTATGCAACAATTTTGCATGATCTGCATATGTACCCTCGAATGTAAAGTACAATAAAAAATAAATATAAAAGAAGGGAAGGACGGAATAGGTTTTATGCCTCACAGGGCCTATGTTATACATATTCAGCAGGTTTGGGGGAAAAGCTATACCTATTTATGATAGAACAGAGGGCATGCCCAATGGGTAAACATGTGTATAACATACATCCCATGTTCATTTTGAGGTGAGGTTTTAGCATTAAAATGACATGGAATTCAGCTCTTTATGTCAAAAAGTGAATTGTAGTACACAAAGACAGTTTGTATGCAGCCTCTATAAGCTGGCTGAAACTGGCTTAAGTTTTGCAATAGCTAATCAGAAAAGAATATTGTAAGGTCAATCCTCTGTCCAGTCAGAGTTGCGGTGGGTTGGGTTGTAAGTCAGCCTGAAAGCTCTATTGGTAGGAAGTTTAGCTAAGGTGTAGTTTTCCTTATAGTGGTAGGAATTTGGAAATTTGCCATGCCATCTGGGTCCTGAACACTGGACTCACAAGTAACTTCTGTTTTCTTAGCCTTAGGCCCATCTTAGTTGATTAATGGGCATAAATTTGATCCCTTAGATTACAAGTCCATTAAAATCTGGCTGGGCTCAATGGCTCATGCTTGTAATCCCCGCACTTTGGGAGAAGGTGGGTGGATCTCCTGAGGTCAGGAGTTTGAGACCAGCTTGGCCAACATGGTGAAACCCTGTCTTTACCACAGATAGAAAAATTAGCCGGGCATGGTGATGTGTGCCTGTAATCTCAGCTACTCATGAGGCTGAGGCAGCAGAATTGTTTGAACTGGGAGTCAGAGGTTGCAGTGAGCCGAGATGGCATGCCACTGGACTCCCGCCTGGGCAACAAAGCAAGACCCTGTCTCAAAAAATTATAATAAATAATAGTCTTTGTAAAGGAACCCATTCAAATGTAGCCAGTTTTGACCAGGCAACATAAGACTTATTTTCTATAAAACTTCTACAGTTTTTCATATCAATGCAATATGAGTTATTTCCCACTAACATTCTAAAAATGTTTTATATCCATTCAGGTTTTCTTTTATTGTTTCCCACCTTCGTTCTTTTTCAAAAAAAAAAAAAAAAACTGAGTCCATTAGCACCAGATTAATGATATTTTGCCTTAATAAAAACATACCATTTGTACTTCATACCGTCTATGGTTTTTCTTGGAAACAACACTTCCTACTTTCTTCCATATTTCACAAGTAGAGTTGGTTACCTTCAGCTTTATTATTTCTGGATAGTCATGTGTGCTTAATGATGAAGATATGTTCTTAGAAATGTATTGTTAGGCAATTTCATGATGATTGTGTTTAAAGGAAAAATATAAAAATACAGTAAAATACCATAACAAAGCATACAATAACAAATACTACGACTAGTATAAATAGGTTTGCAAACACATGATGCTGACTCTTGTTTATACAATTTAAGAGATGGGAGCTGATGCATTTGGGTGTACTAGAGAGGAATCTACTACCCTGAGCAGTCAAACTGTCTTAGATATTAATTTTAAAACCTCATGTGGGGGGTAAATACTTAATTTGATGAGGCAGTTTAGTGGATGGTAGTAAAGATTTATTCTCTAATTAGATATGTGAGAAAAGACTACATATGTATCATGTGTATGATATGCACATAGGTGTTTAAAAGTCATCACCTCAGTTACTCAGGAGTTCTTTCTGGTGGTGGTGGTGGTGTGATGCCTCAGAGGAGGATCTAGAAGGACAAAATAACAGCACCTGGAGTAGAACAAAGGAGGCATACATGGTCCACATATTGTGAACAATTTATGATATGTTATTCATCAGAATACAAAAAGCAGGTAGCTACTATTCTTGACAATGTAGAAACATTTTCCTGCATGATAATCTCCCTATAAAGCACCCTATATCTTTGTAAAATTCTTGGACACACTGCTTATGGAAGATGTGATTGCAAAGCGTCATCCCAAGTAGCAAATGATGATCACCACTGTATCTTCCAAGGATAGTAGGGTCAATTAACTGCTGTTTTCTTTATTTTGTTGAGCTCTATCATGAACTGGACATGTCACTATAGGAAATATCACTCAACGACCATATTATTTTGCTTAATAGAGGCAAAAATTATTTGAATTCCCTAGGAAATTCTAGGTGTAAGGAGAGAGTAACACAAAAATAACCAGATGGGAATCAAGACAGGAAGTAATAGAAAGACAGTGTCAAGAAATCTCTGACTTAATTACTTCAGTATCAAACAAGCTGGCCTCAGAACAGACAAGCAGCTTGCATCTTAGCAGGACCCAAAGAGAAAAGAAATGTTTGCTATACCTCATGGGTGGGTTTTCATTCAGTCTAGTCTGCTTCTCCTCAAACTGATAATTGGTCACTAAGAAAAGTTCTTAAGTTAAAAAGTCCTAGTTAGGTTTGTCAAAGATCAGATGGTTGTAGATGTGTTATGTTACTTCCGATGTCTCTGTTCTGTTCCATTGGTCTATATCTCTGTTTTGGTACCAGTACCACATACACCATGGAATACTATGCAGTCATAAAAAAGGATGATTTCATGTCCTTTGCAAGGACATGGATGAAGCTGGAAACCAACATTCTCAGCAAACTGACACAAGAACAGAAAACCAAACACCACATGTTCTCACTAATAACTGGGTATTAAACAATGAGAACACATGGACACAGGGAGGGGAACATCACACACTGGGGCTTTTCGGGGTTTTGGCTGGTTAAGGGAGGGATAGCAGGGGGTAGGGGGATTAGGGAAGGCTAACATTAGAAGAAATAACTAATGTAGATGATTGGGGGATGGATGCAGCACACTGCCATGTCATGTGTATACCTATGTAACAAACCTGCACATTCTGCATATGTACCCCAGAACTCAAAGTATAATTATATATATATATATATATATCTCCTAGTTAGAGTTTGAAAGTATCCTTAGAGAAGTGAACAGTGGATTTCCAGGCTGCAAGGTGGTATTATCAGAAGGATTTGAGTAGCTGAAGAGTACATATACAGGAAAGAAGGGATGCCTTCCCATCTCTTTCATGGATCCTTCATCTTTTAAAACTCTGAGCATTTCTAAACAGATAAATACTGACCTTAGCATGGGTTATACAGTTAACTCCCATGACATCAACAACAAATTTGTTCTGTTTTGAGTCCAGGTTAGGTCTATTCATGTCATGTTTCTAATCTCTACATAAAATTAAGAATTACATATTTAGTTTTATTTTGTGAAATTTAGTGTAGTAACTGCTGGTTGTTTCTGTGAGGGGCAAGAAAGGTAAAATATAATTAATGTTATTTATATTAACTTTTCCACAAAATTTTACATATTGAAATTCTAAAAAATACAAATCTCCTTGCAAAATGAACTGAGTTTGGATCCTAATTTGGCTGAAGCCACTTAAGTCATCTAACCTCAATTTCATAATCTGAAACATATGACTATGTACAAAATGATTGTGATTAGAGATCATATGTATAAAATACTTAGCATACATTAACAAAAAAATATATGTAATATGTTGTTTTGCTCTGCATGTGTACTGAACTAACAAGGTTTCAATAATGGCTTGGGCACAGTACTAGGAAAAGTCTATTCCAATAGAAATGTATTAGGTTGGTGCAAAAGCAATTGTGGTTTTTGTCATTGAAAGGAATGCCATTAAAAGGTTTTGCCATTACTTTTAATGGGAAAAATTACAATTGCTTTTTCACGAACCTAGTATCATTGGTTAAGTAGAAGTTATGTAGCCCATTCAGAATCAATACCAGCAAAGTGTTAAACCACCATCCTTTTAATATAACCTTATTGACCAAAAAAAAAGAAGAAAAAAGAAAAAAAAGGCAACAAGTGATAGAAAAGATGTGGGTATGAAGCTTGCCGATAAGCTGAGCTGGTGGGAACACAGGCTTGGAAATAAGCCTTCATTTGTATAGTTAGCCTACTTTTTATCACAATCAAATAACCTTTTCCTAACTTCTTAAAAAGTAGCTAGAAAGTCCTAATTTTCTTGAAGAACACAGTGACGATCTTTCACTTACTATCTGCAAAATGCTAAACCTCAAGCACAAAACAATTCTTTCCTTCCAGAATGTAGTCATGTAGACTACAGCGTTAATGGCATTTCTGTGACTTATTTTCAGGAGTTTAGCATTTTCATTTAGCTGATTAAAATCTGTTGTGGATGACAGTTAATGCCAGTTTTTTAAATCATTCAAACACTCAAAAATGGTTTTAAAATCTTTAAATGGCTTGTAGCAGGTTTTTATTTCTCAAAGGTTTTCTTTCTACTTATGGAAAAATTTGCTTAAATTATGTCCCTTTATCATATTCTCAGTAAATGTTAAATCAATGTAAAATGTGTGGATTTGTATTTCTAAAAATAACCTTTTTCACAGGAAGAAGAACTAAGGAAGAGTGGGGAAGCCAAATATGCCCACTTGAGTGATGAACTTCATGTATTAATTGAAGTGTTTGCTCCACCTGGAGAAGCTTATTCACGTATGAGTCATGCATTGGAAGAGATTAAGAAATTCCTGGTTCCTGTAAGTGTCTTTCATTTTTTACAAAGGTGTTTCTCATCAGCTTCTATTTTAAAATGCATCTTTGATCTTCACTGACTTTTTAAAGGAAATTTGTATTGCAAACCAATGATCTCTCCATAAGATCAATACAAAGCTATAATAAAATAGGTACCAAAGCCACTTAACACAGGACCTGGTATGTTGTCACGTAGTGATGGTTTAACAGCATTATTTGTCATGCTGGTGTCATGCCATGCACCAGTTCATAGTCACGAAGAAAAAGACATGTTTATAAACAGACATATATAATTGAAGTTGTATGCCTTTTTATTGCATCTTAATCACTTGAAAGGTTATCATTTGCAATTTTTGATTAATAGGGAAAGAATTTCCTGTTATAGTGGAAAGGGAAAGAGATCAGATATGTAATATTTGAAAGAAGACAGTGGTATCATTTAAACATATCAAATGTGTTTTCATGTGATGGTATGCCAGGTGTTGGCACATTATAAAACATAATATAAAATAATCAATATTAGTAAAGCCAGACATTTGTTGACTTTAAGCAAAAATTGGAGAAATAAACTCACTCTACTATGTGAGAGCAACAGAGAATGTTCACTTAGTAGGACAACAAATTCAGGGTTGCATACTGAGTAGAATTCTCTACTGATTTTCTAAGAAATAGAGGAAGGTAAAATGAATGAAGCTTTCCTAAAGGTTGAAGATTTAGCATTCTAGGAAGAAGTCGTTCAAATAGAAATCTTGGCATCAGGATTAGAGCTGGGAATAAGACAATTAGAAGAGAATGCTGAGTAAAGTTTTCTGGAGTGTCTGGCAGAGTCTTCAACAGAGAAAGCTAAGATAGATCTGTACAATGAAGAAACTGTAGATTTTTAAATAAGCAATAAACTAAGAGGAAATGTTGGGTAAGATTCATTGATTGGCAGTGATTTTGAGAATAGGAAAAGAAAAATAAAACCAGAGAACTTCAAGAATTAAAAAGCATCAAGATGTAGTCACATAATCTATTTATATGTCCACTTTAAAAATTATTTTCTGTCAAGGCAAGGTTATAGCATAATTGCAGACCATTCTGATTGTTCCTTAACTTCATGTGCACACTGCATTTCTGCACAATTTATTATCTGGTGCTCGTCGGAACATCTCCCTAATTAGATCCCATATTTCTTAAAAATGAGGATACTATGTTTTCTTTTCCTTTTGCCTCCAAACTAAATTCCTACTGCTGTATTGAGTAACAAATTTTATTGTATTTAGTTCAGACCAGACTTCTGGTAATATACATAGTATAGGATGAGACTAGGACTGTATACTACTAACACACTTTGTAACTACAGAAAAGTCATTTAAATTTTCAAAGCTTCAGTTTATTCATCTTTAAAATAAAGATAATTATAATTGACCATCCTCTATCACAGTTATGGTGAATGTTAAATGGGGTAACGCATATGAAGGAACTTAGAAAATTTTAAAACACAATATTGATGTATGTTTTACTTATATTGTTACAGTAAATATAATAGAAATATCTAGGAATGATTTTCTGCATAGTCATCCATTGGTATACACACACACACACACACACACATATATATAGTATTGGTATATATATCTATATTGGGTCATATAACTCAATATATAATATAGGCTCTTTTATTAGAAATGTCAATAGTACATCTCACTTGCTCACTTCCTACTCATAATGATTCTTGTAATCATTTCATTTGTATACACTCCACTGAAATATATACTGTATGAGGTTAGGGCTGGTAGTATCTCTCTTGGTCAACACTGTATCCCCGTCTTAGCATCATGCCTAGCACAATAAATATTTATTTGATTGTTTGAATGATGGAATGATGGAATAGCTAACTAAAGGCGTGAGGAGTGATGCAGGAGATAAAATAGTTATCCAGGTAAAATTTGGGGGTCAGTCCCCACCATCAAGATGCACCATATATACAGATCCAGATGAAAAATGAAAATATTACCATGGCTGGTGTGACCTGGCCATGCTACCCCTACCTCTATGATTTTATCTCTGTATGTCTAACTTCTTATTCATCACACTGCAGACATGCTGGTTTTTTTGGTCCAACAATCCAGGCTCACTGCTCGCAAAGTGCCTTTGAAGATTATGCTCCAAAATGTTGGCATGGCTGTTTTCCAAACATTCAGCTGTCAGCTTAAACATTAGCTTTGTAGAAAATTCTTCCCCAACCACACAATCTAAAGTAGCTGCCGCCTTTACCTTCTATCTACTGTTTTACTATATTTTGCTCATAGTATCACTGACCACTCTATTTAACATCATAATTCATTTTTCCATTATGCCCTAGTCCTTTTCACTTATTTAGTTTCCTCAAAGCTCCTATCACCTTCAGGTATTTTATATCTATGTGTGTGTGTATGTGTGTATGTGTGTGTGTGTATCCTGCTTATTGTTGGTTTCTATGCTAGAATATAAATATCATGAGGGCTATTCTGATAAGTCATAAATCTAACCCATTTGCCTTGCTTGCATTAGCAGAAAGCAAAGGATGGGATCTATTTTAACCATCACCAGAACCAAAAGGGGAAAAAATGAACTACCAATTTTTTTATTCTGTGAAATCAATTGGTGATCTCAGTTTCTGTTGACATTTGATATTAAAGCCCACAGAAATGCTAATGTGTTTATACATTAACATTTGCAAACATTGTAGATGAAGAATACCAGTAAGAGGCATGCTAGAACAACAAAGAAGCCTAATATGGGACAAGACTCTGGAATTCCACTGACATCTTGTTCTTCTACAAAGGGAGTGATTGTCCATCATAGAACTTTTTACCTTCCATTCCTCTTGTATGTTATACAAGATTTACTCAACCTGCTCTATGTCCAATGGGGATAATTATCTAAGACAACCAACTTCAGAACAGAGAACTCCTTGTGAACTGTCTGAATATTATAAAATATTGGAAAACAACCCAGTTTCAGCATTTTTTTTTTTTTTTTTTTTTTTTTGAGACGGAGTTTAGCTCTTGTTACCCAGGCTGGAGTGCAATGGCACGATCTCGGCTCACTGCAACCTCCGCCTCCTGGGTTCAAGCAATTCTCCTGCCTCAGCCTTCCAAGTAGCTGGACAGTTTCAGCATTTTAAGTGGATTGTTGAAGATAAAAGAATTATTATTGGTTTGGGGAAAATTTACAGCCTGTTGGTATCTATTCACACACTGTAGTCTTATAAAAACAAATAGAGTGTCAAGAGTCAATAAAATACCTTTAATTTGGACATTGCTAATTTTAAATCTCTAGTACTTTGGGGAGGTGAAATATTAAAGTTTTCATTATATATGATTATTTATCTTAAAAATACAGGTTAGAATTTTAAAATAAATTATTTGATGAGTAATGAAAAACAGTATATAAAATCCTAAACTAATATACGCTTCAATTATGCTCATGCATTCCTCTTCCCTTTATATTCTATAAAGAGGTAAACAAATATTGCCACTATTATATTTTATACTATTTCTTTCTTTTGTAGTCAGACACCAGGATTGCCACATATGGTTGTGAGAGTTGTGTCTTGTGCAACTCTAGGGGGTGACATTTACGTAACATAGTTTGTGAATGGTACTCCCTAAAACCATGAATACAACTTCTCTTTTTCTCATCCTTCTCAGTAGGTTACTTCAAAATAATGACAGTTTTATTTTCCTAAATTGATTTATTCTTACCTTCAATTAAATTGAATTAATGTTTTACTAATGCTTAATTATTAACTCCTGATTGAAACATAATACATTGTCTCATAATTAGAAATTATGAAATGTTCAATGAAATTCTGCTCACTGAATGTATGTTTATATATTCTTTCATTAAAAAGACGAAAGGAGGAGTTTTTGCACAGATAACTTGATTAGGTCATGGATAACAAATAGATTGCTTTTTTACCTCTTCCAATAACTATATTACATACATAGTTAAGAAACTGTAATGCTCTTTTCTACCTTGGCCCATAATGGCCTAGAATCTTCCCAACACAGCATTCTGCACAGCATTACAATATTAGCAGAACTGACAGAACTTGGTAAATGTTTGTCATACCAGGCTTAATTTTTTAATGATTATCACTACAGGTCTGTATAATCTAAAGAAAAGATACATATAATGTTTATACTGAGTAAAAATGTGTTTATGTGTGTAGTGTGTATCTGTTACCAGACTCACATACAAGATTTTAAGTCAACTTAACACAGAAAAAATATATAGATCATTCCAGGTTCTTTCTTTCCTACGTTAGTTAGATTTGTGTTTTGGTGACAGCTATGATTCTTGAAATGGGGCAATTAAGGCATATTATCTTATTTTGAGTTTGAGATACTGGTAACACATCTAGAAAACGTACCAAGAGTCTGACTATGGAGGAAAAGTAAAATCTTTTTCTTCTTATGGCAAAAGCAAATGGGGAATTTTCTTGCCTCCCTTCTTCAAACACTGTAATCCTAGACCTGAAATTGGAAAATGACACTGATTACTAACAGCTATCACACTGGAAAGTAAGTAGATATAAAATAATAGAAAAGGGAAGCAGGGTATTTTCAGTCTAGGAGATAGATTTCAACTTTTGTGGACTAAAATTTTTTACAAAGTTTTAGAATATGATAAATATAAAATTTGTCCCTGAAATTGATGCTGTAATTTGAGGAACAGTGAAAATCTGTTAAGTCTATTTTTTTTTTTTGAGATGGAGTCTCACTCTCACCTAGGCTGGAGTGCAGTAGCGCGATCTCAGCTCACTGCAACCTCCTCCTCCTAGATTCAAGTGATTCTCCTGCTTCAGCCTCCAGAGTAGCTAAGATTACAGGCACATGCCACCACACACAGCTAATTCTTGTATTTTTAGTAGAGACAGGCTTTTGCCACATTGGCCAGGCTGGTCTTGAATTCCTGACTTCAGATGATCCAACCTGCCTCAGCCTCCTAAAGCGCTGGGATAACAGGCATTAGCCACCACACCCGGCTGATCAGTCTTTTATGCAGGTGAATATATAGGGAAAACAATGTATTCAACTAAACCCCACGAGCCAGCAAAAGTAACATTAATAAATTGCAGGACCTGAAAGGTGAGAGATGGAAGATATAGTTTGGCTGGCTGGCGGCAGGAGTTCAGCATTTATAGCAATAATATCCTACAAACAAGAGAGTGATTGGTTACAGAATTTAGAAACAAAGTTCAGTACAGAGAGGGAAGCAGAATCCATAACCCAGATTTCATCCTTCATTGTTGTGGTTGTTAAAATGTTGTGAAGAGTTCCCTCATATTGCTATCACAAAAACAATCCCTTTTCTTTCTTATAATTAACCATATTTTAACAGTGCGGTAGCTAATGGCAGTAAGCACAAAGCCACATGTATTTATGTAATTATTACTTGCTCAGAAATATTTCCTGTATTGCTATAGTGCTATAGCACTATAATAGTAATCTGATTTTATTGGAAGACATTTGTAATCATCTCCTATGGAGTATTTCTTCTTATCTGATAAGTTGTAATAGATAATATAGTCTTTCAACTTAGAACAAAACTAAAATTCTTATTAGTTCTTAGAACAGAATAATAATAAGGATGATGATAATTATTACTGAAATCCAGGACTACTCTTGCATTGCTGATTGATTGACATAACCTGGAAGACAGATAAAAGAAGCAGTTGGCATAATAAGCATATGTCAACACTGACCTACAAATAGTTTTAGATGAATGCAACTCAGAAAGACTCATTTTTACTGGAGATTCATTCAAAAAGGGAATCAAGGACAGAAAACAGGCTCAGTAATCAGAATCTGTTAAATAAGGTTTATAATTTTTATCTGAGAAAAGAATTGGAAATAAGTGAAATAAATCATACTACTTAACATAACAAATATTTCTGGACACCAAACATATGCCAGACACAATTCTAGAAATTTGTGTTACATGAGCCACTGACCTAGTAGAATTTAAGAACCAGAAAACTATTTCCAAAATGTAAAAGACAAAGATTATAAAGACTTATTTGACAGCTACTGGAAATGGGAAACCAGATTGGATAGTAATGTGTTTAAGGAAGGATGGTGGCAGCAACAGAGCAGGAAGCACTGATCAAACAGAAAGTGATATTCCTAAGGTCAAAGAAAATCAATTCCACCATACAAACAAGGGTAATTTATCTACTGAGTCAGAGAAAAAGAGAGAAAGTGGAAAGGGGAGAGGAAGAGAGAGAGAAAGAGAGTTTGATTAGCCTCTTGAAGACATGGATGACCCACAGCCAAAGATTCTATTTCACAGTGAGAAATTTAAAATATACCAAGAAACACTTACAGAGAATAGCACATTTAAAAACTGATTTTTTAAACAAAATTGTGTATTTCTGAAATGTATCTTCAACTTGTAGCAATTAGTTCTTACTTTTTAAAGAGCTAATTTTACAGCTAAATAACATAAAACTTTTTTTTGAATTGCCCTTTCTTGATTAACCGATCTCATTTTACTACTTTGAAACTCAACAAGCTACAGTGAAAAATGTATTGATTCCTCCAGACAGTATTTAAACTAGATAGCCAGGAAACTTCTAAGAATCCCTATTCTACCAAAAATATAAAACTGCTTTGTCGTCATTAGTATTTTTGCTGTTGTTGTTCCCTTCCCATTCATTCCAAGCCAGTCTCTCTACATAGTGTATGTAAAGATGCACATACAACAATGCCTTAAAATACAAGTACAGATGGCTTACTGGATGGTCTGTACTCAATGTGATACAAATAGGACTTGGCTTTATTCTTAACAACTGTCATTCTCCTTTTCTTATTCTTTATTGCAGCTTGAACAAATAACACAGTTTTCTACTCATTCTTCTATAAGAAGAATCTTAATTTAGGCAATTGAGGTTTTAAGAAGCCCAATTGTTTTCAATTTATAATTGTCATTTCAAATCTAGTGCAAAACTTCTCCTCCCACAGGTTTAGAATAAATTTATGGCTTGGAGAGTAGCAGTGAGAAGAGGGCATGATGTACTCATTCATCTCCTTGTACTGTCCCCAGCCTTTAGTGTTCGCAGAGCTTTGTGAAAGGTCATGGAGAGTGAGACTGGGAGGTGATGTGAAAGTAGAGCAAGAGGATGGCGCCGTGGCTCACGCCTGTAATCCCAGCACTTTGGGAGGCCAAGGCGGGCGGATCACGAGGTCAGGAGATCCACACCAGCCTGACCAACATGGTGAAACCCTGTCTTTACTAAAAATACAAAAATTAGCCAGGCATAGTGGCAGCCGCCTGTAATCCCAGCTACTCGGGAAGCTGAGGCAGCAGAATCGCTTGAATCTTGGAGGCTGAGGTTGCAGTGAGCCTAGACTGCGCCATTGCACTCCAGCCTGGGTGACAGAGGGAGATTCTGTTGAAAAGAAAAAAAAGAAAAGGAAAAAGTAAAGCAAGAGAGGCATATCATTGGTCTGGTAATAATCTGCTTGGCCTGGTTAGTTTGAGTCTTAATTTCAAATATTTTCCCCTGATAGGATATGTGAATGATAGACCAGTAGAATTATTGGAAATCCTCAAATGACTTTCTTCCTTTTAGCTCGGTGGACTCTTGGAGGTGTTCAGGATTCTCACAGTGAAGTGTTCTCTCTCAGTAATCTCTGAATGCTGGGGTACTGTTTTCCTGTGTCCAGTGCTGCAGATGAGCTTTGTTCTATGTACTTAACATGGTCTTTTTGTCTGAGAGCTGTAAGATTATTTTACCTTATCCTTAGAGTTCAAGCATTTTACTAAGATATGCTCAGGTTTTGCTCTTTTCTCATCAGCCCATCCTAGAAAAAAAATGATAGATTTTTTTTTTGTTTTGAGATGGAGTCTCACTCTGTTGCCCAGGCTGGAGTGCAGTGGTGCAATCTCAGCTCACTGCAACCTCCACCTCCCGAGTTAAGTGATTCTCCTGCCTCAGTCTCCTGAGTAGCTGGGACTACAGGTGTGTACCACTACTCCCGGCTAATTTTTGTATTTTTAGTAGAGATGGGGTTTCACCATGTTGGTCAGGCTGGTCTCGATCTCCAGACCTTGTGATCCACCCGCCTTGGCATTCTAAAGTGCTGGGATTATAGGCATGAGCCACCTCGCTTAGCAAAATGGAATTTTTTCAAAATGCATTTGAAAGAGTCTGAAAATATGGAGTTATTTTGAACTAATCAGCTCTTTATTCATGCAAACAAAAAACTTTTTAAAAAATGACCCAATCAAGTAACATGGGAGTTCAATAATGAATTACTGATTTATGATGGTGGTGGTAATAGCACCATTTTTTATTTGTCAATCACCAGGATTGTGTGATATCATACATATATATACACACACACATATATATGATATCATACATATATGTGATATGTATATCATATATATATATAAACACACACACACATATATAGAAGACAGTCATTTATGTTATTTCTAGCTACATAATAAGTCAATTATAATTATCCAAAACCTGTTTCCTTTACCATTTCTCAGATGTCGTTTGTTCCCTTTCTTTATTTTCTCTGTTCTGAACTTTAGGATTTTAGGGCTTGGCTTCCATACCACAGAAATTTTAGTTGCTCTCTTATACCAAGAATAACAACATCTTAAAATTTTGAGAGATTTTATATGGTTTGTTTCAACCACACTTCTCATTTAGAATTCTATATCCTCCAACTAATATTTATCTTTATGTAGGTCAAAATAAAGTTTGAACATATAGATTCATATAATAATTTCACCCAGTTTCACTGGTCTTGTCTGTGAACCATAGCATACTGAAGGCAGAGAAAACACCATCTGATGAAATTAGCACATTTTTCTAAGATAAATTATATTTTAACTCTCTTCTGTTCTTTTCTTCTTATTGCTAATCTAATTCTTATTTGAGGAATTTGAAGCTTTAGAAAGACAATTTATAAGACAACATAGATATCAGAATCAGCAGAAAATTCATTTACAAGTGAAAAAAGAATGTTTTACAAATAGAGTGTTTGTGACTACTCTCCTTAGACCCATAAATAGACAAGTTACAGTTAGGATAAGATTTCCATTAAAACTAGTCCTCATACAAAGTAGGGACATCTTTTTAGACCAGACACGTTTTTACAGCAAAAGAAATCCACTGCATAGAACATATTTTATAATATTCTTTGTTTAGAGAAGCATATGAATTGTTACGATTAACAATTTGCTAGTAACTGTACATGTTAGTGGTACAAGGAGAGTAACCTTTTCTCTAGAATCTAGATGATGTCCTCACCAAAATGTGGCAAAACACAAGTCACTTCTTATAAGAATTACATTATCAACCTGAGGTTCTATGAGCAATGATGATCTGTTACCCAAAAATTATTTATTTATATAACTGTGCTAGCCTTGCATTAAGTCCAGTTGACTTTGTCGCAGAACAATCTACGTAAAAGCTTCTATCTCAATACCAGTGTGGACTGATTCCTATACTTGTAGAACCAGAAGGGATACTTAAGCTCAGAACAATTAATAGGTTTCTAAGGCAATTTAAATATTAACGTTTGGAAGAGAGTACTTGAAATTCATTCTTTTTTTTTTTTGTCAATCCTCTAAAGAATTTTCAGAAGTCATAGAGCTCCAAAGAGGGTTGTTTGAAAACGCAGGTGGAATTTAACCCTCATTTTACCAGTGAGGATACTAAAATAAAAGCCAGCATGGTTACTTTAATTGCCTGAGGTCAGGCAACAGAAAAGGACTGATCAGATACCTCCTCATCAAGGATATTATCAACATATGCAGGCCCAGATGCTCTAAGTTTTCTCATACTGTATTGAAGAGCACCAAACAAGTAACTTGCAGTGGGAATGGTTTGTGTAATTAGTGTTAGGCTTCTCTGTATTTAGAGCATCATATAATGCCTATTTCTGGTTGCATAGACAACTCTGGACTGATCATCCCTCCGTAAGCACTTGCCAATATTATTTTTAGTGGTAACACAGGTGCAGTTTTTCCTGCACATTCTTAGATATTCATTAATTCAGTAATATCTTCATAAGGCTATTCTGTTTGGAGACCTCTTCCTTGTTTTCACTTTCTTATTTTCATGGCAGAAACATATTATACCCAGTGGTGAAATCAATTTGCAGTTGTTTTAAACACAGGCAAGGAGTATGTGGCACTACTGTGGTAGGAGTAGGGGCATGAACATACCATATGTTGGAATTATGCATTGCCAAACATTTTAAGGAATATTTTCTCATCTCTAGAAGCAAGATAATAACTTTTTACATTATAAAGTGGTCATTCTCACACCTAGTAAGAATGGTTAATAGTGCAGTGTACTGAAATATATTTAGAAACTATATTTCAGAAGGAAAAGAGGGACCGGCACAGTAATATGTATTTATCATCTGTTGTCTCAGGAATAAAAGAAAATACTATCTATTTAAATTACAGTAACATGCTAAAGCTCGTTAGACTTAACTAGTATGCCATACACTATGAGGAGAGCAGAGGGAGGGGGTATATTTTCAGTATGTATATGTGTGTGTATGTATGTATTGAGAGAGAGAGAGAGAGCGCCAGAGAGAGAGAGAAAGAGAGAAGGTAGATTCTCATAGAAATTTTAAGAGCAGGCAAAATAATAAATACAGAGCTTCACAGAGAACTGAGAACTGTGAGGTCCTAGACAGTTCTCAGTTCAGCATTAAAATAATCCTGTGTGCCTATTCACTTGTCAGCCTCTTCCCAACCAGCTTCCTTGACTTCACAGCTTCTACTCACTCCTGATTTGGAACTTCTCTGAATCTGGGTTTGTTATAATAGCTCTTGCCCTCTCCTTTCCCCACTGGCCCTTTATAACTCTCCTTTCAGCAACAGCCCCCACTGCTGCCTCTTGTTCTCATTCATATCTGTCTATATAATCCATGTATCTATCTATCTATCATTTTTCTATCTATATATCCATCTTCTTGGCATGCATCTTGGAAAATAGCTTACATTTCAAAACACTTTGAAATCAATTATTTTATCTCTCAAATTTCACAGATATGCTATGTTTACTGTTATAAAGCATTGCAGTTTTTTTACTTTGTTTTATTCCTTCCTTCTTCTTATGTCTGTAATTTCACTGGGCTCATTTTTCCTTTTTTTTTTTTTTTTTGTAAACATAGTGGAAAGAAATCCTACTCCAATCTAATAATTTAAACGTGGCACACAATTGTAATTTCATGTGTCTTATTATATTTGTATGACTTTAAATGAACAAGATAATTTTAAAATTGTAAAAGAAACTACCACAATTCTATTTTTCTTTAAAATTTATCTCAATTAAAAATGTACAGAATTTTATAGAGTTCAGTGTACAACACTATCCCATTCATTTATTAAACATAATTAGGAGTTGTTTAATTCAGGAAACTTCAGGAAATAATCTTGACCTGAAAACTGCACATCTTTCCAACACCCCACCCCCTTGACTTTTGTCATCTGGTAAATACTAAGAGATCAGGAAAGAGCAGGACTCCTAGTATCTGCCTGTCTCCTTCCCAGGCTTAGCGCTGGGCCATACCTGCAGCAGTCTAGACTGGGTCTTCTTGCCTCTTTACAAGACCTTCAAGTTTCCAGATGCATAAAGGCTATGATTGATTTGTAAGTAGGGGGAGCACATGTTTCAAGTACCCTGAAACTGATCCCTGGCACATGGCAAACCCTAAGCCCTCACAGAGCAGAGTGGAAAAACTGTCTGGACTCTTGTCACTGGGTAAAACATTGAACAAATGTTTTTAGTTTAAGTTAGCTTCATTTTTATAATTATAAATATATGAATGAATGAATGAGCATTTCTGACTATTCTGTTTAAGGAGAGGTTTTCTTTAAGTGCATGATAGGGAGGGGCAAAAAAACGGAAAATAAAAAGAAATATCTGACCCAGGAAACTAACCTTATTCTACTGGTTTCATGGAAGCTTAAGATTCAAAACCCATATTCCAAATAATAATAATATTAGAAAAGTTATTGTTACAAGTTAGAATAGTTGTGGGGTACTGTGGAATACCATGTAACTAGTGACAGCATGAAGAATTGGGTGCTGAATTTTAGCTTAAGATACTGTGTAATTTGTATTTTCTGTGGTCAAGTAGATCACTGATCACTTTGAGATCACCTTCAAAATGAGAAGAAACCTCTGGATTCTCTGCCCAGAAAAATGCACATGCATATTATGTTGTCCCTGGACAACAGAGGTCCAAATTTGTATTCATGGATCAAAGATGAAGGAGATCTACACTGGAAGCATCACAGTCATAGTATGGGAGAAAGAAATATTAAAACGCATGACTGAAATTGTATTAAAATGCTAAATATATTTCATATTGAAAATTAAATGATCTATATTGAAAAGTACAGGTCATTTTGCCTCAAACTACCCCAGGATAGTTATAATAGAAAAGTACATCTTCTTACAGTTATCTTCTAAAATGAATGAATATTTTATCTTATGATGAGATAATTTTACTACCAAAGTGTAATTCACTACCTTTCAGTATAATTCTCATTTTCAAATTTCATTTTAAAAGTGAAACAAATTCGATGTCAATTATAGTACAGTTAGAATGCATTGCATCCCCCGATATCAATCATAACACTTGGTCTGCAGGAGCAAGAATGAGAGTCTGTATACTGTGAATAATAGGAGGCTTGTCTGTTTATTTCTGACTGACCCTAAACTTCTTATCTAAGTATTAAAATCAGGAAGTGTAGCTCATTCTAAAGAATATACACAAAGGTGAAGAAACGACTATGGAATGTCTATTATATTTTAGATTAACTTATGGCAGTCACTCAAACTTGTCTTTCCAATTTAAGTGACTTTCTTTCATCAAAACATCAGTAGTCCCTTTGCTCTCTACTTTCCTCTGCAAGAAATTGCCTTAACTTATCCTCTAAAGTAGGAAAACTTTACCATAGTCAAAATATCCATATCTATAAATTGTACATATTATTTATTTCTGATTCTTTGGAAATAAAAAATAACTGTAAAATATTTTAACAAAAGAAATACTACCATGTATTGGTAACCAGAATGACTCTTGTTAGGATATCATATTTTTCACTACCTGACTCCCAACCAATCTGGAAATATCTACCCTCTCTTGCTTTTTACTCTCCATTTGCCTTCACTGATCATACAGTTTTAGGAGATAACCACCTGTAATCCCAGAACTTTGTGAGGCTGAGGCGGGTGGATCACGAGGTCAGGAGATTGAGACCATCCTGGTTAACATGGTGAAACCCTGTCTCTACTAAAAATACAAAAAGTTAGCCAGGCGTGGGGGCATGTGCCTGTAGTCCCAGCTACTTGGCAGAAGAATTGCTTGAACACGGGAGGCAGAGGTTGCTGTGAGCCAAGATCGTGCCACTGTACTCGCGCCTGGGCAACAGAGCGAGACTCCCTCTCAAAAAAAAAAAAAAAAAAAAAAAAGGAAAAAGGAAAAAGAAAGAAAGAAAGAAAAAGAAACTTAAAGAAATAATCTTGACCTGAAAACTGCACATCTCTCCAAACCCCCTTGACTTGTGTCATCGGGTAAATACTTAAAGATCAGGAAAGAGCAGGACGCCTATTATCTGCCAGGCTTAGCGCTGGGCCATACCTGCAGCAGTCTGGACTGGGTCCTCTTGTCTCTTTACAAGTCCTTCAAATTTCCAGATGCATAAAGGCTATGATTGATTTGTAAGTAGGGGGAGCAGATGTTTCAAGGACCCTGAAACTGATCCCTGGCACATGGCAAACCCTAAGCCCTCACAGAGCAGAGTGGAAAAACTGGACTCTTGTCACTGGATTTTAGCATTTCCCCTTTAATTTTTTACATCTCAACCCTAGAAAGTCAACGTCAAACTCCTCTTTTCCAAAAAGCAACAGAACTTCTTTTACGTTCCCCCAAGTGCAAAGATTAACAAATTCTGCACAACATACATTGATATTCATGAATATACATATATACTGAAATATAAAGTGAAACATTAAAATATCTAAATATTTCTGGGTATCCAGATGTTTACCCATGTGTAGAACAAAATGTACGGATATTTGACTAAAGTATTTTTTATCCTGTTGACAGACTCTATTTTTGCCTAAACACCTGTGTCGAAATCTGTTTAAGTGCTTTTCCTTTGAAGCACATTTCTGCCACTGCTGTCTTGCTTATTTGTCTGTTATTCATGTTACAACTCAAATGTCAGAATCGCTTGAAAGCTAGACCAAGACAGTGATTCCTTAATTTATTCTTTTAGATAACTCAGTATCTGTAAATCACACTAGCTAATTAAATTTATCAAGTGTTACTTTAAAATAATTCAAAAATCAAATCACAAGTAATTTTCAAGGAGAAAAAAAGCTTATTTTTTAGAAATAGTCAAATTTGCTTTTATAAATTAAAAATTTGATTGGTAAGTACACTAGTGCATATCTAATATGCTGGGGAGACAGATAAGTTGACAGAGGATATGCTATTTGCAAATGTGTCTGTCTTCTCTCCTTCATGGGACGCAGCTTCATGAAGTCAGAAATCAGAGCTGAATTATACTTTATAAGCCCCATGCTGCCTGATGAGATTGCATGTGCTGCCATTCTCAATAAATATTGATTGATGAACGTAGCCTCTTACGATGTGAACAGGTTAAAAATGTTTAACTGAATTTTTGCATTAGCCAGAGGTTCTTCTACAACGTATATATGTTTGGGCTTCTAAAGAGAAGCATTATTTCTCCATAGCACCAAGAGATACAACAACCTATAAGTGATAAATCTTGGCTTCATGCTCGATTTTTTTTCTGTAAGTGAACTTGTGGTAAGGAGCTGCAGTGCAAGGAGGTTCAATATTTTGTGTTGTGGTCTATTCAGTGGGAAAGAAGCACATGCCTTTAGATGTCATTACATGTCATAAAGACAACTGGAAAACAGAATTAAAATCAGTCATTCCTTTGGGCATAAGATGAGAATCTTAAAAGTTGTCTTTTTGTTGTGGAAAAGCTTAGCAAGTTGTCTTTTTGTTATGGGAAAGCTCCTTTAAACCTTAGGTGTAAAGGAAGAAACAATATTTTCCTCAGCTTACTTTCTAAAGTAGGACTAAGAAATTATTCTAATTTGTAGATCACAGAAGTTATCTCCTTTAGTTATCGAGAAGAAACCTTTCACTTGGATTTATTGGGCCCACATATAGGATTGCAAATCAAAATGTGGGAGATGAGGAGAAACTCTTGTAAGATTCTGCAGGTCCTGTGTTCCAATTAGACTGTGTTAGGGAACTTTCCTTAATTTAGATTGGGTTAGGACATCATTTCCCAAAATATTACGTGGAACATTTATTTCTCACAGTGATCTATTGGAAAAGAAAAAGCGAGAGGGGCTCTGTACTCAATTGGTTTAGAAAATGCTGTCTTCAGTATTCCCCTTTCATAGAGTCACAGCCCTAACTACCATTTAAAGGCTCTGAGGAGTCCTGCGATGAACAAGCTAAACTTTTCAATCCAGTGTTTGCATATTTATTTGGCCAAGTAGTCTTTGTTCTGGAACTTATCTAATTTTTTGTCAAAATACTTGAGATATGGTTATATTAGAGTAATGTTTCAGCTTTTGTAAAGTGAGTTCTTAAAACAATAGCATTTCCCTCATTCTGAAATTTCTGTATGCTCAGGTATTTTCTGAGACTGCTAAAATGTAATTCTTCATGTTTTCATAGCATTTTCTGCATCACTAAATGCCATAATTTATAATTACGTTAAACCAAGAATTTATCTCGTGCTTAGAACATAGCCTTAGGTAACCAAACTGATTTGGAATATTATCTGCTTTGCATATATTTGTGATGGCACCTTTAATCCCTGTAATCATGTTAACTGCTGTGTTTTATTTCACTACTAAGTAGTAACCAGCTTAAGTGGTGTTCGGTAGTGAACAAGTCTGCTGCTGTCAGTGTGAGAAATACGAACAGAATGGTCAACATGTATACTTAGCATTGAGACTCATTTCCTTTTCAGAATATGTGCTCAGCAGGGAAGATCTATTCACACATTGGCTATCACACTTAAAATATAAATGTTTCCTTTTTATTAACTGAAAATCTGAGCTTCCAGAGCCAAATTCCACATTGAGGGTTGGTAGAACAAAGGTTCTAAATCTTATTTGTATAAAATTGGCATGATATTTTTTATTGTCACAACCTGGGAGTGACCTGGCCCAGACTACAGTCATGACTATCTAATTTTTGTCAGAAAGCAGAGATGAAAATTGATAATAAAATGATCATTTTGACAGAATCCTCCAAATTTATTTATCATAATTTATTGATTGTGAGCATCTTCTACATATAAAAAGAACTCTCCAAATTTTACAAATTTAAAGTTCAAAAAGTTATTGGATCTTCTACAGTGTAGTAGTTGTACTTTGTATTAGTTGAAAGTTCACATGCAAATATAGTATAAAAAGATACCTTTGCAAAACCTTGACCCCTCCCACACACACACACACACAAACATCTAAACACTTAGAGTGTGGAGCCCATAGACTGGGAACTACTGAAATGGAGCACAGATCTACAGGCCACACATACTATTTTGTTCATGTGTTAGAGCAGCAAGGTTTGAGAATATTCTTGGTTGTGCCCACAGTTACTGCTGCATCACAAGCTGATGAAGAAAAGTCATGTTTCTTTCTACTGAAGCAGGTAGCCTAGGGAGACCAGTTTTTTAGAACCTAACCGTTAACTTTCAAAGCATATGGTTATACTTTTGATTGGCAACACAACAGGACTGCCATTCAGCTTCTGCCAGAGATTATAAACTCAGATACTTAGCTGCCTAATTCCTATGAAAACTTACTTCTCAGACATAGTGTTTATTGAAGATTGCCTGTAAGATATACTTGCCTTTTGAACATGAATTCATCCATGCATTACCTTTCCTAGAGTATTTTTCATGGAACACAGGTTCTGGTTGATTCTCTGTAAAGAAGAACACATGCATGTACATATATATGCCTATAAACAATATGCTATTATATTTATTATCTGGTCCCCGCATAGTCTATTTTAAACACAGCTGCCAGAATGATCCCTTTTACACTATAATCCAGATCATGTCAGTCCTGTTCTTAAAGCTGCACACTGGCTCTCTGCCTCATGCTGAGTGAAAGTTATAGAATGTATAATGGCCTCCAAGGCCCTGTATGATTTTCCCCACCCAACAATTTCTCTTTAACCTCATGTGCCATGGTCTTCCCTTTGTTCCCTCTGGTCACTGTAACCTTTTCACTGTGCCCTCAGCAACTCAGGCTTGCTCTCTCCTTAGGGTCTTTGAAAGAACCCTCTGTATGAAAGCCTCCCCACAAGTTTCCAGTTCAGTACCTCAGCTTTTTCAAATCTTTGTTTAGATGTCATTCTTTCCAAGGAGGCCTTTCCAACAACCCTACTTAAAACGTCTTGCTCCCCCTGCCAGCACTCCTGATTCCCCTTGCCCTGGTGTATTCTCTTTTCTGTTCTGTTCTGTTCTTTTTTCTTTCTTTTCTTTCATTTCTTTTCTTTCTTTTCCTTTCCTTTTTCTTTCTTTTTCTTCCTTCCTTCCTTTTTCTTTCTTCTTTTTCTCTTTCTTTCCCTCCCTCCCTCCCTTCCTTCCTTTCTTCCTTTTTTCTTTTGACTCATCACCTTCTAAACCACCCCTTACAATGAGCTTAACTATTAGGTCTGTTGTTTACTATCTGTCTCCCCTACTAGAATGTACAATCCATCTTTTTATTTGATGTTTTATTCATTGACTATCATTAGAGATAAGAAAAATCCCTGGCCACAGCAAGCACTCAGTGAATCAGTTGGCTAATTCAATGAATGAAAGTTTATTGTAGGGCTGTTGTTGCAACATAGTATAATGTTCATTTTCTCAGAGTCTCATAAGGAAAATTTCTCTCAGGTTTCTCTTTATCCACACAAGGCTCATTTCTAGACTGTGGACTGACTTCAGTCTGGTCCAGGGAAAAAAGGAAGGGAAAAAAGTGGTAAAGTGAGCACCACTTCAATGGTATTATAAATTATGGTTTCTATTCCCCAATCTGCATGATGCCCTTTTCTTTTTAGTATTTTCAAATAACTGCTTCGTGCACTTAGTGGGTGAAACGTTGTAAAGTATGCTTATTTCATCTTACCCAGAGCAAGATACCTTAATGGAATTCTTCTACCCTTTACCTCATAAAGATTAAGCCTTTAATCTCAAATTTTGCTCTCAATGTCCATAATGTCTATCAAAAATAAATTTATGTATAAGAAAATAATTGGTAATTTTCATGCAGCAAATTTGTTAAAATGCTTAGAATAATTTATCTGTAACTGAATTTCAAGTTTTGTTAATGGAGACATTCTGCTTTCTGCTGAAATTTTACAAATATGACCTTTTGTGCTTATAAAACCCATCCCTATAAGCAAGTCATGTTTTTATTGATCTAAGTATCAATATGTTTATTGCTGCTGAAATATCCCACTTTATTTCACTATAGTATTGTGGTCATACATAATTGTGATAGTTAATAACTGGTTAGTTGAGTGTAAAAATTCCCCCTGCATCAATTAGATGCAGTTTTCTTCTGTGTCGCTTCAAAAATATAAATCAGAAAAATATTTAACACTCTTACTTGTAACTGCTCCAAAAGGATCAAGACTGATGATTTTTTTTTAAATTAATCTTCCCTGAAATTGGGCAGTTTTTGCTACCTGTCTCGACGTCAATAGAAAGAGACAGATTACTAGATTAAGGACAAACAAAGAGGTACTACAAACCCAGGTGGAGAAGCAGGTTGCATGGTACAGATTAGCTCAGACAGAAAATGCTTTAATAAGTGGTTTTAAGGTGGATACTTTCTGAGCCCTGGGGATCATCACAGAGAGCCATGAAGCCAAGCAAGATGCCTGAAAAGTATAGGGAACTATTTGGCAAGAAGGGAGAAGCTATTAAGCACACACTCCAACCTTTACATGTCATCAACCAGTCTTGATAGTGATGCAGTATTTTCTGAAACAGGTGATCCTTATTTTTTTATTTTTCCAAATGAAATCAGAATCAAGTCTTGACTCCACTGAAAAGGAAAAACATGCCTAGCTAGAATTTAGGAGCACAGAGGCAGGGAGCCAAGAATTTCTAATGGAAGCATTTAAGCATATTTAATATCTTATTGTAGAGCTAAGATTTACTTTGTTATTAGAATTTTTCTACGAATATGGCTGCCATCGAATGCAGACATAACTTTGTTGTGAATCTAACATTGTATTGCATTTTACCTAACTCATAACCGTCTTCATATTTTGCTTGTACTTGGCAGAGTCTACTTTCTATTGCATTTTATATTTTATTCTTGGTCTTGTTATATAATTAAGAATAGTAGAAGTATCAAGAAACAAGACTATATAATCTCATGAAACCCTTAATTGACTTACCTATTAACTTTTCCAATTTCCCTGCAGAAATTGTTTCTATCGATATTTTAATTTCATGTGAGCGAATGACAGGAAGTAAAGAGATTATAGCAGATGGTTGCCACAAACTACATACTACATTTCAGAATTGGTCTACAAAATTCTGCAGCTTGGCAGTGTGCGGTGGATCATTTTACTGCCTGGTAATGCCAAAAGAAATCTGGCAGAAACGTGTGTGTTGTCCCGTTTAATTTATTCTCTGACTTTATTAAGAGCTACCAGACTTGATTTACTTGTGTCTGATGCATCCATAAAATTTAAATTCAAGAAGTTTCACAAGTCAATTGTTTCCCATTTCCCTTAAATGAAATTTCATGGCATCTAAGAGTCAATCTTCAAAGAAACTACTGATAGCTTTAAATATTATTCTCAATAGGCAGTCTATAAATACAGGTGGCAAGTGATGTATGTGGTAACTAAGAGAATGCCCTTATATTTTCACCCTAAATCAATATTTTCTATTCTTAACAATCTCATTCGATAACTCCCTGTGAAGTAGAAGGCAGTATTATCTGCTAATTGTGAAGGCGGAGAAGCTGGGCTGGAAACTGGGAAAGACGTATAAAATGTTTGAACATTGTGGACATTAGAAGACACTAGAGAAACACGAAAACGTTTGAAGAATAGAGGTCGTTGAAGTGACACCAGTTGAGGTTGTAGTGGCACCATTGATTCTGGAGTATATTGTTCTGCAGCATTGTCTGTCCCTCTCACTGACCACAGCAGTCTAGGTATGGATACTAAGCCACAGAGATGTGGACTGACCCAGAGCTGGATTTGTGTCAGGCTGGTTTGATGTAGGAACAAGGAGCCCAGAGAATTGAAGGCATTGTCAGGGGCATAGACTAAATCATAGATCAGGGGGTTGAAGCTTGACAGAGCAGAGAATAAAGACAGAAGACAGGAGGGCTACAACAAAAGAAGGCATTAGGTAAAATAGGGTATTTTATGTAAGAACAGGTTCTGTAAAGTAAGAATATTTAAGACAGAGTTGGCACAATTCTGTAAACAAGGCTCGTGGTGTTCAAAGTAATATTTACAAAAGTAATATTTAAGAAGTGAAACAATCCCGCCTGATGCAAATTCTAGGGTGTGATGATTATGATGGATCACTGAAGTGGAATTCAGAGAAATATCAATGTTGGTGAGAGGAAAATTATTATATCAATGAATAGTTTCTTAGAATAAACAAAAATTTCAAGTCACAAATGAATGAAATTACATCTAGGCAGCTAACAGGAAATAGCATGAAGGGTGGCCAAATGGCCTTCTCTTCAAGGGTGTGGGCATTTTTACCCCCCAAACAGGAAAGTAATTATATGGAAGCAACATTGATGAGGGGACTCCTTCTTCTTGACCCTGACAGATACAGGATGTGCAGAAACAGCCTGTACTAACTAGACCGCAGAGAAGCGAGGCTTCAGTTAAGAAAATGGAAATTGTGTCTACCAAGAAATTAAGAATATAAGGGATATTGTTCTGTGTGTCTTCTGTTAAACCGTAGAATGGAGTACAGAGAACAGAGGGAAATTGTTTAGATGTGAATGGAGAAATCAGATGCCGAATTAGAGACTAGGTCCATCAGAACTTTATGAATGAGAAGAGAGGATAAAAGTGAATTATAATAATGATGGTGGTGGTGATGATGATGTAAACCAACAACAATGGAATGTTTGCTATGTGTAAAGTACTGTTCTAAGTGACTTAACTCAGACCTGAATTTTTTTTTTTAAAACAGTCTCCAAAATCCTTTATTATTTTGCAAACATACATGCACACATGCGGATACATATATACACCATACGTACCCACACACACAGTAGGCAAGAGGCCCAAGGGACCCATGATGATGGGTGATGAGGGGGAGGAAGGGTGTGTGATGAACAGATGGCCTTGTTCAGCTCAGCACCTTCTTCCAGAGGCCAGAATACTCCCTGTCGCTCAGGAATTTTTGCTCTAGACCTAACATCACCTCTGTTCCTCTTCATGCTTGATTAGCAGTGCTTAAATCCCATGACTACACCAAAAAGGGTCAGGAGGCAAGGGAAAAGTTGGGAGTCAAATATTCAGAGATTGGGAGAGGGACACCTTAGGGATCCAGAGAGGGCAGGAGGGTAGAACTATTGCTACTGCTCATTGGGGTTGGGGTTGGCATCTGGGTACTTGGTGAGGTCGACGGTCAGGACTTTGCTGATCGCACAGTCCCCTTGCTCAGGATAGACTCCAATGAGGCTCTCGGCCTTGGTGTAGAACTCTTCCTTGAGGGAGATGATGATGGCCTGGAAGTTGCAAGTTGACTGCTCCTTGATGTAATTTGCCACCTTGCCAATGTTGGTGTTATCCAAGGCAGCATCAATCTCATCCAGGACGAAGAAGGGGGCTGGCTTGTAGCTGTGGATGGCAAAGAGCAGGGCCAGAGCTGCCACTGTCTTCTCCCCCGCTGACAAGTTGTCCATAGGCCGGAAGCGTTTCCCAGGAGCCACACAATTATAGTTGATGCCATCCAAGCAGGGCTCTTCAGGATTCTCAGGGCCCAGGAATGCCTGGGCACTGCTGTTGCGGGACAGGGCCTTAGAGATCTCATCAATGTTGGTAGCCACAGATTCAAAACAAGCATTGAAGCGGTCAAAGCGTTCCTTCTTGATCTGTTCAAATGCCTGCTTGGCCTTCTTTGCTCGCTTTCGGGCTGCTTCAAATTCATCTGAGGTCTCCTGGAACTTGTCTTGGACACTTTCCAGCTTTTCCATGGCCTTCGTGTTGGGGGCGGCAATATGCTGAAGCACACTCTGCTGCTCATTCAGCTTCTGCTGCAGTGTGTTCATCTCTTGCTTGATCTCTTCCTCAGCCTGGGCATCCTTCAGATCCTCACACAGATCACCATAGTCAATCTCAATGAGGGCCTCTCGTGCATAGATACTGGAAATTCTCTGGGAACCACTCACTGAGTCCTCTCCCTGAGAGCTACCCTCTTCCTAATATCATCCATGGTGCCTTTTGACAGTGGCAACTTAATGTCCTGCATCTTACAGGCCTGTAGCAAGTTGTGACGGTCACTGCGCTTCTGTTCAAGCTTGGTCTCAATGGCTGTCACCTCCTTTTGTAAATGGGTCATTTCCTTGTTGGCGCCCCAAGTTTCTTACAAATCTCCTCCATCTCTGAATTTTTTTTTTTTTTTTTAAACAGGTCTCTTGTTTTTTTAAAACAGGTGATTCTTGTCATTTACTTCTGACTTCTTGGCCAGATGCTGATTCTTCAGGTCTTGTAGCTGAGCCATGGTCTCATCTATAATCTTCATGTGTCTCTGTTCCTCCTTTTTGAGCTTTTCTATCTTATTTTCATCCTTTTTCACTGTCTGCTCCCACATGTGTACTTTATCCTAATCCTCCTTCAGATTATTCAGACCTGAATAATCAAATGAGATGTTACTGTTTTAAATTTTAAAATGTGTTTAAGGCACAGAGACTTTTAGTGTTTTGGGTCACGTCGCTTGTTATGTGGAGAAGCTGGAAAGATTGGTGGAGTTTAACTTTGCTCAGTGGCCAAGAATATAGGGATGTGTAGAGAATGAAGAATTTACCTGTTCTCATTTTCTAAACACTAGACTCTTTAACCCTTCGTGGGCTTTTCTCTGTGTATATGTGACGAGGGAGGGAAGGGAGATTGGTGGTTTGTTTTCTGAGTGCTCACTGTGGCTCTGACAGTGGTTGTAATGGTTAGTACCCTGGAGAAGTAACAAAAGATGTACCGGCTGAAGGAGTTTGAGATGATCAAGTGAAACACCACAATTGTGTACCATGAAATCAAGAGCAAAAGAGGTTTTGACTTCGATTTTGTCAGTGAATCATGAGCTGTTTATAAGTTTACCCTCTATGATGTCTTTTAACTATACTAGTTGATGGTGCACAGTAAAACCAAGTAGATAACATTGGCTTATGAGAATTAGATTTACATATGCTGGAAAAAAAATTACATATACTGGTGTGCTATGCTTTGAACATGAGAGTGTCTTTTTGTTTTTTGTTTTTTGTGTTTTTTTTTGAGATGGAGTCTCCCTCTGTTGCCAGGTTGGAGTGTAGTGGCCAGATCTCAGCTTACTGCAACCTCCACCTCCCAGGTTCAAGTGATTCTCCTGCCTCAGCCTCCTGAGTAGCTGGGACTATAGTCACAAACCACCATGCCCAGCATATTTTTGTATTTTTAGTAGAGACAGGGTTTCACCATGTTGGCCAGGATGGTCTTGATACATATGAAATATATAGCTACAATTCCTGCTTTCAAATTCTTGCTCCTTTGCTTAGTAGCTGTAGTTATGGGCAAAGTTAACTCTTTTGTGTCTCAGCTTCATCTATAATTGAATAAGAAGATAATTAGATCATTATAGTGCTGACCTCATAGGATCTTTCTGAGCATTGAGATAGATGACTAGGACTTAAAAATACTCAGTAAATGCTAGTAGTTATATTCTGTCTCTATTCATATATATATATATATATATATATATATATATGTATATGTGTATATATATATGCACACATATTTCTATGCAAGCATACACACATAGAAACCTACACATTCACACACCCATGCACACACATTTACACACACCCCTATGGACTGAATTATCAGACTGTATAAAAAAACCAAGACAGTTCCAGACCTTGGCAGGTGTTTCTGGAAACAATGACATACCACTGAAGCATATTTCTCAGTGTTATGCCTGGTGGCACTCTGAGATGCCTGTGGAGTCTCCCTCTGCCAGAATATTTCTCTGTTGCTATTTGACAGACCTTGATTTTGTGGCAACATTGTCCTGATGTCTTGTTTATTCACTTGTCATATTTCTATCACCATCTGTTTCCTTTCCTGGTCTCTTTTTTCAGTCTAGAAACTTGTCATAGGTCTTCTTACAGCTTACAGCTTTCTTTCCTCTCCGCTAGCTGCAAAGTTAACTGTGATATCTTGCTTAGGTTTATTTGCCTGTGGCCCATGCCCTTTCCCTCACTCTTTCTGAGTCAGCCTTAAATTTTTTCTCTCTCAAGCTGCACTTGTATCTTCTAAGTAGGCAGAGAGGTCGTGGCACTCTCTCTCCAACAGTATCAGCAAATTGTGTTGATTTCTAGAGCATGGGTGGATCATGTGCTTTTTATTTTCCTGCAGAAAAATGAATTTCATGAACATGAAAAGAGAGCTTCACTTTTTTATTTTGTGTACAACTTTGTGGCTGAGAGCTATACTTCATTGTTCTAGTAGCCTGCTTTTTCAGTTTGTGGCTGGAGGGTGTTGTCATCAGGTACAAAAGCAGCTATGTCAAAATGCTAGCAATATTAAGTAAAATTCTGCATTTTCTGTCAAAGCTGAGCTGACATAATGAGTTTTTCTTAGACAATGTCAAAAATTGTAATGATATTCCTAAATTTCAATTTACCTTATTCAGTTTAGATGGTTCTAAATCAGCATGTATATCACTGCAAGTAACAAGCTCAGATGGGGAAAACTGCAAAAATACTGACCATTCTAATCTTTATTTTTCTAGTACTTATCAAAGACTAACTATAATTTTTACAACTCTTGTAAGTTTTTGAAAACTCACATAAGACTGTTTGGGGTGAGACTATATAAAGTCATGGAGGGCATCATTTAAGCCACAGTTTCTTCATATTTAAAACAGAAATGATAATAGCTTCCCTACTTTTTACTGGGTCATTATGAACCTCCGGTTATCTAATATATAAGAAAGTGATTTGAAAATACTAGATAAATATAAGATTTAATTATAAATAAAGTACATAACATTTTGGGGAATTTTCTAAGTTGGGTCAAATATGAACAGGTGTTTTTTTTAAAACTTTGAGTTATTTTAACTTTGAATAAGCATCATTAATATATTTAAAAATTTTACAAATATAACAAAATAAGTAAGTTCTAAAGCATATGTTTCAGAGTATACACAGAAACCATATTGCAGCAATACAGCTCCCCAAGACAGAATGTGAATGGAGAAGACAACAGAATATGCACACAGGTATTGTGTGTTGTGAGTTGAAGTGTGGTAAAATGATTAGCAGGAAAACTAAACCATTTTACACATTTGTTTTGTTTAGCTTTATTAATGGCAATTTGAAGTCATGGCAATGCTTTCTATCATGTGTAAGGCACTTGACACATTAGGCTATGATAATCATTGTACAATTGTCATAGTTCTATTTCAAGTATGTAATGATATCCAGGTGGAAAATTGTACTTGGCTTGAAGCTATAGTGAGTGGAATAAGGGAAGATAGATGTAAGTCATGGGATAATCCATGAGCTTATATTAGGTTTGTGCAAATGTAATTGTGGTTTTTGCCATTGAAAATAATTGCGAAAACCACAATTACACTTGCACCAACCTAATAAAAACATGTCTATATGGTACTTATTAGTTTTGAATTTATGTTCAGTACACGCATGGAAAAGTTCTAAATGTCCAAACTGGGAAACAAAAAACTTATTTTGACAAGCTTATAGAAAAAACATCAGGTAGAAGATCCAAAAATGTTGTGTGATTCCGGTGTTCAATGTGTCAGTGGTGTATTGACACCACAGCCATTGTCCCCAGCTAAATTGTCCTTATTGTGATGCTTCTGACTTGGGTAGGTCTGAGTCTGCCTTTTCAATGTGTTTTTTTTTTTAATTTTTGATATTAAATTTTTTTATTGTAATTTAGATTCTGGGGTACCTGTGCAGATCATGCAGGATTGTTGCATAGGTACATACATGGCAAAGTGGTTTGCTGCCTTCATCCCCCCATCACCTATGTCTGTTATTTCTCCCCTCATTATCCCTCCCCACCCCTGCTGTCCCTCCCCTAGCCCCCCCACCCACACTGACCACAGTGTGTGATGCTCCCCTCCCTGTGTCCACGTGTTCTCATTGTTCAACACCTACCTATGAGTGATAACATACGGTGTTTGGTTTTCTGTTCTTGTGTCAGTTTGCTGAGAATGATGGTTTCCAGATTCATCCATGTCCCTATGAAGGACACGAACTCATCGTTTTTTATGGCTGTGTAGTGTTCCATGGTGTTTATGTGCCACATTTTCTTTATCCAGTCTATCAATGATGGACATTTGGATTGGTTCCAGGTCTTTGCTATTGTAAACAGTGCTGCAATGAACTGAAAAGTTCTCCTAACCCACCCTTTAAAACCAATTAGTTTTATATCATTGCTTAAAAGTAAAAAATGGAACAAAGTGTTCTGCTAGGTATGCTTATGCTTAGTTGTAAATAAAAATGAATTGGAAAATATTTATGGAATCTTACAAATTTTGCCTTAGTCATTATCATCAAATAAATACAGTATACTGATGGAAGTTACATCATTATTCTCCAGTGTAAAGTATTTAGTATAATTACAGAATTTTAATCAATAGTTTAGCTCTTGGTCTAAGGAGTGGCTTTCTTTGGTTGAACAGATGTTTTATTGCACTTTAATGTAGTTATTTAAACTGAAAAAATTATAATTACAGAACCTCTCTAATGTGTTTTTTGAACTTGTCTGACAGTATGCCTACTTAAAAATCTCAACAAGGGAGTGAGGAAGGGATTGCTTATGGAAATAGTGAAGTGATAAATACCTTTTATGCACTTAAATTTAAATTATGCACTCTAAATATGGCCATAAATAGCTGTATTAGGGTCACTTTATGGCTACTAACCCAAGATCAGTGGCTCCTATGAGTGTTCAGTAATTTATACGGTACACTGATTTTTCTAATTCTGTCTTTGAATTCATTGAAGTACCTTTGCTGTGTGGCTAATACATTTAAAGGAACTGGGTGAGTGAGCAATCACACATATTAGTATGCCAAGGTGTTACACAAATGCCTTAAATTATTGACCATATGTTAGGAGGCATAATCGTAAGCCTCTTCCTTAAAAATGCTTATGATGATAAAGAAGGTAGCAATGGTACTAGTCTTTCTAGTACAATACTAGTAGAGAAAGAAAGTTTTTAATAACTAAAATGTACTTGTTGCATGTCAATTTAAAATGACTAGTAGGTTGATAGGTATAAATTGTCCACTTACTTTCCTGTGCCCAGTATATTTTAGAGCCACTTTAAAGTCATATGAAGAATTTATTCTCCAAAGAAAATGTACTCCCTGGCCGGGCACGGTGGCTCAAGCCTGTAATCCCAGCACTTTGGGAGGCCGAGGCAGGTGGATCACAAGGTCAAGAGATCGTGACCATCCTGGCCATGGTGAAACCCCATCTCTACTAAAAATACAAAAATTAGCCAGGCGTGGTGGCACGCACCTGTGGTCCCCACTACTTGGGAGGCTGAGGCGGAAGAATGGCTTGAACACAGGAGGCGGAGGTTGCAGTGAGCCGAGATTGCGCCACTGCACTCCAGCCTGGCAACAGAGCAAGACTCCATCTCAAAAAAAAAAAAAAAAAAAGAAAAGAAAAAAGAAACTAAAATGTACTTTCTGTTTGCACATGGAGCCATTTGTCAATCTCAAGTCTATCTTTTTAGAGCAGCAAGGACACCTTTACTCTAGTTGTCTTGGTGTGAGAAACCTGCCCCTCATACAGATTCAGTGACAGTGACATCACACAAAGTTTTTCTCTTACTCATTCTTCCCCATTTTTGAAATACTGAAAGTATTTATAAAACCATAGAATTTTCTATCTATTTCTGTGTAGAACAGAACAGATACAACATGAAATTTGCAGCCAATCTCCATTCCACCTTATGCCTCATGCTTCTTTGGAAGGAAAAATATAAAAGACATAATAGCTCTCAGCATTTATGTATGCCTGTGATATTTGTTACTTCAGTCACCCCAAATTTGTACATATATTTCCTAATTATGAAAATACTAGTAGTGAGATACTCATTACTGTAAACATCACAGAATTTAGTACATTGCATATTTAAGTGTATAATATGTATAAATCAAGAAGTACAACCACGCAGAAGAAATGGCAGTGGAACTCAGATTCTTATCCTTCTCTGACTTGGCATTCAGCTCAGCCTCACCTCAAGGAAAATCAGCTTCAGGGAAATATCATTTAAAGTCCTCAGGAGATATCTTATTTTACACATTCTAAGTCTTGTAAAGACAAATAATCTTATTCCAGGAAAGGCAATAACCCAAAAACTAGCATAGTTTAAATAAATACATCAAGATAAAAGAATTACATAGAAAATATACCTTTTCATAGCACTCAAAATGAAGTATATTAACACAAAATCTAGAATCATACCAACATCATTGATTGGTCAGGGAAACAGAAGGAAGCTCTATCTATATGAAAAAAAATCTGGAATTAAAAATCTTGGAACATCTGGAATGTTAACTTTTAGTGAGCATTTCAACACTCTACTATCTTAATTGAGGAAATTCATTTCCTGGCATCTGTTTCAGAAGGAAGTTGGTGATATCAGTAGTCATTACCATACAATCACTTACACCAAAGTAATATATTGAATTTTCAACATCAGCACTTACTGTTAAATAGAAGCCATTCAAGTCTTGGAGCTGTACTGTATCCAAGGAAAGAAAATTAAGATGCAACAAAATAGCATTTTCACACAGAGTCTTTTCCTACAGTATATCAACTGTCACCCAATAAACTTGCCAAAGACTGCTGTTCGCAAACACAACAGGAATTTTTAGTCATGCAATTACCCATCTTCCTGTTTGTTCTGTTATTAGGTTTTTTTGAAAAAAAAAATAACAACAACCAGCTTTCAGAACTATCAGCTGTAATGAAACACCACATTTTGATTTTGAATATTGTACTAATAACCTTTTTACTGACTCAAGAAAAATATTTTATTTTCAAACAGTTAAACTAGTGATAGCTAATATTGCCAATTTCTATTTCAAGTTTAAAACATGAGGTAAAAGAATGGTAGATAAAATAATTTATGGATGTTTTCATATTTAGGAAGACATATTTAAATCTATAAAATACTTATTCTTGAGAATATAAATTGTTGATATGCATTATTCTTTTAATATTTTGTCCAGATACTTTCACGTCAATACACAATACTACCTATAAACATAAATCTATAAATAACAGTATAATTGAGAGTAAATTTAATGGATTTAGATAAAATTTCTAGTATTTGTCATGTATAAAGATATTACCAACATATTTTCCAATGTGAGAGATGACAGGAATTTTTGGACAAAACTTTTTTTTTAAATAGTATATTGTTCCTATGAACAGAGATGGATATCCTTATATATAGAAGCATATAATTGTGAAATATGCCCTATAGCTGAAGATAAGACTGATTTTTAACTCTCTTAAGACAGTGTCTCTCATAGAGGAAGGTCATTCTGTTTGTTCACCATGAAAATCATGCAACATGTAATCAAACAAGTACAGAACTATTAATCACCATGACTTCAGAATGCAGGAGGCTAATAAACCTCCCTATCTTTTCCTTCTGAGTTCAAAACAGATTGAGAATCAAGTCACAAGTCAAAATAATTTAAGATAAGTTGAGTAGCTTTAAATATTCAGTCAAAAGAGGTTAATAATTCTCACCCCTACTTAAACAGAATTACCACCATTTCGTGGGGCAGGAAGACAGTCACAGCCTCTTCCAAGGGGCCTGGTGCTGGATGTTTATAGGATGGAGAAGATGAATGATCTCTTGGAGGAAGCTTGGCTCCCAAAAGAGGGAAGGAAGAAGAGATTGAGCTGAATAGTTGCATTTCTTCTTGCATATCAGCTAAGTTGCAGGTTGCTCCCATGGGTGGATGGAGAGATCTGGAGTATTCTACTCTCTTAAATACTTACCCGTGGAAATCTGAAAAGTGGGGCATAAATGCTTTATCCCATTGTTATTCTCACCATCAACACTATCACCAAAGCCACTGATTTGTAAGGGTTTAGAATATGTGAGGTTATAAACTAGGTGAAGAGGCATGTGCCCATAGTTGCAACTACATGGAAGGCGTAGGTGGGAGGATCACTGGAGGCCAGGAGTTCAAGGCCAGCCTGGGCAACATAGCAAGACCTCATCTCTAAAATAATAATAATAGTAACAATAATAATGGAATGTGAGGAATAAACTGGTTATCACACATTATTTTTAACAAACCTCACAATGATGCTTTATGGAAAGAATTACAGTCTCATGTTATAAGAAAGAAAATTGATGACAGAAAATTTAGGTAACTTGCTCAGAGATACAGAGATGGTTGGCTATGCCAAACTCATTCTTTTCATTCTTGACTGATGAGGGTATCATTGCTGTAATTTAAAGAAATATCTACCCAATGGCAAAAGTATGCATAGTTAAACATACTGAAAAACAAGTTTTTCTTCAGCTAAAAAAGAGAACTCTGGATTTTAAATCACATTTTCAATGCAATTATTATAGCTTATAAAATGCAATTATACAAATCACACAGATAAAATAATGAACAAATATTAAAGCAAATGGAAAGTTATACTCAAAGGTCGCTTACTTACCTACATTCATGATTTATCTGTACAAATGTTCTGATTTTCTTCATAATTGCATAAATTTTATATAATTTGCATTTCTTATTGTCATGTGCTTTCCCAGAATGTTTCCTTTCCAAGTATCTGCTTTGCAGTATAAAATTTAACTAAAATGCCAGCATTCGTAGGCTTTGGTTTCTAATATATTGTTCTTAGTTGAATTATTAGCAAATTACTTTCCCTTTATGTACTGTTATGATATTTATGTTCTCTTTCTGAAGCTATCCTGGACTTCATGTTCTCATGATTTGTCATTCCTCTGTTTTATTTTATTTTATATTTTATTATTTGTGTGTGTGTGTGTGTGTGTGTGTGTGTGTGTGTGTGTGTGTTTTCATGCTTCTGGTTTTTGTTCCTAACTGAAATCAAGGAGGTGCCTGTCAAGCTTCCATGTGCCAGTGGTTTTCAAAAATTTTGAAATGAGAGCACAATACAACATGCATTTCCCATGACAACTCAGTGTATTCATGCATATAAATATGAAGCAAACATTTCACCTTACTACTTGTGTTGTGTGCTGAAAATCCACACTACATTTTTTCTTTGTATTTCTTTAAAAAACCCTTCTCAAAACTCACTAAGTTTCTTTTGTGATATACTAGGACCCACACTGTCCTAGAATAAAATTTTTAATTCCTCTGTCAGGGATTCTTGACTGCAAAGCCTGATACTGCATTTTCCCTTAGCCTTTCCATTTCTGTTTTTCTCCTTTTCACCAAACAACTCATTTCTTCCTTAGCAATATCTCTATCTCATACTACAGAACTTAATCCTACAAATATTTAGTGGGCTTTTAATATTTGTGGCTACTCTGTCAGGAACTGGATCTATGAAAATGCACATCATTGTCTGTGCACTGGAGGTGAGTAATGAATTGGGCAGTATCTTTAATAGAGAAATTGGATCATCTTGTGCAATCTTTTCCAAATTATTATTTAGAGACTGTTGTGTTTTGTTGAAATTCTCCGTTGCCAATTCACATTAACGGACTGATGATAACTAACCTCCACTTTGTAGATGTCTTATAATAGTGGTTACAAATAGGAAATGGATGATTGTCAGCTGTCTAATGTCAATGGATAAGATGTAAAAGACAAAGTTGACATACAATTTTAGATAAATGCTTTGGTCAAATCGTCCTTCTTAATTATTGATCTCTTTAATTGGCTGAATATATGATTCTAGAGTGAAACAAGAATACGATTTTAAAAAATGTTATCTCTGTTGGATCTTTATCCATTTGCCCACCCAAGATCCATTCTTTCTTTTCTTCTATAAAACCAGGAAGGCTGACCCCTGAATCGTGTACTCCCCTAATTCCTAGCCTGCTGGTTTAAGTGGGGTATCTGAGTGGGCCAATGAAAGGCAATAACAGATGGTCAGGAGAAAGAGGGAGATATGGATATTTCATACGTATGTTCTCTTTGCTTCAGATCAACATCCTTAGCAGCAGCTACATCTCCCTAGGACTAACTTCCACTGGGCAACTCCTCCTCCGTAATGCCAGCAATCCAACAGCTATTTCCTCCCCTCATTTCCTCAGTACCAGTGATGGTCACAGCTTGCCATTTTGTTAGATTCAGTATGGCTTATCCTCCCTAGCCCACACTTCTTCAAATAGCTCCCTCATTAAAATATGTTCATATGAGTCATCTGAGGGAAGTTTTTATTCTTGCCAGGATTTGACTGATACACTACTTTTTTTAACTTAAAAAGTAGGTTTGAAACATTTTAGGCTAGGCTTGACTTTAGGACAATATTCTGCACTGTTTGAAAACAATTGTAAAAGAGCACTGTCCTGTACATAGGTCTAGTGCCAAGCAAGACAGCATCGTGAATGACCTAAGTAAGGCTTTATGCCATTCTATCTTTAAACTTGAAACCAGAGGGCAAAAGGTAATTTTTAAGAGGTGGTTTTTATGCATTTTTAAATACATGATATTCTTTCATTATGATATTGCTAAAAGAATCAAACCTGAGTGATTAATTCATTGTCAACCTAAGAAGTAATAAGAAGAAAGAATAGTACACAGATATGTTTGTAATGTCCAGTTGTTTCAGATGCGGTGGAGGGCTTTGATTCTCTGGTCACTAAGATTTCTGAATTGCATCTTATGCTTATGCAGTTTATTTCCCAGTTCTTGTGTAGGATGATGTACTTGTGTAAAAGAGATGACATTTCTCTTTCTCTTTCAATCTCTCTTTGTGAGTTTGAGTATGAACACATGCATAAGGAAACACAAAGATAAAATATTTATGTGATTTATAAAGGAAGACTTACTAGTTCTTTATATACCTGGATTGTGGCATTTTGTGTGCAATTTTAGTGTTTTTTTTCTAAGTGGAAAATCATTCTTGTATGAATAAGTATTTGCCATTAATGGACATAAATGGATTTTATGTATTGATGTTACTATTCTAGGAATCCTGTCTTTTTTTTCCATAGGCTTTTGCTCAATGGTCTCAATTATAGTTATTTATATCTAAGACATTTCTATTTACTTTGAAAGGTGTTTTTGGCTTAGTCTTATACAGAAATAGTAGGAAAAAATAAATCAAGGAAAGATGTTTAAAGGTAAATCCATAAAAATCAGATTTTCAGGGAACAAAGTAGAACGTATTACAAAAAAAGTTTCTAAATAAATAAAATTTTATATTCAAATATTCTTATATGTGTTTGAATATTGAATTCAGTCAAAAATACAGATGTGGTTAAAGTTGTGTCTTTTGTATCTTGCTGTGAAATGTAAATAAAACGTAGTAATAGAGAAACTGATACTGATGGAGAAGTGGTAATAAATTCTGCCTCTGGCTATTGTTAGCAAAATTTTTAGTACAATAAATATGGCATAATTATATCTTTGTAAAAATACTATTTATGAAAATTTTAACGAATGATCTAAAGAAGGTAATCCTGTTTTATTTTTGTGATACTTACTCATCTTAAAAATATGGTTTTAAAGTATTGAGATGTTAAATGAGAGTTTTTAATAATAAAATCTTACTATTACAAATAAACTTTAGCAAGTCAAGTCTGTGTATATTTATATGATCTATATTGTTGCATATGTTTTTTACTGATATATAATATTTTATATATTTAGGGGGTTTATGTATTATTTACATATATATACTGTGTAATGATCAAGTCGATATAATTGGGGAATCCCTTATATTAGCTATTTATCATTTCTATGTGTTGGCAACATTTCAAGTCCTCTCTTCTAGATATTTTGAAATATTGTAATATATTGTTGCTTAATCACCCTGGTCTGCTATCAAATACTAGACTGCATTTCTTCTAAGTGTAAGTTTGTACTAATTCACTACCATCTCTTCACTTCCCCCTCTGACCTTCACAACCTTCCCCTCCTGTGGTACTTATCATTCTATTCTCTCTCAGAGATCTTTTTTTTTTTTTAATTTGCCCATATGTGTGAAAATACGGTATTTGTCCTTCTCTGCCTGGATTGTTTCACTTAACATAATAACCTCCAGTTCAATATATGTTGCTGCAAATGAAATGATTTCAATTTTTTATATGGACTAATACTATTTCATTGTGTATGTATACCACATTTTCTTTATCCATCTATTCATTGATGGACACTTAGGTTGATTCCGTCTTTGCTATTGTGACTAGTGCCACAATAAACCTGCAAGTTCAGGTATCTCTTTGATATAATGATTTCTTTTCCTTCAGATACCCAACAGTGGGATATCAGGCATTTATTGCTATAAACTTTCCTCTTAATACTGCTTTTGTTGTGTCCCACAGATTTTGGCAAATATACAATAGTATTTCCATTTTCACTTATTTCAATATATTTCTGCTTTTTATTTTAACTTTTTCATTGACTCAGTGTTTTTTTAGGAACTTGTTTAATTTTCATGTTTTGTATACTTTCTGAAGTTTCTCTTTGTATTGATTTTTAGTTTTATTTCCTTGTGATCTGAGAAGATACTTAATATGATATTGATTTTTAAAAGTTTGTTGGACTTATTTTGAGGTTTAAAATATGGTTTATCCTGGAGAATGTTACATTTGCTGATGAGAAGAACGTGTAGTCTTCAGTTGAATAAAATTTTCTACACATTTCTGTTAGGTTCATTTGTCTAAAGTCCATTATAAATCAAATATTTCTTTGCTAATTTTATGTCTGGATGATTTATCTAATGCTGAGAATGGGATGTTGAAGTCCCTCATTATTATTGCATTGGAGTCTATCTCTCTTTAGATCTAATAATGTTTGCTTTATGAATCTGGGTGTTTTAGTGTTGGGTGCATATATATTTAGAATTGTTATTTCCTCTTGTTGAATTGATTGCTTTATTATTATATAATGACCTTCTTTGTCTTTTTCTTTTACTATTTTTAACTTAGTCTGTCTTATCTGATATAAGTATAGCTACTCCGGCTCACTTTTGGTTTTCATTTGTGCAGAATATTTTTTCCATCCCTTTAATTCAGTTTGTATGTGTCTTTAAGGTAAAGTGTGTTTCTGGTAGGCAGACTATGGTTGGAACATGAGTTTGTTTTGTGTGTGTGTGTGTGTGTGTGTGTGTGTGTGTGGTTTTTAAATTTTTTATTCATTCAGCCAGTCTGTATCCTTTAAGTGGAGAATTTAAATCATTTACATTCAAAGTTATTGATATGTGAGGCTTTGTTTCTGTGATGATATCTCACATGAGCAATACCTCACATGACATGATATGTGGGGTATTGTTCATTGTTTTCTGGTTGTTTCATAGAGTCTTTGTTCCTTTTTTTTTCCCCTTTCATTGTTTATCACTTTGGCTTGGTGGGTTTTTTGGTGGTGTCATTTGAGTCCATTCTCTTCTGCATTTGTGTGTTTGCTTTACCATAGTTTCATATGTTTCCATGATGATAAACATTGTTTTCTTCCAGGTGTGGGACTGCCTTAAGCATTTCTTCTATGTTTGCTCCAGGATGATGAATTTCCTGGGAAAGACTATTTCTTAATTCATAAAGGATAGTTTTGCTGGATACATTATCCTTTGCTGTCAGGTTTCCTCCTCCCCACTCCCCCTCTCCCTCCCCTCCCCTCCCTACCTTCCCTTCTCCTCCCATTCTCTCATGGCCTATACCGTTTCTTGTGAGAAATCCAGCTAGTCTGACTGGGGTTTCCTTATGGGTAACTAAATACTTTTATCCTTCTATTTTATAATTCACACTTTAGGCAGTTTGCTTTTCAAGTGCTGTAGAGAGGACTTCTTTGCACATTTCTGGTGATTTCAGAGCCTCCTGTATATGGATTTCTAAATATCTTGCTAAACTTTGGAATTCCTCATGTATTATTTTGTTAAATAGGTTTTCTTCCCCTTTTGTTCTGGGACTTTGATAATTCAAATATTGGGTTGCTTCATTGTGTCCCATATATTATGAGGGCTTTGCTCTTTCTTGTTTATTCTTCATTTTTGCCTCATTGGGTTATTTCAAAAGGCCTGTCTTCAAGTTCTGACTTTCATTTTCTGCTTCATCTAGTGTATTATTGAAGTTTTTGAAAGTAATTTTTTTCATTCATTTTATTCTTCAGTTGCAAAATTTCTTTTTTGTTTTTTTTGTGTGATACGTATCATTTGGTAAATTTCTTATTCATATCTAAAGTTAATTTCTGATTTCTTTGTATTGATATTCAAAATTATCTTATCTCTAGCTGAGCTCATCTAGAATCTTTAATTTGAATTCTGGCCAACTATGATGTCTCTCACCTATAATCTCAGCACTTTGGGAGTGCTGAGACAATATAATCACCTGAGTTCAAGATGTGCCTGGGCAACAAACCAAAACTCAGTCTCTACAATTTTTTTTTTAAGTAGGTGGGTGTGATGGTATGTGCTTACAGTCCTAGCTACTCAGGAGAATGAGGTGGAAGGACTGCTTGAGCCCAGGAGTTCAAGGCTACGGCATGCTATTGCATACCACTGCACTCCAGCCTGTGTCGCAGAACAAGTCCCCATCTCAATAATAATAATAGTAGTAGTAATAATTTGAATTATTTTTCTGGAATTTTTTGAATTTATTTTTCATTGGGCTCTTTTGCTGGAGTATTATTATGTTCCTTTGGAGGTGTCATATTCCCTAACTTTTTCATGTTTTCTTTACAGTTCTGTTGATAACTGCACATCTGATATAACGGTTGCTTCTTCCGGTTTTTAAATTTGCTTTCATAGGAGAACACTTTTTCCTAATGATGTTATCTATGGTGTTGGTTGTGTAGGACACTTTGGCTTTGATTCTGTATCCATCGAGTAATGTAGTATGTAGTGTCTCTGTGATTCCTTCAGCTGTGAACAGTATCCACGGTCTCTGATTTGCTTGGTGGCTTAGGGTGCAGTTATTGGTGGGGGCTGTGGTAAAGTTTTACTGCAGACTGCAACACCAGGTTAGGTCAGTCTTCAGGCCCTAGTGGTAGAGGTGGTGGGCTCAGCATGTCTGTCTTTGGGCCACAGGTTAGTGTCTGCTGGTACTGGCGTTTGTGAGTCCAGCTGGGCCAAATCTTAGGCCTCTGGGTGGCTTACTCAGATGTTAATAGTGGCAGTAGTATGGTGGGTGGGTGGACAGGTTCTTGGGGCCCCAGAAAACTGACAAGGAAGTAGCAATGTTATTGTCAGTGACAAGATAGCCCTCTGAATTCTGAGTGGTGTGTGCTGGTGTTGGTGGTGACTGTAATGTGATGGGCAGGCCAGTCTCCATGCCAACAGGTGGCATGTGCAGGTAGGTCCAGCTATGGTGGTAGGGGCCAGGTGTATATGCCCAACCTCAGGTCTCCCTGGAGAACCTAAGATGCCAATGGTTATTGACTGGGCTGGGCAATCACCTTGTCCCCAGACTGAGTGCCCTGGCACAGGGCTATGGCAAAGCCAAGCTGGGTGGACTTGTTCTCAGGCCCCCAGTTGTGAATGCACATGCCAGGCCACCAGTGGAATGTTTAGGAGGGAAGTGGCAGCAGCCACACTGCTTCCCTGCCAATGGGAAAGGCAGTGCTGTTTTTGGTGTTGAGCATTCTAGTCCAGCAGACGGGGAGCATGACTCCTCTCACAACTCAGCCCTGGCGGTGCTCAAGCCTCAGGCCCTGCTGCAGCAACTGGGAGTTCACTCATGCCTAAGCCTCAACAGCAGTAGTCCATGCTTGGATCGCATCTCAGCACCTCACAACTGGGGGCCTGAGAACAAGCTTACCCATCTTGGCCTTGCCATACCCTGTGCCAGGGCACTGAGTCTTGGGACAAGGGGATTGCCCAGCTAGTCAATAACCATTGGCGCCTGAACATTCTCCAGGAGGAATTAGTCCATGATCACTTGGCACCTAAGCTTCAGGATGCGACCTTGGAAGCAGAAGCCAGCCTTACCTTCCATCTCAGACCTGGCACCACTGGGCTCCAGGGCAGTGTGTGGTCCACTGGGTGTGGGGCTTTAAAATGGTACTTTGCTATAGCTGATAGAGCTTCTTTAGAATCAGTAATTTGAATTCTGGCCAGGAGTGGTGGCTCACACCTGTAATTTAAACACTTTGAGAGGCCAAGTCAGGAAGATATATTGAGGCCAGGTCTCATGGAGCATGTGGGACCCAGTACAAGTACCCTCCACTCCCTAGAGCAGTACCATTGCATAATCTCCTGGTAGCTCCCTATGTTGGATGTGGGGCCTGTGAGGATTGCAGTACTCTCCCATGGCTAGGACTGGAGCAATCCATGGTGGAAATATGGACCACTGGCTTACCATTACCCCATACTGGGAAGAGCCTCTTGGCTTCCAGCTGATCTCCCTGTTCCATATAGGTTTTTAATGTGGGTAATATATTCACTTTTATGAACCTTCATTTACCACTACAGTATTTTCAAAGACCTTTCAACTGCAATTCCTGTGTTTCTAATATCAAACATTTTGTTGTTCCATTAAACATATTTTAATTAATAGTTATTTTTATCTTTGATAAATAACAAAGGTAACATTATTTATCTTAAAAGCTTATACATTTGAATATGTGAATGGAGATTTTCCCAATAATGAATTTTTATGTTTCTCTTTTTACTTAATATCGTCATGAGCAGTATCATTTATGGTTAATAATATGGGTTTAGAAAAAGTAACAAGAAGAATAGTGGAAGATTTATTTTGTGGATTGAATATCAGAAGAACAAAACGTTCTGCTGTAATGTGTCTACGAGGAAAAGTATTAGAATACTTCTGAATTGATTGTTAGGAAATCTGTAATTTCACAGCTCCGTAGGCTTCAACTGTTCTTGTCTTCCTTTTAATATCTAACGAACCAGTATGTCCTTTGGTTTCTTTCCAAAGTTTTATAATCCACATTGAATAATTTTAGCACATTGATTCTTCAAAGAAAAGCTGTTCTTGGAGTCTAAAATTCAGCATCATTTAAAAGTGTAAAAGCAGGAAGTAATCTGTAAGGAGGATAATTTACAGTCATACCTACTCCCTATTCCTCCACGTTTCTTAATTTCTAAATTTCTATGATATTAGGTAATAAGAAATCTGTGTATTTGTTATCATTATTCATTCATACAAATAGTGTTCTCTAAGATTCTATTCTTGCCAAGCACTAATGATGCAAAATATCTGCGAAAAAACTTTCAAAGATCCTTGGGCTGATGGAGCCTACATTCAAACAATTACAGAGGGTAAGCAGCAAATTAAAAATAAGAATAAAAATAATCAAAAATTTGAAATAAGAGTAAGAAATTGTGATGTTCATAAGTACAATGGTAAAAATAGAGCAGGTTACAGTGGATTATTTAATGTCTCAAATCAACTGAATCCATGAATATGCCTATACATACTAGCCACATTAAGCATATATTTTATTTCCTTAAGAAACATTTGTGAGAGCAAAGTCCATTACATCAGTGTATGTTAGATTTCACAATCTCAGCATAATTAACATTTTGGACCAGATAATTCTTCTTTGTGGGGCCATCCAGTGCATTGCAGGCTATGTCAGCAGCATCTTTTACCTCTAGCCACTAGGTACCAGTAGCACACCCTCCTCCTACCCAGTGTGACAATCAAAAATGTCTCTGGATGATGATATATCTCTCCAAGGAGGCAAATAGCCTCCACTGAAAAACCATCGATGAGCATGAATAGGAGAGCTCTTTTCAGAATTTGTGTCTCGAAAAAAATTGTACTGCCCTTGAGGAGCACACTTGCAATATCTTTATATTTTCACTGCCAGCCAGAAACCATAGAAGCATGAGATCAACAATTTTGCTTTTTTCTCCTTATAGAATTCCCTCTTAATATTTCCATTTTATCCCTCTGTGTTTTCTCAAAGAGACACCAGACCTTTTGTGGACAAAAGGAGATTTGAATACATTGAACTGCCTCTGTTATTTTCCTTTCTTTTCCACTCCCCTTAGCAATCTACTAGTCTGAGCCTTTTACAACTGAGTTATTGCCATGCCTTCCTTTCACTGTTCTCTCATGCTGTGATTTAGAACACTGCCGGAGTAACCTTTTCAGAGTAATTATTTCATCCTAAAACATTCTTATATAAAATATTCTCAGTAAACAAAGTTCAAAAATCTGAAAAACAAAGTTCTTTAGAATTTATTTTCCAATATCTTTGATCTGCTCAAGGCCAGTAATATAATCATTATTGTCTCAAAATACTTTGCTCACCCTCATCTTTGTAGCATACCCTGTTTCTTTTAACTGGAAACACTTTTCCTAAATCTATGGCTTTCCTAAATCTATATGTTTTTTCTAGCAAGTTAAGATTTCTAACTATTCCACGAAATCTTTTTGTGCTGTTGTCATTTGCAACTCTCCTGAATACACACTGACCTTATGTCAGCACATTTTTATATTTTTAAAAAATATAAGTGTTTTATCTCATTCAGATCACTAACAGATTTTAAACCCTTTGTAGGGAGATATTGAGACTTATATTTATGCCAAGACTCCAGTGCTATAAACTCAAAAGGCAGACAATAAATGATTAGTGATTTGAATTGATTGCTTGGGGTTATAGAAGGTTTCCTGGGAGCTTCCGGTTAAGATGGTGAAATTAGCTGACATGGACCTGAGAAACAACCCTAATTACCCAGTTCACATACAAATACTAGACTGAAAAATTTGAGGTAATAAAAATGGAAAGTAAGACAATGAAATCTTCACGTACCAGAAATTATGAGGAAGTTTACAGCAGTGCCTAGGAGTGGACCCATGTAACTCATGGGTTTAAAGCTGTCCCTATATAAGCCTTAAAGGATGGAGTTTAATTCTGTGTAGAGGTCAGAAAAAAGACCATAGGCTTCTTGTATCTAAGAGTTACTAATCCTGATCTTCTTTTATAAATCTAATTATAGGATAAAGGAAATCCTAATGAAAAACTTCAGACTGCTGGTGCAAGGCTGTAAGTACAGAATCAAATGAAATAACTGTGACTTCCAGCCTTATAACATAAATAGGTGTGTTACCTAAGTTCTTGCCCTATGTTCATACAGTAGAAACTCTCAAAGAAGAAATTAGTAAAATCACCCAAGGAGTTCAATAAACATAAGACACATCAGACCAAAGATGAGTCAACAATAAAATATTACAAAACACATGAGGAAATAAGAAGCTTAATGTCATTGGGTAGTAGTTAAATATAACAACTAGAAGAGTAGTAGAAGTAGCTTCTCTATACTGGAAGAATTAGAAGAAAGTCTGACGTAAGAATGTCTGATATGGTTCAATAAATGAAAGAAGAAATAAGATTCACAAGACAAGAGAAGACAGTATAAGAAAAAAAGAAAAAGGATGCGTTACAAAAAACCCAAATGTAGATTTTAGAAAATAAAAAATTAATTGAAATAAAAAACACAATAGGATGGGTAAAGGGGGAGTAGACACAGTTTAGGATAATATTCATGTACCAAAAGATGTATGTGAGGAGATGACCAGAATTTCACATCACGAGATGAAGAAAAAGTCATGAATGAAGGAATGAGATGGTCCTACACATGCCAAGTAGCAAGTCAGGGGGAGAATAAAGAAAATGGGGCAAATGTACTATTTGAAAACATTTTTGATAAAAAATTTTCAAAACTAAAAACACATTAAGTCCTAAAAATAAAGTCTTCAAATGGATAAATTAGATACATGTTTGTTATGCTATAGAACAACAAAAAATGAAATTTTTAATAAGCTTAAATTACTGACAAATTTCTCACCAATGAACTTTTCATCAGCAAAACTAAAAGAAGAAGATAGAGGAATACTATTTCCAAAGCACTGACAGAAAATAATTATCGACTTCAGTTCAATATCAGACTAAATTGTCCTTCAAGTTAGAGAACAATAATTATATTTTTCAAGCCTATAAACAACAGTGGTTTATCAATTACAGAACTTCATTGAAAGAACTGCACAAGATAAGCTGAAGTCCAAAGGAAACTAAACATAAAATAGAATAATGGAATATAAAATAAAGATGAATCAAAATTGAGAAAGCACAATGTTCAAATCTAAAAAAAAAAAAAACTAACTTAAAAAGAATAATGACACTATATAGGAGTATAGTTAAAACAATATAGAGGGACACAGGATAACACCAAATGAAAAAATAAAAATGGATGACAGTTCTAAATAAAATACAAGCAGATTTAGGAAGAGGGAGAATGTGGAGCAGTCTCTGTGGGTAGATGAAAGATATTAATGTTACATTTTGTTGGAATATTTTGAAGCCAGTTTGCCTATTTAAAGTATAAAATAAAACATATATTTCCCAAATTATTACAGGGAATAAAAGGTAAAGAAAGAAAACATGATCAGTCTAGTGGAAAGTAAAAATTAGGAGTGAGGAGGAAGTAAAGAATAAAAGGTAAAATGTATGTACATAACATATTTATATGTCTCAATATAGATAGAGCTTTAAGAACAGTTTTGACTAAAAACTGAAAAAGCACGTTGCTAAAAGATTTCAGAGTATACATGGTTTCTCGTTTATAGGTGCATAGACAGATGATAAAATAGAGATAAATTTAAAATTTAAAATCATGAATTAGAAGGATGTAAATCCAGTTTACATCTAGAAAAGGAAGACATCAAATGATATGAAGAACCGGAAATTTCCATTTTAACATTATTATCGTATGAACTATTCTGATATCAATGACAAGATTGTTACTCTCTGATGGTATCTGAAGTTAAATTTTGTTTCCAAAAATAAAGATGTGGTGAAGAACCATGCAGTTTATCTCCATATTTGGCCTTAAATAAATAGCTTTTACTTTACTGTTTTTCAAATTTCACTAACTTTAAAATGAGTAGATTGCACTGAATTGTCTCACAACATTCATTTAATCCCAAAACACTGTACAGAATATAAATAATACTGAAGATTTAGCAGCACTGAGCAAAGCAATGTCACTCAAGGGAATTTGTTTCCCATTTGCAGAATAATGTGCATAATTTCTATGATAGTATTGCAAAACCTCAGATAATTAACTGGGACTGTAATTGTTTAGGTAATAAGCTATTAAGCATTCATGCGTGTTCTGACCTCTGCCAACACAAAGTATTGTTAATGAATGATCCCTGAAGAATAACCTGGGTTTTCTTTCACCACCAGTCATGCTCAGTTACACTGATTCATCCCTTTGCTATCTGGATACCCCTTAACTATTATCTCTTTTTCTCTTGTCCTGTTGTTAGTCTAGGACAGACTTGACAGAGGTGATACTGGCAATGGCCAGTGGAAAAAGAAGGATCAATGAGCTTTAAACAACTCTCATTCAAAATCACTGCTACCTTCCTACATTCCAGGGATGCTATCTCTCAAGCAACATTTACTACCTCATGTTCTCTACTCTTTTGAATGTTTGTATAAAAATTTAAATTCCTTCTTTTAAATGTCTGTATAAAAACCCGAATCCTCAAGACTCCATCTAAATTTTCTTAGTGAAAAATGAGGGGTTTTAGAAATAGAAAGAGGGCTTATACAAATTTGACTCCCCTCTACCCTTAATTCTTCTTCCTTTGTTGCTAGAACTCTTAAAATTCAGAGCACCTCAAATGGCAAGGTGTTTGTGGAGAGAAAGAGAATGGAAGAAACTGATTGTGAGAGATAGACAAAATTGTTAGAAGTCATACTTAGTAGCAATGATGAAGCTCTTGAGATCACTCTTCAGTTTCTCTAAAGAAATCCCATGAGTTTGCTCAGTCTTCTATGCTTTTCCTAAATGCCTAGGTCTCTATTTTCACATCCCTGTAAATCCTCACTCCCAAATTGTTTTTCCAGTGACTCTGTAAGAATTCCTAAACTCCAAGTTTCTATTATCCCATTTTGGGATTCTGAGTGCATTCTTCCATTAAAGTAATAATAATACAACCACAACATGCAGTTTATTTCTTTTAGTTTCTAATATAGCAAAATCTGACATTCCTATTTCTGTTAATCAAGAAACTTGACCTATTAATGTGAAAACTAAATTTAATAAATAAAAAGGCTTATGTTACGCTGGATTCTACAATTTATAGTGAGAAGATAATCTACTTCTTTGAATAGATGTTGTTTACTGGATGTGTTTGTAAGTATGCTAGATTATGACAATGCATATACTTTATTATGGATTGTACCAGTGTGATATCTCACTTTTCTGTTAGATTTAAGAATTAGCTAGTCTCCTAGGAGAAATGCTTCATGACATTGTTCTGAGCAAAGATTTTTTTTGGATAAGACCTCAAAAGCACAAGCAATAAAAGCAAAAATAGACAAGTGGAGTTACATTAAACCAAAAAGTTTCTGCACAGCAAGGGAAATAACCAACAGAGTAAAGAAACAAGCTACAGAATAAAAGGAAATATCTACAAAGTATGTATCTGACAAGGGGTTAGTATTAAAAATATATAAGAAACTCTAGCAATTCAACTGCAAAGAATGCACAAATAACTCAAATTTTAAAATGGGCAAAAGACCTGAATAGACATTTCTGAAAAGAAGATATGCAGATGGAAAACAAGGACATGAAAGAAAGGTTCAACATCACTAATGCAAATCAAAACCACAAATCACATCACCCTAGTTAGACTATCCAGTATGAAAAATTATGAAAGAAAGCAAGTTTTGATGAGGATATGGAGAAAAAGGAATGCTTATACACTGTTGGTGTGAATGTAAATTAGTACAACCATATGGCGAGTAATATGGAAGATCCTTAAAAACTGAACTACCAAATGATCCAGCAATCCACATTATTGATTATACAGCAGTATGCTACATAACAATATTTTAGTCAATTATAGATTGCATATACATGGTGGTCTTATAAAATTATAATACTGTATTTTTACTATACCTTTCTGATTAGATGATACACAAATACTTACTATTGTGTTACAGTTGCCTACAGTTTTCAGTACAGTGAGATGCTGAACAGGTTTAGAGCCTAGGAACAATAGGCTGTACCGTGTATGCTAGGTGCGTGGTAGACTATACCATCTAGGTTGGTGTAAATTCCTTCTGTGATGTTTGGACGATGATGAAACCACCTAATGGCATAGTTCTTAGAATGTATCCCCATCCTTAAGCAGCACATAACTGTACAGCCAAAGGAATTGAAATCAGTACATCAAAGAAATATCTGCACTACTATGTGTTTTGCAGCACTAGCCACAATTGCTAAAATATAGAATCAACCTAAGTATCTCAAATGGCTTGGATTTGTGTTCTCACCCAACTCTTATGTCCAATTGTAATCTCCAGTGTTGGAGGAGGGACTTCATAGGAGGTGATTGAAACAAAAGTGCAGATTTCCCCCTGGCTGTTCTTGTGACAGTGAGTTCTCATGAGATCTGGTTGTTGGAAAGTGTGTAGGACCACCCTCCTTCTCTCTTTTCCTCCTGCTCCAGCCATGTGAGATGTGCCTGCTTCCCTTTTGCCTTCTGCCATGATTGAAAGTTTCCTGAGGCCTCCCCACCCATGCTTTCTGTACAGCCTGTGAAAACTTGAGCCAGTTAAACCTCTTTTCTTTATAAATTGCAGTTTCAGGTATTTGTTTATAGCAGTGTGATTAATACAGTGTCCATCAATATGGATTAAAAAATGTAATCTGTATACATAATGAAATACAATTCATCCATAAAAAGAATGAAATCCTACCATTTTCAACACATAGATGAATCTGTAAGACATTATGTTAATGGAAATAAGCCAAGTACAGAAAGACAAATACAGTATGATTTCCTTTTATGTGGAATCTAAAAATGGTGATTTCACGGAAGTACAGAGTAGAATGATGGATACAAGAGACTTGAGTAGTTAGTGGAGAGAGGTATGTTGGTCAAAAAATTCATAATTACAGTTAGATAAGAGGAATAACTCTCAAGAGATTTGTTGTGCAGCCAGGCAACTACAGTTAATGAGGATGTATTATTGAAAAACATAGGAAGTAAATGTTATATTCTTTCACTACTAAAACTATAACTATGTAAAACAACACATTTGTTAATTAGCTAGATTTAACTATTCCACGATGTATATGTATAGTTGATCCTTGAACAATATGGGTGCTTTGGGGTGCTGACCTCATGCACAGTCGAAAATCAGTGTATAACTTTGACTCTCCAAAAACTTAACCTACTAATAGCCTACTGTTTGCTGGAAGCCTTACCAATAACATAAACAGTCAATTAACACATATTTTTTACCTTATATTATTAAATACTGTATTCTTACAATAAAGTAAGCTAGAGAAAAGTAAATGTTATTTTAAAAAGCAGAGGGAAGAGAAAATATGTTTACTATTAAGTGGAAGTGGATCATTATAAGAATCTTCATCCTTCCCAGCACTTAGGGAGGCCGAGGCGGATGGATCACAAGGTCAGGAGATTGAGACCATCCTGACCAACATGGTGAAACCCCATCTCTACTAAAAAATACAAAAATTAGCTGGGCATGGTGGCATGTGCCTGTAGTCCCAGCTACTCAGGAGGCTGAGGCAGGAGAATTGCCTGAACCTGGGAGGCGGAGGTTGCAGTGAACCGAGATTGTGCCACTGCACTCCAGCCTGGCGCCTGGCAACAGAGTGAGACTCTGTCTCAAAAAAAAAAGAAGAATCTTTATCCTTGTCTTCATTCTAAGCTGGGGAGGAGGAGGAGGAGAAGAGGGATTGGTCTTGCTGTTTCAGATATGGAAGAAGCAGGGTAGTTGGAGGAGGAGGAAGAGGAGAAAGGAGAGGCAGACACACACAGTGCAACTTTCCTTAAAAAAAATGCATATTAGTATACCTGAACAGTTCAAACTTGTGTTATTCAAGGGTAATTGTTCTGACTTTCAGAAGTTTATGGATTTATGAACATATACTCTAAATTTTCTTACAGTAATTTTCAGTGAAGATGTGTAAGTAGTATTTTGGATGCAACTTCTTATATTTTTAATAACATAAGTATTTTTTTCATTATAAGGATGCATAGAAAAGTATTGTATATGTGTAATATGATTGACTGTTTTGATTTATTATGTAAAATTGGAGGGTGTTATATTAAATATGCAAAGGAGTTGCTTATTGGAAACAAAAATCATCAGCAGATTATGTCTATCCACCAGAGTAGAAAAATTGCAATGTATTATATTTGAATAATCTTTCTTTGAGTAAAGAATGTGTTACTAGGTTTAACATTGAAATGAAACAGAACTCTAGTAAAGCCTGATACTTAGCTTCCTCCAGGCAACTCATGAACTAAGTTGCTTAGGTAAAGTCACCCCTTATTTGTATTTATTATGAGTCTGGGCTTGTTTTTGTTGTTGTTGTTGTTGTTGTTTTTTCTATATATACTTTCATTTGACTTACATTGACTAGTCGTCTTTCTTTTCTTTTTTTTTTTCTTTGAGACAGAGTCTTGCTCTGTCACCCAGGCTGGAGTGCAATGATGAGATCTCAGCTCACCACAACCTCTGCCTCTCGGGTTCAAGCAATTCTCCTGCCTCAGCCTCCAGAGTAGCTGGGACTACAGGTGGACACCATGCCTGGTTAATTTTTTGTATTTTTAGTAAAGATGGGATTTTGACATGTTAGCCAGGATGGTCTTGATCTCCTGACCTCGTGATCCACCTGCCTTGGCCTCCCAAAGTGCGTCATTTTTCTTTAAGGACTATATGGAGTTCATCATTACTTCCCAATACATTCAGAAAGTCCACACTTGGCACACAATGATAAGTATAAGTTATTCTCCTTGAGCATTTCCTATAAGAATGACCAATTATGAGAACTAGTTCTTTATTTTGTTTTGTTTTGGGATGGAGTCTTGCTCTGTAGCCCAGGCTGGAGTACAGTGGTGAGATCTCAGCTCACAGCAACCTTGGCCTTCCAGGTTCAAGCAATTCTCCAGCTTCAGCCTCCCAAGTAGCTGGGATTACAGGCGCATGCTACCACGCTGGGCTAATTTTTGTAACTTTAGTAAAGACAGGGTTTCACCATGTTGGCCAGGCTGGTCTCGTACTCCTGACTTCATGTGATCCACCCGCCTCGGCTTCCCAAAGTGTAGGGATTACAGGCATGAGCCACTGCACCCAGCCAAGAACAAGTTCTTTCTTAACAGTTCTGTTTCATTGTCCTTACAAATAGAAATGGTAAGTCATAAGATGTTTGATTTGAGGAACGTGTTAATTTACTCCATTTGTGCTGCTGTAACAAAATACCACAAACTGGGTAATTTATAAAGAAGAAAAATTTATTACTCACAGTTCTGAAGTCTGGGGAGTTTAATATCAAAGTGCCTGCAGGTTTGGTGTCTGGTGGAGTCAGCTCTTTGCTTCCAATATGGCATCTTTTTCCAGCATCCTCTGAGGGTGTGAATACTGTGTCCTTACATGGCAGAAGGGGTGAAAAGCAATGAACCCCCTCCCTCACACCCTTTTATGAGGATCCTAATTTTATCTAATTTATGAACTCTGCTCTCATAACTTAATCACCTTTTTAAGGCCTTATGTCTTAATTCTATGACATTGGCAATGAAGTTTTAACATATGAATTTTGTCAGGCATTTTCATTCCACAGCAGGGAGGGAGGCTAAGAAATAAAATAGTTATGATCATGTATTTAATGGATGAGGAGACTGAGGTAACCCAGAGGGGACATGTTCATGTTAAATCAAACAACTTCATCTAACAATTTTGAATATAATATATATCTATAGGAAATGTAGATTAACATTCGTTGAAGGACAATGATAACATTTTTAACTTTTTTGTTTTCTGCTTGTAATGGAATACAGATTTGCAGTGTGTTTTTTGTTATATTTCATGATAATATCCAGGGACTTAAGAACATCAGAGGGTCCTGCTAAATTAGTGCATTTTGAGTAAGCAATTTTGCCTCTCTTTGTGATATGTTTCAAACTGTCAGAATCTTCTTAATATCTCCGGATTTTCCTTTTACTTCTCAGTAAGTTGAATGTGAATGACTGAAGGGGGTCTTACTAAATTACAGGTATACAGATGGTAGAAAATGGCCTCTGGGCAGACTCATATTACATTGCTATTACGATGACTAAGTGATGGAAATTAGTTACTGTAACAAAATGTTCCTTAAGCCAAATTCATGCAGGTTGAAAAATGAAAAACTGATGTTCAGTTTTTATTTTGGCCTATATCACACATGTTAAAGACAACTATGAAAAATCAATATGAAGATTTTACTACTACAGGGATGAAATTTTTCCATTTCAGTAAAATTAGAATATTATTCCAAAGTTATTTTTTCTGATAATTACTTGAAATTAAAAGATTGTACAACTATCTGATTCAGGTAAAATACAACATTAATTTGGTACTGTCTTAGTTTGGTTTATTTCTTTTGCCTCCAGAGGATGGAGGTCTAATCAGGACATCATGATCAGGTTCTGTGCGAGGACTCTTTTCCTAGTGATGTCCTCCCATGGCCTTTGCTTGGCGCATAAATGTAAAGAGAGAGGTCTGTTCTCATCTTCTTGTAAGTACACTAATTCCGTCATGGGGCTCCACCTTCGTAACCTCATCTAAACCAAATTACCTCCCAGTGGCCTTACCTCCAAACACCATCACATTGGGGATTAAGGCTTCAACATGTAAATTTTAAGATGACACAAACATTTAGTCCATAGCAGGTACACTTCTTTTAAAATTAAAGATTTCTTCAAAAACATAGCTTTAATGTTTTTAAAAATAACAAAAGTATTTGATATTGCAAAAGATGTTGTAAGGCATCCAAATAATAATGAAAAATAAATGTCACTGGTACTTAGAATTTTCATCACTCTGTAAAAGTTTGGTTTGTGAGGATGGCCATTATTGTAGAATATTTTGAAATTAAATACCTCCCAGAAATTAAAAAAACAAACAAAACAAAACCCAGAGCACTGGCTAGTATGTTCGGATTGAATATTTAAGCACAACTGTTACAACTACATGTAATAAAACATTATCATTCACTAAGGTATAATTTGACAGCAGATGGTAATGTTTTTACACACTCAAACACAGAGCTGGCACATGTTATTTTCATAAAATGATAAACTTCTGAGTTATAATTTTGAATACCCCATATTTGCTTTATGGTCTCTCACTTCAGCACTTCTTCCCATTGTTTTCTGATGACGTTGACAACCACATGGGAGCAAACCTGCATCACATTCAACTTCCCGTAGATTGATATTGTACTTCCTTGCCTAATTTGGATGTTTTTTTGTCAGCCATCTTTAGGGGAAGGAAATTTGCTTGTAACAGATTTGTAATTTTTATGTAACTGTTAAAATATCACATTGTGTAATAATAAGTATTGCTCTTCACTTTCAGATTGCACTACCAAAGAGCTGCCAGTAGTCTTAAAAAAATAATGGTAACAATGGAAAAGGGAGTCAGAAAGAAAATAAATTTTATAGCATAACAAACAATCCTAGTTTTATAGTATATTTTTTAAAGCATCGTAAAATCTAATTTTCAGCCATGAATATGAGATATATCATAAATTATCTTTGCTTTAAACATATAGGTAGAAAACACAAGCATGATAAAACCTGAGAAAATGTATATGCCCTATATGAATAATTGTTCTATTTATATTGCTAAAATGTAATGGCTTGCATATAATCCTCTTTTAAATCCATTACATACAGTGCCACTCCATTAAAATGAATATTGTTATGATTATATCATTTCAAAATATGCAGAAAAATACATTGTGAGTAGAGTCAGAGTAAATAAAATGAAGTAATTATATGATATTTGATCATTGTGAATAACAATGTGAATAATTTAGTACTTAAAATTCTCATGCCTCAACAGAATGAGAATTATACAAATAATAGACTCATAATTCCTCTTTACTAATCTATTTCCACACAGTGATTTTATAATTTTATCATGAAAATAGTGTTTTTCTCCTCTGAGTATTGGAGAGTTGTAAATAAGAAGGAATAAGGAATTATTTCCTCGTGAATTCATTCAGCTTTGCTTAGCAGCTTATACCAAATAAGTTCCAGGCACCACAATTACTAAGCAAGCATAAATTTGAATATAGAAGCCGACAAGAATTGTTGCATTAAATACTGCATTTGAATAGGCAATCAAAATGTGAGTTGATAACAATCACATTGTTTTCTGTAGGAAACTTCCATTTGTCCTGTGAAAGTTTTTAGCACTCTACATAATAAGGTAAACACAAGAACATGATTTGCATGACTTGTCAATGCAAGCAGTAAGTAGAACCTAGCAGGTATTACCTCTGACCACTAGAAAGATACTTCATGTCTTTCAAAGCTACAGTGTGTTTAAACAGTATCCAAGATTGGGCAGAGCTCAGTGAGGTCAGTGTATCGATCTCTGTATCTGCATAACAGATTCCAATAATTATCTGCTTTCATAGCCTACTTAATTTGTAGATACAGAACTATCACATGCCACAATTTTATAGCTAACTGAAAATCTCAGCTGTAAGAATTAAGACAAATTTGTCATCCTTGTGTTTTCCCATTTTCTGTGCAACAGATGGGCATTATATGGTATTCTGCATTACAGCATACTTTCATGCACTTATTGTGAATGGAATCAACCTGTGTTTTCAAAATGATTATTTTGAATGTGATCACAGACTCCCTTGGGCTACCAAATTGTTAGGTTATTCAAGCAGTAAGTAGATTGGGAGTTTGGATAATCAGTTCTTAACTTTAGACAATTAAGGGAATTTTACTTTCAAGATTGCAGAATGTTATTTTATATATATTTAAATGAGTAATAGCCTTAAGATAGTTGGCTTGGAGACTCTGTAGAAGGTTTCTATAACAACACGTTGGGTAACAAGCACCACTTTTTTCAGGTAGTCAGTACCTAGTTGAGAGTACTTCTGAAATTTTGATGACCAACGTTGATGTGACTGTATGTCTTATAGGACAATTTATTACTTAGATTTTATGCTTCTTGAGAGTAAAAATACTTGTTCATAATAACATTACCAATATTTAACTTATAATAGTTATACATATGTTTTTTGAAAATAAGTCCATAAATCTATCATGTTCCAATGTTATATTTTCCATTGATCATCATTTATTCTCCTAAGGACTCTAAAGGTGAATATTATATTATTATTGTTGCTGTTACTGTTGCCTCTGAAAAGTTAAGGAAATTTTCCTATTTGCCCAGGTTTTCACTGACAAAGTTAGTAACCTAAAATTGGCCATAATTCTAACCTTAGGCAGTTTCTTCTGAGTGGCATAGGGTCAACCAGACACTGCACTTGGATAAGCACTAGATGATGATTGCTAAGGATAATGGAAGTGGTGAATAAAATCAGGATGCTAGAGATTTGTCTGAAATCTTCCCCATAGTTTTTCATTATATGCACACATGAGAATAAAACCCTGAAGAAAAAAAAACAACAATAACAACTAATAAATCCAGGAAAATGGTGTTTAGTCTGTGGCTCCTTTGTCTCTTTCTCTTTGAAGCTTTTGTTTCTGGATGACATCCTCTGCTCTATTGGCTGTCACCCTTACCATGTAGCTGATGACACCAAAAACTCTGGCTTCAAATTATCTCCTGAGTTTCAAACCCTCAGACTCAATACTTAACCCAATTCTACTTGATACCAAGAATTTCTGTGACCAATAATCCTAAATCCCTGCTGCTCACTTAGACCCTTAAAGATGATTACTGGCCCAACTCTATTCCAGTTTGCTGCGGCCCCTTGAGTGCTATGATTTTGACTTGAACACCTGCCTGGGAGTGCTGCTCTTTCCTTGTTTAATATCTCCAAAATTTTGCTTTTTATCTTCTAGCATATTATGTACAGTTACTAGTTTGGAGAGAATTCTACTCCTTTTCAATTATTGTCTTTCTAAAGCACTCTACATAAAAAACCTTTGTAACCTACTTGCCTACATAGGTTTAATTTCAAACTCCAAAAATTCTTACTTGCACTGTCAGGTTTAATTTCAAACTCCAAAAAGTCTTCCAAACTACCTTACAAAGCTAATTCCCTTTCCCTTCTAAACTCACCCCACCCTATATACCATCGAGCTAAGAGTAACACTTCCTACACATTCTTTAAAGAAAATACATTGTCCCTTTACACATGTGGTTCCTCCTGTTATGCTTTGCCTCTTTTCTGTCACCCAGATTCTACCCACATTTCCTCTGCTATGGTTCCTATATGCCCGTGGACTTTCTTCTATAAACCCACAGCACTTTTCCATAACACTAAAACATTATAATTATTTCTGTAAAAATACTTAAGTTTTCATAATTATACTACTTGTATAATTACAGACATGCATTTTATCTCAGTGTCGCCTTCCTCATTATTAAAATGTCAGTTAAATTACTACCTACCTACTTTAGATATATGTACATTGGAGATATAAAGCATGTAAAACAAAATACCTAGTACATAGTAAGTACTTAGTAAATGTTCCATAATGCAGTGTGCTAACCACTTTTTATTATCACAGCACAACATTGGGAACTACCTTCAATAAAAGTTCTATGTAATACTTATGTGTTAATCTTTATTAGAAATTTTTTATTGCCCCCCAAAGCTACAAATTATTATTTTTTTTTTGAGAGAGGGCCTCACTCTGTTGCCCAGGCTAGAGTGCAGTGGTGCAATCAAATCTCACTGCAGCCTCAACCTCCCAGGCTCAATTGATCCTACCACCTCAGCCTCCCCAGTAGCTGGGACTACACAGGTGTACAGGTGCATACCGCTATGCCTGGATTTTTAAAATTTCTGGTAGAAATGAGGTCTCACTATGTTGCTGAGGCTGGCCTTGAACTCTAGGCTCAAGCAATTCTCCTACCTTGGCCTCCCAAAGTCCTGGAATTCAAAACATGAGCCACTGTGTCTGATCAAACTGTAAATTGCTTGATGAAAATATAACATCTTATTTCTCTTTGGAACTGTGAGAGATCCAGTGAATTAATTATTTACTCCTTAACATCTCTATGTTGGTAATTCTGAATCTTACTTTTTTATTTCAAAAAGTGTGCATTGTACATATAACAATGTAAATTTAATAATATCACTACTGAGTAGTGATTGTACACATGTTGGCAACTGCAGCACACAGTACATACCTGTGAAACAGAGCATCCATTTAACTCTTCTGTCTTTTGTTGGAAATCTTAGTGATCACTCTTACAGAAAGCTAATTTTGTAAGTATTAATATCAACCAATTGAATTACAAGACTACATGCTATTTGAGGCACTACAGTATAAAAAAGGATGCTTATTAATGTAAATAATTAAATGACTTAACATTAGTATTAACAGTCTTAAATGCAAGCCCATATTATGCCTTTAGTTTTAATGAATTCAACCTATGAATGTCTGTCCACCCTACCCAATTACAAATGAAGAGCAAAAGAGAGTGAGCTAATTCCAAATAGATAGGAAGAAACAAATGGTTACTGGATATACAAAAAAAGTTTCTTTTCCTTGTTTGGCTTTATTCCTATGTCTCTGACTTATCTGGGTACCATGCTGCTATGCTATAGTAAACAGGTTATTGCAACTGCCTAATAACTGCTCTGTCTGATCCACCATGGGCCTCCCTCCTGCCCACACCGTGTTCTCAGCACAGCAGCCTTGATACTTTTAAAGAGCACATATCATGTTAGTGCTCTGTTCAAAACTTTCTAATGAACTTTTCTAGTTCATCTGGGATAAAGATCAAAGGCTTCTCCAGCCAAGCTGGCCTGACGAAAGTCTCGTAAATGTGGCATGCATATTCCTACCACAAAACCTCCACTTGTGTTGTTTCTGCTTCCCATAAAGCTCTTCAGTTAGATCTCAACATTCAGCCCTTTAAGATTGAGCTCACAAGTCATCTTAGAAGGCCTTTCCTGGGCTGACCCTACTTAAAGTCACTACCACCATCTCCAGCATTTCGTGTTTTCTTCCTTATCCTTTTAAATATAACATATATCATCACCTGATATTTATTTTACTTTTTAATTTATCTATTACTCTTCCACTAAAATTCTAGCTCAAGTCAGGCAAGAAGTTTTGTCAATTCACCCATTTCTGTACACATTCATCTAAGAGTATCTCAAGTCAGGCAATAATTTTTGTCAGTTCATCCAATCCTATACATCATCCGTCTAAGAGTAATACTTCCTACACAGTTCTTCATTTAGATCTTGACATTCAGCCTGAGCTCACAAGTCATCTCAGAAGGCCATTCCTGGGTTGACCCTACTTAAAGTCACTCCTGTGCTGATGTATTACAGGCACTCAATAAAAACCAAATGCATTATCTAATCACTCAATAAAAAGGAAATGCAAGGATAATTAACTTACCTATGAAGTTCCTTGGTTTAAGTTATCATGTAGTTTTGTGTAACTACTAGCAATAATAATCCATGTATAATAATTAATACATATTTATTTGGAAATAATAAAGAATAAATTCTAAATTGAATAAAATTTAAAATAAATATTAAATAGAATATAAGAAAATATTTATATGACCTTAGGTTTTGCCAGGATTGTAATGTAATCTAAAATCCCAGATTATATAAATAAATTACTAGATAAATGTATTTGATGAGACATATTTATCTATACAATAATAAAAACAAACAGTAAAAGATACAATGAATAAACATAACCATTGTTAGACTTTCAAAAATTGTAGTTTTCATCACAGTTTAAAGATTAATATTCATAATATAAAAGAAGTACCTAAAATTAATTTTTTAATATGACATTATAATCTGATTAGAAATTTTAGCCTTTAAGAGAGGTAATTTGATGTTTGATGTATGCATCTGTAAAAGAGTCACTACTATCAAAATAATGACTCTCTCCATCCCCCCTAAAATTTCCTTATGGCCCTTGGGAAAAAAAGTATCTTCCTCCTTGCTATCCCCATGGCCTACTTACTGTTGCAGGAAGGCACAATAGATTAGGTTGAATTAAATAGGTCAATCAATTTCAGGAGAATCAATAATTTATCAATACTGAATTCTTCCTACATCCATGAACATAGTGTACATCTGTTTTTATTTAGTCTTCTTGAATTTTTCTCAGCAAGACTTTCTAATTTTCAGTGTATAGGTCTTTAATGTTGTTGGCAGATTATATCTAATTATGTCATTTCTTATTGTAAAGGGTATGATTTTGTAATTTCAATTCCTGATTGTTCATTGCTAGTCAGTAAAATAGAATTTTCTCTATATATTTTATATTATATTTCATTAATGAATTTATTTACCAATGGCTCCTATTTACTTTTTAGTAGATTCCATTAGATGATTTACATAAACCAATGTCATATCCCAATACAGTTTAACTTCTTTCTAATTTGAATACCTTTTATCTTTTTCTTGCCTTGTTCATTTAGCCAGAACTTCAGTGCAATGTTGACTAGAAGTGGTGAGAGCACACTTGCCTTTATGGCACAGAGAGAAATAATCTAGACAAGATCATTCTGAGCAGTCTACTGATGTCCATGTGAATGATGGCATTTCTACTCTAGCTGGTCCTCCTCTACTCCTGGTTCCCTGTGAGTGAAGTGAACTATTCCTTCTAGTCTTTTCTCATGGTTCTTTTCCTGGCCGTATATAGTTTTCTCCTAAACCGGCACTGAATTGTTGAATACTCCAAAAAAGATCCTCTTCAGTTTTCCAGAGTTGTCTGTTTTTGGAGCTCTTTGTTCTTTAAGGAAGTCTAATCACCCTGATTTCCCTGGGCTCTCAACAATGTATCTGCAACTCAGGGTATCTGTTGGACTCTGCCTAGATTATTCCTCTCTCTGCCATAATTTGGAGACTTTCTCAAGGCAGTAAGTCACAGGGCTTAACTTAGTTGTTCCCTATAGTTCAGGGATCACTATCCTTAGTTGCCTGATGTCTAGTGCTTTGAAAAACAATTTTTAAATATATTTTATCCACCTTTTTGCTTGGTTCAGAGGGGAAGATAAATGTGGTCCAAGTGACTGTATCCTGATTGGAAGCTTAAATCTCTAAAAATAGACTTTCAGAAATTATAAATATCTCAATACAGATAAGCAATTCAAAAAGGAGAAAATCCAAATGGCTAATACATATAAAGTGATATCTACTATGAGATACAATTTTTTAACTATATGAATGTCAAAGAAAAAGAAGAATGGCTTGCCATTCTAAACAAAGCACCTGAATGTTTGAAGAAACAAGCACCATCATATTCTGTTGATAGTCATATAATATGATCATTATGGAAAGTCTGGCAATGTGCATTAAAATTTAAAAGTACTAACACATCATTCAACGCAATAATTCCTTTTCAGAGAATCTAATCTCAGAATATAAAGGAAGCATGTAATAGAATGATAATTATAGAATTACAGTGGCAAAATGGTGGAAAACTCTCAAACATCCATAAATAAATAATTGAATGTATTAGTGAACTACAGGTATGCTGTGGAAAACTAATTAGCTACTGAAAAGAATGAGTTCTGTCTTATTGGCTTGGAACAATGGTCGTGATGTATTGTTCAGTTGAGTGTGTTAGAGATGTGTCATAAAAAGATAATATTAACTTCTAAAAAATTATATTTGACTCACATTGTATTGCTTTCATGATTTCTTTTAAAAAGTGTAATAATTTAAAAATTCCAGGAAAGTTGCCAACCAGAGTTTATTATAATTTGCTGAAATATTCACACACATATTGAAAAAATGTCAATAAAGAGGGTTGCTTTAATGTGTGCATAATGAAACTTGGGAGTTAATATGATATCCTCTTCATCAAGAATTGCAAGAGAAATTACTCAGTAGATGAATAATATAAGAACTCTTGCTGATCGGGACAATTTAGCATTTATTCTGAAAACAAGACAGTGGAAATGACAGGAGCTTTTAAAATGCTTTGACATGTCCTGTAACTTTGACTTGTATGGCTCATTGCCCAAGGATATTACCATGCAATTTAAGATGGGATTATAGTTTTCATTAATTAATTCATAATGTACATTATCTTTGTTTATACATCTCTCCTAAGTGAATTGAATTTAAAAGTTTTATCTTTAGCATTTCTGTTCTTTAAAACTTTTCTTTCCCTTTTTAGATTTGTTTTTCATTTAAACAGATTTTGAAATATGTAATTTGCCTGCCTCCTTTCCCTGAATAACTATTTTCACTTATGTTGCCATCTTATTAATTTTTCCCTTTATGGAAGGACTTGCTTCAGTCTCTTAATTTATTATAAGTGTTTTACTTTGCTATCTTTCCATCTATATTTCTACAGAATCTTCACTTGAGTCAGTATTTTGTTTCATTTCTCTTCCTTAGACCTTCATTTCATACCAATGATACTAGAAGAACTATGTCTAAATGTACTCTGCAGACTTTTTTAGGACTGAATCCTTTCCAACTACTCAGTCAAGAACAGCTTCTGACTCAACTGTTTGTCTGTAAAATGTTCTCACCCTAGGCCTTAATCGTCTAAGGATAAATAGCCAAAAAACATTTTTTTATATTTCATAATTTATTGTAATTCAAAGATTCTCTACAACTTAAAAAAATGCATTCACATATACTTAGCACTTCACAATTTCTTTTTTGACTAAAATTCTTCAAAGAAATAAAGTAAGATAGATGTAACAGACTTACCTTATTGTTTCATATAGGTGGTAAAGGAGAGTAGGCAATTCTATAATGCCCCTGGCGAGCATAAGTGCTAACATTTATCAGGTACTCAGTATGTGCTAGATACCATTTTGAGCAATTTACATGTTTGTTTAATCCTCCCAACATCCATATTATGTAGCTTATTACTATTATTGATCTATTTTATGATATGTAAATTTAGACCCTAGAAAGACTAGCATTTTACACTAAGCTACAAAGTGTCAGTGTCTCTCATCCAGGCAAGGGGAACACAGAGTCATATTCATAATTGCTGCATGAAACAACCTCTCCAGAATCTAATACACATAATTTTAGCTCACAATTTTAAAACTTAACTTCTGAAAATTTGCAGGGTGCAAATAAATTTTATCATGAAATTAAGCAACCTAAATTTTACCACTGTATAGTAACACTCTAATCATGAGTTTCATCTACTTTAAGCTCTTGGGGTCATGTATCTTATTTTTTTAATAAAAATTGATTTTTCTTCCAACTCAAAATACGTAAAAATAGATTTTCTCAAGCCATTCCTAGAACCTAAAAGAGGAAAAAGGGACTAAAATGATATTTCACCCCATGTGCCTTTGAAACATTTAGTGTTAATAGTATCACATATAGAATACTAGATGTTACGTTACAGCTTCCCAAAAAGAGAGAGCAGATCTTCTCTTATTATTGCTTATGTATGCCGCCCAATGGTTTTCAGAATTAGAAAGGTGTGGTGGTTTGGTGGGTTGTTTTTGTGGTGTTGTTGTTCTTCAGGGTTTTTACAATTTTACGTCACAGTGAACATGGCCAGAAATAACTTAAAATGAAGAAATTAAACAAAATAATACTTTTTAGAAGGAAGACACTAAATGAAAGATCATCTTGTAGTCGTATTTCTACAAATAGAAGTTATGCAAAAAAGTAGTCAATAATCAGAGTTGAGAAAAATAAATGGTCTTCTGAGCCAGCTGGTTTACACAAATGATTTTGACATTACAGTTTCATCTAATCACACTGTAGAATTTAGACCTCATCAAGCTCTGCACCGTCGATTTCCAATGTGCCTACAAATGACTCTGCTGTCATTTACTGCCCATTTTGCTATAATGTGAGCTACTTAACCCCATTGTTCTCATGCCCTTAGCCACATTTATATTGCTCTTGCTAACCCTTTTTTGAATTCTTCAGAAGTCTTCCTTTTGTATTTTTTGAAAATATATTTACTCAATCACATATTTTATATAAACCCATTCTGCTGTGTATTTGCTGTTTCTATTCCTCTAATCCTTGCCTTCAGTTTTTATTTCCTTTCCAATTTTATACTGTCTGGTACCCATAAATGTGTTCTACATAGACACACATAAATGTAAATGAACATGTGTGAGAATGATACGTGATTACCTAGAATCTCTCCATACAGTTTGAATTGTCTTCAAGTCTCCAGAGGTGGGTTCAAGTTTTATTTAACTCTATTTAGAAATTAAAAAAAAAAAAAAAAACAGGTGATAGAAGAAAGCTGATTTCTGTAATGCCACATAAACTATAAACTAGAGCTCAGAATTCCCATGTTCAGGCCTAAAAAGTAGCCTGTCTGATTTATCTATGTAATTTGCTTACTTAGTCTCAATTTATTAAACAGCTACAATGCACACATTTTACATGCATGTCAAATACACACATACATGACCACCACCAACAACAACAGTAGCAGCAATAATACCAGTTTCACAGGAAGGGCAATATTTTATTCTTTGATTACCTTTTCTTTCCTCAGAAAGAGCACACCAATTTAGAATAGCACCCATAGTCAGCTCGGGCTGCCCTAACAGAACACTGTAGACTGGGTGGCTTAAACAACACACAGTTCTGAAGTTTGGAGGTCCAAGAGCAGAATCCCAGCATAATTTGGTTCTGGTGAGGGATCTCTTCCTAGCTTGCAGATGGCCACCTTCTCACTGCAATTTTACATGGTGGAGAGAGAGGGGGAAAGAGAGAGCATGTTTTGGTGTCTCTCCTTGTAAGGGCAATACTCTCATCATAAGGGTTCCACCGTCCTAACCACATCGAAACCCGATTTCCTCCCAAAGGCCTCACCTCCAAATACTATCACATGTGTGGTTAGGGCTTTAACATATGAATTTGGGAGAAAGACCTAATTCAGCCAATACTATAGTCCCTTATAATGTATGCATAGTAAAGGACTTAGATCTCTGATTTAGGCATCTATGAGCTATTGATTTCAGCATTCTTAATTCTGAATAGGTCTTGACAGATGGAATGTCAGAACAAGAAGAAAATTAAAAAAAAAAAAAGAATAACTTAACTGGTGTAAAAATGAGAAATGTAAGGCATTTAAAATGTTTTCTACCACAAAAAACCTGCTTGTGATTTGCCTCATACTCATCACTTAACCTCTGAGTCCATAAATGGGATAATAATCTTCCAACACTTCATCATTCGCCAGGGCGCCATAAAGATGAATTTGGTCTGTTTCAATGCACTTAGGGCTCCTTGGAGATCAGAAATGAATATGGAGGAGGCTTCAGAGTCCTCCCATCTCTGATGAAAAGGTAAAAAGTACTTATTTAGCAATTTAATTTTTTAAGCTTGTATAGAGTGTTTCAACTTGATGCAATGGTCTATATTTCATAACATCATGCTATTGAAATAATATTCTTACCAATCAAATAAAATTAATTGATCTTTTATTTTAAGAGTAGTTTCACATTCACAGCAAAGTTGAAAAGAAAGTAAATAGATTTCTTATATACCCCTTTTCCCTCAGCCTTCCATACCATCAATACTATGCACCACAGTGGTACAGTTGTTACAATCAATGATGTACATTTACACCTCATTGTCACTCAAAGTTTACAGTTTACATTAAGGCTTACTGTTAATGTTGTACATTCTTTGGGTTTTGGCAAAGGCATGGCATGTATCTGCAATTATAATATCATATGGAATAGTTTCACTACCTAAAATTTTTCTGTGCTTCACCTGTTCATTCCCTTAACCCCTGTGAATCACTGATGCATCACTGTCTCCATCATTTGGCCTTTTCTAGAATGTCATATATTTTGAATCATATAGTATATACCCTTTTCAGATGGGATTCTTTTACTTGATAATGTGCATTTAAGCGTTTTCCATGTCTTTCCATGGCTTCATACAAACTCTTTTCTTTTTATTGCTGAATTACATTTCATTTTCTAGATGCACCACAGTTTACTTGTCCATTCACCTACTGAAGAACATCTTGGTTGCTTCCAAGTTTTGGAAACTATGAGTCAAGCTGCCTGTAAACATTTGTGTGCAGGTTATTGTGTGCATGTAAGTTTTCAACTCATTTGGATAGATAACAAGGAGCACGACTGCTGGATCATATGGTAAGAGTATGTTTAGTTCTCTAAGAAACTGTCAAACTGTCGTTCAAAGTTGCATTACCATTTTGAATTCCCGCCAGCAAAAATAAAAAAGAGTTCCTGTTGCTCCACATCCTCATCAGCATTTGGTGTTGTCACCGTTCTGGATTTTCCAAATTCTAATAGAAACATAGTGGTATCTCACTGTTGTTTTGATTTGCAGTTCTCTAATGACATATGATGTTGAGCATCTTTTCTTACACTTAGGACTTGTCTGACCTACTTGTCTGACCTTATACCACTTTCAACCTTGCTTACTAAATTCTGTACATCTGTACATCTTTGATGAAGCGTATGTTTAGATCTGCTCATTTTTAAGTTGTTTGTTTTATTCTTGTTGATTTGTAATGAGTTTTTTTGTTTATTTAAAATAACAGTTCTTAATCAGATATGTCTTTTGCAATTACATTTTTTCCAAGTCTGTGGCTTGTCTTCTCATTCTCTCAACATCCAGATACATTTTAAAATTTATCCTATGTCATTTTTTCACTTTTTTTAACTAAGTCAGTGTTTGCATTGATAGCAATGATTAACATAATAGTTCTTTTATAATACTGAGGCATAACTTAAAAATTTTTCTAATATGATATATAGAAATATACCACAGTTATACTTTAAACATGAATAAAGCAAAGGTTGTGATATCTGGAAAGTTTGGGTAGAGTCCCAAAATTCCAGTTGTGTTGCAAATAATTTAAGGGAATAGCAAGAGTAATTTTTTGAGAAAAGAATTCTGTCTTTCCATGTACAATTTGCCTGTATAAAAATCAATAACTTAAAACAATACAGGTCTGTAGGCCAACAACATTTTACAAATATCTTTTAGCTTTTCATAGCAAGGCCATATGAAAATCTCTTAAACTGAATTCTAAGCCTCTGATGGCTGATTTGCAGACATCAGGAGAATTAGGTTTAGAATTAAGTCTTTTGGAAACGTATGGAAGTCAAATCTCTTGGAAAATGTTTTTGACCATTACAAATAAGAATCTGGGTATGTGTATTTAATCTACAGATTATCTCTATGGTGAGAAAGGGAAGAGATCACAGACCTGCTCTGTAATTACTGATGCTTTGGAAGCAATATCCATGACAGGGCAGAAGACAGCCTATTAATGGCTTTTGTGGTTTGCTAAATGCCTGAATAAAATCGAGGTGTTTAATAACCACAAAAGCCCTTAGCTGCCACTGTAGTCCTAAGACTTCAATCGCAATTCATAGTCTATGTCAACATTAAAGCTGATACAACAAACAAAATCATAAAACTCTTTTTATAACATTCTCTTTCTCCTCAAGAGAGTTTGTTGATAGTATTTTTAAAATTTCGTTTTTAAAAATAATATTTTTGTTTCCCTCATTGACTTTGTAGCAAAGGCATGCATAAAATGAGGTGGCGTGGAAAGCAAATTGTTATTTGAGTAGGAGTTTTATAAATAAATTCTTATATAAATAGGCATTCAGCCACAATTCCAGGTATACATAGCACCCTGATCATTTGTATTTTGATTCTACCATGGGACAGGAAAAATTCAGTAGCCTCCCTTCCTTTTACTGTCACAGAAAGTTCCTTCATGAGAAGATCTTATGGAGACATCTTGAGAAATACTTAGTTGAGTCATTATGACCAACTTCCTATTTTCCAGATATAGAAATGAGGGCAGATATGACTTGTTCACAGGAACAAAAGTAGTTAATAGAAAAAATTGAATTCTGCCCTCGTTCCAACATCCATTGCCTTTTGCCTGGATTGTTGTAATAGTCTTCTGTAGTAATTAGTTTTCTGCAGGACCATTTGACATCCTTCCAACTCAAGTTCCTCATCCATATTTCTAAGAGTGATTATTCCAAAGGCCATCCATAGTGATACACCTTCTTGTGAGGACTCTTTACCTTAAGAACACAAGGCTCCAATCTTCCAGCCTGTGTTCCGTCTACATACCCGTCTACTGTCCACCCCTGACATAATACTTAGGAAAATTTGATTATTATTTTAGATTAGTATTATTATGACTGTTCTTGTAACTGTTTTCTAACTCTTAGTCTTCTGTTGTGGCTTTGCACGTGGATCTACCTGAATTGCTCTTTTTCATCTCTTAACTAACAAGTTCCCAACTCTATTTTTGATCATTGGATATCTTCATATAAAAGTATTTATTTCCTTTTTTATGATTAACAAGCTATATATTTTGTTTTTAAATTTTTTCCAAAGCAAGATTATTGATGATTTTTCTGTCTACTCAGAAGATAGGCGATCTACAGAAGAGAGAAATCACACCACACTGAAAGATTCCCAATTTAAAAAGCCTCTTTGTTTAGAAATGTTATTTGCTTCCCTATTTAAAATTAGAGAGAGACAAGAGGGAAGTCCACATTCAGTAGCTTTTCCATCTCAGTGACGGCACTACAACTGAATCAGTTGCACAAACCAAATATATAGAAGACAGCTTTAAGTTTCATTTTTTAAAATTATTTCTCATGTCTTATCCATTAGCGATGATCTAATGGCTCTTGTTCTCCACCACTTACAATGGTACTGGTAAAGATGACTGTAGTACCTAATGCGTGTACTGCTTATGATGGTGTCTTAACCCCTCTCTCCTTGTTTCCACTCTAGTCCTACTTTAATCCATTTTCCTCATGGCAGCCAGAGTATTCTTTTTGAGATATAAAAGTGGTTATTTCACTGTCCATCTTAAATACCCCTTAGGCCTTCTGCTAAACTTACAATAAAGCCAAGAAGCACCACCGTGATACAGAGAATACCTACTTGTCTGACCTAATACCACTTTCACCCTTGCTCACTAAATCCTTGATAAATATGCACTGGCATTCTCCGTGTTCCGTAGAGATGCTCACCTCTTTCCTGGCCTTTGCATTCCATTTACCTGGAAGACTGGTGAACCAGATCCTCGCATGACAGACTCCTTTTCATTTGGGTCTCAGTTCATATATTACTTCGAGTAGGGCACTGCCAACTTCCCATCTAAACTAGCTTCCCCAGTCCCTCAATTCTGTTTTTTTTTTTTCCCTGGTATTATTACTCTCTGAACGAAGATTACTTATTTCTTTCTTTGTTCTTTTTTTTTAGTCTTTCCCTACATTAGAATATAAGGTTAATGAGGGCTATCTTGTTTACTGTATTCTCATTATCTAGAACATATATATATATACACGCACACACATACATATATAAACAAACAAGCATATTTGTTTTATTTACTATATATAATGTTCATATATTTAATAATAATATATTTCTTCACTGAGGAAAGCAATAAAGGGGTCCCAAATGCTCCCTTCCTGCCCTTTGGAATGCATGCTTGGTTATGTTTGCACGGGTTCAACAGAAACCCAGTTTTCTGTCCCCAGTGCGCTAAGCAGTATGAACTTGTTCCAGTACTCCACATCTTAGAACACTATAAAAATCTCACCTTCAGGCAAAGGACAGGAGCATTGTGGGTAGTATCCAGATATTGCTTGAAACTGAATTTCCTTTAGCTGATCTTCACTTCTTGAGATCCTATCATTTCTCTTACCGGATGAAAAAGAATCAAAGTGTAACCTTAATCATAGAGTGTATAAATGGCCTTATACAGCTGAATGGTTACCTTTTCCCAATCAGAGTGTGCAGAATGAATTTAAAAATAAGTAAGGAAAGGGGGTGGGAAAGATTATGACTTACATTCTGACTCTTGATACCATGGTCTTCTCTCATGTCTGTGATGAAGGCACTTGATAGACATGAGCAACTTAGCAGTGTGGCTTAATGGTCTTTAAGTACCTGATATTGAGAGTGATTCCAAGAAAGCAGGCATTATTTTTGTGGTTGCTTTTTAAGATACGGGATTGGAGAGGGAAGAGATCCAAGAACTGAAAGGAGCCTTAGAAAACAACTATCTTTCCCATGGTTGCTGAGAATATCTAGTGACTTCTTTGCCATAAAACCTTTGTGCAATATACAAAATAGGATTGATTCTGACCGCTTGGTATGTATGTCTATTTTGCAGAGGACAGAAAGTGGGCTCCCTGATTCAGCTGAGTGTATTTTTTTTTCCAGACAGCTATATAGATGGGCTGTGGAATTACCAGATCTTGGGGGAAGTCCGAGAGCAGAGAGACGTCCTATCACCCTTCAGAGGAGAACCTAGTTGTACCAGTTACTCTATCATGGGCTCACTAGAGCAAAGAACCCAGGTCTCCCTTACTTAGGTCTGCTCCTGCTAGAAAGGTTTGGACACAAGACCCATTTGGAAGCTGAGTGAATTCACCACAAAGACAGGCAAATACAATTTGTAACCATTGAAAGGACTCAGGTAATTGAGGACAAGAAGCCCAGCTGAACAATTCAACAGATGTTTCCTGTTGAGGCAGAACCAACAGCAGCAAGGAAAGGAATAAATTACGTGTACCTAGGTCTTCTAAATATAAATCTTTGTTCTTTTCATTTTGCAATTCCGATTTATCTTATTTTGTTTCTTGAGAACCTTAACATCACATTTTGACATATCTTTTGGATTTTTTTTCAAGTACTTTTTCACTGTATTGTACTGTATTGCATTTCACAATACATTTGTGCATTTCTTGTTTACTATATTCTCATTATCTAGAACATATATACACAAACAAGTATATTTGTTTTATTTAGTATATATAATGTTCATATATTTAATAATATTTCTTCACTGAGGAAATTCTTCAGTTACTGACAATGGCAGTAAAGTTTTTTATCATCTTTTCCTTAATTTTTGAGCATTTATCAGCTAGAATGCTTCACTTAACATTCTTAACTCTTGTCTGCTCTCTCTCCCTCTTGCTTGGCTGTGCTCATTTTCTGTGTTGATTCACTTTTACCCCTCTGGAAATTGGTGTTGCTTTATGCTGGTTGGAAAAAGTGGCACAATAATTGTTTTTAAGGACTATTATAGTCTAATATGATTAAATATCCAGAAAGAATAGTATGCAGAGTGTTTTTTACAAGATTAAATTTTGGGGGAGCTAGAAACTGCAAGTCAAATAAAAGGATAACTTGTTTTAAAAAGGCATGCACAGTGATATTGTATACTCTCTTCAAAGAGCTTCAAGAAAATTACTAAGACAGAGTAGCTTGTTAAAAAATTCAATTGGAATCATCACAGCATTTTCGTTTGGGGAAAAATGTAGGAGAACTTGTAGAAGCGATTTTCTCACAAGGAAATATAGCAAATGTCTTTCTTTCTAAGACAAAACTCTAGAATTCAACATTTTTTAAATAAAACAAAAAGCAGCAGCCACTAAATAATTGGCATAATGTTTTGAATAAATTAAATATTTTAAATCAACAAAAGGATCAAACTTGAATTGAGCATGCACTAATTCAGAGCATATTGAAGAAGGCTTCTATCCTTGCCTACTATTTCATTGAAATGTTTCTTTAGTTGTTATTTACAATTACATTACATGAACAAGTGTAGGGCTTTAGTCATCTACATTCACTTTAACTCCCCTGGATCAGAACTTTCCTCCACTCTCTCCCTAGAACCTACATTAGTGTCTGCTGCTTACTTGCTGCTCAGAAATGAACTGACTACATAAAAGGATGATTTATGTTAGCAAAACTCCTTCAGGCACTTAAAAACATCTAACAGGTTAAATGCATACCTATCTTGAATATATAAATTTTCCATGTCCAGAGGAAGGCATGAAATTGTTAGGTTATTGGTAAAATATCACCCACAGGGCCTATATCCTATCAACCCTTTTTATGCACAGAATATGCACACTTTTCTCCTGGTGTATCCTTATCATGATAGTTTCTTGATTAAGATTTTGGGCACATTAGACCCAACCAAGAATCATCAATTATGTGTTAACCAAGAGTTCATTTTATGTACTTTTAAATATAGGTGGATAACTTGCTGAAGGATTAAATCAATGCCTATTTTGGCTTTAAATGAAATAAAGGTCCTATATTATGTGCACAATAATTTGCCAAGAAAATTTATTGAAAATAGTTACTATACATGGACAAATGGAACTTGTTACTGTTAGAATTACAAATCAAATCTTTCATTTAATATTATCTAAATATCTACTATCCTGAATTTACCCTGAAGAGTGGTTGATTTTCCAGGTGAGGATGGGTGAAAGTATAACACCAAATACATAAGTTCTTTGTTGCTTGTTCACAAGGTCTAGGCTCTTAAAACCTGGTGTATCAGTGGTCAAAGTTTAATAAAGTCAAATAAAACAAGATAAAAAATAAGCCTTTCCAATACTCCTGCCAAGTGTCTACATAATATCTGTATCAATATTATCTTACGCTCTGATGATCTTTGCGTAGTGGACGATATGACTTCAGTAATGGGAAAACAAGAGAAAATATTGTTTAGTTACAGAAATTTACAATCTCAAACTCAGAGTTTCAGATACAAAGCCCACATTTTGACTTTGTGATATTCAATCTTCTTTGATTAGTAAGCTTTATAAAGCCTTTATATAAAACTTATGCAGAGTCATGCACCAAGCAGATGCTTAATAAATCTTAATTGACTGCTCTTTGACTACATTTTGATAATGAGTTTTTTCTGGTTCCAAGCCTGGGCTGATTAAAACTCACCCTGTGTTGGCTAAGAGATGTTATCTAATAGCGTGTTCTGTTTTGCTAAATAATATCCACCACAGCACTAATTGTTTTCTGAAATAGTTTCCTACCCATTCCAACTTAGTTGCAGGTCTGATATGGGACAGGACACAACACTTCCCACACCGTTTTATTTACTCCTCCAGTAAAAGTGCCCTAATCTGTTTGTAGGAACCAGTTCTCTTTGTGATGTCCCAGAAAGGCTACAGGCTACATATCATTTCCCTCTGATGTTTTCTGAAAGTCTTGGCATTTCTAGAGCTGAGTATACATTCACATGTTACCAGTGGCTATAATCAGTTTTTAAATGTGCAGCACCAGTGCCTGCTGGAGACTCGGAGGAAGGAATTTGGCAGAAAATGGTCCCTCACTGCACCACCAGGTAGCCTGTCTACACCTGCCATTACCTGGCATCTATAAGCAAGTTAAATAATCTTCCCAATTTGTATTTGGGCAAAATGCCATCATAACAGATGGACATGAGTGTACATAACTGGGAAATTATGCATGTACATTAAATATGCAGACTATAAGCATAAGTCCTTTCTAGGAACATTCAAACATCTGTCTGCTCTGAGTTTTTGTGTATACTGTTTACACCATATGGCGTCACAGTGGGAGGGCCTTGTCAGAGAGGCAAAAAGCCGGACTCATGAATTTCATGGAAATTATTTCATAGAGGGACTTTCCCTCATCTTGGACAAAAGGAACATGTAAAATTATTGTGAATATCTTTGCTATTATTTCAAATAACAAAGTTTTTTATTATTTATTTATTTAAAGATGGGGTTTCACCATGATGGCCAGGCTGGTCTTGAACTCCTGACCTCAGGTGATCCACCCACCTCAGCCTCCCAAAGTGCTAGGATTACAGGCGTGAGCCACCACACCTGGCTATTACAACAAAGTTTTAAAACTTATTTTGATAGCAAAAAAGCAAGTTATTTGGATACTATAGGAAAATAAATTTAAAATTCCATTCAGTTATAAAAAGAATATCCATGAGGCCAGACACAGTGTCTCATGCCTGTAATCCCATCATTTTATGAGGCTGAGGTGGTCATTTCTCTTGAGCTCGGGCGTTGGAGACCAGCTTGGCCAACATGGCAAAACCCTGTCTGTACCAAAAATACAAAAAATTAGTTGGACATGGTGGCCTGTGCCTATGATCCCAGCTACACTGGGGACCAGGGTGGGAGAATCTCTTGAGCCTGGGAGGTGGAGTTTGTAGTGAGCTGTGACCATGCTACTGCACTCCAGCCTGGGCAACACAGAGAAACCCCATCTCAAAATAATTTTTAAAAATATTGTGTATGATATGTATGTGCTATTTAAGCTCCAGTAGATTCTTTAAAGGTTCACTATAACTTGAGTCCTTTCTGTCTGAAATCAAAGCCACAGATCAAACTAATCATCATTTTTAAAGCAACTTTATAATTCATCTTGCAAGGGGAATTTTTATAGAGTGTGTATATTTTATTTACTGCAGGTATATGTCAGAACAGTCAAGCATTCTTTACTATTTGAAATGTGGAATTCCAGTAATTTGTAATCTTATCTAACATACCATTAAGATTTATCCCTAGATATAGCTTATTTTTTTTTTGACAAGTGGAACATTATCTTCATAATATGAGTAGGCCTAGGAATTATTGAAATTTTGTAATATTCTAGTTTTCCAGACACATGAAATACATATGTTGATTTGTCTTTTTTATGTATTGATTTTTAAAGACTGGAAATTAATCTTTTCACTTTGTTCATTCTGAATGGCCATAACTTTACTTTGTCTCTTGTATCCTTATTTACATACTTAGGTAAATATATGTCTATCTGTAACTCTTTATCGCTACAGGGTGTTTTAATACTAAAGTAATAAATAAAACAATAAAACAATACTAAAATAATATTATATAAGCATAAATTATCATCATTACCATTTATGCACTCATATTTTTACTTTTTAATGGATACCTATGTTAGCAAATTGAGCATGAACACTGTAAATGCTACAAAACTATAACCACTCAGTCATAGGTATTGTATGACTCCCAAATCTTAGAAATCAGTGCCACTCTAGTGAACTAATATATAGTATATTTCTGTTGATTGGAATACTTTGTTTACTCATATCTTTAAGGTGTTATATAACTGAAGCATTAGTAACATATGCAACAGATAAACATCAACAGGATGTCCGAGCTTCATGTAGACTCATGTACTAGTGAATGAAGGTTAATTCAAAGTTAGACTTATGTTTAAGAAAGGATTGGAAAAAAGCACTATAACATAAAACTTTGAGAGTTTAGAAAATTATATATGTTATAAGAATAATGCACAGGAACTCATTTTGGACAAAGGTACCAAGAACATACATTAGGGAAAAGACAGTCTCTTTAATAAATGGTGCTGGAAAAACTGGATAACCATATTAGGAAGAATGAATCTGGACTCCTGTCTCTCACCATGTACAAAAATAAAATCAAAATAGATAGAAGACTTAAATATAAGACCTCAAACTATGAAACTACTAAAAGAAGACATTGAGGAAACTGTCTATGACATTGGTTTGAGCAAAGATTTATTGAGTAATACTTCAAAAAGCACAGGCAACTAAAACAAAAAACGGATAAATGAGATCACAGTAAGCCAAAGACTTCTGCACAGCAAAGGAGACAATCAACCAAGTGAAGAGACAATACACAGAATGGAAGAAAATATTTGCAAATTACCTATCTGACAAGGGATTAATTACCAGAATATATAAGGAACTCAAACAACTCAATAGGAAAAAAGCAAATAATCTGGGTTTAAAATGGTCAAAAGATCTGAATAGACATTTCTCAAAAGAAGACAATATAAATTGCCAACAGGTACATGAAAAAATGTGCAACATTATTAATCATCAGAGAAATGCAACTCAAAACTGCAATGAGATATCAACTCACCCTAGTCAAAATGGCTTTTCTCCAAAAGACAAGCAATAACAAATGCTGGCAAGGAATTGCAGAAAGGGGAACCCTCATATACTGTTTGGTAGGAATGTAAATTTGTACAACCACTATGGAGTACAGTATGGAGGTTCCTCAAAACACTAAAAATGGAACTAGCATCCGGATCCAGCAGTTCCACTGTTAGGTAACTATATCCGAAAGAAAAAAATAAAGAAGCCAATCAATATATCAAAGAGATATCTGCACTCCCATGTTTGGAATTAGCCTAAGCATTCATCAATGGATAAATGAATAAAGAAAATATGGTTGGAATACACAATGGAATGTTATTTGGCCAGAAAAAGAATAAAATCTTGTCATTTGCAACAATGTAGATGGAACAAGTCATTCAGTTAAGCAAAATAAGCCTGGCACAGAAACACATATTTTACACGTCCTCACTTACATGTGAGAGCTAAAAATTAAAACAATTGAACTGATGGAGATAGAGTAGAACAATGGTTACCGGAGACCAGGAAGAATAGTGAGAGGGAGAGAGGAAAGCTGGGGATAGTTAATGGGTGCAAAAATACAGTTAGATAGAATGAATAAGATCTAGTATTTGGTAGCACAACAGATTGAATATAGTCAATAATAGTTTGTTATATATTATAAAAGCTCTAAAAGAGTGGAATTTGAATGTTTCTAACACAAAGAATGACAAATTCTTAAGGTGATTGATACCCCAATTATCCTGATGTGATTATTACAAATCATATGCCTATATCAAAACATCACATTTACTCCATATATATATACACACACACACATATTACACACCCATAATAATTAAAAATAAAATTTTAATAGCAAAAAATATAATGCACAGAATATGTTCAGTCTAGACAATATTTAAGAGTTCAACTATCCCTAGATTTGGACATTTTAAAAAATGTTTTCATCCAGGCACAGTGGCTTATGCCTGTAATCCCAGCACCTTGTGATCCACCCACCTCAGCCTAACAGATAGGCTTAGGTGGGTGGATCACAAGGTAAGGAGCTCAAGACCAGCCTGGTCAAGGTGGTGAAACCCAGTCTCTACTAAAAATACAAAAATTATCCAGGTGCAGTGGCAGGCACCTGTAATCCCAGCTACTTGAGCGGCTGAGGCAGGAGAATCGCTTGAACCTAGGTGGCAAAGGTTGCAGTCAACCAAGATTGTGCCACTGCACTCCAGCCTGGGGGATAGAGTGAAACTCCATCTCTAAAAATAAAATAAAATAATGTTTTCTTCTGTATTTATTTGAAGTATTTAGGTGCCTCATTGCTACAAATCATGTAGAATATGTATTTTGATTATTTAATCAGGAAAACCAACATTTATTAAAAATCTGGGTAATTTAACATTTAATGATATAAATATTTCAATTGATAAATCAAGTAATTATCTTCTGTGATAAAAATTTGCATTAAAATTATGATGAGAACATTTCTGTCTCTATGCATAATTTTACTGTTTTCTTTACATAGTCTTCATCCTTTAGTTATCACAAGTATGTGTTGACACTCAAATGTCCTCCCTCAACCCAGATCTGAATTTCTAAGATAAGCCTGAAGACCTCTCTGACATTTTAAACTTAAGATTATCAGAACCAAATATAAATTCTCCACCTTCAATTTTTTTTTCATTCCTCCCTTTCTCTGGCTAATGGGTCATTATCTTTCTGGCCATTTCTGCACCTAGAAACTCCATTTGTTTTTACCTTTCTCATTCATATCTATTCATTTTCTACTAGAGCATTCTTAAACAGCCTGTGGTTACCCATATTCTCTCTCTCATACCCTACTACACACATGCATGCACTAGCCTTTTCATTATTGCTACAATTTCTCTGTGTCAACCAATTTCTTCCAGTCTCTGGCGCAAAATATGGTTTGTGTTTGCCCATCTCCATGAGTCTTTTGTTATTTTCTCATTAAGCAAAGTGTTGAAAAAATTGGGCAACATACAATTTATTTTCTTAAAAATACTCATTGTTACCCTTTTTGGACATCAGTAATCAGTTTCATGTTTATTCTCTAACCACTTAAAAGTAAAAGGATGACAAGCAGTCCAATTTAATCATACATAGTATAAAGTATGTTGAATGGGATAGGCTCAACTAGCATTACCATAAATGGATTTACCAAAGCTCTCAGTCTTGTGATCTTAGGAAGTTGATTTTACCAGCATTCTGTATATTAGTTTGGGTCCTCCAAGAAGCAGATGTAATAATGGGATTGAACATGTAAGAACTATATTAGAAAAATCTTCTTGTAACAAAAAAAAGAGGGAGCCAAGGAAGGCTGGAGAGCCCTCAACCTACAATGTCTGACCTCAAGGAAAGAGAGGTAGAAACCTTCTGGATTGCCCTGGTGCAATGAATTTATAAGGTAAGTTCAGCAGTGCTATTAAGGAATCACCAGAGGCCCACTTAGAGGAATCCTCTGTGGCCAGGAGTGGATCTGTGTTAGCATTTAACTACATTTGGTTATCAGCTAGGAGACGCTTTTGGGTAGCATAACCTTGGAAGCAATAGGACTTCAGAGTACAGCAACTGGAGTCTTTGGTCAATTACATCTGTAGTTGCTGGTCTGTATTCTCTTGGCCACCACAACTCTGGAAGGTGATTTATTTCTTAAAGCGTAGCTCTCTAGCTAAACTCATAAGAAAATTGGTTATATTATATTAGTTGCTTTGCTTACACTAAGAATGAACATAACCTGCAGTGTCAAATATTCATATTAATAAGAATAACAAATCCCCTTCATGTTGTAGATTTCTGTCTAGGAGCTGAATTCCAATGCAGTTGAATTGGTGAGCATGAACTCTGAACAAAGATTTAAATGGACAATTCAAACTGTGATGACACCAGGATATGACATTTCAGATATATTCACCTCCAACTAAGACTACATCTGCTCCAAGAAACATTCAGATCACACATGGACCAAGAACTCTCCCTCTAGGCAGGACTGGAGAGAGGGTGCTGACGTATGTTCCCTAAGTGTATCTCTCATGTACCTTGCTGACCGGTCCCCTCTGCATTTGTTAGCTTTTGCACAAAACAAACCACCACAATACTTACTGGCATAAAGCACCGATTTATTATCTATTTCTCCAGATTCTGGGGTTGGCTAGGTGATTTTTCTCACTGCACCAGCTTGACTGGGACATGGTGGCTTAGGATGTCTGGAGTCTAACTCCTCACTCTCATGTTTGGGTGCTCGAACAGGATGACAGAGAGAACAGAGATGATTGGAGCCTTTCCCCATGTGGTCTCTCATCTTCCAGAAAGCTAGCCTAGGCTTCTCCACTGGGTGGCATAAGGGTTTCCAGTGTGAAGAAAAGAAAAGCTTAAATACACAAGCACTTTTCAAATCTCTGCTTTTGTCATGGTATTTTAGCTAAGGCAAATTACATGGCAAATCCCAGAGTAAGTATGGTAGAAACTATCTAAGGATATGGATGCAGGGAATCCTGAACAAATTGGCTTAGTCTATGACACCATCTGATTAGTATGTTGCTCTTCCTCTCTCTCCTCTTCAGCCTCCTTGACTTCATCCTTTTCCTCATTCTCCTTCTTCATCTTCTTTATTATTATAAAATGAATAAGGTCACATCTACATCCTTACATTTTCTGATTCTGGCCTTAAAAAAATTGATGCTTAAGGTACACTTCTATATATGTTGAATTAAATTGCAATATGTTAATTTTTATTCTAACATTCAGTCTTGCCAGCAATGACAATCCATCTCTTTCTACAACTCATAAGCACCTGAGTATCCTTGGGTTTTCCTCAGAGAAGAAGCTACAAAGATCCCCTTTGTAACTGGTAAACATTACATTGCAAAATTATGGGATTAATGTTTCATTTTGATAGTACCTGGTGAGTTCACTCAGTAGTGAAAATTCATTATATTTCCTGATTCCAGTAAAATAATAGACATGTTTATTTTTAAGTTTAGCTGTTTCAATGAGAAAATTAGGAGGTATAAATTGAATAATAGGTGGCTTGTTAGAAACTGTAATTTTCTAGTCTATGGCTCTTCTGTCAGCTAACTGTGTTGAGCCTATTATCACTATAATCAGGTGCCAAAGAATATAAACATGAAAGCAACATGCTAAAAATAAAAAAATAAAATAAGTGAAATGCTTGGGGGCTTTTTGCTTGTAATCTAGGCAGTTTCTAGAGCATGAGGTGAAGCTGTGACACAGAAATTCTTGTAGGCTGAATGCTTTGCTGCCATTTTCTTGACAGAGGTGTGTGAGTGACCTACCCAGTCTTCATTCATAGCACACATATGCAGAGCTACATTGGCATCGTTTGGTGCAGATGATACTCTTAATTTTTAGTCTCACTGCTAGGCCTCAAATATCATTTCTGTTAGCCAAACCTCTACAAATATTTCTAGTCTTAATTCCTGGACCCGTCTCCCCACCACCAGAAGAGCCACTAGATTGATGTCACTTAAACATATGTTTACAGAAAAATAATTGATCAAATTGGCTATTTGGCACAAATAACAAGTTACTCAATTTTGTACTATTCAGCCAGGGTGTCTGTGTACGTGAGAGAGGGTGTGTGTGTGTGTGTGTGTGTGTGTGTGTGTATATATGTTTTGATTAGTAGTATCAGAAACAGGTGAGACTGGCACTTGCTTTTTAAAAGTAGCATTTACCTTTAATGATTCAGCTCCACTCTTTGGTCCTCTTGAATTGATTGGTATATTTCTGGGAAAAAGTCCGTTTGACTGAATCTCTGGTTGTTATTGTGAAATTTACCTTTTACCCTGGCTGCCACTTTCCCTTTACCCAGTACTGGAACTCATGGAAAATTTGTGGTGGTTAAATATTTCATATTGCAGCCAGACACGGTGGCTCATACCTATAATCGCAGGACTTTGGGAGCCCGAGGTGGCTGGATCACTTGAGGCCAGGAGTTCAAGACCAGCCTGATCAACATGGCAAAACCCTGTCTCTACCAAAAATAGAAAAAATTAGCCAGGCATGGTGGCGTGCACCTGTAATTCCAGCTACTCAGGAGGCTGAGGCAGGAGAATCGCTTTAACCTGGGAGGCAGAGGCTGCAGTGAGCCAAGATCATGCCACTGTACTCCAGCCTGAATGACAGAGAATTTTATTTGATTTCACTTACTTTGCAAAGAAATTGGAATCTTTTTGTATTAGAATGTGTTTTGCAGGATTCTGAACTGTTCAAGCTTTTAATTGAAGGCATTGGTTTGAAAAGAGGTAAAGTAAAAAATACTCATAGCCTTCACAGAACAACTGCTTGATTAAACTATTCTCTTCCCTTTGTTATAATTGGCCTTTAAATCTCTAAAGGACAGAGATCTAAAATATTATTTCATATATTACATAAAAATTATCTTAAGATATGCTAAGATATTTTTCAGATTCAGTTTGGTTATTGAAATTATACCTCAACCACCACTGTCAACATAGCCACTGTTTGTAACACTTATTAAAAATATCTCAAAAAAGAAAATAAATAAAAAATGAAAGTAAATAAATAAATATTTCACATCAAGCTGTTTAGTTAGATTCCACAGCTGCTGGTTGTCTAAAGCAGGGACATATTATTGTACTTCTTTATGGTTGTAATACATGCTCAGTATCCACTCTGGGCCCTTGGGATTGCTGTTTTTTGTTTATGCATCAGAAGCTATTTGAATATCATGTAGTCATTCATAGTCTACACACATTCATGCAAATAAAGTTATTTTTTAGTAATCGTCTGTTAACAATCATAACTTTAACACATTCCAAGTTCTTGTTTTATCTTGCTCTCTTCCCTTTTCTAGCTAACACATCAAGTGATATCTCAGCAAATCTAATGTGATGTCCTGCTGAGTGCTTTCTTGATAAAAGAAGCAGTTTCAATTTCCCTGCACAAAAACAGGAATTTAAAGTATATATACTTTTTAATATCATTTTAGATTTTTGTATATAAGGTACCAGGAAACAAAAGAAAAAAATGATATGCTATTGTGTTTCGTTCTGTTTCTTTTTTTTAACTCCAGCTCTGTGAACAACAGCATGTCCCATTTTTAACTCATCACATCAATTTTTTTTTCCAGGACTATAATGATGAAATTCGTCAGGAACAACTACGTGAATTATCTTACTTAAATGGCTCAGAGGACTCTGGTCGTGGCAGAGGTATTAGAGGCAGAGGGATCAGAATAGCTCCCACAGCTCCTTCAAGGTACATTCACTCTTACTTTAAATAAACTAAGGATGATGGCAGGCCTTTGTTGTCCTGCTTTATGTCATGATTATCACTAGCAGTAAACAACAACATTAGCCACAATCACTACCACCACAGCAAAAACAATAATGATGAAAGCTTATCAGTCACAGAAGAGCTTTACACGTAATAACTCACCAAATTCTCCATATTAGGAGATAAATAGCATCTGCAGAAATTGAAGTAGAGAAATATGTTTGAAATTTACCTAGGGTCACATAGACAGTCTGACTCCAGAATTCACATTTTATACTCTTTAACAACTACCCCTAGAAAATAGGGCAGCAAACCTGAGATTTTCTGCTTTCTTGTTCTGTCCCCCGAATCAGGGTACACAGATGATACAACTATTCACCAGTTCAAACCAAGATAACCTTGCACTAAGAGAAAACATAAACTTTTTCTGTGCTTTAAATGGTCCTTGAATTGAATATAGTCTTGCTACATAAGTAAGTAGATAGATAGAGATATAGAGATAGATATAGATAATATATATGCCATCAGCCCAGAAAGCCAGAAGAATACTTCTTGCATGGGTGATGGTAAGGGTATTTAAAGTTCAGAGGGTATTTATAGTTCCTCTTGGTGATCAGAGAGGATTTTATTTGATTTTGCTTACTTTGCAAAGAAATTGGAATCTTTCTGTATTAGAATGTGTTTTGCAGGATTCTGAATTGTTCAAGCTTTTAATTGAAGGCACTGGTTTGAAAAGGGGCAAAATAAAAAATACTCATAGTCTTCACAGAACAACTGTATGATTAAATCATTCTCTTCACCTTGTTATAACTGGCCTTTAAATCTCTAAAGGACAGAGATCTAAAATATTATTTCATATTATGTAAAAATTATATTGAGATGATAAGATATTTTTCAGATTCAGTTTGTTTACTTAAATTATACCTCAAATATCCAACCACCACTGTCAACCTAGCCACTGTTTTTAACACTTAAATAAAAAATATCTCAAAATGTTTCACACTGGTCAGAAAAAAAAATTAAGAATGATAAATTCCCAAATAAAATATTACGGAATACTATTTACTAGAGGTAAAATGTGGCAATTCTGGAAATTTGAGTTTATTTGTATTTTATCTTTAAAAAAATCAAAAGTAAGCTCTTTAATGCTGTTCAGAATCATGTGTTTATTGCTTAGGATTAATGTGACATAATACAATATTGTACATTTTTATGGGATGAGCGTTTTATAAAACCTTGTACATTTCTAACCTCATCTTAATGAGGCAAAAAAGACATCATTGCTAGTCATCCTTAATGGATTTAGTCATGTGTTAAACCATATGAAATTGCAACTTTCGTAGTTCAACAAATGACAATTTTATAGTTTTATGTGGTCGAACCTAAGTTTATATTTAGGATGCCTAGAGAGAGCATCAACTTTTCTGTTTGCATGACTAAAACATGACTAAAAGCATTGGCAACAAAAGCCAAAATAGACAAATGGGATCTAATTAGATTTCAGAGCTTCTGTACAGCAAAAGAAACAATGATTAGAGTGAACCAGCAACCAACAGAATGGGAAAAAATTTTTGCAATCTACCCATCTGACAAAGGACTAATATCCACAATCTACAAAGAACTAAAACAGATTTATAAGAAAAAACAAACAAACCTATTCAAAAGAGGGCAAAGTATATGAACAGACACTTTTCAAAATAAGACATTTATGAGGCCAACAAACATATGAAAAAATGCTCATCATCCCTGGTCATTAGAGAAATGCAAACAAAAACCACATTGAGATACCATCTCACTCCAGTTAGAATGGTGATCATTAAAAAATCTGGAGACAACTGATGCTGGAGAGGATGTGGAGAAACAGGAACACTTTTACACTGTTGGTGGGAGTGTAAATTAGTTCAACCATTGTGGAAGACAGTGTGGCAATTCCTGAAGACCTAGAAACAGAAATTCCATTTGACCCAGCAATCCCATTACTGGGTATATATCCACAGGATTATAAATCGTTCTATTATAAAGACATATGCACACGTATGTTCATTGTGGCACTGTTTACAATAACAAAGACCTGGAACTAACTCAAATGCCCATCTATGATAGACTGGACAAGGAAAATGTGGTACATATATACCATGGAATGCTATGCAGCCATAAAAAACAATGAGTTCATGTCCTTTAGGGACATGGATGAATCTGGAAACCATCATTCTCAGCAAACTGTCACAAGAACAGAAAATGAAACAGTGCATGTTCTCACTCATAGGCGGGTGTTGAACAATGAGAACACACACATGGACACAGGGAGGGAGCATCACACACTGGGGTCTGCTGGGGGGAACTAGGGGAGGGACAGCCGGGTACAGGGAGTTGGGGAGGGATAACATGAGGACAAATGCCAGATATAGGTGACGAGGATAGAGGCAGCAAACCACATTGCCATATATGTACCTATGCAACAATCCTGCATGTTCTGCACGTGTACCCCAGAACCTAAAGTGCAATACTATATATATATATATAAAATCGGGGCCATTAAAAAAAACAATGAATTTTTATGCATTTGATTATATGAAATCATCATAGAAATAGATTTTGCTTTGTTATTGATATTCCTTAGTAGAATTTTGCATCTGCCATTTTTGAGTGGAGGATATAAGATTTTAATTTAAGAAAAGCTTATTCTAAGATTTTAATCCATTTAATAATTGAATATTGGATAGCGCATTGTGGTCTGGATTTTAACGTATCTTCTTAGAAGAAAAATTTGATTGAAAGATTTTACTATGTAATCCCATATAACATACAGATCTGATACTAGATACATAAAAAGAAAATAAAATTAACATTAAAAATTAAATTTCACATCCAATGCTGTATTGACATCACTGGTGGTACGAACATCAATGAAAGAAAATGAAACAGAATTTTGTTGTCTTCTGTTTCAAACAATATGATGAACTGTATCTACAATGTAAAATGATTAAGGAAATAGCTTTATAAAATAGAAAATCATATTAACAAGAGAACTTTGCATAACATGAGTTAACAGTTGCCAATTTGAATGAACAGTTATGAAATTATTAGTTTATGAGGTTATTTAATTACACTTAAATTCAAAAAGATGATGCCTAGAATATTTTTAAATTCTATAATTTGTTGAAAATGTATTTAATTAAAGCAATTTATATTTCAATAATCCTATCTGTTATAACTCGAATTTTCTAATAATGTGTACCAGAGAATAAAGCATTACATCTATATATTGTAATAATAGTTTATTTTGCATAATTGACAAATGAAAATATATGACATCTCTAACACACATCATCACTACATGTTACAGTGAGTGCAATCACTGGAAAATGAAACATTAGGGGTAAATTTTGAAGACTTTTGTTTACCACAGTGAGAACTAACACGTAGAACTAATGGAGTTTGTTAAAGAGGAGAATAATCATACTTGTTTCTAGGAAAGACTACTCAGTCATCACTGTGGATGATGCAGATGAGTTAGAGGGATTGAAAGAGAGATAGAGACAGAGAAATCGTCTTATGGCAGGGGAGCCAATGAGAAGACAAGTCCATCATTCCAGGCAGATAAAAATGAGCAGCATTTGGAGTGTATAGAGAAGGGGCCAGCTCAGAGATTAATGTTTATATAATGCCAATTAGATGTTGGATAAGTAGGCTTGCCCAAGACAAAGATAAATTGTTGGTGTCTAGCCTGGTAAGAAATTGGTGATTATTATTAACTAAGATTAGGTGAAGGATCAAATTAAATGAAGAATATAATTATTCCTGTAAATCATCTGAGCTCTGTGGATTGCTGGTGTGACCTCGGGCCGGTGACTTGTACTCTCCATGTCTTGGTATCTCAACTTACTGTTAAAATAGATTAGAACTGCCCACATGACAAGTTTGTCCAGATGCTTAAATTAGAGAATTCGACTGGGTGCGGTGGCTCATGCCTGTAATCCCAGCACTTTGGGAGGCCGAGGCAGGCAGATCACAAGGTCAAGAGATCGAGACCATCCTGGCCAACATGGTGAAACCCCATCTCTACTAAAAATACAAAAAATTAGCTGGGCATGGTGGCATATGCCTGTAGTCCCAGCTACTCGGGAGGCTGAGGCAGGGGAATCACTTGAACCCGAGAGGCGGAGGTTGCAGTGAGCCGAGATTGCACCACTGCATTCCAGCCTGGTGCCTGATGACGGAGTGAGATTCTGTCTCAAAAAAAAAAAAAAAGAAAAAAAAATCAGAGAATTCATATAAGGCAGTGGTTCCCAAATTGGCCTGTACTTTGGAATCACTGGGAGCTCCCTGTCTCCAGAGATTGTGGTTTACTTGCCCTAGGGTATGGCCTGGAATCTGGAATTTTCAAAAGATCCTCAGGTAGCTCTAACACGCAGGCAAGTTAAGAAACTTCTGATATAAGGAACACAAGCCAAGATATAGCATTATGTCAGGAAGAAATCAGATAATAGCCGTCATCAGAGTTAGGGACTGCCGGGTGCAACCATGAGATTGAGGACTGAAATTGGGGACATCCAAATTCAAAAGTGGATCCAGGAATAGAAGCCAGTGAAGGAGGATGAGGAGTAAGAAGGAAGGAGAAAAAGTAGAGAAAAGCAGTCATAAAAGCCCGAAGAAACATTTTCCAGATAATAGTCCACAATCTAAAAAATAATAGGAAGGTGCTGTGGCATGGAGACTGTAAAAGAATCTAGTGGATTTGGAAATCAGTAGGTTACTGGTCATCCGAGCCAAGAGCATGTTCAGCAGAGGGGTGAAAGCAAGAACTAGACTGATAACATTCAGTTCAGGAATGTGGAGGAAGTAAAGAATTAAACATGGAAAATGTTCTTTCAGCAAGTCAGCCAATAAAGGAAAGGATACTTTCTTTTATTTGTGGTTTTAGCCAGGGGCAGTATCCTAAAAAAAAGTGATGTGAATTAAATTGGAGAAGAGAACAATGAGGTTAATATCCCAGGGAAAGGACATAGTGGGTAAGAGGTAATGAGTCAGGTTCAGGAGACGGGTTTGCTAGGGCTATGTCTGGTAGTCAGCTGATGAAGGAAGAAAATGGAAAATTAGTTTTGATGTGAGTATCATATAATATTAGAGCAGAAGGAAGCACTATAAATTTAGAAATCTGCATTTTACTCATTCAAAAAAAATTATCTACTTCAAGCCTAGGTAGTTATAATACTTACCCATGACTATTCAATGGTATAGCCAAGACTTGTGAATATAGTTTAGAGTAGGGTGACCATATAATTTATTAGCCACACATGGACACTTTTGAGAGTGTTAAAATGCTAAACTGAACAGGAAGCTGGAACAACAGTTATAAAACCTGGACATATGCTCATCTTGCTTATGAGGAAGCAGAAATGTGCTTAGAGGACTAGTGAAGGCAAAATTGGTCTTTACATCCCTTTTTAATAGATGCATTTATATATCATCATGGTAATACAGAATACTGTATTCTCAGCCATGTTGTACTTGAAGCCAGCACTGGGCCTCTGGGTCTTTGTGTTTCACCTTCTCCCAATCCAGGAGAGTATTCTTTATACATTAGACTCACAATAAATTATCTGATCATTTCTCTATTCATCAGCTCTATAATTATTTAAAAATTTTAATAGCTTTACCAGCATTCTGACTTTTCACTCATAAAAGCTCATTTTATTTTAAGCAAGGAAGAGCCATCTGAGTGCTATTCATAGCAGACAGCATAACCTACATCCCCATATGTGGGTACAGCCAAATACTGATTGTTGACATCCCAGTGATCATCATTTTTCCCAAAGCTTTAGGGTTCCTGCTGAAAGCAGTGCTCTCTGGAGGCCAACCTTTCAGACATAATAAAAAGTGAAATAGCAGTGCTTTTGCCCAAAGATTTCAGACAAACAGTCTTTCTAAAGGCTTCAAAATACCATAAAAATTGGCTACAACCATTTGATCTTACACTTGGAGTGCAAATTAATCTCGTATGAAGAACTGCAATACAGAGTATTTAGTCCATTATTTTCATTACAGATACTAAAGTATTCCTCTAGCATCATAGATACCGTAAGAAAATGTATTCTGTCAGGGACTGCACCAGCTCACGGGGTTACATGCATGATGATAAATCAGGGACAAGGAGTTGTGATTTCAAGTGACCTCAAACTTAAGCTGCTATAATAAACAGAAATGATATCACCACGGTTAGAGTTCCACAGTTTATTAAAGTACAGAAAACTTTTCTTTTTTTTTGTAAATGACAGCATTGTCCATCACTGTCAGTAATCCCCAGCATAGAGAAGACATAGACATCTAGCCACTCAGTTTCAGAGATGGTCCAGTGAGTCATACATCAGACGATGCTCTGATTTGTGTCTTCTTGGAGAATTTGGAATATAATGGGGTTATATTCAGAGTGGGTTTTTGTTTGGGTGTTTTATTTTGCTTTGGTTTTTAATTTTATAAAAGACAATAACAAAGTATTTTACGTGTTTTTTCTAAGAACTAAGTCATAGTCAGTATTTAAAATTAATGTCTTCTATAGAGATCAGCACACTTTATATCTTATGTAATTTATATTAAGCACATATACACGCACATACAGAGAGAAAGAGAAAGTGAGAGAGAGACACAGAGAGAGAAATCTGTATTTATTTCATCGTATGGAGGCTGTGAGAGGAAAGCTTTTTCTGTGATAGGCCCTTTTCTCCCATCACCTGTTTCTCATCTATCATGACTTGTTTATCTAGGGGCCGTGGAGGTGCCGTTCCTCCTCCCCCACCACCTGGACGAGGTGTTCTCACCCCTCGGGGAAGCACTGTAACCCGTGGAGCCCTTCCAGTGCCGCCTGTAGCAAGAGGTGTCCCCACTCCTCGAGCCCGGGGGGCACCAGCAGTGCCGGGATACAGGGCACCTCCTCCTCCAGCCCACGAAGCTTATGAAGAATACGTAAGTACTCTCAAGAAATAAGTTGTAAGGATGAGTTAAACTGGTTAGTTAACAACGCTATGTCTCAAGCCATTCATATACCATGAATATATCAGGTAATGTTTGCTGCAAAAAACAAATGTCATTTGTAAGAGAGTTTAAGCAGTGCATTTAAATGAGAACATTTTGAGAAAAGGTTTCGTTTTACAGGTGTCTTCAATGTTGGTGCTAGTTAAAGAGCTTGCATTTTAATAACCAAACTATCTTGAGGTTTTTTTTATCCTTAGGAAGTTTGATCAGATTTCAAATGAGAAATAATTATAAACAAAAGATGAATTGCCATATATTCAGCGATTTCTAGAACTTCATAAAGATTAGCATAAAACTCAGAAATATTTGACAAATGTAATATGATTATATTATAAACTTTGGTAATAATGTAGCCCATGTGGCTGGTCTTTCGTTTATATATCCTGCGTCTTTCTTTCACCGTATTAAAGATGTGGATTGGCATAAAGAATTCAAAAAATATACAATGAACAGATAAAATGCAGTGTTTCCAAGCATCCTCCTCCCTTCCTATCTACAGTATCTTTTGGTCATCTAATGTATCTAAACGTCTTTTGAGCTTTAGTTCTGATTGCTAGTATTCCACTAATTACATTGTGGTCCTCGTGTCCATTTCTCCAACTAGTTTGTGAAACTTAAAAAGGGAAAATTTACTAATAGTATAACCGTAGGAAGTCTTCTGTAAATGTTTAACTGAGGCAAGCCAGATTATTCTACTAAGAAAAAGATTTCTTTTGCCTTTAACCTCTCCAGCATATCCATCTCCTGATCTAGGTGCTTGTTTCATTCAACTGCCCATAAACATGCTGTCCTCTTCAATGTCTTATGTAAATTATTTCTCATTAAATATGAACTCTTCAAGTATAGTTACTGTCACATACTGGGCACTCAAAACATATGGACTGTGGTTAATAATCAAAACTTAATTATAAGATAAAGCGAACATAGTTTATGTGTAGTTCTAAGAATATGTTAATTCTTAGCATATATTCATTTTTAGGAAAAATGTTAATGCTTAAATATGAAACATTGACAAATATCTGTAAGAATGAAGAAAAATTAACTAAAAATTCTCTTCTACTGAAACAGATAAAACATGTTCATCCAAAGCATCTTTACTACATCAAGTACCAATATTTAAAACCTTAGACAATCTTAAAATTGCAAAACCAGAAACAGAAAACATATTCTACTCTGCAAACAAACCCACAAGTTAAAATAACTCAGGGACTATCCCTGGTTCTGCCATCTCTTGCAGAAGAGACATAGTATGTGCAAAATAAGTACTTGTTTAAATGAATTAAAAATCCACAACAAGGGTGGTAGGATCACATTTTTATCTTTAAGGAACTACTTAGCTCCACAGTCTTTATGTATATTGTCACTACGGTGTTTTCGTCCTCCAAATAGAGGCTTAAACAGATCAGTTTTTAAAAATTAAGAAGCGAGAAAAACTTTTCAGGTAATGGTAGTTAACATTGTTATTGATAGAAGAATTTAGTTTGCCAAACAGCTGTAGCCTTTCATGTGCATTTCAGTCTATGGTGATTACATCACTAGAATGTGAATCAAATCAACAAAAGCATAAAGAGTTTATGGAAATGTGAGTGAAAGGGTTATATTCTTAATGGGAAAATTTAAGAGGTAAGGATATTCCTTGGAAAAGATAACAGAAAATAGTACAATATTAAATATTAAGTAATCTGAAAATTTTACTTAGAATTTAAAGTACCCACCTGATTTTATTTATTCACTCAGTCATTTACTGAGCTTCCATCTTATTTGAGGTGTGTTGTGAAGGTCCTGGAGACATATCTGTGAACAAATCAAATCACATGTCTGCTTTCATAAAGCTTACATTGTAATGGGAAGAGACAGAAAACAAACATATGTAAATAAATGAATAAAAGTTAGTGACGTAGAGTTAAATGCTCTGGAGAGAGATGAGGAGAGTCTCTCTGAAGTGGAGACGTTTGAGCAAATGCCTAAATGAACTGAGGGTCTTGGGCAAGTGACTGCCTCTGTAAACAACATCCCTAGTAGAGGAAACTGAAAGCATAAATGCCCTTGAGTGAAACCTGTTTGAAATATTTGGGGATCAGCATGGAGGACATAAAAGCTGGAGCAGAATGTGTGAGGGGGAGGTAGCAAATAAAATCGGGGCAGTGGACAGGCCAATTCATGGTGCTGTTGGAGGGTGTGGAGGAGGAAAATGGCTTGATTAGATTTATATTTTTAAAAGGTTTATTCTGCCTACATCATGGATAATAGAACATGAAGGTAGAGGTAGGCACACAGGTGGAAACAGGAAGACTGTTAACTGGTTGCGTTGCCCCCCACCCACCCCATGAGAGGATGATGGAAGGGATGAGAGGAGGGTCGGTTCTAAGTGTACTGCAAAAATCACCTGTTCAGATTTGATGATGGAAAATATGTGGACATGTGAAAGAGAGAGGAGTAAAGGAATGTTTTTATGAAGTGAAAGTGATTACACTGAACGACTGGGTTAAATTGAGACACTGTTTATTGAAATGAAGATACCACAGGGAAGTTGAAGGGTTCAGTCTGAGATTCCTGAGTGTCACTGGGTGGACAGGATGTGGCATTTTGAAAGAGACAACAGCATCTCAAGGTTTGAACTCTAGCTGTGTCACTCCCTGTGTGATTTTATAAACACTCTGAGGTTTGGATTTCTCTTCTATATGATGGAAATAATCATTTCAGCCTCTCAAGATTCTACTGAAGATTAAAAACAAATATTCATAATCACTTTTAAGCATGCATAAATACCTAGAATATTGTTGATATTTAGTAAGAGGTAACTCTTACATAAATTTTATCATATATAATATTTAATTTTTTGCTTGGGATAAATTATGGACCCTTTGAAGTTATAGACATTTATAATCTATTTTTTGTGAATCAGGCATTATTGATTGCAAAAAGGCAGAAGCACTTTGAACTTCATTTAGCAGAATTTTTAAAAACTGGCATGGGGGAAATATCGTATGAATATAGGTTCATAAAATCCTGCAATAGGAATGTCATCTGGGCTTAGGAAAGGTCTATACCAAGGAACTAGAAAATCATAAGGAATCTTTCTTCTTATCTCTGTTTTCTCTGCATATGTGTTTCCGTTCCATTTAATCTACATACTGAATTTTTTTGGCTTCTTTGACAATGTGGCTTACATATAGTAAAATATCTCCTCCCGTGGCTGCCGTGTTTTTATGTCCAGCTCTAGTCACCAACAGATACTAGCCTCTCAGTTCTGTTCCATATCCGCAGGTGAGAAAATGGTACTCAGCCAGGCTTGTCAGGTGTTTAGCACTAGTCAGTCACCTCTGACTATAGGGAGAAATTCACTTGAAATTAGGTCTGGATCTACCACTCACCAACCACCAATGGCAAGGGGAGGGGAGGGGAGAAATTCACATAATATAAACATAGTTCTTGGGACCCAGCCCCAAGGACAATATGGGGAGACACTAATTTTCAGAGAGAAAAAAGTATTAAGAGCTTGGCAGACATCCCAAAAATATACCTAGGGGAATATACTATTGATCATAGTAAAAAGTATATGGATATATCTTTGAAAAACATTTTGTAGCATATTTTATTAAAACCTGTCCTGTATTATATTTTCATTAATTTTTTTTTTAAAGTTTAATACATGGCTGACAGGCTGCTGACTGTACTCTGAAATCCTTAGTACCCAACCCAGATTAGCACTCAAGAGCTGCTACTCTGCTCTAATTTTAAACTATTGATTCCTCCGCAAGGGGTAAGAAAAACAGAAGTTTAAGTGTTTCAATAACAAAATAATAGCACCATGCTGAGTTGATGGTGAAAATCTCAAAGGAGTTCTTAACTTTCAGATAAAATTTCTTAGAAAAGCCTCCTTTTATTATAAATCACACTATGAGTCGATTTGCTCTTCAGACTTCTTTCTCCCCTGCTGCGCCTCAGCGTTAAATTTCTGACCACATTGAACGTATTTAGGTAATCAAATCCACTCCTTGCAACTGGCCTGACAAGAAACAGCTTACTGTAATTGAGATTGCTGTTTAACCATCATTAGTGTTAGCCTAGTCTAAAAAAAATTTGAGTTTTAGTTTGTTACACATCCTAACCCAGACTTTAAATATTTTAAAGCTTTTTTTCATTGACCTTCTGCTAAGATAAGTACATTTACATTTTATAGATCCATCATCATGATCGAAGTAGATTTGGAGAATCAAAAAGAATATTTCCACAAAAACTCCCATATGACAAAATATTGAGCATTATCAGTTCTACCAGTGGATAATATGTTAAAAGACAATAAACTAAAACTAAAACTTTTGAATACCTCCTAGGTTCTAGTCACTGTATATTAACTCAATCTCACGATAATACTATCAACTAGTTTTAGATTTTACTTTTTTAGTAGGTGAAGAAACTGAAGCCTGGACTTGAGAGTTGCATCCACTTTTCTGTCTACAGCCTCTCTATATGATACATTGTGTTTCCTCTTAGTAAGGATCCATAGTATCCTATACAGTAATTAGCTCGCAGAGAACTCAAACACTCACACAGATCATTTGAACTTCATACTCCCATCTAGAGCACTAGCCAGTGTTTTAGTCCCCTCAGCAATACTTAGGATATCTCCCCGTATTTATACCTGCATGAATACCTCCAGCTATGGAGAACTGAATACCTCCAGAAACTAAGTGCTGGAAATATAAAACTAAGTGGTTAAAGAGAAACTGTCCCTACTCTAAAAAAACTATGCCATCTAGTGGTAGAGACAGCATTAGTCCAACAATTAACCTAGATGTATTTGCTATCCAGGGCTCTTATCTTACTCTACCCTCTATTAGAAATCATTTCCTATTATCTTCTCTCACAAGATTTTATACATCCTAAAGGCAGTGCTTCTTAAATTTGCCTTATTTTTGCAGTTCTAAGTAAAGTGCTTTGAACTGAACCTACTTATGATATTTTGGAAAAAAGGTTATACTTAAGCACACTGACACATATATAAACATATAAATAATGAAAGTAGAACACAGCATATATTAAGTACTAAATAGAAACTCTACATGCTCCTGTAAAGGGAATTATCACTAATGGCTAGATGGCTGTTTTAGAAAAACTCTAAGAGGGTAAGAAAAACAACTGCAGGCAGACCACAGGGAAAATAGGTATAACAATTAGAAGTAGAGAGAACAGGGAGAAAACTCCATGCAGAAGGAATGGTAAGACCAAAGACAAGACAAGGAAACTTTCAAAGCAAGTCTGAAGAATCTGGAAGAACAATTTGGTGAAATAGAGTTTCTTTAAGATAGCAGGGAAATAATGGAGAGAAAAATAGAGAAGAGTTACATATAATTTGAAGGCTGAGGTTGTAACTTCACTTATAATAAAATGCCACCTGAAGATTCATAGCAGAAGGTAACCTGAAGTTTTGGGGATTTTCTAATTCTCAGTTGTCTGGGGAGGATTAAAGAACATGATGAAGAAAGGAGAAGATTCAGGGAATTAACAATAGTGAGACTTAACGAGATGTGGCCCTAGATATGAGGACAGGGATGGGATTGGAGGTATTCAGGCCAAAGGTAAAGCTAAGGTAAAAACCATAGGGTTTGATGGCAAATGGATTTGGGAGGAGTAAGATGAAGCAGGCAAGCCTCGCTCCACGGTATCTTTGTACATGGGAGTGGGTAAAGGAAGAGGCAAAGGAAGGAAGGCTGTAGTGAAGAAAAGTGAAGAAGTGACTTTGACGCTTAAGAAGCTATTCTCGGCTGGGCGCGGTGGCTCACGCCTGTAATCCCAGCGCTTTGGGAGGCCGAGGCTGGTGTATCACAAGGTCAAGAGATCGAGACCATCCTGGTCAACATGGTGAAACCCCGTCTCTACTAAAAATACATAAAAAAATTAGCTGGGCATGGCGGCGCGTGCCTGTAATCCCAGCTACTCAGGAGGCTGAGGCAGAAGAATTGCCTGAACCCAGGAGGCGGAGGTTGCAGTGAGCCGAGATCGTGCCATTGCACCCCAGCCTGGGTAACAAGATCAAAACTCCGTCTCAAAAAAAAAAAAAAAAAAGAAGCTCTTCTCCAGTGCAATGTGAGGGGCTTATAAATGTGTTTACATGGCCATCTCTCTTTGTTGCAAAAGTAAGGTATTTTACCTGTAATCCATTGAAATCACATCCTCACCTGTCACACTGCCGTTTGGTTCAAATAGTGGTAGAGTGAGCGTGACTATCTGTGAAGAAGAGTTCATTAGAAATGTATTTAGTTGGATTTAGAGGAATATTTTGTTTGCATTATTTAGATACTGCTGCTGTTCTGTTATAGAAATATTTCTGGGAATACTCCTACCATCTCACATGGTATTGTGACACAGGTATTCACAGACAGAGATTTACTGCTGTTTGATGGTGAACTAGAGCACTGATACGGAAAGGATGTGGTCAGTGGCGGAGAAATAAGATTTGAATTGTATTGGGCCAGATTATGTTCTGCGGAAAACTCTTACGTATCATTCACCTCAGCTACGAAAGAAAATTGACAGAAGTGTCCCCAAATGTCAGAACAATGCTAATGGCTGTAACATAACCAGCAATGAGTTGTGAAAAAGAAATACACTTTTTATTTTATTTTATTATACTTTAAGTTCTGGGGTACAAGTGCAGAACGTGCAGGTTTGTTACATAGTTATACATGTGCCATGGTGGTTTGCTGCACCCATCAACCCGTCATGTACATTAGTTAGTTCTCCTAATGCTATCCTTCCCCTAGCCCCCCATCCCCAACAGGCCTTGGTGTGTGACGTTCCCCTCCCTGTGTCCATGTGTTCTCATTGTTCAACTCTCACTTATGAGTGAGAACATGGGGCGTTTGGTTTTCTGTTCTTGTGATACTTTGCTGAGAATGATGATTTCCAGCTTCATCCATGTCCCTGCAAAGGACATGAACTCATCCTTTTTTATAAAATACACTTTTTAAAACTGTTGATAACTTTTTTTTTCCCCTATCAACCAGCTAGAGAAAAAAATCCTTAATGTTATCTCCTCTCTATAGAAAATATTATCAAAATCATTGTCATATTAGAAGATGATCAAAACTTGGACCTCCAAAAAGCATAGGGATTTGTTGACTAACAAAACAAATTCTTTATCGTTTTCTAGATTTTGTGATGTTGATAATATTTTCAGGTTTAGAAAATGTACGGTTATTTGTTACTGCTTTTCTCATTCAAAATAAATATTCACTTTCCTGCCAACTATGTATTATATTTTTAAAATCTTTTTCTTAAAGAAGGAATGCAAAATTACATAATTTTGAGGCCCCACAAACTTTGCATCTCACCCTGAAGAGGAAAATAATGGCAACATTTATAGGAAAATACGTATCTGTATGAGGGACAGGGCAGGGAGAGATTGTTTAAAGAAAAACTTGACTGTGTAACCTTAGTTTCTTTCTGATACTAAAAGTCTGTTCTGTGCTTAGCTAGAACCAAGTTAGTGCTGTTAATAAGTATGCTATTCCTTGTGGAACTGCTGTCCTTTTAACAAAGGCTACATGGAAGAATTAAATGTGCAGGTAAAAGCACACAGCTTCTGGAAGTGTCTGTCAAAACATTTCACTCTACAGAAACACACAGATAACATAAAAATCTGCTTATATAAGCACTCCCTTTGTAACTCATATGTTGGTGTAGCTTTTTAAAAAAGCAGATCAAAAACAAAGACTGCAGGTACACAAAACAGTTTCTAGTTTCCAAAGACATACGTTTAATTTATTTTTAAATTCATATTTTCTCTAAGGGTTAATGGCTCGACATCAAGGAGGTGTATCAGCACAGCAAAGCAGGAAGAAGAGATGTAGTTAAAATTCAGTTCAGCACTACATGAGAAATTCTGACTCTGTGTAATCAATCATGCTAATCTAATTTATAAAATACATTTTGACAAATTTTTGAGAAGTTTCTCTTTTCATCAGCCTTAAGTAAGCCTATTGGCATTCCAGCCCATCCTATCATCTAATTCAGGCTCGGAGGCATCCTTCCAGTAACAATGAGAGAACTAGAAAATTCACTGGTAAATCAATAGTCCTTAAAAGTTCCATAAATGAGTTCAGGCTGCCAACCCGCAGTTTCACTTGTATGGAACATTTTTTGACAGGAGAGGGAAATAGGTATTAAATGATAATTGAAATCAATTCTTGTGCCATTTTTGTGCAAGGAAAGATTATGAGCCTGATCTATAATGCATTTTGAGGGGAGCCATGTGTGGTTTTTTATGTAATAGCCAAGAGCGTTTACCCAAAGAAGGGAGATTGTTATTAGAGTTTTTAGACTGATATTTGTATTCCATCAAACATTCTTTTGAGTTTCATGCTCTAGTCCCCTCATATTAGAGACTAATTTACCAAGATACATTGCAGGGTTTTGTTTTTGAAATTAGCTAATATTTAAAATAACCAAAATATGCAAAGTTAGTGAAATGTATTGTGAAACTATAGGATAGACATACTACTACTGTGGTTCAAATATTCATAGAAAGGATAAGGGTACTGGTATGTAAATACTATTAAAATATTACATTTTTTCCCATAGTTATGTAAGATGTCACCTTTTAAAATTGTGATGATTATTCTTCTGCAGTTGAAGTTTAAATAAGCCATCCTTCTTCTAGCCTTATAATTTTAAGTCATTTTAGAACAGATGCAGATTCTTCTATTGGCTACAATACTCAGAATTATATCCAAACCTGTACTTTATACTTAACATGATGACTAATGTCTTTTGTAACACTTACAAGGATGAAAATAGGTTTCCTCTCTGTGCCGTTTTGAGATGGCTTCTAGCTGCTGTAAAGTATTATATCATAAAGTATTTTAAAGTTTCCTCTAGGCTCTGTAGGAGTAAAAAATGCCATGATCTTTATGCAGTTTCTGCTCTAGACACGGGGAGGAGAGCAGTGGCAAAAAATGACAAACTGCCATCTCGGCCTTAGGGAGTTCAACCATTTTGGTTTTTTTTTTATTATTATTTTGGCAACATTATTGGTATATTTTAGGCTATATTATTTTCTATCTTTTGATCATACACATGGCCTAAAGATTAAAAATGAAATTGAATTGAGCCTTGATTTATTTCTATAGGTATATGCCTAAAAAGATATGTTGGGTACAAATTAATAATTTTAAATCCTTTTTTTTCTTCTGAGTTCATGATAGCTTTGACAATTATACTCCCACTGAAAAATTAACAGCCTATATTGGGTTACAAATCATACCTCAGAATCCCAGAATTCACTTTAGAATTTGTTGGTTGAAAAACATTAATGACTATATTTTGACAACACCACTCTTAAAATTTTCTGGCAAGTAAAATGTAAATAGAAATTGCTTAGTTAGTAAGATTGTCACTGGTTTTGCAGAAAGCCTTATAGGCATAGTTAATTAGAATTGAGTTCTTTTCCACATTTAGGACCCTTTCTGTTATAGATTCCCGATTTAGTGGAAAATAGAGGCTGCTAAATCTTTCTATCAGAAACAGATCTTTGTGATTATTTTCTATAATATCTTATGATCCAAAGGCTTTTACTAGGGAAGCTGCAGACGTTCTTTGCAATAACTTGTAATAATCTCAAGATTTGGGTTAAGAATATTTCTCTTCATTGTTGAATATGGAAAATCATATTTTCCCTTTATATGAAACCATATTATGGATCAATTTGGCAGAGGAAGGACACAGAAAGGACCCTCATTTATTCCTTCTGCTTTGTATTTCTCAAATAGAGAATATACCACATAGCTTAGAAATCAAATAGAGAATATACTGGTGGGCTTTTTATTTTTTCATTTTACTTTAAATGTTGACATTCATTCTTCAATAGTACCCTTGACTTACAAACATCCATATAAAGTGAGTTCTTTATTTTATACTGCCGTGTATACTAACAGAATTGGAGAGCTGCAGATACAACTGGTGTGAGTGTCAAGAAGGTTCAGGTTGCTGGAGGATGAGTAATTTGTTATTTTAAGTGATCTTTTCTTTCTCCTTCTCCACATCTACAAATAAGTCTGAAACCTTTCCTACTTTTTTTCTGTTCTGGTTATAGGGGAAGAAAACCTCACATGTTAAGAATCACAGATATTGTGTATCAAAGAGAACAAGAAACATTTTACTTTTACTGTTCTCACTGTCTTCCTCCTGTGCAGCAGTACTGGATGTTGTAAACTCCTTGAAAATAAAATATGATGCCGTTTGTTGTAATTTAGCCCCTGTTGTAATTTCTGGAGGTCACTTCTATTGCAATATTTTGGGATGAAATAATACAGCTACAACATATGCCTTTGCAGAATAATAAACAACCAACCAAAATAGTAATTGGTGCCCACAGCCAGTATTATTTTGCTGTTCTGCACAGGTACAGTGCTCCAGTTGTTGTCAGACCTACAATTCAATTTGTTGGTGCCTGAACCATACTGACTATGAATATTGTAACACTTCCATACTGGTGAACTGTAGAAATCCAGCATTACAGGTGTTCCCAACTAGACAAATTAAGCTAACTAAATCAGAGATTAGGAGGATTCCCTATTCAAGCCCTTGAAGCAGATGTCTAAGCCAGATGGTTGCACTGCACCAGAACCTCTTATGGTCACAATTAGTGCTGATGGCACTTGTGACTTCAGAAATCCCAGTACTCTGCCTGTCAAGCTGTTGAACTTTCTCACTGTCTCTTTCCTCATCTTTCAGTGTGTCCAACATCTGTAAAGAGAGTTGAATATAATCTAATGGACCTCACTACCTCTCTCCAGCATTTATGTAGAATCTCCTGAATGCAAAAGACTATCATGCATTTTGAATGTTATAAAAAGTCTTACCGAGTTCACTATTTTAATTTAATGTTGGAGAAATTAAAGTTAAGAGAATAACTGACTAAAGTGACACAACTGGCAATGCCAGTCATAGGTTTGCTGACTTTTCCTACCACTCTTTTTCCCATGGATATTACAAGGACATAAGAAAAGGTACAAATACACTTACTCATAGGTCTTCCAGGTGAGTCATTTGGCACCTTTGTGGGTCTGAGGTTCAAGTTTTTCTAAAATTACAGGAGTTAGTCTGAGAGCATGGTATATGAGAATGTTTGAGCCTTTATACCAAGTACATCTACCCACGAGGTTTATGAGGCCCAAATTTCTCCTCTTATCTTTCCTCCTCAGAAACCTAATGGCTTTCTAGAAGCTGCACACAACCCCCATGACATCCTCTCTTTTTTATTTGTTAGCTAATGACACTCCCAAGGAAGCATATGTTTGTCAGCAGCGTGAACAAAATGAAGTTTTCCTTCATTTATCGGGGTAGTTTCTTCTTGGAAACAGGATTAATAAAATAAGAATATTCTTTCCCCCACATACTCTTTCACTTCTTTCTAAGACTTCACCCAAAAGTAAGAAGTTACAGTTGTCAAGACAGAAGTATAGTTTACTATAGGACAGAAAACACACTTGGAGGCAGGAAAAGATTTTAGGAGCTATTTCTGGGGATTTAGTCTGTTAAAGAATAGATCCTTACTCATTAAGCAGGAACTGATCCCTTATATGTTTGAAACCAGATCTTTAGAAAATGTGTCTGTTTTATAGTCTAAATAAATAAAAATGTTTAAAGCAATATATCCAGTACAGAAAAGAATTACACACATAGATCTCTGATATAATAAAGCAAAAATATATTTCATTTCCTATCTAGATTTTGAGATTTTCTTTTACATAAAATATACACTTAAGATCTAGACAACAGAATATGATTGTTTCATATGTAATGTAGGCAGCCAATATTACCCCCAAAACAGATTTACCAAATCCTCTCCCTTCCGGAATGCAATCTCCTCCATTAAAATTTGCTCCCAAATTAACAATTTTCCTCCAGCTATATTTCCCATTTTTTTCTATTATAAGTTTTTACAGGGCTATTATAACATTACAATTTCAGCTTTCATCTCCAAAACAATGTTAAATCTTGACACTCTCTATTGTATTTGTTCGACAGTCTTCAATTTTGTGTGTACTTTCCCATTCGGAGTACCTCTCTTCTTTTATTCATGCATCTGAACCTGATTTAATCAAACAGTCCCAATTTAGAATTCCTCCTGATTTGCCTACTTCTACTTGGTTGAGCCCTAAAAATCTAAAAATTACTTTTTGAATCTTTCTTTGCTTTGTCTCAAATACTAAATCAGATTAATTTTCCTAAAATGCTGAATTCATATTATCACTTCTTTGTTTAAAAAATCAACCTCTCCCTGTTACCTAAAGGTTAAAATTTCAATTTTTTACATATATAAATATAAAATATTATGAGACGATAGAGATAAGTAGTTTTCTGAACTTACTGTTAACTAATTTTTTTCAAATAAGGTTTTGATCAAAAATAATTTAAAGTAGATGAACAAGAGACAGAAGTCCTAAATTTATATAGTACATACAGTTAGCAGCAACTTGAAGGTCTTAGTATGTTAAAGGATACTGTGCTATTTGACTCCATTTACTTTAATGTTCATGGACTCCCCCTTCTATATTATGCTAATTTCCACAGGCAGAGGCAATGAAGGATAAAAAAGGTGGTCACCTTTATTAGATTTCTATTATATGTTAGAGCTTTATGTATTTAATATCACAATAATAAAATTAAGAGGTATAATTCTTGTTTTTTCCATTAAGGAGTTTTAGGGTCTGATAATTAGATAAATATATCAGGCACAGGCCTGATAACAGAGCCAGACAGGTCTGTCTTCAGAGCTAACAGTGTGTAAAGATGTGAAAGGCAGAGTCGCTGGCTTTAAAAAGGAAACAGGTAAGATAGCTGGACAAAAACAAAGCTCACAGATAAAGGGCAGAGTATAATTTGTGAGGGTGAATTTCAGACTTCATTGTTAAACATATGCTGATATTTTCCTGACTTACCTCATTAAGTGAGTATGAAGTAGTACCAGCTGGAAATCCCATTAAACTAAATATATCTGTAAGGTTTTTTATTAGCCTTGCTTTTACTCAGAAAGCCTGAATAAATAAGTAGGTATACTGCATTCTATTTGATACGGTAAATCCATAGGAATTTGGCAGAGGGGAAGCAACCAATAATCTTCAACTTTATGGTAGTCAGGATAGAAAAGACTAGGGCAGTTAGAGGTATAGTCAAATTCTTCGGAAGTCTACAATATTAATAGTAGCAACAAAAACAATAGGAATAATGAAAATTATAATAGAAGCAACTAATATAATTGAGTAGTTGTTATGATCTACAGACTAGGCAAAGTTCTTTACCTTCAGCACTTAATTTTACAGCCACCATGTTTTATTGGTATTATGCGCATTTTACAAACATTTGAAGAGGTTAAGTAATATGCTCAGAGTTGCTTTGCCAGTAAGCGACAGAGTCAGTGTTCATAAGCTTGAGTCGAAGGGTAGTGTTCATAGCCTCGAACCTATAACACATGGCAGGTGCTTGTCTAAGTGCTGTATACGTGTTGACTCAGGTTATTTTCTTGGCCCCTGTATAAATATTATTCCTGTACATGCAGAGAAATTGAATAACTCAACCAACATCATCTGGGCAACCAGCAGCAGAACAGCAGATTCAAACCCATAAGTCTAGCTCCAGTTCATGCTGCTCTGCTATCCCTGGGAAAACAGCAAAAGTCTCATTTAGACAGTCAGCCGCAGATAATACCAAAGGAAAAGAAACGAGTGAAATATTTCAAGGAACCGCCTGGTCAATCTACCTGGACTATAAGTGAATATATAAAAACACGGTCTTGTTGGGAGAAAAATCTTGAAAAATAAGTTGGGGCAAAAGTAGTAAATGAATTGTGAAAAAAGTTGCCTAGAAGAAAACTTTAATAATTAAGTTGGCTATTAGTGGGGAGTTCAGTGTTTCTGAGACTTCTGAGAAAAGCTGTACTTCTTGAAGATTAATGTGGCTGTGCAGAGCAGCAGGGACTGGAGCAGGTAGATGAGCAGAGACAGGAAGTGTCATTGAAAGTTATGTAATGACTTAAATAAGGTGGAATAGAAAAGAGGGAACTATGGGAAAAACCACGGAACATATAGTAAATTAATTGGACCTAGCTCTGGAAATAATTCCAAAATTTTAGTCATTACATAAGACGTTTTAGGTAATCCAAAAATGGAGTGCTATTCAATATTAACTTTATCATCCTTGTTTTTTCTATAAAACATGTTTTTGATTCATCTACATAATAATAAAAGCTTCAACTATTAAATATTTTAGATAATTTATATAAAAATTCTTCATGAGATTTAAAAAAGTATTTAGAAAAGAAAACAATATGTGTATTTTCACTATAAGTAAAATAATGTAATCATGTAATGACTACAGATTTTTTAGCCAAATGCTTGAACCATTTTCTAAAGAGATGTTTTAAACATAATATTACTGAAACACAGTGGTTTTTTTACACCATTTTTTTTAGAGGTACCCATCTGTCAAAGGTAATTTTAGCCCTCGCTCCAGTTGCATAATAGTTTTTTTTAAAGTAGTTTGTATCTTTATTATTTGTCGGAAATTACATCTTTGTTTGCAGAGCCTTCGCAGCTCCTCAGGGGAGCAGTGTAGATTTGTGGGTGCTGTGACCCTCCAACTCAGCCGAGTTAAAGGAGGGAAGCATGTGGGTAAGGCAGAGGGAAAGGCAAAACGAAACTTTCTGTTTACCAAGAAAGACTGTTTTCCTTTTCCGTAAATCCTCCACTGAATTTTCTATTTCCCCTCCCAGGAAAGCATTTAAAAGACACTCTATAGGAAATGTGTAATTATCTTTTTCCTAATGTATTTTCTAGGCATTTCTGTCTCTTATGACTTCCTCTTTTTCTTTCTGTTCCTTTGGGTCTTTTAGCCATACCAGAACCAGGAAATTTAGAGAGTATGTTAGACTGGAGTTCCAGTTCAGGGGTCAACAATCTTCATCTGTAAATAAAGGGCCAGATAGTAAATGTTTTTAGCTCTGTGGGCAATGCAGTCTCTTAACTCTGCCATCATGGCACAAAAGTGGCCATATACAATATGCAAATGAATAGAGTAATTATATTCCAGTAAAACTTTATTTATGAAAACAGGTGGCATGGCTGGATTTAGCCCATGAGTCATAGTTTGCCAACCCCTGGTCTAATGTATACTGCGTACTGTATTTGGGTCTCATGTCAGATATCAGAATCAAATTTACAAGGAACATGTTTCTGCAATGGTGGGAAAAAGAAGTCCCTGGAATTTTAAGTTGGTTAAATTACCCAAGGCCACTTATTTCCTTTTCTCATAGGGGCTGCATGACAAAGAGATGGGATGTAACATTACATAAAACCAGGTCAGATTTACTCTCTCAGTTCTCAGAGATGGCAGTTTGCATATACTTCTGATTGCAAGTTCCTCCCGTCCTTTTAATTTAAAGATACGTAAGTGATGCAGCACATTGCCAAATTGCTCACTGCAACAACTGAATGCCATTAAAGAAAAAAAAAAATCTCATTTTCAGCAGAGCTTCTGAAGGCTAGGTGATAAAGGCACCAGGCAGGTGAGTATCTTGCTAAATGATAAATGAGCTTGGATCCTCATATTTTTTAGAAGAATGTAGGTACACTAATACCAATATTCTATAAAACTACCTACTTCTGATGATAAATTCTTCTGTGTCACCTCACTGGTAGTGCTATGTCCCTGCCATTTGTAATAATCTAGTACTGTAAGCTACTGTCAGATAAATATTCACATAAGCTCACTACTTGTTTTCTTCTGGAAGAACCTGTTAGCCATCATGCTTTAGACAGACTCAAATTTAATGCATCCTTTAAAAAATGTATTTGGCAGTAAAAATGTTGTGAAAATTGATCTTGTTATAAAATTTAGCACCTTAGATTTGACATTAAGGCCACTTAGAGACTTCAGCAATCAGCAAGGCATAGAGGGAACAACTGAATTTCAAAGTAATGATTTGGAGGGCATATAGTGAGAAATTGCAAGATGCTGCAAAACCTAATCTTTTAAGTTGGTCATTTATTTGTCAACTGTTTCTGCTCCAGGATACTCCACATTTACAAACAAATAAATATTTTTCTCTCTGACATTGTTTTAAATCTGAGAGGAATATACCTGAATCTTTTAAGGTTACCCCAACTTCACAAATCAGCAGGGAAAGAAAAACCCAAATCATACAGAAAATGACAAAAAAGAATATAAAATAATAAATACAATAAGGTAATTATAACATGTAAAGTTGGACAGTTATAACCAAATCTGCTAGTTTGACTTCAGAAATAAAGTACTATAAAATTAACTATTATGCACATGGGGAATAAAGTAATTATCACATTAGCAGCAGAGGGTGAAAAGTCTTATTTGTGTTTGGTGCCTGTTAGAAGGTTGATTTTAATGACGTGTTGTAGTCATGACACAGTTCAGTAGAAGAATAGGTATAATACTTTGTGGAAATGTGGAAAGTTCCTTGTTCAAGGCTTCCTTTGGTCTGTGAAGGACAGGCAATAATACAGATGTAATGGAACCTATTTCTCAGAGTTAAGCCTGAATCAGTCCTGACAAGTGTAGGTTGTATAATTTATGAAAAGCATCATCTTCAGGCAAGAGTGGGGTCTGAGTAAAGCAGATTGAAAGAACTCACTTATTGGCACGTGTAACATACTTAGAGGGCTTTTTTGTTTACCCTGGAACTGGGCTTTTATGGACAAGCTGGACTTCTTGCTCCATCTCATAAGCCTGGCTTCAGCCTGATCTATTTGCAGTGCACAGAACATTATATGGGTTTCCACATCTCCCTGATTTTAATCTACATGGAATTCTTTCTGCTTTTCAACCCCTCTCTTTCTCTCCCTGTCCCCACCATGCCTACACCCACACACACACTCACACATTTACCTGTGATGGGATCTATTCAACCCATCAGGTCCCTAAATCAAAATTCACATTACCATTCCTTAGCTAACACCTTAAAAAACAATGCTTGGTCCAGTCAGCCTTTGATGTAGTAGTTACATACTGGCCTATCTCTTCTGCTAGATGGTAGGCCTGAGGGCATTCCAGGGTTTATTCTCATTTCATTTCTTTTCTTTTCTTTTCTTTTCTTTTCTTTTTGAGACGGAGTTTCGCTCTTGTTACCCAGGCTGGAGTGCAATGGCGCGATCTCGGCTCACCGCAACCTCCGCCTCCTGGGTTCAGGCAATTCTCCTGCCTCAGCCTCCTGAGTAGCTGGGATTACAGGCATGCACCCCATGCCCAGCTAATTTTTTGTATTATTTTTTAGTAGAGATGGGGTTTTACCATGTTGACCAGGATGGTCTCGATCTCTTGACCTAGTGATCCACCCGCCTCGGCCTCCCAAAGTGCTGGGATTACAGGTGTGAGCCACCGCGCCCGGCTCATTTATTTTATATATTGTTTTGCAAATAAGTGCTCAATAAAAAAAAATCAATTAAATGACTGACTTTTTTCAGCTAGATAGCTGGTTCTAAAGAGATGTGAAATCCCTGCCAGGAGTTGGACAGATTTAAGAAATACCAGGAGGCTTTGACATCATGGCATCAGTTCTGACTAGACTCCTGTACTGACACTGGGATGGGAGTCGAGAGGAGAGAGGTGGTGCCACATGCTTCTAAGTTAACCTTCTTCTTCTTCTTCTTTTTTTTTTTTTTTTTATAAGTTCTACTCAGTTTCCTTGGCTTTTCAGACTTGGTTGTTCAGATCTGTTTGACTCTCATGAAGATCTTTGAGACACATTTAGATGAGGTGCTTTTCTCATTACCTATGTTGAGCTCTGCATTCTTGTAAGACACGGCTTTCTCTACCTGGGTCAACATTGCTGTAGATATTTTTAAAAAGGCACCTAAACAAATACTGTCTAGTTACTAATAGAGAAAATGAAGTATATGTGTAGCAGCGATTACTGGTGTTGAAAAAGGGGAAAAAAGCAGACACATTTAGGAAGGAGGGGACTAAAAAACATTAATTCCTGACATACATTAGAGACAAGCTTTGTGCTTGTTCTGCTAGCTTTTCTGTTGAATCAGCATGAATTCTTATTCAATTTGACAAATGTTTTAAGTGAGGTACATTTTGAAAAAGATGTCAAATACTGTATTTCATTAAAATTAATTTTCTGCATTTATTTTTGGTAAAGACATTTACTATTAAAACTATTTTTGTGTATGTGTAATAAATGTTAGTTACTATTTCTTATTTTAAAAAAGTCTTCAAATGAATAAATTCCTCTAGCATTTCACATAAAAACAATATTAGATAATCACAGGCAATTATCAAAAAATAAAAATGCATTAATCCCATTGTCAAATACTATATTTCATTAAAAAATTAATGTTCAGCATTTATTTTTGGTAAAGACATTTACTATTAAAGCTATTGTTGTGTATATGTGTAATAAATGTTAGTTACTATTTCTTATTTTAAAAAAAGTCTTCAAATGAATAAATTCCTCTAGCATTTCACATAAAAACAATATTAGATAATCATAGATGATTATAAAAATAAAAATGCATTAATCCCATTATCCAAACAGTTGCTTTCATTATTTTTTATGACTGAAGAATTATATATATATGAGTTAATATCATTAATGTGTAGTTTAAAAATAACACTTATAAAGTAAGCACACATGAAGTACACAGATTAGAAAACAAACAAGTCTGAATGTCCCCCATGCATCTTTGTCTGATCATATCCCTGATTATTCTCCTAAGATATATTGTCTTGAACTGAATTATAATTATCACCTTGCTTTTCTGTTATTGTATATACGTATCTCTTAACAATTATTTTATTTAGTTTGTTTCTTTTTAAACTTTAAAGAGAAGAGACATACTATGCATATTTTAGGTTTTAAGGTTTATTCATATTGATGCATGTAGCATAGCTTCTGCATTTGCACTGATGAAAATACCAGAATTAAAAAAAAAACCATTTGGTTGTATATAAACATTTGTTTTTTTTTGTTTTTTGTTTTTTTTTTGCTTTTATGAACAAAACTTCCATGAGCATTCTTGTGCTTGCTTCCTGGTGCTAGTTCATAAAGAATGAGAATGTTCAACCCTTGAGATAAATTTTTCTTCTATATACTAAATTACCTAGTATATTATTATTATTATTACTCTCCTTAGATCCCCACATTTTGCCAACTAATCAAGTATAAAATCAAATTTTATTGTGGTTTTAATTAGCACTTTTATTATTACAAATGAAGTTTGTTATGTTTTCATGAATGTATTGGCTGTTGCTACCTCCCCTTTTTGGAAATGCTTGCATAACTACTGCCTGTTTTTCTATTGTATTGCTTGTTTTTGCATTAATTTGTAAGAGTTCTTTATATATTCTGGATACTAATATTTGCCATTTATATATTTTTTTAAAATTTTCACTGATTTCTGATTCTGTCTTTTCACTCTCTTTATGATGTTTAGTGAAGACATTATTTAAATGTGGTAGAATATTTAAGTTTTTTTTATAGACTTTGATTTTTATGTCTTCTTTAAGAAATTATTTTCTATTCCAAGGTCATAAAAGTCTTCTCCTGTGTTATCTTTTTGAAATGATACTGTTTTCCCTCCAGATTAATTCAGCAGGAACAGATTTTACACATGGTATGTGAAGGTATTTAGGTTTTATTTTTCTCCCTTCATGGATTACCAATTTTATCAGTGCAATGTATTTATTCTATTCTTTCACCCATAAATGGGCAAAACCATCTTTTACGTATCAGGTTTATAGATGTGCAGATCAGATTCCAAGTTCTCTGGAATCTGTTTTTCTTTCTATAGGCCAATATAATACCAACTTAATTTCGGTAGCTTTTTAATTGAATCTTGGCATTGATCACACAAGATGTCTTGGTTCATTTTTCTCCTCAGGACCATCTTAGCTTCTCTTGTTCTTGTTTTCCTGCATAAAAATAAAATTGATATATTATTTTGGAAAGAATCAACATCTTTATGATATCAAGTTATTTGTCTTGTACATGGCCTATATCTCTATTTACTTAGCTCTTCTTTAATTACTGTCAATAAAGTTTAATATATATCTACATATCTTTCACATCTTTTAGGCCTAGGTTTCTTATATTTTTGTTACTTTGATACCTAATAACTTTTTTTTTTTTTTTTGAGACGGAGTTTCGCTCTTGTTACCCAGGCTGGAGTGCAATGGCGCGATCTTGGCTCACCACAACCTCTGCCTCCTGGATTCAGGCAATTCTGCCTCAGCCTCCCGAGTAGCTGGGATTACAGGCACGCGCCACCATGCCCGGCTAATTTTTTTTTGTATTTTTAGTAGAGACGGGGTTTCACCATGTTGACCAGGATGGTCTCGATCTCTTGACCTAGTGATCCACCCGCCTCGGCCTCCCAAAGTGCTAGGATTACAGGCATGAGCCACCGCACCTGGCCCCCTAATAACTTTTTAAAAATTATTCTGTTTAAATTTATTATATACCAACTTATATTTTGGATATTCATATCATATCTAGAAATTTTTCTTATGTTATGAATTTTTATGATATCCAGAAATATTTCAAAAATTTATTATATATTCTAATAATCTGAAGATTCTTTGGGCTTATAATTTTGGATTCACATGCATTATTATAACAACATATACAATCTACCAGTTTTTTTAACTGCCTCTTGAATAACATAGGGAGCTAAGATTGCTTTAATTTTAATGTCTCTCTCAAATTATATACTGTTATTCAGCAATTTTTCAATTTATTCCTGAATTTAGATACTGAATTTATTGTTTCGTATGCCATTATGGCTTTAGATTTACTCATTTGTTCTCTGTTTTCTTATTTCATCATGTCTTCTTGTAAACCTTCTTTGGATAAATTTTCTTCTGCCTAAAGTACATTATGTAGAAGTTCATGTTGTCAGTTTGTTAATAGTAAGTCTCTCAGTTTTTATTTGCCTAAAATATTTTTATTTTGCCTTGTTACTAAAAGATACTGGTTTTATAATTCTATGTCATCAAATATTTTCTCTCATTATATTGATGATATTCCACTTGATTCTATCATTGCCATTAAGAAATTAGCAAAAGCAATAGAAACTTTTGTGAAGAAGTAGCTACAGTGCATGGCATCCACAGAGAGGAATGAAAGGCTTGAACAGATACATCACCTTCAACCGAAACATCCAGGTACTCACATTGAGACTGATCAGGAAAACAACTTGGCCCATGGAGTAATATGTATAATATGAATAATATGAGAAGAACCATTTATCTCAAACATATTATACATAGTACTACATGGGTCAAGAAAAGCAGGGCAGGGCGATGGCCCACCCGGGAGCAACATGGAGCCAAGGAAACCCTTATCCCCAGCCAAGGGAAGTAGTGAGTGAATGTGTAACCCCTGGGAAACCAAGCTTCTCCCATGGATCTTTGCAACCCTCAGATCAGGAGATCTCCTCATGAACCTACTACACCAGGGCCTTGGATCCAACACACAGACCTATGTGGAGTCTCAGCAGAGCAGCTGCTCAGGCACACCCAGAGACCCAGGACCTTTATATACTCTGGTCCTAGGATCTCCAGCAAAGGTGACTGCAACTCAGGCAAGGCAGGAGGTCCATAATACCTCTTGGAAGGAGGCTGACTCCAGGGGGCTGGACAACCTCAGTCTACAGGCCCCACATCCATGGCACCTCACAAGATGAGACCCACTGGCTTGGAATTTCAGCTAGCCACTGGCAACAGGGTAGCAACCACCTGAGACTGGACTGAACTCCCGGAGCAGGGAGGGGTGGGCGGCCATCTTTGCTACTGGAAGTATTCAGCCGAACAGCCTGCAGGCTTTGGAGAGTACACATGGTCTGGGCAAGGAAGGACCCCTCCTCCCCCAGCACAGCACAGCTGTTTTATCAAAATGTCGCTAGACTGCTTCTTTAAGTGGGACCCCAATCAGTTCCTCCTCACTGAACAGGACCTCCCAACTGGGGCCTCCAGCCACCCTTGCCCAAATTCTATGGACAGAGTTCTTATTTCTCCTTGGGACCTCTAAGTGGGACCCTGATTCATTCTTCCTCACTGGACAGGATCTCACAACTGGGGCCTACAACCACCCTCTCTAGTACTCTAGGCTGACAGAGTTCTTATTTGTTTCTGGGATACAGTGTCTGGTAGGAAGGGGCAGACTGCCACCTTTGCTGTTTAGGTGACTTCGTCATTCCAGCCAGTGGGCTTTAGAGAGTCCAAGACGACAGGGGTGAAGGCAGTTCCCCAGCATGGGATGGCTGCTTTACTGAGGTGTGACCAGACTGCTTTAGATGAGACCTTATTCCATGTTTCCTCCCTGGACGGGTCGTCCCAGCCACATCCATTCAAGTTCTGCCTCCTACAGAGTTCTAATTTCTCCCTAGATAGAGAGGTTGGGGTGGGCTGCCACCTTTGCTGTTTGGGCATCTCTGCTGGTCCAGCCTGCAAGGCTTGGAGAGCACAAACTGATCAGGACTGAAAGGATCCCCCGGCATAGCACAGCTGCTCTACCGGAACCTTGCCAGATTGCTTCTTTAAGCTGATCCCTGATCTCATTTCTCCTGACTGGGGAGACCTCCCAACCCTAGCCAGGGTCTCCAGCCATCTCCTACATGGTAGGCAAAGGACCTCAATATATACACTTCTCAAAAGACATACATGCAGCATCCGAGTCATGGCACCCGCCCCCCCAAAAAAAAAAAAAAAGCTCAACATCACTGATCATTTAGAGAAATGGCAAATCAAAACCATAATGAGATACCATCTCACACCAGTCAGAAAGTCTATTATTAAAAGGTCAAGAAAGAACAGAGGCTGGCGTGATTGTGGAGGAAAAAAAAAAGAATTCTTTTACACTGTTGGTGGGAGTGTAAATTAGCACAACCATTGTTAAAGACAGTGTGATGATTACTCAAAGACGTAGGGACAAAATACCATTTGACCCAGCAATTCCATTACTGGGTATCTACCCAAAGGAATAGAAACCATTCTATTTTAAAGACACATGCGTGCATATGTCCACTGCAGTATTATTCACAATAGCAAAGATAGGGAATCAACCTAAATGCCCATCAGTGACAGACTGGATAAGGAAAATGTGGTACATATACACCATGGAGTACTATGCAGCCATAAACAGGAACAAGATCATATCTTTTACAGGGACATGGATGCAGCTGGAGGCTGTTATCCTTGGCAAACTAATGGAGGAACAGAAAACCAGAAACTGAATACTCTCACTTATAAGTGGGAGCTAAATTATGCGAGCACATGGACACATAGAGGGAAACAACACACACTGGAGCTTATTGGGGGCAGAGGGTGGGAGGAGGAATAGGATCAGGAAAAATAACTAATGAATACTAGGCTTAATATATGGGTGATGAAATAATCTATACAACAAACCCCCATGGTGCGCGCGCGCGCGCGCGCGCGCGCGCGCGCACACACACACACACACACAAATAAACCATGAGTCTATCTCTTGTTCTGTTGTGGGGAATTTGTGTGTCTCTGGTTGCTTTTAAAACTTCTTCATCTTTGATGTCCTACTGTTTTTACCATGAGGTGTCTAAGTGTGGATTTATTTTTACTTATTCTGCTTTGGATTTTAAGATTTACTAGATCTGTGGGTTAGCATTTTTTATCCATTCTAGAAGCTCTTGTAATTTTAAAAATTCTCTCTTCTCAATTCTTCTATTTTCTCATTTTCAAACATTGATTATGTTACATTGAACTTTCACACTCTGTTCTCTATGTCTCAAATAATGTCCTGTATTCTTCTCATTTGCAGACTTCTGTGTAATCTCTCAGATCGTTCTTCCAATTTACTTATTTTAGTAAGATATTTGAATTCCTTGTTACAATTATTACATCTATAACTTCTAAAAGTTCTATATTCCAGTTCAGTCAAATGTTATTGCCTCATATTTTTTCTTATTAATTATCCTTTTCTATTTATATACATGTTAAATATACATATATCACTTCTGTCATTCTGATACACGCGCTTACATGTTTATGTTGATTTATATTCATGATGACTTATTCTCTCATGTGATTAATGAAGTGCCAGCTGAGAATCCTTGGAACTCCTTTGAGGCCTAGGTTTAAAGTCCAAAGGCATACACACTTACCTCCCAGGCTTCTAGGAGCACTGACAAAGAGGCTGTTTAACCAGCTGTTTTACTTGCAGGAATTTGTGTCAATTAGTATTATGAATACATGCCTAAACCCCATATAAATCGGAGAAATTTTTTTTCTGTTTGACTCAGAGATAAGACCCTTTCAGGAAAATATTTCCATTGTGTGTATCTGATGAACAATACGTTTCCTACTTACTCACTAATGTGTCACTTTAAAAGGGATTCTAACATTTTGTGGATTTTTTTTTTTACATGATTTTTATCTTTCTTGTGTTAATGTATACATCTCCTGCCCCAAGTAGATGTAGCCTGCTAAAAATTAAACATTTGGCAGCATGGGTAAGTAGAGACTCTGAGGAAACACTTGGAGTTGTTAACATACTTTTCAGAATCGCACATTCTAATCATTTGAAGCGCATGAGGAATTCCTTTATATCTGCCCACCTATATAATTTTAAATAATTTTAAATATATATATTTTAATCTAGTACCTGTATAATTTTAAATGCATGTATTATAATATGACATTTTTGTCCCTCATTTTTAAGTCCAACACAACATAAAAAAGCTTCTGCTAAATTTCCCATCAATGGTATTGCTGAGAATAACTTCTATGTGTTCCATATTTTCCAGTCTTTATCCATATCTAGACATAATTTTAAATGTATTAATTGCAATGTATAAATAACTATACAATAAGTTAGATGTTAAATCAAATAATTTATATTACTTGCATAGGTTTGCCAAGAATCTGGCCAATATACACCTGTTATGTACAAACTAGCTATTATATATTAATTGTAAAGTTAGTATCTTGGAGAAGATACATCTTTGAATATGAAAATTTAACTCAATCTTTTAATCGTACTGATTTCCATAGTTTCAGACAAAAAATAGCAGAAAATTTGATTTCTTTATAGACATCAGTGAAAGTTAAGCAAAATTTCAACCTTTAGGAGAATTTGTATGGCCCTGGCTATGCTTGAAAACTGATGCAGTGAAACTATTGTTTGTGAAGTAAGAGATAATCTCATATTGCAGTAAATTAGTGTAAATACATGCCTTTTCACAGAATTTCGTCGTATGTCTTTACAAGGGTCTAAAACCAAAATTTCAGTTAAAATTTAAAATTATAGGGACAGGGTTAATGGTACTATACAGAAAAAAACTAATATTGAGAAATAAAAAATCTGATGCCAGATTTTAAATTGGTCACTTGGTAAAAGTAGAAAATGGAATAATAAGATTATTTCTCTAGTATCATATGTCTTCAAGGGTAAATTTACCCTTTTTGGGTAATACAGAAAAATGTTGAATTGCATTATATTATTTTTTATTTTCTTAAATTGCATGAGACATTCTTAAAATTAAGATATTAATTCTCTTAGATACAAATAGATATTAAAGAGAATGTAAAATGGGAAACAGGAGTAAGTGCTTCTGAGGTGCTCATTTGGTTGTATCAAAGGTAGAAAAAGAAGTTGAGCTGCTTGACAGCATGACTAATATAAATCTATGCCGTGATTGTCAGTCTTGAATGCATTTTATTCTTCACGCTGAGTCCACTTTACTTAGCCTATAACCTTTCTTAGATGTCATACAAATATATGATACAGTATGAAAGTGTGCCATAATAGACATATTACAACAATATAAATTTTAAATAATTCATTTGGCAAGTTGAATGGATTTATCTTATATATAGAATTCATACATATCATTTAATGTATGAAAAATCCCCACCATGTTGCACTCTATGTTTTAATAAAGGAGGTTATTGGATACTCGGAATTTCAAGGTATTGCAGAGAGCCAGAGTTGACACGAATGATTTATAGTCACATTGGCATTACCCTGCTTGGGGTTTATGAGATCATACTGTTCAATGTGTATATGTTACTGAGGTTCACTCCTGCAACAAAATCAGTATGTTGCTAACATGGCTTTTTCTTGAAAGTGTTAGGAAAATTTTATTTTTTAATATGAAGTCAATAATCACATTTTCCATTATCCATAAAAAGATTGATTATAGGTTATACTAGAATCCAGAGACTATTACTTTGAAGAGGCATGAGAAGAAAATGCCCATATGCCACCCTTGATTTTTTTTAAATTTTTTCTACCATACATGCCCATTTCTTATCATGAATGTGGTTGATCATTTGAGACTATTTTTAAGTCATGGTTATAGTTAACTGGATGATTGATATAAAAAGGAACATCATTATAAAGTCATGAAAATTTAAGAGAGATGTTTAATCATTCTTTCAACTTTTATAGTGAAAGTTATATTTTGAAATATTTTAGTTATATGCAATTATATCCAGGATTTACTCAACAGAAAATTTTCCCATTTACTGCTGAAATATGTAGTTCATAAAATTACTGAAATCCATGAATCTTAAATAGAAAAGAAAAGGACCTCCAGGAGGAAGCCTAGTTACTTAATAAAAGTCTATTTGGCACTATTATCATTACTGGAATTACTATTAATATATGATTACCAGATGAAGTATGCCCTAAAGCAAGAATCCTTTTTTTAGACCCATTATTCACATTGCTGCTATGCACTTGGGCACAGGATGTGAAGAAGGCCAGAGTTTTCACTCTTACAACTGTTCTCATTTTCTGGACAAAGAAACAGTTTTTTCCCAATATGTTCTACCAGTACTATATGTGAAATGAAAGGATTAATAAAACTGCATATATCTGGCCCCACTCTACCTCCAGCAATCCCAGGGGTATGCCTTGACCTCTTTAAGTGCCTGAACAGTCTTAAAAGCCACTGCAGTTGGAGTTTAGCATGAAAATGCACCTGTGCACCTAGGGGAAAGCAGAGGACAGGTTAGGACAGTTTTATAAAACAATGTAATGTTGGGGTTCAGGGGAGCCCTCAGCTCCCCTGAGAAGATGTTTCTCCAGGTTATTGGTCTATCCCTCACCCAAGAATGGGAGAGGAGACCATGATGCAGTGTGCTCATAAAGTAAATGCTGGACCCTAAAACAGTGTTTGCAGAAAGTGATTTATTTAGGTAGAGAAAGAGAAAAAGAAGGAGAGAGAAAGCTTCTATGAGAGAGAGAGTGTGGAAGGGAACCCCAGAGGGGAAATCCAGCCAGATGTTGGGATAAGGACTTTTAACCTGGAGAAATGCCCACCTTCTCCAAGTTCTCTGGCCAATGAAAAGAGTTGCCTTAAACTTCTGCTGGAGTGATTGACTTTTGACCCTTTCCCGTGCCCGCAAAAATTAAAACAGAAACCATTAAATCTCCTGGATGGAGAAGCATGGGAGTGGGGGATGGCACTGGGAAGTTCTTGCCCTTAGAACTGCGCCCCCTTGTGGACCCAGAAAGAGAACACCTTCCCTCATTCCCCACTCTGAACAAGAAAATTCAACTTCTTTTGGAACACGGGCATCGATCGCTCTTTACTTACTGCTGAAATGGGGTGTAGAAGGGGCCCTGCAGTTGAGGTTTCTTCCAGAGGGGAGCTTTTCAGGGATGCAGGTTGATCCTGAGGTCCATGATAGAGCTCAAGAGCCAAGGACATCCAGGGTTCCAGTGGCAAGATTATTTGTAACCTTATGGTTTTAGAAGAAATGAATGTGATGAAAAGGTTAAAGAGGAGAGGCCCAGAGGCCAACAAACATAGAATGGTTATAAATGAGCCTAGGAGAGAATAGAGCCAGGACAGTCAGTTGTTAAACAAGCTTCGCAATACTGTTTCTGGAAGATTTTTAGCCCTGTGTTTGATTGATTCTTGAGTTCTATGTTTAAAACAACACTTAAGTGGTTTACAGAATAGCAGCATTTTTCCTAGAAAGAGACAGGTTCCCTTCCCACTATGGAAAGGATAATCAGAGCTCGAGAGTTATTTTGGTCAGACCAACTTCTCCTCCTACTGCCTGTAGGGGGCAGAGTCTGGGCATCCTGGTAGCCTGAGATAGCCTGGCTATTTCGGCCCTCCCTGGCTCCTGCTGGGGTACAGGAGCGGAGGAGCCCTGCTTGTTACTGGTGGAGGTAGTTGCCACAGGGAGTCCCACATGTCGAGGTAGTCCTGAGGAGAGCTGAATCGGGTATTGGGTACAGGCCTGACAGAGCTGAGGCTTATTCCTTAGGGAAAAGGAAAACTGCACATATGGGACCTCAAACCATTTACCCTCGCTTTTATAATACAGTCTAATTGTAGAATAGTGTCATAATCTATACTTCTCTTTGGAGGCCAGGTTTTTCCACTTGGCAGGGGGTAATTTGGCCATGCTGTTCAACAGAGGAAGATAAGCTGCTTCTTCTTCAAATGTAGTGTGTTTAATTGGTCCCAGTTTTCCAGTATACACTTTACTGGGGACTTGATCTTGGTAAGATTGGCACCCATCTGACATAGAACACAAGGAATGCCAGCATTCCAGGTTAATAATTACAGCCACTCGACCTGAGGCAGCCCTCAGGTAAGATACTGGTAATGGAGCATCCTCCAGTCATTATCTCGAAATTTCGATGCCTAAGATGCATGATCATCTTTTTCAGGGGGCCTCCCATGTACTGGATTTGAATCACGCCTACCAGCATTATGAGACACTAATGCTCACTGTTTGCATGCCTCCAGTGACCACTATAGAGTCATGAAAGCCTGCTGGGTTGAGTGGTTCATACCAATGAGTCCTTGACGAGGCCAGTGAGGCTCAGGAGATGGGTACCAATATTCCCCAGCAAAAGTCCAATTTACACAGGCCAATTTATAAACTGCCCTAGAAGGGTAAACTTCTAAGAAGGGGCCATTAGAGCACACAATTCAAAGAAGACAGGCCACATAGCTAAGGCTGGAACAATACCCTCAGGACCTGGGCCTCCTTTCCCGACCCATTTTCCATTGTAGGAAAATGCCCTTAGGGATGAGACCTGCCCTTAACTATTTGGGTCCTAGACTTGGTTTAACTATGATCTTCTAGAGGGAAAAGTTCTGCCATAGAGAGAGAGCCAGTCCTAAGCAAGACAAATTATACATAAAACATGAAGTCCCATAGCCTTCAGCTTCTGAATTTCCCAAGTTTTCCCCAGTTCAAGACTGGCTCCAACAGGGATTTGAACCAGTAACCTTATAGGTGAAGGCCCTATGCCTTAACCCCTTTACCATTTGACTGCTTGTGTTAAAGCAAGGCAGAAAGTTTTCTTATGCCATGTTTGAATGAGAATGCTGCACCCTGAGGCAGTGTGGCCACCCAAAAGCCAGGCAGGGCTGACAGCCAGCAGCTAATTGTTCCTTTCCAGCTGGCATGCCCAGAGAAAAAAAAAAAACGCTTGCCACTGTGAGTTTAAAAGCCAGTTGTGAGTTTTGGGAACCATGCCCTGCCCCCTCGCTTTTGTTCCACCATGTTGACCCCGCCAGAACCACGTGCACAGTTGGGCCACTCCCAGAGCCGCTGCCCACACAGGAACCCATGGCCGGCAGGCAAATAAGCCTTTTTACACTCCTGCCTGTGACCAAGCCAGAGAGGCCTGCCAGAACCATGCACCAGGCTGCCATGCTTCCCGGTCCCATGTAGGCTCCGGTTTCACACAGGCTCAGGCTATACCCTGCCCCTTTCCTGATGCTTTTCTCTGGCCTGACTGTGGTTTGCTGTGTGGGCCTTGGCCCACCCCTCTGGGGCGGGGCTGCAGTTTTCCCAGCCCCAGATCCCAGCTGGCAAGGAGTGAAAGGCTTGGGGGGAAGTGCTCACCTTCTCCCCACAGGCTTCTGCAGGCTTTTGGTCCAGGGATAACAGCTGAAGGATAGAGAAGGAGCAGAAGGCAGAAAGCAGAGAGAGAGAGTTTAGAGGAAAAAACTGTGCCTTTAATTCTGGGTAGCCCACTCTGCTTTACGGGCTGGGCCGTGCCTCTGCTGTTTGGCCACACCACTCCCATGTTCTTAAAGAGACAGTACAGAACAGGGCCATTTTTACTTACAGTTTGAAGTCTTACTTTCCTGGCTGGCTCACCAAATGTAATGTTGGGGTTCAGGAGAGCCTGCAGCTCCCTTGAAAGGAGGTTTCTCCAGGTTCTTGGTCTATCACTCACCCAAGAATGGGAGAGGAGACCACAGTGCAGTGCGCTCATAAAGTAAATACCAGGCCCCAAAACAATGTTTTCAGAAAGTGATTTATTTAGGTAGAGAAAGAGAAAAAGGAGAGGAAGAGAGAAAGCTTCCACGAGGGAGGGAGGGAGGGAGAGAGAGTGTGTGTGTTTTTGTGGAAGGGGACCCCAGAGGGGAAATCTGGTGGGATGTAGGGACAAGGACTTTTAAACTGGGAGGAATTCCCACCTTCTCCAAGTTCCCTGGCCAATGAAAAAAGTTCCCTTAAATTTCCGCTGGAGTGATTGACTTTTGAGCCTTTCCCACTCCCCAGAAAATTACAAACTGGGGGGGCATGGTGCTCGGAAGTTCTTTCCCTTAAAACTATGCCCCCTTGTGCACCCAGAAAGAGAACCCTTTCCCTCAACAACATACTAACTCATAATTTGGGAAGGGACCTTCTAAATCTACTTTCTAAATCTCCTTCCAAAACCTAAATGCACAAGAAACTCTACAAAATAAAACTTACCTTGAAAATAAGAAATACTTCACAATTCTTTTTTTTTTTTTAAGAAAGTGATCATACTACAGGCATTTTTATTGTTATATCTGATAGTTTTCTTCTATTTTCAAGTAAAGTAAAAGCAGGAGACATTTAAACAGTTTATGAAGATTTGGGAAAATTTCTTCAGACTCTACCATCTGCTCTGAGTAAAAATAAGTAAGTGACTATTGCAAAGAAGTAAAAATAAAGGAGGCTTTGTTTCTGTTATTAACAGGGTAATGCAATAGCCAGTGGGTTTCAGGCAAATCAGCGTTACTGGTTCTCCATTACACTAGCAGTGAAGCTTAGACACTAAATATGAGGCCACAACACCAAGATCCCATTGTTGACACAGTGTAATACAAGGGGCAGGAAAGAGGAGTCATAGACAAATTAAAATACTAAATGGAGTATGAAAGCACATAGTGAAATTTTAATATCAAATATCTGAGAGATGGAAAAAAACTACATGAAAACTATACCTAGCAACAAAAAAGGTAAAGGCAGTGAGACTAGGAAGTGTAGGATGAAAATCACAGATGTATCTCAAACAGGACATAATAATGGTAATATCTGTCTGTTTTTATTATGACAAAAGCAGAACCTGAAGCAAAGATTTGAGTGCAAGTAATTTATTAAAAGGCGATCCCAATAACCAAAATGAAGGAGTGGGCTGAGTGAGAGAAAGGGAAAAAGGCAATGAAGGATGTGCTAATGAGCCGGCTACTATTTGGGAAAGACGAGCTCATTTTCACAGGGGACTCCCTAAAGAACCATGTTGAAGGTACTTCAGAATTGTCCCACCAAAGGAAAGAGACACTGGGACATTTATAGACTGCTGTTCCCCAGGACATTGAGTACCCTGGAATCTCTGGGTTATGTCTGTGTGGACTGAGTGTCTTAGACTTCAGGGGAAAACAAAACAACACAAGAAAAAAACAGGAACATACTTGATGTTGAACCTAGCAGTGTGCATAGAATCATCAATTTCAGCCACGTTGAAATAAAACGTACTAAAGAGATGTAGTTCTAATATACCATGAGGGTCTAATATGCACATACATACATATACACACCGATATAAAATCATTTTATTCTCAAAGAAACCTTGGGAGGCATGTATTATTATTTTTACCATTTTACAGATGGAAAAGCTAAGGCAAATAAATAAATTACCAAAAGTAAAACAACTAGTAATGGTCAGAGCTGGGATTTGGGCTAAAATACAGTTTCAAAGGTCTATGTATTTTTTACATAATAATTGTTCCTAAAAATTTACAAAAATCAAATGATCCTCATATCCTATAGCATTATAATGTTTAAAATTTAGAGTATAGAGCTATGTATAGGATTAATCTTTATTTACAGATGATATGGCATGTCTCCTAATGCCTGCCTATGATGTCAATAAAATTGCGACAGTCATTGTACGGAAAAATTGAGGTTTCAGTTTGTTCAAACTGGTTAATACATAGAAATTTTTTAATCCTTATATACCTTGAATATTAGGGAAGATGGAATTTATTGTCATTGCTTTGGGGACTTTAGACAGTCCTACATGTGGATACAGGTTTGTTTATATGGGGAGCCATGGCATATGCAGCACAGAAGATATGTGGTCTTTCAAGAAGTTTTCTTGCACTATTAAATCCAAAAGCCACCACATGTGTCAATTAGTTCAGCTTTCTCTAAGATAATAATGGTCTTCAAAGACTTGGTGAATATTTTTTACCTTTTTTAATTATCAGGACAAAGTATTTTCCTCTGTAAATATTCTCATACCCCATTTTATTCTGGTTCATCTTCAAAACCAATCAATTCTCTAAATAACTTTGGTATTTGACTATGTAATCATCTTAGGCTTGAAGTTCTTAAAATTATAAAGATCAAGTTTTGATTATAACAAGTTGTAGGTGTAAAATAGTGAATGAGATACGGATGAGTTACAAGAAGGAAATTATAATTTTGTTTCATAAAGCTCTATTTTGCTCAAATTGTGCCTTTTTAAGATATTTTGTAATGATTTCAGAGTATTAAAGTCTCATGCCACTTGGTTCAAGAGTATTGGCAAGGTAATCATTATAATATTATAAGAAAAAGTATCTACATGAAATTTTAAACTGGGTATTTATATATTTAGTTCTTTAAAAAAATGAATATATAAAAATTGTGCTCTACTCTGAGCAAATATAATAGTTAAGTCATAAAAGGCATCATACATTAAAGACAGAAGAAAGGAAAAATTTGAAATAAGAAATTTAAAATCAAGATTATACAAGTCAAAGATGTTATCAAAACAAAGCGGTAGAAGGAAAAATTAGAGCGTTATAATAAAATTGCCATGGAGAAAACAAAATTTCAGAACTTGAATTCTACAACTATTTTTCAAAATATTCATAATTTGTGAGAGAGTGCCAGAAATGGTGAGTTTTTTTCTTTATTAACTTTGTTCTTTATTTTTCATATGAATAAATATATAACTGTGACCAAGGAAATCCCAAATAGGGACTAGATGTCCCAGACTCCCTGGCAGCTGGGTAAATAGAGACACGTGACAAGATCTGGACAATGTAAAATATTCTGTGGCAGGTTCTAAAATCTATTCTTAAGACAGTATGAAAGGTTCTTTATCTCTTGTTCTCTTTTCCTTCAGCCAGATGCAAATAAAAAAGCTGCTACTTTCACAGACCTTTAATATCAAAGTCATGCAGCATAGAGCAACAAATAGGAGCTGATGTATGAAAAACTTCATCAGCCCAAAAACCATCTACCTTGATTTTTATGTGAAAGAGCAATAAAAGTTCATCCTGTTCAGCTTACCTTTGTTTGTGGTTTTATGTTTTCTGCCCCGAACCTAATCCTAGTGGATATAGTGACAAAATCTCGCAATTAAATATCGTTACTCTTGCTATAGATGACGTATCAAATGGCAAATGTTGGCTTAAGCCACTTTTCCTTTTCAATCCATTTTTACATTGAGGAGATTCCACAATGTCAGCATGGTACAAGAAGGGAAGAGACAAAAGTCCTCCTTAAGATTTTAGTACATTTCCTTCTAGTCTTTTTTTTTTTTTTGGGCCTAGGTTTTTGATCACATAACTGTAATTATGTTTATGCAACTTTTTATTATAATCATTTTTCTACAGTATGACACAGGCTTAATAAAAATTTTAATGGCTATAAATTGTTAAATTGTGTGGTAAATACATTTAATGGCGATATAGTGTGAAATTGGAAACTAAAAATAGCCTTAATAACCAGCTCAGTGAGTAGACTTGGAGATAGACTCTAGAGAGTTGTAGCTTAAGCAAGAACTCACTGAAACACATAAGACCCAAGAAGCAGAAAAAAGGAAAGCTCAATCCATAGAGGTGGGCTGAATCCAAGGTCAAGGAAAATATAGGTACCAGATCCCAAATTAGTAAAGGCCAAAGACAAAATAATCTGTGTTCATAGCCAGGAGCTCAAAGTTCAGAGGCAAGATCCAATGGCAACAGATCAGTATCTCAAAAGTACGTGTATGGGTGTGTGAAGATGGAGGAAACAGGGTCATAGCCTTTAGAAGATTGTTCTAGCTTAAATGATTAGGTATGGTGGATAGAGTTAAGATCTTTAATATGTTGTTGTTATATATGTAGGTGGTTTTTAATTTTTCATTGTAAATAACGTTTCAATAAAGAAAAGTAAACAGAACACCCTACCTACACAAACACACACATACTCAATTTTTAAGATTATTTTAATAAATTATTTAAGAAAAGTAGAATTGCTAAGTCATAGTATAGTTTATGTTTTTGTTATCTGTTTACAAATTTTCTTATTAAAAAAGATAGCCTTATAAACCTTTCCATAAATGTTGTAGCAAATAAGACTGTCAGCAGTAATGGATTTGACCTCTTTTAATCATACTGGGTATTATTAGAATAATTAAAACAGGGAAATCTTTATTTGATAAATGGTAAGGTCAATATTATTCTGGTTTACTTTTTTAATATACGTAAAGTTCTGGGGTACATGTGCAGAACATGCAGGTTCGTTGCATAGGTATACATGTGCCATGGTTGTTTGCTTCACCCATCATCCCATGATCCATTAGATATTTCTCCTAATGTTATGCCTCCCATATCCCCCACATCCCCTGATAGGCCCCAGTGTTTGATATTTCCCTCCCTGTGTCAATGTGTTTTCATTGTTTAACTCCCACTTACGAGTGAGAATATGCAGTATTTGGTTTTCTGTTCTTGGGTTAGTTTGCTGAGAATGATGGTTTCCAGCTTCATATGTCCCTGCAAAAGACATGAACTCATCCTTTTGTTATGGCTGCATAGTATTCTATCGTGTATATGTGCCACATTTTCTTTATCCAGTCTATCATTGATGGACATTTGGGTTGGTTCCCAAATGTCCATCAATGATAGACTGGATAAAGAAAATGTGTATATATATATATACACACACACACATATATTTATATATACACACATATATTTATATTTATATACACACATATATTTATATTTATATTTATATACACACATATATTTATATGTATAATATGTATTTGTATAAACAAACTATATATATCTATTTGCTCATTTTTTCAACAGAGGCTTTTGGGCAAGGAAGTGGAATAATCATATTTATTTGGGGATAGTTAATCCTAGCAGCATTGTAGAGGGCAGAGTCTATAATGAAAAAATGAAGATGAGTGGCCAACTGTGAGGCTGCTGCTGCAGTTTAGGAAGGAAGACCTCAAGGTCCTCAACCATGCTGAGGCAAAGGTACTGGGTGAGGTAGTCATTCATGGGGTGTTTTCTATTGCTTAGGCAAGTAATCTGCAGTTTTCTCCCAACTAGAACAAACCTGGAGGATACAACAAAATCTCTTTAGTTGTGGTGGCTTGTGACAGCAATGATTTGGGAGGGGGACTGAGGTTCTAAAGGCCCCCTGTTTCCCTGTTGGTTCTCTTAGGCTCACTCCACCCCTAGATCCCATGACCGCCCTGTTCACAGGTATTGCCTCAGCCTCCCCTCAACAGTTATCTCAGCTGGATTAACACGAGCTCAATCTTAGGTAGTTGACAGTTTGAAATCAGACTAGTGCCTGAAATTAGAATAACTCAATTTTAATAGAAAAAAATTATCTAGGTCTTTTACATAAATTTTGTGTCAAATGACTCTGATGATTGACCTTTTCTGAAGTGTGATTGATACAAATTATAAGTGAGTTATTTTAAATAGCCTCTTCAGATACTATAGCAACGTCACATGACTAGATAAAGTTGGAAATACCAGCAGTAGCCTTAAGGCTGGGATACACTAATTTTTCAAGAGTAATTTTCTCTTTGCTAATTATTTGCTTATAATAAATGCAAATGTATTTCCCAATGGTACAATAAAAATGACTATATATTTTCCCCAAACACTAGCTGTCTGCGATTAGTTAGAATTGACTTAGGGCTGCTCAAAAAGCAGATGCCAAAGGAGTTTGTTAAAATTATAGTCGGTTCTGATTTGTGTTACCAGGTCTTGGACTAGGTAAACACTTAGTCCAAAAAAACTAATATAAATTTATTAGTTTTCTCAGTTTATCCTCCCAATATTAAAATCAAGATTTCAAATCTCCATTATACATCATAAGAGATTGAAGCTCTGAAAGGTTTCCCAGCGATGGAGAGTTAACAGGTATCAAGGCTTAGAGTTAACCCAAATCTTTGGGAGACAAGGCCTAATTTACTGCTGTGAGGAGCTTGGATTTTTAGAAAGCATTTGTGGGTGCCAGGTTTGTTATCTAAAAAAATTTTTTTAAATCAAAATTCTGACAGATTAAGTTAATTGAGATGCTAGTAAATTAATTTAAATTAAAATAGTTTTGGATACTGGCATTTCCATTCAGTAAGCCATGAGATTCATCCACAGGACAGCTGGGCAGTGTGCTATTTCCTGTTTCTACCATAAGGTTAAGATTAGTTCTAATAAACCTTGAACCACAAGGGAGATCTTAAGAGATCTTTAGCTGCTATAAAATTCAAAAGAGGCTTAATCATGGTCTATGATTCATATTAATAGCTTTTTATGAATCTCATTGAAAGCTCCTTCTGGGTCTTTGGGAAAGATTTAGTTTAGGAAAAAAAAAAAAAACTTTTGTTCTGTGAAGGACATTATTCATCAGGCCATGGAAATCCAAAGTCAATACTAAGAACAGATACATTCTCTCATACTTAGCAAGTTAATAGTTAAAACAGGTTCATATTGATAATCCAAATTAATATGTTCAATTTCCTATTTTGGAACACATTAAATAGATTTTCGATTGGAATAGAACTTAAGTTATGTACCTTATTGTTTCTATTTAATAATGTAGATGTTTCAAAACAGCATGACTTTTAGTACATGTAAGCATCTTCTAAGTGATATTTGAAAACAGAAATAGCTCTTTTAATAAGGAAAATATTCATATGAAGGTGTAATTTCCAAAGAGGTAAAACCATTACTCTCAGACAAATGTCACAGGAACCTGTGTCAAAGGTTCTAATTAATTAATTAATTAGTTAGGGAACTAGTGATAGTATAATCAGTTCATCTGAACATTTAAGGAGCTAGGGTATTTATAGTCAATTTAACAAGGGATGTTAGGATAAAAAACAAACTGGCTCATTTCTAACAGGCTCTCAATCTCTGTAGTTGGTTTTCTGTTCCACTAGATAGGAAATATTTGCATCTCTACTAGAGAAAATCTACTTGTGAATAAGCAAACTCAGGAGAAAACAGCAAAATGAACCACATACATCCCTAGAAAAAATAGGTAGCTGTTGTCCCTGTGTGATATGTAATGATTGTGCTGCCCATCTTTTTGCTTTCTTTCAAATATTTGGATAATTTTCCTGGCAACAAAATGCTTACATTCAAGTTTATGTAAAGATATATTGATTTAACTATTCAAAATTGTACATTTTATGTCTGCTTTTCAACTTATCACAGGTGAAAATATAAATAAAAAATTTACCCTGTATTCAAATAGATTACTGCATAAAAAGGAAATTAAAAAGTATACAAATTATTATTATAAACATCCTAAAACAGATAGAAATACGTGATTGTAGGATTTTGAGTTAGGCCAGTGATTGAAGATTTCAGTGACCAGGAAAAGTGCTTCGGAGAGATCAGCTGAGCTATAGTTCATTGAAGAACAGACAGCACATATGAAAGAAGCCTGGAATTGAGTCAAAAAAATGTATATACCTCCATTTCTGTCACAATATAACCTTTGGAGCATTTCCTTCTATCTTCATTTCTAGATGGGGAGTGTTATACATGTTAGTATTGGACATGCAACATTGCAACCTGCTTGTTTTCTTACAAAAGCACTTTTCTACAGATATGTCAAGCTCCAGGATTTTGATGTGGAATGAAATAGAAGCAAGTAGTCAATTTCATAAACTGTGATTCATAAAATGTGGGCTAGAGGCTACTTGCATCAGAATTAAAAATCTTGTTAAAAAGAGAGTTTCCTGAAACCACTTCCCCAAAATACTATCTTGCTTTGTCTTGTACCCCAAGTACCTGAATATAGCATGGCAGATTATGATACTTAAGCAATTGTTTACTAAATGGAACTGCAGGAGCTGTATGGTAACAGAGATTAGGCTAGAAGTAGTGATAATATTAAGAATGTGCTGCCAGTCAGTAAACAAGTAGAAGAGAAATGCAAAAGTATCTAACGAATACCAGTAATGGAAGGGCAGTGACTTTTCAGTTTAGTAACAATAAAATTAGCTTATAACATTAATCAGAAAGAATCCTTTTTAAAGACTTTATTAAATATAATCAATCAATCTAAAGTATAATTGATTGATTTACATTCATTACTCTGAAGTAACATCCCTATATATGTTAGTAACTTACAAATCATTGAATAAATATAGTTAAAAATAAAATATTACAACCCAGAAACCCTCCCCATGAAGGAAGTAGAGAAAGAAAACACTTTTATTATGGAATAATCACTAAACCAAAATATGATGCAGACCACAGGCAATCCACTAGAAGATTACAAAGACAGAAAGAAAACTCCCTCTTTTATATAGCCAAGCAGATACATCCTGGTTCATACATGTTTTCAAAAATAAACAATAGCTAGTCCTCAAGTAAGAGAATGTAATAACACCCGTTGTCACACATACATAGCTCATCCTAACTTTACATGGTAATTGGGTTGGCCATCTGTGATAGCTAATTGACTAAAACAGATGAAAAACAAACTTCCCATATCTTTATGACAGGAGGTAGTTCTGCAACTTGGAGAGAAATGCCCACCAAAGTTAGCTCCCAGGTCCATGAGAAAGACGGTCCTAGGTCATAAAGCTGACAATAGGCCTACTTAATCTTCAAAAGGATTTTTGGACATTTCAAGGAGTGGAGAAAGTATTTACAGACATAAGTTTTTTAAAGTAAAGGTCTGAGAAAAAGGAGAAGAAAGAAGTATCTTCCCTTATTTTCAATGCTGAGAATCTAGCCTCTTATTTTTATTGTATTTGTCCTTACCCTATAGAAAGTAAACGTTATGAGAAACGTGCTGAAAACTTACAAAATAGAAGATAAAATTAGAATCACGTCGTCTTCTAGCTTTGTATAAAATGTCGACAGTGTATTTTATGTAAAATAAAAATTGTTCTTAATAAATGTTTGAAACCAAGGCACATTTCTCAGGAAAAACTATGATAGTTGTGATTTACTTACAATCTTTCCCCACAGCACTAAAAACTATTATACACAAATTGGATAGCCATCATATTATTAGAAAAAAATAGCATCATTTTTTCTAAAAGTAATTGAAGGAAAAATTACTGTAAATGTAATTTTTAAGATGTTTTACACTTTTAAAACAACAGATTAATCAACAGTGTCTTACACTTATCAGTGTAAATACACATATATATGTGTATTTACAGGGGCTATATTATATTTAGAACCATGAAATTTCACAGTATTTGTTTTATGGAGTTCTTACCTGTGCAATCATTTAACACTTACAAGGAAAGTCTCATATTTTTGAAAACAATGTATTATATATAATTATTATTAGACTTCTTAGTGGATAGAGAAAATTATATTTGCAAATAATTTATTAGTAGTAATTTTAAAATTTGAACTCCTCTTTCTTGCTGGAAATATTTTCAAATAGGATGAGTTAGATGGCAAAATCCATCTCAGGGCAGACTTTTCTGAGCTCATTCTCAACAAATAGACACTAGCCATGCAATAGGTAACCAATCAAGAAGGTAGTAACACATGAATGAAACACGTTTATATGACTCGTTTTATGGAATTTGTAGCCACTTTGGGGTAAACAAAGGTAGCAACTGTGGTTAGATTTTCTATTATGTGACAGATTTACTTATATATTCACATATAAAATACTTCCCATGGAGCATGCAATTTAATCAGTAGTCTATAATTTAGTCTATTTTACTCTGGCCTAGTGTATTAGTCTATTCTCACATTCCTATAAAGAAATACCTGAGACTGGGAAATGTATAAGGAAAGGGGTTTAATTGGCTCACAGTTCTACAGTTTGTACAGATGAAGCATAGAATCATCTGCTCCTGTGGAGGCCTCATGGAGCTTTCACTCACGGTGGAAGGCCAAGTGGGAGCAGGCACTTCACATGGTGAAAGCAGGAGCTAAAGAGGAGGGAGAGAGGTGCCACACATTTAAATGACCAGATCTTGTAAGAACTCACTAGAATGAGGACAGCACCTAGCAGATGGAGCTGAAGGGTTCATGAGAAATCTGCCCCCATGATCTAGTCACCTCCCACCCAACACCACATCCAACATTCAGGATGAGATTTGGGTGGGGAAAAGTATTCAAATAATATCACCTAGAAATGGTAATTACAGTAATAGGAAATGAGCGATGTGCAGCAACTATGAAAACACTACTATTATTTGGAAAGAATGATGTATAGAGAAGCTTTCTCAAATTTATTCTTTCCTCATTCACCACCAACAACCTAACCGGCCAGTAGTAGTTTAGTGAAGAAATGTTTTAAAATTCCACTGGCACCAACTCTGATCTTAAAGTTGACATGAAGAACTGTATCCCTCATTTTGAATCAGAATTGGGTAGTGAGGGCCTCTGCCATCACTGACTATTGGCAAAATGGGTAAATACTTATATATGTTTGCCTTCAAAAGCTACACATTTTTGAATGATTTTTTACTAGTGTTGTCATATGTCAATCATATTTATTTTTAATAGGCACATTCCATATGATTCAACAATTCCCAAAGAAAAAATGTCATGGCATACCATTTTAAGTAAAAACTGAATAATGAAAATACTTATTTTGTCAAGTAGTTTTTCTCTTTCTAAGCATGTAATATTTATGTAAATCAGCCTGCAGCACAAACAATCCAAAGCAGATATAGTTTCCAAAGTGAGCATATTGGGCTCTGTTGATTAATTTAATTCAGCCAATATTAACTGAACAGAGACCAAGTGTAAGGTGCTGCATTATAAAATTCAGGAAATAAGAAATGAACAATTACAAGGAAAATAAATAAAGATAAGTAGTCAAATAACTAAAATATACAGCAGAATATGAGTATAATAAAAAGGTAGCTTTACATAATTTCAGGAGAAGGAGCGTGAACAGGAGTATCAAGAATGTATGGATGCTATTAGCTCCTTCATCTAACTATAACTTAATATTGATAGATTGATTGAATTTCTACTTTGTGCCAGGCACTGTTCTGGTCATTGGGGTTGAACTAGGGAATAAGGCAAAGTTCTTGCTTTCATGAGATTTTGTATTACCTATGATTTACATGAGCCATGAGAAATGAATAAAACATCAATAAGAGTACTAGAAGTGAAGTCATTCCAGGCAGTAGGATGTCACAAGGATAGTGATAAGAATGTGTGAGAATGGGAAAAATAAAGAACCTATTTATCTGATTTATAAGATAGATACAGGAATTGGTAAAATATGGGATGGGAAGGTCAGAAAAGCTGAAATATGTTCAAAATTATGCTAATTTTAATAGGAAAGCAGCATTTGCTGAAAGTTTGTGAGAAGTATATTATAAAGGAATGTACTTTAGTGAAGAATAAAAGTGTAGGATAAATTAGAGAGGTGGGGCCAGTGGTTGGATGATGCCAGTTATTAGCTTATTTTTATAGTCTCAGGGAAAGGTAATGATAGATTTTGAGAAATATGGTAATTTGAGGTCTTTAAAATATATTCATTTTTGCCTGGGAGGTAGAACTTTATTTCCAGTAGTCTTCTAGAAACAGAATTAGAAAGTAGAAACAGCGTTCTTTTCCTTCGTACCTGTACCCCAAAGGCAATAGGATAAATTTTAAAACAGCTTGGATTTTAAACCAACATGAATATGAGCAATGGAGTAATTCTGTTTATCTGAAACATAGAAGATTGACAATTAAATATATTCAAGAAAATCAAAGAGAATTAAGGATTCATTCAATAAAAAGAGGTGAGAAATACCAAATATAATAGATTGAATGATAATTAGAAACACATTTTAAAAACTAAATCTTGGGCTGTTTGATAAAAATGTAGAATAGTGATTGACATAATTTAAGTGGTTCTTAAAAGAAGTTAAGCTAAATAAGCTTTCTATGTGCATGTGAAAAGAAGAAAATAAAGACCAAACAATTAGTAATGCAAACATGCATAGAACATGAAGACACCAATAATATTATAATAGGTCCAGTGTGGTAATCCCAGCACTTTGGGAGGCTGAGGTGGGCAGATCACTTGAGGTTAGGAGTTTGAGACCAGCCTGGGCACCATGGCAAAACTCCATCTCTACTAAAAAAAAAAAATACAAAAATTAGCCAGGTGTGGTGGTGGGCGGCTGTAATTCCAGCTACTCTGGAGGCTGAGGCAGATGAATTGCTTGAACCAACCTGGAAGGTGAAGGTTGCAGTTAGCTGAGATCACCCCACTGCACTCTATGAGGTGACAGGGTGAGACTCTGTCTAAAAATATGATAATAATAATAATAAAATAGATATAATTCACATACCATGCCATTTGTCTTTTTTAAAAATTTGCTAAATTTTAGTATATTCACAGAGTTGTGAAACCATCACCATAATCGAATTTCAGAACATTTTTATCACCTCAAAAAGATACCCTGTGCTCATTAGCAGTCACTTCCCATTTACCCCTGAACCCTTGGTCCATAGCCATCTACTTTCTGTCTTTGTGAACCTACCTATTCTGGACATTTCATATAAATGAAATTGTATAATTTATGGCTTTGTGTATGGCTTCTTTCACTCAGAATAATATTTTCAAGTCTCATTCATGTTTTAACATATATCAGATCATTGTTGTTTTTTATGGCTAAACAATATAAAATTGAGAAACTGCCTGATTTTTTTTTCATAAAGCAGCTGCACCATTTCATATTATCAACAGCAATTCATGAGTATTCCAATTACTCCATATCCTTGCCAGCACTTGTTATTGTCTATCTGATGTGTGTATTTGGCCAGAAAATTTAGAAGCATACTAATGCCATTTCATACTTTGCCCTTTTCAGCTTTTTAGACAATTATGATACAGCTAACAGGTCAGCCCCAGGAAGCATTCAAAATGATTCCCCTCTTTAGTATAAAATTTGGGTCACACATGCACAGGTAATATAGACTGTCGTTATTCAAAACAAGTTTTGAATATGAGTGTTTGTGTCTCATTGAATAATCAAAGTGTGTCTCACACAGCCGGGATGCCAGGTCCTGTCAGTCTACACAGCAGCAACCAATTTTGCTCTTCAGTATGTATGTCACCAGAATACTGCATAAGTAATAGCGATTAGATTCCCATACTAAACTGATGTTCTGACCTTGTTTTGTCATGGGTGGCAGCACAAAGAACCTTAGCAGCTTTCAGATTGGGCGGCTAGGTAAACATTGCTTTCAGTTAAGATCCAGCAGGAAAGTAATAAAGCAGCAATTTCGGATGTCATAGAAGCCAAGAACACATAGAGTGAGGTGCATTTTCTTTACGCAGCTAAGAATATAAAGGACAGACATTCTTCATCTGTCAGTTCACTGAGGAAGGAACAAAAGTGGTTTAGCATTGTTTAAAGCTCATAGACTGCATCCATAAATCAGAAAATTAGCTAATGATTGCCTCTGGGTAGTGATTCATGATAAAAAAAACAAATGAGGAAAGGTACTCAAGCATTGCACGTGGTAGCTACTGAAAAAATTAAAGTTCCATTATCATAAAAAAACTCTTTAAGGGATGTTATAAAGGGTTGTGCCCTGGTAGCAGAACAATTACTGCTTGAAATGAGTATGTTTTATAATAAATGCTACCACATCAACTGTGCTTTTCAATGCTAAGTGTTGTAAATGATTCATACCGTGCCCAGGAAGATGCAGTTGTGGGACTCATTTAGGAAGATGTAGTCAATGCTGTTTTGACAAAGTATATGGAAATAACAAGAATCTAATGCATGGTACCAAGACTAGGGCCATGTCAGTAGTAAGGATCTAATAAATATTCATTAACGAGGTTGCTATGAAACTCAGAGAGTAACATTAATCTTTGTAAAGCCAAATTAATCTTCTGGATCTTGTTTACTTTCTATTTCTATTTTATCATTTATTTTAAACATAATGATTTTTTACGTTGAATTATTTTCTCTTATAAATGTATTCAAGAAGTATGTACTGAACATTGCCTGTATGGAAAGCACAATTATAGGAAAGGAGGTAAATTTAAAGACATGGAGCCTGCCCTCAAAGAGTTTAGGATCTAGTAGACCATGCAAAACAATGCTTAGTGCATTTATTACATGTTTTCAAAGTATTTAAGTAGCAGTAAAGAAGAGTAAGTTGAAAATGAATGTTTAAACTGAGACAGATTGATTCCGGTTACAGCTTGTTAGACACTTAGTTTACCTTAAAAATAAGAAAGCTGTTTTTTTTCTTTTTATTAGTACTAGCAGAGCTAAAATGAATTGATTATATAAACCTTAGTGGTTGTAAAGGCCACTATAGAATGCAAATTCAGGTTGATTTTGATAAATAATGTAACTCTCAAATTTAATTCAAGAATGTCATAAAAACACATGAAACAGATGGCTACCAGTGGTCACTGAGGTCTGTGTTTGGACTGTACGTCTCCATTTCCATTTATGAACATCATTTTCTGCACATTTAGGGAACGAAAATTGGGGGCTTAGACAGAATTGGTGACCTCTTTTTTTCTACTGCCATGTAAAAACACGATAAGAATTTTATTTCTTCTTGGTTCAAATTTCTGAGCTTAATGAGCTCAGCTGGGATGCAACATTGAGGATTCACCATGGAATGCAGCTGGAGCAGAAGTCACCAATTGTGCCAGAATTAGCATGTGCCATCACACATGCCACTTGAATGAGAAATGTGACTGCCCCTCTCTCTCAGTAGATACTGTAGTTGCTCTTGTCTTTAGAAGACCAGCTTAGATAGGCTAGTTAGAATCAGCTACTCTTATACTCTAGTGGCATCTTGGTTGTAGAGGATTTTAAGCTTCAGATTTCCCCCACTTACTTGTATTTGATTATTTAAGGAGATGTTGTTTTAGGAAGCCCTTGTCCAAAGAACTTAAAGTAGCTTTAGTCACTATTTATGTTATATTGATTATCAACAGAAAGTCGCTGTTTTATAAAAGTGCTAAATTATATGCCGAATCTTGGAATATATGAACTGAGATGTTGGAAGAAACCAAAGTCATTTTTATATTACCTGCTTTGTAATGAGAAAGTTTTTATTTATAATGATGTGAAAAAAGATCCCTTGCTACTAGTTTGACATTGGCAAAATTATATATTTTAAATGCATGCAACTTTAACATCAGTTAACAGTGTGAATTCTGGTACATTTTTATTCAAGGCTCTACCCATTTGAATTGAAAATGATGTTGTGACACTGTTTTGAATATCCTTTGAATGTGACCCTTCCTTTTACTCAGGCAAAACATTTTTTGTTCTAGTAATAATTGAAGACAAATATTATTATAAAAGGTAGCAAAAAACTGGATAGATTATTTTACTGAAAATATTTTGCTTAATCATTAATGCATAAATAATGTGCACTATTTTCATTCTAAGATAAGTATTCACTCTAATGGGGAAGGGAATGGCAAAACTAGAAGCCATCAGTCATGAACTGGAAAGAAGAAATACTTCCTATTTTCTCCTTCATATTTCTTTCTCACCTATTCCCACTTCTTTCTTTCAGTATCCATACAATATTTTTTCTTTATTCAGGTGGCATTTCTGCTTTATTCTTTCTAAGGATATCGAAACACCTGGGTTCTTGATCTTTCACCCGATTTCAATAACTTGTTAACACCACAGATTCCCTACATTCTCTTCAATTTTTATCATTTTTTTCTTTTTTTTTGCTGAGTCTCCTATCCCCCAAGTCATTGCAATATTTTTATTATGGTAAAGCCAAAAACATAAATTAGAAGACTAAGAAAGTTTATTAACTTGTCCAAAGTCACCCAGAAAATAAATAGCCAAGTTATATTTAAACCTAACCAACAATGAATGCTTTACCGTTGACTATTAAACACATTTGCCTATTTTGATATTAGTTTTAACTCTATCCATTTATCTTCCAATCCATTTTCTCAGTCATTTATTCACACTCTTACAAATATCTATTACTTGCTGGTTTGGTACTAGTCATACCCTTGCAAGGCACAGAGTATTTAATGCGAAGTAATAGAAACAGTCATGGAGTGGGGTGGAGTAAAAGAGAAATAATACAAATAATCAGAAATAAATACATAATTACAAATTATAATCTTTCTATAAGAGAGAAGAAGATATCACAATGAGACAATATAAGATGAACAATGATTTAAGATTGGAGACACAGAAGCTCCTTTTGGATGAAGAAGTTTTGATGGTTCCCCCCACCCCATTTCTATAAGATGAGATCTGGAAGATGTGAAAAAATTATCCAGTTGTAGCAGAGGGAAGCACATTCCAGCCAAAAGAAAGGTATCTGCAAAACCCCCAAGGTGAGCAAAGAGATGCTGGAGCATTGTGATACTGAAGGAGAGTGGTGAGTATTGACCCTGGAGAGGTAGACAGGGATGGATTATTCAGAAACTTTCAGCTCATATTGAGTAACTTTTTGATCTCATGCAAGGAAAAATCTTTAAACTTTTAAAACAAGTGAATATATGAATGCATTTGGATTTTAGAAGATCACCCTAATTGTGGCATAGAAAGTGAATTGGAGGCAGGCAAGTGAAGAAATAGGGTGCAGTTAGAAATCCATTGTATTTAGTCCACGTGAAGGATGATAAAGATTCGTGTGTTGTGGTGATACTGGGACTGGGGGAAAATAGATGGATTCCAGTATGTTTATATTTATTATCCTTCACTGAATCCTGGATAAATCACAGATTCATTCTGAGCTCTAGTGTCTCTTTCATGTCATTCATGAATTCAACACTATAATAGATTGAAGAAGACAAAAGAAGTTAAGGAACTTTGATTTCTTAGAAGAGACAATAAGATGTTTTATTATTGTGTTATTACAATAGTGTATATTAATATTTTGAGATAAATTATACACAGAAGAAATAGTCCCAGGATTCAAGAAATAATGTAAACACTAGCATGCCCTTCATTTTTATATGGGTCAGTGATATGATAGTATGTTTTCTTTAATTTTCTTGTATCTTTGGTGTTAGGCATTACTCAAATATAAATATAACTCAATGATGTTTTAATTAGAACATCTCAAAAATTGAGATTTACAAAACATGTTTGACAACACATTTTAAACAAAATGGACTTGCATTCCCAACATTTAGCTTCACAATACTTGTAACCTATATGTGTGAGAAGTATTCCATATAAACACTGTACTAAGACAATCTTTGATTAATTCCTATGGAAAAATCCACTGCAAAGTCGAAAGAATTTGATTAAATTAGTGCCCGTCATTTTTCTGGAATGTTTTCCTTTCTAGTTTATTAGTCCTGAAGAAAAGTTTGCTGTGTTTAGATTCTTTCTGACTCTCACACTGGTACCAGAAGAGGATCTTTGTGTCAACTGCTAAGATTCAAGGTAGTTCTCCGTTACGTATTTTTCCTCTTTGATCAGCTGATAGAGCATCCACTTCATACTGCTCTCATAGATGTCCAGGTTCTTGTTCTCATAGGTGTCCAGGTTCTTTGAGAGTATTTCTGGTTTGGATGGTATGCAGGTGCTATGGGTTTCCTCAGTTGTTGAATGAGGGTTGTTCACAGAAGCAGGTTGGAATAAGCATTGCTGTACATAAGGCAGTAGTCTGCTGCATGCTGTTAATTGTTTGTTCCTACCAGACAACAACAAAAGTGGTAAACGGCCCTACAGCTTTTGATGCTTGTAGTGTTTGAGTCAGGTGCTACTTTTGCCGGTGTGGTCACTCATCACCTATTTCCACCCATTATGACCATAATCAGGACATTAGAGGAAAATGAAAGTAGGGCAGCATTATTAACTCTGAGAGTAAATGTTTGAATGTCCTGTCTCACGGTAAGCCTGGCTGCTTTTTTACTTCATAGTATAAATCTCTTTTTAACTTCAATTTGAAGTTTTATTGTGACGCTCTCCTCCAGTACAACAATAGCTGACTCACGTCTAGCTGTTGGTGCATAAAGAAGATATGTCTTCAGAGTTCAAGTTTTGTGATAACAGATGGAGAAAGGCATCCAAAATCGTTCATATTCATGATTATTTCAGTAACTACTAAAACACGAAATAATGAACATTTTGAATAGTTATGTGACACTCAGATAGTAATGCTTTGTCTTAAACATTAGATAGATAGAATGAGATGTGTCCTGATTTGCGAATTATATTTTCTTCCTGCTTTTTAGAAGTTACAGTAGTATTAGCCTAATATCATTTAGGGTTAAATCCAGAATGTTGCTCCACATCTAAGTTTTCCATAGTATACTTTATCATGTATTTAAGATCTTTTTATGACCCCTTAGATCTTTGGTCTAGAAGGATTCTGTCATAGATAAATGAATTCTGTCAGTACTGCACAATAGAAAAATTTTCATATTTCCAACAATTTATTTTCCAACATATAACTGTTTTAAAACATAGCATTCTATTTCATAATATGATAGCATTTTAAGCCTCTTGTCAACACTAACTAATTGAAGTATAAATACTTTGGCCTCCTAAAGTAATATGATGACTTTGGATTGCTCAACCTTGTGTGTTATTAATGTATTGCATATATGTGTGTACGTGTATGTATCCTATCTTGAATTTCTACCTAATAGGTATAACACTAAGTACAGCCATGGTGTTACTACTTTTAGCCAATTGACACTTCATCCTTACTAAATAATTGAAGAGAGGTCATAGACATCCTTTTTATTTCTCTAGTTACTTATAGCACTGATGTCTGAATACAAATTAGATTCATCTGTTGCAAATAACACAAGGCAGTCAAAGGATTTTTCATGCTACAGGCACATTTTTCTTATTTATTGGAAGCATTAAAAATGTGTCCCACCTAATTTTATCTGAGTAGATAGATAATAAAACATGAAAAATTTCATGAAGTTAGAAACAGACAGCCTGCCTGATCTTCCTGTCATTTTGCCAAGTCTTCAGATCTATCCAATAATAAATGTGTCTTTCACAATGAAAAAATATGAAACTTGCTTAACATGGAGTCTGTCCTTAAGGGAAACCTGGGTGTGTTTATGGAATACATTAACTAACATTCCTTCATTGGCTGATGAGACAGGGTTTTAGAGTAGTTTGAATAGCCATTTTTTGTTGAACAAAGTGGTGGCAAAGATGAGATGATGCTGTTAATATTATTGTCCAGACGCATAAATCTCCAACAGTTCTGACTGCATGTGGTCGATGGTGAAAAGAAGCCTAGATTGAAAATTAGAGGGTATTACCATTTCAGCTCTGCTACTCCTAAGTCATATAACTGTGAGTATAGTACTTAATCTTTCTTGAACCTCATTTTGTCACTTTAAAATTTAAGGAGACCAGGAGCCGGGCACGGTGGCTCATGCCTGTAATCCCAGAGCTTTGGGAGGCCGAGGTGGGTGGATTGCCTGAGCTCAGGAGTTCGAGAACAGCCTGCGCAACACTGTGAAACCCCATCTCTACTAAAATACAAAAAATTAGCCAGGCATGGCGGCGTGTACCTGAAGTCCCAGCTACTCGGGAGGCTGAGGCAAGAGAATTGCAAGAACCTGGGAGGCGGAGGTTGCAATGAGCCAAGATCGCGCCACTGCACTCCAGCCTGGGTGACAGAGCCAGACTCTGTCCCCCCCAAAAAAATAAGGAGACCAGGTTGACATAGATGGTGTATTAAGTTGCTCACAAAGTTTGTTATCCTGGGAAATATTCTCAAGTTTAAAAATAGTAAAATAAAAGCAAGTGCAGCAAGTGTCCTACATGTGGATGAAGGTTGAGGAAATAAATGATGATCACCAGATTTTCAACACTGGTTAAGTCATTCATTAATAAGACTACAGCATATTATTAATTTTCTTAGTACCTTAACTGCTTCTGTTGAAATTTGTCTTAGACGTCTCTCTGTCTCTGTCTCTCCATCTGTCTCTGTCTCTGTCTCATTCTCATGTATACACACAGAGACACACGTACATATGCATACATAAACATTAGCTGCACTGATGCAGTATATTTATATTTTTGGAATCTGGAAATGATGTCAGTGAAATATTGTTTTATTGTAAGGGCATAAGCCAAATCCCTCAAGG